>NW_028301608.1:22500000-23750000 GCF_987345545.1 Pholcus phalangioides
GTCATATTGATCATTCGTGGATAAAGCCAATGCCATCAAGGCCTCCGCGCGAAGCTCGTGGTGCGTCACTGGAGAAGGTAATCTCACCTACAGCCATTGCATATACCACTACTACTTAACCGTACATGCACCTCGTAGAAATTCCTCTGTGGAATGTCTAACGGTTTCGTACACGCCGGGATTTGTACACACCACACATTCAATCTTTTGTTTCATTTCATGAAATGCATCCTTTCCATTATTTTGAATACATTTTTTATTCAATTACATCGCTATTTTATCATGCCCTAAGCTGTTTTTAATACATCTTTTTAAAAATTTGCAATATATTAGGTATTAGAGATATTTGAAATTTTATACTCTCATAGGATATCATGTGAAATCGAAAATATGTGTAAAATAATTGAATGAAATCAATGGTTAAATAGTATTTTTGATGATATTTCTCATACCTTTTAACATAGTTTTTACCATGGTAAAAGGTATGAGAAATGTTTTTTTTCCAGTAAAATGGTATGAGACCCCCCCCCCCCCTTAAATTTCGACTAATAGAAAGGGAGAAAAGGAAAAAAATATCGATGCAATACACTTACATATATATAATTCAACATTGACGGACCGGACACACCCCGCTTACAATATATTAATATATATTGTATATATATATATATATATATATTTATTTATTTATGTTACCGCTAAAGTGCAAAAATCAGTTATTCTACAGATTATCTAGGTATCAAATCAGTTAATCTGCAGATTAGCTAGGTAATGCGCATTTTAATGGCTTTCGAGTTTCAGCGATAATATATATAGTGCATTATATTGTGCATGTACTACAAAAAAGGGGTAAGAATGGCACATACGTCGGCCTGCTATATCCAATGGCTATAGGTGAGATGACTATAGACCAGTGGTGGCCAACTTCTTTTTGTTCGCGGGCAAACATAATGGTCAGCTGTAGCGTCGCGGACCGCATCAGTGGTGCAACTTCGGTATATAAGCCGCTCCATTATTAATTCAATTAATTATTTAGTTATGGAATTAATTTCGTCACTAGAAATAAGAAGTTTGTAAGCAGTTTGTTAATCAAGAAATCTGCTGTTGGAACCTCATTTTATGTGTTCAAATAGTGTAGAAAAATTCTAAGATATATAATAATTATAACTTTCCATACGCTCTCAAAATTACTTATATCCTACTTCAAGTACGAAACATTCCGCTAAAGTTCTCATCTCTGCTAATGCAACGCATTTCCACGCTTTAAATAATTAAAATAAAAAAAAACGAAGATCATCATCACCATCTTCGTTCTTGCAGACATTCATTAACTGTCCAAGATAATGAAACAGGGAGGAGCAGGGCAATTTTTGCTTTAATTATCCACATAAAGGAGGGAGAAAAAAATTAACTTGGTAGGTGTATTTTAATTGGAAATCGAATTTGAAGGGGGTGAAGGAGACGAAAATAGAATGTAAAAAAACAAAATGCGGAAACCCTTTGAAGCGTTTGGAGGTAACGCATCAATTCGAAAAAGAAGGGCGAGACAAATGAACCAGAAAAATAGTGCAAAAATGGGGGGGAAAAAAAGATGAAAAATAAAAACTTAATTTTCCTGTCCATGCAAATTTCACGGTTAGCTCCGAAGGATTAATTAGTGTTGCTTGGGATATGCAAATGATGCTCGCATGGCCAATCGTCACGCTTACGGGGTGTAGGAGAGGGCAAAAGGAGAAGCCACAGCGCGAGGGAATTAGCATAATAATTCTGATATCAGCATTATTTTAAAACAAACTAACACGTCACTGTGTCGGGATGTCACTGAAAAATCTTTTGTATCTATTTCTTTTTTTTTTTCACTATTTCTCTCCCGGAATAATATTTTCTCATTATCCTCGAATAATGGAGTTTCTGCTTATAGGGATTCGAATAACGTCGTTCGTTAAACAATAATAATTTGTCTTGAAAGAATATTTTATTTCGCAAAGAAGATTTTTCTTTTCCGTGAATAAAATCAGTCGTAAAATGAATTGTTCTATTTCAAAAATGAATAAATACATCAGTGTTGATTGGAGTTTTGCTTTCACTAAATAATTAACTAAAAAGAATTATAATTAGAATCACGAATCCATTATTCATAAACAACGGATTCGTGATTTTAATCAGATGGTTAAGTTATTATCGAATAATAATAATTATGCACTTACTAAAACATGACCTGAATCCATTTTGATGACCTTTGTGAAAATTATTTGGCATAACCCTTTCAGAAACTAGCAATCAAATTTTTTTTTTGGAATATTCAATATGTTCTTTGCATTGTTGATATTCGAAAAATTCATCAAAAACATAAAAGTATGCAAATCATTTTTTCCTTAAATTCCAATTTTTAATTGTTTTTTGTTAAAAATAATTCACTTCATTCTAATTTTTTTGGCCAAAATTCCGCAAAGTATATTGATCTTTACATAGAATTTTTTTCTCGTATTTTATTGCTAAATTTCATGTAATGAATCAGACTTTCCAGATGCACTTTCTGCTGGAAGCCATCTTATAATACCCCTGATAGTTCATATTTAAATGCTGCCCTCTCATAAAAGCCTCTAACGTACATATTCTCCATAAATGTTACTCAAAACTTACACAATCGTCTAAGTCATAGCTTACCCACATCACGTACAACCTTTAGCAGCATATTAGGATTGTCTTTGACGAATCGGCGGTATATCTTTATGGTACAAGAATGTGGTAATGTGTCTTCGGTGAAAGTTTGTACAAGGTGTCCCATAAATTCGTAAAAGGTTTCGCCTGAAGGTTTTCGAATGTTCCGGACTCGCAAGAGATTGAACAAATGTTCAGGTCCAATCATTGCGATCGAACTGGTCCGTAAGGGGCTGTATCGACAAAAATTTTAACCAGTCTTCTTTAGTGGGAATAATTTTCTCGCATACCGTATTCAAATACACCAATTGCTCCAATTTTAAATATTAATTTATATAACTATCAAACTAATATAAAACTTAAATGTAAACTATTTACCAATTTATATATGGGACAACCCGCATATAGTATTTTATATATATTCGATGGTATCGTGCGTGTCGGTTGGTAAATCCTGAAAATTTATATGCACCTAGAAGTTGCAGATCACAGAAAGTCGATTTGATCGGGCAGGATGAAGTGAAAAGCATCCATATGTCAGGTTTCACTTTCATCCACGTGACCGGACTCCCGATCATATTTTTGCGGACGGTGGGACTTCCGATGGTTGCTCCATCTACCGTTTTTGCTGCTTCCATCTTCAAAAGGAAAATATTTTATTTTGTGATTCGGTGCGGTTAAATCTACGGAACGTAACGCTACGTCCAAGGTGGTATCTTAGATTTTTGTCATTCAGTCGTACGCGCATGAAAAATATTTTGAAGAAAATATTAATTCAATTAGCAAGATTTTCTCACTTCCCATTTTTTTTCAAGGAAGGTGTGAGCATTCCCTATCAAATAAACAGATCAGCGAGGATTTAGATCTTTCCGTTGGGCTGCCACTTAGGTTTCAACAATGCCCAAGTTTTAATAAAAATAATTACTGCGATCATAATAATAATAATAATAATAACAACGTGATCCACACGTATTCCCAAGGGATCAGCATGATGCGTCCAGGGAATTTGTTAGTGTTAGTAAACATCCATGCCCGAACCGGGATTCGTACCCAGACCTGCACAGTGAAAAGCTAGTTCCCTAACCACACGACTGCCAGGCGGAAATCATTTTTCCAATCATTTTTCCTCTTTTTCAATAAATTCATCAAGTTCATTGATAATAATGCGAGGACAAGAAATCTTAGACAAAATTTAAATATCACTAATACGTTTCACAATTAACAAAAGAAGATGCAGTTTGCACTAACTTGTCACTAAATACTTGTCATGGAATAATCTTCTTTTTTTTTTTCATTAAAAAATTTCTAATTTCACTCACAGGTCTCGCTAAAAAGAAAAACCTAATACACCAAATAAAACAGTATATAATTGATATTAATAGACATTTGTGATACATAAAACTATCACAATTCAATACGAGCTCTCTTTTTGGCTCGGATAACATCTAAAGGGGTGAAAGGGTGCCCATGTATATTAAGGCAATTTTATAAAATGCAATTGCAGCAAAACCTCTCTTTTACGGACACCGGTGGGGCAAAAAAAAATTGCTCCTTAAAATCAGGGGTTTGAAATGCATAGTTTCATTATACACGGATATAAGGGACGTCGTGTCGGAGGGTGCGTCTCTTTTCCGTGAGGTGGCAGAATATTCCTAGACACATTATCTTGGAGGGGTTTCCAATGTATACACGAAACTACGAAACTTAAGAAGACTTTATTTCAAAGCACACTCAAAACCCACAATCTTCCAGAACGGAAGACACATTCCAACTCGCGCTCTCTTCTCTTGGAAGATAGATTTACTCTCCTCACCTTCTTTTAACAACGTATAAACAAAAAAAAGCACATTATGTGGTATAAGGCCACAGAGAGTTAGTAAAAATGTCCGTACTGGAAAAATAGATTCGTTACAAGGAGAAATTATTCTTTGGCCGTAAAAAAGGGTGATCGCATGTAAAAAGAAATGTCCGTTAAGAGGGGTTTCTCTGTAGTCATAAACGTTGTTGTTCTTAGATTTTACGTGTTATGTCGAAGTTTTCATTGTACAGCGTCACCTGTGAGTGAATTTTTTATTTTAATTTATCCAAAAATATCTATATGCCATGATACGTATTTTAGTGCAAACTGCAGCTATTTTTGTCACTTGATGGAATTATTAATTTTTAAATGGTGTCCGAGACATTTCGTTCCCCCATTTTCCACCCTTTATTTTTGGAAGAACTTTGAAAATGTAATTTGAAGTGTATGTTTTTTCACGTTTACATGTTTGCATTTATGTATATATTTGTCTGTACATATGTTTGCGTTTTGTTACATTAAAAAAAAATCCGAACAATAAATAACATAGTGCTTTAATCTTTACCAAAGAGCTCTAAAATCAATAAATCTTCGCCTGAATAACTGTGACTCATCCTAAAAAGATAAACATAATTATTTTATCTTATCATAATAAGAAAAGGAAGGAAAAAAATCGAGAAAACCAATTCTCCACGCTATTCAGTTTCCCATTCAAGGAATAAAAATTTCCAGAAAATTCCAACAGCAAAAAGGTTTCTAAACACTCAAAATGTGAAATTTCGTGGTGAAAACAAAATGAAAGTGTACGTATCTCACATGACGCCATTCCAATAAATAAAAATTTGCGGTGAAGGTTTCGTATTTGTTTTAGTTGGTATTTTTTTTTTTCTTCTTCTCACCCAACTGCGTAAAGTAAACAGTATTTGAGTTTTAAGAAATTAATAAAATTAGTTGCTTTTCAAGTCAAGAGAAAGAAACAAAAAAAAAACGAAATTGAAATACAAAAGGAAGGAATACATTTTGAATAAAAACTACGTATACACAAAGTGAAAAGTTTTTAATTAAATATCTTAAGAATTTCAATTTCATGTTCGTGACATGCTTTCGAAATTGTCTCCTCGAAAAAAACAGTTTTCCTTTCAAAAAAATGATAGACTGTCACAGTTTCTTCCTGTGAAATTACTGAAACTAATTTGCATTAAAGTTTCACAGTTAACGAAGAAACAAAAAAAAAAATTAGATAAGATAGTAAATAGGAGAAATGTGGACAGATAAAGTCAGTTAACCATATTAAATGTCATTCTTAGACAGGACGAAAGAAAAGAATAGAAAATTTCGAATTAGTGATAAAATTCCTAAAATAATTAAACTAAATTTTATAAATTTAATTCAGGAATGTGATTTAACTATTTTATGTGTCTGAATGAATTATTTTTTTTGTGAATTTTGTTGTATAGGAAAATAGAATCATTTACATTTGTTATGGGTATCTTTTTCTCAACCCTCTCGTTGGCCATTCTGCTCAAATATTCCATTCTACTATTCTACCAATTTTACAGTTATAAATATATTATATATAATTATATATTAATCATATATTAATCAAATATTATAAATATATGAATATATGAATTATATATATTTATAAATATAATTTTCTAAAAGGACATATCAGGTGGGGAACAAAGTTCTTGCCAGAAATGGTAGGTAGTGCCAGACGAGCTGCAGTATTCGTGTTTACAGTCTAATTTGCATAATCCAGATCGCTTCCAAAACGATCGCGATTATGCAAATTAGGCTTTCAAAAGTATGTTCTAGTAGTACACTATAAGTCTGTTCGTTGTTTGCAAATTTAAGTGTAACACGGGACGTGTAAAATGTCTGTCAAAAATTTAAAATCCGTCACATCATTCTGTTTCACTGGAAATGCAAATTTAGTGCTTTCAGGGCTGCAACCGCGATAAATTCAGTCTTAGTAGAGTCCCCTGTAAGTGCGAGAGCAGTAGGATACTGTTTAATTTGATTATGTTTGTCGCACTACGGTCATTTTCTGCACACGTGGGCTAATTAGACCGGGACCTACAATTTATTGCCGATTCCGAACTGCAGGCTTATTTTTATACTCATCGAGAGGTTGGTGCGCTGACCCCTCGATGGGGGACTCTCTGCGGTAGCAAGCTTTTTCGGTGCTTATGTCGTCGTTTCTGTTGTACCCCTGTGTCATTAATTTATAATTATGATTTTATATATGCAGTCTTTCCAATTTTTTTTCCACAGAGGATATCCCCGTATGCAACTTCATATCTCTTACTTGAGACACGTACTTTCAATCACAAAAAAATTAATAAATAATGTTTGATTACTAAAAATGTGAAATTTTCCCTAGCGGTCATGTGCATAGAAAAATATAGAAATTAACTTTTTACGCAGACATCAAGTGCTAGAACTACCAATTAGGTGAAATGCAAATGCCACTCTGAGAAATATTTTACAAAAACGCATATTTTTGAATTCAATAGTAACGTAAATTACTTTGAAATTTCTAGTATTTATCGCCAAGTGATTGAGGGTGTGGGTCATAAACAGCGAAACGCAAAATAAATTCAAAGTTGTAAAATTTCTGTAACTGCCGAGATAATTGTCAAGAAAATGTAATTATTGTGAATGAAAAAAAAAATAAGATATGGTGCTTTAGTTCATTCTATTTGTGCTAAGTCCGTAAAAATGGCAACTTTTGAGGCAATAAAAGATTGCCAACGCAGTGATAAGCAGCCAAAAAAACCATAGTAATTTATATATTGTAAATAGTATAGTATCAGTGATTCATATACTCTAAATGGTAGTATCAGTGATTCATATACTCTAAATGGTAGTATCAGTGATTTATACACCCCAATGAATACTGCATTAAATATATATGAAATTTTCGCAATGGCTTTTGAGTTTGAATGTGATCTACATTCGAATAACGGGACTTTTAGCATACGGGTACTGTATAAAAAGTTAATCAAACTTTACTTTTTATGCATACCGCCCATCAAAATTTTTTGGGATTATAATAGTGCACGTCATTTGAAAACTTTTTTGGAAATGAAAGTATGTTTCTATAAAACCAAACGGTTGAACTGTGTAAACAAATTGATACATGTTTTGTTTGAATACAGGTTGTCCCATAAATTTTGACAAATTATAAAAAAAAGTATTGAATGAATCAACAAACTGACGTACAAGTTCGTGTTTTCCGTCCTTATACTAGTGGAAGAGAGAGAAGTTGTTTTTTTTTTAAACTAAGAAAAACAGTACAATTTTCCACCAATATATTTCGCGACTTTAAACTTTATACATGGAAAGCATCTAGATTCTAGAAGATACTATTCGTCCATCGCCTATCTGGTGAATAATAAAGAAACTGTTTTGATAATTAACTGGCAGCAGTGAACAGACTACTAGTGATTCAGAAGCAGAATCTAAAATAGAAGTAAACTCAAGTTAAATGGGCCAACTTGGGCTCCTACACCATAATATATCAATCGTCTGGAATCAAGGACATGTGTATAAGAGCAATTTTTGAAAGTAAGAATTAATGTCCTCACACACACCTTATTTTAAAAACAGCACACTCAGCAGCACCCTGTCGTAAACAACCGGAAGAATAATACTAATGTTTTAGTATATACACTGACATAGAATGATTATAATTTTGTAACCATGAATATTTGTATGATCACATAATATTTTCTCCCATGTACTGTATTTATAGTAATGTTTATGTGTATTCCCAATTATGTAAAACGGGAAATTTATGCTATGTAAATAATATATGTGAATAATTGAAATGTGAATGCCCAAGCAGTGTGAACGGAGGCACTGTTTGTTTATTCCCGTCACAGTGGAGGCTCTGTGTTTTCATGCGTGTGTGTATGTATTGCATATTCTGTAAAAAGAAAAAAGAAAGGAACGCGAAACTGCTCAGCACTGTGGACGAAGGCTTTGTTTCCTCGTTTCCCATCATAGTGGAGGCTTATATATTTTGTATGTATTGTGTAATTAGATCAGTCGAATTTTCCACCTCAACATGCCAACTTCATCTTCTTATCGAGGAAACAGTTATTTTCCGGATATTATGCTGAGGTGAGCTCGGAAAGAAAAGTCATCACGTCTCCGCCGGGACCCGAACCCAGGCCCTCTTGCATACCGGGCAAGCATGCAAGTCCCGGCGGAGACGTGATGACTTTTCTTTCCGAGCTCACCTCAGCATAATATCCGGAAAATAACTGTTTCCTCGATATCTCTGGCTGAGAAAAAAAGCCATCTATATTTCATCTTCTTAGTTGCCACACAAGTCTTCTCCTCACTTCTTTTGAAATCCAAAGCTGCGATCTCCTTATGGGCCACAGGACACACGTGCGATTTTTCTCCCTGGACATTGGGTTCAGCTATCAATTTAGCCAAATGACTTGTACGTTACATCGACTTCATAGCTATCTTCATAGGGAGAACGACGCAAGTGATTTGATACTTGCGAGCACGGGGCAAGTTTACCCTACTATTAATTTTTGCTAATTTTTCCGACACAATCCTGCCTCTTTTGAGGTAACGGAAGTAAGTTGCTTTGCATTAGTCCGGGGTTGTGAGCGGTTCTATCTATCTATCTCATATCTATGCTCCATGCATTTACACACACAACGCTATTTGAAATAAAAATAACTCCTGCGACACAACAATCTGGAATTGTCCCTAAAAGCTTGTTTGTCAAGGGGTTATTACAGTTGAACCTGGTTTATACGACTTTCAATAGGCCGAGTGAAAACGTTGTATAAATGTGTAAGTCGAATCACTGAGACAAAAAAACCCTCACAAGGAATGCAAAATATTATGAAATTGGGACTCGACATTGGAGATAAACAATTGCAACAAAATTTTATCGACTTGGGAAAATTTCCCATCTTGGACTCTCATTTATTTTGGCAGTAGATTATTTGTTGCTATGTTATTTAGGCGTTTTTATCGATAAGCAACTTAGCTGGGACGATCACATCAAAGAACAGAAGAGAAAGGCGTCACGTGTTCTTCAGAAGATGCGCCTGATGGCTGGACCACAGTGGGGACTGACACGGGCTCTGAGGAGATCCCTCTACTTGACAGTGGTTGAGCCTATGATAGCTTATGGAGCTTCAATATGGCATTCTCCCAAGGTCCAGATGTTCAGACGGCTCGATTCTATACAAAGACCCTTCCTTCTATATATCTCTGGTGCGTATAGAACTACACCTACGAATGCTCTTCAGGTGATCTTGGGGCTCCCGCCATTATCTCTCAAGATAGAATTCCTGGCACGAGTCACACGTCTTCTAAAGCTTCACAAGCCATGTCCATTGTTAGAGGAAACATTAGTCCCGGACGTCTTCGAGCAAAAAACTATAGGCTGGACCTCGCATCCTGCAGAATCTCTGCAGGCCAATCAAGTATTCCTAGAATCTTCGGAGGATGATACACCTGAGGAGAAATCCGTCGTATATTACACGGATGGCTCTAAACTGGAATCAGGTACAGGAGCTGCCTGTATAAAAACCGTGGGAACGGAGATCGTGCGTAAATGGACTGCTAAACTAAAAGAAAATAATTCAGTATATCAAGCTGAGATGCTCGCTATATTTACAGCAGCTCTGGATGCAGCTACAAACAGGAGGCAGACTGTAATAAGATCGGATAGCCGTTCAAGTCTCCAGGCCATTCTAAACCCGCTCTCTGAAAACGCAATGGCGAGAAAGATAAGGAGTATACTTGTATCTCACCCATCAATACGCATCTCCTGGGTAAAAGCCCACAACGGCCAGTGGGGAAACGAGCTTGCGGATGCGGCGGCCAAAGAAGCGACCAATACCGGAGTCTTTTACGACGAACTCTTATACCCAGCTTCTCACGCAAAATCACTCCTCTGGAGGGACATGATAGCAAATTGGCAATTGCATTGGGATATGCCGGAGGCGTCAGGAAGATCAACTCACGAAGTTATAAAGAAAGTAGATACTAGGAGCAGGGGCTGGTCACGAGAGCTCATCTTATTTGTCACCGGTCATGGGCCTTTCCCAGCAACCATACATCGCTTTAAAGTGATTGCCAGCGATAAATGCTCTTGTCTTGAGCCTGGCACGCCCCTTCACTACGCCACATGCTGTCCAGAAACGATGCCCTTTCACTTCTGTTCGCCGGCTGCCCATTTACACAGACCATGGATGCTTGGCATACTACGTCGAGAAGAATCAAAGGAAAAGATAAGAAAAATGGTGAAATTCCTTGAGGAACATCCCGAGAAGATAAGGGATCCGTCTCCTCCAGCTCCTGCAACTCCGGTACCAGCGCCGGTAAGGAGATCGCCGCGTCTTCACCCTGACAGTGCGCTGGTGGCACTGTTTGCGAGCGAGGAGCAGGATGAATCCCAAACCTAATTAATGACGTCTCGGAGAAATTAGAATGACTGTATTGAACTGCCGGAGTGCAATGAGGTGCTCTGCCCTTCTTGTCATTTGATTCAATCCTTGATCACTCAAATTTCTGATTGCGCCTTTTGCGATACGATTTTTATACAACTTTCCATGACTATTTATTATCCGTGCCCGTTGCACTTTACTTTAACTTGATTAATTTGATTCTTCGATTTACATAATTTTCGATTTCCTTTCACTATATGTAATCTTTGACGAATCAATAAATTTTGGTTTTACCGGAGATGCCCTGTTCCCCCCCTCGGGGGGGGGGGGCAAAGTGCTTGCGTTGCTTCTTGCGACAGAGCCTGGGTGTCTCGCGGTTTCTCCAGTTTCTCCAGTAGATTATTTGTAACTAGCAGCCTGGTCTTTGATTTTGTTTCTCTGCTTTATAATCGTTATCAAAGTTGACACGGGGGTATTCAACTGGTTTGCAAAATCAACTTTTCGTCATTAATTTAGAGTTATTGTCGAATTCTTTTCCAAAATTTCTTTTTCTTCTTGGAGGAATCGTTTTTTGTTTTCTCGAAATTACGAACGGTGGACAACCAGAAAGCAAATTCTACACAAAATGATCAAAAAAACTCACTGTGTGTGTGTGCGTCGTATAACTCTCATTCGGAGCCGACCTATACCGTGTGTATGTGTATGGACTTCCTTACCCTATAGGGATGATACTGAGAAGATTAGAGGGGGGATTCGAAAGGCACATGACCGCCAAAACTGTTGAAACATTTCTTTGACCATCACTGCAACTCTCAGAAATAAGCAATAAACAAATCACTTAAGTGCCCACTCTAAATAGCCATCAGCCAGCTCACTGGCTATTTATATATACATGAGCAATCTCCCTAAAAATTTATGGCTTTCGCGGTGACAACATGTAACGAAAACTGTTGAATCACCATGATTTCACTGCATACGAAAATGTTGCACATTTGATGGATATAAATGATGGCTTTTTCGGAAGATCTCGAAGTTTTGGTCAGAACACGATAACGCCAACATCACATTTTCGACATTTAGGCATTTTAATTGTCATTTGCAAATCAAAAATAAAGCATACGCACAAATACAAATGAAAATATCATACATCAGCATGTTGTTTACCCGTACGGCACGTATTTGTGCATTTATCTCACTTCTAATTAGTTATAATTAGCAAGACTTACTTTTAGATCGAAAAACCATTTTTTGACCATATCATGTTCTGACCAAACACCACAGAAATTATATTTTGCGTCGAATAAATTAATTATTTTGATTATTTTAAAATTTAAATCTATAGCAACAGATTGCGACAGAAAAAAAGCGTCTTAAAACGTGAAAGGTGTATAACTGAGTGACTTATCAGCGAGGTTACACTTTATTTAGCTTTTCATTAACAATAAGAGCAATATTGCGACCCTCTTTGACAAAAAATGATATTCAAGTTTACCTAAACACACTTAAAAACTTCACCATGAGTTCAGAATCACTCTGTATGTATTTCCTATCCGAATTTAACTTAAAACTGTCGTATTTTTTACCGTCCGCATTGAAATTTTTGATGAAATATATATTGAATAAGAAATGGAAGATAAGGAAGAAAAACTCTTTTTTTTAGGTTAGGGTATCAGTGTCACTGACCAATCCTAAGAAGAGGAAACAGATTCACTGAATCGCAAATACAATTTGTGTGAGACGCCGGATTTTGCTATGGAACGTCTCAAATGATATTTTTCGGTGGAGAAAAAAAACAAAATTTCCAATTTTTCTTTCCTTTTTTTCAGAAATGACATTGCACAGTCAGAGATTGGAAAAAAAATTGTCCTGACTGTTGTGTGTGTGTGTGCTACTTTTTTTTGTTATTGAGGAGAAATATCGTGTCCGATTCAGAAAGTTGTTCATCCTGACCTGTCATGTTGTTTGTCCATTACCTGATTCCTTTCTCCCTGTTCGATTTCTGAATTTTCTCTCTTATCCTTTTGCCGAAATAAAATCCTCTCAGACCGATTTCGCCCGTTATCATAGGTTTCTTTTCCAAGAATTCTGTTTCCTCGACGCGGATAACAGGATATAAGCGGAAGGGGAAAAAAATGAAAGGAGAGATGTGCCATCTCTGAATTTGTTGTAATAATATTTTCCTCATGGAAAATATCCAGATGCTACGGAGAAAATATGTATAAAGGTTTC
The DNA here is from genome assembly GCF_987345545.1 of Pholcus phalangioides. NCBI lineage: Eukaryota > Metazoa > Arthropoda > Arachnida > Araneae > Pholcidae > Pholcus > Pholcus phalangioides. Next base: position 22,513,120 of record NW_028301608.1, read on the forward strand.
TTTTTTGTTCTGATATGTTTCCTATCTCGAGTGGTTTCGAAAACTTCACTTTGAACGTGAAATTTTCAGTTTGTCGTCGATGACATTTCTTTTGTATGTGATATGTAGGATTAAAGAAATAAATGTATTTTTGTAGAAATATTGAATTTATGAAATATGCTTATGATGCTGTCCAGAATCTATCGATAGGATCATATGTATACAAGGTGAGAATAAAATAAGTATCCTGTTCTAAGAAATCTGCAGCTTCACCCAGGAGTCGTTGGATCAACATCCGAATCGATACTTACCTTAAAAAAATTAGAGCCGCAATTGCCCATTACAAAAGATATTTTTTACTTTCTATATTCCACGGATCATTTCTGTTGGTAAGATGAAGTCCACGGACCCTCCCGTGCTGATGAGATGAAAAGTGCTGATCTCTATAACAAATAACTACCCAGCAATAACATTGGAATTATCAACAGTAATAAATTGATTACTTTGAAACAACTAACAAGACAAACAATATTGAAATTCAAGGAAACATATTTTCTCGATATTATGCTAAGAGAACTCGGAAAGAAAAGTCATCCGGTCCTCGCCGGGATTCGAACCTAGGCGCTCTTGCAATCCGGGCAAGTATGCTGCCATCTACACCACTGGAGACATGCCCCTTCCTTCCTTATCTTATTCGTTCCAGAGGTGCACATATGTGGACTTTTAAACGATCTCCTGTTTCTAATTATATCGTAGATATTACTTAATTCCAATCTTTCTAGCACATACCTGAAAGTTCAATCTTCTTATTGATTCGGGTAAAGTGCGACTCGTAATGATATTACCTGAGAAAACATGCGAATACAAATGTAGATTGACAAAATTGCGACGACGAGGCGTTCTTGAAAAATTAAAGAATTTGAAATATATATTTTCAAGAATTTAATAATTAAAAATGATATATTTTAAGATAACCAAATATAGGGGCATGCTGAAAATAATTTTTTCTAGTTGTTTAAGTCATTTTTGAGCGCAGCACCTTGAATTGTATAAATTCCCACATATGTGTACCTTAGGCGTTGAGGGGTAGGTTTAGGTGTGATTACACCAAGTATCTCATGCGAGATTTTTGTATTTCTGTACTATTTTGAGGGGAAACATTGCTGTCAATGTTCTCCCACCCCCAATTATCAACAATATATATCATCATGTATTATATATTATATATAATATCATATAGTTTGTAATTGCATTTTTAATTGGGTTGCTATATTTTTGAAATATATGACATCCATATTTATTATGGGCATCTTTTTCTCAGCCACCTCGTTGGGCATTTTGCCTGTTGTGGCGTTGTATTTGTATTGCTTTCGAAGATACATATGCATGACAGAAGGGCTCATGTTGATGAAATGCCTATTACCTTCCTTTTGAAATACACTTTCTGATGAATTCCGATAAGGTTTTCATAATAATTACCATATTGTTTCTACAGATATTGGTTATACATAATCAGTGTTTGAAAAAATTATAACATGAAAAAAATGTAGTAATTATTATATAAGATTAAATCGAATGATTTATTAAGCTATAATTATGCAAAGTAATTATATATATGCTGTTATTAAGTTAAAAAGTAAATGGGTTTATATTTACTTTTCTCTCAGCTTTCTGATATTATTAAAATTACTTTTTAAATAAATATTTATATGGATTGTTTATATATTTTATTATAATATATTTATATATATATATATATATATATTTTATATAGTTTATATATTTTATATATATTATTAGTTACTCAAATCATCAGAAGGGTGTATCTTATTTATTAATATTTTTGAGTCCTGGTGAAATAGAAGCTATTCTGCAACAAACTGATCTATAAGGTGTTTCTGACGCCAGTGCGAAAATGACTGGCCTACAGCTTTTAGTGGGGAGACGACTCTAACGAATAAGGCTCAGATGATGAAACAATTGCTGATAAAAGCAGCATAAACAAAAAGGCCAACGAACTCGCATTGAAAAAAGAAGTTGACATTCTTCAGACTTCGATAGTCAAAGCCTATAGTACATTCATGGGAAAAATTGACCTGTGCGATACATACGTGGCATATTGCAGGTGTGTGTGATAAGAAGAAACAAACGGCCTATTAGACTTTTCACTCACTTTGTCGATCTTGTTATTTTGAATTGTTGGGTGATGTATGTTGAGTATCATAAAAAAATGAAAAATTGAATGAGTGCCTATAAGACTTTAATTGAATTTAGAATGGTTATTGTGCAGCAACCACTTTGCTGGTATAAAGAAAATATAGTTCCACGTAGAGAAAGGCTTCCACATTTGGATAGTTCTGATGATGAGGAAAAATCTGAGCAAAAGTAGCGGTAAGCTATTCCTCAACCCATGAAAGATGTTCACCGAGATGGAATGAATCACTTTCCCCCGATACATGCAACATGAAAATACAATCGAAATGGAGATTACCAGGATGCAAATCAAGAATCAGTGTGATCTATACAAAATGTCAAATGTATTTGAGATTTGAAAAATAATTGTGTTTCGAAAATTATACCATTTGGTGTAAAAAATAGCATATATAGTGCTCTCCATTTGATAATTAACTTCGTGTAAAAAGATAACACATGTCAATTCCCGATGCCTGTTGTGAGTTAATGTCATTTAATGTTATGTTGTAAATTTGCAAATAATAACTATACATTTCACTATGGTTAAAATATTTAGTGTTTCTACTCATTTGAATCTTGAGGTACACATATGGGAACCTAAAATTTCTAAGCTCCCCGAATACTTACAGAAAAAATTTATTTTCTACTACATGCTACAAACACTAAAGAAACATAAAATCTACAAATATTTTTTTAGCTGTTTTGAAGCTTCGGGTTTGAAGAAGATATATCATGCCCTGTGGCCTCACGCCACAATGCCAGATTTAACATACTACTTTTATCCATCTCCGATCAACTGCATTCAATTTCTATCACCGCATTCTTATTCTCAAACGATAATTTTTTATACTTTCTATAGTTTCAAAATATTAAACCATTTTAACGGCTCATAAAAATTTATTTTCATTCTCCCTTGTTTCTTTCCCAAATCTCATTTAATATGAAATCTAACAAACGATATATTTTACTCCAAACCGACTTTTAGTGGTTGTGAAAGTTGAAAAATTTAACAAAATGAATAAAAACGTTGATCGAAGAGTTAAAAAAACCGTTAAAGTAAGAAAAAAAAATAAAGAAATGCACTGCTTCTTGTATTGAATTATTCATTTCTTTGCCAGTAAATCTGCTGGTTTTCAGACGTCGCATGAATGCTTTATTTCGGGTTAGTATGTATATACAGTACCATACTCGCATGTATGTGTATTTCATTTTACTTTCTTCAGTCAAATAGAAAAATTCCCTTTTTTGTATTTTTGCTCTTTTTAGATTCACTATTATTTTACAGATTTCTTCACGTTTCTTTTCCCGTGTTTTTTTGTTTTGTTTTGTTTTTTTTGTGTAATTTGTATATCTCTTTACATCATCCTCATTTCTTGAAGAGTATTTTAATACAATGGCAATTTTGTTTTTTAAAGGATGTATACTCAGTCTAAAACTGCTCAGGCCTTAGAGTCTACGTTTTAACCAGGGCTAGGATTTTTTCATGGACTAGGCTGACTCATATTTCCTCGAGTAAATTACTGGAAATTACCAATTATTGTCCAAAATGGCGCCAATGACTCACAATTAAAATTGCCGCATTGTCAGATAGTATCTCCAAGAGGTAGCCAATTATTGCCAAAGCGATGCAAAAAGTAAGTAAATTTTTGTTATTGCTAATGGAAACGAAGCTAGTGAAGATTGGTCTTGCGGGAAAAAATCCTTTTTCATTGTTCTGCCTAGATATTCAAAATAATACTCTAAAATATGGAAATATGCCATAAATTACAGAAAATCATGAAATATGCCTTAAATTACAGAAAATCATGAAATATGCCTTAAATTACAGAAAATCATGAAATATGCCTTAAATTACAGAAAATCATGAAATATGCCTTAAATTACAGAAAATCATGAAATATGCCTTAAATTACAGAAAATCATGAAATATGCCTTAAATTACAGAAAATCATGAAATATGCCTTAAATTACAGAAAAGCATGAAATATGCCTTAAATTACAGAAAAGCATGAAATGGAAATCAGTAAGTTCAAAATCGGGAACATTAGTTCTTAACTATTCGCGATCCACAAGTGTTTTCCGACATTTCGTTGGCAGTTTTTGTATAGCTTATGATTTTGTCTAAAAACCCGAATTCATAGGGACCATAATATTATAGTAAGGAGTTGTTGTAACAACAAAATACCGTTGTTTCCTCATTCAAACGTATATCAAATCCATCTCCATATAGCACTAAAAAAACCGAATCAATAAAAATTATGACAAATGCCTAAAATTTACTGAAAATCGTGAAAAGTGTTCTATGGCGTAAATATGCAGTCATAAAAAACCGAGGCACCCTAGTTATAAAAGTACCAAAACGAAATAAAACATTTTTTCTTTGACTAGTTTCTGTATTAACTCCTAAATATATTTAATTTACTATCACAATTAATAATTTCGCAACGTTTATGAACATTTTTTCTAGTGAATTTAAAATCGTACAAGAAACTTTAAACAATTTTTCTCGATAATTAATATTGATTGATATTGATAAAATATTTATAATTATATATATATTAATTATAAACATTATTATTTATTTAATATTATTGTAACGTAATCCTTGAATAATTAACTAGTTACCATGTTTTATGAATTATTCAATCCATCACTGATTTCATATCAATACATGTGGGGATTCCTCTTTCAGTTTTTCACTATTACTGGTAATTCTTTAAAACATGTAAGCTTAAGCCCGTTAAAGCCGAATCACTTGTAAACTGTTGGTTAGAGATGCATTCATTCAATTAGAAAACTATCTAAAACATTAGATACATCATTTCTTGTAGTAGAGATATATTCATTTCTTGTACCGAGATTTAAAAAATAAATAATTTTTTTATGCGGTCCTCTAATTCTCATATTTTCAAGTGCTACCGCCAATTGAGGTGAATTTTCCCAGTTTTGAAACTGGAATTAAAATTTTTCCCCTTGTTTGAAGTTGAAAATAATTTTTTTAATGTTTTTTCATAGCTCGTAGATATGATATATATAGTTTTTTTATTTCATTTTAATGGGTCACACCACCTGTTTGTGAAAAAATTAAAAAATAGGGTGGGCAAAATCACGCCAATTTGACGAGGGACTTTGCCCCCATCACCTCAATTGCGTATACAGCAAGCATGTGAGTGGAGTTAGGACAATGTGACTGGCACGGAGTGTCAAGAGAACCGCAATGACAACAAAAATAACGGAAAACAATGCAATGAAATTTTATTTTTAAAGGCATATCCAGAGGACATTCGATTGGGTCCAACATGGTAAACTCTTGAAGCGTTTACACGAGATTGGCATGAGCAACTTGCTGAATTGTATGGAATATGAATTATTAGTACACCGTCAATCGACATCGACTGCTTTTACAAGGGACACTAATATCGATTGGAAAGGGACAATGCGAGGTTATGGTGTCGCAGAAAATTTTTCTCTAATAGGGTTGCCAATAAATGGAATAGCTTACCCCCGGAGGTAGTAAATTGTAACACAATTGACACGTTTAAAAAAAAATACAATAAACATGTTGGGGTAAATCGGGAAGTTATCCATACTAAGAATAAAACAACCATAAGTATTCTTTATGTGCATTTTATAATATTTAATCATGGATATATATTGTTTGTAATTGTATTTTAATGGGGTTGCTGTATTTATGACATCCATATTTATGATGGGCATCTTTTTTTCTTCCACCTCGTTGGACATTTGGCCTGTTGTGGCGTTGTATTTGTATTTGTATAAAACATGAGACTGAATTATGACTCTTCTTCACAACGGGTCGACGAATCATTACAATAAATTGGAAAAATACACGTAAAAGTCGAGAAATTAGGTAGATTATGTACATTAAAAATTCATTTCTTATTGTGAGGACGTAAGCTTTCTAGAGAAAATGAATTTCGGATAGATCGAAGGAGAAAGAATTTCGACGGAACTGATGGTTTCACTGCAATATGGATTAATATACAGAGAAAAAATCTGAACATAGTTCAAAGCTCCAAGCACGCATTATTTTGAGAAAGTAATAGTACGTTAATTCTAGTATTGAGAAAAAATCTGAATCGAAAGGAAAACATATGTGTTAAGGCAGTAAAAGTTACAGGGTGAATGGTTTCAACAGGAACCTCATGAGTCTGCCCTGGAATAAATCATGAATAAACTCAATTTCTCTTCTGGGTGTATACCCAAGAGATAACTTGAGTTTATTCATGATTGTTATAACAGAAAATCTCGTGTTTAAGATGAAGTTCTGTTTTTTCCAAGCTGTTGAATAGCTTCAATTTATATTTACTTCATACGATTTCATCCATTTATAACTACGTTGGCAGGCTATTATGAGACAAAATGATAATTAGAACGTAGGCAAAATGCCTCCGAATTTCCTTATGTAACCAAGGTTGATACATTGCCCATTTAAATAAAAAAATTCCAGGTAAGGTGCAAAACTCTTTAATTGCTTCAATATCTTTATTACATCTACAAATAATAATAATAGCCTATGGAAGTCGCCTGGGTATCAGAAAAGCAAGCTGCACAAATGAAAGTTCGATGCCTTAAAATTTTTCTTGATATTGAATCTCGTCGAAAATCCGGGTTATTGGTGATATCACGAAACAGCAAACGTCCCCAAACCTCAGGTCGTCTCATTTACACGTGAAGCAAATGCCTTGATGATTGAAGCGCCACAAATAATCAACCAAAAAAGTTTTACACCGCCAGAAAACATTTTTCTCTTTCAAACTGGGAAAAGTCACCCCAGTTGACGTTATATTGCTAGAGATACTTGAAAAATCGCTGCAAAATGAAACAATATTTTTCTTTTAATACTGCACATGCAGCTGTTTCCTTCATTTTCAGCGGCATTAAATTAAACAATCTGAGTAAATTCACCTTTCGGAAAGATGATTGTTTTTGTTCGGTTCGTACGAGACTGGACAAAACTTTCTGATTGAACGTTAGGAATCTGTTTCATCTTGGTTCATATACAGTCCCCAATAAAATAGTTGACATTCTAAAATATCAGCAGAAACTACTTACTTTTCCCCAAATGTCAAACCTTGTAATTTGATTTTTTTTTTCAAAGATAAAATATGTTTTTATAAAACCAACGGTTCACGAGTTATTTGAGCTGAAACAAATTTAAAATTTCAACATGTATATTATGATTGATGTTTCTCCGGGCTCACAAACTAGCTTGGTATTTGTTTAATTCAAGGAATTTCTCACCTTTTAACATGGTAAAAAAAATTTCTAATATAGAAACATTATTAAAAATATTGATTATCCATTGGTTTATTCATTTCCAATTTTACCGCATATATTTCAGTATGTCAGTACAAAAGTTTAAATGTCTCAAGTACTTTTAATTTTTGTTTTACAAATTTTGAAAAAAATACATTAAAAACTATACTTAAAAAAATACTTAAGTATTTTTTAATGGACCTTAAATTTTTTTCGTCAATTTAATGAACTGGACAGTTTCCTTTATTTTGCTGTGCTTATTTTGCTTAATGGTCAATCCGGCCCTGGTTTAACTGCATGGATCAATAATATTATAGTAATATAAATATAATAATATTAATAATGTAATATTAATAATGTAATATTAATCAATAAATTATAAAATACGGGATTCATGTCGTGAATGCGTCGTGTAATGGCGTTGTGTGGCAATTAATGAAATATTTTAACTTTGAAAATTATAAAGAGTAATCGGTGCCGAAATAACTCATGGGTGATCGAGTAATGATCACCCATGAGTTATGTACATTTGAAATGTCGTGAAATAAGACAGATGCCAATAATCTGAAGAGTCAATATATATTATAATTTTTATAATTGAATGCAATATCTAGAACATTAGCTATATAATATTTTTTTCTCATTGGAGAAATCTAATCATGTTATTCCGAGTGTGTTTTATGTGTACAAAATAATAATCGCTTTGCTTCATTTCAATTTTTCCCACGGATAGATTTCGATATCTTCGCTTCGTTATCCTACTTTAACCGACATGACTATGTGTTATCTGAACTTTTTTAGTGAATACTTATCTCCCATTTTTCGTTCTTTTCGTTTACTAAAAAGATATAATTCGCTAAACTAGTTTCTCTCCGAAACAGGAGCAGGTCTGAATTTAAATAAAAACAATGCCGTTTGATTCTAGAGATTGTTTTTCCGAAAATTCAATAAAAAACATCGCGTAATCTTCATTCAATACTACTCGGTGTTTTTTGTTTAAACATATAATTTTCTTATCTGAAAAAACAATTTCAACATTGACATTATTTTTTTAATTCATCCGGCAAGGTTGAAATTATTCTCGATTGCTAAGAGACTAATCCATTTAGAACGATCGCAGTGTATCTTTATCATAATATCAGAGTGCATTACATGAGTAATTTAATTGATGTTGGGGTTAGGTTGAACCAAAACAAGAAACAAATATATTATAAAAGCAATCAGGCAAACAAAGAGCGATGCCTGAAAAAGACTTCTATCTATCTCTTCTAGTGTGAATCCTCATAACTTTTAACTTGAGCAAAATTATTTTTCCACACATGCTATCGGATCAGGTAATACATAAATTTTTGAACTCGTGGTTACATATATCCATATGAATTTCATTATTTCCAAAGTCTTGAGCTAATGGAGACACAACATTACTTCACGCAGAATCTAACAAATTATGACATACAAAATACAGACAGACGAGTTCCTAATACTACTTATAAACAAGATAAAGTGTGATAAGTTAAATGTTCCACATGGAAACAAAACTTAGAAATGCAAACTTTCCTAGCGAGATAAAATTCTGCAAGGAATAATTCATTGAACAACAACTTTCCAGTGAGAGAGAGACTAGCTGAGTGCACCAATTGCCTACATGGATGGGCGAAACGGTTCACAATAACTGTCCTAGGGAAGACGAAATGTGAAAGAAAATAAAAACATTCCTGGGAGAGACGATACTGTGCACAACAACTCCCCTTGCAGAGCCGAAATTGTAATTAGCAACTTTCATGAGACAGACGAAACTGTAATCTCCAACTTTTTCCAGAATGATGAAACTGCTACTACTTTAGGAGAGACGAAACCACACAACAACTTCCTTATTCTAAAGGAAGCTCTGCAAAGTAACATAACTAGGAGATAAGAAACTGCTACTTCTTTAAGGGAGGTGAAACTGCTCAGCAACTTTCTCATTAGAGACTAAGCTGTGCACAACTTCCCCTGTAGAGACTAACCTACACAGCAACTCTCCTGAGAGAGAAGAAACTGCCACTTCCCCAGGAGAGATGAAACCACACAAAAACGTTCTTATTTGAGACAGAACTGTGCGCTGCAACTTTTCCTGGAGAGATGAAACTGCACAGTCACTTTCTCAGAAAAACCTCGGGAAAAAGACGACGCAGTGCAAATGAAATTTTTCCTGGAGATACGCGGGCCCGAGCCATTGCAACTTCTTTAAGAGAGGGGAAGGCAAAGTGAGAGACAAAACTATGCAACTTCAGCTTTCCTAAGAGACACAGGCAAGACAGTGTAATATAAAATTCAATAATAAATATATAAAACAACGTAAACGATATTGTATTGTATCTTGTATAAACGATATTATTCTACGAAATAGGTGAAATAGTTGCACAGCCTAAACTTCAAGTCCAGAACGAGGATGTACATAATGGTCATGAAATACCTTTGCCGATAAAAAATTTAGGAATGAATGAACTATATTGATGCGTTCCTTACACGGATTCCACCACCAAGTGGTACCACCACTGTATCGATTACATAAAGATTCAAACACTTCACATCCACGCTTACAGAACGATTCAAACATTAAATGTATCTTAACGCGATTTACGTTCTGATGTCAAAGACGATACTTCATCTTCAATGAACTTTCTATCGGCAGCAATAAATAATCACTTTCTCTTCCTTTTTCAAGAAGCAAAAAATCAGAAGGGTTTTGTTCAGTATGGAAATGAATTCTTTTCACTACCATTATAAAAGAAAAATTATTTCACTGTAAGAAAATAAACGGCTAAGTCAAGGGAAAAAAAAAACGGGGCAGAGGAGAATTCAAGAAAGTGTGTGTTCCTCTCTTTCTCCCTTGGAAAACATTTATCACCTGCATTCCATGGGATATGGTCATTCATTGCCGCGCGCTCGCGTGAAACTTACAAGTTTCCAAAAAATAAATAAATAAAACGATTGTCAAGATTTCCACATTTTTGCGCATTTTCGTACGGTATCTATACAACGGCCTCTTCGTATTCTTCGCTGGTACTTCTATCTACAAACTTTTATATCATCTGTCTTGGCCTCCTTCTATTTATATTCAACTTTCAGAGTCAAGTATATGGATTTTGGCGACTTTCCATCGACGGCTGTAACGTAAAACGACATAAGAATACACAAAAGATGGATGAAGAGTTCCGAAAAAGATGCCATGGGTATTTATTTATTTATATATTTTTTTTGGTTAAAGAAAAATATCTTCATGAAAGTGAGGGGTTCTTTCACGAGAAGAAGATGAAGAAGAAGAAATGAATAAAAGAAAACCGCCCACATACACACATATACGTGTAATTTTTCAGTTACCATGTTATATGTGGCTTTTTTCAAAAATGTATTCATTCATATACAATGCTGTTCAGACGCTGTATTCTCGTGATAAATGTTTCGGATCCCATACATTGGATACAGAAAGTTGGAGAAATATTTCCTGCTAAGCTATACAAAAATACTGCTGGTTATTAGAATTAAGAGAATGTTGAAAAAATATATATGTTCCGGTAAATGTGATAAATTGGTTTTTATGCAAACTTACCAATCGTCTAGGTAATTTTGGTAAATTTATCACTTTCACCGGCGAATATTCCTAGTACCCAAGCGCCGTTAAAATTTGATAAATAATAATAAAATACCACTTTTACCAGAGATTATGCATAATAAGAAAACGTGATTGGTAAATTTGATAAATACTGAGAACATTATAACTTTTATCATATTACGCATAATAACCAAGTGTATAAATTGATGAGTACTTGAAATTTATCACCTTTGTCTGACTATGCATTGTACCCTGGCGCAGGGGTTCTGAAACTTTTTCTACCCATGGTGCCATTAGCCCCAATCCATGCTTTTCCGTGGCTTCATAAATTAATTTAACAAATATTTCTTACATAAATCTTTATCCAGGCACTCCATGACTCACCCGGTTGCCGCAGTGCACAGTTTTAGAATCCCCACCCTAGTGTAATGGGCAAATTTGATAAATATGAATAAAAACGATGAATATAGTCGGACCCCAATATGATGATAAAAATTTTACTATAGTATCCCGATATAATGATAACAAATTTTTAGATTGTACTCCGATGTAATGATACATGTATTAATTACCATGTATAGTATATCATAAAGTGCGATTTATCATGTTCACCAACGACGCGACGATTGCGCGTCATCGCCGGTAAAAGAGATTAATTTAGGGAAATTATCCAACTTAGCATAATGCTCGATGATAATGCATAATAACCGGTTATTATGTACAATAACCACATTTATCACATTTACCCCGTAACATATACATTGAAAATTCATGTTTGTTATTTAAATTGCTATTTGAGTTGCAGATTTTGAATTGACTTCTGGTGAACAATTATCACAGCATCATCACATTAGGTGTAATCGAATACACCACGGGTTCTCAACTTGCAAAGCCCTCAAGGGGGCGTTAACTTCCTTAAAGGGAAGTATTTGATAGGTAATAAATCTGCACAAAACGCCATGGCTACACGCTACATTCGCTACGCAGATGGCGTGGCTTGATGAACCGGGTATGAACCACTATTGCAGCCGGCGACGGGACCCCAAACCAGTAGTTATGTCATTGTCATTGTCACGGGTTTTCAAATTGTGCGTCGCCAACCTTTGTCTGAAACGCCGTTCAAAGGTTTTTCGAAGCGATTCTTTGGTAAACTGCCTTGGGGAGCCGCGGATGAAAAACGTTTGAGAAAACCTGGAATGGCCTTTCATTTATCCTTATAATGTATGTGTATTTAGTACATGGGCGAAGAGAAATTACGTCAAGAAACATTTTAAAAATTCGTACCTCACAGAATAATAATTACGTACGGAAACAAATTAAGCACATATACGCACAAAAAAGTGTTAAAAATGCAAGTACAGAAAATGTAAGATCCCTATAACGCCCAACGAGTACCACTTCGATTTTCAGTAAAAACAATGTTCATTTTAGTTTAGATGACCATATTTTAACGAGACAAATCCACAGAATTTTTGTACGGTAGGTTAAAAAAATAAGGCACATTGCCAAATACATCCGAAACTATTGCCAACTGCCCATAAAACGGCTAACGTCTTATCAATGTAACCAAACAGCAAATTCGTTGTACATACCTGCAAGAAATTGAAATGTATTTGATTCTAAATGTGAGAACTTGTCGAAATTAAGTACCGTATATACTCGTGTATAAGCCGACTCGTATATAAGCCGACCCCCTCACTTCAGGACCACCAAAACCGCAATAAATTGAAAACCCGTGTATAAGCCGTGATAAAAAAAATCCAAAAAAATCCGCGCATTTTAGAGAAAGAAAATCTTATATTTTCATGCAAAATGAATAGCTAGCGGAAAATTACAATAGAAAATGATTCAAACTTTTTAATCCATTTCTTCTGAGTCTCCAATCGTAATCCATCATAGGGGGTACGGCATCTTCGTTTCTATCCTCATCTGGGTTGTCACTTTCAAAGAGGATATCATCTTCAGTTCCGTCCATAGCATTGCTGATGCCACACTTTTTGAAGGATCGAATGATAATTTCGGTGGAAACAGAATTCCACGTTTCATGTACCCATTGACATACTAGGCCAACGTCAGGTTTCTTCAAGGCACCACTTTTTGTAGTTTCTTTAACATCGGAACCAGGGCTGCAACTAAGGGGGTGCAGGTGGGTCTGGTGCCCCGGGCGCAGGACTAGAGGGGGCGCAAATTTCACTCTTTAATCTTCCCTTCAACATTATGAGGGGGCGCCAAAATGCGCGCTTGCCCCGGCTGACCAAACATCTAGTTGCGGCCCTGATCGGAACTCATCCATTCGATCCACAAATTCCTCAAGTAGTCTTTGAGAAGCTTGTTGATGCTCATATCTAAAAGCTGTACAATCGACGTTAGCCCACCTGGTATCAAAGCCAATGATTTTTTCGATTTCTTTGCCTCGTCTTTGACATTTTCGGGGGTTTGAACATATCCCATACCAATAATGCCGGTTTCTCGAACACTGCAGCAAAAATGACTACTGATTGCGGGGTCGATATTTTTTCACCAAAAACTGACCCGAGTATAAGCCGACCCCTCCACTTGAGGAACGAATTTTTCCACAAAAAAACTCGGCTTATAAACGAGTATATACGGTACTTGTATAAATAAACCCCGTTGTTCGTAAAATTTCGGACAACTAACATTAGTAATGATTCTGGTTTGTTATCTGTAACTGTAGTTTCGGCGATAGCGGGAGTGAATTCTTCCCCAGAGACATGTCCCTGATATCGAAGTAACTAACGGGCTTATAAAAGGTTGCTCACTGTTTGACCAAAAGTCTTTCACATTTGGCTCAAAAATCCATCGAAGTAATTACTAAGACAAATTCATCATCAACATCAAAAACAGGAGATAAAGTAGTGGCCACATCGCTACACTGCAATTTACTGCCGTTATAGAGTTGAGTTACAAATGAAGGTGTCCTCTCTCGGTGGTTGCATCAAGCTCGTTAGAAAACATATATTGTTATTCTTCCCCGAATCGAACCTGGAACCTAACGGTAACCTTCACGGTGGTGGACGCGCATCTCACCCCGGCGGCGTTACACATCAAGATCCTGAGGATTATTTTATTACTGCAGGGGATCGGACGATGACCAGCCTCACAAGTTGAATACAAGTGAGAGTAAAATGAAAGGGAATGAATGGTAACGAAAAAATACCCATATACTTCCACATATACTAATCTCTATTATGTATCAAAAGTCAGTCCAGTCTTCGGTCGGTCAGAAGATACTATCCTCGGAATTGAACCCTAGCCGGACATGTGTAGAAATTGCCATCACCACGACCACCATGGTGTAAATTCCGCATAGTTACGAAACTGTTATTTGTTCGTTAGAGGAAATCTAATTTTTTCATGTCACTTCAAAACACTGCATAATTTTTTTTTTCCTCTCACGTGTTTTCAACGCAAAACTAAAACTATTTCATAAATGTTGTTGTTAAGGAAGTGTAAGCTTATAAATATTCATAAAGACTTACTCTAAACTTACCGATTAATCATTTTATGTTGAAGAGAGTCCACAAAGATGTCCAAAGATGATGCTGAACACTTCTTTTACTGCGGATGTGTCTTCGACTAATTAATGCCATAACTTAGATGAGTTATTTCGAAGCTAAGATAAAAGCCGCGATCAACATGGAACTCAATAGATTGTTTTTTTTCTTCCGGGAAATATTTCGTCCCGGAAAACACAGAGGAAACAAATTACGGGGCATTTATAACGTCGCTTTTAAAGAGACGATATTTTTTGTATTTTTCTTTTCGTGTGACTAATATCGTGTCTTTTAAAGTTGAATTCTTTCAGAGTTTTCATTAGATTTTATTAAAGATGCGTATCTTGTCGTGTTATTCTTTATCTACGCTTTCAATATGTTCGTCATTTTAAACGAAATTTTTATTCTTATCATAAAATACTCTGACTCTTACATTGAAGCGAATGATAAGACTTTTTTCAAGAGTTTCCAGGCCACATCCATTGTTTTGTAGTTTTAGCATTTTTTTAAAATAAATTAGGGAAAAATGCGTGAGAAGAAATAGAATGATGAAATTGTTCTTAGGCATTGTAACGGCCATGAGTTTGAATGTGTGAATAACGTATTTTACTCCTACTTATGATAATATACTATCTGTTTAGTCTGGTAACAACATATAAAAATATACGGGGAATCTAAAGATAGGATAAAGATATTCACATTAATCAGACATCGGGAACTTTTTCTAAAAGAAAATCTATCGTCAAATACATTACTGCTATATATCTTCATATTGTATTCATTGACCTTCCTTAGGCCCGTCGCGTACAAGCATTTGGAATCAAAATTTGGTGATATATATACATTTGACGAATCGGAGGTAAATTTAGTAACCTCGACCTAATCGGTCAGAAAAGGCAGAAGTAGGTGCAGGAAAAAACAAAAGAAAAGGTAGAAAAATATAGAAGGAAAGGAAAAGAAAAAATTTAAATTAAAATTGTAAACAGATTAAACAGATAAGTAGATAAGAGAGCATACAGTAAATTTCTCTTTCACCTTCGCCCTACTTACTTTCTTTCGCTCTTACATGTATATAGTAAAAAATTACGTCATAAGTAATGAAAAGATCACTAACAGGAGTATAGAAAAAACGGGAGGAAACAACAACTGTGGTTCATAGGGTTACAATAAAGCTACGAGATGGAGAGGAGAGAGGAAAGACAAAACAGGAAATGGAAGTTAATTCATTTCACTGACATTTGGACGAAATATTTCGTCCATGATCACAAAGGGCTTAAACAAGTTCTTCCCGAAGATATCCTCTTATTATTTTTTGTTTTTTTTTTATTTTTCAGATATACTATACGGAAGTTGTTCTCAAATTTTTGGCAGCCGCGGTTTCCCGGAATATTCTGAAAAAAAAATCACTTCATAACATACAAGATATACGGAAGACTGGATGTTGTGAAGATATTTATTATTTCAGATGTTTATTTTTTAAGGAAGGAAAAAACTCATCTCTGCCTCCACCGGGAGTCGAACCCGGGTCCCTCGATTGCCGGACGAGTGCTCTGACCACTAAGCTACAGAGGAGATAGAGATTTTCCTTCGCTAGAGCGTATATATGCCGAACGGAGTCACTTCATAACACTCAACAGACACACATCAATATCATCAGCTCGCCACGGCATCCCTGACAAAATTTGGTGACGCTCCAAGAGCCGCGATGCACACTTTGAGAAGCACTGGTGCAGGATGACTTCCATATTAAAATATAGTGTGTCATGAACCCAGTAACCAAACTGGAAGAGAGTCAATTCTTCGTGGCTGAAACACATCGCCCTATGAGAATTTATGCAAACCAATTAGAATGTTACTACATACCAACTCCGGTCTTATATCGCCATACGACAATTTCCTACTACTGAGTTGGATGAGAAATGAAGGCGCAATTCACCCGGTGTAGCCCCAGGCTCCTTGTTTTTGATGTTCTTGCCCGGATTCAAATCCGTGGACATTGACAGTAACCCCGCAGTGGAAGACGAGTGTCTTACCGCTGCGCCACTAAAAAGGTAATATAATGTTACTGAGTAGATAAGGGGCGAATGGAAATATTTAATGAGGGGGATAGTTAAAAACAAATTTTAAAAACAAGTATTCCATTGAAGGAATCACTTTTATAGTAAAAATGATATAGTGTAATCAAGCTCATCAATGTTGACGATGATAATTTATTTATAATAAAATATATAGTGTTTTTCAGGTTATACAGGGTGTCCAGTAAGAGCTAGCACAGCCTTTATCTCACCAACCGTCCGTCGTAGAGATGATTCCAGTTTAAAAAATGCTCAACGAGTGTTGAAAAAATAAACTGTAACAATTTAGAGAGACAAAAAATACAATGTGAAGTAAAATAAAAGGTTAAATTTTGCTTAAATGTGCCACCATCAATATCGTTACAGGCCTCACAGACCTTAACGGTCGGACGTTTAAGAGTCTTTAATTCTACTGAACCATTCTTAGCAATATTTTCATACAATTATGTAAATAAAACGGTTCTTTTATTTTTTCTCCTTAGCATTTCGTGTTTTTCCGCCAACACTTTTCCTTTCCGACCCCATACATCTGTACAAAAAATAATTCTATATGTGTATTTTATCTTCCCATAAAGTTTGGCCTCATGGGTTCAGGGGCACCCTGTATATTATAAGTACTATAAGAATACATATATGATATTATCATATACACATAACATAAATACAATAGACTCAAAAATCCAGTCAATCCAGTAATCCTGTATTTTCTTGTCGGTTCTTTAGTTCACTTGCAGGACCACTTTCAGGAAAAACATGCCTATAAACTGGTTCCACAAACACGCGGAAAAAAACACCGCCACCAAAGAAGATGAAGACAAATAAAAAAATGAAAATAAAAGTATATACGCTGTGTGTATGGCTTCAAGAGACTATATACTACATTCTTAAAATGTTTATCTGTGAGGGTTGTTTGCTCCTTACAGAAATGGAGAAATGAAAATTGTCACCCCATATGTCCCTACACGCATCTGCTGCTTAGAGAAAAAACAATACTGAACAATCAAGGAGATGGAAGTTTTTTGAATATTATTCTGAGGTGAACTTAGAAAGAAAAGTCATCTGGTCCCAGCAGGAACGTGAACCTAGGCCCTTTGGCAAACAAGGCAAGCATGTTACCATCTTATCTAAACCACTAGAGACACGACCCTGCCTTCCATATTTCACGCACTCTGGCGTGAGGCAATTGAGTAGAACCATTACATTTTTCTATCCAGGGAGACTTTTCTTTCTAATTTCACCTCAGCATAATATGCAGAAAATTTGTTTTCCTGGTATATTGGACTGAGAAAAAAGAAAACAGTCTATCTCTTTCTCTACGATCCCACCTGTGGGGGGGAAGGGGGTTTCTGAAATTCAGAGAGGCTACAAATGCCTCTACTTCAGCGCTTCACACCACAGCGCGTGAAATAAGGAAGGCAGGGTCATGTCTACAGTGGTGCAGATGATAGGATGCTTGCCCTGTTCGCAAGAGAGTCTGTGTTCGTCTGGATCCCGGCGGACACCAGATGACTTTTCTTTCCAACTACACCTCAACATAATATGCAGGGAATTCCCTTAATACCGAACAGTTTTATGTATTGCACTCCACCCATAGCGTCAGTTCAGTCTTTGTTTCGATTTGATTCTGTCTCCTTAATTTGTGATAGTGTATTGTGATAATGTCTATATATCTGTTGTGTATCTAGTGGGTGCATGCCATTGCAGTCGAAACATTAACTCTCGTTCAAAAAATGAGTTTATTAAACAGGTTGAGAAAGACGGGAAGTTGGTTGACCCTGCTAAGTAATTTTCCCTGTCCGCCTCCACCCCCCCCTTCTCACTGCCTACCTAGCTTTTCACTCCAATAGAAGAAGTGCTTGAGGCAGGTACTGGAAAAGACTAGGTAATATCACACTTTTTTATTACATAATAAAAAATTTACAAATTTATTTCATTTATAAAATATATAATATTCTAAATCCATATTTAAAGTTCAGTTCCTTTTTGGATTTATATGGGATTTTGTTAATAAAAATCTGGCACATATAGTACTTTAAATAATTTGATTGAGGGGATTGTTTTTTCGAGGGCCATTTTGTAATCCGGCGTACCGTTGGTCCGATTTGTGAAGGATCACCGAGGTACTACTGTATCTCTAGCACAAACTCGGACCACCTCAATCCGAACATAGTAAATGAAAAATGAGAAAAAAATATCGTTTTTCGGATACTTTTTCCAACATGAAAATGTCCTGAAGCTATTACATTTTCACCCGTTTCACGAGGAAAAGAAAAGTTTCCTTTCCAAAATCCAAGATGCATTTGGATTCTGGATTTGCTCACACGACCGCACAGCAAATATATACAGCAAATATCTTATATACAGCAAACTTCGTGTTTTGAGGAAATATATTTTCTTAGGATTTGCTTTTCTGATCCCAAAGACAGAACTTTGTAAAAGTTCAGTATATATGGTTGAACAAATAACGTCAAAGCTTATTTAAAATAAACTGATTCGAAGGAGTAATTTGAATATTCAGAAATGTTCTCAGATCCGAGTACAAAACATGATACGTGATTGAGAAAGTTCTTCCTATAAATACGGACGAGAGAAAGTTTATGAAATGAACGTAATTAGAATACGACTGACATGTAGAATGAAGGGCCTGATTACATGTAATTTATAGCTTTTGTGGATTACGCGGACAGCGTGGAATCTACATATCCGTGTTGTGGTGACACGCCATGTACGCTCTCTCTCTCTCTGTCTCCCTCACCAAAGTCTGGACCGAATGAAATCCGTTTTGAGAGTTGTCTTCTTCCAGTTCCTCTTGGCCTTTATGAGATCGCGTGTCCTAACCTCATCCACCGTGTTCTGAACTGTTTTTATCCCCCCCCCCATTTTTGTTCAGTGGAACCACAACTGTTGCTTCCTCCCCCTTTTCCTTCCTCCCACCCCAGTCACGTGACTCGTCCAAGTCACGCACTTGCCACATTTGTAACTTTAATCACATCTCGACACGTAAGCGCACACTTCCAGAAATGAATAAAAGAAAAGCGTGGTGCACTCTTTGATAAATTGCTATTTGAGGGACGGTAGGAGTTGCCGATTCAGTTTGTAGTGTGTGTGAGTACGATATTCGTAAGACATGGGGCACACGCGCTTACGTACAATTGCTCATCGATTCCTTGATGTGTTACTGATTCGAATGTCATTCCAGTTTCGCGAAATTAAATGATGTAATAATTGATTCTCGTGAGCTTTTGGCACAAATGGCTTTTCGATTGTATTTTTAGGTGACAAACTTTATGAATACATCTTTTTTTTCAATTTGGTTATGAATAGAAAAGCACGTTCTATATGTAAATGCATCTCTTACATCTAGTTTCTCGATAATAAAAATTGCAGAAGACTAAAAAATGTCTCTCACTCACAAGATTTTTTTAATTCCAATTTATTGAGTATTTTAAGTAATTAAATAACAGTGTGACGGGAGATGCCAGAAAAGAAACAAAAGCCGACACATTTTTTTTTTATAAAATAGCCGAATGTAGTGTTTTTTATTATGGATGCAGATAACATTACGTGTGCATGACATCAGTGTGACATTGAAGTCCTTGATGAGATACAGTTTCAATCTATCATTCTGTTCAACGATACAGTTTCAATCTGTCGTTCTGTGCTAATGATTCAGCTTGCTCGATCCTTTTCGTTGGCGACAGAACTCAAACAGCAACTGTCTATATCTATCTTTGTCGCTGTGGTGGTCGAGTGGTCATAGTGACGGACTCGCATCGCGAGGATCCGGGTTCGTTTGTCCCCGGCGCCACAGTGGTGGTCGGCTGAAGTTGTTTTTCTGTGATTCCCAAATTCAAGGCGCGAATGTGTGCCGATCTCCCCGTCAAAAAGTCTCGCCACAGAGAGCAACAGGCCTACAACGTTACAAATATTCAATCATTACACTTCACTCACAAACTGAAGTATAGATGGCATCACTGAAATATCAGGCACAACTCTAGGTGCACTCACTTTGTTCCAGACTCTGCCACGATGCTGGGCTGGAAAAGATCTCGGCAACGGGATCACTCTGGTGGCAGAACCCCTAACGTTCATTCATTCAGCCATCTTTTTCGATGACCAAGGACTACTGCTGAGAAGGATCCCTTGAACACGGACTATCCTTGGCAGCTAAGTGTACCATAAGATATTGTTCCGGCTAATATCTCTCACACAAGTCCTTGAAAGGAATAAATAACGGAACAAAGTGCTAGATGTTAGATTTATTTATTTAGAACGGCTATTTACACGTATTCACAAGCAGAGATTTCATTATACACACTTAATATTATACACATTTAACATAAAAACTATGTTTATATAAATATTTTTATAGTTTGGTTTCTCTCACACACATACAAATATTTCATTCTTTTTCCCTGTCTATCTCTCTCGTCACATGTAGCTAATCCAATACATGTCCATTAAATATTACTCAATTAAAAAAAATGGATTTTGACGCAAATCCATTAGATGTAGACCGGGCCGTCTTACATCAGTACATCGAGCTTTCGCCAGGAATATCCGGCCACTCCGCGGAATGGCCGGCCAAAGTCCGAATAATTTTTGTAGTTCAGACTTTGGCCAACACTCTTCAAGTGGCCGCCTCCGTCGCGAATCGGCCGTATTTAGAGCTTTGGCAGTAAGTATATCCTGTTTCTCTGAGAATCCTTCAAAACATAATATTAACTGGTGTTCACGGAATAAAAGTTACATTCAGTAGAACTTTCTTTTGTAGCCATCATAAAACGCTTTAGGGAGGTATCTTGCTTGCATTATGTGATACGAAAATGTCTCCTTCAATATCACAATTCGGGGAAAAAAAAACTTTTCTCACTCTCCACTGGTTACGTTTCATTTCCGATTCCAGCACTGTTAGTTCACACAGAATAGTGTCTTGTCCATTACTGAATATATATATATATATATATACCTTCTTGGTGTGGTGTTTGCTTCTTTCTCGTGTCCAAGAAAGAAAATCTCTTTTCACAATCTTACTTCACAAAGAAGGAAGTCTCGTGCGTATTTTTTATTTCGCTCCTATTCTCAAGTCCCGAATCCATTATAGGGAGCTTTTTTTTCGGAAAAAGAGAGAGAGAGAGCTTCTACACGAATGGAGAAGATACTCTAACGCTTCTTAGTATCTGTAAACTTTACGTTTGACTAAAATTTCGCAATTCTCTTCCTCAATAGAGAGCGTTTTTCTGTTCTTATTATTATTCCTTTATATTATTACTACTATTATTGCTATTTCTATAGCCGAGAAGGAAGGCGAAATAGATATTGAATAGGTTTGAACTTATCGGAAGGGTTTCGGGATATTCTCCAGAGGACGCGCACATTCAATAAGAAATTGACGGAAACTTCTTCTTTTCCCAATTCAAAATACTGCCTTCACGTAACTCTTGTTTAGTTTCGTATTTTACTTTCTGTATAGACGGGTTTGAAATGATTTCAAGAGTGTTATATAACGAGTAATATACGACGTTCTCTGCAACGTCTGAAATTTATTTCATGTATATGCTGTTTCTTGTCCTCCTAACTTTAAATCTGTCTGTTCTGAATTGCTCTAAAAAGTATCACGACTTCTCACAAATGTGATTTATTTATAACGTGAGTATTTGAAGTCAGATGTTTTTTGTCAGATATATTGCTTCGTGTTTGCTTTTTGTTGCTTTTTTCCACTGTCGGTGATGAATTTACAGTTTCTTGCAATATATATTCAATTCAATTCGTTAAAAATTACCCTGTACAGTTCCGAGAGTGAAAGTACAGTGTGTCTCAAAATAAAAAAAAATCTAAATTTCAAACGGACCTTTGTCCTCAAACTTTCAATTAGAAAGATGTTGCCCTGTATCTCCTGAGGCCAACAGAAAAATTTCTATATTTTTAAGTGCAAGTAAATATAATATTCACAAAGATATTCAAATTCAAAAATTGGAGAATAGTTATGAAAGAACAGCAAAAACTGACGGACAGCACTCCCTTTTCCTTATTTATGGTGTGCTTTTCCTAACATTTCTCCGATTTTTTGTATAGTGGACATTATACTTAGAAACTTTGAATTTCTTTGCTGGCTTCAGGAGAAACAGGCAAACAACATTCTGATTGGGAGTTAGAGGACAAGGGGAAGAAAACTGTATACAAATTTAGATTTTTATTTTGTTACACACTGTATTTTCACTCCCGAAACTGGTACAGGGTAACTTTTGAACGCATTCTGAGCATTTTTTTAAATATTGTAACTTTACCTTCATGACGGACGGTTGATGAGATAAAGACCGCATTAGAATTTGCAGGATACTCTTTATACATTTTATTATCTTCTAATTTTATTCTCTGTTAATAGCCCATCTAATAAAAATATACGAAAAGTGCATTGATTTTATTTACATTATATTTTCTTAAGAAAACTTCAGAGCCAGAAAAAAATGTTGGGTGGCGTATTTCTTATCGTAAGCTCGAGAACATACAGTACCTACAAGAGATTTCTCGCAGACACACACTTCTGTCTGCTGTTCTCATCGTTTACGGTTCGCGATCACGGAGCTGAACCGAATGGAGATTCTCGCTCTAACAATAATGAGATATCAAAATGCTATTCAGCGCACAAAAATAATAGTATAAAAAAGAACAATAAGGCTACGAGAGACGACGAAGAGAACGTGCCGGCGTTGCTCATTATTCCACATCGCCTGGTATAGTCGGATGGACGCAAACCTTCTTGTTTCTTGAAGAACAAGCGGCCGCCGAACGAAATAAGAAAAAAAAAAAAAAGGCAGGGGTTCCGAGAAAGTATAACGGCGACGCGTGTTCTTGCAAAAAGAAACGAAAAGGAATCCTTGTCTCTCACACGAAAATAAAAAAAAAAATAAATAAAAGGAATCTTGTACTAGGACGTCATCAAAAGAAATATCGAAGAGAACCATGTTTGTAAACGTATCGTTAGAAAGAATTACCTAATGATGTTATAATGAGTCCGAATTCTGGATTTATTCTTAGAGTAGTTTAATGAAATATCATATCATCACAGTGAAGCCTCGCTAAAACGACAAATCCTTCTACACCGGTATTTTTTCGCATCTATCCCATGTTCTCATAAGATATATTGGAAATTTTGCTGTATTCGGATGAGTTTTTTTCGAAAGTAATATTTAATTATAATTAAAGTTTGAAAAAACTACTGAGAGTGCGGAAACTTATTACAACCAAGGAACTTATTACTTAATTACAATCATCCTGCATATTCAGTTATTAAACCACCATTTTTGTATAAGAGCTCATGCAGTTTTTCTTACAAAAGCACTCGAAATTTTCCTCAATGATTTATGATTCTCCTCCAACAGGCAAAACTATCCACTTGTATGCACGAGTACTGAAACAGTACTTTTCGGAGTAATTTCACAAAAGCAGTCAAGCCGCTTGGAAAATTCATGAATAGATCAAGCATGATCCAAAAATGATTAAAGACTAACAACCGCGAGAGAGTACGAGAGGGAGAGAATCATCCTTTAATACCACTTCACGGATGTTTTCATTATTCGTTTCGAAAGCTTTAATAAGCTTACATGACACTACTGTAAACTCGTATACAAGATACAAGAGGAAATCCCGTAGCATCTTTAAGCCTTTGCTGCCAACGCCAAGTAAGAAAAGGATAGTACAGAGAAGAGATCAATCTTGAAAAACCTGAAAATTTTGTTAAGCCAAAGGAATTTGGTTTCTGGAATTATGAAAATACGATGAGAAACGCTCGGAGAGGTAACAACGCGCTGAAATTTCCCATCTCTCCTCCTCTTTTCTTTACCCTCATTTTTCCCTGCGTCCATGAATTATGCAGTTTCATGGAAATTACTAATATACAGTGTTTTCCTATTTTTTTTTTTTTCCTTTTTTGCCCCTTATTTTCTGCTTCAAAAACGTTGTAGGAGGAAGAAAAATGAGACTTCATTTTTGCAAATTTTTGTTTGCATCTCGAAAACGAGATCCGTTTTATATATACATAGGTGTACAGTATATATATTTTTTTTCTTTGATACTTTGCGTATCGTCGGACAAATTCATTTTTTCAGATTTTTTCTCATTTTTTTTAGAATTTTCATTTCTCTTTGTTAGCTTCATGCCTGTTTCCATTCAAATTAAGGAAAAAATATTGATTTTTTTCCTTCATTTTATTTTGTATTTTATTCTGTCAGTAACTTTGGCTTTTCTTTGATGTGGAAGCTTACCTCTTGATGGGTAAGCGGAGACCAACGCAAATCAGGGTGATACTGAAAATATAATTGGTAGGAAATACTTTTTGGAAATTTAATTTCCATTGCCGGTGCTAACTGAAGAGTGTGAGTGCGCAAATGTGTGTGTATGTTACGGTAAATGTGATACGCATACGGTTACTATGCATACTTATCAGTCGTCTTGGTAAGTTTGATAAATTTATCACTTTTACCAGAGCTATTATTATTACAGGAGCATAATAATATCCCCGAGCGTCGTTGGTGAATTTGATAAATCGCTCACCTAGAAGAAGACTGTGACAACTTAAAAAATCTTAAATTTTAGTTATGATCACAGGAACATAATATGCACATAAAAAATAAATAAATATAATATAATAAATATAATATAATAAATATAATATAATAAATATAATATAATAAATATAATATAATAAATATAATATAATAAATATAATATAATAAATATAATATAATAAATATAATATAATAAATATAATATAATAAATATAATATAATTTAATATAATTTAATATAATTAAATAACAATGAAAATTTAAGTAATATGGTATTTTTTACATAATACCCACTTGAAATCAGAAACAAATAGAAAAGAAACAATAGGGAAATAAAATAAGTGTTTGGGACCTTTATATAATGTTCACACTTTTTTGTACTACAAAATTAATTTTCACACAAATACTGGGTTTTTGGATTTTTTTTTTCTCACATTCAGGTTAGATTACAACTTTTGCTTCGCCTTTTCAATGTCTTCATACGATATTTATCAATCAGTAGCGTAGCGATAAGATACTCGCCTAAAGTACCAAAGGATGTTTTTAGAGGTGTCGCGAGTTCTCGATAACGGGTTCGTCTTTATCGGAAACTTTCCTGACACAGGGGTACGACAGAAACAGAGACATGACCACAGAAAAAAATATTTCTACCGCAGGAAGTCACGCAGCAAGGGGTTAGCGCACCTATCCCTCGTTGAGTATATAAAAAAAGATGCCGGTCGGAATCAGCAATAAATTGTAGGTCCCGGTCTAATTAGCCCTCGTGTGCAGAAAACGATCAACAAAAATGATCAAATGCTGAAATTTTAATCACTCGAACAATTGTGATCGAAACGAGTAAGAAATAAATTTTACTAGTTCGATCATAAAAAAAAAATAAAATATCACACTTTAAATGAAGCAATTTCTAAGCTATACCAGTAAAAAAAATACGATGGAATTTGTTCTAACAAACACACAAACAATTATAATTTGTTCTCTCCGAAAGCTACTAAAAGCAATAAAAAAAAACACAGGAGAGAGGAGAAGACTTACATTACCTTCTTTCAAAGCTCACAATTCATCGTTATATTTTCTTTCAATGTGAAGAATGTTTTGTGGTTCGTATTTCTTCTAATAGTGATGACTTTTTTTTTTTTTTTGGTAGAAAAATCCATATATCTATCATAAGCATTCATCAGGGATAGTAATTTTTTTTTTTTCTGCTCCTGGATATAGCGGATAGCTGGATTTCTTTTCTCATTCTATTACATAAATATAAGAGAGAGAGAGAATTCCCTGGTCGCCTTTATTTGTTACGAGAAGGCATTCTTAAGAATGTTTGTTTTTGCCTTTTTTTTTTATTTCGTCCTTTTATTCCACAGAAAATCTCGAGATTCTATTCCTCCTTCTGTAACTCATTTACTCAGCCACTTGATTTGTTGCGTTATTCTACCATGTTTCTTCACTTTTTTTCCCCCTTGTGTTTATGCTTTCATTTATCCTCTGAGTGTGTATTTCTGGTTCACTCCAGTTCTATCTTTCGGTGCGTGTGTTTTTCCTCCGGGAGATTATTTCCTAAGAGATGAATGAGTTCTGAAAATAAGAAAATAAGCAAAAATAAAAACATGTTATTAATAATAACCATGCAAGTTATTACATTTTTTGGTCTGTGTATAACGTTAATATATATATATATTTTTTAGAAGATTTTGATACTTAGTTGTTTTTATGATTCAAGAATTGTGTATTGAATTCAGTACGAACTGTATATTGCTTCGCGATTTCTTATCCGTTATAATGTAACTGATGAATTAGATTCCTAAAGACGGGATATGATATATATGGAAGCATAGTATGAATTTTTATGATTTCATTTTTTCTCGATAAACTTAAATACGATTGAACTTTAAACACATATCTTTGTAATATTATAATTATGTGAGCATATTTTTTTAGTTCAGAAAAAAAATGCTCTTGCTTGTAATCTATGTCTGTTTTTCCAAAGTTTTCTTAATTTTGTAATTTTTATTTGGCATTAAGAACTTTTTCTTGTTTGTGTTGTATATATATTTTCATTTCCATATTTATTATTATTTTTTTAAATTTTGTATTTTTGTTTGACATTACCCAATAATATAACGTTAATATTTTTTGCCGTCTGCACAATTCATTTAAATCTTTAGAACGAACAATGTTTGATTTGTTATTCTGAAGATTTTGTGTTCACTTCGGTCTATACTTTCCTTAAATTGCAGGTTTCATAACTTTTTTTTTAGTACATGAAAGTCATATATCATATAGCACCAGTTCAATTGCATTTATTACTACGGATGAAAATGCGTTCCTGTTCAGATAGGGATAACAGAATTAAATAAAGCTGCCCTGAAGAATCTTATTGATGTTAAAGAAGGAAGAATACACACTTTTGTTTGCTGACAATCAGACTTTTAATTTTTATAGAATAAATAATAGATACTGTGCGTGTGTGAAAGTCTTTGGTCGGTCTGCAAACATAAAACAATTAAAAAACTGTCATATTCAATAGTCTCCAAGTGATCATGGGTGTGCGATGTCCTCGTCCTTTACAAGAATCGATTAACCTACTTAATGGTTAATTCGAATTCGGTTAATTCGAATTTTGAATTATTCAAATTTTTACGAACTCACTCTTGAGTTTTCTATCTAATTTAATGTTGAAATTTTTTGTTTAATTCGAATTTTTTGGATGCTTCGAAGTTAGAGGAAAAAATCATAATTTTTGTATTAAAAAGTTTAGTTAAAAAAAATTCTACACAAGAAGCCAGACTTTTCTTTTCTCGACCAAGTTAATACAAAACAAATCTTTAAACACAAATAAATGTTCGGAAATTCTGTTTTGTTCTACTTTTTCTTTGATAATTTAATGCCTGTTTTGATATTATTCAGTCGGAGTTCATCAAGAATGCGTACCACTTAATACCGCTTATGTTATTCATCCTCTGTATCAAGGTATACCATTTAAAATAATTTTTATCGTCATCAAGTGTTTGGAAAGTATCGGAAAGTGAAACTTGTAATACGTCAATAAAACTATATGCCCTTGCTGTCACGAGAATAATAAGCAAAATTTGGAAGTTTACAATTTCGTAACGGATGATCATGAGCTGTTTCTGTAAAATCAGGCTTTGATTATGGTTAGGAAATCCTGCAGTGATGTTGATTAAAGAACAGTAGAATACTGTAGCAGCTAAAATCAATTGTTATACTGTAAATATATATAAATTATTAAAATTTGAGAAAGTATTTTGTAACTGATGTTGGTGATGATAGTTATTTAGTGATGATAATTAGTATTAGTATTATGTGAACGTTGATGATTTATTTTTAGTTTGTAGTCATTTCGCTGGTCCAGGATAGATTGATTGAATAATTCGAACTTTTTCCAGTGACACTAGACTTCGAGTTAACCAAGTTCGACTGTTTCTCATAGGTTCTATGTCTTCATTATTAACAAATCAAATAAATAAGAACACAAACATTATAATAGACAAATCTGTATTCATTAGTCACAGAATAAAAAAAAATCTTTGACAAGCATTAGAAAAACTGTAGAAAATATTTGTATGTAAGAAATCCCAAAAGACTATCTATCACTTCGACGAGTACCATTTACATCTTTTCCAATTGCGTAAAGGACGTGGTTGGTTTATTCCAACGTACATTACGAAACCTTTAACATACACATACTTCATCATGTATTAAAAGAAACAAGTTGTACAACTCAATGATGTATCGTGAGTCGATGCGAACCATGAATACATTTGTTATTTTTTACATCAGTGGATAAGAAATCGGAGAAATAAGAGTTTGTTTGATTACGCGTGATATACAACGACCATAATAAATGAAAACATTATCTTGAAGAATTATACTGAAGGATGGAAAAAATATCTAATAAAAATGAGCTCATTTACAATGCGAACAAAAATTGGTGAAAGAGAGAATTCTCATTTTTCTCGCATGGCTCCCGGAGAAAGAAAACATTGTACTCTCTTGTAATTTCCGTGAAACTGCATAATTCATGGACACGAGACACGAAAATAAGTAAAGGAGGGAGAGGAGAGGAATATCTTGCCGTTGTGTACTTCGAAATAGTTTCATAATTCCAGAAACAAAAATTCCTCAGGCTTAGCGAAGCTGATTTTTTTTTTTTAAAGGTAGAAATTGATCCTGTCTCTGTGGTTTCTTCGCAGACAAGCTGCAAAGGCTTAAGAAGCCTGGATTTTCTGGCATCTCATACATACTTAGCACACATACACAACCTCGCATTCTTGAGTTTATTAAGGCTTTGCTAAGAACAATGAGAACATGTTCATTAGACGTGAAAGGCTATTACAGGATGGATCATTTTTACTGTCGGGAATATGTCATGTTATTATTTGAATACATTTGAAAAAATAAAATACCACTTTTGGAATACGTGCACACAAAATTAAAATTGCATACACTTTTTTTCAGAATTTATTCATAAAACCTTTATTTCCCCACTAATGCCACTTTAATAGCTCCTACGAACACTTTCTGAATGCTACTGTGTTATGAGCTTCACCGGCTACCCGTGTAGTCAATAGCTTTTTCTTGAATGAAATAATTTAGAATTGAGTTGATATCTAACATAAAATAATTTAGAAGAAAATTATTCTACAAAATAATTGGGTAACTACATTGATGTAATCATAATTTAAATAATAATTACATTCAATGTTTGTTTACTCAGAAAGTTTTCTTATCGTACCCACTTAAGAGAAAAAAAACGGCATTGACTCTTTAAGCAACACAGCAAAAACCATATAAACCCCCTTCAAAATGTCATATCTTTTAATTAATAGGCTTTCTTCCGATTTTCAGCAAGTTTTCGATTTTCAGTAAAGTGAGGGGGTATGAGGGGGGGAAAAGTGTTCAGTTGAGAAATTAACTTTACAAAGTACCTAAAATAATAGGCTTTTTAAGAAAGCGAGGTATTTCGTCGATGCCGCTTATAGGGTTTAAAATAGGAAAAAAACATATTTATATATATTCTGTGTTATACGTACTTATTTCTATAGTCATAATCAAGTATTCATATAAAGTATATTTTTGGAGCATATACCCAGTGCCTTCTTAACGCATGGGCCCAAGAGAAGAGGGGCCTCGGAAAAATGAGAAGTAGTTGTATTTTTCAAGAATTTTCTAAGTAGGGCCTCGGAAAAATGGCTTGGCCCGGGGGCCCATGATATTCTTAGGATGGCTCTACATATACCAGAATGTGAAGGTAGGATATTGGTAGAAGTGTTGTTTTACGTTTTACGAAAAAAATTGGAAATTGATCCTTTGATCATTTTTTATCATTTTTGACGACCCATGGTCACTTTCTAAGTTCATTAGACCTAGCTTATTAGGCCGAGACCAACAATTTATTGCGCATTATGAACGGCAGCGTCCAATACTTTTTTTTCTTTGCACCGAGAGGTAGGTACACCAATCCGTCGGTGTGTGGGATGGACTGCGATTACAATATTTTATTTGTGTGGCCATTCTTCACCGTTTCTGTTGTATACCTACGTCAGGGAAGATTCAGACGAGGGCGTATCAGGTACTGCACTCGCAACACCCCTAAGTATCGTTTGGTACTTTAGGCGAGTGTCTTATCGACCTGGGCTACCGCACCCATCGGGTGTGCTAAAATACTTCTTAGAGGAAATTTGATGAGCGGCTATACTAATTGTTTGCTGAGACACATTCAGTGGGCATATTCTCACGTTTATCCTTCATAACTTACCATGCGCCTGTCAGAACGAAATTAGCAGCCAGCCTATTTTTATTGCTTCTTAGGTAGAGTTGTTGCTTTTCCAGAAGGCTTTGTAATGCTGATTAGATTTGCACGTAATGTCACATGCATTTCACTGTATCCCGGGTTCGAACCCGACCGTCGTCACAGTGGTGGTCGGCTGAAATTGGTTTTCTGTGGTTCTAAACTTCAAGGCAGGAATGCTAGCCGATCTCCCCTTTAAAAGTCTCGCCAACAGAGAGCAATAAACGGTACAAATGTAATTAAATAATTACACTTCATTCACTTCACTTCTGAAATATATAAGGCAGCACTGAAAAATCAGACAGGACACTAGATACGCACTCAGACTGATAGGTGCACGCACTTACACTTCCGGCACAACTCACTGGGTAGTACATTGCCCGTAGATAGCAATAGGACCGGGATCGTGGTCGGTTTGAAAGAAAGAAAATATCTCACTGTACTTGCATGCTTACTTGATAAACGTTTTATTCAATAAAATGTAATAAGGAAGATTTATTTTTTCAGTCAATTATTGATTAAACTATCTATAATTACTTCAAGTAATTTAATATTAGTATCTATTTTCAATTGTACTGCTTCTACAGGGCCTTAAAGACCACGTAAAGAGCTTCAACAATCGCATATAAAATTGATGTATTGAAGTATTACTATTACACACATGCCAAGTATATAACTACCTTCTTTGCGATTTAAACTGTAGTAAGAAAACAATTCTTACAGAGCAAACCCCCAAGGTAAAAAAAAAAACAAAATAAATGCAAACAAAGCATTCAAATACAAATACAAATACAACGCCACAACAGGCAAATTGCCCAACGAGGTGGCTGACTTAAAAACATCATGGATCCCCGAGCCCCTACCTACTACTGCTACACCACACATGCACCCCCCCCCCGCGGAACCCTCCAACGAATCGGTACATGCGGGAATGTGCGTGTACGTGTAGTGCAAACTGACGTAGAGTTTGTTTCTGTGTAATGCTTGTTATGTGTAGTGCTGTCATCTGCCCCCAGTTTCACTAACTATGAGTGAAGTGTTATGGTTGAATGATATACCGTTGTAGGACTGTTGCTCTCTGTGGCGAGACTTTTTAACGGGGAGATCGGCTCGCATTTGCGCCTTGAAGTTGGGAACCACAGAAAACCAACTTCAGCCGACCACCACTGTGGGGTTCGAACCCGGATCCTCGCATCACGAGTCCGGCACTATAACCACTCGACCACCACAGCGGCAATTCATACACATTAGCGCAATCACAACCACACATGATCTTCAACAGCTATTTTGCTATCAATCTGGACATCTAACAGCAAATTCAAAATATAAAATGGAAAGAATAGTACATCAGCTTATGGTTCAATATCCATTCAGAATTTTCATCTCTAAACTCACCGCAGTAATGAAGGTTTAAAGCACCCTTTGCGAAAATATGCAAAGCTAGGTATTTAAGGGTTAATAAATAAACAATTGACAGCATGAATTATATTCTGTTAATTCTAAGCCATTCATGGCTAATAAAAACACTTTTTAAGAATTTTAATCCGCGTTAAATGGATTAGACGCTGCAAAACGATTCGAATATATTAGTTTCTATTAAAAAATACATAATCCATAATCACAAAAATTAATTTAACTAAAAAAATCTCGGTGAACGCTAAGCACTAAATCTAATATCGCTTAAAGCAACGGGTTATCAAAGTTAAGAAAAGGGTTGTGTTATCTTGCAAGGGAAATGAACTATTTCTTCAAATGTCGTGTCATTCTATAAATATGAATTACGTTTTACTTTTCTGAATCTCTCTCTCTCTCTGTACATGGTGGTAATAATAACTAAAATTATCGTCCATTTCTCTCTCAGTGTAGAGAGCGAGCGGGAGAGAGAAAGAGTAGTAGAGAGCCTCTTACGAGAATCAAATTGTGAGAAAAGATAAAAATGAATAACGTTTCACGGGGTGCAAAACGCTTTCTCTATAATTATCTTAGTTCAGGCAATTATTCCACTTGAACTTGATTATGAATTTCAGTCGTTATAATGCGCTTCTAAGTAATACAAAGAAAAGATGAAAACAGAAAAGGAGAAGAGGACGAGAGTTTTCCGCTAAAATGGATTATAATATACGTTCTGGAGGAAAAATTACGCGTAATATGAGTCCAATTAACACGATGATATATGCTTGAATATGAGTAATTGTCTTAACTTGCTCTTTCTGTTGCTGGCAGCTTTTATACGGTGTTATGGGTCCGTATAAATTTTTATTTTATTTTTTCTCGTCCGCCTTTTCGAGAATTCTCGAGAAGTAACCATTACGATGAATTTTGTCAGAACATGCAGTTAGATAATTGGCTTCTTTTTTTTAATTCCTATTTTTGTGAATTGCGTTATTGCTTCTTTCTTAAAAAAAATCCACACGCGCTCTCCAATTACCTTATTTTTAGCTTAAAATTTCTATTATTATTTCTCCTCACATTTGAAGGTTTCGAATAAAATTCAGTTTTTTCGTTATGATATGTTCATTTAATTTTTTTGTGACGGGATTTTTACATTTATCACCTGTATGTCAAATATGAACTGATTAAAGTATTCCATGAATATAATTTATTAGTTGATATTAAATCCAAAGCATGATAATCACATGAGACATATGAGAAATAGCACAGAGTATCAATCTTTAAACAATTATATAAAGAGGTACGGGAGATTATCGAATTTTGACATGAATACGTCTTATACATTTTTAAGCGTCACAACCATAGGTCAGATTTTGAATCAAAATTGCTTCTGGATCAAACGTGCGATGCCAGTTTCCAATATTTCATTGCGAAGGCGAAGATTTAAACTTTTTGGTGACAAGAATTCTACCTTTTTATGAAGTCATTGGATGACACAATAATGTCACAAACATAAATCAGCACGATTTTTGAGCGTCACGAAAACAAGTCGGACTTCAAATCCAAATGACTTCTTCAAAACAAATGAGAAGACAGTATTCAATACAGTCTCTCGTTTACAGTATCCAATACTGTATCTCGTTGTGAGGACGGGGCAAAGATTTATAATTTTCGATGATAACAATTTTGTATAACTGAATTGGATAACGAAATAATGTCGTAAATATGAAGTGCGAAAACTGTCGTGTCACCAAAATTGGCAAAACTGGAGACCCCAGCTGGCTATCACGTTATGTGAGGTGTCGTTGGATTCATATTCGCAAGTTTTACAAGAGTGTGCTGAAATAAAAGCCAATAAGAAGCTTTTAAATAAAATTATGGTAAACATATCTTATGTGTGGAATTTTTAGTTGTCTTCGACAAGTTGTTCTACTCTCTAAAACATTTTTAGAGGATTCAAAACAATTTTTTTGTCATATCTCACGTTATTTTGAAGTTCTGAAAAAATTCAATAAAAACAAACACAAAATAAAAAACACACTTACTAAATGTTCTCTATTGCTTTACTAATTAACGTATTTACGTCAAAAACATGCGACCGTGTCTCTCTCTACACGGCCATAATCCCCCTTTTTTCATGGATTGCTCAAAACGTTGAGGAGGGAAAACAGTATTTGTATACAACCACATAGCTGGGCCTATGTATTGTATGAATGTTTTCAACAACTGGCTGTAACGAAGATGGATTTTGGAAAAAGAGAAAATTCAACTGCCCTTGTGTGGACTCGAACCAACGTCTTCTCACTAGCCGGGTGAGCGCCCTAGACCACTAGACTACAAAGGCAACAAAAATATCTCAGGCTTTCCTTAGGCTCATGTGCACTAATCATTAGGTCCAAACGTCCCTGTACGGCCCCGCTTCATGCGCTTAGTATCACCTTATAGGGGACAATGGCATCATCCTAGCCTGTGTATTGCATAACGCTGAATACGGGGTGTTTTACGAAGCGATTTCGAAAAAAAAATGTATTTTTGATTCTAAAAATTTATTTGAATTATGTGAGATAATCAACAAAAGGGAAAAATACTGCTATAATTTGAGTATCTTAAAATTAAAATCATGGAGAAATACTATGTGAAGTCCTTGATAACTTTTATACGACTCCCAAAAAAAGCCAATTGGTATAGTTTGTGCCTTTCTGAGACATCTACTTTCATAACAAAACTTCAAAAACCGGCAATAAGACTTACTCATAACAAATGACTATTAAACCCCTTAAAAAAGACTGGCGCATACAGTTCCTTCACGAGGAGCCGTCGGCACTCAGTACTAGCAGACAGTGTCTTACCAAGTGATATTGCAACCTTGGGGAAGTAAGAGTTGTGGAGGTCGCACGTCGATTCCGCTTAGCTACTATAGCACAATATACCGATTACGAAAACAATTCCCAAGTAAGTCAAACAGCTGATCGGAGACGTGGGTCCAGTCAAACAAGGTTACCACCCCTATCTGATGATCAGTATATTGCTATAGTACTCAAGCGGAATCCATGAGTGACTTTCACCACAGTTACATCCATTGTTGCAGCATCACTTGGTAAGACAATATTCGCCAGTAATGTGTGCCGAAAGCTTCACATGAAGGGACTCTATGCGCCCGAGTACCACGCATCTGTGTTCCATCAACCGTCCAATCCAGAAGGACACTGTTAATGTGGTGTCGTTTATGTTATATAAGCCGTCCGCGTGCTTAACTTTTGGAAGCGAGTGTACTCACACTACCACTGATTCACAAAAAAATTCTGAAGAAGCATTTTACTAACCTTCACCCGAAAAATATGCAACGCTTTACCAACCGATATTCTTAATGTTAATAACTTAGCACATTTCAAGAAACACATGATGCACTATCTATTTTCAATCAGAATTCTGAGTCCCATTTTGTTCTCATTGTTTTTGAATGACCTCATAATTCGCTTAAATTCTGCAGAAATAAAAGATTTGTCTTTCCCTGATGGAACACAACTCAACATCTTGCTGTACGCGGATGACGCAGTGTTACTGGCGGACTCCCCTATGAATTTAAGAAGAAAAATTGATATTCTAGAGCAATTTTGTAAGGACTATAAACTAACGGTCAATGTGAACAAAACAAAAGTCTTGGTCTTCCGTAAGGGGGGGGAGGGGGGAAGAAGTCCAAAAGCGATACATTCTTCTACCAAAATAAAAAATTGGATACCGTTAATTCTTATACTTACCTCGGAATTCCCTTTTCTTCCTCTGGAACATACCATCTGGCAAAAAATCACTTCCAAGCGAAGGGTATATCTGCAATACATGCATTATGGCCTATTCTTCTTGGAGCCAAACTTAATTCACCTTATAGCTGGTTTAAACTATTTAACGGTATGGTAACCTCTGTCTTGATCTATGGCTCACCAATTTGGTCAATGCATTACCTTCTACAACTCGACAAATGCTTCTCTTTTTTTATTAAGAAACTATTTAATTTGTCAAAATATACTCCAAATTACATATTGCGATTGGAACTCGGATATACCTCTTTATCTATTACATTTATAAAGTTGATTGTTAAACTCTGGATACGTATTCTCAAAATGCCGGACTCTAGACTTAGTAAGAAATCATATTTACACCAATATAGCAACTCGTCCACTGAGTCAAAATTTAACTGGGCTTCAGACGTCAAACTGTTATTTGAAAAATCTGGCTTTGGGTTTGTTTGGTTTGTTCAGGATCCCAACACAGCTGTTAAGTTTCTGCCACAGATTCTGCAAACACTTGTAGATCAAAATCTCCAAATTGACATGAGTGCTATGGAAAATAGTAATAACCACCCTCATTATAAGTTTCTCAAATCGCATACATTTGTTGAGGATTACATGACATCAAAAATTGATATCACAGTGAAAAGAGTCCTTTTTCAACTTAGAATAAAACATAATTCAATCTTTTTTCATGGAAAAAGCTTTGCAATATCTCCCCACAATTTCTGCAATATGTGTAATCTGAACGAACTCGAAACCTGGCACCATGTTTTTTTCAACTGTTCAATCTATCGTTCATATAGACGAAAATATCTGTCTAACGTCATAAGTCATTTTGATTTGAATGGTCTCTTAAAATTATCTCATAAACAATATCATTCAATTTTCAATTTCATTGTAGCTGCTCAAAGACTAAAAAATTTTATTCTCACAGAAAGCGAGTATGCAAATGAATCCGAGACATAAATATATTTTGATGCACTCTTTGATATATATGTGTTTTTTTTTTTTTGTTTTTTTTTTCCCATTCAAAGAATCTTCTTATGTTCCTATTCAATGCGTTTTTGTTTTAAATATTTTTATGCATTTTTTTTCTTGCTTTATTCAATATATTGTTTGTAACGTTTGACACGAATGTAACTAACTCAGTGCAATCCTAATCCCCAATCTCAAATTGATGTATTGTCTCTCTCCCTTCAGCGTATGATATATATTCAAGTGTCACCACCATTGTAATAGGCTAACGGCCTAACAATAAAAATTCTGTCTGTCTGTCTATTTTCAATCAGTGACATAGAGTTTCTTTTGATTTTTTCTGCGATCTTTATTAAGTTAAATTATGAAACAATTCAATCTGATGCATTGCAACGTCATACTGAATATTATTATTTTTACTGGTCCGAAACTCATGCAATGTATATATCATGTAATTACACTTCCTTCTGTTGCCATGAATCATGTAAAAGTATTGTATAGGCATTTGACTTTGTTCTAACGTTTAACCACTGCTTTAACTTAGTTCTTCCCTCAGAAAAATTATTAATATTTCGTGTTTTGTTTTGTTTTCTTATTTTGTTCACTAATATAATTTGTTAGTTGTAATTTACTATAAACTTGCAATGTGTCAACCAGTATGGGTATCTAGACCCTCTTGGCTGATTTATTTTCTCATCTTGCATTTATGTAGCAAGTGAAATTAAAATTGAAATAAATGAAATTAAAATTTGACTTAATATCTGTCCAGATACCAGTAATTCAAATTCTTTATTTATTCTACTATCAATTTATATTTCCAATATCTCAATTGTATAAAATGAACAAAATTTTCTATTTGCCAGAAATTTGCTATCAATGTAAATCAGTTTTTTTTTCTGAAAACATTATGAAAATTGTAAGTAATAATATCATCATTGATTGATCGAACAAATGACTATGGTTATAAAATGAACCGCACGATTGTAATCTTCTGTTATACTTACCATAAACCATTTTCTATCATACAACTCACGTAAAACTGATGTTGACTCAGGACAAATACCAAAGTCTTCTTCGAACACGTACCATATGTTTGCGATTTGTATTCACATCGAGATTCTTCATGAAGCGCGATATATTTGTTTCCATGGATCGTGGTCTGAATAACGATCAGATATCACTTCATTTACAATCTCGAGGAACATTATCGTCTATGGTGTCTGGATAATAAGGAACGCCGCAAAGAAAGTTCTCACACTTTGTCCATGAGAAAACGTTTTCTGATTGTTTTATAGCTGGGTAGAAGAAACCCTCCGAATATTGATGGTTTTGACCATCGAGGTCATGTTACCTCAA
This sequence comes from Pholcus phalangioides, assembly GCF_987345545.1. NCBI lineage: Eukaryota > Metazoa > Arthropoda > Arachnida > Araneae > Pholcidae > Pholcus > Pholcus phalangioides. The sequence continues at coordinate 22,551,646 of NW_028301608.1, forward strand.
CGTTAGTATGGTTTGTATATTGGAAACAGATGAAGGATCAATATTGATATAGCCCCTGGAATAAATCAGGTATCAGGAATGAACTGAAAATCATATTTAAATGCAATGATCGCAATACCCAAGATTTTATTTTTTCATTAGAAAAGTTAGCGTCCTCTATTGGATCAACAGAAAACAAAAATGATAATATAATAATTAAATCTAGGTATTGAAGACAACTGGAATACTTGAAGGCAAGAGTAACTAGTCGTCTAAAATTTGTCTTAACTTAGTAACATATTTTCCATTATTTCCAAATGTTTCGTCCTATAAAAAATTTATGTGTATTGTGGTTGATGGGTATTAACTGTTGAACTGTGAAGCGTAATATTAGATTAAGCAGAAAAATCGTTGAAATTATCATATTACGCGGGAAACTTCACATTGTCTCTGTAGGAGAAATTTTGGAGACGAAGGATTTCATCCATTTAAGGCAACTCAATATGTTCAAATGACGATTTTTTTCGAAAATTGTCAAAAATGGTTTTATGAATGCATTTGGAAGAATGTTTTACGCAGAATCCAAATCTGTTTTATTATTGTACATGCAATACAAGTAAAAACAAATTTATGACTGATTTAAATCATCTGGAACAATGGTTTCGAAGGCAACAACTAATTTTCAAACGCGTTTTATGAAGATCCATTTTTTCGTTACTTTATTCCACGCGAAACCAATTTTCTCAAAACCTGTGCAAGATATTCACATGAAATTATTCAACAGTGTCCCAGATAACGTTAGCTGAGCAATGAAGCAGAATCTTGGCCATATGTTTAAAATTTTATATTTTACAGCTGTTTGAATGAAAAAAATTGAATTTTTTCTTGAAAATGCACGTATTGTTTCACAAAAACAACAAGTGAGCTATCACGAATACAAATCGCGCTGCCTTGGCTTGGTAAATTATGGTCACAGATGGGAAGTGTTCAGTGTGCATGGGTTCAAATCCGCCCCGCCCCCAGGAAAGCTACAGATTTTTTCAAAACTACCATAAGTATTCTTTATGGGCATTATATAAAATTTTATAATGTATATATATTGTATTTTTGAAATATATGGCATATTTGTTATGGACATCTTTTTCTCAGCCACCTCGTTGGGCATTTTGCCTGTTGTGGCGTTGTGTATTTGTATTTGAAAACTGCCATATCTCGCAGAATATTTTGTATATGATAAAAATTTTAGTTCATTGCTCAGATAATAGTCATAGAAACGTACAGTAACACAACTATTCAAATAAATTGTGGGGTTTTCGGTGTACAATGTCAGGTAAGTACTGAAAATGAACCAAATTTGATGACATTACTTAGAATATCTCAAAAAAGTTTTAGAGATATTTCAGAAATTTCACTGGATTTCCTTATTTCATACAGTACTTTGATGTAAACCACTTGTTTCGTGAAAACCACACGATTTTCAAAAAAAATGTCCCGCAAGTTCTCAGTTGCCTTAAGCGGGATATCCGTTTATTCGATTAAGCGGGGCTGGCCTTAAATGTAACTAAGTTTTAGTAAACATGCATGCATACTATACTGTTAATATAGGTATTTGTGAATTGGTTGAAGCCCATAGAGGAAAAAGCAGTTTGCTTCATAGGAGATAAAATCGACTGAAAACTGCATATATGAAGAATAGATATTTTCAGAAAAAGAAGACTTTTTTTTTGTACAGAAATTAAAATTGAATATATATATATATTTCTATGCCCGATTTTTTTAAATGATGTCCGAGATATGTTCAATTTTCAGCCGTTTTGAAAATTTCGCACAAAAAAATTGGATTGTTAATAGTCACAGCAAGAAAAACATGATGTTATCAGATACATCGATAAGAATAATTCAATAAGACACATAGCAACTGATCTTGTAAAATGACAAAATTTCAAATTTCTTCGAATCCGGACTAAAGAGTTAAGGTAAAAATTAAGGTAAAAATTAAGTTATAAGTGAAAGAAGAAAACCACGCATTTGGTCACTTTAACTTTTCCGATAATACCGTCGGATAGTAGCACTTCCCTAACATCTGACATCACAAATACGTTAGAGTCACACATTTTCCAGCATTTCCCAATTCAAAGATAGACGGCTCTTATATAGTAGAGAAGACCTACCACATTACAATACCCTGCACCCTGGTCACGAGCTTTGGCGCACACAATATCGGCCTTTAGAGGGGGCACATTGGGATTGGAGAACACAAGGAATCTCTCCCGTACAGATAAAAATTCCGAGCTACTAACCTTCAAAAGGCATTTTAAATTAACAGAAATAAATAGAGATAACATATACAGTCTATAATCCCGTTATAACGATCGCCAAGAGACTGGAAGAATCACTTCGTTATAACGCAATTTCATTATAAAGGATTGATTGACCAGATTACCTAGCATTGTTCCTATGTAAACTTATTTGGGGGATTAGAAAAGTGTTCGTTAACACGAGATTTTCGCTGTAGCAGTATTCGTTAAAACTCTGGATTCGACTGTAGTATAAAGGTACTTTCTTTCGATATTTAAAGTTTTTACTCAAATATTTGAAAATATTTTTAATTGTTTATCGTCTTGGGGGAAGGGTGCACGTGTTCGTATGTTCACTCCTGCATGCTATGCCACTTGTCACAAAAGTATTGAACTGTGGGCTGTTACTTCGCTAGAAAATATATATTTCGCAGCAACATATACATAAAAGGGAAGGAAAAACATTTATTTATGCTACGCGGTGTGAATGTAACATAACAGGGAGGATCACGATTTTAAAAACTAGGAAATGAGTGATTCTTCGATTTTCAATAAATAAATTTTGTTTTTGGATTAGAATAAATGTCAATTCACTAATTTTCACGTTCTCACAAAAGTGCATTTGTGATGACCGAATAAATTTTTTCTTCATATTATTTTTAATAAATATTGTGTAGAATTGTAATGCATTATATTATATATATAGCTCAATTAATCCTTTGAAAAAAAGGCGGGAATTTTTCCGAAACACAGAAAAAAATGTAAACAGGTACGCCTACTATGGGACTAACCGATGGGTCGTGGCCAACACTTAGAGAACCACTATATCTAGATAATAGAGGCGAAAAAAGAAAACTATTTTCCGATAGTCGCATACTGAGGGCGCAAAATATCATTCGCCTCAGATGGCAGAATATTTCTAGAAATGGTCCTGGCTACATTCATCTATTATCTGAATCAAGTGAGGAACTAGCAGCGAATGAAAATCTTGAATATATGGAATTATGAATATTGCCAAGAATGTTTGTTCCTGATGGTAATGATTCATCTTGTGAACAGATTTGTGTGGCATTATGGACTGACTAACTAAATTTGAAGAAGATTGAATTAAACGAGACTGATATACACAAAACGGGAAAAACTGCTGACTAAAAAGGTCAAGCTTAAAACATCTAATTGTTCAAAATGTGTCCAAGAAGTGGAAAACGAACATATACTTGATGGGGGAAATGTGAATCCGTGACCCCAAGAATCAAGAAATTCAGATAAAAGCATTAAAAAAAATGTTGCATAGTTACAAATCTATATTTTCAAATTAAACGAATACAAGACCAAAACTGACTGAATTTATATTTAAAACTAATATCTCAATAATTTATCTTCGAAAATGTTTGAACTCGCATCCTTTTCCATGTTTTCACTCGCGAATAAAATGAATGCATTCTCATCTAATACATTAATTAAGATTTCGTCACCTTTCATTTACATTCTCAAAAGGGAACAAAAGAATTAAAAAAAAAATAACTGATAATCACATTCCAAACATATAAACTTACATTTTAAATCGCATGAGTCCTATCAAACTCATCACATATACAATCAAGGTATACATTTTTATACACAGATTCCAATCACTGATGTCAAGCTACTATGACATTAATGACATCCAGCTTTGAAAATTCTAATTAAATTCATTCAGAAGGATGTATACTAATCGAAATTTATCGCTTATTCTCAAGACTACAAACTATTTTTATATTTAAGGAGAATAAAAGCTGATTTATAGATAGAGAATACAATGGAAAAGACGTTTTCTGTCTCGAAAGACAAACTCTGTGAGACGTCTCTATTTTCATTCCTTGTATTCTCAGGGATGAAAAGGAATCTAATAGAATTGATGGCAGAGAAATAACATTGTTATCATGAGTGTGGGGAGAAATAAGACGTGTTTCATGTAAGGTTTTCACGTTTCCTCAAAAAGTCCAAAAAAGAGCGAAATTACGCTGAATATAGATTCCGAAAGCGAGATTTGTTTCACCTCTAGTTCTCTTCTCATTCTAACGATTAGGAAATTAAGTCCTTTTGTGTCACTCTTTTTTCCGCCCAAAAACGTCGAGAATTTTCTTTTATATTCCCTCTTTTCTGAAGGCCTATTACAACGAATGAACGCCCAATCACTTTCACTTCAACGTTATCTGTTGGATCCAATCAATATAGGTATAAAAGCTTAACAAAAGGTATTCAAGGTATTCAATTTATTTTAGTAATTCCAGTTTGCTGGGAATGGGATTTTGATGTTCTCTGTAGACGGTACTGATGCCTTCCCCAATCAGTCTTGAATTTGTAAAGGTGGGCACAAAATAAATAGTTATTTTCGACATTTCATTGGAAAATTAAATGTTATATAGTACTGTCGGAAAGTTACTTGCGTGTGTAGGAACTTGAATTGTTACTTTGATTTGCTACTTATCAGGAGGGCGTAAGATTTTTTGAACTTACGCACAAACGTACGGTTGTTCTTCTTTTCTAGCTGTAGATATTCTTTGTTAAACATAAGGGATTTCAGCCAGAGCTGGACAAATATCAAAAAAATTAAATGCCCGGTCGACCATGTAACTTGAAATAATAAATGAACGAAACAATATTGTACACGCACGGAAAATATTATCACTGGATTTATTTACTTGAAAGAAAAGTTGAAGAACAAATTGATTTATTTGTATAAAAATTATACTGAAAGTGATGTAATATTTTTATTTAATTCATTATTACAAATTATGAAATAAATATGAAATTCAAAAATGTGGTAACCAATTAAAAACCTAAAATTGGTCAAACCGCTAAATTTCCACGTTGTGTCACCAAGTTACAATTCACCTCACTCATAGAATCATAGCCTACTTACGGCGTGGCACCAGACTTGGACAGACACGAGTCTAGGATAGGATGGCCAGAAAATGCAACTGAGAAACCGGGACAAGTCCTTAAAAAAAACAGGTCATCTTAAAAAAAAAAGAATTTCAGAAGGCATTATAAAGCCAGTTCGTAAAGCAATGGGTAAAACTACCTATTGGTGCTAAGAAGCATTGGCTTTGCACGGTTTAGTCCAATGTCCTTCAACGTTTTTCTCATTGCAAATTGCTGAAATTAAGTAGCAATTTTCGGGAACCGGCAAAAATCGGATAAATAATTTACGAATTGGTGAAAAAAAATTGGTGGAGAATTCCCTAACCTTTTGACTTTGTTTTTACAGTTTGCTATTATATTATACGTACGAGAAATAACTTTAAGCTTGAACCCCTGCTATCTCTTATTGGATAAAATCAAAACAAACTATATCTGTTATGATTCCCAAAATAAAATGGTTAGTGGTTTCGAACCAACGCATAGAATTAAAATCAAACACATGCTGTATGAAACTTTTTCTTTTTTATGCATACCGGTGTAAATTTCATGCGCCAAGGTACCGGTTGATATGTTTTCTGTTGTTTATAAAAAACAGTCTAGCAGCAAACAAATACATATTAACCGGTAATTCGGTGCATAAAGTTTTTACCGGTATGCAGCAGAAAAATAAATATATTGTATCATCACGTTTTACTCGTTTTCATGCTGCATACTGATTTGAAACCAACAACCAACTTGAGCAATTATAACAGATAGTTTAGATTTTATTTTGCAGATGGTACCCTATATTTTGGTTTTGTATATATTTATGATATTTATATGTAAGAAAGAAATGTGGCATGAATATTCTACGATTTTATAATCAATCTCAGAATTTTCCCAGGCTGTTTAATAAGTAGGACTAGGATGTTTATGACCTAAAAACCGACAGAATATGCTAAGTTGAAAAATACATTCATGCCCTAAAAAAACTTACAATATGCAGTAGAAATCTAAAAAATATGTCATTATAAATAGTTTGACCATATTTTCTGCAAGAAATTACGGGAAGTTGCTAATCATTGTCCAAAATGATACCAAAGCACCCAAATAAAATTGTCAATTGTTGTAAATATCGTCGAAAAATTGCCAATGTGAGGAATGAAGCTAGTGAAGAGTGAGCTTGTGGGTGGACGGGGGAACTGTCTTCATTATTCTGCTGAAATATGCAAAATAATGCTGAAATATATGAAGATATGCCATAAATTCTGAAATCATGAAAAATACCTCAAAATTACTGAAAAATCATGAAAAATGTCTCTAATGCGTAAAAATAGCGAAATATGCATAATCATAAAAAATTATGCAGTCATAGAAATCCGAGCTCTATTATTATGGCTATAAATTTATATATTGTTTAATAAGACCGACATTCAGCGATTCCAGATTTCATTTTAGGACTTGGTCCAGAAATTGTTGAAAATATTAGATTTACATTACACCACTCTGACTTTAACCCTCTTCTCACATAGAGTTGACAGATTTTACTGCATTCGATTCAGTTTGTTTGTCACTGATAAAATTTTCAAACTGAAAGATCGAAAAATTTGAAATAACAGTTTGTTTCTTCCGAGTTTAAAAACGTATTAGTAATCCGAGAGATTACTCCACCGGGTGTCAACAAAGTGCATTGAAATGAACCGGAGAACGTTTCACTTATATCTTCTCCTAAAAAAACCCATCATGTAAATTTATCCTGGAAATTTGTTTTTGCATTTCATCCAAAATGATTTTGTTTCCGTTTCTAAAAGATTTTCTGAAACTTGACGCTGGGGAATATGCAACTCACATGAATAACGTGAAGCAATATCAATATATTTTTCATTGAAGGGATGTTGTAGGGGGAGAAACACGCTCAAAAAGTAAAAGAAACACACATAGGTGAAACCTGTCTACAACCAAAACTTCAAAAGAGGAAACTCAAAAGTAATCCAATCGTTTCGTGGAGAACCAAACAGCACAAAGCATTTCCTGAACAGTGAAAGCAATCTGTCAGGGGTTTTTTTCTTTCTTCAGATATTTTGGAATTTACATCAGCTGTTGGAATTTTTTTTTTACCGACGCAGTTACACGTCATTTGAGAAAGGTATTCTTAGGAATATTTTTTCCCCCGACTGAAAAGCTGAAAAAAATTGGAATCAAGAAGAGAAAATCCGAAATATCCGCACTCCTATTATTCACGTATCCGCATTTTCTTATTTTTTCTATCCACCGTGTTGAGATTCCGACAATACATGTATGTACTCTGCATATATATATATAAGGGCTTTCGTCAGGGTGATCAGAAATGCGCATAAAATCCTCTTCCGTATCTCATCCCCACTCAGGATTACGTCTACGCCATCAGACGCAGAATAAAAGCAAAACAATATTATATATATACGGTCTCTATATCTAAGTTTTTTTTTTTCTATTTCCCCCTCGTATTTTGTTAAACAAATTTTTTCTGGGAGGAAAAAAAAGCTAGAGGATACCTTTCACGAGAAATATGAAATATTGTCTGGGTTTTATCTGATACCTTGTCAGAGATCGTATTTTCCTTCATTGAATAAAATACGATGTTTTTCATTAACTCACAAAAATACGCAATACTCACAGAAATACGTTATTTGAATAGTTATTAATTTACGAACGTATCGGCAGTCATGAAATGAAATATTTCAGATGTTTTATTGGAAAGAATCTAGACAAAAAAATTGTGCAGTTTAAATTCGAATATGTCAAATAAGATGGCATTTATATTGCTTCCGATTCAAAATTGCGTGCATTGGATATATATTTGGATTTATCTTATATTGTCATTATGTTTTTGACTTGGATTTCTGCAAAATGTTTACGGAATATAGATTAATCTTATCTACATATATACATATATAGATAACTATACTGTATTAGTTATTTAAAATTTTCTTCCTTATTTCTTGACTTTTATGAAACTTGAATTGATACGGCACCTTCATTAAATTTTGCATCAAAAATCAAAACTTATAAGATTATTATACATCAAAAATCTATCTCACAATTAAATTGAATTTATATAATTCTAATTTGGTTCTGGCATTTGGCAAACATTTTAGAAGGTACAATACAGTATTGTTCGAACAATAACTATAACTTTATATGCACAGTTTGCTGTTCCTAGTAAGTAGGGCTATATAAATATTACAAAAAGTAATCCATATATTATATGAAGATTACTTTACAACAACTAACTATAGTAGAACTTCCCTTAACGGACACTCAATAGGGGAAAGTAAAATAAGGCAAATTCTAATTTACTTTCCAAACTCTAATTTGTCAATAAAATAAAATTTTGCTCATGATATTGCTCTAAGTTTGTTCATAAATCGATAATTTATCATACTCAACGGTGATTATACATAATCCCAAGCTCGTATTGGTAAATATGATATTCCGTCAACTAATGACTTGATTAACTGAATATAACTATGGTCCACGATGATGATTGCGAATGGTAATATTGGTTTTGTTTGCACATATTGACACGCGTGAAGAAAGCCAGCATAACTAACTGAAAATGTGATGAACATTTGTTTTCTTCACATTTATTTTAATTTAATTTTTATTGCAAAATATATATGTAGTGGTTGTGCCGTGTACAGGTAAAATAATTAATTGGTTTAATGAAGAGGTTATAATTTTATCCGAATTTATCACACTTTATGTGGATATTATGCATAACCACCGGTAAAAGTGATGCATGTAGTGAAATTTAATAAAACGTTCTTCATCGAGACGATTGATGATTGTGCATAACCACAGGGGTACTATTACACACAGTAACATATAGAGACCAAGTACGACCGAACCCAAACATCGTATAAATATGACAGTCGTATATACGAGATTCTAATGTACATCGTGCCTCCTGAATAGTGAACAATTCCCATAAACGGACAAATGTTTTGGGATCCCAGGGGTGTCTGCTATCGAGTGGTTCTACTGTATCTAGACAAATGTCGAACAATATTTAAATTACTACTTCTCTCCATGTCCGATCTACGGCATTCAATTTCTATCATTACATTCTTATTCCCGAACGATAATTTCCAAATTTAAGTTTGAAAGAATTACAGGTTTACTTTCAATTTTCAAAATATTTAACCATTTTTAACATCTCATAACAATTCATTTTCACATTCTCCCTTGTTTTTTCTCTCAAATCTCATTTAAAATAAAATCTAAAGAACGATATATTTTACTCCAAACCGACTTTTAGTGGTTTTGAAAGTTGAAAAGTAGAACAAAAAAATACTAAAAATGTTGATCGAAGAGTTTTAGAAAAAAAAACCCGTTAAAGTATGAAGAAAATAAAGAAATACACTTCTTCCTGTCTTGAATTATTCATTTCTTTGCCAGTAAATCTGCTGGTTTTGAGAGACGTCACATGAATGCTTTATTTCGGGTTAGTATGTATATACTATATGTATGTGTATAGCGTGTGTATTCCATTTCACTTTCTTCAGTCAAATAGAAAATTCTATTTTTCTCCTCTTTTTCGATTCACCACTATTTTACAGATTTCTCTTCACATTTTTCCCCCGTACTTTTTGTACAATTTGAATATCTTTACTCATTTCTTGAAGAGTGTTTTAATATGCTCGGAATACAATTTACGTCATGACTAGGGTGAATTCCTTTTTTCTAAAAACTGACATAACATGCTGCGGTAAGAAAAAAAGCATTTATGCCTTAAAAAAAACATAAAGAAAAATTTTTAAATGTTGAAAATGAAGCTAGAGAAGTAAGAGCTCTGGAGGGGGGGGGGGATCCTCCTTCTTCTAAGATGTAAAACAATGCTCTAAAATGTGAAAATATGCGTTAAATAACTGGAAGAAATAGAAAACGCTTTAAAATCACGAGAATAACCTCATAAAAATAGCAAACTATGAAAAATTATATTTTAAAAAAATGCAAAGTCACCTATACATTTCGTTCTACCTATACGTTTTGGACCCGGGCAAATATCATTTTTTGTTGCCCTCATGTATAATGCTCTTTGATGCAGAGGCTTATGCGGGGTGGGGGGGGGCGGAGAAGGAGCCAATGGGCCCCGCGCCGAAAAATACTATGGACAGCTAATTTTGCGACCCTGAAAATTGTCCTAGGCAAGCGCCTCGTTTGTTCATGCTGGTAACGGGCACTGAAAATGGAGGCTACATTTTATTCTAGAATGATGTGGTTCTTATGCCCTCTGTTTGTTGTGTTCCTCCGACTGCTGCCCTTAAGTCCATATTACGTTCACATTAATACAAAAAAAAGGGTATCGATATCATGTTCTTGATTTTTTTATGTATCAGAAATCTTTTTTTTTTTTAAGGAAAGTGAGACCTGAAATTAATTTTGGATAGAACAAAATAATTGTGTATTTTCTGATTTTACGTCCAAGTACAATTTGTAGCATGGATCGAAATTAATGAATTATTTAGCAGTTGAATAATCGCTAATTGATTTAGAATCCATTATTTCAATTAATTAATCGAATAGCTTTATTTTGAGATGCGTTCAGAAAAAATTATAAGTTTGAAATTTTTCATAACAAACTTGATGATCAACTAATCATTAAAATTTATAGATTGGTATATTATGTCTCAAAGATTATATTATATTGCAATTACTGTAATTCTCAGAATAAGTATAAGCGCCACACTCTGTAAAAAAAAAATTGAACTATATTATTTTGTAATTGATTATAGCGAAAATCTTGTTTTATCGAACACTTTTCTAATCCCCAAATAAGTTTACATGGAAACAATTCAAAAACCTGAAATTCCTTTATAAAGAAATATCGTTATAACGAAGTAATTTTCCTGTTCCTTGGAGTTCGTTTGAACGGGATTCGACTGTATATATATTATTTATCGCAAATATACACGGTCTTTATAATTAAAATTCTACTTTGAAATGGCCATGAAAGGAAAACTACTGGACAAAATGTTATCAAACTTGGTAATAGTATACAAGAGTTCATGGCACTCCCTTTTTTCAAAAAAAAGTTCAAAACTCCTCTCCAGCGTGGAATGGCGCTACATGCAATATTGTTAAACGAAATAAGTCATGAAGACTTCGGATTAAAATGATAATGTATTTTTTTTTTAAATTACGCGAGTAATGTAGTCCTGTAGGTTTCTAAAAATGTAAATTCCGTGTCGGATAAAACTGCAAATAAAAATATTATCAGTAGTGATCGTAAAATGAAAAAGGAAAGTGTGTTTTATTTACAGGATGCTTCATTAAAGTGAAACCTCGCTACAACGATGATCACTATAAAATATCCATTTACATCGATGTTTTTTTCATATTTTGTTCGTTGTAATTGCCTATACTCCAATGTTAAAGCCCTCTCGATAAAGGATAACTTTTACTACGATTAATCCCTCTATAACGACATTTCGGCGTTTCGGCAAATATTACAATGATATTTTTTTACATTTTGCTCGAAATCACCTTCATTATTTTTTGAAGTCCCTCACTAGAGATTTTTTTTTCTTTTGAGGGTGTTTATGACATTGATATTGTGCCCTATCTACCATCTGAAAGTGGCTCGCCGTGAAGCTATTTTCTGTGTAGCATGGAAAGTGTAGTAAGGTAAACTACATTATGGGATGAAGCAGATTAATGAATTTTACTCATCATCTAAACAGTATTTTTTTTTCTGTGAATAAATACATGTATATGGTACTGATGGTATATGGTAGAGGGGGATGTACAATCTCCAACCAGTGGGCCAAGGGATTCCTCCGCCCCGTGGAAGGTATTTCAGTACAAAAGTATCAATACCAACAACCCGATAAATGAATGGCTGGCATTATACTTCCATCATAAAGATACGGGTAAAAGATATCCATTTGGGATATCACCGATTACCGCAAAAGAATTGTTAGAGTGAAGTAAGTGTTGAAAGTGAAGTTTCTAAGTAGAGCAAGTGTGAAATGCCAGTAAAGTTGCGTATTGCAACAGCAAAAAAAAAAAAAAGCACATTTATTCTTGAACTTGAATGCAAAATTGGTAGTAGCCAAAAAAAATTGTCAAATGCAAGTAATGTAGTGATATATTGCTAAAATTGCTGTAAAATTGTTAATGGCGAGAAATAGAAGGCTACTGCAAGTCGCACTGTGTAAAAAACTCGCCAAAAAAAACACATGTTTGACAAATATCTGAAATTAATTTGGTGTATGAATGTGTAGTTAATTATGGTAGAATCATTATTATCATAAGTTATAAGTCATGAAAACAATCTTAATTTTTAATTTCAAAAATTCAATTAAATCTCGTGGAAATTAAAGGGGGAAAAACGGGACATTTTATGAAAAGAGTTCAGACGAGACAGAAATTACGTCCCGTAAAATACCCCTCATATTGTCTCACCATATATATATATATACAATTTTCTGGCCCACGGGCTGAAAAGTTCGTGCACTCTTGATATATAGTATGTCCAACTGTAGAAGATTTAGAAAGGTTATTTTGATATATTACTTTCTTAGCTTCTCGCAAATGTGAGCAAAATAAAATTTGATGTTCTAAGAAGAAGAAAAAAGAAAGGAGTGAAAAAAAGCGGGAAGAATATGTCCGAAAAACAGTCTTTACTTTTCATTTCAAGCGTAAAGTTTTTATTGTGTCCGGCAGCTATTTGTCCTGCTTTGGGACAGAGTGAAATCTGACCGTCCAGAGTAAAGGATGAGATGGGCAGGGCAATGGCAAGACAGAGAGCTTCCGGAAAATCTTTCCATCCCTGGGGATTAGAACATGTCCACTTTGTTTTCAGTTCGAAAATACTAAACTCGAATGGACGCTGGTGCTCTCAAAAGAAAATAACTGCAAAAAACAGAGATTTTCAAATCTTCCCAATGATCTTCAAAATACCAGAAGAATAAAAAAAATATTGTAGGCCTATATATATTGCGATTCCAATTGAACAACACTTAGTATATGATTACATGTTCAAACAGTTTTGACATGTCCATGTCCGGGAAATAGTTTCATCGCTTTTATTGGATTCCAGCCATGATTTTGTTTTACAAATATAATAAAAGAAATTTTGCGAATGGTATTTTTATAACGATTTCTTTCATACGTGAAACATGAGAAAAAAGTATGTGGATTGTCTCAAATTGTTTGAACAGTAGATGTCTCTACAGCCGATAATTTTAAAAGCGTACTTTTTCAATTCCAGAAAAGTTCTTAAGTGACGTACAGTTACTTTAACTTTGCGTGTTTGTGTGATCGTATACATAAAAAATAAAGAAATTAACTTTTTAGACAGTCCCCGTGAGATAAAACGTGTCACACCAATAACAACCAATGTTTGACATGCAGATCCCACTCTAAAAATTCATTTGCAAAAAAATTGCGTATTTAAAATTAAATTTTCATCAGGATATTAAATATAAAAGTCACTATGTTTTGCGACTTATCACTATGTTGGCAAGTAGTATTGCCTCAAAAAATACCATTTTTTGGGACCGCGCACAAATAAAATGAACTCAACCATTTCATTTTACTGTTCACCATAAATAGTAATTGCACACACAGACATTTTTTGACATAATTTGACAATCACATAATTTTCACAACTTTTAATTTAATTTGTGTTTCTCAATTTGGGAACTATACCCTCAAATATTAGCGACGAATGCTGAAAACTTCAAAGTCAAATATCTCGATAAATATTACATTTAAAAATGTGCAACTTTTAGAGAATGAGCTGCAGTCATATTTCACTATTTCGAAGTTTTATCAAACACGGGGGTCTACATAAAATGTTCACTTTTCTACTTTTTTCACTTATTCGGACCCTGGGAAAATTTGAGTGATTTTGAGTTTCCGCGCGCCATTTAAAAATATTTTGTACTTAAAAGTATTTCAAAACGCAACTTTTCAGAGATGTGTGTTGTGCAAACAATTTGGGATAACCTATATATTTTTCACTTGAATATTAACGTGGAGTCGTATCCCGATTTTTTTAAATATATTCTTCACTAACTATTTTGTTGGCATTATGATTGTAACTATAATTATAGATACATCATAGTGTCAACTGAGTGGAAATCTAAATAATTGCAATAATGTGAGGAAATCGACTAATATATATAATAGATACCCTCAACATTATTTGAAATTATTGGAATTGCACTAACACTCACTAACGTGACACTGGAGTTAGAGGTGGATAATTTTAAAAAATGGTTCATTATTAATTAGTTTAACTTATTTCTACCATATGAATACGTGTTGGAATATAATCATCTTTACTGGATACTTTATTTTCTTATTTTTTGGAAAATTTAAACGCGCTAAGTACAAATACAAAGATATTGAAGATGAATGGAAAATTCTTAATATTCACTTTTTTGACTGAAATCTAGTACGAGTTACAGATTATGAAGAATGTGCCTGGTGTTATTTCACTTTCGAAGCTTTATACCATCACGATCTTGCATGTGCGGGACGTCTATGTTACAGCAAAAATCCAAAATTGGCCAGTTCGTGAATTGGAAAATTTCGTTGTAAATTGGCCCGGCCAACGTTTGAATTTCGGGCTTTGTTCACGAGCCGCTGTAATGGTCGAGTGGTCATAGTGACGGACTAGCATCGAGAGGATCCGAGTTCGAACCCCACCGTCGCCCATCGATGGCAGACTGAACTTGGCTTTTTGTGGTCCCAACTTCGAGGAGCAAATGCGCAAGCCGATCTTTCATTGAAAAGTCACGCCACAGAGAAGAAACAGGCTTACAACGACTCAATTATTCAATCATTACACTTCACTCAT
Organism: Pholcus phalangioides; assembly: GCF_987345545.1. Classification (NCBI taxonomy): domain Eukaryota; kingdom Metazoa; phylum Arthropoda; class Arachnida; order Araneae; family Pholcidae; genus Pholcus; species Pholcus phalangioides. The sequence continues at coordinate 22,566,661 of NW_028301608.1, forward strand.
AGTTATAAAATTCGATGGAAGATGGCAGCAGTACACATAACAAGCATTACCCAGAAACAAACTCCGCGTTAGATTCACAACACATATACACGCATATTCTAACCTGCACCAATTCACTTGAAATTCCTCAGAAGGATATAGAAGATATGCATGTGTGGTTTTGTAGTAGTAGTAGTAGCAGGTTCGCGAAGTTACCGGATATACCTCGCCGAAGTCCGATAATAAAAGACATGATTCGGGATCATCGCCAAGTTCGCGTATTTTTTCGTGACAATTATGTCCAGGTTAGCTTATGCAACCCATCAAATCGTAGTCACGAGGCTGTAATATTTTTTTCTGTAAAATTTGACATGAAAAATCTAAATCTCTACAATGTTTTTTATTGTTTTTTCTATTAAATCTCCGGTTCCCCCTCCCCCATGTCTCGCCACATGGAGCTGATCCAATACAGCTATTGTATATAGCCACTTCTCACACATTGGCGATTAAAAAAATGAATTTGAAGCCTATCTGACCGTCTTTCATCAGCACATCGAACTTTGCCCAAGGATCTCCAGTCAATTCGTGAATTGGGCGGTGAACATCAGAATGATTTCTGAATATCGGACTTCAGTCAAAATTACCGGCAACTTCGACAGTTGCCAGTAACATCTATATTGAAAGTTCTCTTGTTCCGAACTGCCTGCAGAACTAACTATTTATCAAAACGTTATAAAACTTCAGGAAGATAGTTGGGAACTGTGATTCTCGAGTGTTCGTCATCAGCAGTGACATTGGAGTCGGGGTGGGGGCGTTGCTTTTATATCCTACCAGTAGAATAGGCCGTATTGTGTCGAGGGGGGGGGGGGGGTAGGAATTCGTTTCTTAGTGCAAAAATACACCATAATTTCGGTTCAAGTCAAAATTTGAACATCTGTCTCTCCTAGATATCACGAATGAGTCCAATCCATCAATGCCAATCTCAGCAGTGACGTGAGAGCCAGGGACTGTGGTTGCTCGTCCTCAGCTCTCAGAAGTGACCGAGTAGTTGTGGATTGTGGGTGCTCGTCCTGATTACATTTTGTTGCTACAATAAATTTCACATTTACTTACTATACGTTCATAAAACGTGTGGACGTGACACTGCCATTATGTTTTTTTCCATAACTGGGAATTACAATTGTAAATAGTACAAGCGAAATGCACAACTGCAAATTACATTTGCAAAGACCACAACAAGCAAAATGCCCACGAGGTAGTTAAAACACGTATCCATAAAACTATGGATGACTAATATCAAATATTAAAAAAACATGAAATACAGCAACCCCAAATATGAGCAATTATCACGAAAAAACGAATAATTATGATAAAACATAATGCACTGCCTACAAAAGATTACGGTTGTCTTATCTAAGAATGAATAGATTCTTGAATTATCCCAATATGGTTATTGTATTTCTTTTTAAGAGTGTCAGTTGTGGTGGAACTCACGACACTCGGGGTTAAACTATTCCATTTATTCACAACCCAACCCTATTAAAAAGAAACATTCTCTGCGACACCACAACCCGGTGTTGTCCTCAATCCATGCGATACTTGTATCCCCTTGTAGAAGCAGTCGATTGACGATGTACTGATAGCTCATGGTCCATCCATGCCTTTAAAATCTTTAAACAACTCGATCATATCCCCCGGCAACTTCAAAGTCAAAGTCGGACTCATTCGTTTGACTGCCAGTGTCAAAATTTAACATTTATTTGCGAATAATTTTTGTATTTTATTGTGGAATTTTACAATCTGTTCCAGGTACGAAATCTGTACTCTTTTCAAGTACACTCTTCGTGTATAGCACCAATTACAATATTAAATATTAGCCTGAACCTACACCAAAAAGCCTAGGTAAATAATGAACTTCATGAATAGCAATCTCTGAAGATGATGTCACTCCCTACTATTAATATATAGGTTTCAACAGCTGGCTGTTGCGAAGATATATCCAGGAAAAGAAAATTCATCTGCCTCTGCGGAGAATCGAACTGATGCCCTTCTCACTTACCGGATTGACGCGCGGCAGACCATTAGACTACAAAACTTTGTAATTAGGACTATTTCACACACACACATAGGTTTTATCCAGATATAAAAATGTCGTCTCGGTGTGCCCTCGGGTCGTTGTCTTTGGTCAGTCGTTGGGCCGGCTGCATCAGCGCCACCGAACGGAAAACCCTTTATTTCGTCAGTTTATTCCTCCCTGCTAACGGAAAAAACACGGCCGGCAGTTTTCTTGTCCGGACAAAACCGGTATGTGTGTGTGATGAGAGGGGCCTTAGAAGTCATGTGCGCTGAACGGAACGGTACATGGACAGCCATACCTAACTCATGCCAAAGCTCATTCTCCCACCAGACCTCAGCGCACACAAGCTATAAAGAGAGAGGGTTATTTGCCTTTGTAGTCTAGTGGAGTTTGAGTGCTCGCCCAAGTGAGAGCATGAGGGTTAGATTCCCCACAGAGGCAGTGGATTTTCTTTCCTGGATTTATCTTTGCATCAGCCAGCTGTCGAAACCTACGCCACAGAGAGCAACCGGTCTGCATTGATACCTACTCATTCAATCACCACATTTCACTCCTAGATCAGAAAATTCATAGAAGATGGCATCACTATAATAAGAATTAAATAGAAACAAGCCACGTTAGGCACGTTCACAACACGGGTAACTACATTCCAATGTGTACCAACGCAGGGTTCCCATCAAAATCTGCTCGATCATTTCCCTCACTTTCCATGACTCTCCCTGACCAAACTAAAAATTTTCCCTGACCAAAAACGCATACACAGGGTTCCCACTGATTTCCAAAATTTAAAAAAGTAGGATAGATGGGGGAATCCTTCTAAAATCCTGTTTTTTAAATTTCAAAATAATATATTTTTTCACAGCACAATTTTTGTATCCTATAAGATTGACTCAAGCTGAAATTGACACCAACACGCGGTGCACCAGACCCCCCCCCCTCCCCACCCTTTTCCCCAGTTAGGCCCTTCTAGCAACAGCTGCAAATATTTCAAGTCCTATCTTCCCAGTATGCTCCACTAAATGGCATATTGTTTTTACAGCATGTTTAGAAATTTTCTCACTCGCACTTCTTCTTAATTTGTCTGGAGAAGCTTCTGCTGTATTTTTGTCACCCAAGTTGGCCATACATTCAACAATTTCGGTATCAGTTAAGGTGCCACAAGTTTGTAGTGGACTGTCCATTTTTTCCACAAAATCTGAAAATGAAATTTCTAGCTTCATGCATAAGTAATGCCCTAAATGTTCTGAAATTTCATCTACCTACTCAGAATTTGTTCTGAGATTCGTTGAAATTTTAGCAAGCCATCAGATCTGATTCCTTCATCACTGAGATGACTAGCTCTAAACCCACAGCTTTCTTGAAGAAATTTTGAATTGTCTGTTGGCTGACTTTTTTTCCATGCTGAACAAGCCATCCACATGGCATTCACATCCTATCAATCATAGTATCCGCCTATGATTGACAAGATCCATCAACACAATAGATAAAAAAATTAATAATACTTTTTTACTATTTTTTCCTTTAATCTCTGGGGAAAAAAGGGAGATTTACGCGAAAGAAAAGTAATTTCAGAGGTTTGTTTTTTTTTACTATCATCGTGGCTTGACCTTCGAGATAGTTTTGAAAATTTCTTCCAGACAGAGAGGTGAAAATATATTAATTTAGTAAGTAGATGCAAGGATTTTTCATTTTTTGAGATATAGAGTTTTTCGAGAAAGTTTTCGAGAAAGAGAGGCTCGACTCTCTTTATATGCATATACATATTACGGAATGCCTTCAATCATTTAGGGGGGGGGGGAGGCTTTTTTAACTTAGTCCCATTCATTAAGACACCACTAACTATGGGAGTGACATTTATGGCACGAGCAACGAAAGACTGTTTCACCCTCTTATTGTGTGCATTAGTGCTGCATCATTCCGAAATACCCCTTCTTTCAATATAAAATAAGTAAAATTGTAATTGAATGAAATAATTTGATCTGAAATTTTTTTCCTTTTACAATAGAAAAGTTATATGTTGTGAATTAGTTTTTCGATTTTAGAATTGCATTCTTAATTGGCTTGCTGTATTTTAGAAATATATGACATCCATATTTGTGTTATTGGCATCTTTTTCTCAGCCACATCGTTGGGCATTTTGCCTATTGTGGCTTTGTATTTGTATGTATGTATGTAAAATGACAGGAATGACTTGGCAAAAAAAACAATTTTTGGCCAAAACAGTGTACTAGCAACCACATATAATTCTCTTGTGTCTCTCCTCACAATATGTTACCTTCTTTTTTCGAAGAATCTTCCAAAGTCCAGTGTGTAAACTCTTTCTTGATGCACAACAAATTACGAAGACGTGCATTTTTTTAAAGGATGACGCTCCTTTGCGAACACTTCCAAAATCACAGTGAAAAATTTATACATTACAGTGTCCACACAATGTAATTAAGTCACGGGGGAACTGGATTGTTTTACTGCACTGTCCATCCTTTTTAAAACGATTTGTTTACATTTTACTGTTCAATGAGAGTGTCAGTTTTCAATAAATGAAGCACTTTTATTTCTAGCTGTTTGCAGAGCTTTGTAAACATTGTTTATGCCTCTGCATGTCTTAAAAATACAGAATTCAATCTAATGCTATTGGGTAGCAGCATCAGAGTCACAAAACTTATAATAAATGGTTCTGAACAGAGGATGCGAAAGAGCATTTTGAGGGTATGAGACTTAAAGAAGAACATATTGACTGATTATTCAGGAAAATCAAAATCGAGGTGCCCTCCCAATCCAGATCAATTTCAGGAAATTTCGTTTGCGGAAGCTGCAGCCTCCAACTTATCAGGTTAAAATCTTGCAATAAGTTTTCACATGAGATCTTGAAAAAAGCTTCAAACGGAAATGGAACAAAATGTTTGGAGCTTTCAAATATTTTTAGAAATGACTTGCACTCTAGGGTACAGTCTTAAAAAACTCATCTCACACTTAATGGGGGATCTTTCACTGCTAGGCCAACAAAGGTGGCAGGGTTACCTGAAAGAGACTTGTCCTATATAAACTTCACATTGACAAAAATGACCATAGCTCTTTCCAAACATTACACATTTTTAACCCATGTCCTACTAAAAAAATTCAGAGAAAACAATTCTCTTTGAATTTTATTCATTCGTGGTATCGTGTAATGTCTGTGAACTGTGTGTAGCAAGGAAGCGAATTCTATAAACAAAAAATATATACCATTGAGACAAGTTGTTTCATCCCATCCAGCTGCCTTCCATACAACCTACAGGGAGAACTCCCATCCCTGACATAATATTTGAATGATTCCCTATACAGAGGCCGCAAGAGGATAAACCATTTTCTCAGAAGAGGTAGAAAAGAAATTAGAGCTGGTATTGGCGTTGTTTTCAACAATGGACAATGGAAAAAAGAGGGTCTCCTCCTTAGACCCCCTTCATTCATTTACTGAAAAAAACAGGTTCAGTGACCTTGATGAACATTGGTTTCCAGTATGTAAAATCTCACCCTTCAACTGATAAGATATTTTGCTCATACCAAACTGTCTGGCAGTAGGGGGATCCAGAGGAAATGCAGATAAAGATTGTTTTGATAAGGCTTTCTTATTCTTTCCCAGAGGATCTGAAAGAGATAATATTCTATGCGGAAAGTGCAGACCAACCACTTGAATGGGAATTCATCCTCTATTAATTTTTTTTCCCTTTAAATTTTCTCCTGACTTTTCCCAAATATTAAGAAATTTCCCTGACTTTTGACAAATATTTTAAATTTTTCCTGACTTTCCCTGGCCATTTTTTGATTCCCTAACTTTCCCTTATTCTCCCTTACTTTCCGGCTTTCTGTGAACCCTGCAATCGTTAGATCTCTCTATGTATTCAAATAAATATCGCGAGAAACCCAACTTAATTTTCTCACACCTTTCTATTTCTTTATGACCAATTCAAATTCAGTCATATTTGCAGAATTTATAATCAGGGAAAGACATTCAACTCATAGTTAGCAATCAACCGTCAGCTATGCAAATACAACAAGTGTTATGCAGTGATGCCTCCCGGTAAGAAATTAAACGAAAAAAAACATTTTCCTTGAAGAAATAGGAAAGGAAAAATTAATTATTTTGTATTTTGCAAAAAGAAAAGAATCCGGAAAAACGAAGAAGAGCGGGGGGGGGGGGAATCAATAAGCGTTTGTTGTTTTGAAATGTTTACTAAGCATTGATCCAGAAAAATTGTTTTCTATGCAAAATAAAATAAAACAAAATAAAGAAAAATGCAAAAAAATGGGGAATTACATGCTTGAAGACAAATGAGCAAAAGCTTATGACATTCTTAAAAGAATACGATGACGGCCATTTTTCATAGGGAATTTTTTCTTCACACTTCAAGTATCTTGCGAATACCTCTTCTCTCTTAAGAACAACAAATATTTTCCTAGAAGAAATCGAATTATTCTTGTTAATTTCGGATGATTCTCATTATTATTATATTTCCTACTTAAAAAGCTGCTTAAGTGTTGTTTTTTTTAACTTGGATGATACTCATGCATTAGGCACCTTCAACAAACTATGCTAATTAAGGTCTTACAAATTTTTTAATGATATAATTTTATTTTATAAGTATGTTTACATTTTTCTTGTATAATCCCTAAATACTATATTTCTTTTTAGTGTAATGGTTTAAGTTACGTATAAAAATATTGATGAGATTAAAAAATAATTACCTCCGTTGGAAAATTTTTTTGGTAAAAATAGTGCGAGAAATAATTATTTAATTAACGTTTTATATATCGTTAAATATATGTTAAATGACTTTAATGGGATCTGTTTCTTAAAATATTGTTTATGTATATGGATTAATTACGATTGATTTGATAAATGCAGTTCTTCTGTTTGAAGACTACAATACTCCTTGAATATTTTTTTATAATTAAAATTTAAAATATCTTAACCATTCTAAGTAAACAGATATTTTTCAAATATTATGCTCAGGTGAACTCGGAAAGAGAAGTGGTCTTGTCCCCACCGGGACTCGAACCCAGGCCCTTTTGCAAAATATCCAGAAAATATATGTTTCCTTGATATTAGGCTGAAAAAAATCCGTTTATCTCTCTCTACCATCCCACCAGGGAGTCATTTCCTAAAATTTTAAGAGGCTACTGATGTCTCTCCTTCAGCGCCTTGCGCCACACTGCGTGAAATAAGGAAGGCAGGGTCGTGCCTCCAGTGCTGTAGATGGGAGCATGCTTGCCCGGGGGCCTGGATTCGATTCCCAACGGAGACAAGATGACAATTTGCTTTACGAGTTCACCTCAGCATAATATGCAGAAAATGTCTTTTTCCTTGATATCTGGCTGAGAAAGAAGCCGTCTATCTCTTTTTTAACCATACTGTTTGAGTTTTTATTCCAGCTTATGTACGCCTACGGTGCCTTCGGGGAGTTTAATTATATTAATTTTGAAAAAAAAATGAATGCAGTTTTTGTTTGGATATTGGAATACACATGAAATTAAGAAAATACTGTTAATTCATGAAATATTTTGGCAGAAAAATTATATTACCAATTTTATATATAAAATCAGCATATTTTCAGTATTTTTTCTATAAAGTATACACTAAAAACTACTTCTCGTATCAACATGCACTTCACACAGATTATTGGTGTGACATTGTTCTGTGCGATGGCTTACAATTTTTTAGAATAATATGAAACTTTTTTGAGACATGATTGCACAAGTGAAAAAAAATTGTTTTTGTACTCTGTCAAAATTTTTATATGCCCTGGGCACGTCGGGAAATAGATTTGTCCAGCCTTGGGTTAAACATAAATTTGTCCACCCACCTAGCCATGAATCTGGGACGAAAATCGTCAAATTGTGCATTGACATGTTGAATTTATTCACGTGCCCACTTAGAACGTATTGATGGCTAACAGCCCTCATATTGTTTGTAGCATTTTGATTGAAATTTCGGATTAAAATGAAATTATGTTATTATCACTTCAAATATGCAGAATATTTGCATTGAAATATCCAGTTTAGGAATTCTAATTGAGTCATACTTTGCTCTAAGTTTTTCAATGAAGCTCAAACATATAATGCCAATTTATGTTTGGCTTTAACATATAATGTCAATTGTACATCACTATTTGTAATGCCAATATTTGACTACATGACGAATATTTATTAATTTAATCCACTTCTAATGGATTTCTGAATTTTCAAATCATTCCGAATTTCTCTCATGCTGATCAATAGAAAATTCTACGAAAGTGGACATTAATTCTATGCATCGCTTGGCAACCTATATGCGCGTATTTGATGAGAGACAAATCATTATTATTCGACGGATTACTAGGAAGAGATTCGTCGAGTAGGTGTAGTTGAGATAAATCAGGTAATAACGTATCGATAATCCCGATTAGCATGAAGACTGAATTATATCGTCGTAATCTGGACAGAAGACAAGACGAGTGAGTATCGCGTATTTGAGTCGACTAATGCAGAGACAGATCAACCATCCTCATAGGGTCTTATTAGCAATCGTGGATTGTACTGGACGCGATAGAACCTCACTCTCTCTCTCTCTCTCTCCCCTCTACAGCTGTCAAGGCACTATCACAGTGTTAGAAGAGGGATCCATGGCAATGCACCACCTTTGTGTGTAACACCCTGATATCCGAATCCTTAATTGCGTCATACGGTGCTTACTAGCCGCTCTACTGAGCATTTACTATGCACTGGAACAGTGTCTGAAATTACATGCAGGTTTCTGTGACTCGGCTTTAATATATTCCCTTGATTTCGATACAAGTCTCAGTGATGTCCATGCATACGAGGACACTGGATTTGCCGTTGTATCGCCGTCTCAGATCAAAACTTTTCTCCGGAGCGGTATTAAAAATTTCGGTCGATTTAAATAAATTTGAATATTGGAAAGCGAAAATGTTTCTAGACATTCTTCAATATTGATGAGATTATTTCGTTCATACTGGGATATATGTGGATATATTTTGATCTCTTTTCATAAGATTCAATTTGGTAGTGAAAGGGAGAGAAAGGGAAAAGATATTTGAACGGATTTATGAGATATGCTTTTATTAATTTTTCGAATTCATTCAATAAATATTCAATGAATGGAAAAGAATACGATGGATTTAAAAGTAAAATAAGATAAATGTTCCGAACTATTTTTAAGTAATTTTTCAGAGTTTCAAGCATTTATTCATATGGAAATTTATAAATTCATCATAACAAAATCATTCAAATACGGACTGGAGAGATTTCAGCTTGTGATAATGTAGTTAATGCAGAAGAATGTAATAAAAACAGCAAATGCAATTGCCAATTGTTGAAAAATGTATTTTGTCTTCCATAGTATAATATTCAACACACACACGTTACTCATATCATAAAAAATGTTTCTGTACATGTGGATTGCTAAAAGTATTATACTCCATTTCTGATTTGATGTAGATACATATTCTTCGAATAAATTACACTGATAGTTTTTCAAAATAATCCCTACCGGCCTTGACAGAGTATGTTGATATTTATGGTTACACATGGACTGAAGTACGGGAACGTGTCCACTTGAAAAACTCCCGCTTCATGGAACAAGGAACATTTTAATTTGTCAATTCTGGAATCTGTCGATCTATTGGTAGGATATATTTGTAGTGCGCCCTGCATGATGACGCTGTGGTGCTTCCCCAGCTTATATTATATAAGCTGGGGATTGTTATTCTATTTCTGCTGATAGCAGCATCACAGAAATCTGGAGTCGAAGCCGTCTGGCTCGACATGTTGGTTTTTACGTTGTCCTGCTCACGGACGCACATGCCTCTGTCTCTCCGCGCTCGGGACATTTTTTTCTCTTCGGATATTCCAATTTCTATTATGTAAATATCATCTATCGTAAATAAATTGTGTATATATGAACAAAACCATCTCATTAAACAACTAAATATTCTTTAGTCGACAGTTTATACATTATAAAGGGTGGATAATATCTACCACCAAATTATTACACACGTGATTTCTTCCGAAAAACTGATATGGAAAAGTGTTTTCAGTTTTGTGATTTCACTAGTACTGTTGTGGAGTTATAACGCATTAGAAAATGATGACATCACTTTTGAATCCTACCAAATTCACCGAACGTGCACCAAACCTATAACTTGTTTTTAAGCTGATAGCAATGCTATACCTTCAGAGTAATCAAGAAAGCTAAACTGCAAACCAATTTTTGCTCGTCCTCGCGCGAGAGTAAAGATGTTCGTCTACCACCGTGAGGGTTGCTGTCACGGTCCTGGGTTCAAACCCGAGGAAGGTATGGATAAGATATTTTCCCTAACGACCACCGATATAGACAACGCCTTTATTTCCAACACATCTCATTAATCGCAATAAGTCTCAATATTGCGATATGGCCAGAGTTGGTGTTTGGTGATGTAGTCGATTTTTTCCCTCGCCGTTTTCCTCCAAAAATTTGACTTAATAACAGTAAAGGAAAGAAAATGATCACATTTTGGAAAAAAGAAAAAAGTGTCGATTATGAGAAAACAATTTTTCCACATTCGGCCAACACTGTACAAATCTGGTGATAAATTTGTCAATATATAGTGTGGCAAACAAACGCATAATAACAAAGTTAACATCACTCTACAGTCTACACAAAGCGGAAAAAGCGTCAATCGTGAAAGAGAATAACTGAACCTGGCTTCTAACGGGGTTAAATATTTCAACTCATATATTCAATTAGCGACAAGCAACTAACTGCATAGGGATTTTTTCTTGTTTTCGCTGGGTGTTTGGCGCGAATTAATCGTTAGAAAACTGACACATCGCAAAGTTTCAAAACGTTATAACTACCTCAATATTCGCTGGATCCTAAAATGAAAAACACTTCCCCGTATTAATTTCCACATGGAATCACGTGTGTGGATACTACCCACCCTAGTCATCCCGCAGTCGATAGTATCCACCATGTATAGCCAAAAGTCTGCGTCCGCTTAGGTGTTTGGATATTTTCATGAATTTCAATAAAAATACTGAAGTAATCACTCTGAAATTTCGGTCATATATTTCCTATGTAAGTTCTCACTATTCCCAGTGAAAATTTAATCGCAGATGCGTTTAAGAGACCGATAGGAATTAAATTTAAAAAAAATGTTTTTGTTCAACCCTGTATGAGAGAAAAGGCAGCAAATGATTTGTAACTTTGACAAATGTTATACAAACTTTGTGCAATACGTTTGTGCATTTTCGTGAAATTATCACGTATATTCACGAAGATACAAATGTTTTCTATAAAAATTCCAGTTTTCTATAACAGAAAATAATCGCACACTAATTTATGAAAAATCCATTACCATTCAGTTACTTTCATCAAGTTTCAAAATTACTGCTCACTGCATCACATACATTTTCTGAATTTTAACGATATTCAACTGTAATTTACATATAAGTTACATTATATACCTGGCAATCAATTTATGAAAAAATATATATATTTCTTGCTTATGCGCAATTAATAATAATTTACTGAAAATACACGTAGCTCATTGAATAATGATTTTCCATATTTTAAATTTCTGTACAGTATGCAATTTTATGTAAATTTCGAAAATTTGATTCAAAACTGGTTTGATTGATTTTTATAATCAGAAAACATGCGATGAAAATAAATTGTAATTTATATAGAGAAAAAATTTATTTTCGGGAATATACGCGCTATTCTCACGAAAATGCTCACAAGTATTGCAAAAAGTTTGTGTAAGATTTTGTTAAAGTTACAAGTCGTTTTCAGCTTTTTTTGTTACAGGGTGATCAAAAACCTGTTTTTTCGTATTTAATTTTTTGTTGGTCTTCTTAATGCACTTGTGACTAAATCCTCACAGGAAATGGTGAGCACTAGCATATATGATCGACTCATGTCAGAGTGATTTCTTTAGTATTCGATAAAAAATATCCAAACTCCTTCTAATTGGATACAGACTTTTGGCTATTTAGTTAATTATAATTAACTTGTATTATTTAGTTAATTATAATTAACTAATTATTCAATTAGTTAAGGCCAAGGTTGCCGGAGGGTGAATCAACTAGAGTCAGAAGTCAAAGAAATCAATTTTAATCTTTTCCTGCCCGTTATAGATTTTGCTGTAAAAAATACAGGACACAACATTTTTTTCCATATCGTTCAGCTCTTGGGAGTAGAGATCGTCCCTCTCTGGATTCTTGCTTTGGTAAGCCGTACACTGTCTTGTGGTAGATTTTGCATTACTCAGGTTTTACTATGAGGAAGCCTACAACATAACAATTCCGTGCACCCTCGAATGATTTATAGCACATATCGTAGCAAATACGTCAAAAAAATTATATTTTATTTTTGTAAAGTGCTGCTGTGCACTCATTTAATAAAAAAAGACACACTCTCTACCGTCTTTGCTATTGAAATTCGACTACACATTCTATGATCAAAAACGCGTTTTTGGTGTCTTTTATCACCTTAAAATTTGTCCCATGAATTTAGAATCACCCTGTGTGTTTCCAGAAGAAGGAAAAAAAGAACTCAAGCGGTCATAATACGCCATGAAAAAAATCAATTTATAGTAAAGAATGTTTAAATATTCAAATATTTTCGGTTTTAAGAAAAATTGCGATAGAGAAGAAAAAACAACCGCACGTAAATATGATTGGCAAGCCTCAAAATTTCCAACTAAACCCAGCTTTTGACACGTAATTAAATAGTTGCATTTTAAAATTCAATTTCGCTCTCAGTCAAATAATTTTAAATCTCTACCTTTCGTTCGAAATATCTTAGTTGGACCCATTGTTAGACTTTCCGTGTGCAGCACGAGCGGCGTAAAATCGAAGCATTGCCTCTTTTGCTGATCCAACAACTTTTATTGTGATACACGCAATTATAAGCCGGCACAATGTCTTCAAGCCCTACTTCAGACAGTATAACAATAAGACAATCAGAAAACGTAACTCATCCCTTCATTAAATCACGCAATATATAAACTCGAGGAGTTGTCGGGAAATTCGATAAACTTTCGTTCAATTGAATTTTAGGAAATCCATTTCTCTGTGTTACGCGTCAAGTGGAAAATACTCGAAAACTAGGATGTATTCGTGATTTGTGTTCGAGTGCAGGTGTTACAACTTTCAATATCTCTCTTTCGAACTTAACAACTCTAACAGAGTTTATAGTTGAAAAGGAAAGAGGAGAATAGTGAAAATAAATAAATTTGGAAAAAAAAGGAAACAAATCTAAAGCTGTGTGTGTGTAAAGAAAGTTTCAAAGTAACGAAAGTGCAATGTGTTGAAAAGAGTGCTTCTCCTTTTCGAAAGGGTTTTCAGCGATGCTTGACATTGAGAGATGACTTTCTTCGACCGTAAGACGGAAGCTTTATATTGAAAGTCTCATTTGTCAAGCGCACTTGCTTCGCGGATGGGTGGCAACAGGGTGACACACAATCCTTCCCTTCACTTACTTTTTTTTTTTTTCTTATTCTTTCACTCTTTAAAACTCGAATTCGATGTTCAAGACGGTTTTCTCGCAATATTTGTTTTCAATTACAAAGTCAAAAGTTAACACAAACGCACGCGTGTACTTTTCCTATCACAAAGAAGGGATCGGCAACAAATTTATGTCACCCCGAGCCGTGATAAATTATACTTTGTTTCTTAACTCGGGTGATGATTGAAGGCAACAAAAATTAGATTAGCTGACCATTTTTCACGCGTTGGGAACTGTTTTGGCGTCGAACCCTTATCTTTCTTTCGCGAACGTTTCTATACTCTGATTTTGAATTGTATGTTCGATTCACCGAGACCATATTGCGGAAAAGTAAGACCGTCTCGAGGCCCTAAAATAAATTGATTTTTGAGGTACCTCTATTTCAATTTATACGTTTAGATTAAAATAATCGTTTCTAAACAGTTGTTTATAAAACAAATCCGTAAACACAGATTTTACTTTGGTCTCCGTTTATTTGTAATTTAAAAATAGCATTTATTGTTTGTCAACTTACTTTTTTATCATCGCGGGCATGTACATTTGAGCCATACTGCTGGCGTAATTATAGAAACTTCATGAACGGCTCACAATGGAAATCGAATGTTTAGGAGTTACTTTGAAGCATCAATGCCAAAACGAGCTAACAATATGAAATGCCTTCATTTGAAAAATATAATAAACTCGTGATGCTTTTTTGAGAGCAAAACTTCAGAATAAGAGGTTAAATTGGAGTGGTAAAAAGAATAAAAATGGCATTCCATATTACCACCTCCAATATGTGTTACTTCCTATAGCGGAAGTTCAGGTGTAATAGAAAGAAGTTGCTTCTTACGACAGAGCCTTGGTCTCTCGCGGTTTCTCCAGTTTCTCCAGATGTAATAGACTCTATTCAAGCCAAACATTCCACATTACCATTCGCTCTCTTTCTGCCAAACGTTTGTAGCCGCAACACTCAAAACTTCCCAGACGGGAAGACAGTAATTTGGTGCAACTCCCGGCTGATGTCGACACCAGAAGATGATTACAAGAACGTACGTACTAGCCGGGAAACAAGAATTGATTGAATTACATGTCTGGAGGTAACGTTAATAACATATGCACCCCCTACAATCCTGATAATAGATTCGCTGTGATTGATTCTACTAGAAGGAAGGATCTTCTCGTACTCGGTAAAAGATCTCATTGGCAAGAAACTCTGATGAGTCAGAAGGTACGGTCCGACAGAGAAAAATAACTCATTTTATGCTGTGTAGAGCTTCACAAACTTGATTGTCACGATACCGCTCCATTTGTGAATCCAAGCACGTCCGTGTATCAATTAACAGTGAGAATTATTTGGCTTCACATGTGAAGAATCCTGTAGTCATTTCGCAAAAACCATAGCATACAAAAATTTACATAAATTAAATTTTCGAATGAAAACCTCTCGAGGGAAATCATGACATACAATATTTACTAATCACTTGAATGAGCCGTAACACATTAACAGATCACTTAATTGATCAGCAATGCAGTTCTACATCACTTAAATGATCAGTGCAATTCCACATCACTTAAATGGTATACAGAGCAGTTCACCATCACATAAGCTATCTGCAGTGCAGTTTCTTATCACTTCAGTCACTCTCGGTACATTTTCAAATCACTCAAGTGACCCGTTACACATATACAGATCACTCAAGGGAGTCGTGACATATTTACAGATCACTTGAGTGACCCACGATAGAGTTACATAGTAGCCAAGCAAAGAGCACGTGCGTTTTTTTCTGCAAAACAAAACAAAATTCTGTTCGTACTAGCAACTATTTTGTAAGAATCTTGCTTTAACGAACACCAAATGTAGCCAACCTAGTCCACTTGATTATTCGACTTACCTCAGTGGCGAAACGAACATTTTTGCTATGCAACAGTGAGAAAATGAGGATTTAAAGGACAGACAGTCGATGACAGTCAGGTGACCTCATCGGTAGTCCAAGGGTTATGTGATCCACGGTATAATTGGACATCACTCAAGTGACCTACTAAACCAGACATGTACCTCGTCCATATTCCTTTGCGGAATTTCTAACGAATTGGTACATGTTGAGATTTGCATGTCTCTGTTATGAACCTAATGTGGAGCTTGTTTCTGTGTAATGCTTGTTATAGTGCTACCATCTACCACATATTTTTTGAACTATGAGTGAAGTGCAATGTTTGAAGATTTTATCGTTGTAGGCCTGTTGCTTTCTGCGGCGAGGCTTCTTAACGGGGAGATCTGCTTGCATTCGCACCTCGAAGTTGGGAACCACAGAAAACCAACTTCAGCCGACCACCACTGCGGCGACATTGGGGTTCGAACCCAGGAACTCGCGATGCAAGTCCGTCACTATGACCGCTACTCAAGTGACCCGCGACACAGTCTCGGATTAATGCATACCAGTGACCCAGATCACTTAAGTGACTCGCAGCACATTTACAGATTACTCGAGTGGCCCGCAGCACTTTTTCAGATAACTTTAGTGACTCCAAGACATATTTATTGATCAGGGCGGCGAAGTTACAGTTCACTTAAGCGACACACAGCGAATTTACAGTATACTTTGGTGACCCGCAGCATATTCACAGATCATTCAGGTAACTTGTGGTGCTGCTTGATATCACTGTCAATTATGTGGACCGCATTCCCCAAAAGATTGAGCGCCCTATGTACACGATCAAAATTCTAAAAATCAAATACTCGATGTACGTAATGAAAGGAGAAGGTTATCGGGGAGTGGGGGGGGGGGGAGGGCGTCCATAAACATCGGCGAGAGTGTCATCGATCCTCGGAGACACTTTCCGATATTTTCCTTTCCCAATAACATGACACTCTCTCACACGTACACACATTACTTTCACTAAGTAAGTGTCATTTTTCGACCGAAAAGTTAATGCTCGAGCAAACAGTGACAGTCCGATTCTCGAATCGTTTGTAATTCTACTACTTCCAGTGCGGATGATGGATGCTCCGGCGACTTCGATTCACCGAATCTTGTCAAACGTAAGGACAGAAAACGATCGCGATGGAAAATGAACATCTTAATCATGGCACCGCAAAGTATTGAATCATTTCCTAGAGAGAGAGTCACTTCATTTCTGAAGGCGTATATGCATTAGTCTGTCTCTCTCTCTTCTATCTCCGAGTGAAGATTATGTATCGAGTTTGCCACCGAATGGTTTCCGAAGGCATCAGTTAAAAGCGGATCGATATTGAAACTGAAGCTATTTCCCACAAGATCGATCGATAAATGAAGGGACTCGAACATGCAAGATAAAAATTTATAACACTATTTCTCATCATGTCTGAGCTGTCAGTGTGTTTGATTTTCGCTTGTGATATTCAGTGACATTCCTGGCAATTACGGGTGGTTTGCAGTCGACTGTCAAAGAGCTAATGTTAAAAATATAAAACTTATTCGTTTATAGCGACTTGTAAATTGCAAGCGAATGCTGCCGTTATAATGTCAACAAGATTCTCCAAAAAACGCCAGTGTTTTTCTTCTACACCTTGGAGAATTGAATTAAGCATGAATAATGAACGGATATAATTATTAGAGATCGGATTTTGCATTTGAATAAGTTGCAAAAAATGTGATTTAAATATGCGCTAAAAATGCCAAAATGCGTAATAAAACTGACAAAATATGCACCAAAATGCCCATATATGCACTGAGAAATGTCAAAATGCGCACCAAAAACGTTCGAAAGTCGTTGAAATGTCCAAATTATTTATGTGCTAAAAACCGGAGAAGATGCGATTTGAAACAAAGAGCCTCTCAAAACAAGCTTATTCGTTTTTCAAATGCATATTTCTTAGTGCATATTCATTCAATAAAATATTAATATTGTCATATAAATAATTTGTATTCCATGTTTCTCTTCAGGAATATCTAGTTACCAGCTAGTTGTTCACTATTTTGAGAAAAAATAATTTCTCATTTCTTCATTTCTCTTTACAGCATCTGAAGAGAAATCAAGTGTACGTGCGTTAACGAAACAAATATAGCGTCAAAGTGGCAAATTTTCCATAAGGTATTTAACATTTGGAGAGTGTAATGTATATAATTGTGCAGAAATATGCATTTGGAAACTAACAAAATTTGACTAAAACTTTAAAAATAGCAGTTATTCCGAATATTCTTCAATTTAATGCTATAAAAGGCCTTACATACGGTATATGCAACTGCTATGTATTCCAGAGGCTCCAAGCCAACATGACCGAGGCAACGTCGTCCATACGGAGAACCCTGACCTCCCAGCAAAACGGACTTTTTCTTCGAAATGCTGTCTCTTAATCCAAGTTATACTATTCATCCATTGAACATGTTCTTTTACTCCTAAAGCAAAACAATGGAAACCACTAAAATTCCTCAAAACGTTTTATCTTTTTTAAATATGGCATAGATTTCAGATATTCAGATTTCAGCAGGTGCAAACTAAGGAGTATAGAGTAATTTCATGACGCGAGAGTTTTATACATTGAACGGCTACAATGCCTTCGTAAAATCATTTACGAAGGCACATTTACATATCAGTGCCTTCAAAAGCACATTAGTAAACTATAGTAAATGAACCGTGTCCGGAAAATTCACCGACCAACAATTCACCGCCATGCAATTCACCGCTAGGAAAATTCACCGACTAACAATTCACCGACAACAGTTCGATGCGAGTCAGTTAGCATAGAAGTGAGCGATTGAGTTACACTGAGTCAGTGAGCGAGGAGTGAGTGAGTGACCTAATGAGTATGCGAGTGAGTAACCTAGTGAGTATGACAGTGAGTAACCTACTGAGTATGATAGTGAGTAACCTACTGAGTATGACAGTTAGTAACCTACTGAGTATGTGAGTGAGTGAGTGACCTACTGAGTATATAAGTGAGTGAGTGACCTACTGAGTATATAAGTGACCTAGTGATTGAATGAGTGAGTGAGTGATTGAGCGAGTGACCTAGTGAGTATGTGAGTGAGTGATTGAGCGAGTGACCTAGTGAGTATGTGAGTGAGTGAGTGAGCGATTAAGTGATGGAGAGAGTGACCTAGTGAGTAAGTGAGTGAGGTAGTGAGTGAATTAGTTAGTTTTAACCTAGTAGTGTCACAAATGATTAAAAAAATCTAATTGTTCTATGTTATATTGTATATATTACGATATAGACCTAATGGCATATTTATAGCTTCAGCGGTATTGACTCGGCGATGATGAATGACTTTCAAGACATGTTATTTTATATACAGTATATACGGGGTGATTATAAAAAAACTATCCCGACATATGGGCCCCCAACTATCATACCATTCACATAAACTGAATGAAATTTTGACATAAGGTATTTTGAAGTATGCGCTCAAGAATGATATGGAAAATAACAGTGTCACTCTAACAGTTACGGTTACAGTGAGAAAATTTCGAAAATATCAAATGGCAACACCAATTTTTTTGTATTGGAATGCGATCTCCATACTGAAAAACACTAAATAGCGTTGGAATGGCACCTGTAGCACGAAAATCCCCGGAGCTAGGCAAGGAAAAAGTAAAAAGGACTTTGCCGTGCACCAGAGCATTAATGTTCGTTTCATTCGTCACACCGTTTCTTCGGCTGAGATCCCAGCCTGATTAGTCCTCCCCAAGGTCATGTGGAAAATTTGTGAAACACAATAAAATGCTTTATTTTATGCTGCTTCTCTGTCCTTATTGGTTGTCCTCACTTTTAGCCTATCTACCGCCGGTGATTTTCATGCTACAGTTGCCGTTCGAACGCTATTTAGGGTTTTTCACAATGGAGATCACATTCCAATACAAAACTTGGTGTTGCCATTTGATATTTTCGAAATTTTCTCACTGTAACCGTAACTGTTTGAGTGACACTGTTGTTTTCCATATCATTCTTGAGCGCATACATCAAAATACCTTATGCCAAAATTTCATTCAGTTTCTGTGAATGGTATGGTAGTTAAGGGCCCATATGTCGGGATAGTTTTTTTATAATCATCCTGTAGATGTAGACAAGCACTAAAACGGGATTTCTGAAAGTTCATCACCCATGGGGATCATGAGGTGTTAAAGTGGTATGGGGGGGGGGGGAATGTTTGCTGAGTAAATCTGAGATTGCAGAATCCACACCAATGAAGTCGCTGGTAACAGCTGGTTCATCATGAAAATATAATCCATTGCTTACTGATGATCAACAATGTTTTTTATAATATCAAAGTGATAACAGGAGATGATTTTAAGTATTTTAAGGGAGTTAATTCATCGCGTATCCACTTACTTTATTATCTTTTAATTCTCTGTTATTATTCCTTTTAACGTTTCGTTAGAAGATTCTGAGCATAAAATATAGAGTTAATGGAATTATTGAATATATTCTCTTGTGCAACAGCAATTTGTAATTTCTTCCGTATCACCTCAATTTCTTCTAATAAAGTCATTATTAAAACTTTCCGCCATATCTTTAAGATCACTCACTAGGTCACTCACTCACTTATTCACTGGGTCACTCATCCACTCAGTAGCTCACTCACTCACGGACTCAGTAGCTCACTCACTCACGGACTCAGTAGCTCGGTCACTCACTCAGTAGCTCACTCATCCACTCAGTAGCTCACTCATCCACTCAGTAGCTCACTCACTCACGGACTCAGTCGCTCGGTCACTCACGCAGTACCTCACTCGCTCACTCATTCACTCACTCGCTCAATCCCTCGCTCACTCATTCTCACTCGCTCACTCATTCACTCATTCGCTCAATCCCTCGCTCACTGACTTGGTAACTCAATCGCTCACTCTCTCTCTCACTGCCTGAGTAACTCAATCGCTCCCTTCCACGCTAACTGACTGGTATCGAACTGTTGTCGGTGAATTTTCCGGCGATGAATTTTCCTAGCGGTGAATTTTCCTAGTGGTGAATTGCATGGCGGTGAATTTTCCTAGTGGTGAATTGCATAGCGGTGAATTGCATGGCGGTGAATTGTTGGTCGGTGAATTTTCCTAGCGGTGAATTGCACGGCGGTGAATTTTTCTAGCGGTGAATTGCATGGCGCTGAATTTTTGTCGGTTAATTGTCCGTAAACCTAAATCAACACCGCCGATAGCAGTACCAAGGCTTAGGTTCATTACAACCAGGAATTGTAGGAATATTGGAATAGACCATGAAAGGGAGAGAGAGAGAGCTCCATTTTTAATAAACAACTAATCCGAACGTTCCATCAGACACATTCAGGCACTCAGCTTCATACTTACCACGACTTTTGACTTGAGCAGATGTATATCTTCCGCTGAGAGCCAATAGGAGTTAAGACTTGGTAACCAACCCAAGTGGACCCCACGGTCAGAGTGATAGTGATCCTATTCTCAGAAGAGGGGCCCATGTGTCGAAATGCATTATGCGTGTCATATTTCACCGTGAATTTGCCTTCATCGATGTTTTTATTTGCGATTGTATCAGGAAACGGACTATTTATTCTTCCCAGGAAAGTGTTCGTCAGAGAAGTCAACTTTACAAACTAATTGAGCTTGCCAATGCTAAAATAGGAGCCATTTAAGGAGACGAGATATCTCGTCAATGCCAGTTAAAGCGCAAAGCAGTATTCGGAGGCACGTATTCGTACAAATACAAACACAAAGTTCACAACACGCAAATTGCTCAACTAGGTTGGCTGAAAAAAACATGCCCATAAAAAATATGGATGTCAGATATAGCCAAAGTACAGCAAACCCAATATAAAATCATTATGTATGGTTGTCACTTCTAACAAAGATGAGCACAGGAAAAAATCACATTTTCATACCTCCTTTTCTTATTCTCAGGCTCTTACTTGCGATTTTTGTGACTTCCAGTGACTGGCAGACTACTGTGATCTTTCACTGCCAGGGCTTATTTGATAAGAACCACGTCATTTTCAAAGGGCTGGGCAAATCATGGTTAAAACCCTAAAACAGCGTTTCATCTCTTCCCGCAACGAGAAGTCGAACTCCAGTCTCTCGTATGCCGAACGAATGACTTAAGGAAGATATATTAACGCCTTTTCCACTTCCAAGCGATTGGAAAAAATTCAGATGATCTCAGTTTGACGAATCGGTGATGAATATGGTAACCTTGTCCAAACCAAACCTCGTAATATAAAAAGGACAACGAAAGGGGTAAAAAGTAGAAAGATACAATCAAAAGGTAAAAGAGCTACTTTTTTCAGAGCGTTGCAAGAAAGCTTCGCGAGTATGGGGAGAGAGGAAAGAAAACAAAAAGAGCTTGTTTGAGTTTATTCAATTAGCGTTTGGACGCAATAATACGTCCTTGATCGTAAAGTGGTTAAGGAAGAAAGATTAAATTTTTTTCAACAAAATATTCAAAAATTACGCTCCATGGGAAAGAACATCCCACGTGTCTTCATAGTTTAATTTGTAGAGCACTCGTGAGGTATACGAAAGAACGGGGTTCGAGTCCCCGTGAGGGCAGAGATAAAACTTTCTTTCCAAAATATCAGCATATGTCCAGTTTCCGTATAACTTGTAAGTCCATTATCTCAGTGAATTTGATAAATCAGATAAGATAGAGAGATATAATTCAATTGTTCGGTCGGTCAAATCATTTCACGGCTACAGAATTCTGTGTCGAAACATTTTCACCCCTTGTGATTCAAATCTCAATTTCCAGGGTGGATTCACCAGTATCAGGGAACAAAAAGATTACAAAGACAAATGTAATGCATCTAAATCTTTACCTCACATAGCAATAAATTGAAATTCGTTATAACGAGAAGTCCGTGTAACAAAAATTTCTCAACGAAAAATTTTGCCGACATTGTGAGCTGTCGTGTTATAACGGACCTTTACTATACTCTCGCATTTCAGTTCGGCATTCGTACTGAGTACGAATCCAGAAGCTTCTCTGAATCTGAATGAATGAACACCAGAACTTTGCCACTGGACTTATCCCGTTGCCGAGATCACTTCCAGCCCAGCTTCGTGGCAGAGTCTGGGACACTTTATTTAGTGTCAAAAAAAAAACATACAAACTTTTTTACAACATATTTTCCCCGAACAATTGGTTACTATCGCGATTAACAAATTTTGTGGTGATTACAGACGAGATGGGATTAGGAGTTGAAGTTTCGGGGTTTAGTTAAGATGAATGTACACATATTAGGATGGAGGTATGTTTTAAAAGCAATTGAGCGCCCCCCCCCCCCCCCATGCCATCTCATCTGTTATCTTACACTTGCCATATTATCTTCACAGTATACAAAAAGAAAAAGAAATGAGAATAACTTGCGACTAGAAGCCAGCATCAGTTTTAATGGGTTGAGTTCACTCGCTCCGGCGGAATTAATGAAAATATACAAAATAGAAGTATTGTGAGGGAGAATATATACAATTAGGGAGCACCCGTGGCATCTCGCTTAGCAGCTTATTCGGTGAGCAACATGAATGCAACAATATGAGTACGCACGTATGTTGTGGACATGAAATGCATGAACAACTTGAATAGAGGAAAGGCTTCTCTGAACCTGAAAAATCTCGCAGCACCACGTTGGAGTCTGATGAATGAAGTTTACTGGTGTTTACAGGAAGAAGCCTTCAATGTTTATCGTCTGGAAAAAAACAAAATATCAAAATAACCGAAAGACCAAAGGCATCGAAGGGAAGGTTAGAGGATTGGATTGGGCGCCCGGAGCTTAAAAAGTAATCAGGAAAGCAGGACTTACCTGCAACTAATTCGTAAATAAGTCAGCAACTTAATCCACTGATAAGTCCTAGGCAGGCTTAGGGAAGGATGAAGCTTAGGAGCGCCCCTGGCCGGAGTCTTCCTAAAGGCACGGGCGGGTATAAAAAAACGAGCTGCTGCTTTTTTTTTATCTCCCGTTCATCCAAGAAAAATACACGAAGCTTCGTCGAAAATAAAACAGAGGAGCAAAAAAAAATATATAAGGCAGAAAGAAGTCTCTTTCCTCCCGTTGTCCGATTCCCTTCCCATCTTGGATGAGGAGTTTTATTTTAGCCTGGTCTTAGATTACATAAAATGCGGGCAGGGTCCGTCCGTCTAACCGGATATCATTGCCGAGCTGGAAACATCTCTCTTAAAGAACCGCTTAATCCCACATATATATAAATAGCATGTTCAGTCTCTCGGCATCATTTAATCTTGAAATTCCATTCCGAAACATGATTATAGAACAGTGGTTCTTAACCCATGGGTGCACGTACCCGTGGGGGGTGCAAGGAAACATATTTGGGGATGCGATATTCAAAAAAAATTCTAACATTTTGACTGACTATTCAGGAGATTATAAAATGATGAGAGAAATCGAATTTTTAATTTGTGGAAACCTGGGGGTTTCCGTGACTGTTTTTTTTTCTTGGGGGGGGGGAGGTAATGGGGGGTTTCACATGATCAAATGCCACGGAACGCTTAAAAATCGGGGAGATTTATCAAAGAAGAACACTTTCTTGTTCTGATACTCGCAAAGCTGTCCTTTGTCTTGAATTTCCTCACGATAGTGTCGTTCCAAAAATAACCAGACTACTTGGATGACTAAGGCCTAGAGAGTTTTGCATGTGAATCAACAGCGTGCAGGTATACGACTGACCAAAATGATGATCGAGTGGCGAAAACAGTGAACTAGAGCGTGTGAAAGTACGTGATACGAAATAAGAGTCACATAGACGTAGAGTCATATTTAGGGTATGGTAAAGGAAGGTAGTCCAGGGAGACTAATTTGGTTGGAGGAATGAGTAGGCGAGAGAACTAGACAAGAATGGGTAAAGGCCTGAAAAAAGTTTACAGTCCACTGGCCACAAAACTGTAAATCCGTCTCCGGAGGGGGGTTCCGAGCAAAGCCCTCATCGAAGGGTAAAATTTTATGGCACTTGACAATTGTTGGGATTTCCGCGTGGAATTTGCACCTAATTACCTCACCCATTATCGCGCAGCTTAAAAGAATCGCCGCAGTCTACGGCGATGTGTTCAGTGAGCTTTTCCTTCTCGTGGAAGTTCTTTGCATGACCATCTCATTGTCATGAGGCCCTGAGCAATTGAGCAAAGTGATGTTCTGGCGCCTCATACTTAGCTGGAAGTATGAATATGTTGCCGTTAAAGTATGAAATCCGTTATTCTATAAAATACCTGCTACTTTCATGAAACAACTGATCGAGTCAGTGAAAGCGTGAAACTCACTTTTATTTTATACTTTAACTGTAACATATAAACTCAGTAAACATGTTAATATGTATACTTGCACTCAAAAATCTTTCTTTTTTGTCTTTTTTTTTCAAACCGAGCACAAATCCGGTCTATCCCCCATGGGCAGTTGACTACCTAGTGAGTTGCGTGGAAAGTGTGAGTGTGTGTACCTAACAGTCTGGGTGCGTATGTAGTGTTTTGTCTGATTTTCCAGCGGTGCCATATATATTTTAGAAGTGAAGTGAGTGTAACAATTAAAAAGTTGTACCGTTGCAGGCCTGTTGCTCTATGTGGTGAGGCAATTAACGGCGAGATCGGCTCACATCCGCACCTCGAAGTTGGGAACACACTAAAAAATCATGTATCCCTCCCCCTTAGACATGAGGACCCGGGCTTGGACTCGTGGAAAAACGAGGGTTACGATCGCACTGATTACATGGAAAGCTCTGCTGGATTTTCAAAGTGGTCACATATATCAGTTGAGTTGAGTACGTTATTTCTAGACACATCCCTGTGCCCCCCCCCACATTCATCTGATTTTCACACATTGCCCCCCTCCCTTCCCCGGGATCCCGAATCATTTCTTTGTTAGTAACATATGCATGAAATTTAATTCCTATGCTTCCCATAATTTTTATTTTCTGAACATGAAATTCGCAACTCAACGTCCTTACTCGTGCTGATATATTTCAATGTTTTACGTTAATTTCAGAATCAACAATTGAGTTCTTTCGGGCATTCCTTGCATGGCGGTCAATATATCTTATTATCACGTATACATGTTGCCTTATAAATAGCAGTGGATTGTCAGGGAACCTCTCCGGTGAATCTATTATCAAGTTATACAGTAACTAGCGTAGAAAGGTTGGAAAAATGATGATAAACGAGCTGTGATTGGACACTTATAAGTTTTGTCTCGGACGATCCAGAAAAGACTTCGTTCACTAATGCCGCCGAGTCTACGTTAATCCTTTTCGCAATTTTCTTTTCTAGTCTCCTGGGACGAAGACATATTACAGAAAAGACAACTCGACACTCTGTCTAGTAACACGTAACAGCATAAAAATCCGATTCTTTCCGACAAAAAAAAACCGAAATGGACCGCTTTTCTCATCTCAGTAGGATCAAAAAGATGATTTTTTTTTAGTCTTTTTAGAGTAGATTTTTCTTCTCGTAACTTTTATGAAACTTCCATGGTTGATTCTACACGACACAAAAAAAGAGCGGTGATTGAAAATGCATGTAACATTATTTTATTAGTTGCAGAGGATCTAGTGAATAAGAGACACTGCCGTATATTGAAGACTCTGCATTCAAATCTCATGAAGCATTAATTAATTATTTGTCTACAATTAATATTTACTTATTTCTAATCAATAGTTTTTCTATGAGATAGCGGAAAAGCAACAGGAGCTTTTTTATTCAATATGGCATGTTCTGAAAATGGCATTTTTTTTTTTCGAAACGACATTAAAGTGAAATGAAATTCTAACCGGGTGCTATATGATTTGTTTTTTTACATACAAATACAACGCCACAACAGACAAAATGCCCAACGAGGTAGCTGAGACATGAATATGACTTGAATATATCTTTTTTGGAAATGACATGATTTTTTTTCCGACATGAATTCCTTTGAAATTCCAATGGATTTTTTTTTTTTTTGAAAATCACACAAATATTTTGGTAATGACGAATTTTTTTTTGAAAATTAAATGCATTTTTGGAAACCGCTTAATGTTTTTTTTGAAAATGGTGAATTTTTTATCAGAAGAATGTTTTTTCTTTAAATGACATGAGTTTATCCTGTTAATAATATAATGATATTTTTAATGAAACGGCAGTTTTTTCTTTTCGAATCGTCATGAAATTTCAATTTGCCATGAACTTTTAATATAAGAACATGAATTTCTACCTAAAATAAATGAAATTTTAAATTTTAACATGAATTTCTACTTCAAATGACAGGAACTTTCAAATTTAACGACATGAATTTCTACTTCAAATGACAGTAACTTCCAATTTTAACGACATGAAATTCCAATTTTAATGGCATGAAATTTCAATTTTAACGGCATGAAATTTCAATTTTAACGGCATGAAATTTCAATTTTAACGGCATGAAATTTCAATTTTAACGGCATGAAATTTCAATTTTAACGGCATGAAATTTCAATTTTAACGGCATGAAATTTCAATTTGATCGACATGAATTTTTTTCATTTTAATGTTCTCCATATGGCATAAATTTCGATTTGAAATTCCATACATTTTGAGTTGCATTTGCATGAATGTTGAATTGTAATTGCATGAACGTTGACTTGCAAATGCATACATTTTTACTGGAAATGACATTTTCTTTCTTTTTGGAGTGATGTGAACGGAATTTTAATGGAAATAACATTATACTCAAAATAGACGTAATTTCTATTTGAAACAATATTTTTGTTCATGAAATAAAATCAATGCAACTGCGCGATTTTTTATGGAAATGTGTGACAAAACTTCTTCATTCAAAACATTTTTTTTCAAATCGCAATCTGAAACAATTTTTTTCAAAAGAACACTTTAATTACCGATGTTCGTCTCGATGTTTCTCACCAGTAAATTCCAAATCTCACGGAAAATCTTCGGTCCCGGATCCCCTAAAAAGAAATGTGTTAAATGTTCAGATACATTCAAGATAGTCGATACAAACTCGATGGCCATATTGATCCTTACATATAGTTTTCTTTACTTCGATTCAGAAAGGGAAGAGAAGGGAAAAACCTCCACAGACTCGATCTTATGGTCTATCTATTTCTTACTGATCTGGGATATCTGAAATTTTGTGATTTAACAAGGCATTTCTTTCTCTTATTTACTTTTTTTCCTTATTTTTTTCATCTTTTAGGAGGTATTTCAGCCGTTAACGTTTTTCCGATTCCCGAATTCGTTCTTCAGTTACGACAGGTTCAGTTTTCAACTTATTGATCGAATCGGAGATAAGGTTTCTTGCACTTTATTCTTTTTTCTTCTCTTTTACTACTTTTTTTTTTCTACATTCTCGAATCACCTAAGAAATGTTCATGGATCTTTCGGGAATAGAAACCGCATTATATCTCTGCAAATAGGGAGTTTTTACATTGTTTTTATCGATTGATCAAAGTTACGACTTCGTGGAAAAGATAAAAAAATGCTGAAGAAAATAGCAAAAACAGATGGTCAGACAGTAAAGAAAAATATTTTCTTTTTTTTTCTTGTTCTCTGTTCTTTTTAGGTACCCGCAATACTCACTTCGTACACCCTTACGATGACTTTACTGAAGAACTTTCTACGTATTAGTTCATTAACATCGTTCTAACTCAATATAGTATGGAGGTCATGAACAATAATGAAAGTTTGGTCACATCGGATACCAGCCGAAGCATATACATGGTTTATACACACTCTTTTTATTGTCCAACAGCTTTTTCCTCAATAAAATTTCTTAGAAGAAAATTTCCATTGCAAGGAAATAAAGTTTCAACTTAGCAATCGTTTATTTCGACAAATTATTTCTTAAATATTTACCGCAGTAAAACATTTTTTCAACGGACACCACTCTCGGATGAGATTACCTCCTCTTTTACGGCCAAATAATAATTTTCCTTACACATATCCCTCGCTTTACGCGGTTTCATGAGATTCCACTATAACGCGATTTTAAAAAGTTGATTTTAGAAATTGAAACCGGTGAAATTAGGTCTGGAGTTTGATATTAATCTTGAAAATGGGCTCGCAAAATGAAAGACACGTAGTAAAAATGACAAAATCCGTTGAAATTTGTAATTCACCGTGGCACAAATATAGGACAAATGCTCAAATCCAATCTACTAGATCTCACTAATCAACACCTTTTTTTACCATAGATAGAGATCTTAATTAAACATGAATTGTCGTATTCGCAAGGGATATTCGGGATTCTCTAGCAATTAACTTGCTACTGAAATTTTCATAAAGAGACGATGAATACTCCCTGCCAGCCTAATCTCGACTGTTTCATTACTTATAAGCCTATCATAATAGACTCTTCAGGAAAGAAAACATCCACCCTCACTACAATCAATATGAAATAGCGAAGTCGAAGTAAAACATATTAATTAAATTCATTCATATAAGAGCTTGAATTAACGAGATTTATTTGAAAGTTTGAATTCAATTCATTTTCAATAAAAAGTATTTTGCCGCTCTGGAAAAGTTCGTCTTTTCTCTCTCTAAAAAAACGCTATCCTTATCTCACCCGCGTTAAAGTCAACTCAAATCACATACTTTACGCGATTATTTTGTGGAACCAATTAATCGCGTAAAGCGAGGGATACAAGGATTTGTAAATTTCCTCAATAACAAACCCTCGTGTACGGAGGAATTTTTTTTTTATTCTGACGGTGTCCGCAAAAGAGAGATTTTACTGTACGTAGATTTTTTTAATTATTATTATGGTCCCTACGTCCTATAATACATGTCTAGTACTTCACGTATTTAATTTTGATTGTTGATTATTTTTCATCCAGAGCACCCAAAAAACTCCCATTGTTATTCTTTTTGAATACATTTTGCAATAATTGTCTTGGATGGAAACTTTTACATATCGTCCGTTAAAGTTTAGCTAGATTAATGCATTTTTTCTGACAACATTTTCTTTAGTCACCTAATTCCACGTTCTATGGCTTACTAAATTTCAGACGTACGAGAATGATTTTTTTCTTCGGATTAAACATGTCAGCGAATGTATAGTATTTTATCATCTGTGACTTTTAGGTCTAATAAGCTCTCCATTGGTGCAGCAAATGAGACTGGTGAAACAAAAACTTTCGAAGGAATGTAATGTATAAAATAAGTTTATATACATATGTATAAAATTTTCCTACAGTAATTTCACTCATGAATCACAATCACGAGCCGATTCATTCATTAGAACCAATATTTCGAAGAAAAAAAAGTTAAGAAACGAAATTTTTTTGCGACGAATTTCGAAAATTTGAATTTTTATTTCTTGAATTCCTATGGTTAATCAATACATATCTGCATCATTTCCGATAAACTTCGGGTTGATTCCGAATATCTATAGGCGCAAATACATACTTCGATGACCGCAGAGTAAATAGGTTGACGAAACGTTGCGTAAAGATCAGATATTTTGTCTTTGCGAAGACGATTTCATCGGTTTCATGGAAACATTGACGACGATGTCGTAATCCCTGCGACATTTTCGTCGGACAAATGGCCTTTTTCCCGGAGATAACTGGAAAAGCTGAAACCGAACGGAGATCGATAATGACAGTGGAATGCCTCGTGGACGGGAGAGAGAGAATTTTTTCTATTTACACACCAACTCACACACTACGGAGATATTGATCTGTTTTTGCTTTCATTTTTGCTTATTTATTTACTTATTTACTTAGTCTCTTCTGGATTTTTCCCCCTTTTTATATCTATCCGAAAGCACATATAGCATTACGAAGAACATCTTTAATCTTCTAAGATTAAAATATCTAAGGGATATCTCATGGTTTCCGTTATGTTTAAAATATCTGCAGTCGACGCTCGTTATAACGACTCCTATTGTTCCATGAAAAATGGACGTTATATCGAATGGTCATTAAATCTGAAGGATAACTTATAGGTTAGTCTCTGTGTATGAAATTATAGTAAGCAGGAAATCTCTATGATATATTCAATCACATGAAATGATGTTAATCTTTATATGAACTTATCCTACTGGTCTTTGCCCTGTAACGTGGGGTAGTTGGAATGATGGTCAACTGCATTTCGTTTTTTTTACGACATCAATCTCAGAAAATCTTGTTGATCATCCTATGACAATTTTCAGTTTTAGAAATAACTTTTCACTATTGTTTACGTTTTTTTTTTCCATGGGTAACAGCATTTTTATTGATTCTGTAGCTATCCCAGTTAGGAAAGCAAATTTGATATCCCTATTTGATCTGCCTGAAATTTCTGAGCGTTATTTTTTCTAAGTTTACAAGTAATGAAAACCACTTCAATATCTGACTGTATTCGTCGAAATACACACATCGAAATCTTGTTATTGTTCCTGTCAGAATCTAGCTGGTTCGGAGGCAGAAAATGTTGTGGCGCTACTTGTCTTGTACAATTTTTATATTTTTATTATATTTTTTATGCCACTTACTAGCTAGGCATTATCTAGTGTGTTCTTGTATTGGAGTTCAGTCTGGCTCCAACTGTCGACCGAACATGTCCTAAAAGTCTCTCTCTCTTCTATTAAATAACTAAAAAAAGAAAGGAGTCATGACTGTATGTTTCCGAAATAACAACCAGACACATCCACCAGCACTAGCATTACCACAATGTCATCAGTGGCAGGGTTTCTTAACGCTTTTCCATCAATGGTTCCCTTTGGATTATTTTCGTTCTTATTCCTCCCTCCCGTCTGATTGAAGGCCCTACCTCATAAAGGAGCGCCGATGCCCTTTCTACCTATATATATATATATATATATATATATATTGAATTGCTTCTTCTTTTTTTTTTAATCAATCTTTTGAGTAAAGTTAAAGTGAACAAAAAATTTCTGAGTGAGTCATTGAACTTCCATCTAATCTGGGATTTTATACATGGCCACTTATGGACATAAGGCTCCCCGGGCCATGCCAAGATGGGTCCATTGCCATTACTATTACCCATACTCATTTTCATTGATTTGCTCTGGTGATTTCTGATAATAGTCACAATTTCTCCCACTATATTTCGCTTAGAAATTGTATATATCTCCACAATTTTTTCACCTATTTTTGTGGTCTAGGTGAAGATTTCGTAGTTAAGTCCAAAGTTTCTGTACAATTTACGGAAAAAAAAAACACCATAGAAAAAGAATACTTACATGAACGTTTTTAAAAGTTTTATCACAGTAATATCCATACGCATTGCCCCGCATTCGCCGGCATACTGAATGAATGAATGAACGCCAGAACTTTGCCACTGGACTTATTCCGTTGCCGAGATATCTTCCAGGCGAGCTTCAGAGGCTGTCCGGCATACCTTAAAAATTGGGAGACATCAGCTATTTGAATGTTTGAGTATGGTCCATTCTTAGCATGTGGGATCAGCGGAGTGCAATATGGATCGTAAATACGTTCAGAAGACCGATATCAATCCATATTAAATAATGCATAAATACGTGAATCGCGAATTTTTTGTTCATTGTAGAAAACATGTTTTGTCAAGAATTTTTATTGCGGTAATGAAAATTAAGCATCTACGTACTGCTATTTGTTATCTTAATGATTGTCAGCTTAATAAAAAAAATAAGGATAATGTGTTTTGCAATATATTAGGTCTGTGAACATGCAAAAAAAAGCATATTTAGAGACTGAAGATAGGAGATATAATAACTCTCGGTTTTTATAAAATTATAATATTATGTTTTGCAGTGAATGTTCCAAATTTTTTTCCTCTACTTATTCAAATGTTAAACACTTGATAATAATATAAGTAAAATAATTCGTAGTCTACTAATTGTTTTTCCCATTTAGACCATCTAATCTACGAGAACGAACATGCTGATCTAATTTCCAATAAACCAAGATTTGCGGTAGCAAAAGCAAACATAAAAGTGCATTGACATTGACTGACTGGTAACAACCCGCTTCACATCTTTAAGAGGAGATATCGAAACGCTTCCCAGGAGATGGTTGCACCCGGAAGGTACCTAAAAGTACAACTACATATCTTAACGCAGTTCTTAAAACACCAAGGGTACTAACCCTTTAAGTGGTTTCTAAAATTTTCCTCATCCGCATTATAACTGTCATAGTAGAAATCATTTGCAAAATGCCACCTGTTCTCAAAAAGAAATTTTTTTTTCCCAATCCAGCGCAGCTCTGTTAAATGCCTTACGTCCCACCACCGAGGAAAAACTTTGTGATTTTCTGTTACTAATGCTGTACGCACAATCTTACACGACCTCGAACGAAAAGGAAAAGTATCCTAACTCCTTGTTATCTTAAACTGTGAATAAAAGCTAACACTTCGCACTGGCAGCCAATCGACAGGTTGAGGGAAGGGAGAGATATAGAGGGAGATGGAAAGCATGTTATCAGGGAAAGACTGTTGCGCAGAGTTTCCAGAGCTCCTCATTGCCGAAATACGAAGGTTTTGAGAATCCGAGATATTTCGAGATTGCCGAAATAAAGGGCATCAAGTTAGACGAGATATCTCGTTATTGCCGCTGTAAGAGTCAAAATGCAGGGAACAGATGAGGTTGAAATCAGTCAATTCAATCGATTGTTTGAGCCGAGATGTTTGCGAATGTTTGAGATGTTGAGAATGTTCGGAATTTGTCACTCGAATTCCCTGGTATGCTGGTCACCCTCGCTGTTCCCTGTCATGCCGGCTAATGCGGGTGAGTGCGGTAATTATTTTTCTGTTAATGAACATACAAGGTATTACAAGTATAAAACAACTTGTATGAAATTTTTGGGGAAAAAAAGAGTCAATATACATGAGGCTTTTACAAATTTCGATCCACGAAAAAATAGATAGATGTGTTACCGTCACTCATGCGTCGACTTTATTATAGAAAAACTTCACGAAAAATATTATGTGAGCCCCGAATATCACACGCGCTTCCATCGACATGATATGCAAAAACTAGGAAGAATGATGGATCTCGGACAAATTACTATTAAAACTGGGATTTTCTTCTCTAAGACGCATGATGGAAAGCCGACATGATTGTATCGTCTCTCGCTCCCGATCCTCATACATTTTTTTTTCTTTTTTGCCTTCTTCTACAAGAATAATACTCATCGCTTCTCTGCCCACTCTTTCTTCTCGTATATGAATAATGCAGTTTTATGGAAATTACCAATACAAGGGCTTCCTCCTCTTCCCAAAGAAAAATAGGAGTTCATTTTGCAAATTTCCGGATCGTGGACGAGCTAGTTAAGCCCTCCCCATACCAATATTTTTTTTCCCTCTCATCTTCCATCCGCATCCACCACTGGACTCATACCAAGCTCCCATGCTACTTTTTTCTTTAGTTTTTTTTCTATCAATGGTCTTATACTAAGACTTTAGGTATCATCAAACAAATTTCTTACGCCAAACTTTTCCCTTCTTCATCTACATTTATTCATTTTTTTTCCCTTCAGTTTTTATAGGGATCAAGAATTTATCTCTTTTTTTTTTTGTACATAAAATAAACACTAAAAATTCAAGAACCTGGAATGAGGCCCAGGATAAAAAAAAAGAGACAAACAATGCATAATCATTGAGTTTATACTATATGTGTTTCAATTATATGGAAATTTCACGTGTTTGTTATTGTATAACAGTTTGGAAATCACAAAATTACCATTTTTCAAAGCATATGCATTTTATAACATCACGTCTTTATTTTAACATTGTTTTTAGTAATAGGACATTTCAAAAGTGTTTTTGTAACCTCTCCATTAGCTGGGAATATGTCTATGCATAATCATAGTATAAAATTCCTTAATCATATTAAAATACTTCGGAAGCAACACAATGAATTTGATACCCCACTTTAATCCCCAGTAGGGCTTTTTTTCGTAACATGTCTATTCCGATTATTTTTTTTTTAGAGTTTTCAATAGGGTCGAAAGTTGCATTTTAGGCTTTCTTGAGAATTGGTAAAACTTGAACTTCAGGGGGGCGTTTTTTCTTTCTCTCTATCACGAAAAACGAATTCATGACCAAAAAGACATAAGAAACTCATGTGCGTGGGCTCAGAGGACGAGTCCTTTTTATAAAGACGCGCCTATGCATAGGTTCGCTCGTCTTGACCCCTGTTCGCCGTTGTTTTGCTTTGGAAATTCGCTGTGTCCTTGCTCAATTTGTTTTCTTCTTTTTTTCCATCCCTACGCACAACCTGGTTTTTCACCTTAGCCTTGGCGATGCAAATTGAAAGAGACGCAACGTAAGCTCATTTGATGAATTTATCGTCAGGAGGTCCATCCAACTTTTACGTCCGTCGAATACGTGTTGCTTGGATCGCGGTGGAATATACAAATACAAATACAACACCACAACAGGCAAAATGCCAAGCGAGGTGGCTGAGAAAAAGATGTCCATAAAAATAATGTTATGGAAGCCGTAAGCATGAATAAGAAATCCCAGCAAAACACTCAAATACGACACATATCATACGCATGTTGATGCACCTTAAGGTTTGGGCTCTGTTTGATCGACTGACCCATGTTGTTATCTTTTCTGTGTGGTTGGACCTCATCCATATGCTGTGTCGAGGTAAGAAAGAACGAATACTGCTGAAACTTCCCTCGGTAAAGTTCATGGAGCGCTTTATGTGTTTCGGCAGTTCGACAGACTCGTGAAGTTATAAACTTTAACATTTTCAATCATTATTGTGGAAGACAAGGGTCGAAGTGGATGGTATTCCGTAGTGTAGGGCGATATATTAACGGTGAAAAAAAACACAAAATTTTCCATTGAAACATTAGTAGAGATTTGAAGCATTATAGAAAATATACAGTTCAAAAAAATCTAGCGAAATTATTTCGAGAGAAACTAAGTGGATCAATATTTACGGAATATTATATATCACGGAATAGGGTATTTAAAACGCCCACTAATTCTAAATGTCCTATTATTCTTTGGTCACCCAAATCAAACCGCAGAAGTGATAGGTTTGAATATTCTATCATATTCTCGTACCGATCAGACATGCACATTGCAATCTACTTTTCATTTAATTTCGCTCTCTTTAAAATTCTTTATGCGAAAAGCATTCTTTCTACATATATATGCCGTGAAAAAGCCTTCCCCGATGCCTTTTTTTGCTTCCAAACCAGCTAAATACTACTTTGAGAAAATTGGTAAAATACCAAAAACTGCTCAAAGTTGTTGAGGACAAGATAAAGATGCTTTGAGAAATTGGATGTGATGTCTTAATTCCCTTTCATTTAATCAACAACTGTTATGAAATACGTTCAAAACATTCGGGATTATCCAACGCATAAAATAAATCTATTTTGTAGGTTTGAATGGTTACTATACGGATTTTCGGTTTATCAAATTTCTGACTGATCGTTATTTAGTAGAATTCTAAAGAATAAAGTCTTTATTTTAAAAGCAATATCTAATGGTGTGAATGAAAAGACAACATAATCGATACATTCACAGTCATTTGCGAGCGTTCGGAAATCGAAAGGCTGACCTAACTAAACAGTCCGAATTATTTCGAGCAATCTCTTGGTATCAGTGAACGGACTCACACAAAAATGCTGATTAAAATTCCTTATTTCCTCGACTGCTAATGAACATCGCTTTCCGTCCTTATCGTAATGTATTGAAAATTAGAACATTAACAGAGTCAATTAACAGTAATTTTCAACGATTCATTTTCTTAAAGTCTTTCCTAACGAGAAAAGCATTAGCGCAGCTATTAAAACTTCTCGGCGATTAATGATTTGTCCATCTGCGCAAATCACAACCGAATCACTTTCCGTGAATTTCAGCTGCGGAATAATAAAATAAAACTGATGGGGTCCACTTCGAGAAGAGAGCCGAACATACAACTTCCCGAAATAACCATCGACCGAGACGCGAATCTTGAAATCACGTAAAACACGTATTTGCTTCGGATTTTCATTCGGTTACAAATGCCTCTCCGTTCTGCAGATTTCGCGTTGATGTCCATGATGGGACTTGCGTGATCCTGTGCGCAACTGCAACTTTTCCTAAACGCACATGCTTCCCATTTTCCATGCATTACTAATAGAGCCAATTTATTATCGAGCTAAACAAATCGCTAATATTTTCCATCGGGAGAAAATTTAAATGCTATTGAAGGCTTACACGCGAGGCTTATTTTGCAACTAAACGATTAGATGGAGAAAAAAAAATAAACGCGTTCAAAACTCATCAGGACTCCATTAATAACTGCGTGCTTCGAACAAACTGTTTCATCTGCTGTGGAATTCAAAAAATTAAATCATCCTATAAATAATTTAAGATTTATATTCCGTTATTCACCTGAATTAATGCCGAAACACACACTAAAATATGTTCAAAATGACTCGCCAATGGTTTTTCAGTCTTCAAGCACGATGAGTGAATGCAAGTTTATAGAGTTTTTGTGTTTAAACGAATAATTTAGTGACTCAATTTAAATAAAGTTATAACTGCAATAGTCACGGAATATGGGGTATTTGTTCACACGATTAGCATACCAAATAGTCTCTAGTGCTTGCGTTAAATTATATTTAAAAAAACACTTCTAGAGATAATACGGGACACCTGAACAAGAATTTTTGGTTACTGAATGTGTGGTCGAATCGTTATAGCAAACATGGTGGAAGTCTTTTTTGACTCTTTGAAGGTTTAACTCTTTGTGAATCTCTTTTAAAAGTTCGAAATTTCCGAAAACCATCTTGAGCTGACCATGGCATCTCAATGCTAGCAGTCAGCGTAACTGCTGAGTGGTAAAGCAGGTGTTGACGGCCCGCATGTGCGACCTTGATAAAAAAAACTTTAAGTTAACTTATCAGTTAACTGAGCAGTAACTTATCGACAGTGCAGCACTTTCGTAAATAAAAATTCGTGTTTCTCTTAATATAAGCCATTACTTTTGGAAACTTTTACCCCAGACACCCTGTATTAACGATAAAAATTATTTTAAATTTTAAAACGGCAATTGCAGTCTTTCTACATCGTCTTCATTAAAGTTACACGAACGCCAACATAGAAATTGTTTAATACAATTTAGATTTTCTAATCAAATATTCTTATAGAAAAAAATTAACATAAAGAATGAATGTTTTTGAAACTGAAACTTACGATTCCATTCATTCATTCTTTCAATAATTTTTTTTTTTCGAAAAATCCTGTTATATCTAAAATTGAACATCCATGTTAAAATATTGCATTTTCTATTCGATAACGAAAGATACAAAAGCAAAGGAAAACAGTATCTATCTTTCGATGGACAAGCTTACTGCACTTATATTATGAAGAAGGGAAAAAAAGGCAGGAAAAAAACATCTTAACTTTAAAGCATGGAAAGATAGAGACACGACATCTTAAATTCACTTCTTTTGAACTAGTATATGTATTATGGTATAAAGAACACAAGCGCATCATGATATACACGATGATAACAAGGAAGAAAATATACATATGTATATACACAAGAAAGATAGTTTCTTCATAGTTTAAAGTGTAGTGAATCGAAAGAGCGATTGTTTTTCACTAACTCACATTTTTTCAAGGAAACTTCTTTTCCCGGGGAAAAGGTTCTACTGCTAATGGATTCGGATACTGTATCTCGTCTTCGCTTTCTTACTTGTATATATCTATTTATATATTTTTCTTAGATCTCCGAGAAAAAAAATGAACTTCTTTTGCCGAAACAAAGATACAAAAATTCTTGCCATTTTCTTCAACAAAAAAAATGAAATATAAGTAAAACTCAGAAATCCGATAATGGCAAGAAACGATGCTGGAAAAATAAACAGCATTTCTCATCCGTAAAAAAAAGACATTCTTCTTAGAATTTATATATTCGACAATTTCTCTAAGGAGTTCTTCTAACATTTCCATTGTATTATCACGAATATAAAAAATCATTATTATTTTATGTACAGTGCACCAAGTCAATTTATAAAATTAATGTAACAAATTTTCAAAAGTGTTCATCTATAAATGTTCCGGAACTCCACGAGTGTGTGTTTCAATTTCCACTTTAACTTTTCTTCTGATAAGGTTGATAACAAAACACTGTGTTCCTTGTTTGATGTTTTGAGAGAGAGGTTAGCGGAAGTTTTCAGGTATCATTGCCCAGCTGGAAAAATCTGTTAAAAAAACCCTTAATCCCACATACAGGGTGGGCAAAAAGTACGTAGAAACATTAATAATTCATAAAAACTGCAAAAATAACCGAAATAAAGAAAACGGTTTGCAGGATTAGCATCGCTAGGTTACGGGAATTTTTTAAGACAGTGAAAAAAATAACTCAAAAACAGCCGATATGTGGTACTGACGTACACAAGTCAAAGAAAAGATACGCAAATAACGGACAGAATGCCTACATATCGTTTAGTGCAGCGGTATGTGTTCCACATGACCACCACAGCGAATTGGAGGAGAGTCACAAATCCAGCAACGGCAAAGTGCAGCAGGTGCACAACGGTGAAGTGGTTGTGGATTAGAAGCGCAAGTTCTTATAACCGTCTCATTTGCATATTTCCACAGAAGACGCTCGTGCCAACGCCACCTATTCACAGTTTTTGAGGGGTTTTTTTTTTCCTGTCTTAAAAAAGTTCCCGTGACCTCTAGCGTTGCTAACCCTGCAAACCGTTTTTTATTTCGGTTTTTTCCGGTTTTTATTCATTTTTAAACTTTCTACGGACTTTTTGTCCACCTACAAATGCCACAACAGGCAAAATGCCCTCTGAGGTGATTGAAATCTTGTGCAAAAAAAAAAAAAAAAAGACGAATGTCGGTTATAAGTTATATTTGTTATAAAATCTGCATGTTTAACTACTGGGTTATTCTTTCACCTCCATTAGGCTGTTAAAGTAACATCGTGTACGGGGTATATTATATGATGTATACATATTGTGTACCCGTTATGTACAGGGTGTTTCAGGAAAACATCGCCAAAGAAAAAAGACAATCCTGGCATACGGTAGCTATCCAAAATCACGTAGAAAACGCCATCCGGAGCCGCTAAAGGAAGTTGTTGCGTCACATACTTGAAAATACGTACACCTGGTATTTTTGAGAAGGTGTTGCAGTACATGCAGCGTCCACGTAATGCGTATGTCAGTGCATCAGGCAAAAAATTAGAGCGTGTACAGTAGCAGCATCGTTCCTGAAATAAATAGATGTAAAAGGAATCTTCTTCGTCGCTCTTGCATTACGTATTATTTTAAATGGCGTCTGCTGCTTTCAAATTGCGTTTGCGCTCCTATGTGATTTTGGATTGTTATCACGTGCCTGAATTGCGCTTTCCTATTGGCAATTTTTTTAAATACCGTCTTTGTATAAAAGTAAAATATAATTGTATGCAGGGTGATTCTAAATTTGTGTGACAAAAGGGGTATTACACAACATTTAATCAAGCATTCTTGGTCATAGAATGAGTGGTCAAATCACAACTGCAATAGCGGTAGACTGATTTTAGGGCGTTCACAACAGCAATCCACCAAAAGAAAATGCCATAATTTACCACGATATGTGCTATCAACAACTCAAGAGTGGGAGGTTGAAATGTTGTAGGGACCCTCATGGAGCAACCTGGGTAAGTAAAGCAAAACTTGTCACAAGACATTTTGCGCTATATAACATTCATGGTTCTCACATAAATGAAATCCAAACCCCACTCGAATTCGAAGGTGCATATGTACCAACAAAAACCAAACTTTTTTTAAACCAAAGTTTGGCTTATAGACGAGTGTGGACCATCATCATGCTGCGCCGAAAAATGACAATCCGGGCGGGGATCCAATGTGTTGGGAGGAAATTTCTCTTGTGTGTGTGATATTCGTTTGATTGCTCTGTAAAATACAGGACACAGCAATTTTTTCCCATAATTTAGGCTTTATCAGCTATTGGGAATGTGATCACCCCACTCTGGATCTTTGCTGTGAGAAGCGGTACACTGACTTGTGTCATATTTCGCGCTACCCAGGTTGAACCATGAGGAAGCCTACCACATTATTCAACTTCTTGCACCCCTCGAGTGATTGAAAGCACATATCGCAGCAAATACGCCGTAAAAATATGATGTTTACTTTCAGGGAAGTGCTGTTGTGCATTCAAACGTTGTGCAACACCCTATTCCGCCTTCGATATCGTGGTTCGCTCATACATTCTATGACCAAAAAATTATTGTTTAGGTTTTATTTGGAAGTTTATCCGATGAATTTACAATCACCCTGTATAAGATTTTATACTTGTCTGTGCATTCAAGTAATTTTAGGGAAATCAATGCAATGAAAATACACTGTGATTTTAAAATATTGTAATACTGTCGTAATGTTTGTATATAACTTTGCATTCCACTTGGTGCAAAGTTTACTGAAATGAAAGAGAATTTTCTAGCCTATCCCCTTCTTTTTCCAGAGAGAGCTTTATCCAAATGAAAAAAATGCATAATACATAAATACAAATACAACGCCTCAACAGGCAAAATGCCCAACGAGGTGGCTGAGAAAAAGATGCCCACATGCTACATATATATGAATACATAAATAGTGCGTGAGTAATATGTATTAGAATACACATTGTTGTATTTTATATACTGAGAATTACGATTGATGTTATCCCTTCATGTAATGGTCACAACCGAAACAAAAAAATCGATGGACAGATTAAATTGGACGAATCTTTAAGGAAAAAGAATTAAAAACAAAAAAAAATGCAGTTCAGGGACTGATTTCATGAACTCTCTTTTCTTATTCGTGACCCATAACCGTGAGATTACGTGTAAAGACGTGATTAAAGTTATGAATGTTACAAATGCGTGACCTGTTTGATCACGTAATGCTCGAGCAACAGTTGGTGTTCTTCTTATGTGTATTCGCGGTACCACGTTGGGATGACGCTGAAACAGAAAAGAAAATGCACCTGCATCATGCTATTAGAGAAAAATTATAGGTATTATACAACACAGAACCTGTTAGATATTATATTGCCAAATGAGAATAATTCTGATGTTTGTTATATAAATTAGTATTTTGTTTAATGCTATTGGGAAAACTGTGCTCAAAAGTTGCACGCGTTTCATATTGGTAAGCAAATACTTATTTTACTCGTAGAATATGAGTCTATAGTTTCCAAACTTCTTCAAAATAGTTTTTATTCTCATCGCCTCCCCAACTCAAGCCAACCCATAGAATCCTACACTAAACCCAAAACTTCTACCATCCCCCTGGAACCTTCATCGTCCCCCGGGGAGTGATATTTCGCACTTTGAGAAACAATGGTCTAGGCGATATATTTTGAGAATCCAATCACACTGGGGTTTTTCTCATTAAAATTTGTGTTGAATGGAATACAAAGATTAGATTAAAGTAAATCATTCAAAAATATATAAAATTCCGATTTACTTTTTAAACAAATCATGATTCCATTTATATAGTTTATGTTTTCATGATTAAAACAATTTAACTCTTTAAGCTTTGTTTTTTTTACTTCTAATTTCCATGCAGATTTCCATGTCAAATGAATATTTTTGGGAATTAAAAAAATTGATTGGTGTGATAGTACTGTTTTTAATTTGTTAACAAATACATTTGGTTTTTTATGGCTTTTGAAAAAATGAAAACTCTCAGAAATTTTACCCTTACCTTTATCTTTTATCCAATTTTTTTTTCTGATCACCATGAAAATTTTTTTTACATTAATTACAAAAACGAACATGCTAAGTTCGAACTCAATTTTTTTACTTCTGCTTACTTAAAGTTACTTAGAAGGATTACTTCAAGTTATCAAGTAACCAGGGAGAAAACTGTGCAATTCGGTGTAGAATTTGAGGAGCAGTCAAAAATGAGTTTCAAGCATTAATCATAGTGTAGATGGATAGATAGAACCGCTCACAACCCAGACCTATCCATCAACCTTACTTCTGTTACGTCAAAAGAGGCAGAGTTGCGTCGGAAAAGTTAGCAAATTCTATAGTGGTGGCTTCCCTTGCCCCGTGCTCGCAAGTATCGAATCACTAGCGTCGTTCTCCTCATGAAGACCGTCATCAACTCGATGCAACGTACAAGACTGAAATGGACAGCTGAACCAATTGACTAGGGAGAAAAATTACACGTGCGCCCAGTGGCACGTAAGGGCCGGAGACCGCAGCCTGGGATTTCGAAAGAAATGTGGAAAATACTTGTGGGCAAGTAGAAGAAGTAGAAGAAGCTGGCATGTTGAAATGGGAGAGATATGAGAATGGTTTAAATACACAAATGTATACAAAATGTATACGTATATACAGCGCCTCCAATGTGACAGATAACGAAGAAACAAAACCTCCAACCGCAGTTTTGGACAGTTTTGTTTCCTTTTCTTTTTACGGAATATGTAATATACACACACAGAAAACACACAGAGCCTTCACTGCGATGGGAATAATCAAAAGCCTGGGTGCAGCGACAGTGCTGGACATTCACGTTTGAATTACTCACATATATTATATACATTATAAATATTTCCCTTTTTTATACTATTGGGAATGCACACAAACATTACTATGAAGGTATATATTACTATAAATGTACATATTAGAAACAAATATCACCATGAGCTCATACAATAATCATAGTGTATTTGCACCAATAGAATATCTTATCCTTGATGCAGAGGCGTATTTATAGGGGCAGTTAGCTGGCTATAGCCCCGGGCCGAAACTTCGATGGGGCGAGGAGTTTGAGGAACTATTGGTCAAGAAAATTAGTAAGATAGGAGAAAAGTGACAAAATTTGTGTAGCACGCAAACGGTGAAATTATAAATCCACCTCTGCGTAGGTCAGGAGAGGGACTTGGTCAGTAAATGGCAAAATGAGTGCCCGAAAGAATTTGCAAGAATGTCAGTGAATGAAACAAAGACCTAGGGATAAAGTGACTTGGCCAGTGAGTGATCACTATAGGTCTAAAGGTAATGAGGGTTTTTTCTAGGTCTACAAAGTGACGTAGAGAATAATGGACCAGGTAGGAGGTCAACCAAAAAAGTAATTAATGGAACAAGATACTACGTCAGTGAGTTAGCAAAAGAGTGACCTTAACAATCAGGGATCAAATTCGTAACCAAAATAGTGACCTACACTATCTACCAATAAGTATTTGGACACCTGTGATGGAAAAGAAAAACTAACTTTATTCAAAATCAATAGTTGGTAGAGCCTCCACGAGAGGCAATTACAGCGTGAACCCTCCGGGGCATACTTTCCACAAGTCCTTGTGTGTGATGGCTAGTGGTATTTTCTTCCACTCGGCTTGGAGAAGACATGTCAATTCCTTCACCGATTTTGGACGGGTAGGGCACCCCTTAATTCGGCGATCCAACTCGTCCCAGAAGCTCTCGATACGGTTCAGGTCTGGGCTCTGGGCAGACCAGTCCATTCGATGAACCCCATTGGCACCATACCAAGCCTTGGTTAACCTCGCAGTATGACAGCTGGCATTGTCGTCCTAGAAGTAA
Organism: Pholcus phalangioides; assembly: GCF_987345545.1. NCBI lineage: Eukaryota > Metazoa > Arthropoda > Arachnida > Araneae > Pholcidae > Pholcus > Pholcus phalangioides. The sequence continues at coordinate 22,610,618 of NW_028301608.1, forward strand.
CAGGGGTCCACCCCGTAAAACTGCCACAACGTAGGAAGCACATTGTCATCCAAAATAGTGCAGTAGGCATCGGCGTTGAGCTTACCATGAATGGGGACCAAGGGTCCCAGTTCATACCAGGAGAAACACCCCCAGACCATAATTCCACTTCCGCCGAACTTGACTGTAGGCACAATACATTCTTGCAGGAGACGTTTTCCAGGCAGACGCCAGACCCAGACCCTGCCATCCGAACGGTAGAGGGTGAACCTTGATTCGTCGCTCCAAAGAACCCGTTTCCACTGATCTACGGTCCAATTTCGATGTGCTTTGCACCACATTAACCGAGCAACGCGGTTGGGCTTTGTCATCAAAGTCTTATGGGCAGCAGCACGACCATGAAAACCAATCAGATGTGCTTCCTTACGGATGGTATTCATTGAAACAATACTCCCGGATGCCTGTTGAAACTCCTCGCGAATGAGGGCCATCGGTTGGGTGCGGTTCTTCGGAATTTCTCTGGACAGCACCCGTCGGTCTCTATCTCCCAGTTTCGTTGGTCTGCAGACTCGGGGCAAATTCCAACAATCACAGCTCACCTTCCACTTCTTAATCACATAGGCCACTGTCGATTTTGGGTACTTCAGCTCGCTAGATCTGTCTCTTAAGGATCGGTCATTTTTGTGATACCCGATAATTATACCTTTCTCGAAATCAGAGAGCTCCGAACTGCGCGGCATCTTGCATGCGACTAATGTCGATGTTGTTTTCTACACGATATATACCGGCGGAGGGCGTGACGTATCTCAGGACCGCAGATATCGTCATTTGCATAGGTGTCCAAATACTTATTGGTAGATAGTGTATAACGTGTGAAAGCACTTGAGTGACAAAGGGATCGAGGGATCAGGTCAATGAATGACTAAGGAAACAAGAGACCGGTTCATTGAGTGACCAAAAGAATGCCCTAGGGAACAAAAAACCAGATTAGTGAGAGACCGAAGACTGTCTTAGGAAGAGCACATAATAGAACGAAGAGGTACGCCATACAAGAATTGCGACTAGGAAGAAAAAATTGCATAGTGATGGAGGAAGAGCTGTCTTCACACAGTCAAGGAGGAGAAAAATACTGAAAATAACAGAAGGGGTTTTGAAACATAAAGGTGTAATGATGATATTCTCTCCGCATGAGCGAGAGAAAGAAAACAAAAGGAGTAACGGACCAATCAGCAGATAGCAAAAATCAAGAGATCGAGGTGACAACAAACAGTTTTTTTCAATTCGCGCACCTCGTTGAGTGGCCTATTTCTCTTCTTCGCTTTTCAAGCATATGCGATGTAGAACAAAGCAGTACAATTGTTTATGACATGATGTCGCTCTCCACTTGTAAAAGCCAGATATACAGGAAACTGGATGTTGTGAAGGTATTTATTTTTTGACATGCTAATTTTTTAAGGACGGAAAAACAACTCATCTCTGCCTGGAGTCGAACCCGTGTCACTCATTTGCCGGACGAGTGCTCTCACCACTTAGCTACAGAGGAGATTTCATACACTCCAGTGAAGGGGAATCTCTATTCTTCGTTGAGACGGTGGCAAATGTTCTGGTTCGGTGGAGGAGCTACTGCGTGACGTCATTGCTGAAACATTTTTTAGCCGACGACATCATCACACGAAGCGTATTAACTTTTCACATTTTTTTGTGTGAGTTTTTTGTACTTTACAGTTTTAAGAGAGTGATTTCACTTTCATGGTGGTGTTTTAGTATCAAAGTTATGGTATTTTTACCATAATGGTATTTTTACGCGTGGGGTATTTTTACAATCTTCTCTAATCTATAAGAAATGGACAAAATCTAAGAAAGAAAAGTTCTAAAACAGCTAAAATATTAAATGCATTGGGACTTTTGATTTTGAAAATCTTTTTACTCTTGCATTCCACACAATGAGATTCTCAGCATCTGTGAATTTCTCTGCAATAACTATGAACAATGCATAAAAATTGAAAAAAAAAAACGAATTGTTGAATCTTGCGAAATTTTGTATTTTTGAAAACTATTTATTTAATGGTATTTGTTTATATAAACAAACCACACAGGGGTTTCTATGGAGACTTATTTTTCAAGTGCTTTTGCAAATATTTTGTTGCATTACTTTGAGAACAAAAATTTAGTTTCTCTTAATATTACTGGTTTCAGATAAATTGATCATTTAATAATCTTCAACTACAACAAGTTTAAAGAAATCAGTCTTTGAGTTTATCCTAGCATATTAAATTTTAAAAAACTAATCACAACAATAATCAAGCTGATTTCCTTGACTTAAAAATAAACATTGCTAACAATATGATCTCAACTAGTATCCACGGCAAAAAAAAAGGCTTTAATTTCAAAGTCAATTTTCTAACTAATCACAATTCAAATATCAGCGAAAAGGTGTTCAAAAATATTGTATTTTCTCAACTATCTCGCATTAAACATATCTGGAATAATGCCAACGATTTTCAAAATGCATTAATTAATCTCAAAAAATCTTAATACGCGACAGGTTTCCTCCTTACACCTTGGACTTACTTCCTCCTCACACAAATAACTATAACCGATAACTGGGTTGAGTGATAAATAAATAAATATAACTGTTCACTTTTTAAATCTGACCGGCATAGCTAGTCCTTGCACATCATATATATGTGCTTGCAACCTTCTGAATTTATTTATATATATTTTATATTTTACCGCAACTTTGCTGTTATTTTCAACTTCACAAAAAGCATTCCTTTTCGCTATTTTCTTTTGATTTCTCTATATTTTTGAACTCAATGGTACTACAACAGAACGTCTTAGGATCGAGCATCTATTTTAGGCTTTGGAGGCTAAGAGATGCTCTCATTCTAACGTTCTGTGTTAAGCCAATGTCAGGGTGTTTCCCACTGATGAGAGCCCTAGACATTATCTACGACTTTTTTTTCATTTTTAAATTCTTTGTGAATTTTGATTCTATCAATTTAATATTTCATCCTAAATTTTTTTATATTATTATTATATATATATATATTAGGCTATGTTTTTTTAATATTTTCTTCTCATGTTTCTATGTTGCAGTTGTGTTAGTAATAACGAAGTCCGATATTCTTAAAAGCGACACAGAATTCAAATGAAGATAAAAAAGTAATTGGAAATCATTAGAAAGTTCATAAGTTAATATACATTATCTCTCGAATTCGCTCTCACTATCTCAATAGAAGTTAACGCAGATGATTCAACTGAAATGGTTAGTGGAAGTTACCTCTAAAACCAAATGCCAAATTCCTTATTTTAGATGTTTAAATGATTGAACGAAGCAAGCCGATAAATAAACGGATGCTAATGGAAATAATCAAGAGGAAATTTATGGAAAGAATTCAGTAAAATGGGCAATACAGCGATTGCGAAAACTACCTTAATTAACAAGATAGCAAAGCGAGTGCACTCTTCTCTGTTTGAGCAATGATATCACGCATGACGTCAGATGGTATTGACTCCGGCGCGTCATGGAAACATCCCTTATCATATATCCCATCATTCTGATGCTCTCAAAACCGAAATTCCAACTATACTCATATGGTGCGTGTGTTAATTTCTTTTTTTTTAAATTAAAAAATTGTTTTTTAATGCTACTATATCTTGGGGGGGAAAATGAATACTGTTCACACTATAATAAATCAACAATATAATATTAGTAAGATACCTAGCAAGCGAAAGAACAGTACTCCAATTCTTTCTTACGAGAACTTCTTTTCATTAATAACAGGGCGTCTATGATTAAACTATTGATTTTCTATTCTTTGAGTCCTCTAAACCCTGAAATATTCATCAAAAGTTTCTGAGAGTTTCAAACAAACTTTAGTAAGAGCATATTAATATATCGTGGATCTATAACTGATATGTCTTGGAGATTTATAGCTGAAATCGCCTGGCACCAATCCGCATGTTTACTCTCTCTAGAAAACTATAGTACAAAATTGCATTATGGCGAATTCTTTCCCAATTTGGCCATGCCCGGAGGTGATTCTTCCAGACGGCCTTGAATTTAAAGATTGGGGAAAACATTCGAACATTTTCTAAAGCTCTAAAATTCTCACGAAGCTTCAAGGGGATCAAATCAGCTTTTTTGCAAAAGTGTTCCATCAGCAAAGTACGTTTTTATAATTAAATTAATTCCATGAGAATAGAATTAAATAATCTTTACAACCGAATAACACAATATAGATTGAAAGGACCAGAAAGTATCAAGCAGGAAAAAATTTGTCCGCTATTCAATTATTGATCATATCAAAATATGTCTATCACATGCATAAATAAAAGTATACACCAGGGGTCTTCAACCTTTTTTTTGGCCTGAAAAAAGGTTCCAAGTAGCCCGAGAGCCAACAAGTCCTACGTTGATATCTAGATTGTCACACTGGCATCTCATCGGGAGGGCCCGACTCCGAGTCAAACACGAAGACGCTACATTAATGGAAAATTTTAGTCATTCTTGGAGTATTTTTCTATTAAATATGAATTTCCATTAGTCGTAGAATATTTTTTTAATTAAATATTATTTTTCAATCATTTCTAGAAAGATTTTTCATTTATTCTCAAAGCCGTTCTTACAATTATTCTGAAAATATATTTTCATTAATTACGAATTACTTATGAATCGCAAAATAATTGTTTCCGCCGATTCTGTAATTTTGTTTTTCGAAATTATGAAACAATTTATCTCATTAATTCTAAAATTATTGTTTTTTCGATGAGTATGAAATTATTTATCATCAATTCCGAAATCGTTTCCCTCATCAGTTCGAAAATGTTTCTCAAGGTAATTTTGAAATTAATTCTTTCGCAATTCTGATATACATTAACAATAATTATGTAAGCGTTACTTGACGGCGGGCTGCTGCAAATGACTTTGAGGGCTACATGTGGCCCGTGAGCCATGCGTTGAAGCCCTCTGGTGTAAACTTGAATATTATATCAATAGGGGGATTATATGCCTCTTGGCACATTATTTGTCAAACTTTTATTTCCTCAGTCAATTTTTGTTGTAAAAGTTCCACTAAATTCATGTTTGGTAACTGTATAATATGTGGAACATCATGTATGTTTTAAATTATCTATTATTTTTTACTGTTATCATGAAATGTGGATTTTTGAAAAGGCAAAAATGTTAAAAGGTACAACAAAGGGTAGACGGGGTAAAATTACAAAGATAAAAAATATAAATGTCACAAGAAAAATATAATCTAACAATTATAAATCATTATGATCATCATCATCAATTATGTATTTCTTATGTCTTGCACTCTAAAAACATCAGATTGGAAGCAATGCTGTCAAAACTACACTGCTGGCCACCGTAAATGCAACACCCTGAAGGAAGCATGCAAATAATATGAAATTTACAACACGCATTAGCGGAGGTGAGATATGTAAATGATTAGAATTTCAGGGCAGACGCACATCACGCGCGCCTGTGGCGCCACTTCAAAGCGCTATCTAAGGCTTGGAGATTTCGACGATTTGAAGTACGGCAATTGTGTTTTTCTTGTGGTTTTTTCAAAAAAACTATCAATTATGTCTCGTAGAAAACAGCGATCATCTTTTGATCAAGTATCCCAGTTCGACAGAGGAAGGATAGTATCCTACCGAGATTGTGGATTATCTTTCAGGGAAATCGGTAGTCGTGTTGGACGAAACCAAACAACTGTAATGCGGATATGTGATCGTTGGATGCAGGAGGGTACGACGGACCGACGTGTTCGATCGCATCCACCTCAGTGCACCACTTCACGTGATGACAGGCGTATTGTGCGTATGGCAGTGACGGATCGCTCAGCCACATCACGAACCATAGCACAGCACATTCAGTCTGTACCGCATCATCCAGTGTCTGCGAGTGCCATTCGACGCCGTTTACAGCAGAGTGGTCTGTCCGCAAGACGCCCATTGCTTCGTCTACCCTTGACGCAGAACCACAGACGTCTCCGCCGCCAATGGTGCGATGAAAGAAGGATGTGGACGGCACAATGGAATGAAATTGTCTTTACTGACGAGTCACGCTTCTGTCTTCAACACCACGATGGTCGGATTCGAGTCTGGAGACACCGTGGAGAGAGGATGCTGAACAGCTGCGTTATGCACCGCCACACTGGTCCTGCACCGGGTATTATGATATGGGGCGGTATTGGACATCACTCTCGCATTCCTCTAGTACGCATTGCCGGTACTTTAAAAAGCCAGCGCTACATCTCCGAGGTGTTGGAGCCAGTTGTCCTTCCTTACCTTCAGGGCTTGCCCACAGCCATATTTCAACAGGATAATGCGCGACCACACGTGGCACGCATTGTCCAAAGGTTCTTCTTCAATCGCCAGATTGAATTGCTTCCCTGGCCAGCTCGCTCTCCGGATCTTTCGCCGATAGAAAACATGTGGTCCATGGTTGCTCAACGATTGACCCAGATTACATCCCCAGCTGCCACACCAGATCAACTTTGGCAACGCGTGGAAGCTGCTTGGTCTGCTGTACCCCAAGAACACATCCAAAGTCTCTTTGAATCAATGACGAGGCGTGTGGCAGCGGTGATCTCCAACAATGGCGGCTACTCTGGCTACTGATTTTGGCAGGAACCACACTTCACGGAAGTCTATAAATTTAATCATTTGATGCTTGGTCAACATGTTATCTACGAAATAAATATTGTTGCGATATCTCTTGTCTTTCTTGGTGTTGCAATTTGGATGGCCAGCAGTGTATTTCAAGTGTTTCCAAGATATGCTATGGTCAAGGTACAACACATAGTACAACATAAGACATAACTTATCTCTAAAAAAATAGAAAAATACTCATTTTTGCAAAGATAGCGTTATTTGGCGTTGATATAACATTAAATTCCTCCATAATATATCCTAGAAGAAAATATCTAAACAAAATACAATATTTCATGACGTCAGAAAAAAAAAGATGTTACAACCGATCCGACACTAAATGAAAATTCACCGCATATATATACGAACTAATTTTCTCTCAAATACATTTTCTATCTATGAATCGAGTTATTTTCATCTTTTCCAATTTAAGATATGTATTATATACGAAGAAAACATGGGAAAAACCCCAGCCATTATTTCCATTTGAGTTCTCGAAAGGTTAGTTCTACCAATTTTTACTCCCATTTCATATTGAATCATATTTGCGATGTAATATATATTTTTCAGCGCGTATTTCCATTTACTTTCAACGGAGCATCTGATGATTTCATTTTCAGGAAAATACGATTTATTTCGTTAAGTCTGAGGGAATTCGTGAACGCGAAAGAAAAATGTACATAAAAAAGTTTATACTAATAGTATCACTCATTTGAACGCCCACATATGAGTATGGACTGAATCCTGAATCCATTTATACGAATATATATAAGTAAATAAAATGAAATAATTCCTTTAAAGGGCATAACCACGTTATTTTTTGCTCTACAAAATATTCAGACCTGAGGAAGAAAATGTTATCCAAACCCCGAATAGTAATCCAGTTTCCGGTGATAATGGCATTACGGCATTAAGAGAGAGATAATGAGATATCGGCGAACAATATTATTACTATTTTTAGTCTTGTTTCGGGAGATTAATGTACTCATAATTTTATGTTACGTACACTCAACTGCAGAAGATCTGTTTAATATTCTGTTTGAAATCGATGTACTATTCCCCGACATAGATGAAATTGCCTGCCTACCAATCTGCATGGTTACTTTTGAAAGAAAAAACACAGTACTGAATTCCATTATCACGAGGCACCAGTATACACTTGAATGTTCTGTTCCCGGGCGCGCCCATACTTCAAGACGGCCATGAGTGAAAATATTTGAAAACCATTCGAAGATTTTCTAAAGCACTAAAAATTTCCGCGAAACTTTTGGGGGTGGAAGCAGTTTTTTTTTGTAAAAGTGCTTCATCAGTAATGCATAATTTATTCGATAAGTCTAAAATTCAATAAATTGTGTGATCGAATAATGCAATCTCTGCAGCCTCAAAGCAATCAATCTCTCATACTTGCGTACTGCAATCGAGAATTATGCATATTTACTGCTAAAAATGATAAATGTAGGGAATTTTATCAAGCATACAAGAGACGATAGGTAATGATTCATAATTGGTAGGTGTTATGCATAATTACCGCGTATGCACAATTACCGGATATATCGTACTATCACATTTACCATAGCATATACATAAAATAACACATAACATATAAATAATCATAAATATCATATGAGTACAAAACGTATCTCTCAAAAAAACAGAAAAATATGAATTTTTTGAAAATAATAGCGTCATTATCTGGCGTCGATAGAGCATTAAATTATCCTCCATATATCCTAAAACTTTGGTAGGTTTTGGCATGGTAGAGAAAATTGCTGATTTTTTTTTCTCGAAAGAGAAATACTAAAGCAATTTATACTAATAGTATCACTCATTTGACGCCTATGTATGAGTATATCATGAATCCATTTATATGAATACCTACGTAAAAAAAAAATAATAGCAAGTAATTCCCCCAAGGAGAAAATACTGAATTATTTGCTCTACAAAATATTCAGATACACGAAGAGAATTTTATCAATATCAAGAGAAGTAATCCAGTTTCCACTGATTATGACATTACGGCATTAAAGAGAGAGATAATGAGATATCGGTGGACAATATCATTATCATTGTCAATCGTGTTTCCGGAGATTATGTGTCAGACAACATATCGAATGGTTTCTCCTAAAGGATTAAGAATTGATTAATATACTCATAATCTCATGTTATGTACACTGAACTGCGGGAAATCTGTTTAAAATTCCATTTAAAATCCATTGTCCTTGTTCCCCAACTAAGATGAAATTGCTTGCCTACACGAATCTGCATGCTTTGAGAAAAAAAAGAATATGGTACTGCATTTCATTATCAGGAGGCATCTCTTTGGACTTGCAAAGTTGTGGCGGTCGAGTGGTCATAGTGATGGACTCGCATTGCGAGGTCCCGGGTCCACCGTTTCCACAGTGGTGGTCGGTTTGTTTTCTGATTAACTTCGAGATGCGAATGCAAGCCGATCACCCAGACCCGTCATTTGGGGAGGGGGGTTATCTTACCTACTTCAATCGAGAATCATGCATATTCACCGCCGAAAGTGATAAATGCAGGAAATTTTATCAAGTTTATATACCGAGACGATTGGTAACTATGCCGGTTATTATGCATAATTTCCGATTTATCACATTTACTGTAACTACATAAAAGTATAATCCGTAAATATTATATGAATACAAAATTTATCTCCCTCCCTCTGCATTTTTTTCCGGCCACCTCGTTGGACATTATGCCAATAGTTATTATGGGACATTAGGACATTATTAGGACATTATGCCTTGTATTTGTATTTGAAATAACAAAACATGCATTTTTGCAAATAATAACGTCATCACCTGCGGTCGATATAACATTTACCCTTTACATCCTGACGGCACTTTTAAAGTACTGCTTCAGTCAATCGCTAATATCTTCCTAATATAACCACTTTCACTGACGGTATCTACAAGGACACGATGCGTGTAGTTTCGACAGCATGTAGTTAGCTGACAGTAAAGGCAGAAATCGTTTTTTATTTTTTGCTGTGGGCATTTTTTCTTTGCAATATAGCATTAGGAAGAAGTTTTGCAGTAGAGTTGCATGATGTTGATTATATGCATGAATATGCATGATTTGATTAAATTTAGTGACCAATTAGCAGTTTATTATTTGTGCTATTATTTTTTATTCTCTTCTATAGTGCACAGGTACACATCCCTTACATTTTATTTGAAAATTACTATTTTATTTTCTATCATAGAATAAGAAATGTATGCCAGTACTGAATAGTACCGCCAGGAAATGAGCTTAATTTTTTTTCCTAAAATAAAAATTACTTTAATGTGGAAAACAAAACAATGGGAGGTGTTTTTTTTTTTACTGAGGCAACTAGAATTGAGTCTTCGAGATCGAGATGGGACGAAAAATGCACCTATGATATTCATCAATGGGCGGATTGGACAAGGCAGATATCAGGCGCTCACTATATGACAAGGACAGGAAGTCAAAGAAATACTAGCACAGACTGTTCTTCACGATGCTTGAAATGACATGTGTCAATGGCTATGTCATTTATGAAGAAATACATGAAGGAATTTCATTATTGGAGTTTCGAAGAAACTTGGCAATGTGTGTGTGTGCGACTCATAGCCGAAGAAAGTAGGCTAGTAATGAAGAGAGGTTGTCCCTGTTGTCACCATCACCCTAGAACTGCCAAAGAGTAACATTTTGTGTCCAAAGACATCAGGAAACAATTTCTTGGAGCTGATTGGCCTACATTTGTTCAGCAGAGGGGAAGATTTGAATGTACCCCGTTCGAAAGTTACAGTCCAAACTTCACTCAAAATGTTCATTTTTCATGTTGTAATGAACAAAAGAACCGTTTTTCAGACGTGTCATCTCGAGTAGTGTAAATATAAACGTGTTTTTATTTACACTACTCAAATAAACAATGAATTTTTTTTCCCTTACATATTACCCTTATTGCTGTCGGTACTTCTAAGTACCAGCTGCATAATTAATCACTAAATAACTGTAAAAAGCATTTTATACTTTCCTTGGGTTTCACTGTACCAAAATATATCTAATAATGCAAAAGTATAATTATAAAATACTGTTATAATGTTACTGGTTATACAGGATAATAAAGGGTTAAACTTCCCACCATAATGTATTTTAGAAATTTTGTATCCCACAAAAAGTTTGCTGTTTTCTTTTTATAAAGCAATTTATACAAATAGTATCACTCATTTGATGCCTATATATGAGTATGCACTAAATCCTGAATCCATTTATATGAACGCATACGTAAAAAAATTAATAAATGAATTCCTCCAAGGAAAATACTGCATTATATTCTCTACAAAATATTCAGACACACGAAGAAAATTTTATTTATATCACACGAGTAATAATCCAGTTTCCAGTGATTATGACATTACGGTATTAAAGAGAGAGATAATGAGATATCGGTGAACACAATATTATAATTTTTAATCGTGTTTCGGGAGATTATGTGTCAGACAACATCGAATGATTTTTCCCAAGGGATTAGGAACTGATTAATGTACTCATAATTTTGTGTTACGCACACTCCATTGTAGATCTGTTTAATATTCTGAAAATATTTAATGTGTGTGTATCTCAATTCCCCCTTTTCAATAAATCAATACGAGGAAGTAAATTCGGGAACAAAGATTATTCCTTACGCGGCTAATTACTGTATGTGAAAACATTAATTTCATACACGACAAACTAAGAAAAATTACCATAAAATACTGCATTCTAATTTATGCAAATTATAGTGGAATTTATTAAAAGATATGCATAGCAACATTAACTGAAGCTAATCTCACCTATCTTTACAAATCATTTCATACATATAGCGCGCTCTATAAATTCGTTAATAGGAACATTCATAAAAAATTATAAATTGGTATATTTGAATGCGGTTTGCAAAGAAGTCATTTATATTACTTCAGTGATGTTGACATTCGTTGATAAAGCACTATTAGGGAAGTTGTTTCGTTTCCACCGCATATCACCTGCTTGAGCTTTATGAACGTTTCGGACAAAGATAGAAATTAAGGAAAAGTTCAGGTATGGAATTACGTGATTGGCTTTCGTGCAGCGCCTTCTGTCAACAAAAATGTAAACCATTTTTATATACGTATTAAAAAAAAGAATCCCACTTCGTCAGAATAACTTTTTGGCAAAGCGCATTTAAATATACCAATTCCTTCCATATTTTATGATTTTTTTGAACAATTTACGAATTTATGGGATACCCTGTATTTAATAATAACAGACAAAATTATTTCTACATCCAAACCCTTAATTTTCTTTCGCAAAATATTTGTAATTTGACTAATTGATATGATAAAAAAACGTATCTTATTTTTCTTAATATTTTAATATTTTTCTTCATTTTTTCTCACCACTCTTGTAGAGAAATTTGGATGTTGATATATTTAGATTTTGTATTTGTATTTATGAAAAATATTCACGCCGGATAAAACTATACGTCATGTCCTCCATGAATGTTTTTCAAAACATACTTTTTGATAATCACTCATTTACATTTACCGTTGTTTTATATTTCTACCATATATTTCTTCAAATATATATTTGTACCAATATATATTTCTTTGATTTTCTTCTTATCCTAATTTTAATAATGTCGTGCATAAAGGGTTAATATACACTGTTCATCTTCAGTGATTTTTTAATTGGAATATCTCAGTTAATATTGCACTTGGAAACATGGTAAGTTTTTGCTGCGCTCGGGAGAGAGAGGACAACAATTTTTCGTACAATCGGGAATTATGAAACGGGGAACCGTATAAAATGAGTCTGTATCTCGGTACATAAGGGTAAAGTCATTAAACGAACTGGCACTCTTTCCAGTTTCGCTATTTTATGTATAATTCGTACAGAAAGAGTGAGATAAACTTTTCGAAAGAATTTCCGATTTCGTTGTAGCGAATGTGCCCTGATAACTCAATATAAGTGGATTTCTTTTGTATCTTTAACATTAGCTCTCTGAAAATCACTTGTAATGGAGATTCTCGTTATAAGCCGTACTTGTTATAACGGACTTTCACTCTGTGATAATTTCACAGAAACCGATTGAAGTTTTCACCCTGCACATTCCTGAAAAAAAAAAATCTTACTACTGTATTTCAAAGCACACCTGTGCTCCTAAAACTCCTGGAAATTCTCGTGACTTGAAATATCTCTATTTTTAGATTTCCGTAATTTATTAACAAAAAAGAAGAATTAACTGAAAAAAACTGCATAACCAGTTTCCAAATATTCATTGAAAGAAACAAAAAAAAAATGTTTTTAAATATCTTCAAACTGTCTTTTTTCCTTATTTTTGTACCTCTTATTTTCCCATCCTTAAAATCATATCATTTCCTATTGCCTTTAGCACTCATTCCTGCAGGGGTTTTTTTTTCAACCCCATCTGAGCCCAGATGTGCTTTATCCATTACAAGTAATTGAAAAAAAAGGGTAAGGCATGCGATTTTTTTTATATATATATTTTTATTCTTGTTGTATTCTTTTCGAGCTTTCGAAGTCATTTCCTTCAGCTCTCCAGGTTTCCCCAAGTTCACTCTCTTTCATATTTCCCAGAAATTCTATGGTGTATGTAGGGGGGCACCAGGTGTTTGTACACGAGCCAAACAATGTTCACGATATCCAAGCTTAAGATAGGGACTTCTCTACTCTACGGAAAAAAATGCATCTGTATAGGTAGAGAGGAGGTAGAGAGAGCATCGCTTCCCGTATATCATTCTCACATGAGATGCTGGATATGAAAACAATCAGGATAAAGCGTACCGAGTAAAAGTGTTACTTTCGAAGGAACCCATAAACACATCCTTTTCCTATACCAAAAGAATACAAACTAATGTAACAAAATGAAACAACTCGCAAGTTTTCTTATCAATTTTGGTTTGCAGAAAAACGAGGGAAATTTATGTGCATTTAAAAAAAAAAAGGAAATAAAAACCATTTTTCACTTCCTTTTATAAATTTTTAAAAATTAAAATAAATACACAAATCCTCTCTCTCTCTCTCTCGCATCACTTATTTTGTGGAATTATAGGAGCAAAAAAGAACAACAAACTTATTTGGATTTTTCTAATAGACTGATAAATCTTAGATTTTTTTAAATCCAGAAAAAATTAAAATTATTATTTTATACAAATACACAAAAACACAAAGGCCGTAATAGGCAAAAGGTTCAACGAGGTGGCTAATGAAAGGTGTCCGTAAATATTATGGGTGTCAAATATAATCAAAATACACCAACCCAATATATAAAAGCATGAAAATAGGTGGAGAAAACAATAAGTCTGATCACTGGAGAAATCACGAGACATTCAGAGTCTGTCGCAAGAAGCAACGTAAGCACTTCGGCCTCCTTGAGACAACCCGGGCATCTCCGGCAAAACCACAATTTATTGATGTGTCAAAGATTACATATAATGTAAATATAAAGTGCAAATATTTGTACAATTAATGCAAATATCAAATGGTAATAAAAATTATGTAAATCAAAAAACCCTTGAATCAAGTGTGTGTGCAACGGGCACGAATAATAATTATTGAAATCCTGTTGTAAAAGGCAAATTTAAAAGTTCGATCGATCAATGATTGCACGGCAAAAGAGTGAAGCACCCAACTCCACTCGGGCAATCGAATCCATCCAGTCCAATTCACTCTTCACCACTGTTGAAGACCTTGGAAATTTCTTCAGGGCTTCACTAGATTTCGGATTCATCACGAACCTCTGAGAGCTTAATCACTGTATCAGCTTAGTCTCTGGTGTGTAACATGCTTCTGAAACATGCCGAAGAGTGCATGTTATCAACGTCCAGTTCTTCTTTAGGTCAACCTGGATATTTTATGACATGCACGCAGTACACTATTCTATGCAACTTTCATTTTTTACATTCAATTTTTTTTTAACATCGGTTGCTTATGTAATTCCGCCAAAAGCTAATTTTTGCCTCAAAATTGGCAAATTCAAATTTTTTTTTCTCTCTAAATTATAAATATAAAGAGTTTTCAAGGTTACACGTGAAGTCTTAAACTTTTCCTCTCGCTGAATACTGTATCAAGTACTATTCGGGCAACATATTGCTACAAAAAGCATTACACAAAAAAAGCATATATTGTTCTATATAAATATTTTACATATCAACAATTAAAATGGTATTAATTTACCTAGAATTCAGTATTTTTATAAAGTTCCTATGAACTATCATGGAAATTTTTACACTGGAGAGGAACAATTGCTTTGTAAAATATACAGGAAGATTATAATTAAACTTCACGTACTCTGTGGTGAGTATTTTCGCAAAAACTCTTCTTATCGGCATACGCGGCCGAATTTTCAGGATATCTTAATGATACTATGGGAGAGATATTTATGCAATAAAATCTAGTTCAATGTTTGATCACTAGGTGGAAATGTGGCGCTATTTTATTGTGTTTTCCTTTCTTTCGTCCATGGCCTCATTAAGATATCCTGAAAATTTGGCTGTGTTCGGATGAGTAGTTTTTGCGAAAAACTATTCACACAGAGTACTGGAACTTTAATTACAATCACCTTATAGATCAAAATAGATTTGATAATGATAATACATTGATTTTTTTTAGTATACATACATTGACGGGTAAGTTAGTTATTCGCAACGAATACTAAATATTCATTTCGTTTCTTCAGGTCTTCCATAGATGAATAATTCATAAATAGAAAACATACGAAACGAGAAAGATGAATAGTATTTCATACATATATATATGTAATATTCGCTGTATATATATATGCTGATATGAATTTCAAATCAAGTATAGTACTTTATATTTGATAAAGTTCGAACCAACTTTTACTCTTCTTTTGTGAAACTGCATCATCTATTTCACTTTTTTTAAACCCAAGACATTTTTGTATCAAAAATATAGTGTCTACTTAAGAATGAGTAATGTGTTTATCTTCTAAAATATTCTTTTATTTTAACTAACATGTATTCTGCTTTCACAGTTAGTGCATAAACACGATAGAAGACGAAACAACAACAACATAAAATACTCAATATTATTATTTTCTTTCATACAGGGTGTCCCGTAAATCCTAATTCGACCTGTATCTCATCAACCGTTCGTTGTAGAAGTATATAGCTATAATTAAAAAAAAAAAATCTTAAAAATGTTCAGAAATCACCTCGCAACAGTTTCGAGAAAGAAAATACAGTGTGTGGCAAAATTCTAAACCAAATTTGTATACGTTGCCCCCGTCCTCTAACTTTCACGTAAAAAGTTATGTTGCTCTGTCTCTAGTGAGGGCATCAAAAATATTCCATCTGTGTAATATTCGCTGAGATATTTGAATTAAAAAAATCTGGAGAAAGTTGGGAAAGAACAATGCGGATAATAACGAATACGCTGCTTCCCTTCATTATCCTTAACTAAGAGTTCTCCAGATAAACTAATCCCACATTGATCACCGAAATAGGTTTACAGCGAGACCACTCGGCCTGGCAGTTATATATATGTATATAAATGTGTGTATATATGTGTATTTCTCTTTCCTCTATTCAAGTTCTTCATGCATTTAAAGTCCACAACACATGTGCGTACTCATAGTGCCGTATTCATGTTGCTGACCGAATAATGTGCTAAGCAAGATGGCACGGTTGCCCCGAACTGTATATATCCCCCCCCCTCATACACAATACTTCTATTTTGTATATTTTCATTAAATCCGCCGGAGCGAGTGAACTCAACCCAATAAAACTGAAGCTGGCTCCCAGTCCGATAGTTATCAAACCCATTTGCTCACCAATAAGGTTTTAAGCGAGATGACTCGCTCCGATGGATATTTCATATATTTCACAATAAGATTCTCATTTCGTTTTTTTTTTTAATCTTGTGTATATAATATGGGAAGTGTAATATACCAGATGAGATGGCATGGGGGCGCCCTCAAATTGCTTTTAAAACATACCTCCATCCTAATATGCTTATATTCATCCGTCTTAAAGAAACACCGAAACTTTCCTCGAAATCCCAGCCCTATCTCGTCTGTAATCACAACAAAATTTGTAAATCGCGACTTTATCCAATTGTCCGTGGAAAACATGTTGTAAAACTTTTGTATGTTTTTTTTGACACAAAATAAAGTGTTCCAGACTTTGCCACGAAGCTGGGCTGGAAGAGATCTCGGCAACGGGATACGTCCAATGGCAAAGTCCTGGCAACTGACGTTCATGCTCATGCTTTCCGTCATTTATGCTATTCTTCCCAACCGATTTTTGAATTCAAAAAAATATCAAAAGGAATATTGCCCTTAAAAACATGGAACGTTTAGTTGGGTTCAGAAGAGACTGGGCAACCACTTTCTAATTGGAAGTTCGAGAACGGGGGAGGGGAGTCGTATAAATATTTAGATTTTTTTATTTTATTTTCTGCTCACTGTATTTTCACTATCAAAACTGGTACAGTGCAATTTGTGTACATTTTGAGAATTTTTCTTTAAAATTAAAACCATATTTCTACGACGAACGGCTGATGATATAAAGACCGAATTAGGACTTACGCGATACCTTGTACAATAGAATGAACTACTACTGCTAAACCGCACATGCACCTCGTAAATATTCCTCTGAGGAATTTCTACTGAGTTATTGCATGTCGGAATGTGGCGTGTATGTGTTGTGTACTAAAAGTAAAGTTCGTTTCTGAGGAATGTCTGCTGTGTAAGATGTGCTGCCTCAGCATCAGGAAACAAAAAACCCAGTTTGGCAATATGCTTGTTTTATTGTCACGGATAAATTGAATGAACAGAAAAATTAAATATTTTAACATTAATTAATATAAATAATTTTTAAACGTTTCGCTGTAGGCGAGGTTTGAAAGGAAAGCCTTCTAGTACTCGAACGTGTGTGCATCTCGTACACATTCCTCTGCAGAATTTTTTACGAATCGGTGCATTCTGGTATGTGTATATGTGGCCCTAACCTATTTATTTATGCTGTCAGAGTTGTGTTGGTTTCGTGTTCTTGCTAATGTAGCCATCTACCTTCCATATTTCGAAGTAAAGATGGTAAACATGTTTCAATCTTCGTGTTATACAAGTATCACGTAGTAGGTCTGCCTGCTCTTAGGGAAAGACTAGCTAGTAGGGAAAGACTGCTAGTAGGGAAAGACTTTTCAAATGAAAGACCAGTTGGCGTTTATACCTCGTAGTTGCAAAATCGCAGAACACAAACTTCAGCTGACTGGGTTCGAACCTCGATCTTCACGAAGTGAGTCCAGCACGATACATACAAATTGGCAGTCGAATGTCTCGAAAGTCTGCATGAGCCTCTATTGAGATCCCAAACGTACTTCCTATACTTTTAAACTAATCCAAAAGATTAGGCTACTCATCCCACTTATATGTACTATATTACTTAGAATAATTTATGAGCAGTTCAATGAAATCGGAAGTTCTACAGCCTCACAGTTTCGTAACCATTTTTTGATGAGGAAATACAACCAAACTCCTTTTAACGGACACCCCTCAAATGCAGTCACGCTTCTTTTACGGTAGAGTAATATTGTTTCATGGTATAAAAAATATGCATTTCAAACCCCTGATTAATGGTCACCCTTCTTTTACGAATGAGTTTTTTTTGTCCCGCCGGTGTCCGCAAAAGAGAGGTTTTATTGTATTTTATAGAAAGTTTTCGGGAAGTTTGTTAAGTTAAATAAATGTTCACACATATGACACTACCTAATTTCTCTCATCAGTTTCATGAAAACTTCACTGATTTTATTGGAGATTTTTGCGTATTTGCCAGCGAAACATCAAGTCTTAATCTCAAATTTAGATATGCATTCATAATAGCATATTAACATAATAAAATATACGCGTTTTACCCGCATTTATGCTGTTTTTTTCTCAACTTTTTTTAATTCGAATATCTCAGTGAATATTGCACTTAGAAACTTGAAATGTTTTTTGCTAGCATCAGGAGAGACATGCCAGGAACTTTCTAGTAAGGTTTTAGACGACAGGGTGTCCGTATAAAAAGTTAATATTTATATTTTAATAACTATACAACGCCTTGCAACATGAATGACGTATATCTGAGTTCTACACGTTATTTGAATGTTTACTTATCGCAAGTATGTCTCTAGTATCAACTATAGCTCTTTAGTATATAGTCTCTATAGTTCACCAGTAAAATGTGGTGCGTGGTGGTAGTTATGGACCCAGTATATAATTAGTGAATGTATATTAGTTAACATTATAAGCGAATTTTCCCCATGTAATGATATTGGTCTGTTCCGTACTTTGCGAAAATGATAAAGTACCCGAATGTTAACATCAGTGAATATAATAAGCGGTATCTACTGTACCAGTTAAATGGTAATTTTATCGCAATTTTCTGGTAGGTAGACCTATCCAAAAACAATCATAGCGTAAATAACAAAAAATTCACAATTTCTCGTACCTGAAATCATACATGAAATTTTTAATATCCAACTGCTATCTTCCAATTTATTGCTTAGTTCCAAACATGATAATGGCAAACAAAAAAAAAAACTTGTGATAATTATTTTTCTAATTTTAAAATTTATTTTTAGTTTCAAAAGTAGTTCGAGCATGTTCTTAATATAAATTGTAGCTCGTATAAACACGGAAATGTCGACAATTTATATACGGAGGAGATTGAAAAACACGTTCCTGTCTCTTTCGTATGATGTTTAAAATATGTTGAAATAGACTTTTCTCTCTCTCTCTTTTTGAAAAATAATGGTAAATTCAACTCACGCCATTACACATTTTTCCCGTGGAGCGAAATTAATTCCCTGTCATGTGTAGTTAATGGCCCAATTACATATAAAAACCTCACTGGTTTTTTTTTCTTCATTCTCTCCAGCACTGCTTGTACTGAACATCTGTTTGAGCTATTTTCCGTGTGATAATTAATCCGCAAAGTAAATTACAAACACGCGAGAGAAAAAAAAAAATCATAGATCGCATCATCTTTTGAATGTGTTGTATCAGCAAGATCCATCTAGAAAACACATTTTGAGTTTGTTGACCTCCATATATATATATGTTGCACATTTTCAAAGTAATAATTCCTTAAAAATGTATTTCTCTTCTCAGTCCTTCTGATAACCATTAGGGAATAGTTCAAATTTTGCATTTCACTGCTTTAAAATCATTACTTTCATAATGGTTTAGTTTGTTTTTTTTCATTTTCCCCAAAATTACAGCACATATGACCATAATCACTTTTCAATAGATATGAAAAGCTATGGAAATTACGATTATAAGTGATTCATTTTTAAAATAAATCGAATAATTTCCTTATTTTTCTTGCGGGTGCTTTTGGTAAAATAACCGTATAGAAATGCGTGTCTATACAGTTTTTTCAGTCATTCTTTACACAGCAGGAGTGCACAACCTCTTGTCCGAGGGCCACAGAATTGTAGCTCTCCAAGGCGGAGGCCGTACGCAGGGTTGACATTTGCAGGGAGCACACAGGGTTTGAAGGGGTCGCAAGGAGGGAGTTTCATGACGAGAATTTTCAATTAGTGTTCTTAAAGCATTTTAAATTAACATAAATTGATTAATATATCATATAAAAGTATTTTCTTTCAGAACTTCAGTTATTTTACAGATATTTAAAAATATTTCAAATTTTTGATCGTCTTGATGGGGAAGGACAAGCCCTCTGAGCCCCTCTCTGCTCCAAGGGCCGCATCCGGCACAGGAAAAGTTTTATCATTAAGTATCAGTAGTTAAGGATGCCTATATTTTCTTCGCAAAAATACGGTAAGTCGGATCTATACGGGGGTGGGGATGATGATCACCAAAATCGTCAAGGTTGAATGAAGATGCCAAATTATAGCCAAAAATTTCCAAAGGTAAGTAAAGTTGCCAAAGGTGGAAAACAGAGTCAAGTCACAAAGGATTGAAATGCAATTCAAGAAAATAAATAAATAAAAACGTATGTTTGGCGTGATGAATAATTTTCTTGACTATAATTAGTTACAACTGGAGTCGTAATTATCATATTACAATTTATTAGTTATGAAAGCAATCTTGATTCTTTATTTCAGTAAAGAATAAAAATTCAAATGAGCTTCTTGGAAATACATCCGAAGTATTTTACAAAATTTTGAAATAAATAACGGGACGTTTCTTGTAAATTTGGTCATCCAAATTATGAATGTCCCGTAAAATACCGGTCATATGAGTCACTTTGTGCATATGCTAGTTTCTGGCCCGCGAGTGACTGAATTCTATACATATAAAGTAATATGTTCTGACTGGATGATGCATCTCATCGCTGAGCCAAAACCACTAAGGACATGAATTCGGGTTCGCTGTTAAGTTTTACATTTTAAAGACCAACTATTTTCATAATATAACCTCTAAAGGAGGGGTGGCATAACAAATGGTCAAAGCTTATATGGGGAATCTCGCCGAGCCGGAATCGCTGAAACTATAAGAAATTTCGTCGGTGGTTTTATTTCATGATGTAGCGACTCACTAGGAAAGAATGTTTTTTTTCAAAATTCAATACCTATAGGAGAATTTTCAGATTACAAAATCCACGCGAGTTAAGCCGCGAAAACAGCTATTACCGCATATATGGCCTTATACATTGAAAAAGTTGTGCACTCGGGGTTCACACACACATACACAGAACTTCTAGCTAGATAATATCTCAGTCACAAAAAAATTTTATTCTTTATTTATACAAAAATTTGAAAAAAAACAGATGTTAATCATACAATAATTTTGGTTGGTTAAATGTCATAACGATATTGTATCAATAGTCTATCTCACACATAATAGGAATAGTAAGTGGTATTTAATGATTTTATATGCCATTTACAATATAAATGTCTTTCAAGGAAACATATTTTTTGATGGGAAAAAGCCCCCAGTCCCATCTCGGGGTTATTTGCTGAAGTTAAGATGTTAATTCCTCTCCTTCAGCGTCTTCCGCCGCAGTGCGTGACATGAGGAAGACAGGGTCTTCTCTCCAGTGGTGTAGATGGTAGCATACTAGCACCGAATGGGGGCGGACCTGGGTTCGAGTCCCGACGGAGACCAGGTGACTTTTCTTTCAGATTTCCCCCCGGCATTAAAAAAACCCAGAAAATAGCTGTTTCCTAGATATATTAGGCTGGAAAAAAGCCTTCTTTATTCAATCTCTATCATGCATTTCCTTCGCTTTCCATGCTATCTTCATTTCAGAATCGAATTCGAATTGATCAATAACTTGCTAATTTTTTGTTCCATTCAGTTTGAAACGTAGGTCTCAGATTTTTTTTAATTCCGAAATTATCAAAACATTACCAAATCCTAAATTTACGTCATCATTGCTTCAAAATTTTCTTTTTTTCCCGTTAATGTAAAAAAAAAAAAGTTGAAGAACTGAATGAGGGAATAAGATTTTCAATATGTCCAGCTCTTTTACCCTGAATAAAGAAAAGAAATTTAAAAAGAAATAAGTTTTTTTTTTAGAGTAGGCTAATAAATATCTCAGTATTCGGATTCCAGTATTGAAGAGAAAAGAGCACAAAAACAAAAAAAATTCAAGCTCTTTTATTTCCTAAAAAATAAAAGAAATCGAGGAAAAAAAAAATGTAGAAATAAAAAAAAATAGGATCCGCATTTTTTTTTATACTTTCTGTTCTTCATTTTCTTTCACGGAACTTGTTTTATGATGGGATGTGAACAGCGGTTTTTATGGATGTTCCGGTAGCTTTAAGAGCCTCGCGCATTCTTCTCCTACTGATACTTATTGATGTTCAATTTCAGTTTCGAATTACGATGCTCTATAAATAGAAATCGGGAGTTTGATAACCCTATTTAAGTGGAAATACGGCCCTAGATGGCTGTATGGGAAGTACTTGATCAAAACGAAAGAGGAAAAATAATAAAATGTATAGATATATATACAAAAGAATACTCACATACCTTAGAGCTACTGAGAAGATGGGTGTTCCCCATTGACGTGAAAGGGCCTGTTATTATCTCGGATATACTGCGTTTTTTCGTTCTTTCTCCACGAGGAACTCTTCCAGGGGATGGGTGGGGGGGAGGGGAGGTCTTTTTCTTGCCTTTCATAAAAACAGTATTTTATTACCTCCTTTTTTTAATTTTATTTATTGCATTTTTTTTTTTTACTTCTGTTTTCCCTGGCTTGTTGCTATAACCGAACAGTGAAAGCAGAAATAATTGTCTTAAGGTTATTGTAAGAGGGTATTAGGAAGTCGTTATATGAGCTGGAAATAACCGAGAAGCAAAATTAAAAATAAATTCCACTGTGAGGTAGATTACGATCGGAAATAAAATTTTCTTTACGCCAGTGATTAAAGTGTTATATATATTATTATTTATGTGCACGTAATTTTTTTTTATTGTCTGTGATTTTTAAAATAATTTTATATGCGACAAAATTTTATTTATTATGGGAAAATCCTTGAGGAAAATAATGAATTTTTGTTTTGTTTTTAGAAATAAAATTGCTAGAATGTTATCAAATTTGCGCTGTTCTATTATTATAATGTAATGGTTGAAATATTAGTTGGAGGTGTCTTTGCAATATAGGCGTGAAAGTATTTCTGGATATATTACAATATTCCTTTTATTATAGCGGTCTGACAGTCGAAGGCTTAGCACTTCTGTTCGGCAAGTCTGGATATCGATCTCCGTAAAAGAAATACAGCTTTATACAGATTGTATATTCTCCTGATACAGTCAATTGTAGCTTTGTGTACACAATGTAACCGTAGTGCGAGAAACTAGTGATGGGTTGGTATTTTTGTTTTGCCAGAAAGTGTCTGCTGTATGGATTTTCGGACAAAAATTATTAAATGATGAAACATTTTCTTTATGGTCAATATTTTTGCAGTAAAAACTCAAAGGTAACTCTCCCTAGCCAGTTAGATGTCGTATATCGGGAAACAGAATGTCATAAATACATGAAGACATTACAGTTATGTCGAACCAACATTTCACAATTCAATTACATCGCACCAACCTTTTAAAATCCAGCAATGCCGCGCCAACGTTAAACAATTCAGTCAGTCTACACTAACGTTTAGCATTCCAATTATGTCACACCAACGTTTTAAATATTTAGTCATACCACATATCAGGATTTACAACCGCATATCAGAATCGTTTCACAATTAAGTTATGTTGCACCAACGTTTCGCATTCCAGTTATGTCACACCAAGAACATTAAAAACAAGTTCTTTACCTACCGAGGCTGCAGCTACCACCGATAAATAGCGCCTCCATTTCCCACCAACCTCCACTGGTTGGAAATTTCCGTATGATGATATATGACCAGAGTTGGTGGGCGGAAAAGTAAAGTTATGTCACACCAACTTTTCGCATTCCAGTTATGTCGTACCAACGTGTTAAAATTCGTTCATCTCACCTACGTGTTACAATTCGGCTATGCCACATTAACGTTTTGCAATTCAATTATGCAACATCAACGTTTCACACAATTGAATTATGCCACGCCAACGTTTCACAATTCAGTTATGCCGCACCAGCATTTTATAATTCTATCATGCAAGACAAACGTTCCAAAACTCGATCAGGCCAGTCAGACATTTCATTACTCAATCGGATATCAGACATCAAAGTTTTTAAATTCAATTTTGTCCTCCCAGCATTATATGATTCAATTATGCCAAACCAACTATGTTCAGTCCAAATAACAGTACAAGTCATAAGTAATTTTGCCTAACATATGATCAGATCATATATGTTATTTAATAAAATAAATTAAATTAAAAAAAAAAAAAAAAAAAAATAACTTGTATAATTAAACGCATCTCGACACGTATTTGTCTACATACTTGTCATTGCTTTATACTTTATATTCTTCCGTTAAACAAGCACTTTTCTTAAAAAAACCTTTTCCAAAACTTCCATAAGTTTTCAACACAAACGAACTAATTACTAAACGAGAATGGACTTCTTTTCGCTCTGAAGGGAATTGTATTTTTGCATCACATTTTTGAGTATTTTATGAAATTAAAAAAGATCCGGAGGGAGGAAAATGTCATCATAACAGTTTTATCTGTACACGAGATCAAAAAAAAAAAATCCAAAACTTAAAAGTTATACTTAGTATTTCGTTACTTCGTTTCACAGTGATGTCAAAGTGTGGAGAGCGTGAGATACAGAGAATATTGCTCGAGGTATGTCCACATCGGAATAGTTAATGGTCACATTTTGCTGACAGAATAGCCTTTAATCATCGTCACGTGTCAAAATCAGTAGTTAATCTTCTCCGCTCGCAGATGTAGGTAGATCTGAACTGTTCATTTATCTCTTTCTCCTCATTTCCAATCTTCTACTTGGCTATTCCGATTCGCTATTCTGAAATGAAGTATTGTTCCAACGTATCGAAGGGAGCCGTTATGCAAAACTGATGCTAGGAATCCGACGGAATATTGCCTTCAATCAATATATCCCAGACAGAATCGATAAGAAAGTATCAGAAGCAAGAGCAATGTCAGAGATAACACGAGAGAATAACGACGGAGCAATATTTAATTGCAGCCGTAAGACATCAAATTTATTAAGGTCCACTTGACGGAAGATAAGATAATTTCTCCGATGCATTTTTGCAACGTCGTTATATTCCTCTCGAGACGTATTTCTATTCTGCAGTGCCACTAATATAATACTTTCAGTTACAGTATTTTAAGCTGTATTGAGGCCGTTATACAAAAGAGAGAGAGTTTTTTGTATTTCTTGAATTATTAACGGCCCACATGGCCGTTAGTGCTGCAGTTGGAGAAAATTGCCTAAAATGGTACGTATTACTGAGGTTTGGCTATGGTAAGTTTCTAGTTCCTGACAAGATTTCATCTTGAAAATTCGGTAAAAGATCTCAAAATATCGGAACCTTAAGGGAATGGCCACTCGGGATCCATTTAGTTTCTGGAAATGCGTTAAACCTTTCGCGGGATTCCGCGTATTTGCTGGTGATAATTACTTACATCCGAGTCAGTTCTACTAATGTATTTCATCAGTACTATATTATTAATTCTAAAAATCAAATATAGTTACACATATCCTCTGTCTCCAGGGTGCATAGAAAATCCCCTTTATATGTAA
The DNA here is from genome assembly GCF_987345545.1 of Pholcus phalangioides. Taxonomy (NCBI): domain Eukaryota; kingdom Metazoa; phylum Arthropoda; class Arachnida; order Araneae; family Pholcidae; genus Pholcus; species Pholcus phalangioides. Next base: position 22,636,408 of record NW_028301608.1, read on the forward strand.
AATATGGAAAAAAATTAAATGTTCAGCTGTGAAAACAAACACCATTTCAATACCTTATAAGCTTGTTTTGCAAAAATTGTCGGGGGTAAGGATAGTAAAATAATGCCCATCTTTGGCTAAACATCATCAGAAACATTTTTTGTTATTGGGCAATGGGCGGCTCTTCTTCCTTGGCGAAAGATCCCCCCCCCCCATTCTTCCATTAACTCTTCCCTTGCTCATACTCTCATCCCTTTTATTTGTTCGTCTTTATTCTAAAATTGTACAGGGTGTCCCGTAAGTGCTAATACGGCCTTTATGTCATCAACCGTCCTTCATAGAGGTATGACTCCAGTTTCAAAAATGCTCAAAAGGCTTTCAAAAATTACCCTGTACCATTTTTGCGAGTGAAAATACAGTGTGTCACAAAATAAAAAAAATCCAAATTTTTATATGGTTTGTCTGTGCTCTTAATGAGAAAGTTGTTGCCCTGTATCTCCTGAAGCCAGCGAAAAAAATTCTATGTTTTTGAGTGCAATATTCACGGGGATATTCTAATTCCAAAAACGGAAGAAATTTGGGAAAGAACAACGATAAATGCGGAAAAACCGTTTTACCGGCATATAACGCTGGTCTTTCCCAAATTTCGTCCGTTTTTCGAATTTGAATACCTCTGTGAATATTACACTTGTAAGCATGTAATTTCATTTTTTTGTGCTCAGGAGATGCAGGGCAACGACTATCTAACTGGGTGTTTTTCGGACACAAGGTGACGAAATAAAATCTATTTTTTTTATTTTAATAACTATACAGCCCCTTGCAATACGAATGACGTAACGAAGGTATCCTTGTTATTTGGATAATTTTCAAAATTGGAAATATACTTCTCTATAGGATCAATAGTTTTCAAATTATTCTACGATACAAGTACTTTCCTATGCACCCTATATATATACATCATTCTGACAATTGACAATTCATGAAATTTATGAAATTACAGTGAACCAGATGAACACACGTGAATACCAGCTATAACATCTACCAGGTACGAGTGACTAAAAATTGAAGAATGCAGGAAAAAGAATATGAGAGCGAGAACATTAGCTGCAGAAAATCCATAAAAGATTGAGTGGAGCACACACATCCGCTTATACTTATTATTTTCATGGTCATAATTCAATGAGCCATACTTTTCTCCGGCTAAAGCACCCATGACTCGAAGAACGCGATTCACCAGACGAATATTCTAATAAGTATAACAGTATATAATGAAAAAATTCAGTTCTTTCCTATCATCTTACAAAAATATAAAATACTAGCTATGACATACCCGGTGCTGCCCGAGTTTTCTTCAATTACTGGGAGGATTGAAAAAAGTGACAAACAATTAGTAAAGGAATAAACTGTTATACATAGGCTTATATCGGCAGCATTCAATAATTGACAAACCATTGTAATGGGATCATAAGGATCTGTCTGTCGCGAACCGTCTTTGAAACTTTGAAATGTCACTATCACTCAGTGGAGCACAATTTGTGAAGCCGTTCAAGTTCACGTTCGATTGTATCGGCAAGTATGCAATCATTAGAGTTAGTTCAGGGGACAAAGAGCTCAGGGACAAAATTGCTTAGTGTAATGAGAACGTTTCACCTACATCTGCTGTTTCTGGTGAGATCAGAGTCGGTGTTCTTTGGCTGTACAAAGGTGACTAAAAATCCGAATGAAAAGTCCGGAAGTTCAAACTTCACTTGATCACGGCTCCTTAACCAAGAAGTGACTTTACCGGCCATGGGGATCTTCATCTTTTATCCAATTCATGGACTTCTTTTATGTTAGCCGGGATCCATCCTGGAAAAATAAGGAGTAAATTGAATATTAGAGGCACAAATTCTGTTATTCGGATTTCAAAGTCCTCGGCGTTGCTTAAATATTCCGAGAAATACGATAAATAACGAATGATTTGTGCATTTATGCAAACATTTGATGATTCTAAGAATGATGAAGATCTTCTTAAGAGATCTCTTACCTTTCAACATATTGAAAAACCATGCTCTAGTAGAAATATCTCACTAACAATATTATTTAACCATTGATTTATTTAAAATTCTTAGTACAGAGATTTTTTTTATTGTCTATGCTAGAGCAATACGAACTTTTACATACATATGAAACTTAAAACTACGAAAAATACGATACTTAAACTATTTCACAAATTTTTAAAAATAAGAAAAAAACGTGTCGTTAACTCTTTGCGCACATGATAAATTATCGTGACATCAATCTAATTGAATAAAAATTGATTCAAAATTTGAATCAACGATAAAAATTGATTCAAAGAAAACTGTTCAGTTCATTAAATGATGAAAAAGATTGAGATTTTACCGACACAACCTTACCTAAATGTACATTTTTAAATTTAAAAGAAGATTATTTTTTTTTCTAAATATTTATGCCCCGGAGTTCTTGCGCATGCTTCCTATATACCAGCGTTCTGCTTGTGATACGGCCCGCGACACTGCGTCTGATCATTATATCGGCTTGGCATTCGAACTGGCAGAAGTTGGCCACCCCTGATATATCGCATAAAAAATCGCCTTCAAAATAGGTTGAATTGAAAAAGATGTGTACACTGCATTAATCCTAATTTTTCTAGCTCGCGTTATGCAGTTATGCAGTTCATCCATATTCACACACACAAAAAACAACGATCGATGCTTAATCATTGCTTTCAAAATGCTTCTTAAAAAAACGAGGTAATATATATTTTTTTAAATACTTAAAACGAGTTTTATAGTCATCAGATAAAAACTTCATCATTTTTACAATTTTTTCAACTGCCCGTTATAAGCAAAGTCCATTATAGTGAGGTTCTACTGTACTCAATAATTTGTATTACAACAAAATATCTAAAACGAAAAACGTTCCATATTTATCATTTCGAAGGGAATAAAACCTTCTATAAATAAGAAAATGGGAAAAGACACGAAAAAAACGGGCCGAGAAGTTCAACTCATTTGAACATTTAGCATGAAATAGCTTTTAAAATATTCCCACTGAAATAAATCTTGTCAATATTACATATTTCACAACGCGGATGAGCTTTTCCAGCAACGTCAATTTACCTCCCTAAAAACTGCTTTAAAAAAAAAATGGATACACACATACATACGGTGCTTGTGTATAGCATCTCAGGTTTTTTATGGACGGTCCATAAAATATGGAAAGTTAGTACTTACTAGTTTTCCGCTATGTTTTACGGTCCTTTCAATGCATCTGAACATTTATCGAAATATATATATACATATATACACCCATGCTAAGGGAAGATGAACACGCTCTCTAGTCGCAATAGCTCTCTGTCGAACTCCATTTCCATGTAAACCACATTTTATGTTATCTAGAAGAAGTGGTTGACTTCTCAAAGGTACCACTCACTTTTTTTTTTTTAACTTTCGTTGGAAAAAATATATATATAATTTTTTTTCTTTTTCCTATACAGTACTTCTCCTCTGGTACATTTCGTCATTCATCTTCTTTGCATTCGGATGGCATTTTCACTTCTTACGACTATGGAAAGTCGCCAAAATCTATACATTCGAGTGAGTCTACGGTCGAATCTGAGTATTGAGTAGGGAAACGACTGGGGAGGTAGAGAGGACACAAGGAAAGGAAAAAACGGGATAAGATAAAATTTACGGAAGGAAAGAAAAGGTTTAGGCATGTAGAGATGGAGGTAGAAAAGAGACAGGGATTTACTGTAGATTCTAGATGCAAAAGAAAATGCGAAAATCCAACATCCGTTTTCCGGGGCATCGAATGCTTGCAAGGAAGAAATGTCCATATCAAAAAGATCCGAGTGATAAATGTTGTAAAGCGGGTCGGAAGAGGTCTTACAGGATCTATACCATTTTATTTTTTCTTGCATTCTACGATCTCTCTTTTCCTTTTGCATACTGAGAAGTTGTGTGTGAGGTTGGTGGTTGATGGCGGTGTTGGGAATGGAAAAAAAGGAGTGCTTGAATTTTTATGAGTACTAGAAAAATTTGTGTTTCTCTCTTTTCCTGCAAGAAGAAGAGAGAGAGAGAGAGAACGCGGTTTTCACGAAACATCATTCTTGTCGTGGGTGTGAGGAAAGGAGTACAGGAAAAAAAAAATGCTGAAGTTGATGCTTTGTCATGGTTTTTCCTTTTCCTTTTTTTTTTTTCCCCCGTGTGTGTTTTGATACATGTGATAGTGAATGATATGCGGCGTGTAGTTTTTTTTTTTTTTTTGTCAGACCGATGCCAAGAATCTACCAAGGTTATCTGCTTGAAGTTGATGGAAGGAGAGTGCGAAATATATATGTTACGGTAAAATGTGATGTGTCGGATGATTATGCATAATCGCCGGTTGATTATGTGTAATCACCAACAATTTTGGTTGCTGTGATTAATTTTGTCTATACAGTGAAAAAACGCTACAACGATGCTCGATATAACGATAAATTCTTCTAAAACTATTGTTTCTCAAACCTTGTTTGGATTTGCTTATAGTCTAATTGAATTCCTCCCGATTTAACGGTATCCTCTACTGCGATAAATCCCTCTACAACGATACTTTTTTAGGAGATTTTCGAAACTTCTACAACGATATTTTTTTTTTATATTTCACTCTAAATCACCTTGAATACATTTTTAAATTCTTCGTCAGTTATTGATCTTTTGGAGATGTCTACTAACATCCGTATTTCGCTCTATCTACCCTTCGAAAGTGTCGATTGAGTTACCGTGAAGATACTCTCTGTGTGGTACGCAAGAGTGTTGCGTGGGAAACTTACTTCAAAGGAGCAAAACGAGTAAATGAATATTACTAATCGACCACGCAATTAGAATTTTTTTTGCTGCGAATAAGTGCTAATAAATACATTTTACAGTGGTACCAACAACTCCACTTCCGAAGATATGCTAAAAACATTGAAATTGATGGACCGGTAATATCCCGCTTCACGTCTACGAGAGGAGATTTAGAAGGGTTCCCCAAGGGATGGGTGCATCCGGAAGTTCAACAAACCTTCTTTAAATTGCAAAAGTTACAAAAAAAAGAAAAAAGAGCAAGCTCGCATTAACATAAAAATTGAAAAAAATGAAATGAGAATCGTGTATGTTTAAGTCATAATAAATAATTTTGAATCGTCAATATATAAATCATGAAAAACCATTAAGGATCGTCTATATATAAGTACAGGGCGTTGCCTTCAGGTGACGACAAACTCAGAGGGGGGTATGGGATGGAAGAAAATTTGTCAGAGGTATTGAAAACCACGTTTAGTCGCTGAAAATCACGGAAATGCTTATGAAGTTTGTGACGACGAGTTGGACAAAAATGTCAATAATAAATTAAAATTCAAAGTTTTTGTGTTTTTCAGTCGTGAAGTTTTCTGTCTTTCGATGTTTTGTTACATCTCGTCGGCCAAAAGACCCGAAAAATTTTAATTTGCATGATGGCCACGAAAGCCTTATTTCCCTCAGGCCAATAATATAAGTAGAATAAAACAGTTATTTTACAGCATGATTACAACACATCCTGTGGTGTACCATAATAAGTACAAAATAAATATAAAAAAGTGAAATATATAAGTAGAAAAACCATTTACTACCACCATGATTACAAGACAGCTTCTGCAGCACACTTTAATGTCAGAAAGTAAACGAAGAGATGTAAATGATTAATGGAGGTTTCGTACTTAATTTTGTACACCACAGGGTGTGTGTTATAAGCATGCTGTCAAATTAATGTTTTTTTTACTTATTATTGACTTTTTTGCCCCACTCGACGTCACACACTTCATAAGTGTTTTTGAGATTTTCACCGACTAAACTTCGCTTGCGATACAGTGGAAATACAAGTGCGACGACATCCTATGAAAATTTTTGTTCCTCCTGATGCCTAATATGACCCCACTCCCATCCCCGAGTTTGTCGCTGCATAAAGGTAACACCCTGTATATAAAGCATGATAAATCATTAAAATCGTCTACATATAAAATTCATGATAAATTATTAAGAATTGTCAATAAATAAATCAAAATGAATCATTAAAATTATGTGTGGGTGAATTATCACCGATCAATAAGAACTGTTAATAAAAGGAAGAAAAGAAAGGGTATTCTGGCAATGTGTAAGTTTACATGAATTTCAGCTGGCCACTGATATCACCAGACCGAGATTGATTAGCTGTGTTTATGGTGACATGTTTTCGTGAATTCTTCAGCTCCAAGTCATTGACGGAGTCTATGAGGGACGACGGTGCATGACATAATTTGTCAAAAATCACTATTTCTATTCCAATACTTCCCAACGTTTAGTATGCTAACATCAGCATAAATATGACTGTGCCTGATGGAAATACTACTTCTCAATACAGCGAAATACCCCTTCCACAACGATATTTTTGCTTGATACGAACAGTATCGTTAGATCGAGGTTTCACTGTATATTGTGAATTCATCACATTTTCCATGGATAAAAATTTCCACTGGATAGCAATGGAATTTCGTTCGACATGAAAATGTACAATTAGGAATGATTTTGACCCAGTGAATCCAGATAGTACGATGAAAAAGAATTCGATTATCTCTTGTTTTTAAATACAGTAGTGAACTTTTAACATTTCCTGTGGTTTTCTAAATTTAAATTGCGAGCGGATCTCATATTTCAAGAAAAAGTTTCTCAAGAGGGAGCAACAAGGCCTACAACGTTCAAAACCTCAACGTATGTGATATAAGGTAGTATACACTGACAAGTTGTTTGCTTCAGAATTTTGATATAGCATATAACATATTGCAGTAAAACATATTGCACACATGGCAGGCATTCTTCTGAAACCAACTTGGCGAAGGTACATAACATACGCATGGTATATTCCGCCATGCACCGATTCGTTAGAAATTTCCCTGAGAGAGGTTTAATATATTAATTAATAATATTATTTAGTTTACGAGTTGCATGTGCGGTTTAGTAGTACAGTAGTAGTATGTGGGATTCACTATGTTGCAAGCCCTTTATGGATACCTTGAGTCCAAATACGGTGTTTATAAATACACATACGCATTTGCTTTATTTTATAGCAACGAGGATTGATTGATGAACGGGTGATCCTAAATTAGTGGGATATATTTCAAGAGCCTACATAAGACTCTCAAACAAGCTTTTTTGGTCATAGAATGCCTCGTTGAATCACAATAGCAAAGGTAGTAGGTGGTTTACAGAGTTAGCAACAGCACTTCGCCAACAACAATATCATGTTTCTGACAGATTTGCTACAAGAAGTGCAATCAACCATTCGAGGGTGCTGTGCACTATAATGTGGTAGGCCTTCTTATGGTGCAAACCAGGTAACTCAAATTCTATCAGAAGTCATTATACCGCTTGATCATTGTTTGACGCAACATGACCTTGATGTTCCTTGCACCAATAAAAAAACAAACTCTAATCCAATCCCAAAGTGAATATGCACCCTCCAGTGGTTAATAGCAAATCCATCGGAAATGTTTGTTTTTGGTGAAGTGCCTTCGAGCACTTTCAAAACACACCCTCTACCGCCTTTGCTATTTTTATTCGACTTCGCATTTTATGATCAAAGGTATCTTAGGTATTTAGGTATCTTATTCGATCACCTCTTCAAGTTTGACCCATGAATATAGAACCACCCTCTATAAAAGTAGTTGAGGTTTCTTCGCGGTTTACGTTGAAGATCACCAGAACGTAATAAGTCAACCCTAATGTGAAAGTAATCAGGTAAATACAGTACTAATACTTCCTAAGAAAAAGCAACTGTACCCTTGTAGAAAACATATTTTCAATCGTCCTTGTCAAAAAAAGGTGCTTTTTCATGCGTCATACGTATCACGGAAGTTGATTGATCATGATAGCTTTGCAGGCAAGATTGCATTAATAAAAGAAATATTACCAGTGTTTCTCCCTGTATTGAATGTATTTCGCTGGGTTATATGCTGCGAATCATATAAGAACAAGAATCTATTCATTAGAAGCTCATTCCGTGCTTTTTCTCTTCTTCCATGATGGTATTTGACTCCCTTATTAATAAAAAAACTGTATAAGCGCCAAAAAAGTATAAAAGTTACTTACATTGATCACTTCCCACGCAATGACAAGCACAGGCATGAAAAACAAAAACTCACGGAATGATATTTTGATTGATTGAACGTATTTTTTTTTACGATCACATATCCTATCATGTTGGCTCTCTAGAATCTCCTCATCTGTTCTACTAATATATTTCATCAATATTACATTATTTATGTTAGATATCCAATTCAGTTACTCCTTACCACTGGTCAAGTATTCCCCTCCCCCTGTCTTTGGGTTTTATATGTGGCGAACTTTTTTCTCACTATTATGTTGTACGCTAGCAACCTTTGAGCAACCAAAAAAAAAATTTCACAGCATTTGGTTCAAATCTGATTAGCCTTTGCATTAGCAGCTGAAACTCACAAACTTATGAAAAATAAGGAACTGCAATGAATACCTGACGAAACAGATACATCCAAGTGAATACCACCACTACTTAACCGTACATGTAACCTCGTATACCTTTCTCTGAGGAATTAATAACGAATCGGTACATGCCTGAATGTGTTTTATGAGTTGTTTGGATGACTCTTAATGTATTTATATATGTATATATATGTTGTTGCGATGAGTGTGTTTTGTTTGTTTGTCGATAAACGTGAAAAAATAGCCAACATTACAAGACTGATAACGTTCAGTCACCTCGTTGGACATTTTGCCTGTTGTAGCCTTGTATTTGTATGCTGTGGTTATGAGTATCATCTTCATATGCATTTTAACTAAATTTTTATTGCAGTATTGCAAAAGTGTGGTGCACGTATCATGTACAGGTAGAAATATATAATTTCTTTAATGAAGAGAAAATAGGTTATATATATATAATTGTTTTCATATTTATCTGACTTTCCAACTTTATTTGGGAATTATGTGTAATCACCGCTGAAAGTGACAAACGCAGTGAAATTTAATCAAACTTTCTTTCTCGAGATGATTGGTGGCTATGCATAACCACTGGTATATCACTTTTACACAGTAACATATATATTTTAACATTAAAATGTATAGGAACCAATTACGACCAAAGCCAAACGTCATATAAATGTGAATGTCGTATAAATGAGATTCCACTTTATATTGTAGTTTAGCTGCAATTAGCGGACAAAATTTTTGGTCCCATGGGTGCCCGTTAACGAGAAGTTCTACTGCATTTATCATTGAGTTTCTGCTTTAGTATGATGTTATGAGTTATCCCCAGACCTTTTAATGTGAAATTTATTACAATAGCAATGGTTGATAACATTAATTTTATGTTCATACTGTAGCTGAAATAACGCATAAATACAGTCAAACCTCGTTAGTGCGTCACCTGGTTAACAAGTCACTCCGCTTACCGGGTCACTTTTTGGAAGTCCCAATTGTCTTCACGCAGGAATCGGCACATTTATGTCTTACTCCGTTTAACGAGTCACTCCGCTTACTAAGTCATATTTTTCTCTCCCCAGAGTGACTCATTAACGAGGTTTGACTGTAATACTGATAATAAATGTATCGAAATGTGCAATTTTATTATGTAATATGTAATTCAGTATGGGTCTGTGAGACACAACTCGGGCACTCACGGAACATTCTCTCACCTGTACGCTGGAGAGTGAAAACTGTCAGGTGGTCAATATGAAGTGTTGGCGCGGCCATACTGTGTGTATATTTTTATGTGAACCTATATATGTATGAAATATAATATAATATTATAATATAACTCCAGTGCTTTTTATTTTCCGTGTGATTTCAATTTCTTTCGCTAATTTTGACAATGAATAAAAACAAATATATTTCGATTTTTTTTTAAATTTCGACATGTATAATGTACTGTGTATTGAAATGTTTTCTCCCTAAAACAATCACGAATACGATTAAAAAGAATTCAGATAGAAATTTATTTTTATACAGAAATGCCTTTATCTGAGTGCACAATATGTAATTCTGCTTCGATAGCTCCAGTGGAAGTTTATAGGATGGGGAGAAAAAAAAAAAAGAAAAACGGCAACATGTAGGAAAAACATTCCCATTCCCCAGGCATGTTCTCTAGTAACGCACGGAAATTTCCTTTTCCGGTACAATACACATAACCTAGGAAAATCTCGTTCGAGATCCAATCAATGATTGTAAAACTGGTCTACGTGAACCTCCGGAAACGAATGGCAAATCGGTCGGAAAGAAAGTTCAACTGCAATAAAATACGCATTTCAGTTGAAAATCCTCAGTATAAATCTGTTGAATTTCGAGTTCTGCAATATAGTAACTGGATATAGTGGTAATCTGACTATTCTAAGACAAAGGGATACATAGTTGCTTATCCGAACTACCATTTCTCTCCGAAAATAAGACCTACGAACGATTTTAACTGCTGGTTGAATGCGAAGATGAATTTAGGAAAGATCATTTCATCAGTTTTATCGTACCACGGTCATTTTCGCCACACGAGGGCTAATTAGACCGGGGCCTACAATTTATTGTCGATTCCGAAAGGCAGGCGTTTTTTTTATACTCATCGAGAGGTTGGTGCGCTAACTCCTCGATGGGGGACTCCCTGCGGTAGCATTTTTTTCTGCGGCCATGTCGCCGATTCTGTTGTATGTATACCCCTGTGTCAGGAAACTTTTTTTTTCTGACAAGGACGAACCGGGTATCGAACTCGCGACACCTCTAAACATCCCTTGCTACTTTAGGCGAGTATCTTATCGACCTGGGCTACCGCGCCCCATTTAGAGAAGAAAGAAAATTCAACTGCGCTTGCGGGAAATCGAACCCAAATAGCGGATGAGCGCCCTGGAGTCCAAGGGTTTCCAACTGGTGTTCCGCGGAGCCCTGGGGCTCCGTGACCGTTATTTTTAGGGCTCCACGTGTTCAAATGCTACGGAACCCATAAAAATCTTGGATCCCGGAGTGCTTTCAAAGACGAAAACTTTCTTGTTGCTGATGTTCGCAAAGCTGTTCTTTGTTTTGAATTTCAACGAGATAGTGTAGCGTTATAAAAAAAAATCCAGACCACGTGGATGACTAATCTGAAAATCTCTGCAGCAGCCGAAACATGGTATCGCTAAATTTTAAACAATAATTCAGTCTCCCTTGCGTATTATTCTCGTACCCGAAATTATCAAACGTTTTTCAAGAAATAGGAGTATTTTCTAACAAAATTCACCATTTCCATCATAAATGAAATGCTAAACAAGCTTTTACAAAATTTTGAATAGTAATCCCGCTTCTACTCTAGCCCGACCCTGAGAATCAGTTCAGATTTGATAATAAGCATTCATCATTTTTCCAAGAAGTGAAAGAGTTCGCCCAACAAAAGTAGGAACTCAACTTTCCTCCCATCCAAATGACAACTTGGCACAAAAGTTAATTTCGCTTTAGCAGGTTTTTGTGTCTACAAATAGACTAAATATGCCTTCCGTTTCCACGTTAGACAGTTTCCGTCTTAAAGAGGTTTCCTATGATTGAAAAAAGCATTAATTATTCACTAGAGTGTATTTGTTACGTCTTAGACAGGTCCCCGTCTCATACAGTGTCCGTCTTAGACAGGTTTCACTGTATAAACAAACAATCTTATGTCTATGATCCTGTACTGTGTAAGTTGTTTTCTGAAAGGCATATTTTGAGGCTGATAAAATTATATTTTTATCCATTTGTTGGTTATGGACGAAAATAACTAAGAATGACACCATTTTTTAATGGTTAATAAGTTTGCGAAATATGGACATTCAGTCTGGGGAATGACTAAGAATGCGAATGTTTCCGTGTACATACATACAGATTTTTTGCCGCGCAGAAAAAAGTTCCCTACATGGTCTACTAAGGTAGCATATTATTTTCAGATTCTCAGGTCAGTGCCCGTAAAATAAAAGACAATAAACCCTTGAAGAAAACAATGTTAGAGGGCACATTTCATGTAAGAATATTTTTTTTACTTTCCCCGTGAGCATTTCTGTGCTCATCATGTCGCCCCCCCCCCCATCCTGTAATGGACTCAGGTCCCCTAGACTGAGAACTTTCGTGGGCTTCCTCTATAATGAATTTATAGTGTAAATAAACCGAATATGACTCCCAATATATAGGATGGAATGGCTCCAACTTCTTGAGTTAAGAACTCCAACTTCTTAACCATGAGCTCAATCGGGCACGGTACTGAGACGCAGTAGGGCATCAATCTGAGATCTATGGCGGGCTCAAAAGTAAGACTCCTCATGGGCCTCTCTTTATTATGAACTTATAGTGGGAAAAACAAAAATTATGAGAATAATCTCGGGCCCTGGTTGGAGTTCTGCCAGCCCCACTCCCTTGTGGAAGCCATGCGGAGACATCAGTTGAAAGGGGTTCCACGGTAAGATCTGGCCCAATATGATTTATGAACATAATTATGTATACACTCGAATCCCGTTTCAACGAATACCGCTATAACGAAAATCTCGTTTTAATGAACACTTTTTCTAATGCCGCAGATAAGGTTACATAAGAACAATTGTAAAAACTTGGAATTCCTTTATGACGAAATTGCGTTTCAACGAAGTGATTTCTCCGGTATCCTCGAGTTCGTTGTAATGGGATCCCACTGTATTAAAAGCAGAGACCCCCCCCCCACTCATGGAGGGATAGGAGGACCGTGCGTCCTCCCAAGCCAGACCAAAATTAAAATAAAAGTTCAGTATAACGGTTAAAAAAATTAACATATTGAAAGAAAATATATTTTATGTCTATTTTTTAGCCAATGTCTGTTAATTTTAATGCTTTTTGAAGGTTGATAACTCAAAATCTCTCGCGAAGACAATTTTTCAACCGCGCCCCTTCAAAGGTCGATCATGCGTATGCCCTTGATTAAGAGGTGGTGCATATCAAAAATGTATACATCCTCAACCCATGGCCCTGGACTTAATTCTGCAACTTCGTTGAGATCTCTAAAGTGACGCCCGGTTCACATCGATTGTTGGTTGTGACAGATCCTTTAATTGGCCTGCGGCACGTTTACAGATCGCTCAAGCGGTCCACGACACATTTACACATCACTTAAACGTCCAGTGGTGTAGTTCCACACCACCCAAGTGCGGGTATGGATAACCCCCGTAACTACATAGGTTTTTTTGTGGGTGGTGGTGTTTTTGTGACACTAAATAAAGTGTTCCGGACTCTGCCACGAAGCTGGAAGAGATCTCGGCAACGGGATATGCCCAGTGGCAAAGTTCTGGCGTTCATTCATTCATTGGGTGGTGACTTGATTTTGTCATCCCACCATCGAACAATTCGATGATTTTATAACCGACATTAACGCCCCCCCCCCGTCTAAAATTTGTGATCCCGAAATGTTTCCGCCTGGGGCAATTGTCCCCCCCCCCACCAGTTACGGCCCTTCCTAAGTGGCTCATGGCAATTTGCCTGGTAACTTGACTGTCCCACAGATCATTGTCATATCACTCGATTGACTCCCGCGGCACATTTATACATAATTCGCGTGACCCGTGACATATTTACAAATCCCTTGAGTGACCCGCGGTACGTTTACAGGTACCTCACGGGAACTATGGCGCATTTCCAGATCACTTTTAAATCGCGGCGTATCAACAGGTTACCGTACCACAGTTCCAGAGCACTTAAGCAACCCGCAACTCATATATTCCCATTATGTGATTCGCCCATTTATGGATTACCTAATTAAAAACCTTCGGCATGGTTAAGTGGCCCACGGCACTCTTTTAGTTCAATGAAATGACTCGTACTCTCTTAATACCCTTGCCATAAACCCCTTTTCCAGTTGAAAGGTATGTGAAATACATAAAAAAACAAAGAAATTCCAGTCTCTATCGCATTGAGAGGAATCGAAGAATCATTTTCCCACATTCTCTGTCAGTCATTTTATCAACCATATCAACAAATTCCAACTAAATTCAATAGACACAATAATCTTCAAGAATTTGGCGACAAAAGTAATACGTCACTCTTAATTTATAATCGGAATCTCTTTAGACTATTTCATCGTGACGTATATTGTGTTTTGAATTACCAAAACTGTTTTTCGATTAGTGTCAGTATATTTCCCGTTATATTCCATCGAATTGTCGGATGACAAATTAGTTTTGAAAAGAGAATAGGAGAAAGAAAAATATAACAGCTTGAAAGCTTTTTCGTTCCATACTTTTAAACTGGAACATCCATATCTTTTGTGTTTTGACATGATTTCTTACACTAAGTAATATGTTTCTCTCTTTTTGTTGCTTTTGAGACGTGTTAAGGCAGTCATTGATCGAAAGCTTTCGGGGTTCATGATGAAGACGTTCATTTTCTAGACGTATATTTGTTACGGAACCTATATTTCACGATCCAATAGCATTTTTCCAACGAAGAAATGGCAAACTCAATGGCATCTATCATCTTTTAAGATGCTTTTTTTCCGTGTTATAAACAAGTTATAAATCGGAATGTCACTTTTGTTCGAGCACCATTTAGGTAGAATCATTGTTCATTTTGTCGTATGTATTTCAAAATGAATATACGTGTGACAGATATTGATTAACGTGTTCATTGATGAATTCAAAGGGTTTATCCCTTAAATGCGAAGCTTTACATAGGTGCAAAGGGTTCGTTAGACGTTCATTACCGTAGCCGGTTTGAAGATAAAAATTCAGAATGGCCTTTGCACATAATGTGTCATCATATGTTTTCCATTTTATATTTTGAATTTACCGGTAGATGTCGCAATCAACAACAACAAATCTCCGTTTGTTGCAGAGCATGTGTGAAAAAATTCGACTGTTGAAGATATAAAATCGCATTTTTTTTTTTCATTCCTTAAAAGTCAACCTTAAGATTACGTACAATGTTTAAGAGCATCCAAAAGAAAACAAATAGAAATTACAAATTTATTTTACAAATGAAATAGTTTTCGTAATCGTTTACGTTTTATACAAACACTAATAAGTATTAAGAGTTTTTGAGAATTTTTAGTTATATTATGCTGATGACAGATAATATAAACGTTTTAGTTGTTCATTCGAGCTTCGAATTAACCAAGTTTGACTGTATTAAAAAAAAAAAAAACGAGTTGTCTCATGGTTGTGTTGTCATCTAGTAATCGTAACAGTTCAGCCTCAGACAATATTGCAAGTCAATCGTGACAGTGTTACACAACATTTATAATTCCCAGTATCGTTGCCTAAAAACGTATATAAGTGCTAAAAAGGTTAGTAATTAAAGGGTTTAACACTCATTCTGAGGCAAAAGCTGAATGCCAGATAACAAAATCTCTGTTTTTCCCAGTATAAGTGAATATATCAATGTGGGTATTGTATATATCAATGGTGAATATATCAATGTATACATTTCAATTTTCCCTGGACGGATTGTTTAATATCATTATTTATAAATTAATTTTATAATCCCTTGTGCAACTACCTCGGTGAATAACGTATATTTGTAGTTTTGGTTTGTGTGTATTGTGTTACTGTACGTGTTGATGTGATATGACGTGTGTTTGTGTTGATACAAATTTGAATTTCAAAACAAAAAAAAAAAGAGAATATCAATCATATATTTTTCAAGCCCTTATCCGACAATTTCAGTCGTTTATGAGAGCTATAATCATAGATCCAAATGAATTAAAAAAGTATACTGCAGTCTCTATGTTAATTTTGTAAGGTCCTTTGATTCATTTCTTCGTATTTGTACGATATCTTATATTTTTAGATAATTATGTGCACTGGTATCATGTGAAATTAGCTCATATGCTAAAGCAATATGTGAATTTACACGCAACAACATTTACCATGATTTCCACGTAAAGGTATTTCGATTATCCTGACAGTATTGCCACATTATCGTTTCTGAATGCTGGAAAATATCACAGCATACTGTCGATTTGTTCAGCATCGAACTATAAGTTAGCCAGTCTTCATCAAATGTGGAAAGAAACGCCACCAGAGAATACAGTTTAAAATCATTTTCAGAGACCAGAAGAAATAGAGATGGGAGGCTTTTTCCATTTTGTCTCTGGGTCCAATTCTGTTTCAAACGTGGTTTATTTCTCATTACAAGGAATCTAATCAGATTGAAGTGAAAAGCTTGACTTCTTACAAAACTTTCGGTTTTCTCAAAGAACAATTGGGATTTTCCCGACAAATTAATTCTGACAGAGTTTTCTGAGAAAACCAAGTACAAAATGATTTCTATTCCCATTTCTTTTATTTTTTTTTTGCTCTCCATTCTTTGTTCAAACGAATCTTTCGATTTGGTCTTCTTCTTCTTCTTTCTCATTCCGACAAAATGGACTTTTGAAATTCTACTCTGATTTCCTCAGATTTTCTGTTTTCCCTCTGGGAATATTTGGGACTTGAAATTTAGCTTCCGGCGTTCGGCCTTTACAATTGGTTTGAATTAAATGTAGGTTCGAATTCAATCTAATCTCCTGATAATGATTGAATGCGGTCTTCGGTTCCATTTACTCTGAAGTTGTATCTGGTACCAAACTTAGTAGTTGAATTCAATTTTCAAGATGTCACGGTTACTTTTGTTATCGACGTTTTTGAGCTTCTCCAGCAACATTTGTAATGGGTTTTCGATTGCTTATATGAGAGTTCAATGCACTATAATAAAAATAAGGATTTTGTCTAACTGGGACATCAAACTAGTAATCGAACTTGGTTGATTCGAAGCTCAAGAGGACAGAAAAAGTTTCATTTACCCAATTCATTTCAATTTAGAGCAACTATAGTGTCACTAAAAAATCAGATAAAAATCCCTTGATAAATACAAAAATAAATTGAATGTCATCACTTACTATGCCAATTATCTTACTGTTGCAACTTTCGTTTGCATAAAACGTAAACGATCACGAAAAATATTTCGTTATTTTCTTTTTTTCGATGATTTTAAACATTGTTCAATATCTTCGTGTTTATCTAGAGAATGAATGGTGTGATTTTCCATCTTCAGCAGCCTTATTTTCTGTAACATGTCCGTGCCGCTGTGGTGGTCGAGTGGTCATAGTGACGGACTCGCATCGTGAGGACCCGGGTTCGAACCCCACCACAGTGGTGGTCGGTTGAAGTTGATTTTCTGTGGTTTCCAACTTCAAGGCGCGAATGCGAGCCGATCTCCCCGTTAAAAAGTCTCGCCACAGAGAGCAACAGGCCCACAACGTTGCAAATATTCAATCATTACACTTCACTCAAAATTTGAAGTATAGATGACAGCACTGAAATATCAAGCACAACACTAGCTACACACTCAGACTGTTAGGTGCACTCACTTTGTTCCACACTCTGCCACGAAGCTGGGCTGGAAGAGATCTCGGCAACGGGATAAGTCCGGTGGCGGAGCCCCTGGCGTTCATTCATTCATGTAACATGTCCGTTGCTTCTGAAAGTGTTTGAATATGGACGGACTTCTGCAGCATTTTTGGATTCGTTTTCGAAAATCCTCTTCATGAGAATGTATAATGTGACTTTTTTTATTCTAGATTTTTCCAAATGTCCCTATCCCTAAATTCACCACAGTTTATTTTAGAGTTGCACCAGAGGTATTCGGACACGGTTGAAAATTTTGCTAAGCTAAATTGGTATTTATGAAAGAAATAGAATAATATAAAGAAATAAGAAAGAAATAGAACAATAATGCTAGAGAAAGACACGAATCTCCAATGCATTTTACCAGACAAATAACTAGGTTCAGCACTCCAGCTTAAAATCATTCCGTCAGCTAAAAAACTTTCCGAGAAGCTATTACCACGTAAACATACAGACTTTCGAATTTCTTGAGTAGTAGCATTTGCATCTGCAGAGATTGGGAGGTGCTGATGAAGGCATCAAAGATCTGGTTAAACACCAGTTTTCTGCGTGTTTAACCAGGACAAAAGCCAATGTGTGTGAGACCGATAACGAACGCATGGCGTGTTACTTACAGCCACACCAAAAAAATGATGATTAACTGTATTTTTTTCGATGTTCCCATGCCGTCTTTCTTCAGTAATCAGATCAAATGTGACAGTAAATCACGGCACAAAGAAAAAGCTTAGTTATACATATCTGAATCCAAAACATTAGGAGATAAAGATCGAATAAAACGGGCGATTAATTAACTGGTTAACTAACGTTAAATTCAAAACTTAACGGAGAGTTCCTAAAATTTTAATTAACCCTTTATATCCGACATTGGGAAAAGTTGAATAAGAAAATTATAATAAATTAAAATAAAAGTATAAATTTTATTATTGTTAGTTATATTTTTAAATAGTTATCATGTGAATCACAGTATTTGTTAGGTCATTTTCGTTTCAATTAAAGACAAAAAAACTGTTTCTGAAACAGTTCGAAACAAATTATCTAACCTGGTACTTTGAAGTACTGTCAGGATATAAAGGGTTAACGAAGTTGCAATCAGCCAAGTTCGCTTCAATTCGGTTCTTACAAACTATTCCTAGCCACTCGCGTGTTGTTGAGCTACTGGTAAATAGTAATTCGATTAATTTTTTGTTTTACGGTTGATCGTTGGTTCAAATTATTAATAATATTTTAATTTGGTATTTTGTTGTCGAGTGAAGAAATTATATAAAAATTGTCAAAATCATGATCGCGATAAGGTTTGTTATCAATTGTCCTGATAAAAAATTGAGACACGTCATAAGGTTTCCAAAACCCCAATTTATGTACAGTGAAATCTTGACTAACGATATTCTATGGACGAAGAAAAAATATCATTGTAGATAGATAGATAGAACCGCTCACAGCCCCGGACTGATGCAAAGCACCTTACTTCCGTTACCTCAAAAGAGGCAGAGTTGTGTCGGAAAAGTTAGCAAAGATTTATAGTGGTGGCTCCCCTTGCCCCGTGCTCGTAAGTGTCGAATTACTCGCGTCGTTCTCCCCCTGAAGACAGCCATCAACTCGATGCAAATATCATTGTAGAGGGATTATCGTTACCTTGACATGCCATATTATTATGACGGCCACTAAATTTGAGGAAAAACTAATTTGCAACTGCCTGTATAGAGATATTCATTGGAGTGCTGTCCCACGGGCTTCAAAAGCTTCCGTTTACAAAGAAGTGTTCAATAACGCGAACTGTTCGTTACAAAAGCTTTCAAGATTTCACTATGTTTCACTTTAATTCAAGAACCAGTCACATAATTTGGATTCTTTACGGACCCTCTTCGTGGAAAAAAACACACGCACATGTAGTGTCCGTAGCTTTTCCACAGTTCTCATATATCTATAGTCAAGCTAGAATACACCAAGGGAAGGGAACAAATCCATGTTAGAAGTTGTGTTTTCTTAAACGCTTGAACCTATCCATTTCTGAATAGCATACCGGTAGGAATTCCCGGAAAAACGTAGATTTTCCTACTTCAGAAACAAACTAAATTCATCTTTTTCTTCTATTTTTTCGCGAATTTTATTTCAAACAAACCGTCTGTCGAAATTCCTCTCAAATTTTCGAATTTTCGTAGTGCAGGGTTTGAATCGAATTGTGTGCGTGTATGGAGTAGCCAATCTGTGTAATAATTTCGTGCACTTGAAGAATTGGACGCAACCTCTCGTTGAGGTATGTACCTTTTCTTTATTTTACTTTATTTTCCCTTTACACGTTCACTTTATTGTGGAAAAGGAATCTTTGCAGACAATTTTTTTTCCCGGAAGTACAAAGAAAGGAGGTCTTTGCCTGCGGCTCTTCATTCAGGAAGTAGCGTTCGTTCTTTGCTAAGCCAGAAGAAGAAGACTTACCTGCGGATTACTGCGCTGAGTTATTTACGAACCTACTGTAGTCAGGTTCCGCTTTTCTGATTGCTTCTGAAGCCACTCTCTGGCTTCGATCCGGGTTCGGCCATTGTCGTTCCGCACCTCCTTATTCCCCTTGTCCCCCCTCTTTAATACTACTATATCCTCTTTTCTTCGAGATTTAGCCTACGTACGGCGATTCCCTCGTTCTCTAACTCTTATCAGCATTCCGCGGGTCCGACGCTTATTAAGAATCACAGGAGTGGTAGTATTAGTAGCCTAGCGTTTCGCGATAACCAATTTCGGGATATGCCCTACCGCAGAAGTAGGTGAAAAGTTTGACAAATTATATTTCTCCAATTCCAATGTGGAAAGATATAAAACGCTTTTAAATAAACTCCTATGATTATTTATTTTTTGAATCTATCGCCACTATGGGTACTTTAATACCGTTTTACCTTCTTTCAAGGGCGAGTTCCGTTGGAAATGTGCGTACATAGTAGTAACGTCAATATCTAGCAAAACTACAATGGGGGAAAGGATGCAAAATTTGTAAAACCAACAGGCGACAAAATCATATATCCACCTCAAAGGAGAGCTCGGACAAAGCCCTCATCCGAGGCCCCCTAAAATTATTTGAGCTGTGCCCAATTGATCAGATTTCCACTTAGAAAAATGAAGCATTCGTTCAATTCAAGCGGCATCCGCTATTACAGTCGAATCCCGTTTTAACGAATACCGTTATAGCGAAAATCTCGTTTTAACGAACACTTTTCTGATCCCCCAAATAAGTTTACATAGGAACAATGCTGGGTAACCTGGGATTCCTTTATAACGAAATTTCGTTTTAAGGAAGTGATTCCTTCGGTCTCTTGACGTTCGTTATAGCGGGATTCGACTGTATTATACAACCTGATCCTATCATCGTGGTGGGCCGATATGAGGAATGACTCCGCGGGGTGTGCCTGGCAGGCCCATTTATTGAGACGACTCTGGGGTAGACAACTGACAATCTCTTCCTTCTTCACTTCAGAAACAAACAAAATGAGCGAAACAATACCCAATGCCTGATAATTTATAAATATCCTTCATTGAAAAAGTATCGTTATAAACTGTATATTTTTATAGCGCTGAAGTGTTCAGCTATTTCATAGAATATCGAGTAAAATTATAGGAAATAACTGATCAGTCAAAAAAAAATGTGTGTGATTATCTAATAATTCTATACTATAACTAGATATTCTATGAAATAATTCAATTGAACACTTTAACGGTAACATATGCATATTAAAGCGAGTTGTGTTTTGGTTGAAAAACAATTGTTGGTGTGGTAGCGCCATCTGTTGTTAATATATCCAAGGAACATGACCGAAGATTGACCACTTATGCGTCCTCATATCCAAGTTTAGGAATCGCTGGTAACCCCCACTTTAACGCTTTCTCTTGCATATTGAGTACGTAAATGATGTAGTTATACGTTGAAAGCCCTCCTGCCACTACTATTCAAAACGTATATACTTAATATTCAAAGCGGTTCTGTTTTGGAGGGAAATCAATTTTTGTTCAATGTTGGTGTAGTGCGTCATCTCTTGTTAACATGAGTAAGGAACATAGCCAAAGATGCGCATGCATGCACATGCTTCGTCATGTCCAAGTGTAATCAATTCTCTGGTAACGTTTTTGCCCACATGCTTTTTCTCGCATTTGAGCACGTAAATAGTACATAATATCTTTACACTAGAACCCTTGCTGTCACCTACGGAACATAAAAAATATGTATGGTAGGCATGAGCCCGCTTAAAAATCCTGCACAGCTGAATGAAAACAAAAAGATTTCAGTGGTACTTATACTCTCGCAGGGATCTCTCTCTTCCCTGATACGGGACACATTTTTTTTGTTTCACCTGCAAGTAACCCACCTCGAGATAGACCTCCTCATTGTTCCATTTATTATTTTATATATATACATATATAGAATTTTACTAACGTTCACATGTGTATGATCAAACTGCCGATGAGATTTTTTTTTCTTATGAACGGAGGAATTTCGGTGTGAAGCTTGTTGGGGGACGCCATCTATCTGTGGACGACTCGGGTTCAAGCAAAATACAGTAAAATCCCTTCAACGATCACCTCTGTTTTACATGCAAATAAAAATTTCCCGCCCAAAAAACTATTTAAATTATGTATATTGAACCCCTCCTTAATGGTCACGGTACGGTCACGGACACCACTTTCACTATAAGGTACAAATACATATACAAGTACAAACATAAAAAATTACAATAGGCAAATTGCCTAATGAGGTGGCTAAAATTAGATTAAACCCATGTGCGAACACCAAAAGTTGTAATTTAGGTTCAAATTATGCTCACCAGAAACAGAACAGGGTCGAGTATTTCATCTACTGTTGGATTTAACGCTGTTTAAGCTCTAGCAAAACTTTCACTGACGACTCAGAGAAAAAGAAAATGATGTCACCGAATACAGTGATTTAATGACGGTATCGGCGGAAGATTATGTTCCTATAAATTGATGGGAGATCATACTACAGGGTGTTTCAAAAAGAATCACCTGATTTGAAATGCGTATATTATGAAAAATATTGAACACATAGTCACTTAAGATTAATTTTATATTACATGGCTAATCAAAGTTCTTTTGTACAAACACAGTTACAGGTGTTCAATATGTCCACCTTAGGATGCACGGCATATGGTAGTGGAATTCGTTCAATTTGCGAGTATGTTTGCATCCACGGCTGCTGTTGTGCGTATCTTCAGTTCGGCTAATGTAGCTGGAAGGGAAGGCACATAAACAAAAACATAATACAAGGACAAAAATGCATAGGATTCAATCTCGCATTCCATACTACATTTTAAAGGAGTTGGAATACTGAGGAAAAACCATCAAAACATCGATTAATCAGTTTTTTTTCACAAAAGAATGTAATTTCGGTGTACAAACTTTCTGCAATATTCCTTTTGTAATTTTAATTGCGTATCTGTGGAATAATTATGTGCTTTCATGAATTTCGTTCATTTTCAAATGAAGAACCATTTCAGTTGCTTTTAATATTGTATTTTACTGTCTCGACAGGGAACCCCCCCCCCCCCAGATACCGTCACCCCTCTTTTACGGACAATTTTTTTTTTTGTTTGTCCCGCGAATGTACGCAGAACAGGAGTTTCACTGTAATTCTCAATTCCAGACTCAGGGATCAAACCTGCGGGTGCAGATGCTTCCTCCACGGTGGTAGCCGAGAATTCTGCCACCGCATCACACGCACCATGCGAATTTCGATCTTCAGAATTCTGCAAAAATGTTAAATTCTTAATTTACTCCATGACTTATTTTTTTCTTAGCCTGTTTATTCTTTAAAGTATTTGGTTTCCGTTCACCAGATGGAATGTCGATCAGTCTTCTTCCCTATTAATTACTTCTCTTTTGCAGAATCCCATAAAATGTTCAACTTCCTTCCAGAAAGTAGAGTCGCTTCTTTACTTTCCAAGTATAACAATGCATCCATTAATCACTCAGCTAGAATACGCGTATATATATCGGATATTCTCTTCTACACCCCAACTAATCATGGCTATAAAATTCTTCGAGAATGAGCGCACACAATCAACGGTTTCCTTCAGACTCTTTCAATAAAAGACGACGGGAAGCAAAGCAGCATGAGGCAAATGGATGAACAACACACGCACACACACATCAATAAGGCTTCGTATCGGTTGGTGGCGAGTCAGAGTGAGAAGCAATAACAACAACTTTTACCGCTACTCGAAAATTATTCCGGAAAAGCACGTTTGCGGTTAACGGCGCCGTAAATTTAATAGGAAATTCCGGACAGTGATCAGCTTCTTAGCGTTTGATGCTTAAGAAACGCTGCATCAGAGCCTTTCAATTATTCGTCGGGAACCATGCCAAGAACTTAATATGTACTCAATCAGGCTCTCTCTCTGAGAAATTCCCAATGTTGAGTTGAAAATCACTTAATCTATGACGTACCCAAAGATACCAAGCACTGTAGATGGATTTCGTCTTCAAACAGTTATAAAGACTTCTTATTACAAACAGCGTTGCTTGCACAATTTGCGATCGTTCATAGAATGTCTGTCTTTGATTTTTGATGCCGATATATTTTTAGTTCCAAAATGATCCTCATTTGCCCTTAAAATGGAACAGCACAAATCAGTATACCCCCTTTCCCGGTTCAAAATGTCATATGTCTTTTTTAATGAAGTAAGCTTTCTTCAGATTTTCAGCAAGTGAAAATGGTTTGCGGAAACTTTGTCCCTGACATTTCGCGTCCGGTGAATTCCCCGCCCCGGACATTTCGCCTTCCCTGCCCGTATGAGTTACCAAGTGAATAATAAGTGAGTGACAGCATAAATCAAAGCCCTAATCTGAGGGCTCTATGTGTGTGCCATTCTCAATTAGAACTTCAGCTTGGGAAAAATGAGGCATTTGCCCAAGTTGCACAGGCTATTATCATAACACCTGATCCCATTAGTGGAGCATCCATATCACCCGAGAATGCCCCGCTGGTCGTGCCTGGCCTGGCAGACTAAAGTGTTAAGACGGCCCTGGTGTAATTTATTAAAGAATCGGGCCATTATTTCCTTCTTCAATTCAGAAACAAACAAAATGAGCGAAACAATGCCCAATAATTAATAAATACCCTCCGTTGGAAAAAGTGCCGTTATAAAAATGTATATTTTTACCTATAAAAAATGCACTGTTTAACTATTTCATAAGAATATCTACTGATATTCCAATATGCCTATTGGTTACTTTCACTCTAATGTAGTCGATACGGTTATTCGTTGCATTTTTCAAGTTTTGTAAAAGATCTTTTGTCAAACGTTTATAGGGTAATACCGGTCTCAGGATATAATAAGTTGCAAAAACAGTGGGTTTTTGTTTTTTGTTTTTTAGAAGATGTTTATGCACTAAGAAGTGATGATTCATGAATTGTAGAATTTACATGTGCATTACGTGAGACACACAGGGTCATCTTATCACATGAATTGCACCCGTGGACAGCACGGGGACCTCATTTGTAAAGAAGTCTTCTCTATTATGAATTTGTGTGAAAAACAAAGAAAAAAAATTATCAGAATCATTCCGAGTCAACGGAACCCTGTCAGCCCCCATGATGAATGCAGTGATCTCAGTTGCGGAGAGAATTCTACGATGAAATCTGGCACATTGACTCATGACGACAAATATGTATATCAAAAGGTGGTTTTAAGCCCTCTTTCATTTTACCCTGGGGGCTATGATGCTGTTGAGACGGCAGTAGGGACAATTTTTTTTTCGACAAATATTAAAAAATTTATTACAGTTCCCTGAGACAGCTTTATTACCATCAACGGTTCCGCGGAACAACTTTCTAGCTATCAGGGGTTCCAAAACGAATTATATTTTGGAAAACCCTGCTCTCTAGGATCAACGGTTCGCCAGTAATTTGCAGCTAACGGACCCTTAGGCTAAAGTTCAGTGAAGTTTGTATGCATGTTCTTAGGGTTCAGTAATGATCTGGGACTGCCCCCTCCCCCAAAATTAAAATATTTTTCTTTTGTTTTTAAGCTTTTATTATAACCAAAATTACTATCTACCAAAAATTTACATAATGATATATTTCATTTTTTCTTAACGTGGTAGTGATAGGCTTATGAATGACTTAATACTGAAGGAATATTTTTTATTCCTTGCAATGAAAACAAACAGAAGTCGGAAATTTACACATCTATCATATAATTATCGTTGAGTTCTGCTTCCATTGTATCCAAATTCGCTTAGATTTATACAAATACAAATACAACGCCACAACAGGCAAAATGCCCAACGAGGTGGCTGATAAAAAGATGCCCATAAAAATATGGATGTCATATGTTTCAAAAATACAGCAACCCCATTAAAAATGCAATTAACACAAATTATAAACAATATATACACATGATAAAATATTATACAATGCCCATAAAGAATACTTATGGTCGTCTTATTCTAAGAATGGATAGCTTCTCGATTTACCCCAACATGTTTATCGTATTTCTTTTTAAACGTGTCAATAGTGTTACAATTTACTACCTCCGGGGGTAAGCTATTCCATTTATTAACAACCCTATTAGAGAAAAATTCCCTGCGACACCATAACCTTGCATTGGCTTAGATTTGAAAGTATACATTTCAAATACCAAAATTTTGGTGAAATTTAAATCAGAAATACTGACCCGAAATTTGGTCCTTTCCGATGCAGGAAGTTGTTGAATTAGTTGAATAAGTTGTTATGTTATTAATGAAGTTGTTATATTGTGTGTGTGACACACAATATAACTTAATATCTTATATTGAAATAATTAAATGCACTATTATACGAACTATAATTTTTAATTACATTTGTGATACTTTATAAATGTTTGGTAGCCCTTTAACTGATGAAAGGATCGAAATCGGAGAGTTGAGTGCCTATGAATTTAAATGACTTGGAGGAGAAAAACGAGCGCTGATGTCAAATCCGTTTAGTACTGATGAAATTGAGTGAAAAATTGGTGATTAATTAGACGGCTATACCTAATGATGAGCATGAAAATTCCACCCCACAGAGCTCCCTCTCTAACACGACGGCGATCAAACATTCAAGAACTACTGGAGTTGATCTCCACACTGATTGATAGCGTGAAATCATCGCAACACCACGTCTAACTAGAGATAATATTAGGGTTATTATAACAGCTGCTGATACGAGATACTACTAATTAATATGAGAGATAATTAGGAATTCTCCTCATTCCTACACGGAGAAATTCGGACTGGGTTTATTCGCAACTCGTTATACGTAGCGTCGTTTACAGATCGCAACTCGAGAAAATGTTACCGTCATAATAACGAACTCTCGAGTGATGCATTATATAACTCTTCGATTATATGAGCAGCTTCTCTCCTCTTGATATATCGGATCCGAATTATTAATGATTAGATTCAATGGAGATCAAAATTTACCTTTACACTAGCTTCCTTAATCCGAAATAATAATGATGATCAAAACGGATTATGATAACGCGAATATGACTTTGACTCTAGATAACTCAATGCGAACTTGAGTTATCTATTGTTATGTCCAAAATAATATTGTGATAGAATAAAGAAAATATTCCATTATAGGCTACTCAAAATGATATTTTACCTGTTAAATGTGGGAAAACCCGTTTTACTCGCATTTAACACTGTTCTTTCCCAAATTTTCTCCGTTTTTCGAATTCCAATACCTTTGTGAATTTTACACTTAGAAACATGGGGGGGGGGGGGGTTTGGTATCAGGAGAGACAGGGCAACAACTTTCTAATTGTAAGTTAGAGCACGAGACAATAAAAACTTGGGTTCCTATGAGGTTTTTCTCATAGAATGATTAGCATTGTTTCTTAATCCGTGAAATAATATACTCTGCTAAGAAATACATTGAAGGACGACAATCTTCTTGAACTAGGTCCGTATAAGCCTTCAATAACCAATCTCTTTGAAGGCGGGAAACACGTAATTCCGAAATTTTGCACACTTTGTTTTCCTTCAAGCGGCCGCGGAGCCCCTGGGAAGTTGAGAACCGCTGAGTTAGAGTGTCATCACAAGAAAACTGATTTTTTTCCTTCTTTACGCCGCGTTTTGGGAGAAGCATTTCTCTGACTATTCTCGCAGCCGAAAGGATAAGCAACACGACGTATCATGAGTTAAACCAATGTTTCCAAAATAGGTAACATCGCCAGTTGGAGGGCGAGAGAATGGTCCAGCGGGGTGTTGGAAGCTTCTGGTATAACATAGAATCCTATAGATTGGTTCAAGTTAGGGAGGGATGAGAGGAAGAATGTTCTGGAGACGGTTGCGGGATCCCCAAACAAAATGTTTGGGTACCTCAGAGCTAAACGATATATGTTACTCTCAATTAAATAAATTTTTATTGGCAAAAAGATTTAATAGATGATATATATTTATAGATGCTATAATGATACGTTAATAATGAACCAAATCACAGTACATACATATTGTGACAAATGGGGTTATTATATATATATACAGTGGAATCCCGTTTTAGTGAATACCGTTATAGCGAAAATCTCGTTTCAACGAACACATTTCTGATCTCTCAAATAAGTTTACATAGGAACAATGCTAGGTAACCTGGAATTCCTTTATAACGAAATTTCGTTTTAACGAAGTGACTCCTCCGGTCTCTTGGCGCTCGTTATAACGGGATTCGACTGTAATAACAAGCAATTATGCATACTTACCAAGCATTTGGTATATTTGATAAATTTCCGTAAATTTGTCACTTTTACCGGCGATTATGCATAGTACTAATGTGTCGTTGGTGAATTTAATAAGTGCTAAGAAATGATAAATTTCGCCTGCGATTATGCATAATCGAAAGTCGCGTCATTGGAAAACATGATAAATCGTACTGTATGATATACTATATATCATAATTCATACATGTATTGTGTCATTATATTGGGGGTACGATCATAAAATTTGTTATCATTACATCGGAGTCCGACTATATCCATCACACATACCAGAGTAATTTGGAATTTTTTCCATATTTATCAAATTCATCAATTATGCCAGGGCATTATGCATAGTCACAGATAAAGGCGATGAATTTCAAATATTTATCAAATTTACTAACGATGCTTGCGGGTATTGTGCATATATCCGCCGGTAAACTTTTAATTAACTCTCATAATATAATTTATTGAATATATTTTTTACTCTGGTTAATAATATCCTCAATGATAAGAATTCTAAGCATCTCGAATGAGTTCCAGTGATTTTTTTTAAATGAAATCAATAAAACTGAAATAATATATTTTTGTGAAAAAAATGAAAAAAATAAATGAATTCCAAGAATTTGTTTCTCCTTTTACTTTTGAAATAACTACTGAGAATGCATTTGTCGATACTGAGCATCTAACTGAATTAATTCTTCTAAATATTTCCATTTAGTCTCGTAATTATTCTTTTACCAGAAGATATTTTTCTCAACTACTATTCAATTTTTTTTTTTTAGTTTGAACCAACGTGAAATGGAATAAAATCGAAAGTTTTTAATAAAATTGTTTTTTCCTTATGTTTCTGTTCCTTCTCATTATTCCCTTTTTTCACAGTATCGCAATTACCGGCTTCATAATCCGTACTACTTGAATGTCTATTCATAAATGCTTTGGAAAAATAAAGGAATTCTCTGTCTTTGGTTTTATACTTTCTGCATTTTTTCGTACTTCAAGTTAATTTTGTATTGCTATTACCTTCCTTTTTCTATTCATAATTGACGAGATTTTGAAGTTCAAAGCACTTAGACTTTTTACGATTTTTGTGTCTATTTTTGCTGCGAATAATTGAAAAGGAATAATACTGTAAAATGTATACTGTATTACAAATACCGGTAAAACTATTCTTATTTTAGAAATATACTCATAGTTATGATTATGATTTATTACTCACAGTTTGTTTACATGGGTGAAGATTATAAACAATAATAATAGCAATGAAACATAATGTACACAATTAGTGTATAAGTTATCATTAAGGTGTTCAAATCAGTTATCCAATGAAATACCTGAGCACTTACCGGTAACAAATCTACCGATTTCGATTGGCGATTCCACTAACACCAACTCTGGCCATATTGCTATATTGCATTTTACTGACATTAGTTGGAAATGAAGGCGTTGGATATTGGTGGTCGCCTCAACTTCGTTAGGGAAAACATCTTATCTATATCCTAAACGAGGTTCGCAATTCGAACCGATGTTCAGCAACCTTCACGGTCGTAGACGAGCATCTTACCACCACACCACTCGGATGCCATTGGCGATACTGTCTAAAGATGTGGTATTCTAACATTTTTGCTGTACGATTTGTTTTCCAATTGGCTGGTGTATTAATGTAGCAGAAGTTTAAACACTTTTATGGAAAACCTCAGATGAGATATTTTGGTATTTTGTGTTATTTGCGTAAGTGAAATGGTTGGTTCCTTACTAGAGCGATGGTAGGTGCATAATAACTAACTTTTTGCCGTGTGTTAGCCAAAGAGAAATTAACGTCCCATGATTGTTCGTAATGAATGATTGCAGTACATTAATATTCCATAGTTATATTATTGTTATATGGAAGGCAGATGACAGCATCAGTATAATACAAACACGTAACCGCTCGATTGACGTGGTGGTAAGATGCTCTTCTACCACCGTGTCTGTTGTCGTCAGGTCAATAATTCCAGGTCCGAACCGGGGGAAGAATACAGATGAGATATTTTCCCTGTCGACTTCAAGGCGATCACTGATTGTTAGCGCTTTCATATCCAACCCAACTCGTAAATGCCAGTAAATTCCCTAAAGCGATGTGGACGGAGTTGGTACATGCTGAAGTGGTATAACATGAAAACAATCATAAATGACAACAAAAATGCATAAAGAAGTACGTAGTAGTAGTTTATTTGACACGACCTTGGTTATCTCGTTAAGAAAATAATGTTGCGAAAACATCATTTTAACTCCTTCGCTTACAACGTATTGACAAGAAATACGGGTGACCTCTATTTAACGTATCATCGATAAATATCGCAGCCTTAACCTAACCTAACCACATGTTACTAAAAGGAAAAAAAAGGAGAAGAGAAAAAAGTAAAAGAACAAAAGAAATGAAAGAGTAAAACAGTATAATAGATAAATGGATAAGAGTATAGAAACAAAGTAGATTTTTCTTTTCACTCTCACCTTACGTGTTCTTTTTCTCTCTTATATGTATATAGTAAAACGATATATCATATGTGTGAAAAAATCACCAATTGAGGTGTAAAAATAAACGGAGAATAAAAAACGCAACTTTATAGTGTTACAACAAAGCTTCGCGACAGTAATGAGAGAAGAAACAAAACAGAGAAAACTTGTTTGAATTCATTCCACTCGCGTGTGAACGCAATATTACATCCTTGTATGAGGCATATTAAAGGCTTTAATATGCCTCTTTAGTAATCACACTATGGCAGTATATAAGAGTAGTTGTATTAAGAAACGAACTGTAGACGGCCTTAATACAGAAAAATCTATGTATAACAATACTCCGCGTACCACGAAAAATATCGTTGTGAAGAGATTACCGTTATATTGAGAGGCAGCAGTTCAATACGAGGTTATAGGAATTTCTAAAGAATACTTTAAAAATTATCGTGTAGAGGGATTTATCGTCGTATGAGTTATCGAGCATGATAGTAATATTCTCTGTATTTTAATATTTGGCAAGCTTCACAATGAATCAGACACTTTTGATTCAAATAAACTCACTCATTATTAATCGCATTTGAATTTAATCTAGCGACGGTTAAATGCAATTGCAAATGAAGTTATAGCAGCCATCGTGATATCATTAAATATGTTCGTAAATAACTGGAGGTTTGAATTCGAAACGTGATTTCCATCAAATATTCAAAATAATTGATCCAAACTTGAGTCCAAAATAGATTTCCAGTGTGCTTGTATGGAATAATATATCATTGAAGTTTATTGAGTATAGTTTGGTAGTTTTTCATTTTCAAATAATTTGGAATAGAATAAATTTGAATAATTTTTTTTCTACTTTTCTTGCAATATTTATACTCAGATGATCACTCGAACGACGTTTGCAGTGAAAATTAGTTAAGCAATGGAAAATTTATTATTATTTTATCTCCCATTTAATAATAAATTAACTAGCAGATGTTTTATAGGTGGTAAAGTGTGAAAGTTTTGAGATGTTAAAATATTTAGACTGAACCACAAAGGTCACTAGTTTAAAAAAATCATAAAAATTGAATAAATAGTTCTACCAGTATGCGGTTTCCCAAAATGCATCCAGAAATCGCACCAATAATTGCACCAAAACTCATGCCACCTATCCGAATGTTTTCGGCGAAATAAATATTTCCGATATATGGACAATTTGCCTTGATAAGAACGAATCTGCATATGGAAAAAGTCTGTTATAACGTGCATGGATAACGGGATTCTCGCTGTTACGGGTAACTCGAAAGTGATTATCAAACAGCTAATGTTGAAGATGCAAAAAATATTTGCTTACGGAGAGTCACTTATGAATGAAAATCAGAATGAATTTGCTTTATCGACAACGGATGTCGAAAACAAGATGTTTTCCTTTCTCTTCCGTCAAGAATGGTACATGTTACTGCCAAAGCCCGAAATTGGCCAGTTCGCGATGGGGCCGGAAACTTCGCGAATTGCCAATTTCATTAAATATTGACCCGTCCAATGTAAGAAATTCGATCATTGGCCGACCAGTTCGTTAATGGGCTGGTGATCCCTGACCAAAGTCGATAAAAAAAAATATATGATTCGGGATCATTGCGAAGTTGGTGGGTTTTTCGGGTTAATTATGTCCACGTTAGTTATGACAACGCATCAAACCACTGTCATGATGTGATGCTCATTTTTCTTTTCGAAATTTGGAAGGAAAACCACAAGTTAATTAAATTTTTTTATCGTTTTTTTTCCTCTTAAAATTCACTTTTTTTTTCTCGTCACATGGAGCTAATCCAACACAGCTGCTATATATAGACATGTACACACGTTGTCGGCGGCTAAAGAAATATATTTGGCTCCTACCGGGTCGTCTTACATCAGCACATCAAGCTTTGGCCAGGGATCTCCGGCCACTTTGCGAAATCGCAGTCATTGCTTAATAATGTTATCATTCTGGTTTTGCTGTCACTTTCGAAAAGAACGGAATGGACCAATACCATAACGTGGAAATAAAATCAATTTTTTGTTATCGGGACTTTGGATAATGTTATCATTTTTTTTTCATTCCGCCGAATATTTTCTAGCGCATCCTCAAGCTAACGTTTAACCAAAACAATTTTTTTATTCTGTGAGTTATAGTTATCAGGCTGGCTGCAAGACTATGAATTAATATAGAAAAAAAGTGTTCTCCATCCCTTCCCTTTTTCATAACATTTCCGTACTCTAGGCCGTAATGAGTCAGCAATATTTGCTGTGACTCATGTTCGTGTGCAGCCGCTTTTGCAATGGACTTCCTATAGTGAGGTCAAATCCATGGCGTGAAAAGCTCTTTATTCCAGTTCTTTATCAGTTTCTTTCAGTTGCCCAGATTCAAATTGCTTTTACTTCAGTGAAACTTTCCCAACGCATCTACGAAACTTATTGTCCATTAAAAAATCGTAATTCGTGATTCATTTATTATACATAAAACAATTCCATTCTCACGCTTCACAGTGATTAAACAAGAAAAATTCAGGATTTTGGCTCAAAGGTAAAAAGTATTGTTTTATAATTGAAAAAAGTTTAGAAATTTTGAAAATTTTGCGACCTGGAAAAAAAAACAGAGTTGTCCCGTTTTACCAATACCCGTTTATCATACAGTACGTCCCATTCGATGAAACCGGATGAATGTCACCTCCATGCAAACCCAACTTTTACGGATATAGTTATCATTTTGTTATTGTTATCAAAAATCCCGAGTTCCAATGTGATCACATTAAGTGGCATGGACTGTATCTTGATGAATTGGCATGTTTTCGAAATAGCTTTTATTCATTATAAATATTTATTGCTTAGGGGTTGGTCAACGCACACAATATGTCTATAAAACCCAATTTCGAATTTTTAAGTACTATGAACTTTTCTGCTTCTAACTGTGTTAAATTTTCAGTTCTACCTGTACTAGCAATATTTTCAAAATATTTTAAGACAAACTGCTGGCATGCATTATAAATACCAATGTTTTCCACTAAAATGCTTTATTCTTAAATTTTTTCTTAGATAACGAGAATTTTTTTCAACACCACGCATTCAAATGTCTTGACACTTTGTGTCTCTCAACACTACTTTACTTTAACAAATAAGGGTAAATTTTTGTGATTTTTGAAAATTTCCATGTAGTGAAGTAAAAATTCTAGAAAAAATAACCAAATATTAAAATCCTAAAATTTCGCGCTAAATTGTATAAAAGTATGCGTAGTATATAAAAAAAATAGAGTGCCTAAAATGAATAGGAAAAATTTAAATTTTCCATAAAGGAAGGAGATTTTTCCCCATAGGAAAGCATGGAAAGCCAAGATAGTGCATCAACCCCCCCTTAACCAATTTTTATAATATATCACGTAAGCGTAAATATCGCGAGAAAAAGTTTCAGGAATGATCAATTCTGATAAAATAGATTTATCCTGATAGAGAACTGAAAATAAAAAAAAAATATTCGAGATTTTTTCGGAACGAAAAACGGATAAATCGCAAAAAATTTCTTTCGTTTAAGTACGATTAGTTAATTTTAATTAGCATTTCTCCACAAAAAAATAATTAGAAGAAAAAATCTAGCGGTAACGAAAACGAGTTACACCGAAAGAACGTAAACGACACTCCGGATTCGATCCCAGGACAAAAAAAAAATTTAGTTGAAAAAAATTGTCCTTAAGCTGCTTTTAAGGTTCCTCTAGGGAATTACTCGCAATTAACAAAACTAATTTCTCTCTTGAAGACGCCTTAGGTTTTTGTTTAGGTTGTTTCCTAATTTTTTCCAACGCGGATCTGTCAAGTGCGGCAGCATAGGAGTAGAAACATAGGAGTAGAAAAAATAATGATTGAAATTAAGGAGCAGTTTCGGCAGGTTGTTCATTTGTCTTCGAGCTTGTAATTTCGCATGCATAGCTCACAGATATTTCAGCTATGAACTCAGGATTTTTTTTTACACTTTCCAAAAAAAAACCACTTTGCTAGTTATCACTCGTGGCAATGATTAGCCGATGTTGATTATACAGAATTCATTTTCCTCGCTTCTTGCATTAAACATTATTAGTTTCTAGAAGGAAAAAAAAATGTGTTTCCGTGGATGAGAGAAAATATTGATCACGATAAGAAAAAAAGTGAATGTTAATGCTGGAATTTCTGTTTGGACGTTATTGAGTGCTGATGAATATTTTGTTAAATGTGATAAATCGGTTATTATGCGTACTTACCAATCCTGTTGGCAGGTTTGATAAATTTATCGAATATGCATAAACCTAAGCGACGTTGGTAAATTTGATAGATACTAAAAAAAATATCGCTTTTACAACAGGCTATGCATAATTTAGCGGCGTTGGTAAATTTGATGAATAAGGAAAACATTATCACTTTTACCGGTGATTATGCATGATAATCAGGTGTTATTGGTAACTTTTATAAATATGAAAAAAATTTCAAATGAGTCTGGTGTATGGGATGAATATATTTGGACCCCGATATAATGATAACAAATTTTACGATTGTACCCCAATATAATGATAGAACATTTTACGATCGTACCCCGATATAATGATAACAATACATGTATGAATCTCATGTATAGTACATCTTGTAGTGCGGTTTATCATGTTTACCAACGACGCGACGCTTACGTACTATGTATAATCGCCGGTGAAAGTTAGGGAAAGGTTTAGGGAAAGTTATCAAACTTATAGAAATGTTATGTAATTATGTGTAATAACCGGCAATTATGCATAATAACGGAATCATATCATATTTACCGCATATTTATTATATTTATGTAACCATATATACACATAAAATATCAAAAATGATGTCTTAGATTCGTCAAGTATGTGCCGGAATTTCTGAAATGAGATCTTTGGTGTTAATTATTCAAAGATTTTATGGACATAAATCATCAAAGTACGTGTCATTTCTCTCTCAGGATTTAATATTCTGGTTGGAAACTTTCAATAGATTCGACAGAGAGAGAGAGAATACAATATAGTTAATGGAGTGCTCTTTAGATTGACTAAAATGTTTCATGTGAGAGGAGTTGCCGTACAGCTGCTCAAATTCAGCGATATTCAGTTTCGCTATGCAAATCGCCATGGGAATACACTCCCATTTCGAAGGCACTCTCTCCGTTTTAGCGTGTTCCCATCGATCCGTATAGCACACTTAATGTCATTGACTGAAAACACCACGCACTCGAAATGCAGGTTTATTAAGACGCATGGGACGATATATCGCAATCCAGTTGTATGAGCGATGATAACTACCAGTATATCGAGATATATGTGGCAGAGAAGGCATTGCATCCTATGCCTTGGCGATTGCATGATAAACAGCTCCCGTTTCCCATATCTCCTTATTAGATATATGTGAGGGGAGGTGGATTTCTGGAATTACGTTTCCAAGTGAATCGGAATAACCCAGATAACATCAGGTTCATCATTTCAAGTTGCTCTCAAGCGTATCAAAACGCCTGGAAAATATAATTTGCAGAGGTTAAGCGAGTTTTGCCGAAATAAACATTCCCTTGATTAAGACCATGATATATGCCGCATACACTATCTGGAATAGTCTTTGACATTCAAATACTTTTTGCGGTCGGATACTCTAGTGTATGAACTTTCAAAGATTAATGCTTACAAGCAATTTGTTCTTATTTACAAATTGCTGAAAAAACTTCTTGATTAAAAAAATCGATGACTCTGAGAAGTCAAAATTGAGATCAAAAAGCATTGAAACAATTGATATATTTGAGTGCGATTTGCAAAATACAATTACGACGGTTGGGGACTTTTTTTCGTATAAAAAAAAAGAAATTAGTTCAAATTTCTGTCTTTAGAAACGCTGCACCAACACAAATCAGAATTCCATGGAAAACAACTTCAATCTCTTCTATATCCGATGCGTTCGTAAAGTGTCAGCCGGTGATACGTGGCTGAGGTAAAACAATATCGTCAATAACCTTCCATTGTCGACATCACAATGAATACCTTATGTAATCGCCACATGAATGAGCTGTTTTAATCGTACACCCTGCATGAGGAGTGAATCTGATTTATAGGACTCTCTGATTTGCGTATCCCCCAGTGATTGGTTTCTGTGCGGTGGCGCTCTCTATCGACGAAAATGTCGAAACTATATCAATATATCAACTATAAAAAATATGAAACTATATCAAAACAACCCCCCCCCTCACCCCCCCCCCCCCGTGGGAATAGTTTTTTTTTTACAATCCGCATTTTCATATATACCAACTCCTTCAATTTTTATGAATTTTCAAACTACATACGAATTTACGGGCGACTGTGTATGTCTACCTGTCGTCCGATAATTTTTATTTCATGGTGTCCTGTATATCAGGCGATCGAGATTCTACTGTATATCACGCTTTTAAACAGTGAACATATTTTAAAAAAATAGCAAACTTTATATCCCAGGACAAATTCGTCATTATCAGAATAC
Organism: Pholcus phalangioides; assembly: GCF_987345545.1. NCBI lineage: Eukaryota > Metazoa > Arthropoda > Arachnida > Araneae > Pholcidae > Pholcus > Pholcus phalangioides. The sequence goes on from NW_028301608.1 coordinate 22,673,491, forward strand.
GAAATAAGTTTTCGCCGAACTTTTCTATATATCATTTCATTCAATTCCAGCTACCTATAAAACATTATATTACTAAATATACTTTTTTCCCAGCATGGGAATTCATGATGTTCCACTTCGGATACATTCAAGCCATTTCCCGAAATAGCAAATTCCTCCACATATATATGTACAAGAAAAAGAAAAACTGAAGAAAATTTCAGATTATGGTCGATGCCCTCGGCTATTTATGTTCGAATTTTTAACATTATTTTTTCTTCTTCTTCTTTGAATCTATTTTATTGTTCTCCGAAGAAAAGTTAAAATATTTAAGAGCCCATGAGGCTTTAAAACGTAATCCCGGATCCATAGGGTAAGGAAAATCATCAGTGGGACATATAAAATCAAATAAAAGATTGGCTTGTGTAACAAACTGTTTCTAAAATGGAACTGCCAGGAGCGCTGCAGAGGAATTGCGCAATTTATCTTCGAAGAGAATACCTTATATATGTGTGTGTGTGTCTTCTCTTTGGTTCTTATTGCTTCTCTTTTTTTTCCCTTCACTTATTTTTAAGGGGTGAAGAGATGTCATTTTCTCTGAAATATCGCCTTTCCTTAATGTAAGTTTGATGCAACAGATGAGTTCCGGTGCCGAAGTTCCATTTTCAGTATATTTATTAATTTTTCAACAGCTTGCATCCGTCGCTTATTCCTTTTTCTTTTCTTGGAGAAATTTTCATTTCATTGTGTTATATTCTCGACATTTTTGTTTTAGAGAAATTTATTTATTTTTCCTTCTTTTTTGAGAAGATGGGATAGTAAATTATATAGTCTGGAGAATATAATAATAAGAAAAAAATCAGCGATGGAAATGACTGAATCTGTATTTCTTTCAACGTTTATGATCCGGAAAATATGTCTCGAAGGAAAGAAAATTTTACGTAATATTTAGTTATAATTTATTTCTTGATTTTTTTTTCTTTCTACTTCCATGAAGCCTTCACATTCGTAAAATATATAAGTATTTTTATTTTTCAGATAATTTGTTTTTGCATAACTATGTGTATGTATCCTCTATGCTATGTCCGCATCCTCTTGTGTAGGCCTCGGCCAAACAATATTGTATAAATAAATAAATATGCATCGTTAACTTGAATAGTTGTTATCATATTTACTGCGTTTAATAAGATCATTGTTGTTTCTTGTTGTAATTAACCATCGGAAGCTAAGATGAGATCAATCTGTGTGGCCCAACCATATTTCTTTTTTTTTTAATTTTTAAATAAAAATAAATTTCCAACTGTATTTTTCCAAAATTTTGAATATGGGGAAACGGTAGAGTAATAATTTCTCACATTCAGGGTGGCCATTCTCACACAGTGGCCCAGGATAATCACCATGTTAAACAATATCGATTAAAATGTATATAAGTTAATGAATGAAATCAAGAAGAATTAATAATGAATTATGAAAAATTAATGTGTGTCAAATGAATGATTTCCATCATCATATTTAAGTTTTATGCCAATGTAGCTATAGAACCGCCCTCTATGGAATGATTTTCACTTTATTTTTCCCTATCAAATTATTTTAAGGGAATGAAATTTTACATAATTTTGCGTTATGATATATATTTTTGATTTATTCCTCTTTCTTCTTCCATCGAATTTTCGCAACACACACAAACAAACGTACAGTATTTATAAATATTCAAACATTTATTGGATTATAGTTAAAGACAATGTTTAAGACAGCCTCATGAATGTACACTGCCTTTAATATGACCATCAGGAGCTAGGATGAGGTCAATCCGGCACAAAAATTGTTTTTTTTTTTTAATTTTTAAATAAAAATAAATTTCCAGGTGTATTTTTCCCCCCGACCGTGTTATTCCATATTTTTGAATATGGGCAACGGTAGAGTTTAATGAGATAATTTCCTCACATTCGAATGACGCAGGAAAAACATGTTAAACAATATCGCAAAAAAAACTTATATACGAATTGATGAATGAGATCAAGAAGAATTCATAATGAATTGTGAAAAATGAATAAATGATTTTCATCATCCTATTTGAGTTCTGTGCACATGGTAGCCACCTATGGGGTGATTTTCTTTTTCTTTTCCCTCTATCGGATGATTTTAAGGGAAGAAAATTTTACGTAATCCGTATGATCCATTTTTGATTTATTTCTCTTTCTGCTTCCATGAAGTTTTCGAAATCTTAACATATTTATGTTTTTTTGGTTTTTTATTCAGAAAATTTATTTTACATAACTAAATGAATATGTAAACGTTATGATGCAACGTTACTTTGAAAGTTTATCTTCTTGCACACTGCATTTAATGACCATTGTTGTTTGCTGTTAATAATTAATAATGAAATCAAGGAGATCAATCTCACCCCCCTCCCCCCGTGTGATTTTTTCATTTAAATTTTTTTACGGAAAAATCAGTTTCTGGGTGTTTTTCCTTTTTTGTCTAAAATACTGTTGTATAAATATGAAAATTATTTATAAGATCCTTGTTTTTTGGAGTTGACCAAAAATAATATCGGTGTGTCATTTTTTGCCATTTATTGGTAATATTTTGGAAAGTATTGTAGCTTACACCTCTTTTTTTCATGTGAAAAATGGATACAACAGTGAATATTATCTAAATTTCTATTTTTTTTCTTTTTCACATAAACCATATTTTTATACTCGTTTTATGTGGTTTCAATGAACGCGAATAATAAAATTGGATCATTGCCCTTTCCTTTAACAGGTCGGTATAACCTCATCTTAGGATGATATGAAATGTTTGAGATCTTGAACTGTCTTAAGAAATGATGAGCCGATGCTTGTAAAAAATTTTAATAATAGGGACAAAGTTTTCATTGATAGTGAAAATTAGCGGTAAATTTCTCACAATTTTTGAATTAAAAAATATACGCTTTAAGGTCTTTATGATGATTCTTTTGGTGATGCAGCTAGAAAATGCCAGTTGAATAGTTTAAGAATCACAGTTCATGCTTCCGTGTAATCTTTTGACAATAAGCAAACGGGATTATTAAATAATGCATAACATGACATAAAGCTTTCATAAAAATATGCAGCAAATATTTTAACGTTCATTTCTTTGATTCTTTCGTATAATGAGCGTAAATTGCGTTAATGAAACATGAAAAATGCTGGAAATTTTCAAAATGTGTTATTTTTCAGAGAGAAATTTACGTTTATAAACTACGTTGTTATATTACATTACCTTCAGTTGGCCGAATTACATAGTGGGGAAAATTATTCAGGTCGACCTTAAATATTCATTAAAGGAAAGAAAAAATGCTATAATGAAACAAATTCTTCAGTTGAAAAACAAAACCATTTTGCTGAAAAATATGTGCGTATAAAATATCCTAGTACTGCTAGAAAAACACAAAATATTTTCTTTCAGAAGGATTCATAGAGTTTAGCATTCAGGATTTATAAATCCTAATGTCCTTAATTTGCATGATTTTAACCAGGGTACATGCGTTTTAACTTGAGAACTAATTTGAATATTAGTCATTGTGAAAAAATTATTTTTATTGTTTAAAAAAGGTTTTTTTTTTTATTAATTTCACTCTTGATTCTTGCTATATAACTTTTCATCAAAAAAAAAGAATTATGTATGAATTATGTCATCATTTCTTTCATTGCATCAAGAAATAGTGATCCAACTGTTATGGAAAACTGTTCACATATTTCGATAAATATATATATTTATACCTATTCGTGATATTCCAAATACATACAAACGCGTGTATGTTTCGAAGTATACCTCGGAGGGATATATTTGTTTCAAAGCTTTCATCTTAAATATTGTAGAAGATTCGTCTTACGTCTGATTACCAAGTAAATATTCTAGATGGTTGGGATACACCGAGTATAAGTGTTTATGGATGCTAGAGTCCATCATAACCATGCTCTAATAAATACATATTTTTGTCCTGAAATCATGATCCAGAAAGATCCATCTAATTTTTTGATATCCATTCTGAAATTTTCTAGAGATCCATCTTGAATATTTATAAGATCATAAATGTTCCAGAGATTATTTTCTATATATTTCACGTAAATCAACTCCAATATTCAAGAGTTGTATATACCATTTATTGATATGTAACGCAACATGTAGATTTTGTATCTGGCATGGACAAACGGGCGTGTATGCAGGGCTGACAATTTTTAAAGACGACTCCAAATTTGTCTGTACTTTTAATTTTTGTCTTTTTCTTTCTTTTTGTGAAATATTACCAACTTGTGAAATCGTAGGTAGTTTTCTTAATCACAACGTCAAGATATCACCAAGACCATGGTTTTAAGAGCGTGCTTAGCATATATACTTTCTCAACTTGTTTAATTTGAGGGAGCGAAATTTTATTTTCATTTTCATACATATCAATGCATATGTTTCATACGTATAATGCAAATGTCATTTTCATACTTATCAAAAGCCTAACACAAAAACAATACAACACGTAAACTACAAACGCAACTGAATATAAAGGTTTGATCTCCCAAGGGACCCACGTCCGTCCAAGGCAGATTCATGAAAATCCCACATGCATATATAGATATATACACTTAAAATGGGTGGCTGTGTCTTGTTGCATTAAAATTGCCAACTCTTGCTCCCCGACGTCTGCTTTCTCAAAAAACATGTTTAATGAAAAATGAAAATGAAAAAAATATGTTAAAGAAAATACAATACTAGAAAAAATATATACAGAGCATCAGATTATACGCAAAATGAAGCATGAGAAAAATATATACAAAATTACAAGAATACAAAAATTACAGGGAATATTTTACGGAGATTACAAAAAGAATGTCGAAAAATAAATTAGAAAGTCCAAAATATAATAAAGTACAAATATTACCGGGCATATACTAAAGATGTATGTCCGGTAATTTTTGACTACATTTTGGACTTTAAATTTTGAATTTATTTCTGACTTTTTTTTTGTAATCTCTATAAAATATTCCCTGTAATTTTCGTATTCTTGTAACTTTGTATATATTTTTCTCATGCTTAATTTTGCGTTCTATATATATTTTTTCTATAGTATTGTATTTTCTTTAACATACTTTTTCATTTTTTCATCCAACATGTTTTTTGAGAACGCAGACGTCGGGGAACAAGGGTTGCAATTTCAATGTTAACAGGCATAGCCATCCTTCAGAAACGCTTACTCTTTTCGAACCAACCATGCATGAGGTTTTCCCTGATGACGACCCACTGCATAGATTCTACTTCACTCTCATAGAATTCAATCTTGTATTCATTTTTCTTCAAATAATTACTTTTTATGTATATATGTATTTAAAATCCAGAAAAATTAGAATACTTCAAAACACAGGACTGGCCAAACAACACCGTATCGTCACCCATTTACAATTTAACATTTTTGAATGTGAATTTCAATTCCCTTATAAAACAAATTTCCTAACAAACTTCCGTGGCCCTCACAAGGGTGGGGCTTGCAGGCATCCACCCGAGAAGAAAGAGGATAATTTTTTTCACACTATCTACTCACTGTAGAAGATCCTTGCAAATTTCCTGGGCGACTGTCAAAGACTCGACCTTAAGCTTGAGGTGTGGAAGCCATGCATACGTCAGAGCTTATTTTGGTAGTAGTTATACATTTTTGCTACATAATGACACTCTGTAACATTTTGCCTCAAAGAACATGATATGTAAAGTTCTAATGCGGCCTTTATCCCGCCAGCCGTTCGTCGTAGAGGTTTGGCTCCAATTTAAAAATAAATGCTCAGAAGGTCTCAGAAATCATCCTGTACCAGTTTTAATAATGAAAATGCAGTGTGTGCTCAGAAAATGAGTTGTGCTCGGTTTGAAAGAAAGAAAGAAAGTGTGTCATAAAATAAAAAAAATTTAAAGTTCCATACGGTGTCCCTGCTCTCTAACTTCCAATTAAGAAATGTCTTCTGATGCCAACAAATAATTTCTCGTTTTTAAATGCAATAATCACTGAGATATTTGGATTCAAAGCCACGCAACACAGAAAAAAGTTGCGAAGGAATAGCATAAATGAGGGAAAGAAGCATTGCTCGTTAGTTCATGCTGCTCTTGGTCAATTTTTCTCCACTTTTAAATTCAAATAGCTCAGCGAATGTTTAACTTAGAAACATGTATTTCATTTTGTTGAATAACTTTCTTATTGAGATTTTTCGGACAGGATGTCTGTATTGTGACATACTGTATTTTCACTCTCAAAACTGCTACAGGGTGATTTCTGAACTCATTTTGAGCAATTTCCAAATTCGAACCGTGCCTCTGTGATGAACCATTGATGTGGAAATATCGACGCAAATCAATTAACCAATTATTATTTTTTTTATTGGGCAGTTATTGTCATATAATTGAAGCAAATCAATCAAAACAAATTATCTTAATTATAAGTTTTAGGTGTGAAGAGGATAATGTGTTACAAGCATATTATCCATTATACTTCACTCTTGATCGAGTTGGCGTTTTCTTCATCTTAGAGATTTCTATAAGTTTCATTGGCTGGCAAATAATAATTATTTTATCAGAACAGAATCGAATAGTAATTATTACTATTCGAGCTTCGATTCTGTGCTGATACCGCTATTGTGACACGTGGGAACTAGGATTCCCAGAAACACAAAGAAACGCCAACCGAATACTCTGATTCTTAGAAAGCTTTACAAAAAGCCGGTTTCCGCTGCTAATGGAATAAAAGAATCTGAAACGAAATTACTTTTCCTTTCTCCCGTTTTTCTTTCGTACGTATTTAGCATAAATTCATTGAATTTCTGTTTCCCAAAGTGGAAATTTTCTCAGGAAAAAATGTTGAAGTAGCTTATGGAAGAGTTTTCTTTTTTCTTTCTTATTTATACTTTAGAAGATTATTGGAACTTTTCCTACGAATTTTTCTTTTATTTTTTTATTTTTTCCTTCCAATAAGTACGAGAATACGCCAGTGAAATTTGAATTCATGCCGCATAGTTATTTTGGAAACTCGTTCTCTGTTGTCATGGCTGAATATTTTTTTTTATATTCATAATAGAAATTATATGTTTCGTCTGAAAATTACATTGTTCCGTAATTTGATATACCAGTTTTTAATTCAGGAGGGGAGGGCTTTATTTTCTCGAAATTTAATTTCTCTTGTCAATTCAGAGAATGATATAAAAGGGGCTATGCCTGTTGTCTCTTCCCCCAAGTGAAGAATTTGCTCTCGGATGAATTCAGCTGTGATAGCTGCACCTCTGTAAAATATGATGGAATATTGAAATTTTATCGTAACTGACATTTCCGCTCTCCTTGTAGATACGATATCTGTTCAAAATTTACTTCAATTTTAAAATATGATTGAAATTTATTTACGTCTCCCAATTAAAAATGTCACATACTTTATTTCTTGCGAAAAGTCGGCTGATTCGAATTTCACTTATTTGATCGAAAATATTATGGTGTAAACCATAATGACGTATAATTAACAGCGTAAATCCCATTCATTAAAAGTAAGGAAGGGGTTGTTTCCTGCGGTTTATGTATAAAATATGTAGATTTTTCTATTCTCATATAATAGTTTAAAAATTCGCAAAAAGTGAAGGAATTACATGATTAGAATGCAGTTTATGTTAACGCTATTCTCACGAAAGGATGTTGTCTTTTGTAGAAAAAAAAATATTTTTGTTGATATAAAGTGAGATGAACGAAATGAAATCTCGAAATATGCAAATCAGAGTCCTATAAAATGCAGAGTGTGTGATTAAAAGCTTATTCCTGAATGTTATTACTGTTACTGCCGCTTACTTAAAGCTTTCGTTGTGATGCCGAAATTGGTAGATAAAGGATCTTGGTGAAATTGTTTCACCTCAGCCATGAATCGCCGGCTAAAACTTCACGAACGTTTCGAACACAAAAATGACTGAAGAAAGGTACAGTTCTAATAACTAGTTATTTTTTATCGATAAAAATGTGTCAACAATATCTATCAACAAAAATTCCAACTAACATTTTTTTCTTCAGTTGTGTTAGTAACTTCAGTTTTCGTAACATTCCAATGAACACAAATTCTTTCAATTTTTATGAATTGTTAAACTATTCACTAATTTATGAGACACTCTGCTTATTTATGTATATAAGCAAAATATTTTTATGAAATAGTTTTAAAAATGGCTAATTTTATTCCACTCTCTCAAAAAAAATCATAGTACACTGTATTAACGTTACTGCAAAGCGCACCACTACTACAAGAATCGGCAGAGTTTTGATCAAGTGAGTTTGGTGGGTCATAGCTACCCATTTTAATCCCGAATCACTAATTATGGTTTTCAGATAAAGCGTAACGTAAATAATCCACTATAAAATATTATGATTTTTTTTTTTTCAAAGCAGCAAAATACGGTAGTAGCATTCACACCTCCCTGTATTATACCGAAAGGAAATTTACCTAGTAAAAATAGAATATACAGGACGTCCAAAATTTAAAGACCCTATTTTAAAGTAGCATACAGGCGAAACCAGTCATCAAAAAATTGTGAAATTTTGTAGTTTGTGGAGGACTTCATGAAGTGATGAGAATTACGGGAGGGAGGAATTAGATACACATGTCACCACCAGAGGGCGTTTTATTAAGAAATTACACATTTAGGCAAACGTTTACAATTTTAATAATTGTTAAAAACTTTTACAATTGTCGCTACAACAAAACATGTTCCACATGATGGCCATCATGTTCAGATGCTATGTGAAATCGCAAGACGGCATGGTCCACAACTCACCGAAGTGTGTGCAGGGAAATGTACAGCACTTGGCGTAAAATGCTGCTTTTAAGGTCAAGTAAAGTTCCTCCATTGTCACGGATTACCAGATGCTTCAAATGTCCCCAAAGAAAAACTTTCATGGACTAAGGTACGAGGATCGTGAAGGTCATAGATTGAGGGAAGTGCCGGCACGTGATGACACGTTCTTCTGTAAAATGTGTTTTAAGAACATTCTTAACACACACTGCAATGTGTGGAGGAGCTCCGTCTTGCATAAAAATTGTGTCTGGCAGGCAGTGACGTGCTTGCAGAGCCGGAACAATTTCGTTCTGAAACAGCAATGCATATCGCTTCCCGGTGATCGAACATGTCACTGGACCCGCAGAACGTAACTCCTCATAGAAGTTGGGACAGAGAATAAATGATTCAGAATAAATGATCCACACCATACCGTTACTTTTGGCGAATGCAACGAAACCTCTAAGATAGCGAGCGGATTTTCTTGTTCCCAAATTCGGCAGTTGTGAGTATTGACTGCACTATGCAAGTGAAAATGCACTTCGTCTGTCCAGAGGATATTCCAAGGCCATTCTGAATCGACCTCAACGCGAGCTAAACACTGTAGTGAGAACCGGAGTCGAGCGTCATAATCATGTGGAAACAACCGCTGTAAAAGTGTAAGTTTGTACGGATAATACCGGAGGATATTTCGCATGATCTTATCGACAGTTAAACGTGGCCTATGCAACGCCTGTGCTACACGCCTGACACTAGTGCTTTCACGAGAATTTGAAGCTCTGTCCTCTTCCACCTGAAGCTAAACCTCCTGTACTGCGTCTATAGAAACAGGATTTTCTTCCGCTTCCAGGACGAACAGCCAACGATCGTGTGGTTTCAAATTTCGTTATCATACTCCGAAGGTTTTTAACATTCATTGAACCATTTCGAATTCTCTTCCAAGTCCGATATTTCCGTAGAGCAGTTACTGTGGAATTGCTGTTTTGGTAAAATAATTTCACCAAGAAAGCACGATCTCGTAAACTTATCGACTTATCGTCATTGTGAGCAGCAAACACGTTGAGAAACAGGATCTCTGAGGAGGTTTCTAATGTAGGTTTTATAACAGCTGCTGCGTGACATCACATAAATTTACATGTTTACTACGAGGTCCAGTCCAGTCACTGGAACTATCAACGTATGCGTTGGTGTTACTCCCCAGTAAATATTTTTTTTTAATATGCTCCAGTAATTGATAGGTTTTGTGCGATATATTCGCGTATTTCTGAGTGCAAGCTGAACACATAGGGTGTTACTACGTGTGAATTGAGCGGGTTGTTCACAAGTTATGGCCACTAGAGGATTTGTAAATATGACAGCACGTGGCGCTGCTAATGCTAAGCGTATGGATGGTCGGCGGGAACGTCGAACTGAAATCCTGGTGAGTGAATTCGAAACAAGTTATTTTTCCTGCTTGTCCACCGCTTACTTCGGGTTCACAGCTACGTATTGATGAAATATTTTTGTGTGTGAGATTTTCCACAAGAACTTCAAGTTTTGGCGGGTTTAGTGTTACCACAGGGAAAAGGTGCTAACGTATCTCTGGAATTAAATAACGAATTTCAAACATTCTTATGGGAAAGGCTGCAGATTGTTCTCAACATTAAAAAAGGGGTTATAACTTCCTGTGTGACAATTAGTAAATTTTTTATTCTCAAAAATAAGACTTATACAACTTGAACTTCAGTGAAAATGTCGTTACATTTACATCACTCATAGAATGAGAGGATGTATGACAAGGGAATTGATGACGTGGAACCGCACAGTGAACACTCCGTTGAGACAGACAGTGACCTGGTAAATAGTGAAAATATAACAAAGACTTTAAAAAGTGTAAGAACAGGAAAATAAGGAAAACCGAATCCTATATACAGAGCGAAAATGATAGTGATGAAGACGATAGCCAAGGGAGGAGAACGGCGAGGAAACGTAACGATAGTGTGATGATGCATAATTCAATGACAAGTGATTCAAATATAAAATGGAAAAGAAAGGGAAACAACGCAAAAAAAAAAAAAAAGGGCGAAATAAACACTGATAGAGACACTTCAAACAGAACAACAGAGAGGACAAACTTTCAGGATACAAAACTTATAGTTGAGAAAACAAATAACAAGACTCCACCGAGTGCAGAGATAAGAAGAAGCACAAGACTTCGACTGAGAAGACAGATGATGGAGTCCATAGAGTGTTCACCAACCATCTCCACGAATACTCTAAACTTGAATAATCTTATGAGGGAAAGAAAACAGGCAGTTTGCACTGAACAACTACGACTTGGAGGTTTTAGATTCTATGACACAGATTCATCAGAAAATACTAAAGATGAAGGAGGGGACACAGGAAAAAGTAAACTGGAGCGTCTGTGGGCAGAGGGGGAAGAAAAAGATCAAATACAAGATCAAGTCAGGGGTAACAAAAGTTCTAAAAGTGAAGAACACGAGGAGGACGTGGAGATAAGACTGGGACGATTTTGGGCAGAGACAGCAGCAAAAAATTATTTTTAAAATGAGAAGGAAACTATGGAAAAGGAAAAATTAGAAGAAGTGCAGCAGTACAGCGCCGAAGGAATAAAAAGTGTTACAGAAGCAAGATCATCGCTGTATACAAAATCAAGAACAAGCAAGGATAAGGAAAAAACGAAGAAAATTAAAAAAAACACTAAGCAGAAACAAAAGGAAGAGATTGCAAAAAAAGAAGATAGTGGAGCTAAACAATCATCTCTGCCAATGGTTGAAACAAGTGGGGAGAATTCGTCAACAGAATCATCTGAACAACTTACTTTTAGTGAAGAAGAAGAGGTTTCAACAAGAAACAAAATTACAAATATTCCAACACTGCTTAAAAAGTTAAGAACTATAGTGAATTCAAACACAACAAATAACAATAAGGGTGTAACAAGATTCAACATACCAAATGTTCCAAGGAAAAAAGCGAACAGGATCCTGTTAAATATATTAGAGTGGTTTGAAAATAATACCAATGGATTTAACATTCTAAATAAAAATACTATCACCAAAGAAGTAGAAGATAAATTGAATAAAATGGTGCAATCATATATTACAATGCAAGTAAACATTTCTGGAACGAATCAAAAGCCAGTGGAGAACGAAACAGAAATAGAAGACAATTCCATTCTCTACGAAAGAGTAATTGAAGAAATAAACTATGACGAAAATGATATAATAGCAGCACATAGTAATGAAAGAAAACAGATTGAAGAGACATCACCAAAAAGGGTAGCGTGGACTTCTCTAAATGAAGTGTTGAAACAGCATTTAAGGAGGTAATGACAAAAAAGAAGAAGAAGGAACTCGCACGTAAAAATAAAATAAATACTGAAAAACAGAGAGTCGCAGAATCACAACAGCAAAGATGGAGCGGAAAAAATATGACAGAGTCATCGAAACAGCATCGATTATATTTATATCCTAATAAGAAAGATAGAACGGGAACATTTCAGCAAAAGATAAGGAGTATCGCCGAACAAATAACAAAGGAAAATGCAGTAAGATTACAGGAAATAAATAATGGAATATTAATTTACTGCCAGAATGAGAAGGAAAAAGAAGAAATTAGACAAAAGATTTTACGAGACGAATTTTGGAAAAATACTATATATGTATGGAGTCCAAGACTGAATAGAAGGAAGCAGAGCATACGTTTACCAAGGAACAGAAATTATCAAATAGACAACCCCAGAAGAGGTTTTGTGAATACATATGGAAGAACAGAATGGTATGATTATAAGCAAGGAAATAACAACAGATATGAGCGAACAACAAACTGGAACAAAAGTGAAAGAAACGAATGGAATGGCATGGGGTATAATACAAGAAGAACTAACTTTGGAAGCAGCACGATGGAACGATTATCGACGACAAAACACCAATGGATGTGAGAGAGAAAGGCGATGGAATGGTGGAGAAGAAAATGAGTGGAAAGGCACAAAACAATGCAAATAGGGCCAATTATGTAATCAACAAAAATGCGGTTTTTATTTCACAAAACAAGGATACCTCTAATGACTTACATACGACTTATAGACCTATAAAAGAAGGACGGATCCTCATAACAAGAGTTTTCAACAATAAAAAATATTTCTAAAAGTAAGAGTATTGAACTAAAATATACAAACTTGAAATATAGTAACTTGAAATAAAATATACAAACATATCTAACATTTAGAAAAAATGAATATGGAAACGATAAAGTGTGGTCATATAAACTTGAACCACTCGTACTATGGGACAAACTGCCACTGAAAAAGATATTGGCATCCTCAGCCTTAATGAACCATATGTATTTAAAAGAAAAGTTATGGGGATTCCTATGAGATAGAGGATAATTGCCAATGAAGAAGAACCTAAAGCAGCTATAGCAATAACAAACAAACGGCTGAATGTGACAAAAATTAGAAACCAGTAAAAATTTTGTTGCTGCACAGATAGAGACTGATAATACTAAGGTTGTAAACATATCTACATATTGTTCTCCATCGCAAGACATAGAGGAACATCTAATACAACTCGAAGATGTGTGCAATAAATATGGCAATGAAATTATAATTATAAATAGTGATTTAAATGCTCATGGCAAAATATGGGGACCGGATCCAAAGAATGAAAGAGGTGACAAGGTAGAAAACTTCTTATTGACTAATAATATGGACTGTGTTAACAACAACAAAGACATTCCAACATTTTTCTGCATCAGAGGATAATCATGGATTGATCTCACAATAACAAGGGGAGGATTAGAGAAGATTCGAGATTGGAAGGTGCACGATGAATGTACCATTAGTGACCACAGTTACAAATACGAAGAAAACAGGAAAACAAAAAAAATCAAAAGACAGAATTTGAACTTTAGTACTAAGAATGTTAATATAATGAAGTTGAAAGAGAGCTTGAGAAACTTTCTACAAAAAGATGATATAGACAGCATTAGACAAATAGGCATAGAGAACTATGTGAATAACTTCCAAAGAGAACTTGTTAAAATGTGTAAGAATTCGAGCCTGAAGAGAATTAATCGAGATAAAACTGAACCATGGTGGAATACACAATTTCAAGAACAAAGAAGTAAAGTGAGAGCATGCAGAAGGAGAATGCAAAAAATATAAGGACCAGAAGAAAGGAAAAAGATGGAAATTTTATATAAGAAACAGTATAACATATACAAACGTATAATCGAGAAAGCAAAGAAAGACTCAAAAAATACCTGCTAAATATAAATAAGGAAAATCTATATGAGAAAAGGTATAAAGTCATAATCAATGAAGAAAGAAAACAGGTAATTCAGCAGAAGGTCATGAACTCAGATGGTAAAGAAGTGTGTGATGTAGCAGAAATGAATGACGTAAAAAATAGATATTTCTTCCCATATGATCAACAATATTCGACATTTATGAAGATGAGGGAGATTTGGATATGCAGTATATAGGGCAAGAAGATCTCTCTATGATTATAGAGGATTTCGGTAAAGACACCATACCGAGAATAGATGGCATTACTAAATCTATTGTAAAAATCATATTTCAAACATGCCCCGACAAACTTCTTCATATCTACAATCTGTGTCTTGAACAAGGAATTTTCCCACAGATTTGGAAGAGGGGCAAAATTTTATATATAACCAAAAAGGAGATACAGATCAATGATGTTAAAAACTTCCGTCCTCTTTGCTTACTATCGGATCTGGGGAAAACATTAGAAAAATGTATATATAACAGATTAATATATCACCTTGAAAAGGATAAGATAATGTATGATAATCAATATGGATTTATGAAAAACAAAAATGCAATTCAAGTCCTACAACAAATTAAAAACACGATAATGGAGAACTTTGAGAAAGATAAACTAACATGCTTGATATCTTTGGATATATCTAATGCCTTCAATTCCATTAGAATATATCAAGTTAAAATTGTCATCAGTGAAATGAAAATACCAACATATCTAAAAAATATATTGTCTAAATATATATCTTTCTACAACAAAGAACGTACTTAAATCAACTTACAAATAAGTTTGAAGAATATAATATTGGAGTACCACAAGGTTCGGTATTGGGACTCACGATATGGAACATTGCAGCAAATGAGATTTTAAAAAAGGCCACATCTAAAGGTATAATACTACAAGCGTTTGCTGATGACTTTTTGATCATAATAACAGGAGAAGCACCATACAAGTTCATCAAGAAATCAAAGAACATCCTTAAGGAGCTAGCAAGATGGGTGGGCAGATTTGGCTTGAAATCTTGAAATTTAATCTTCAAAAATGTCTATTTACGATAGTAAAAGAAAGGGGGGAAATATCAACGATCCCCTCTATAAAGATGAATAAAAAATCACTAAAATATGTAACAAAATTCAAATACTTAGGCGTAATCAATAGAAACTTTTTATGGACTGACCATCTACAATACCATCTACAAAATGGCCAAAAAGACGCAAGGAATTGTTCAATGATCAAGGGCCACTTGGGGTGTTAAAGTTGAAGTGCTAGAAAAAATTTATTTGGAATGCTTGGAGAAAATGATAATATATGGGTACGAAATCTGGTACACGAATACAAGAACTCAGGATGACAAATTAATTTCTATCCAGAGGAAAGCTTTAATTGTAATCTCAAAATGCTATATTACGGTTTCTAATGAAGCATTGAATGTACTTACTGGGACACCACCCATACAAATTACGCTTCTAAAATTGCTGAAACGTTACAAATTGTTTCAACTTGGAGAACAAATAATTGTTTTATCAAAATATTGTTAAAAGAGAGCACATAGAAGAAGATATGCCAGCTCTAATACCACCGTGGAAGAAAAAGAAGATCGACTGGAATGAAGATCAAAAGGACAGAATGGAAAATTCTATTTACACAGATGGATCCAGGATTGAAAACAGGGTTGCCTGTGCTTATGTGCATTATAAAAACACACAGATTGAAAAGGAGCAACTAACAAGGCTTAGTGATCATAGCAAAATATTTAGAGCCGAAATTACAACGACATCACAGGCAGTGCAATATACTCATGAAAATCACGTTCAAAATGTGCACATTTTTAGTGATTCGAAATCGGCACTACAAGCGCTAGCGAACCCTAACAATTATAACGAAATTCATCGTACAATACAAAATCTGGCTACGATAAATAATATCAAATTTCATTGGATCAAAGCGCATAATAATAATAAAAGAAATGACTATGTGGATAATAAAGCAAAAGAGGCAACAAAAAAGGACCAAATTGACATTAAAACTAAAATCACTAAAATACAACTTAAAAATGCCATAAAAAAAAAATATACAGGATGAATGGCAGAGGCTGTGGAACTCAACTACAAAAGGGAGATTTACACACTCAATAATGCCGAAGGTTAAAACAACCAACATCTATGGAGACTTCTACATCAAGCAATTGTTAACTCAACATGGGGCACTGGGAGTCTACCAGGCAAGGTTATACAGACGAGACTCATTATGTATCTTCTGCAAGAAGGAGGCTAGCGACGATCAACATATAGTATATAGATGTGAAGCATGGGACAAAGACAGAAAAGAATGCAATTTTAGCGATCACAACAAAAAGTCTTAACATTGATGAAAAATAAGAAAATAGCTAATTTCTCAAAATCCATCATGCAAAAAAGCGGGGAATATTATATACATCACCAATAATGTCCTGTTTTATGACAATATTTAAATAAATACATATGATATATTTGTTTTAAATGTATAGATATTATTGGAAAGTTATTTGAATAATTGTAAGGTGTTAATATAAGTGCATTTGATGAATACGAAAAGGATTTGCTGATTTAGACTGGATTAGCATATACCATTTTTTCAATGTAAAGTTCTCACTTGAATCTTTTGTGTTGCTGAGTTATATTGTGGATTTTAATAATATGTAGGATACTACAAATTCTTTTCAATTTATGTCATATACTGATTTTTTACGAAAATATGTAATCTTCTAGTTCGTGATAGCATATGTGTTGCAGTACATATAAAATATATGTTAATATCTAATACTGTAAGTTATAATGCATAAAATCGACTGAAATATAACTTGTATTACAGTGTTCTTTGATCTCGTGTAAAGTTGGCTGTGATTGACGGACTGATTTGCTTTGTATATTTCAGCTGACCTGATGTGTATAGGATTTTTTTTTCTTTTTCTCTTTTTTTATGTTGAAACATTAAATGATTGTCTGACTCATATGATGATATGTGAATGTATATATACAGTGTGATAATTACAATGTAAAATATAATACTTAAGTGAAGTAATTATTATAAATCCCAGGGACACTAAATTGCTGCTCACGAGTTGTTAATGGTTGCTCCGTGGGGTAAGATGTAAAGTTGATGATGATGATGATGTGTGTGTGTGTGTGTGTGTGGGGTTTTTTTTTTTTGTGTGTGGAGAAAATAAATGCTCCCTTCGGGGAATCCCGTATGGCGAACTATGTTTGCCGGGCCGGGGGTTAGTATCTCTTACATGTTAACTACAGGTATTCAAAGTAAAACGCACTCTGGTGGCGACATGTGCAACTAACCCCCCCCCCCCCGGAAATCAATTTACATCACTTCATGAAGTCCTCCACAAAATTTCACAATTTTCTGATGACTAGTTTCACCTGTAGACTACTTTGAAATAGGGTCTTTTAAATATGGCCGCCCTGTATATTTATCAATTTTCCGACGATTGAAATTCTTGCAACTTTTGCCACATTTTACGTGCTCAAATAATCATAAGAATTCGTAGCTTCAAAAACTCACAATAGTGAAGAATACCATCACTATATCGCTGACTTTTTGTCAAAATCTCATACAATAACACTTTTTCTCGACGTTAGAAAACTTTAATTCCTATATTTTTGGATAATTATTATTTGGCGAAAATGTCCGTATCCCCGATGAATTTTCCAGTTTCTTTCTGGCATTGTTTTGTTCTGTTAAAATAATTTTATATCCAACCGTGATATTTTCATTCATTTCTGACACTCTTCGTGAAATGCATTATATGCACTGTTACATTAAACGAACGATTTAGACCAATATCCCATGGGATGAAGACAACGTCTGCCAGATCGATCCGGAACGCAATGAATTTCTATCAGCCACTCATCCTCCCAATTTCCACTTGTCAAGTGAAGTTAGTCGTCAAGATGGTCTGTGTGGATTTAGCTAATTACCGAACTTGATGATGCTATTATTATAATAGTTATTAAATTCCGTTGTGAATATCACGTGGTAATAACATTTCAAATAATATCCAAGATGAAAATTCATGCACAGCACGACTCATATCCACGTAGGAAGAAAATTTATCAGCAGTGTCTATATTAACAAGGGAGTAAGTCTATTTAAAGTTACTATTAACCTAATCCACCCGCCATACATACAGGATAGTCCATCCGTCCGTCCGTCCGTCCATCTATCTCCTCTTCTCTGTGCATGTGCTCAAGGAGGTACAGGCAACAAAGACTAGGAGCGGTATCAGCAGAAATGCAATTAAGGAAGTTCAAAGCGACTCGGAAACTCCATTAGCCGACCAGCTTAGCTAATTGCCGAAAAGTTTTCGCAGCATGTAGTGAGAAGTGCTTGTGTGTGCACACCATATACTCCCTAGCCTCCTAGAAGATTTCACTTCGACGCCGTCTTGTAGACATTATCTCCGCACCGCTCTAAATAACAGAATATTTAAGTACTACTCCCTCTACTTCCTCGTTTGGCGTTAATGAATCTTGATTCGCCAGACGGAAGCAAAAACTCTCGAGACACATCGTCTGAGTACGTGCATGTCCTACGTTAGACGATCGGGGCCCAACCACCTCGCCTTGATGAAATTCAACCAGTCCCGGCAAGGGATTTTTCCGTACAGTAAATATTTTGGCATTTGGATTTTTCAGCATAACAGCTTCAAAAAATCCAGTCAAGGTATGTACATCCCGTAACTATACGTAGTCAAACTGAAATAGCACAAAAGATTGCTATATTTTATCACGTTACTTGCTAACCCCCTTTGCGTATAAGCTTTTGGCAACACATTTGACAAATTTAAATACCTTTTTTTAATTTCTGTCAAACCGGACACGGTCGAGGCTCTATCGGCTTCAGCCAGTTTCAGCCATTGTCCTTTCAAAGGAGCGAATCCATGTTGGAAAAACTTCACTAAATATAATTAAATGTGCATACAAAGAATTGGCATATACGCGCAATATTATAGCAAGAAAAATGGAAAAAAAATACAAAAACAATGAAACAGTCAAAAATACGAAAACTATGCAATATAATGCAAAAATATATACAAATTAAATGCTTAAAAGCCTCTAGCATAAATTGAGAAAACACAAAAGAGAGAGAAGGGAAACTACAAAAATATATACATATGCACTATTCAAGCAACTGGTATATATAATATTCAATTACCCATGATATATCTCGTAAACTAGCATCTTTGCTCAAATTTAGGGGGAATAAAGGGGAAAAATAAGTAGAGAGAGACTGCACCCCCCCCCCCCCATTCAGTTACTCTTTCCCATACTCCTTTACAAATCATAGCGAGAATGGAAAAAACACAATGTAGCTTCTCGACGAGACACTTCGTCCTTGTACGAGAATGGCGAGTAATGGCTTGTAAATAGTACCTACATATTTTGAACGTATACATGTGCAACATCATCTCACACGTTGAGGGGGGGCTTCGAAGTCGGTGAAGTTGGCATGTTGACCCCCCTTGAGAGAATGTTGGGAACAAATCCTCCGACTCATCATTATACTTTCGGGTAAAGTTAGAGATCTTTGTGTAAAATTTTGACCGAAAGCTGTGTTCGATTATGCATTTAGTTCGTCTTAAGTCTCCTATACATTAAATACGGGAAGACTCTTCGATTGCCATATTATGGGAATTTGAAGAAATTGACTAGGAGTTGGAAATTAAATTCCAATCTTTGCCTTCAGCCGTGCTGCAGCTCGTGTATTGCACTTGGTGAACGGATATGTGTGGACTTTTTCCAATCTTCAATGACCAACGGGGGGGCTAGTTTCAATAAATACTGGAAGCATTAAACATGAACATAATTTATTGTGCTTGACAAAAACTGTTTGATTCTGAAGAACATTGTGCCACTACGCAGGGAAATAAATTTGATAAAATATTTTACTATACACTAGCACTAACTTATGGAGCTGATATATTGACAATTACCAAGTGAAATTAGGGTACGGACAGCGCAATAGAACATAAAAGGATGCGCACTGGACATTACAAAAACAGACAAAATCCAAATAATTTGTAAATCATACGAATTAAAATACTAGGCAGGAATACGACAGCAGATTTTCATGGGCATCTTTTTTTTCGTTCAGCGTTTGTCTGTTGTGGTCTTTGTATTTGTATAATACCAAATAACAGGTAGATAACAAATATCATGAATTGGTTTCCCAAAAAGTGTAGCGTCCGAATACACGCTCCAAAAAATTACAAGATGCAGTGATGAGATTCCAGAGATTGAACGATAAAAACATTGAGCAGAAGAAAATAAAGTAATTAAGAGGAACCATACAGAATCCCCAGCGATGAATCGAAAAAAAATTGATGATGACAGTATGGACTTTGTCTTCAATACATAAAAAAATTAGGTCAATTTATGGAATTCTTTAGTCGTGAATCAATATCACTAACAAAACAGAACGAACCGACCATGACCAGGCTCTGTTGCTTACGCGATATAGGTGGGATATTGCCCTGGACAGCGGGGTCGTGCCGGAGAAAATTCTGAGTTACAAAGATAACAAAATATATATAGAAAAAGGAACAATAATTGGGGACCCTATCGTGGGACCTAAATGATCCCTAGTGATGTATGTGCCTTCGTATACAATTACAAAAAATAAGTGTGAGGTCAGACATAAGCTCCAGCGAAGAGAATCAGATCATATCATGAGTTCGGTGACACCTATTTTAGGGTATTTAGAAACCCGTTAGACACTATGCATTCAAATGCGAGATTCAAAGTAGCATGTACTAGTGCAAATACAGACTGCACAAAAAAATAAAATTAAACCTAGAGTCCTGACGTGTGCCAGAGAACCCGGAGTCATTTTTTGTCATATGCAATTTTTCAAGAAGCATGTGCAAAGTCAGGCATATGTGGATACAAAAAGTTTGTATAAAGATTTCGGGTGGGGGGGGGGGGGTGAGCTATTTTTGTGTTCCTTAGAGGACACATTGAGAATATACATTCGTATACGAGATTCAAATCAACATGTATATACGCAAATGTAATACAGAAACGGTATAAATGTGTGCATCATAATGTATAAATATGAGCATATGACATGTATACACAGAAGTGCGAGTCTGAACAAAGAAATGTTTTTTTATTATTCAGTCTTGCAGAGGAAATCAGGGGACCCTGGCGCGTGAGACCTAAAGGATCCCGAGTAATGTTCATTCACATACAATTTAAAAAAATGCATGTGCAAGGTTAGACAAATGTGACGAAATGCAGGCTGTGCAATGGAGACTGGAATATCCATTTCGTAGGATACCTAGAAAACATTGTGACAATATACTGTATATTCATTCTCTCTAGATTCAAAAATATAATTCGCAATATATACATGGATTTCACTAACAGTGAA
Organism: Pholcus phalangioides; assembly: GCF_987345545.1. NCBI lineage: Eukaryota > Metazoa > Arthropoda > Arachnida > Araneae > Pholcidae > Pholcus > Pholcus phalangioides. The sequence continues at coordinate 22,694,972 of NW_028301608.1, forward strand.
ACTAAGCGAGAGCGTCACTTATCATAATACCGAAAATAATCTTTGATGAAAGCAAAAGATAATAAAAAAGCTCTGGTGTGCTTATTACTAATATCAGGATCTACCGAGATTCATGATTACACGAAACTGGCAAATGCAGAAGCAAGGCCGGAATCAGTCCTTCAAGAATTCCGTTTCTGCACAAACCAAGGTATTAACAACTGTGACCCAAGGGAAGTATTGGGAAGAAATTATGTTCCACTATATTGTAGTTGAACTGTCTTTCTACTGGAATGATAGTTGGCTCTGTTGCACCGAATCACGTATTTGAAAGGATGAAATTTCAATGTGCCGTCTGTATCAAATTCAGTGAAATTCTTATGAATATTGCAGTTTGATTGGTTTATTTCTTTAACGCGTAAATCATTTTGCTTGTCCTGAGTCCCAAAATGGAATGAACAAATGACAAATGGAAAAAGCGATCAGTTAAAATATATAACGTACCCAAGTACATAAATAATCTATTGTATTTGATATATCCAATCATATTTTGTGAAAGAACAACTCAACTTACTAGTATATTTCAGTGAAATTTGATGCCCATCACAGACCAAAGCGTTTTTTTAAGCTGTGTCAAATTTACTGCTACTAGTATGTAACCGTAAATACACCTCGTACACATTCCACTACGGAATTTCTAATGAATCAGTTCATGTCATGATATGTGTTCTGTATGTACGTATGGCCCCTAACGTATTTATGTTGTGAGAGTTATGCTTGTCTCGTGTTCATGCCCGTATAGCTATCTGTCTTCCATATTCCGAAGTGAAAATGGTAAATACTTGAATTTTTTCACATGTTTTGTAAGCATCATCTCGCAGGTCTGCCTGCTCTCTGCGGAGAGATTTTTTTCAAAGGCTCGCACACTCTGGCCTCAAAATTGCAAAACCACAGAAAACCAACCCCAGCCGACCACCACAACTGTGCCTGCAGGGTTCGAACCTGAATCCTCAGAATGAGAGTCCAGGACGACGAACACACTACCGCACGGCGACACACCAAATTTACTGACGAGCTCTCAACTTTTGGAAAGCGCTGCATGTATTTGTGTAGAGAACCATTGAGGTGTCATCGTGAAACCCTTCGTTGAAACTATTCCACATCGTTATCTGATTTAAACCGGATCACGCTTAGCTATCACGCAACCATGAGCTTTAGTTTTAACAATGAGTATTCGTTCATATATACATGCATGCATGCATGCTTCTCACAAGCTGTTCCAAGGCGGTTTAATGTACATATGAATAGAGCGACTCATTCCTTGGACAGCATCTGCAACAGGTGCTCGTAAGAATGTCTTTCATGGAGAAACTACCGTCTTTACACCATTATGTCGTGCATGGGTCAAAAGCAGCTGACTTCATTCGCTTGCATCATGAGAGAGTTTCTCGGTGGATCAGGAATGAAGACAGCTGTGAATTGCTTTGCATGATTCCGGGGAAACGGGAGTCGTTTGAGTACAACGAATGAATGGCGTCTCGGTGAATATGCTCGAGAATACTCAAAGGCGGAGGGAAGTAGGAAGGGGGGGGCATAACACATGTCAAAAGTATGTCATCGCCTAAGAAAAAAATTTCCATGTTATTTGTCACGATAAAAGAAATGCAAAATCAAATGAAATTCAGATTTTTTCAAGTTTACCGGCTGTTTTATAGTATTGCGAATAAATACCTATTTTCGATATCATCTGAATTCAGCTATCATCTATGTACGAAACCCCTGTCATGCGGACACTGGTGAGACAAAGAAAATTTGACCGTAAAAGAGGGGTGACCGTAAATAAAGGAGTTATTATTGAAACCTATTATTATTGCGTACTGTTATAGCACATATATGCAATGAAAAGCTCTCTTAAAATTAATTAATGTTTTTTTTTCTGTGTTTTGGATACTATAATCACTGGGAAAAAAAATTAAAACATTCCATCCCGTCAAGTTTGTGAGTAAAGTGAAAATTAAATTTCAGTACTAAAGAATAGGCAGGATACAAGCCACATTGAAACTGTGCGTTATAAATAAATACAGTAAATCATTGGCAAAGATATTTTAGTTATTTTGGGGAACTGATTCCGAATCTGGCAGTGGTGCTGTATTTTAATTTGAAAAAAAGGAAGAACTAACTTCCAATATATATATAGCAATACCATAAGGGCGGTATTCGCCGACATGGTTTAAACTATAGCCACAATTTTTTGATAAGAGATCGACACGAATTGGTTAAATTCAGGTTTTCACCCAATTTTTGTTGAATCCAAAAATTGTGACTACAGTTTAACATGTCGGTGAATACGGACCTAAGTGTCACACGAATGGTATTGAAACTGTGCGCTATAAAAAATGTAGTAAATCATTGCCAATGACAATTCAGTGATTTTAAGGTAATATTGGGGCGCTTATTCCGAATCTGTCATTGGTTTTGTTGGATGGGCTCTACTTTTCGAACAGGTCATACAAATCCCATTGATATTGCGTTTTGAATAAATGTAGTAAGTCATTGCAAACGATATTTCATGTATTTTAGGGCCTATCAGTATAATGAAAGAGCAAGAATATATATATGAAATATATATTTATGAGATGATATAAAATAAAAGTAAAAATTCGAAAATATTTGATTTGAGTTATTTCCCCCTAAAATATTAAATAATTTTGTGAAAAACAATCTTACGAGATAGAAAACAATTTATTACATTTTCAGAACCAGCACTGAAAACAATATAAAAATCAGTTATATTAAAACTAAAAACTTTCAAAAAGTATTTTTGTAGACCTGTGTCGTTCATTTTGAAATAAATCCAGTTTAATTAAAATAAGTTTGAGATGGTGTGTGTGAAACTAATATCGAGCAATATTTTTGTATGAATACACAACTTTATTTACAGTGGAACCTACGTAACTTCCAATTACGTAGAAAAAGTATCCAAATAATGCATACATCTCAGATGCGTCATTCACACCACAGGGGGGGGGGGTTGTATATTTATCAAAATAAAAAAATAATACTTTTTTTGATGACCCTTCCCGCGTCCTTAAGAAACAAACAAGGAAATAATTGCCCTGTCTTTCCTAAAGCCAAAAAAATATCCACGTATTCAATTGAAATGTTCGCTGAGGTATTTGAATTGAAAAACAAAATCGCTGAAAAACAAAAGAGCGCAACATAAGTGTCCGTTAGTTTATATTTTTAGTAATTTAGAGCTTGGCAATTAATTTATGCGGTTCGTTCTCTCATTTTCAGTGGTTTTGGAATTCAAATATCTCAACAAATTTTGCACTTAGATAAGGGGATTTTTTTTGGCCTCAAGAGAGACAAGGCAATATAATATTATAAGTTGGGCTTTTTAACGACAGGTACCATCATAAAAAAGTATTTAAAAGTGATTTTATTTTGAAAGTTCTAAAAGTAATTCCTTTTAAAAAAAATTTTTTATAAATATTAATGCAGTAGAACTTGGTAAATTTGAATTTTGGATAATTTGAACTTTTACAAAAACCTCTTTAGTTTTGTATCTAATTTAATGCTAAAATTTCTTGTTTAACTCGAATTTTTTTTTTTTTTTTGATAATTCGAAGTTAGAAGGAAAAAAACCTGGTCTTTGCATGAGCAAATTTAGTTTGGGAAAATAAATTGAATAATGTAGCAGCTAAGATCAATTATTATAATTATAAATTATTAAAATGAGGGGAAACAGTTTCGCAACTAATGATAAAATTGAAATTGATAATTATAATTCTATGTAAATCATGATGATTAAGTTGCAATCTACAGATCCAAGATGGATTACTCGAATAATTCGAATTCTGGATAATTTCAATTCTTTTATGTGGCTTTAGACGTAGGTCCGATTGCCTGCAGGAGCAGTTGAATTTTCTCTTTCCAAAATATATCTTCGCATCAACCAGCTGTTAAAATCCTTTGTATGAATGCTATGTTACGATAAATGTAACAAATCGATAATTATCATAATAACCGGTTGTTATCAATCAACCTACCAATCGTCTTGGTAAGTTTGATAAATTTATCACTTTTACTGGTGATTATTCATAATAACCAACCCTTACGGTCATCCTATTTGTGCATCTGGGTTTTTCGGGGATATAGTTATCGCTTATTGTTATGAAAATTTTAATCACTTTTAGCCACTTTTAGCGAATCAACCTCAGCTGTAATATAGTAATAAATTTCGACAGTAAATGTAGCGATACCTCTTAGTATAAAGATACTTTGCGGACCTGAAAAACTTAGTTGTAGAAGGATTTATCGTTATACCTGGTATTGGTTGTAAGAGATTTCAGTGTATTCTTGTCAAAAAAAATTGAAAACACCATAATGAACAAATTCAACGCCATAATATCAAACTCGCAAAAGTTCTTCAAATAAAAAAAGTATAGTAAAAAATAAAGAAACAAGAAACGCGCAGAAATGGGAACATCGGGGAAAAGAAACTATTCTTTCAAAAATTCTTTTTAGTTCAATATTTTTCTGGCATCATATCTATTCGCCATCACAACAGATTGTTACTCGTAACTGGGAAATGAATAATCGAAAATTTTCAGGGGTCATTTCATCTGAAAATGGCTTCGGTCGCTGCGCTATATATTAAATTTTCTGGAAGATATTTTTCCTCGCTTCATTTTACACTGTAACAACGACGAGAAAAAAAAAAAAGCTGTAATCGATTCTTGAAATCGATTCCATACACCATAAAATATAAATTTCAAGTCATTTCTTTTCATTTTTTTTCGGGTGTTTCTTAGAATTCCGATGACATATATTTATTTTACATAACTATTTATGCGTCAAGCAAACGTCATACTGTATAACATACAATGGAAGAAAAATGCTATTACCTTTCAGCATATAGAGAGAGAGAAACTCATTTACATTTTCTCGGAAAACAATATTAAAAATTGAAATAAAAACCCAATGCATTTTTCTACGCATTTAGGATGAGAAGTATTATTATTATATATAAATAATTATTATGTTGCAAGGAAATTACATGATAAATATAAATGACTAAAAATCGAAAGTGCATTAAAGAAGAATAAAAGTATGCATAAAACAATAAGTTCGAATCATAAAGTTTAATTAGTAAATGCAGAATATATATTGAAAGTTTTTATACAAATACAAATACAACGCCACAACAGACAAAATGTCCAACGAGGTGGCTGATAATCCTAAATATGACATAGTGGCCTGTGGGTTCTGACTGAAATTGGCAATCAGTGCATACCCCTGAGTCATTTCTTAGCCATCCTGGACTAGTAGTGCTATTTTCACCATGGTTGTATATGTTTTATTTTTAAACTACTTAGAGTTTAATATTACCCATATTTGGTTATTAACCTAGGGGGAAAAGAAAGCTTAAGTAGGCTGGAGGAGAAATAGAAAGCAGAAAGTGTCACTCAACAGGGCAGTGACAGAATGTCACTTCATCAGCCTGTTAGGACGTCATTAAGTTATAATTAATGCTATTCTTTTAACATTAATCATTCATCATAATGCATATATTACCTACTCTCATTTTTATGTTCAGCGTCAACTATAGATCTTATTAATAAATGCGATTATATGTTATTAAATGCAGTTAATTATGATTATTTGATTAAATATATATTATCTACAAAATTTGATATTTTGCAGTTGGTCTAATTATTTACACTATATATAGTTGCTTATATACATTTTTCACAATCCCGGTACCTCCGGTCTTTTCATAACCAGAAAGTTTTTGGGTCTGGAAAAAGCTGATATCTGATCTTTTGGGTAAGTGGATATTTCCCTAAGATATTGGTATTCTGACTCTTCAAGAGTTTGGAAGAGATTATTAGCCAGCTTTTGAGCAAAGGCGTGTATGGTGGGCATTCCTATATCGTTTCTTATACTTCTATTCCTGATGAACCAATTGGCTCCCAGCATAGCTCTTATTGTTTTGTTTTGATATTGTTCTAATTTAACCATGTGTTGATTGCTCGAGTAGAGCCACACTGGTGCAGCATATAAAAGTATGGATCTGATAGCCATTTTGTATACATTTAATTTGTTCTTGATTGTCAATGTTGATCTGCTTGCAAGTATGCGTTTTAAAGTGTGTTTTGCTACGTCTGCTCTTCGTATTACATAATTGCGTTGTTGCACAAATGTCAATCGTTTGTCAATTATTATTCCCAGGTATTTAGTACTTATAACAGGTTCAATGAATTTCCCCCCAACCACTATTCCGGCATCTGGGGGTAGATCTAGTTTTCCTGTGATCCACATAAATACTGTCTTGTCTGCATTAAGTTTAACTCTGCTGATTTCGCACCATGTTTCGACTTGATCAATTAATTCTTGTAAATTACTTAATGCCTTCTGTGGTTTTCTATCTGTACAAATTATCATTGAATCGTCTGCGTACAGCGCAGTAATACCCTTAATTGCCACTGGAAAATCATTCATGTGATAATTGTGGAGGCAAGGTCCTATAACACTGCCTTGCACTATAGATGATCTAATTTGTCTAGTTGTAGATATTGTGTCATTGATTTTTACATAAAAAGTTCTTGCTGCAAGATAATGACGTACAATTTTAATTATGCTAAAGGGTAGGGCCATTCTAATCATTTTATAGAGCAACCCCTCATGCCACACTTTGTCAAATGACTTACTTAAATCCAACAGTGCAACTGCAGCTGTATCATGATAAATTCTAGCTTCTTGGAGTGTTTCTATAACTCTTAATAATTGTGTGGTTGTAGAATGACCGTCTCTAAATCCATGTTGTTCGGGTCCAATTGTTGGATGAGACTTTTCGTAAGTGTTGATACGTGTTACCACAACTCTCTCGAATAACTTTCCAAAATTACTAAGCAATGAGATGGGTCTCCAATTGCTTGGAAAGTGCAAATCTTGGCCAGCTTTTGGTATAATTTTAACAATTGCTGTTTTCCAGTTAGATGGGAAATATTTGAGCTCCAGCAATCTATTAAAAATTTTGACAATATATTCTAAAATATTATTGGGCAAATTCTTCAGTGCCATATTTGAAATTAGGTCATGCCCAGATGCTTTCCGAATTTTCAAATGTTTTATTATTGTTTTTAATTCATTGATATCTGTTGGAGTGAGAGCTGTTTGTGTTTCAGGTGGAGGATTATCAAAATATTCATTAATAGTTCTAAGCACTCTCTCGACCTGAACATTTGAAGTATTAGTGTTCGGTGAGAATTGCAGTTCAAAGGTATCTGCAAATACTTCTACCTTATCTTCATCTGTATATACCAGTCCATGCGGGCCATGTATAGATGTAAGTCTTTGGCTACGGGGTTTTTGTGCTCTATAAATTTTATAGAACGACCCATCCTCACAATTAGCATCTTCTAGGAACCTTATAAATCGTTCACTTGTAAATTCCCTGATTTCTCGACGTGTATTGTTTCGTAATGTTGTATATCTGAGCCTATGTGTAGCATCTCTGGTTCTTTGCCACCTTCTTCTAGCTCTATTCTTTTCTCTTATCATTTCCCTCAGATATCTGGGGAGTGCTAATGGGTTGTTTTCGTTTGACCTTTCCCGAGTGGAATTATTAACAGTGTCCTGCAATTTTTGTGTTAATGAGTTTATTTCATTTTCTATATCTATGGTACACTCACTAGCATTATCTGGTGTTTCAATTCCTGTAAGCACTTGCCTATATAGTGGCCAGTTTGTAATTTTTTTGATTTTTTGTTGTATGGGAATTTCGAAATCAACATCAATAATTGTTGGAATGTGATCTGATGTAAGTGCAGATATTACCTCTACTGCTAAAGGAACACTGAGGTTTTTGACCAGTGTAATATCTAGGACGTCTGGTGTTCGGTTGCTGTCATCCGGATAGTGTGTCGCAGCACTTGGCCCGTATGTAATAATATTTTTATTTCTGCAATACTGCTCTAATATACGTCCTGCTGCATTGTAATTATTTGAATTCCAAATTGGTGATTTAGAATTTAAATCACCGCTAAGAATTGTTGCATAATTGCAGTCAAATATATGATTTAACAGAGAGATATCAAATTGATTATTTGGTGGTTTGTATAAAACACAAATTCGGATTTTTCTAGTGCTAGTGAGGTGCAAATCCACTGCCAACGCTTCGCAATCTCGGGAATGTGGGAGGTCAACAATGTCATAATTTAAATGCCTTTTGATATATAAGGCTACTCCCCCTCCTCTTTCGTGCGTTCTATCTTTCCTTATACAATCATAATTTGCTATCTTAGCTGTATAACATGGTTTTAAAAATGTTTCGCAAATTAACATCAGATCAAAATCTTCATCTGCAACAATTTCTCTTAATTCTTGGAGATCACGAATAATACCTCTGGCGTTCCACGCCATGATCTTGAGATATTTTATTTGTTGTGAACTATTATTCAACATTGGTGAAGTTTACCGATAATAGTTTCATGGATATTTCAGTAAAGCTATCAATAAATACTGAGTATTTTTCTTGATATGTCTTAGCTTGTAATATGTTATTAAAACATTTTCTCATTAACTCCTGTAAGGGGAATGATATCTCATTATTACCGGTATTCACAATCTGGGACACCTCCCCATCTATCCTGTTGGGAGGGATCTTTGCGGTTACCTCATTATTTACACTTTCCCTACGTTCAACTGCAATAGTTGATGTGGGTATAATTTCTGGTACAGAGTATACATTATTGTTTGCCTCAGTCATGTTAACATCTTTTGATGTCATTGTGTTTTTGTTAGTTTCTATTTTGCTATTTTCCACCTCTTCGTGGACATTTGCAGCTTTTGCATATGTCTTATGCCTTCTTGTAGGTCTATTATTTACTTCTGTTGGTTTTTGCTGTTGAGGTAATTCCTCAGCTTCAATGTCTATTTTCTCAATTTCATCGTCACTTGAACTTGTGACGGAAAAAAGCCTGGGCTTTGGTGGTCTAAGTTTTTGTGACCCAGTAATTGCTTTAGGACCAGGTTTTTTAAGGTTCCCCGGGTACCTTTTACATCCTCAGAAACTCGCCGGATGATTTAAGGAACAGTTTATACACACTGGTAAGTCCTTACCCTTTACCTTATCACACTGTGATGTGTGATGTTTTTCTGGCCATTTGACACAGCGGGCTTCGTTATAACAATTTCGGGCTGTGTGCCCATTCCAGGCTTGGCAGTTGTAGCACTGCGTGTACCCCTTCCTTCTTTTGTATGTTTCTACTCTTATCTTTAAGTAATTTAATGAAGATAATTGATATATTTCCTTGCTTTTATCTGTCCTGGGCAAATCAATGAGCCATAGTGGTATTGGGACCATAATCTTTTCACCATCTTTATGACGGGGGCTCTTTAGCTGTACCACACTAATAATTGTGTAACCCAACTCCACGAGAGATTCTTTGATCTCATCGCAAGATGTTGTTGTATCCAAATCCCTAATAACCACTCTTATGTTTTTGTCTGACTTTAGTGTGAATGTGCTAAAATTTACTCCCTCTTTTTCAAGCATTTTAGTCACAGCTCTATGATCATTTTCTGTTGTTACGTGTAATTGCAGTGTTGTGCCAGTTTTTTTGGCATCAAAATTTGATTCACAAACACCCCTAATTTTAACTGAGAGTTCTTTCCAGTTCTTGTATTTTGTCAAATTTAATGGGGGTATTCTGACTTTTTTCTTCTTTTTTTGAACCAACTGCCACTCATTTGTGTTAGTGGGATCTGGATCATTTGTATTTTCTTTTTCAACATTTTTACTTATTGACTTTCCATTAGCCCAGTTGGGCAAACAATTATCAGGTTGCTGAGATGGGCCAGCCACCTGATCATCTGCTATGAGTATTGTTTTTTCTTGTTGAGTGTTTTGGGAAGCCTGGGATTCATCCGCAGTCCGTGTTTCCTTTTCAACAATTACCTTTTCGTTGACAATAATGTCAGGAGTTACTTTAGTTTTCTTTTTACTTCGCGTCCCTATCGGATATTTTTCGTCATCCCTACACTTACTTAAATACAATCCACATTTCTGGAAATCACGATTGTATAATTTTTTCATACTACAAAGAATTTCGGTACTAATTATTTTATCAGACAAAGCATCTTTTGAATTTTCGTAGTCTCCAACTAATTTTATAATGGTACGTAAGATACCATTAGTTTCACATTCACTATCAATTTCACATAGCCATTCACTGAACTTATTATGATTTATGAACTCTTGAATAATTGGATCCAGTTCATAAAAAATAAACTCTATAGTGTCCTGAAGAGGTAGCTTTTCATCATCTACAGTTTCTTTGATCTTATCAATTATGTTACTAACATTTAACTTATCATTATTTAGCAATACACTATGCGCAAAGCATACCATCATCTTATTTTTACCAACCATGGTCCGCGACATTTGCACTACTATTCACAGATGAAACTCGGCCAAAAAGAAAATGACAACAGAGGCAGCACTTACCATTTTGTCGCCGCTAATACAGTTATCCATTCATCTAGCCGATATATATCCAATAGGCACTAAATGTCTCGGACGTGGAATCCAAGGTATCATAATTTGCAGAAATACGTTGGTCTCGTTGAGACCTTCCCGCGCAAACCCTTTTCACCGTTACAATCTCCTAGTCACCCCGCCACACACACACACGGGCGTCACTGCCGTCCCCACGCAAGCTTGACCTCTGCTTCTTGCAAGAAAATGACAAAAGAAGCAGCACTTACCATTTTGTCGCCACTAATACAGTTATCCATTCATCTAGCCGATATATATCCAATAGGCACTAAATGTCTCGGACGTGAAATCCAAAGTATCAAAATTTGCAGAAATACGTTGGTCTCGTTAAGACCTTCCCGCGCAAACACTTTTCACCGTCACAATCTCTTAGTCACCCCACCACACACACACACACGGGCGTCACTGCCGTCCCCACGCAAGCTTGACCTCTGCTTCTTGCGATGTATATAACTCAGCACTCAAGTAGACAGCACTGCCCACGCACATCCGCTCTCTTCGAAGTTCACCTCACCCTCTCTATGTCATCAAGTCTGATTCCCAAAAACGTGGCTGATAAAAAGATGCCCATGAAAATATGGATGTCATATATTTCAAAAATACAGCAACCCAATTAAAAATGCAATTAACATAAATTATAAACAATATATACACATGATACATGATTATATAAATATTAGAAGGAATTTCTATATAGAATATCACAAAATCAGACTTCATAATGTAATATAACAAACGACATTTTTCTCACTGTTGAATGCTATCACCGAGGATATGATGTAACTCGCCGCTATCCATACAAAAGTTTTCAACAGCTGGCTTTGTATGGGTAGCGGAGAGTGACATCATCCTCGGATAAGTCGCCATCTGGTGGCATTGTCAGCAATTGTGAGCTTTGGCCCGAGTTAGGTCCGACCATCCATGTACGGTCCCGTTCAGTGCACACGAGCTCCACGGAAATATTGAGATATTCGTTGCCTCTGTAGTCTCGTGGTCTAGGGCGTTCAACTGGACAGTAACAAGACGTAGGCCCGATTGCCCGCAGGAGCAGTTGAATTTTCTCTTTTCAAAATATATCTTCGCATCAGCCAGCTGTTAAAATCCTTTGTATGAATGCTATGTTACGATAAATGTAACAAATCGATAATTATCATAATAACCGGTTGTTATCAATCTACCTACCAATCGTCTTGGTAAGTTTGATAAATTTATCACTTTTACTGGTGATTATTCATAATAACCAACCCTTACGGTCATCCTATTTGTGCATCTGGGTTTTTCGGGGATATAGTTATCGCTTATTGTTATGAAAATTTTAATCACTTTTAGTGGCGTGCACTGTATAACTTATTAAAATCTGAGAACCGAAGATGTTGATTTTATGAAACTTTCGCCACGCGTCTGAAAATAGAAAGGCGTTCCTGCATTCTATTAACTATGTTTCGGTGGCAGTATCGTATATAAGACTCGTCGATATATATTTTCGAAATATCCCTTGCAGCTAAATCAAATACTTGATGGCAGTAATCTATCGGGCCGCCATTCATCCTCTTTCCTATCTCATTCTAATTTGACCAAGAAGCATCCGTCGTCCTTAGATTGACATCGTGATACGAAAATTGCAGTGGAGCATGAAATGAGAACAGGACGGAACAATATTCTCTCTTGGAATCGAACGGAACGTATATTATGTGGTCCCTGTTCCTTTATTCCACGTGCTCTGCCCGTAGTTATCTTAATATATGCATCTTAAATTTTACTAGAAATCACAAGTTTTTTCTACTTTTTTACTACAATCTTTTTCTACTTTTCTATTTTTCTTCATTATTTAAAATCAGAATAGTCGTTCCAACTCATTTTGATTTCTGAACTTTTTTTTTTCTTCTTTTTTCCATTTTTACCAGATTTCTTCATTATCGAAAGTTCTGTGCAATTAGTTGCTTGGATGATCTACAAATACCTTTCGGCTTACGAGACCTTTGACAAAGGCTCGCAGTGATTAAGGAAATGCAAAAATAAGACTGACTGTGATGGGGAATGACTACGCTTCAGATGTTTGTCGCCTTGTCGATTTCTTCAAATCTGGTATCCTCGTAACAATAGGTGCGAATACTTGTCTAAAACCTGCTTAATAACGTCTGGACTTGTCTGTTTAATACCTACGGCATCAAACAACATTATGTATGTATCGTGCAAAGATATCACAAAAGACTGTGCCGTCTAACAGTGGTGTGGTTAACACAACTACCCAGGGATAGACAGTGCATACGAACGTATTTTTTCAACTATGCTTCAATTACACGCGGGCTTTCTTCCAAACCGATCACAACTCTGGTCTTATCACCACGGGCAATTTACTAGCGAGTGAGTTGTACTTACCTAACAGTCTGAGTGCGTATCTAGGGTTGTATCTGATTTTTCATAACGTAATGACAAAATAAAATGCTTGGGTAATTTTTTCTGCTCAGCAAAAAACTCTGTACAGGGACCATACTCAGTCATTCTCACACCCTAAACGTCCATACTATGTAAACTTTTTCATGTGGTGAAACGTGGTCTTTCTTAGTAACTTGTGTCCATAACCCATAAACGGGCAGAAATAAAATTTAACCAGTAAAAACGTGCCTTCTAGAAAATATTGAAAATAAATATACAATATAGTCAATATAGTATTATAGAAAATGCTCCGGAAGAGATGTCAGCAACGGCATAAGTCCAGTGGCAGAGTTCTGGCGTTGCTTCATTCATTGCAATATTATGTGAGATATACATCAGTGAACTGGAACCACTTCTGCCACCTATCAAATGAAACTGTTGTAATTCTTAGATTGGAATTGATGACCGGTTTCTGATTAGTTCACTGCATGGAAAAAATCAATACAGTAAGGTAATAAGGTGATAATAGGTATTTTATGAGCAATAAATGCAATTTATTTGCCAGGTTTGCTTCAAAATTTTAACAGTTGTTATTTGTATACAGTAAATTAATGTCAGTAATTTATTTTTTTGGATTCATAACCGCTGCCTGTCCTTTTACTAGACGTTGTAATAGGCCTGAGGGCAGATCTCAGCATAACTTCTTGAGCAACGTATATCGGCCACTATTACACCGTGCCCAAATAACAACTGCTAAAATTTTAATGCAAATGTGATAACTTAAGTATAATTATTACTTTTAAATATTTGTTGTCACCATATTGTACTGACTTTTGGCACATCAATCAGAAACGAGTCAGCAATATGAATCTAAGAATAATGCCAATTTCATTGGATAGGTTGGTTCGACTTCTGCTATACCTATCTCGTGTTTCTCACATGTGATACAGGGTGTTTCAAAAAGAATAATCCGATTTACAAAAATCATAGCTATTTAGATTTTAATCCGTTTTGATCGAATAATGTATAAGTAGAAAGAAGTAAATCTCGAGTTTCACGCAGTTGCCGACAGGTAGCGCTGACGCTCTTGCTTCGTCCGCCGTTTCAGTGTTCGTCAACATGGCGGCTGCACAACAGAAATCGTTTTATGTTCTAAGCTTCGCGAAGTGTGAATCCGTAACTACTGTAAGTCCAGACATGGTCCACGCTCTGCCCCAAGAGGGATGTAAGCGTTTTACCCCGAGGGGTTGGACCAATCCCTAACTACTGTTCATCGTGCTTTTCGTCGACAACATCCTGGTGTTGAACTTCCTACCACTCAGAGCATTAGGCGATGTTATAAACAATTCCGAGACACGGGTTTTTTGAGTAAGCCCTGGCCGACCCGGCATGTCAGACGAAAATGTGAAGCACATCCGACAGGGATAGTAGTCTACAGAAATCCACTCGTAGTGGTTGCAAACATACTCGCAAAAATTCGGGACGAATTTGACTACCTTATAGACATACGCAGTGCATCCAAAGGTGGACGTATTAAGCACCTTTAATTTGCTTTGTAAAAAACTTTATGATTAGCCATGTAATATAAAATTAATCTTTAGTGCCTACTAGCCATAATACCCGGCGCTTCCCGGGTTTTCTTCAATTACTGGGAGGATTGGAAATGTGGCAAACCGTTATAAATGAATAAACTGTTATAATAACAGAATTAAAGGTGTGACAAACCATTGTAAAGGCATATATTCCCGTCTGAAATGCATTGTTGGAAACCGCGGTAACCAAAGTAAACGTTCCGAAAGTGATTGTTGAGGCCCCCAAAACCATTGTTGCCCGACAGTTTTTCGCACATTTCGGGCATTTGCCCATCTCTGACGAACTTTTAAAGTAGCCTACGGCTCAATCCCGGACCTGTTTGGTATATATGCAAAATCTGGCGACGATCGGTCTAAAACTGTAGATTTGTATAAAGAGCATACATACATACATACATACATACATACTTTCACATTTATATATAAGATATTCAAAATGTTTCGTAATATACGCATTTCAAATCGGATGATTCTTTTTGAAACACGCTGAATAATATCGTACTGTGTGCTTATTTTCAAGAAGGCACATTTTCTATTGATAAAATTTTATTTTTATCAGTTTTTTTTTTTGGTTGGACAAATGTAACTGAGAAAGACGTCATTATTTCATAATGAATAAGTTTACCGAATCTGGACGTTTAGAGTTTTACAGTCGAATGATCTGTAAATCAACTCAATTCAATTTTTTGGGAAAAGTGACTTGTGACATTTTGCCATCTGACCACAGATTTATTCATCAATGTTACTGATTAATTTCTTTTATTTAAAAATATTTATAATTATTATTTTCCTTTCAATTTTTTTTAATTTCACTCCAGCGGCCGCGGAGCCCCTAGGAAGTGCATACGGAGCCACAAAGACTCCGCGGAGCACCGGTTGAGAACAAATAGTTACACAGAATAAGAGCACCAAATTTTGAATTCCGTTTGTAATATATAAAAAAACAACAGAAAAATTGGTCACAATACCACAACATTACCATATTATGATCGCACACTTTATTATATCATATTTTAACGTGTATGGGCCAAACATTTGGTCCCAAAAATAACAGTAGTTTCTTATACAACCGGATAGTGTTATAAATATATCTTTTCAACTTTTTTCCAAATTTTAAACCGAAAAAATCAGGCTGTTCCCTTATACAAGTTAAAATACGGCAATTTCAACGGTACAGTTTTCCAATTATCTGAAGTTGAACTTTATCCTTTGACAGCTGTGTGTGTGTCATGTACACATCGTGCACTCAATGCATGCGAGTATCAATAAACTTCCTCACGTAAGAGCTGCAGAAGCTTCCTACTATCTGGTAACAGCTCATAACTCAGTTTTATGCCACGTTGCCTTGGAGAGAAAAAGCGAATGTGCATCATAATTAACGATAGACTGCAACACGAACAGGAAAAAAAAAATATACAGTGCATTTTTTTATTTATAAACCCGGTATAATATCCTGTTCATAGTTTTCCCCGCACGTTCGAATTGTTATCAAGAATGAAGGACGTTGCACAATCAATCACATTATTGCCTAGAAAGTCTCAAGGCTTCCCGAAATGACTTCAACAACTAATCGCATCAATCACTCACTTGTCAAGAGTAATGAGCCTCTTCTAAAACAAGCTTTAACCTTCTCCCATGTCAGCATTATAATTGAAATGGCTGAATTTTAATATTCGTTCGCACATCCTACCCCTTCCTTTTTTTTCCTTTAAAAGTCAAATTTTCTCTTTTCGATATAAAATACTACTTTAATTTTGCAAACCTGTAGCTATGAGAAACGTTCAATTTATTTCTTAAATATAGTCAAACCCGATTAGCGAATTTGTTTTGCGGTCAAGTGTAAATCCAGATGGGATGGATCGCCCCAACAAGAGCCGAATAATATGAGTAAATTTCGCCCGTAAAGTTCGGGATAAATTATGAAACCTACACAATAAAAGTCGCTTTTCCGACACACTGTTTTCGATCTACTTGTGTCTCTCAAATTTCTCCCACTTCATTCCAATATACTCCTCTAGCAGGAAAAAGAATCATATATATATTTCCCCCATAGAGTTTGGAGGGGAGAGAAAAAACTCCCTTGAAAATCTGTTTGAAAATTATTTTACTTATAGCGAAATGCGTTTTTCCCCCCGACTTCATGTCCAAAATGGCCGTTGTTCCGAAATCGTTGTTCGGAGGTTTCTGTAATGTTGTCTATGACGCGTTCGGTTCCAACACCATGTGTTACCAGGGATTACCGTTGTCCGGAGGTGGCCGTTAGAAGAGGAGGGGGTTTTACTGTAATTAACTTAATTTTTTATATTAAATTTTATTCCTCTCAGCGGCATTGACGAGATATCTCGTCTTCTTGAAATAATTTTATTTTAGCAATAACAAGCTTAGTTCTAAATGGAGCACATTCTTCTATCTTCCTTTCTTTGCACCTGCCTAAATGATTTCACCAACTAATCGCATCGATCACTCGTCAAGAGTAATGAGCCTCTCTCTCTTCTAAAACAAGGTTTAACCTTCTTCCTTGTCAGTATTTTAATTGAAATAGCTTAATTTTAATAGTCGCTCGCATCCAACTTTTTTTGCCTTCCAAAAACCGAATTTTCTCTCTTCGAGATAAACTCTAATGCTTTAATTTTCAAAAACCTGTAGCTATCAGAAACAATTTATTTCTCGGTAATACAGTCAAACTCAGTTAAAACGTCAATAGTTGGTTTTCGCTGTTGATTCCCATCCCGCATTCTTGTTGATGAAGCCCGCTTGTAGCGTCGATGAAAAGTTAACGACCTTGGACATAACGACACTTTTTGTGCTTCTGATTTTATAACGTTTCCCGAAATTATCAGAATTAGAGAAAATTTTCGTTTCTTGGCTATTTCAGACCCCGAGCAATCATTCTTGTAATTTTCAAAATGTTTTTAAACTTTTGGTACTCGAAAAAATGCATTAGAAAACATGATGAATTTCAGCAAATCTTTATTTTTCAAATTTTATTTCAATTTTTCTTTTCTTTTTTTTGTGAAGAAATAATATTCACAATTCATTCATTTTGGTTGTGTTTGACATCCTTATTTATTATTGGCTTCAAAAAAGATGCCCATTCAGCCACCCGTTGAGCATTTTGCCTGTTGTAGCTTTAGTTTTGCATTTGTTCTTCGTGAAATCATATGTTTGTCCTCTAAGTATGGAGAAAAATTATAGTTAGCTTTTTATTGTATTCCAAATAAGTAACGCAAAAATGTGTGGTTATTTATTGTTCCATTCAAAAAATTAATCGTTTTTTTAATGAAGAAAAAAGTGCTGAAAAGACAAAGAAATGCTTATTAAAAGTTTGTCAACTAAATGAAATTAACAACTTGAGGCACTTGAAAATATTGAACTTGAAATTAATGAACTTCAATTGCTGTATGTTTTACACAGAAATATACATCACACGCTTTCACATTTTCTTATCATTTTGTTTTGGTTTTCAACCATTCAAGAGGCATTACAGAAATCATTATACCTTCATAAATTTACGTATATTTTCTTAATAAAGAGTAGGCATTTTTTCGATTTTCAGCAGGTGTAAACTAAGGGAAATAGCCCTTTCACACCCGAGAACTCGTTTTTTAGAATTTTTGAGATGTTTTTGCATTTCTTATACTCAAAAAATGCTTTAAAAACAAAAATGACACCAAATCTTCATTTTTTAAAACTTTCAATTATTTTGTGTAGTAATAATTCACTTCGTTAAAATTTTTAGCCAAGATGATGCAGAGTAAATTATTCGTCACATACAGTTTTTTCCAGAATTTTACAAATAAAATTTGTGTAATAAATCACGCTTTCCCGGGAGGCACTTTCTTCGTGGAAGCCATTTTGAAAGTTTTACTTAAAGTGCTGCCTTCTGGTTAACGCCGCCAAACTTCACCACTTCTAACTCAAAACTTGCACAATTCTTCAACTCAGGAATAACTCCCTGAGGTCATAAGAAATAAAAATTCTACAGTGGGAAAAAAAGCATTACACACATTTATAGCACCAGGTTCTGAAAGGGTTAAGGCGACACAAGGGACGTTGAAACTAAAGTATATTTCTTCAATAGCTTCAGTTGATGTGCTTTTGAATAGCCTAAAAGCACATGCACGCAATTAATGCATTTTGGTATATCTAATCAAATAATTTCGACAAATTATATTTTTTAATGAATAATTTATGCAAAAACATTACCGCAATACTCAAATGAACTATATTCATCCCCCTGCGTTTCCTAATTTGATGAAATCTATTCGTATTTTATTTATTTTTTGCTTCAAAAGCCACAAACACACATTTCCAAGCCTGTATTTTAAGACGTGTTGTCCTATGGTACGTGGAGAAAAATAAAAACTAAAACAAATTCATGTAAAAAGAAAAATTGGCTTTTTAACGATAATAACTTATTTGTGGCCTTTTTAACGATTAAATAATTTCTCATGCATTAAACATTGATGCATTTACAAATAGATGCTTACGTATTTCAAATGCAGTAGCTCTCGTAAGTCTTTTGACAAATGCAATAATGTTAGCAGCGCCAATTCCTTGGCAGGCATTGCCTTTACCTTGACATGCAAAGCAGAATGGAAATATTCATACGATAGATAGAATAACCCAAATTGAACGTGATTTGGTGCGCAATGGAAATTTTGAACATCAGTTTGTGATGGAAAACAAACAAGGAGATAACTATAAATCAAGGCGTTATTTCCCGTAGACAAACATGATTTTTTAACCATAAAAATTGGAATGGAAAAATAATTACCGATCGGATTTAATGTGTATAGTTTGATTTATAATAAATATCTTACAAATACAAATACAACGCCACAACAGGCAAATTGCCCAACGAGGTGGCTGACTTAAGAACATCATGGATCCCCGAGCCATTTTTTGGAGGCCCTACCTGGCGAATCTCGATGCCATTATAACCGAGTTTGGTTGCATTTGTATCATTTCCTCAAGCAATACGGTCAAGGTTGCAGCCACTTGGTAGACCGACCAGTGGTCAGAGTTCATTTTTGTTGAAACTTCATAGCGGCATTCGTGAAATATCTCGCTTCCTTAAAGGCCTCTTATTTTAGCATTGACAAGCCCAGATATTTTGAAAAGTTTATATCTTAATGGGAACATTTTTCTCTAAATCCTTTAATTTACACTTGCTGAAAACAACAAAAAAAAAGCTTCATAAAAAAAGATATGAAATTTTGGTTTATTGGCTTAATTGGTTTATTGGTTTATTGGCTTACAATTGGTTTATTGGCTTAAACAAAACCACGGTAAGGGTTAAACTGACCTAGCCTCAACTCTCGAAATGGACCTTAAACAGTCAGTTATGGCATAAGGTCCGTCTGAATACATTTTTCATCGTTTGCGATATGACCATTACGATGCAATAAACTGATCAAGATCATAAGAAACTGCTAATTAAAGTATGATATCAAAATTTTTCAATGTGAAAACTGGAAATAAGAGTGTATTAAGCAGGAGAAGATTCAATAATCCTGAAATAGAATGATTTCTTTTTTTCTCTATTAAATTCGGCGTGGGCTGTGGATAGCGATAATTGGGAAGTTCGTCAATACTCTCCTAAAATGTCGTCCGTAAAATGCTTCATCATCACTGCCAGATATTCGCAAACAAAGCACTGGACCAAAGCAATATCGGATTATCAAGAGCCTGTCCAACGATGCGCGAAATGAATTTGGATGAGAGAAAGAGAAGACTTAACAATTGCCCTCACGACGTGAATGTGATATTCTGCGAAATTTTACCTTCCATCATCCACACCATCGACCTTTTTCCCAATTATACTTCCTAATTCCACGCTACAAAAGTTTCAAATGATGGAAAAGGGCGGCTGAAGGCAAGGGGGGTGGCACAGCCTTTTCAAAAAGACCACCGTCCTAAATACCGGAAGCAGCTTCATTAACTGGGCTGAGATATTAAATTCCCTACCTTTAGTTCCCAGTTTTAAACTTTTTGACATTCGGGGCTTTAGCTCTTTTGTAGATGGAAATACAAAACTGTCAGATGTACTATCAATTCCTCTCATAAAACCAGAAAAAAACCTTTTTTCAATGACTGGAAGTTACAATTAAAATATGAGATAAAAACTTTTTTTCATATTGTTATCAGCATGAGATACACTGACAGAAAGACGACCAATAACTGATAGTTAAAGATAGAGGTCCAATTAGTGGAAGTACAAAATACCGAAACAATAATTGATAAAAATTCATAGTCTCCCATTGGCGAAAGTCTCTCCTCAGAAACACGATACTTACAGAACACGCGAGTTCAAACATTTACCATCTTAACTTCAAAATATGGAATACAAATGGCGGCACCAGTAGAAGGAGGAACAAGCGTCAGAGAGGAACAACCTCTGACAACATAAATGCGTTAAGGGGGTCGTACTTACACTCAAGACAAACATTATGGCATGCACCGATCCGTTAGAATTTCTGCAAAGGAATGTGTATGAAGTACATGTACGGGTTAAGTAGTTGTGGTAGTAGCCTATATTAACGGAAAGCTACTGTCAGAGCGGAAAAATATTTCGGTGCCAAGAGTATCTGTTATCGAGAGGTTTCATTGTATTTTTTTGTGTACCTCAAAGTCGCATTGTACAGAAATAGAACATCCATGTAAGAAAATTACATATATTTATTTTAACTTACTTTTTAAGATATGTTAACCTTCCAGTACGCCCTCGGCAGCTGGCATATGGTCATGTGAGCATCGCGCTGGACGCTCATCATGATGATCCAGGTTCGAACCCCGTTGCAGGCACAGCGGTGGTCGGCTGAAAAGCGTTTTTGCAGTTTTCCAATTTTGATGCGCGAAAGCCAGATAGTTTCCCGATATGAAAAGAAAAGTTGCTCCGCAAGCAAACCTTCAACAGGATACATACATAATACGACGATTCGCATTTGCTATTTTAATGTCGAAATACGTGAGACAGATGGCGGTACCAATTGAACATCGCTTCTCGGCCTTTTGGCTAAGATCAAAGTGTAGTACCAATTGAACACGAAACGAACACAAACATATTGTCCACAATGTGATATACTTTAGAAGTGTTAAAATAATAATTGTAATAAAAACAATTTAAGTATAATTTCTCACTCCTCTTCATATTTTAACTGCTAGTTTTGTTAAAAAAAGGTATTTTTTAATCAGAAGCAAAGAAATAACTATGAAAAAACGGAATAATCTCACATTTAAAGAAGTTTTATTTCACTTCTCAACAGAATTTGGCGGGCATGCCAGGAAATAGATCCAGAAAAATTCTTAAATATCTAGACTCAAACGGTCCGACACACGCGTGCACTATAATCGCACCCAAAGGATCTATTAAATTGGCTGATCTGGATCTTGTCTGCTCTTTGCATTTTAGGATCTTCTCTGTCGTTACACCCTACGTTGGATATCGTTCGAATTCGGATTTTAGGTGTATTTTTACAGCCATAAGTCTTTGCAAATGTTGAGTGCTAAGTTCATCCGTTGTCGCACATTAGGTGAGCTAAATGGGAAAACTAACATACTGCGAAATATTTTCGACTATGTGTTCAAGATTTGAATTATCAGAAAAAAAATTATAAACAATTGCACTGAAAAGTACGTTATTGTAATGAAAAGTGGTAGCATATTTCTTCCATTTCTGAACACAACAAAAAAACCAGTATCTGTATCGTACAAGTCTGGCGATAATTAGATTAGCGCGTTAAGTGAATGCTTAATTTTTATTATCGTTATTAATTTCCCGGATACACATTTTTGCTACAGTGAAAACTATTATTTTATTCCGATTCATGTAAATATTCAGGATTTAATTATGAATAATACCGTTTTCTGAACGTATCACCTGAACATCATTGAACCTCACTTTTCCCGGCATGCCGGAAATCGACAAGACACCAAAATTCAAAGAGATGGTTCCCCGACTTTACGGCATGGCGGCTAATGCGGGAGAGTACGGTTATTATTTGTTATCTCTACTAAATAATCATTTGAAATATAAATTTTTTTTTCATATTTAACTAGAACTGAAATGCCCCAACGAATAATTTTTTAAATTATTTTATTCATTATTATTATTATTATATCTTTTATTGATAGTTATATCATTTCCTTCTTATTAAACTTTTCATAATGTGGTAGATAAAGGGTAAAAAAGTTTATTATTGACGAAACTTTTTATTTTTGCGGCTTTTTGTAGTGCTGTATCAACGAAAAAGAACCGAAATCATGATCTCTACTCATTTATATCTCTGTGGAAATATACCCAAATGGCATGGGGTGAATTCATTTCGATTTTAAAGGCAGGGGAGGGGGGGGGGGTTTACGGATTGGTATTTTTTGTTCGAGCAAGTGTACAAATTTTATATAGTTTTTAACACCCTATTGTCCATCGTTAGTTAAAATTTTGATATCGGTTGCATGTAATAAACATAATAACTCTTATTTTCCCATTATCTGAGTTGCATAGCTGTAGTAATCATAATACCATCGTTCCTAAATTATTTCAAGTCGAATGAACTTCCCTAAGCACCCTGTATATAATGAGTTAGGCTTGCCACAAGTATATACATTTCTATTTACAAATGAAACTGGACACGTGCCAAGTGGCTGTTCGGAATCCCGTGAAGTTCCGATGAATAAAAAAAAACCTCTTTCATTTTTTTGTGTTATTGCGCAATGTGATGTAAAAAGACATAGAGCTATTGAAATGGAATTTATCGCATCTGCGTAATCATTTATCACCGCTTTAATTATATTCATATGGGAAGTACGGAATATCTCCGATATGCATACTCGATGTAATTTGTTGGAAAATTCTGGCAAGCGTGTACATTTAAATATACCGTCCAACAATCATGCACATAAAAAATTGTGCAATATTTCAGCCTGATAATTTATGCTTGCCGTGGGTCATTTTTTAAATATACAAACATATTTCAACCGACTCCAGCGGTGTAACCTCGTTGGGCATTTTGCCTATTGTGGCCTGGCCTTGCATTTGTATTTGTAATGCTAGTGCGGTTATTATAACTTCCTTCCCTTGCTGTCACCTACGAAGATAATACCAGTTATTATTTATGTGAGTACTTGCTGTACAATTATGGGAGAAAATGTAAAATTTTGAACCATTATGAAATTTTTGTTGAGCTATCCATCAATATTTTGCTTAGAATGTAATACAGTAATTGGATATTTTTTTTAACTAGTTTACAATTGAAATGATACAAGGCTTAATGTTTTAAATGTTGATATTTATTCAGACTTTATTTTTATTTTAGGACAGAGGTGTGGATAATCTCTAGCCCGCAGGTTGAATTAAGCCTGCCAAATGATTCCATCCGGCCCTCGAAAAGTGTTACGGTAGAAAGGTACTCAATACAAACAACACGATATATAACTTAGTTGATTATGTTTCTTCGATAACTCGATAAAAATACGAAAAATCTGAATGCATACGGGACATCCTCAATTGTCTGCAAGAAAGTTATGAAAGGTAATAAAATTGTCATTTGTCACTGAAATCATCGAAAAATCACCAATAGTGGGAAATGAAGCGCTACTGCAAATCACAATGTATTAAAATGTGATTCACGAATACAAAAGTTTTGTTTGACAAATATAGAAAAATAAATATATTTTTATGACTAAATATATATTTAGTATGAAAAATATTACAGTTGTTCATAATTAGCTTAAAATAATTTTTGTTCGTTATGAAAATCTAATTCTTTTGAGATTTCAGTATAAGTGTTATTTAGAATAAAACTTCAAGTGAGCTTTGTTGATCATACGGAAAAAACAGGACATATTTTTGAAAAAATGTCGAGATGACCAAATATTACGGGAATGTACCGTAAAATACGTGTCATATATCCACCCTATTACCTCTAACCACTACTCAGACGACTGTAGCGCCCATTCTGATGGAGGTATTTTGATGAAATTCGGTACATAAAATGTATGGACCATGGGGTAAAAGAAATATTCAATTAAAAACATTTTATTTTGACCACCAGGTGAAGAAGTGGCACTTTTTTATCAAAATTATTTCTTCCCATACCATCAAATAACGTATACATCAATTTTGAAAAGTAATGAACGTGGCTGGACGTAGTAAGCAGGCCTACTGCACTAGAAATACGTCCAGCACAACGGGCGCTTCATAGGTTGAAGCAGTGTTAGTATAATGCAACTGAGAACTCCTCAGCTTAATGACACTGACACTCTTCCGACCTGTGTAGTGCCCATTGTGGTGGTCGTATTTCATTGAAACTTGGTGTATACGTTATTCAGACCATAGGAAAATAAATACAACTGCGACAAAAAGCTCCACTTCTTCAACTGGTGGTCAAAATTGAACTATTTTTCAATGAATCTTTATTTTACCAATGATTCATAAATGTATATCTCACATATCAAGTTTCATCAAAATGCCTCTATCAGTATACATACATCTGAGTAGTGTCGATTTATTTATGATCATCCTGTACATACTTATATTTGGTAGCAAATATTGCATATAAGACCCGCGGACATAAGAAGGCTGTGCACCCCTGTTTCAAATCATTCTGGGATCAGAGTTATAGTCGCCTAAGTTTGCGCATAGATGAAATCCTATTACACAGAAATTAATTAATATTTGATGAGATTAAAAGTGGAAGTATCAGCATGGAGTGATTGATTAATAAATCAATGATTTCTCTGAGAAAAATGCTACACTTCCTAAGGAACTGAAGATAATAAATGTCTTTCTTTCAACGTTTCTGTATTTTCTGTAATATCTGCATGTACACCGAATACTCCAGGGACGTACTACACCTAAGTTCTACTTCTCTATCTCATCCACAAAATCGGGGGTAGAACTTACGCTCTAAGGATATTACACCCAGAGGAACTATATCAATAACAGGATTCAGTGCCTACATTCACTCGAGTAATATATAGGTAACAGGACAAGAAGGATAAAATGCAGAAAACCATAAAACACACGTAAGGGATCAATCAATGTTTTATCCAATATCTCTCTCTCCCACGCACAATGTATTTTGGGTACAAACCGAGTTTGAATCACGAGATATCGAGGATCTTTCTTTACATGTACAGCGTCATAGGACAATTCTTTTCCCCCTTGGAGAGTTTAACTTCAGGACGTAGAAAATAAAAGCTATAAAAAATAATGATAATAGAAAACTGTCTCGGGAATTGAAGAGAAAAATGCGGAAAAAATCACTTTGTGGGAGTTGGGGAGAAAAATTGATCCCATTTTGATCAAGACGCATAGACAGTCCCTCAAAAAAGAAAAAGGCCACGTCTGCTATGGTTATGGACGTCTCTAACCATGTCTCGTAGAAAACGCTTGATTGGAAAAATCCCAAATTCTCTCTTTTCTGTCTTCTAAAAGCGTACGAAGAAAGTAGATTTTTTTCAGAAACTAGGTTATAGAATAAGGTCAGTGTGTAGACGTCTATAAAAGTCTAGTAAATCCGAATTATTCAGTCACAAGATTTCATAGGTTAGACTTTTTGGTGATTCATTAAGATCGATTCTCTCTAAAGCATTGGTTTCCAGTGTAAGTAATGTTTCTTTGATGTTTCCTTGAGGCTGTTTCATGAAATTCAAGCAGGATTTTGAATATTTCTCCAAGAAATATACGTCCCTACTGCCGTCTCAACAGCATCATAGCTCCAGATAAAAATGAAAGAGGGCTCAGGCAACCACCTCTTAACATACAACTTGCATATTCAAAAATCATTACTTCAATTCTTATTGTGGCAGCGCCTAGGCCATGCATGCTCAACCTACGGCCCGCGGTCGAGATGTGGCCCTCGGAATCATCTGATGTGGCCCGTGACCCCAAACATTATTTTGTAAAAATTAAATAAGTGACATACAAACAGATCTCTTAACTGACCCGCGACCTATCTGCACATCCCTTGAGTAACACACGAAGCATTTCCAGATTACTTAAGTGACCAGCGGCACAGCTTCCGATCTCTCAAGCGGCCCGCGGCATAATTTTAGATCGCTTAAGTGACCCACGGCACATTTACAGATCACACTTCAGTGACCTACGGCACTGTTACAGGCAACCGAAGTGGTTCACGGCGAATTTCTAGATTACTCAAGTGACCCACGTCATGTTTGCGGATCACCTGGTGACCTGTCACAAATTTCCAGATTATTCAAGGGACCCACGACATATTTATGGATCATTAAAATGGCCAGTGGCACAGTTCGAGATCACTCAATCTGCAAGTGACACATTAACCAATCACTTAAGTACAAGCAATATTTTCCCACATCACGTAATTAATTAGCTTGCTACTCTCCTTGCCCTATGCAAATGGGGTCCCCCGTGCCGTACCCTGCCGGGACTCGTGTGTTAAGATGACCCTTTATGTCACTTTAAAAGTAAACGTAAATTCTACAGTTCAAGAATTCTCACTTCTCATGCGTAAAAAATGTCCAAAAAAAAGGGAAAAAAACCATAGTTTTCGCAAAATGCAAGTTCCTGATAAAACGGAAAACGATATTCATGAACTTTTTTGAGCTTCTAGATTCGATGTAAAAAAGGGTAATGTTGCGGTTTCTAAGTCCGCCAAGTGGTTTGAGATTTTCTAAACGACACTACCTCGTTAGAATTCGAAAAAAAGAACAGCTCTGTGAAGGTGACGAGTTGACAACTTCGGGTTACGAGACTTTCAAGGGTTCCGGGGCGTATGATTAAGCGGAACACCCGGGCAGTGAAAAGTCGGTGGTTCGATTCCCCCACAGAAGAGTATGAATTTTCTTCCCGAAATCTCCATCTTCACCGCTTAGAATCCAGACAATTGTACTTTGGGCATTGATATTGTTTCTGTATTTCCTCTACACCAGGGATTCTCAAAGTATGGTTCCCAAGGAGTCCACAGCACCGTTATAGAGGTACCACGAGCGTGTTACTTTTTTGTAATCTGAGGATTATTAAATCTCTTGAATCCGAAGGTTGAATGAAGTAAGATAACACTTGAAGGGGGTTTATATTACATGTAAACGATTAAGGATTACTGCTGTAGACTACGGGTTTTCTAAAATTGGACAGTGCACCTATGTAATATGAATAAAGCAGAAATTATAATGAAAAAATAGAGATCAATTTAGATAGTTTTTGATGTTGAGCAACTACATAAAATAAATTCAAATTTAAATTAAAATTAATATTGAAAAATTAATCACACAAAACCAACAATTGGAGGAAATGAAAGAAGTTCAATATTCTTTCAACAATTGCACCAATGAAAATGAAAGACTTATTTGGATTTTGATACTCAACATGCAAAAGCTTCAGAGCAAACTCGGATAACTTCCCAGTTTTTTTTTTCAAAATCCTCGGAATATGGATAGATATAATTTGATTTCATTAGCACTAATCATAAAAATCAATTAAATAATCTATACAAAAATTGTCAAGTTTTCAAGACAAATAAATTCAATTGGTCGAATGGTCGACGCGTTTCGGCTCTCCATTGAAGAGCCAAAACGCGTCGACCATTCGACCAATCGAATTTATTTGTCTTGAAAACTTTGCAATTTTTGTATAAATTAAAACCAGGCAAAGTTTCTAATTTTTGTGATAATTAAATAATTCTCCAAAGAAGTAGTCGGCTATTCCACCTTAGATTTTTCAGTTCGGAAACCGTTCACCATTTATCATAATCTATTTTTACCAGAAAAACGTATGACCTCATGGTTACCGGTCGAGCATATGATCATGCCAAAAAAGTCTCTCCTCGCTGACCATTAAGTGAGCACCATCGATGTAACCATCGATGCACTATAAAAATAAAATACCCTAGAAAAAAAAACTATACATTAAATTTTAATTGGCTTTCATGTTAAATGACCATAGACCAATAAAAATAATAAAATTAGCTACACAAAAAAAAAAAAAAATTACAACGTTAAACTCATTTGTAAACGAGATTATTAATTCAACTCTTGTTTTGTTCTTCTATCATGAACATCGAATACTTTTTTCATATATTTCTGAGCAAACGTGAAGAAAATTTATTCTGTAATAGAAATGTATTACCTAACTTGATCTCTTCGAAACAACAAATAATCTATCTATTCAAGTATTTTATGAAAAAATAAAATACGTAAAAGTTTGTTTTTTCCTGTTTTTAGCTGAACCAGAGAGAAAAAAAATATATTTAATCGAATTTTTCTCGCAGATGCTTTCAATTGCTTCTAGCTTTTTGAAAGAAAAAAATTCTTTTCAAAAAAGTAGGAATTTTTTTTTAAAAGAAAGAAGAAAAAAATTTTTCCAGTCTAACAGTAAATTTTCCAAATTTCGAGATTTTTTTTTTCCCTCTAACTTTTCCAGACAAAATCACTATCTTAGACGAATCTGCTTGAAGGAAAAATCGATACTCTTACCTCTCGCACAATGATTTACTATCCATTAATTTACCAGTTCATTGTGGCGTTAAATGATACGTCTCCATTGTTTTGGAACCGAAAAGAAAACTTCATCTGAAGAGATTTTTCTCGTTTTTAATTGGTTTGGAAAAAAAAAATAGTTTTTCAAAATAGGAAAAAAAATTCGAAATAAGTTATAATCTCGTTACTTCACAAAAAATAACTTCTCTTTCTTATGTAGTTGGTCAAGTAAAAAGAAAATGGAGTTTTTCATTTTTGGTTCAATTATTTATTTAAGTTCACACTATCTTACATGATGTCATGTAAATTTCAAAGTTTTATTATGCAGGCCATGAATTGTTGATATGCCAATCGTTCCGAGCAACTTGATACTACATTTGACAGTTTCTGTCGTACCATGGAGTTACTTTGGCAGGGACGCATATTTACACTGTTCACTTCTGTTAGTGTGAGGGAGAAATTAGCATGCTGTGATCGATCACTACTAGTGACGGAAATAGCAATGCCGTCGTGAGTTCTTAGCTAAAATTACCGTGTTTTCCTGCGTCGCAGAATATACGTCACTGCTACAAAACCGTACAGGCACCTCGTATACATTCCTGTGTAGAATTTCTAACAATCGGTACGGAACAAGTGCATATAAGTATATGTATATGCATGATCCTAACGCATTCGTGTTGTCAAAATTCTGCTTGTTCTTTAACCTTGCTAATGCTGCCATCTGTGTACCATAATTTGAAATGAAGATGGCAAGTGCTTGAATTTTCATGTTATATCATGTAAGTATCGTGCTGAAGGTTTGCCAGCTGTATAGGCGGAGACTTTTTCAAATTTGAGACCGGCTCGCATGTGCACCTCGAGGTTGAAAAGCCGCAGAATCATACGTTAGATAAACAATTAAATTTCTTAGTGGCTGGTTTTATCTGACGTTTTATTTTTCTTAACCCTTACAGCGGTAATCCCGAGATATTTCGTCGTAGATTATTTTTATTTATCTTTATTTTGTCAATCAAGAAATATTTCGGGTTCTCAAAACCCATTGGATTCGAAATTGACGATTCCAAATGCCATTGTGAATTTTTCTCTCCTGATCAAATGTCCCCTTCGTCCTGTGAATCAACTGCCAGTGAGCGGAATCAGCTTTTGTCCAATTTCTGATAACAGAAAGGGAGAGAAAAGGTGGGGTTTCCCTTTCCCTTCGAGAAAGTATAGGATCATAGCATTACAGCATAGAATAACAGAAATTCGTGGGGGGGGGGGGTTTCCCCCTTCGTGTTTTTTTTTTTTTTTGTATTATAACTTCGTGTTGGGGAGAAAGCATTTACCATATCATAAAAAATATTCTTCTTGGAAGTAGGTGCCAATTTCTAAAAGGTTTAATGATTTCCACTGTGGCAATTATAATGCGGATCACAGTTTTAAAAACCGCTTATATAAAGATTAACCCTCTATATAACGGTTGTTATTAAGGTTTTGAATGGAAATACATATTTTTAAAAATTCAATTCGAAAAATAGCGTATAGATATGGATAGAGAAAACCATTTCATTCCCCCTTCCATTATTGGCGAATGAAATTAGTACATGAGAAAAGTATGGTACCAGATCAAAGATGATGCTGATCACTTTTGCTTTCATTCATTTCATGTACTAGGAATTTGCTGCCCATTGCTGTACAATAAATATGAGTTATAAATATGGACCTTGTGGTCTACAAAAAATTTCACGATGAGTGAGTGAAAAATTGGTTCTAAAATTCAGTCACGAAAAATCATCAGCAAATTAGGAAATTCGGTGGTAATATTTCCCCACTACTAAATTAATAAGTGATCATTTGAGAGAAGTATAAAAATTCAAGCTTTTTACACTGCCCAATCAAAAAACAGCAATTAATAAAATTTGCGATTTTCTTTATTTCAAAGAAAAATACTACTGGAGTATAGTTATACAGGGTGTCCTGTAAGTGTTGATGCGGTCTTTATCTCATCAACCGTGTGTCGTAGAGGTATGATTCCAATTTAAAAAATACTGAAAAGGTGTTAAAAAATTACCCTGTACCAGTTTCGAAAGTGATAATAGTGTTTCACGAAATAAAATTCTAAATTTTTAGACGGCCCCTTGTCCTCTAACTCCAAAATATAAAGTTACTGCTGTCTCTCTCTCTCCTGTGGCCACCAAAAATAAAGCAAGTTTCTGAGCGCAATATTCGCTGATATATTGGAATTCAAAAACCGGAAACAAGTTGTGAAAAGGCAACATAAATGAGGGAAAAGGGGCGTTGTGTCCGTTAGTTTTTGCTGTTCTTTCACAACTTTTCTCAGATTTTTTAATTCAAATTTCTTAGTGAATTAGAAACATTTTTTCTTGGTCTCAGAAGAGACAAGGCAACAACTATCTAATTAGAGGTTAGAGGACACCAGAACCGTTTATAGAAAATTTAGATTTTCTATATCATGGCACACTGTATTTTTACTCTTCGATCTGGTTCAGAATGATTCCTGAACACATTTTGGGCATTTTTCAAATTGGAATCACACCCTTACGACGGACGATTCATGAGATAACTGCCACATTAACACTTACAGGACATCCTGTATAATAAATATATATGTAGAACAAATAAGAATGTGCTCAACGCACTGATTTCAAGCCCAAAATAAATTTCTAAAATAAGTAAAATTAATGAATTGAGTTAGAATACTGATAGCCTTATATGTGAAACAACCAACATCGAATCAGTGTAGAGAATAATGTGAATATTTAACACAACGCATGCACTAAGTAGATGAGACATAATTAATTCAATGTGTAAACAGTTCTCTTGTGGATATAGCAATCTCAACATTTTATGAAATGTGTGAGCGTATGTTACAAACTAAACTAGAATGTCTGAATCAGACTACAAAAAAATTTCCGTTATTGAATAACAGTTTTATTCATAGATGAACTTTTGCCGGAAAAATGTGCTTAAATAAATTGCAATTTCTGTGTATACTTCACAGAATATCTACCTTTTTCTCAATCTCTTTAAAATCAAACCAATTTATGGAATTCTAAATTTTAATATTCCGAATAATTGAAATAGACGAATAACCTTCCTCTTATGATTTCTTTCCTTGATCTGATGTCATGTCAAAGCCTGATGCCAAAATCAAAAATTAGTTTAGCGATCGGGGCTTTCTTAATTTCTTAAAAAATCCAGAACTAGACGAAAAACCTAATTTAACTATTTCGCCCTTTAAAACGTTCTGCTTTTTCCCACGGGCTTTTTTCCCCTTTTAAAATGTTCCATGGACTGTTTATTAATGTCTGCTTTGTAAACATAAATGGTACCTTCTTGATTGCTTAAAAGCCTTCGAAATTTATGGAGTTCCGGACTTTTTAGACTTTTTTATGGTAATGTTTACTCCTTAGATACCGAAATTTTCATTTTATGTTGACAGTTCCTCCAATTTAAGGGTTAAAGAAAAAAAAACTCTGAAATTTAAATTTTTTGTAATGTTAAAATACATAAATGTGTAACTATGTGTTATGCCACCACTTACTTCTTCGATTTTTTTCAGAAAAAATACGTAGAATGATAAATTAGCAATCAAACTCGTTATAACGGCCTTAGCTGTAACGACACATCGCCTGTAACAATGTTAAGTTGAGGCTGCAACTGATTCCCATAGAGAATAATGCTAATCACCGGTGCTAATAACTAATGAATAATGCTAATAACGTCAATGAAACGCAACGTCCTCTCTCGGAAATAACGGCACATTTTTTGTTTGGTTTCGTTATTAAGTCTTTTTTTCGATAAATTTCTAGAATCAAAGTCTAGAACATGAAGGAAATGTTTGTCACTTGTTCTATTGATAAGTTACGATGGGGAAAAAATCATTTATTGCATTCCTGGATTTGCTCATTGTTCAGTCTTCGTCCATTCCACATAGGAATATTGGTAGAAGCTATTGGTTTTACTTATATTATTCATAGTGAACTATGGTATCTTCCCATGAATCCGGATCCGCGTTATCGTTTTATCTATTATCTGCATTAGTTATTTCTTCGAGCTTTGTATTTCGTATACAGAAATGTCCGTAAATGTCTCCAAAGCCTACCGACTTCAATAATTTCATTGGTACAGGTGAGGGTAGAAATGTTGCCGCTGTGGTGGTCGAGTGGTTATAGTGATGGACTCGCGATGCAAGGATCCGGGTTCGAACCCCACAGTGGTGGTCGGCTGAAGTTGGTTTTCTGTGGTTCTCAACTTCAAGGCGCAAATGCGAGCCGATCTCCCCGTTAAAAAGCCTCGCCACAGAGAGCAACAGTCCTACAACGATAAATCATTCAATCATAACACTTCACTCATAGTTAGAAAAGCTAGTGGCAGATGGCAGCACTACACATACCAAGCATTACAGAGAAACAACAGAAAATTTCACGTCAGGTTTCACTACACGTACACGCACATTCCCGCATGTACCGATTCTTTGGGGGGTTCCGCGGGGGGGGGGGGGGGGTGTGGGCGGGGTGCATGTGTGGTGTAGTAGTAGTAGGTAGGGCCTCCAAAAAATGGCTCAGGGACCCATGATGTTGTTAAGTCAGCCACCTCGTTGGGCGTTGTATTTGTATTAATTGTATAAGAGCAACTAACAACAACTTTCACATTATTATACATTCATATATATGAATGTATAATAATGTGAAAGTTGTTGTTAGTTGCTGATAATATTCAGAATCGGTATATATATATATACCGATTCTGAATATTATCAGCTATGCAATGAAACGTTGAAGCAATTAGATGCATACGTAGATCTAGGAATTCCAATGAGCCGCAACCTGGATTTTACTCAACATTATCATGACATAGTTTGCGAAGCTAATAGAATTTTATACTTATTATGTACGGCATACCACAAATGTGATGCGCATATAATCATATGATTTCCGTGTGTATGTTCGCTTGAACCTGGTGTGATATTAAAAAATATGGAGCCCCTACAAAATTTAGGGCATAAAGCTCCTCGAAAAGTGACAGAGGTCCTATACCAAGCGAATTGTGAGTGGCTGGTCTTATTGCGAGAGGACTGAATTTCTGGGGTTTTCACACTCTCTGGAAGGGCGTAAAATCACTGCAGATCTAAAGATGTGCTACAAACTGGTCCACCGAATGATTTATCTACCATCGGGAGAACCTTTATTCGAGATCATGGACAGGCGAGCCAATCTAATACGTAGGCATCACTTCGAAATAAGGATATCAACAGCCAGAAGAGATTGCTTTTCCCATGTATACAGATGCTGTGCTGAGAAAATATGAAACAGTTCGTCATTAGAACTTGTATGCGACACCTACGGAAGATTTGCTTCTGCTATTAAAGATTTTTACCTGGTTCCCCCGTATGCGAGGTGCTTTCCCTTTTCTGACTATTTTTATTTTTTATTATTATAGTTTTCAGAAGTAAGTTTATTTCATGCATTCTGGAGTTGTAAATAAAAATATTGCCACTTTGGAAGATTTAAATTTAACATCATCTATGAGTTAGTAAATTTAATATCCATTAATCAATGAATATCATCAATTCAGAGAGATTTGGGGAGTTTCCTTCTTACTAAGTGTTACATAAAATCGAATATTATCTTCCAGTTGTAAATTGCACAGGTATGTCTCATCATCTTATCAAAATGATATCATTATAATCAGTAACGCCTAGCATATCACTCCACACTTGTAACATGTATAGTATGGAGGCTTCATGCATAGCATATTATTGAAACTGACGAATTTTTGTTATATTTAAAAATGTCTTAAAAACGTCGAATTCGGTTGTAATGAGATCTCGGTTAAAACGAAAAAATTCCGAATAATATCCGATGTCATAAAATCGAGTTTGTAAAAAATAGCATATATATTTTACTGATCCTTAGTATCTTATATTTTGGTCAAATAACAGACCACTGTGGAATATCAAATACATTAGCAATACATATTACATTTCATGCTCAATATACATGAAACAACTAAAAAATTTAATCTCAATATTTTCAAACAATTTTAATCCTAGCTTTTATTTGAAGAAACTCAAGAAATCCAATTCCACTTTTAAGAGTCCTCTAATCCATTATTTAAACATGCATTGTTTTTCCCCCAATCGTATCCCGCACCAAATAAGAAAGGGTCCCAAAATGCAGAAATGGATTATATCCAAAGTTATCGAAACACGTTATCGATCAGCCATACATGTCAGAGTAATATTTAATATTATATCTGTGTTTCTATTTTCTTTTATACATATATATATTCATGATAAATTCATAAAATTCCACCGAAATCTTTCCATTCCGACCGAAAATGACGTTCCAACCCATTAATGTGGGAAGTGAGGACGGTGGTTTTTTTCGAGAGCAAGAAATAAGTCCAAACTAAAGATGAAATAAAGAAAAAAAAAAGTAAATAAATAAAAGAAATCGTGTTTCCATGAGCAAAGTCTGAATCCTAATGCTTTCCTTACCAAAAAAAGATTAATGGTTTTTCTCCAGCCAAAAATCACTAAAAGTTCTCTCCCGTACAATTTCTTCTAACTTTGAAGTAGCTCCAATTCCTTCTACATAATTTATTTCTGCATCTCCAAAAGATGGAAGGAATAAAAAAAAAAAATCCTTCTTATTTCTTATACATTAGCTTCCCTCTATTCAACGAGGATGTAGAAATAGCCATTCAAGTGAGAGGAATTATAAAATTCCTTCGAAGAAAAGAAAGGAAAAGAAAATGTATTGTCTCATTTTACGTGTCATTACCTGTGTACGTTCTTGTGTCATTTTCCTCCAATTACTTATCCTTTCCATAGAAGAAAAAAAATATATTGGTTCTACTTTCTTGAAATCCTCAGAATGAACCCAATTTTATGGCATTATTATTATTTTTTTAGATGGAATAATATGCTAATGAAGCGTAAGATTCTCCCTTTCCTATGAGATGTCTATACTCCCCTCGATAGGGTAATTTTATTTCTTGAATGAGGATCCCTCTTGAATCATGATTTGTCTTCGTCATTGGGTTTTCTCGAGGAATTAGATTGGAAATGCCCTTGTCATGATGACAGACATCTGTTTTCACAGACATTATCCGCGGTAATTCCAAAAAAAAATCATCTTACTTCCTATCGAGTAATTTGAAATATCTGATACCCATTACTAGCTTTTATTATTAAAAAAACTACTTTGGAAGCATTTTTTTAAGTCGGATAATGAGTACGCTGTTCCCAATCATCCACAGGAAATATGTTTTGTGAATAATGAGAAATTTTGATATAGATATATTTTCAAAACATTAATCAATACGAATCTGATTAAAAAACCGGCGTAATATTTTATCGAGAAAAATATTTGGAAAGAATATTGAGATGAGATAATGAATATATATATAATGGTCATTTCTCTGGTTATTCAAATGGGTTTGTTTCTAATTTTTAGATAGACAAACTTCTACTTCAGTTCTGGTATATGTCCAAATTAATCATACGTAGACAAAAATATAAAAATAATAATTTTCTTATTAATCGAACGCAAATTTTATAATTTTTCTGTCTCATTAATGAACAATATATAGGAGACTGCAGTACCTTGACATATTGTTTTTCAAACTTTTTCTCTCAGTAAATTTTTTCCGTAAAATTTCACTAAATTCATTTTTATAATCTGTATACTGTGTGAAACATGTTATAAATTTTAAATCACCTTTCTTTTTTTAGTATAACCATGAAATATGGATTTTTGAAAAGGCAAAAAATTTTCCAATATAAAACAAGGGGTCTGCTACAAGATAAAATTACAAACATAAAAAAATATAAATATTAAAGAAAAAATTACATGCCAAGTATTTTTGATATAAATTGTTTATTGAAACATGAAATATCAAATTAATAACACATATTAATGTATATGTATACGAAAGTAACAATAATGGAGATAGAAACGTATTTGTGTAGATGAAATGCATAATTACTCTTTCTTATACTTGGAGAAAGGAAAAATTATGTTTCTAAATATTTCAGTTCTGTCAGTTCTTTTTGATGCTAGGTGGACACAATACCCGTGATGTCAACATTTGCTGGATCTGGCACTGATAAAAAAACAAGATATTTTCTCATCACTTTTCATTAAGGAAAATCATTTGGTGAACGTTTATATTGGAAGCATCCCACACTGTAAACTTTAAAGTTTTAACTGTAAACTTTTCAACAAATTTGACAGGAAATAACCGAAGGTTAATTCAAGAGAAGAAATGTGGACATAAAGAAGTTTATATAAGGAAAAAGTATAGAACTGAAATACAAAATATAAATTTTATTTAAAAGCAAAGAAAGAAGCATTAAACATTAGTGTAAGTTGAGTATTCCAAGGTGAAATAGGAAAATTTCAAGTTTTATACTGTTCCATACAAATTAAACTGAACTAAAATTAAAATTAATGTTATAGCGGTAAAAACGTATAACTTATCTGTTTTATAATGTATTTCTTCACATTTATCAACATTTTCAAAAATTCAACATCACCGATCGAATCCATCATCATAGATCAGAGGTATTTAAGCTTTCAGACATTGCAGGCCAAAATTTTTTCCCCATCTACGCCGAGGGCCAACAAGTCATATTGTGGTATGTATAGTCACACAGTGGTGCCTTGACGGGTGGAATTCACGGTGTCCATGGCATCGAGTCAGAAAGGAAGCTCTACATTATTATAGAATTTTACTTATTCTGAGACTGTATATATGAGTTAGATATGAATTTTCATCAACTGTGAACTTATTTTATCATTAAATATGATTATCTCCATTAATTCTAGAAATATTTTTCATTAATTTTGAAAATACTTTTCATAAATTCTGAAAATACTTTTCATAAATTCTGAAAATACTTTTCATTAATTCCGAAAATATTGTTCACTCGTTTTCATGTACTGCGAAGAATGTTTTCTCACAAATTCTGAAGTTATTTTATTAGATAACTGCGAAATTATTTTGTTCAATAATTACGAAATCATTGCTCATTATTTATATCTGGAAATTATCTCTCCCTTTTTCTCAAATCAAGCATACATAGACCTGAAAATAATAATTATATTATTAATTGAATTCAATTATTTTATAATCATCGGTGTTTTATTAATAAAAATATATGCTATACTATCTATCCTATCGCTTGCACTATGCGTGAAGTCACGTGATGCCAAAGATTAAGATATCAATCAAACTCCTATAAGAAATTCTTATTCTAAAATATGTGAAATTTGGCTGGAGGTACAAGACATGAATCTGGAACTAATCAATCACCTGATAAGCCTCTTCAAAGAATTAATTAATGCAGCAGCGGCCCCGAGAACACACCCAACCCCGAATTACTCGTGTAAAAGAATAGATTAACTATCACTTATGCATACGGCCATGGATAAAATTTTAATTGGATGCCTTACTAACACGTTTTAAAATTGCAAAACCCAAACAAAGATCGTTACTCGTTAGCACACGTAAAAGTTTGCCACATGTGCGTGCTTTTTAGACGTACTTTTCCATCAGCGGCAGTTTGTGGAAGTTACATGCTTTTCAGAACGCCCGGGCATTCATTCATCTTCGACAGAGAGAGAGAGAGAGAGAATATGCAAATTAGATAGATAATTCCATCCATAATGCATGTAGAATTAGCTAAACTACATGGCTACACAGAATCCCAGGGAACTCTGTTTGGAAAGATGTTGCATATTATACATATTAAAATATGTTAATTTATCGGAGAAAAGTTATAAAAGGGGTTGTAAACAATTCTTGATGATTTTTAGTCGAAAGAAATGAAATTTTTGATATTATGAATGATTTACAAGCGCAGCAGAAATCGTTTATTAGATTTTCTACACACAAAAAAACGTAATAATGGATCGTTATTAAATTAGGTAAATTCATTAACATGGATGGTCTGCCACTACTTTTCACTAAATTCGTTAAAACAATATTAGCTTTATACCAGGGAAATGGCGAACTGCTGGCCCGCGAGGTGAATTTGTGCTGCGCGCGACAAGTTAAAAATAAATTATCAAAATAAAATTAATAATTTACGAGGTGTTAAATCAAATTTGTGATCATTATTTGAGCTATTCTCGTCGGCAGAAAATTACTTACATTCATTATTATTAGTAAGGAAAATAATTTACTATATTCTCACCATTTTGCGTTTTCAAACACACAAATTGCTCATAAAGCTTGTGTCATAGGAAATTTTTCCCCTTTTTTTTCCGCCACCTCTTTTCTGAAATTGCCTATTATGCCAAAATAATAATTCCTGAAAAAAATTAGAAAACATATTTCAGTTTCATTTGTAAAATTCAAACTATGGATGGATCGGATGGAATAACGTGCAGAAGAAACCAATTTTTGATGCATTAACGTATGAATGGGAACGCAACCATATATAAACAATGAAACGGTTTACTAATATGAAAGGGAATCCAATGCCCACACACACACACACACACAGTGTAAAAGCGACTAAATTGCCGTGTTTCGCCTCATTGCCTATGCATATGTGCGAGTTTTTCTAGGTTCCTCATTTTATTGGTGGGGTTTATACAACGGAATAACACCCGCGACGCTGCACAGCTGACCGCTATGGTGACCACGGAATAGAATGAAATTGGCCACCCCTACTTGGCAATGTCCATTTGCTTTTGTTTTCTAGTATTGATACAGGGTGGACGAATCATTGCCACAATTAATGGAAAATAAACCGATTGGCACAAAAAAAAAAAGTTACGATTTACACCAACCTACTTTATCATAATATGGTGTGGATTTTTTTTTCAAATAAATAATAAAAAAGTACAAAAATTCGCTCAGAGATGGTGCTCAACCATGAAAAACTTAACGTAACACATAAATGCTACTCAAACAGTGCATAATTAAGGTTTATTACGATTTTCATCACAAAATATCACAATATTCAATTTCGGTGCCTTCTTTTTAGCTCGGGCTCTATCCAAACTGGTGAAAGGGTACTCATGTTGACATATGATGATTGTATGTAACGAAAATCTTAATAAACATTGATTATACTCTGTTTTTTTGTGTCGCATTTTATGAATGTAAATGATAGAATGCCATCTGTGACTGAAATTTTGAACTTTTTTTAATTGATAAAAAAAACTAAAAAAAAAGTTGGGCCGTGATAAGTGCTTGAGTGCAAAACGCCAATAAGGTTTCATTTTTATTGATTTTTCAATTGTATCCAGGACTTTTCGTCCACCCTAACTTACTTTTGCAATTTAAAATTGTATTATTATCCAAAACTATCAATTTAATCATCGATCTGATGATTGTAAAATTTATTATGTAGGAAATGATTAAAAAATTGCCGTTATTATGTTAATCGAATTTTATTCATAATCAATTCTAAGAACATGTTTTTAATATTTAATATCAACATGGTCTAATACGAACCACTGGCCAAGATGTTTCAAATTTTTATTCGGTAAAATAAAGTGTTTGAATCTCTTTCACACGAGAGAGACAATTAGTGTTGTATCCCAAGTGGAAAGCAATATAAAAGCCATGAAATGATTCTGACCAATGGGTTTTATTTCAGACCATTTTGGAACATTAATTACTATAATCCAATGTCATTTAACCTTTATACAAATGCGATCCGGTGAAAGTATCTGAACATTTTCGCGGACCGGTCTAAATCGAAGAAATGCTTTGCTGACTGAAAAAAATTAATGAAAGTGAGAAATATAATTTGCTGGCCAAAAAAAATTTATAAAAGTGAGAAATAATTTATTGACCGAAAACAAATGAATAAAAGTGAGAAATAATTTGCTGACCGAAGAAAATTAAATGAATGGAAAATATAATTCGCAGACCTTCTGACTGCTTGAACCGAAATTAAAACCTATATATATGTGTTTAAAATAAAATGGAAAATTACAAACTACATGGTAGCTACACGAATTGAACAAACAAAACCGGTAGGGAATTCTCACACACAAGCACCGGTCCGCGGTTGAAAAACATTGTCATAATCAATATAATAATTTAAGTAATTTAAGACGATTAAATCATTGCAATATCGATGCGTAATATTAAAGAAAAAATGTCAAATTTTCTGAAAATATTTATGTTTCAAAACAATGGGAAGTTAACTGTTTCTTTCGCACAACCATTTCCTCGACCGAATTCAAGTGCTCTGTGTTTGTAGGTAGCGAAGCAATACTTCTCGGAAGGAAGCAGCACCGTAAATTCTAGAAATGTCTGAAGTGGAACATTTTGCCACACACTCACAAAACACCTGTCTTTTTTCCCTCGGAAAACACAGCGAAACCGCATTTTCGAACGCTGAGAGAAAATATACGTCGGCGCGTATAAGGCAAAGAGAAAAGAAAAAGAGCATTCTCTTCTCTTGGAAGAGAACTTCGATTTCTTAGATAATCCTTTTAGCTGGTGGATCGATTGCTGGATGAGCGGAGGCCTGCCGCTGGGATCTTGCTCTTCCCATTCATTTTTACACCTGTCCACACGTTCAGTTGTTCCTGCTTGCTCAGCTGTCAACTCAGAGATAGCGCAAACTTTAGAAAACACAACACACAAGATCCTCTTTCGTCTTCTTTTCCTTAAGAAATTGCATCACAAGAGAATAGTTTCGAATATATTCAGTATGTTTGTTATACGATGCTGCTCCCCTACTCCTTATTCTCATTGAACAGTTCTGTAATGTAACAGAAATTTCTATACGATGTACAGTTTGCTTCAAATCTTAAAAAAACCCACAGTAGTGGTTTAGAAGAACATCATACTGAATCGTATTAATACAAAACATGGTTGCAAACGTCATCCGCATTCAATACGACAAACTCCGTCACTCTTCCACCCTTTCACTACCACATTGCGAAGAAAATGAACTAATTATCATGTAAATATTTTAATGTGTCATTTTAGTTCTAATTAATGCTTAAAAAGTAATAATTGAAAAAAAAATATTTAGTACACAATGAATTAATTAACATAGTACTTGAAAGTTTCGTCTGCATATATGCTTAAAATCAAAATACACAGTAATACCAATTCAAATATGTTAAATACGTATTATTGTGTATTTTGACACGTTTAAGCAGAGAAATACGATAAGCATATTGGGATAAATCGAGAAGGTATCCTTAGTTAGATGAGACAACTGTAACGTTTTATGGACAGTACATTTATATTTTGTCATAATTATTAGTTTTTTATTGCCCTCATTGGGTTGCTGTATTTTTTATATAGTTTAGAAGTATATTCGACGTCCATATTTTTTATGGGCATCTTTTTTCAGCCACCTCGATGGGCATTTTGTCTGCCTTTTGTTGCCTTTGTACTGGTATTTGAATAATACAGTTGCATGACTATTTATTCATTTCACCATCCAAAGAAAACCGTGATTTGCTTTGTACATTTGTTAGGGAACTTTTTTAACGCAATGCTTCACTGCATTACAGGAAAGCGTGATGTAGCGAACATTATCACAGGGGCGAAACATCTAACTGCATTTTATCAATTAACATATTTGAAAAACTAGCTGTCTCATGCTTGTGATGTCATCTGTTAATCGTAAAGTAGTTACATAGCGTTCATATTACAAAATGCCAACACCTGGCAACGCATGTGAGAACTGTTACTGGTGTAAAAAGGAAGTGGTTACAGAAAGTATACAATCAGTAGTGAAATGGTTAAAATTTTTAAGGGGCATTCTGAATCGTGTATCCCCGAGGATTGTGAAATACAGTTGCTGTAAAACTGAGTCTTTTATAATGAAGCCTGTTTGGTTTTATCGAAAAGGAAGCGGTTGTATATTTGAAATACAGCAACCACAAATAAAAGCACTTTTCACAAAAAAAAAATCACAAACTATAAATTATTAGAAAAATATAATACATCGCATATAAAAAATATGGTTGTCTTTATCTATAAATGGATAGCGTCTCGATTCATCCAAAAATTTGAATACAGTATTTCCTTTTAAACGTGTTAATTTTAGGAAAACCCGTGACAAACGGTGGTAAGCTACTCCATTTATTCACAACCCTGTTAGAGGAAAATTCCCAACGACTACATAACCTGTAACTGTCTTTTACCAATCAATATTGGTGCCCCCTTGTCAAAGCAGTAGACGATGGATGTAATAGGATGGATCATAACTCCATCTCATTGAAGATTTTATCTTCTATGAGATGCAGTCATGATCCATAACACTTCAGCCATATCCGCCCGTCAATTGTACGACACTGAAACTCCTCTTTTGCCGACACTGGTGAAACAGAAAATGTTCACCCCCCAAAAAAAGGGGTGAATTTATAAAAAAGAGGTTTTCATTGAAGTTCTCAAAGTAAATAATTCTTCATTTTGAAAGTAACGAATTTTTTGATAAATCACGTTGAAGATTGCGTATCAAATTAGTAAAAACTCTTGTAAAAATACGTAAATAAAGGTTTTATTGTACTTTTGAAAATTACTGTATTTTTCGGAAAAAAAGTCACTGACTGATATATAGGCTGCATTCAGAGAAATTGCCGACAAAAAATTCATTTTAACGCCTCAGCTTCGTATAGGCCGCACTTCATTTTCATTCATGAACCAGAATAACACTAACATTCGAATAAAACTTCCATAATTTCGTAATCTCACACGTTTCACCAAACGTTTGTGTTTCGCGAACGTTTTAAGTGAATACTGATTGAATTTTTGGCATTTTTCCTAAAGAAAAAAAATTCCAACCGCAATAAAATTAAAAATCGTACAGAATTGTTTACAAAAAAACTTCAATAAAATTCCTTGAAGTCGGGGAAAAAAATGTCATACCATTTCAGTAGCATCGTGAATCATAATTCACCATGTTACCTTGTCCCATGTCACGTCAGAGTAGTGCGTAGCAGCGTTGCAGAGAATTTTTTCCCTGAGATATAGTCACTAGAAAAAATTCAGGCAGACTCATCATCGGCCATTAATGAGCAGCGTGATGTCGGTATTATCGCTACAACCAATAACTGTTCTCTATTCCGTTTCTATCATAAGGATTAGACGTGAATTTTCGTCGATAATCCCGCTACACAAGGGTGTAGCATAGCTGCTCCCCCCTCCCCCGGTCAG
The DNA here is from genome assembly GCF_987345545.1 of Pholcus phalangioides. NCBI lineage: Eukaryota > Metazoa > Arthropoda > Arachnida > Araneae > Pholcidae > Pholcus > Pholcus phalangioides. The sequence continues at coordinate 22,739,102 of NW_028301608.1, forward strand.
AATTTTTCTTGAGGCTCCTCGGAAAGGAATAGTGATATGCAAAAAAAGTTTAAATTTTTTATGGGACTCTCATTTGGCATGGAGGCAGCCCCGGGGCACTGGCCCCTGCCAGGGTATATAGTCACCATACCCTGAGAGAGCCACATAAAAAAGCCAAATAGGTAGTGTTATGAAAATTATGTAAATAGCACTAATTTATACTTTATTATGTCATTTATCACCTGTAGATAGTCATTATCCTATGTAATAATGAAATTCACGCATTTCTCTGTAAATCTCGCCGAATTGGCGACAAACTTTGATAATTTGGAAATGTCATGGCACCAGAGAAACTTATGGGATCTCGCGATTTTTGTGGAGAAGGTTCTCGAATGTTCCTTTGCCTGCCGCCAAACGGAACAAAGAGGCATATGAGATGCAAAAGTACAAACGCTTGTGTCCGTTAGTGAGAAGCCTTGGTTTAGGGGCTCTGCGTTATAGCGTGTTTAGTCAAATCTCTACTTGTCAATACGTGTGTACATAGCTGTTCTGTAAAATAAAAAAAGTCTGTGTTGTCCTTCAAATTAAAAACTTAATGTTTTGGCCATCCCGAGTGCTTGTGAGAGACATTATCCGGAACAGTAGGAAAGAAAAAACGAAAATCTGTAAATTTTTTTTACCTCATTTTCATTTCCTGATGGTGGAAGAGCAGTATCATTGATGAACAGAGGCAGTGACGTATTTACAGTGGGGAGCGGGTTATATAGCTCAGTCTTACAAGTGCAGATGAACGGCAAATTTGGGAAATGATTGGCCGAGAAAATTAATATTATGAGCGAAAAGAGACAAACTTTGTGTAGCCCACCATGTAACCGCATCCCCATCTCTCCCACAAAATGAGGGACCACATGAGTGATATAAAGAGTTTGCAAGCATGTGAATGACCAAGCCGCAAGAGCTCAAGAATAACTTTGAAACTACATCCAGTCGGTCCCGCATGTGAAGTTTTTCATTGAATTGTCATGAAAAACGTTATGTGAGGGAAAACGCTTTACACGATAAATCTCGATGGGTATTATTAACGGGTGGAAAATGAGTCGTACTAAGTAGATAAACGTTCTTAATGGGAACGGGATCCACTTTAATCCGTTGTTTTATTACGGAAAAATTCATAGAAGGAATGTTTGTGTTCGTAGTGGGATTTCAACCTAATGGAATGAATGATTAGAATTGTGTCCGAAACCGTATCTCAAGGTGACCTTTTAAGCCAGTATTTGAATTGCAGGCATAAAATACCCCCCAAGGGAAATCATTATTTCATTATTTTGCGGTAAACAGAAGTAACCATTAGAGGAGTGTTTCACTGCATATCAAATATTTTGTCATGAAATACAACATTTTTTATGATCGATATAAATTTAATATTGTATACATAAACTTTTCTGCTGAAATCTTAAAATAGATCGAGGTCCATCAATATGCAGTACATGCTTCACAGCCATCGGTAAATAGATATAAATCTGCTATATGTAATTTCAAATTTATTTTATGAGGGACTATAAATTCCCTTATGCGAGTACCAACTAGCTCGAATGTACGAGCCATTAGCATTAACCTTAATAAGCCATTGCAGCTGAGGCTTGTGCGACCTCAGTCTCGGCATCGGATTAGTTCGGCTATTATTGATAATATATATACGACCACCATAGTCTCATGGTATCACCATGTATACTCAATCATAATCTCCTCCAATGATGGTCAACCGCAATCATTACCATATAGATCACGGATACACACAACCTTTACACTCATTAAAATATGCGATATTACTACTGTTCGCGCATAACGGACTGGTATGTATTTGATGACCATATGATCAGCATTTTACGGATATTTCCTGAGTTTACACCGCTCCGATATTTTAAAAAATATGGTCCCGTTTTTTTCAACAAAGCTTACTCTAGTTTTATTCTTTACTGAAATCACAAGGTTAGTAATTATTTTTTCATAATTTATAAATAATATTATCGCAATGGGGATAGTCATGACTAATTATTTTCATCTCACATATTCACCTTTTTTTTTTCGTAATTATGCATGGTTTGTGTCACATTGTATGTGTTATGTCGAGTATTTTGTGATATAGCGCCATCTAAGAGAAATTTTGAACTTTTTTATCAAAAAAATTTAACTTGACGTTTAGCTAAATATGTTAGTGCAAACCGCACCTTTTTTAGGTCAATTGGTTGATTTGTTATTCATTTTTAAAATGTGTTTAGGACATCTCGTTAACCCTGCATTTTAATCCATTGCGACTTTCAGTAGTGATTTATTTCCCGCCATTGGGGTGATCTTCCCGCATTTTTCAGTGATGACAACTTCTGCTACCTTTGAAAACTTTTGTTTCAAAGATAGTTTTCGATATCCTGTATGTATGATTCCCCGCATTTCTATTGAAGAAAAGCAGGGTGGTTGGTAACTATCAAACTGTAGTAATTACACACGCGATTTTCCTTGCCAAAAACTAATGTGGGAAAAGTGTTTTAAGTTTTTTCATTTGACCCATAATTAAAGAGTTAAAACGCTTTAAAAATCGATTGCGTCACTTCATAAACCTACCAAATTCACCGAACGTACACCAAACGTATAATTTGGCGTTTTTGAAACTAATTAACAAACGTTCAACCCTAAAAGAAATTTAGGAAAGCAAACCAGTTTTTTTCCTCTCTTTGTGTGTGTTGCAAATGAGAATTTTTTACGTGGTCGTTATCACGATTTTCTGAGATTGCAGTTTTTGAGTTCATCTCCGTAAGATTAAAGAAAAACCTACTGTCCCGAAAATTCTGAAACTTTGCAGAAATGTTTACTCGCCATGTGTGTTTGTAAAACGAACCTCAGATTTAAAAATTATCTCAATTTCATCTGAAAAAATAACCAATGTCTTCACGAATTAACTCAACAATATTTGTGTCCACCAGTATGGATCGACTACGATCCCTTGGATAGATTCTCTTGGTTTTGTGCAATATACGTTATTTGAAGTGATGAATAAAATTGAAATTGGGAATCGTTAAGAGAGTGGAGTGATGCGTCATCCGGGAGACCCGAACGAAGTTTGACTGTACTTGAGTACGTTTTTGTATTATATTTGTGTATATAAGTGCTAATATGAATCTCGTGTTTTAATGTAAATTGTCAAGTGAATGTATATTGAATGTATTGGTCCACTGAATGCATATTGAATGTATTTTGTCAAGTGAATGCATATTGAATGTATTTTGTCAAGTGAATGCATATTGAATGTATATTGTCAAGTGAATGTATATTGTCAAGTGAATGTATATTTCCAAGTGAATGTATATTGTCAAGTGAATGTATATTGTCAAGTGAATGTATATTTCCAAGTGAATGTATATTGTCAAGTGAATGTATATTGTCAAGTGAATGTATATTAAATGTATATTGTCAAGTGAATGTATATTAAATGTATATTGTCATGTGAATGTATATTAAATGTATATTGTCAAGTGAATGTATATTAAATGTATATTGTCAAGTGAATGTATATTAAATGTATATTGTCATGTGAATGTATATTAAATGTATATTGTCAAGTGAATGTATATTAAATGTATATTGTCAAGTGAATGTATATTAAATGTATATTGTCAAGTGAATGTATATTAAATGTATATTGTCAAGTGAATGTATATTAAATGTATATTGTCAAGTGAATGTATATTAAATGTATATTGTCAAGTGAATGTATATTGTCAAGTGAATGCATATTAAATGTATATTGTCAAGTGAATGCATATTAAATGTATATTGTCAAGTGAATGCATATTAAATGTATATTGTCAAGTGAATGTATATTGTCAAGTGAATGTGTATTCTCAAGTGAATGTGTATTGTCAAGTGAATGCATGTTGTCAATTTGAATGGGCATTAGGGTCCATTTAGATACCATGATAGGGATCTGAATTATTATTTTTTCCCTCCTTGTGTTTCATAATTTTATCCGGCCTTACGTGGCAAATGAATTAAAATTGCATAAGCGACAGAGCCTGGCCATACTTGGTCTGTTCTGTTCTGTACTTTTGTACCTAAACTGTCAATAGCAAAAAAAAAGAAAATCAATACAAAAAAAGAAATTATTCAAAGTTACATAACATGAAAATCACCATCAACACAAAATCTGGGACTTCATTCCTGGAAAAAAAAGAAAAGAAAACGGAGAAAAAATACTTTTGAAAAAAAAAATGACAAGACAGGAAAATTCAGAAAATGAATTTTCTTTTTTCTGAAACAAATGTATGTATGCATGCATGCTTGTGTGTGTGTATATATATACATCTTTCTGGGTTTTTTTTCAACATTCATAGAAGAAAAAACGAAAAACTGACCCTCAGGATAAAGGAGGGAAGAAAAAATTCGAGAAATAAAAGAGGAAAATATATCCGAAGAAGGATTTTGAAATGTTTCCGCTCGACATGAAGCTTTTATAAATTAAATGGGAAACGCTGCAAATTTCAAGGAATCCAAAACCCAAAAAAACGAAAAAAAAAAACTTTCAGTTGTAAAAAGTTTACAAAAAAAAGAAACTTTCTTTTTCCTTCAGAGTAAAATAAAAATAAAAAATTATCAATATTTGTAGTAGAGCCATAATTCCCAGGATTTGGTTTTTCATTACGATTTAGGCATTTGATGCTGCTGCTACTCACTACGAAAAAAGTATTTTTTTAAAGCAAAAATATAGCTATCTTCTCATTATTTTGTCATTTTTTTTACATTTCTAGGGAAAATATGTCTTCATTTAAATCCACCTAAAACACACCGAAATAGATTCTTTTATGCATTATTTTAAACAACTGGAAAAAATTGTATAACCCCGTATACTTGGGTCTTGTTATGCATTAGATCGAGATTACGGTTTAGGTTCAGGACGATTAATATAGAGTCAAAATGACTCCTTAAACTTGAATATACCCTGTTTGAAATTTTTTCTATTAATGAATTTTTGAGGATTATATTGTCTTATTAGAGATGAATTGCTTTTTTTAGAAAAAAATAATACATTCTTATAGTATGCATCGGTGTATAAATCCTCAAATACAACGTTCACTCATCATTAATAAAATCTTAAGGAATGGAAATGGTTGTAAGTCGCATTTTGTAGAAAATTTTCTATACGGCCATCTATGAACAAATGAAATAATATTGTTAAAAACTACTTTTCATAAATTTTATACTTACTTTTATTCCAACTTATTTCTATTCTAACATAGAAAAAATCAAAAAAGCTGCAGATACAAGACCCAGCGGCATAAAATCCTCACTAGAAAATTCAGAATTTTTTTTAACGTATAATTCCCGAATTATTCGCTATATTTACAATATAATAAAATTTTCATTTTTTAAATGGTAAATAACGTAACAAAGTAGAACTTCATTCAGATTAAATATTTCATATCAAGTAATCGAAAACAAATAAAGTTATAGATATACTGTTCCAAAAATAATGACTCTATATCATGCAATTAAAAATACAGATAATAACATAAGATCCACAATCACAATATATTTATATTCTAGATAAACACGACTCTAGAATCTATACAACAATAATAATAAATCACAAAATAACACAAATACAATAGCGCATCTAAACATATTAAAAATATATTTATTCCTATTGTCCAATGAAAAATATATGTGAAAATTTTATGTGAATTTTGTGTATGTTAATAATGAAATTCGTTATTTATGTATGTTTCTTTTGTTGACTGAAAAAATATGTTTTTTTTTATAATATAATGGCCATTCAGTGCACATAATCTAATAACAAGACTGTTGCTTAACCAAGTTAACTCATTAATTCAATGGGTTGGTGCAAATTTTCCAAAAAAACCACTCGAATTTTCCAGTTTTCAGATACTATGAAATTTCTGTGTCTAACTGTGTTCAAGTTTTTGTTCTACCTGTATAAGAAATATTTTTAAAACATTTTAATATGAACTGTGCTGCCGGCATTATATATGCTAATGTTTTCCACTAAAACGAACATCACTCATTCCCCCGGTTTCTTAAAAGTTTGTGTCTCTTAACACTATGGTGCTATATACTTTAACGCGGGGATTTTTCATTAAAAAGCATTTAAAAAAAATGTTATGGCACAAAATAGGGGTAAATTTTGGTGATTTACGAAAAAGTTGCATGTTGTTTGAAGTCACAATTCGATAAGGAAATAACCAACAATTACAATCCTAAATGCTTGTATTTAATTCTGTAAAAATATCCATAGTATTTGAGACAGAAAGAATTGAGTGCTTAAAGTGAAGAGCAATTTTTTAAATGTTTCTTAAAGAAAAGAGATTTTTCCCCATAGGAACATGGTTGGTGATACGGGGGGCATGGGGGTACGTTTGGGGGTCACAGTGTGTCTGTCATCATCTTATTTATCATTTTACTGTTTGCTGTTTTTGATTTTTTTGTCTATCCTTTTTTATGTTTATTTCACTTGTTTTGAATGTATGTTTTATCTCTAATCGCTACTCAATTAAAAAAAATACGGTAATTTACGTGGAGAGAGATATTCAAAATTTACTGCATACGATAATAACCTATATTTTTTTAAGAGAACTACAAATGAACATCCCCGTTCAAAGTGGAAACACTAAATCGCAAAAACCACAGTGAAACGTATAGACATTAATATGAGTTTATAACGTTTTTAGAAACATTAAGCATTTTCAATTTTTTTTCAATTTCAATTTGGAATTTATTTTATTAAATAAGAGTTACATTCTCAAAAAATAACATTACCCAAGAGGTAAATTGCTGCCAATACTAGGGAAGTATTGGATACAGCAGAAAATATGTTGTAATTTTTTTTTCTTTTCTTTTTTGACACAAAATAAAGTGTTCCAGACTCTGCCACGAAGCTGGGCAGGAAGAGATCTCGACAACGGGATAAGTCCAGTGGCAAAGTTCTGGCGTTCATTCATCCATGCCAATACTGGGGTTATAATCATAAGAAAATTAAAAACTGATATAAACTTTTGATAAAAACAGATAGAATAATTTTATACATATATTCATATTAATACATTTTTATCTTGATGCTTTTAGGTGGAAACAATTTTAAATTTAACACAATATGTGTATAACATACCGGATTCATTCGATATCTACGCTTAGATATCTCGCTCCTCTTAACTGTGAGGTATAAAGTTTGTTGCCGTATTTGCAGGAGAATGTAAAATCATTCGTAATCATATGTGTGATTTAGAGATTTATTTTTTCTGAAAGAATTTTCTATGATTTATTTTCTGAATGTATTTTCTATGATTTGTCTTCTAAATGTATTTTCCATGAGTTAACTTCACAATGTATGATTTTTTTTCTGAACGTGTGATTCATGTACTGAATGCGTGATTTATTTTCTGAATGTATGATTTATCATCTGAATGCATGATTTATCTTCTGAATGTATGATTTATCATCTGAATGCATGATTTATCTTCTGAATGTATTTTTACACATATATTAATATTAATATATTTTTATCATGATGCTTTCCTGTGGAAACAATTTTAAATTTAACACATAATATAACACACCGGATTCATTCAATATCTACGTTTAGATATATCGCTTTCCTTTACTGTGAGGTATAACGTTAGTTGTCGTATTTGCAGAAGAATGTAAAATTACTCGTAATCATATGTATGATTTAGAGATTCATTTTCTGAAAGAATTTTTATTATTTATCTTCTGAATGTATGATTTTTCTTCTAAATATGATTTATTTTCTGAATTTATGATTTATCTTCTTAACGTATTTTATTCTGAATATATGTTTACACATATATTAATACATTTTTAGCATGATGCTTTTCGGTGGAAACAATTTTAAATTGAACACACTACATAACATACCAGTTTCATTCAATATCTAAGCTTAGATATTTGCTCCGCAACACACATACACACCCATGTCATTTTTTAAAAGAGAAGTTATCGTGTGAAAAACCAGTTCCAACAACTCTATCTAAAATAATAAACTGAGATTTTAAAAATATATATATATGTATCAGAAGAATTTGAAGATGAAATATTGTATTTCTTTTCAACTTTAGAACAAATCGAACGTACACAGGAAAAAAAAAAGTATATATACTATATAAGATTACTACAACTACCACACAAAACTGATATCTTCCGATCACAGCTCATGAGTTTGAGGAAAGTTTTGACGTCTGATCGGGTGAAAAGAGTCACATCAATAGCCAAGTTGGTACTCTCCTTTTTTTCACTGTATATATATATACAGTTATTTTTCTCTTCACTGCTGTTGATGCTTGTTGAAGAAAACAAAAGATAAGGGATACACAACCGAAAAATGAGGAAAGAGGATTCTGAAAGAAAAAAATATTTTTTTTTTTTTTCATTTTATTTCTTAGAAAATATGTGCAAGGGTTTTTTTTTTAGAAGAAAAATGGAAAAGAGAAAAAAATGATACGTGTTTTCCTTTTCATGTTAGAAGTAGTTTCTTCAGACTGCGATAATGTTCTGAAACGCCATAACTCTTCTTCTCCATTGCCATTTCAAAAAATTTATATGTGGTATTTTTTCTCATGAGATTTTGGGACGTTGAAAACCAAGTACTTAGAGGAAAATGGTGAACACTGTAGGGTAAAATCAGACGTCGGCTTTAGGAAATATTATACAGTGACAACTCGCAGCAACGATATTCGATACAACGATAAATTCCTCTACAACGATATTTTCTTTTCAAATCGTATTTAGGAATGCCTATAGAATAAAGTTAAACTCATCTCGATACAACGATACCCTCTACTACGATAAATCCCATCTATAACGATATGTTTTAGGATGTTTCGAAATTGCTGCAGTGATATTTTCGAAAATACTCCGCTCAAAATAGTCTTCAATGTATTTTTAAATTCCTCATCAGTTTGTTATTTGGAGGGTGTTCAATAACAACGATATTTTTCACTATTTATCCTCCAAAATTGTTGAATAACGAGGCTTTTTTCTATATATTACACAAAAGTGCTTTACAAGAACCTACTCTACAGAGTGGAACAACCAACTGAATCTTATTGTTCAACTAATCAGTTACAATATTTTTTATAGCTGCTATTGCGTTGCTGTATTTTTGATATGGTTTAGATATATATATTCGACATCTACATATTTTATAAGAATATTTTTTCCGGCCACATTTTTGAGCATTTTATTTGTTGTGGCCTTTGTATTTGTATTAATGTTTGTGCTGTGAATAAACATTTATAAATGTATTCCATGGTGGTAATTCACTTCAATATGCCTCTTGATATAACGATAACCTTTCTACAGTGATTTTTTCGTTGGTCTGCAGAGTGCCGTTATATTAAGGAATCACAGTGTTTCGATTATATGCAATCATCAACGTGCGTGGGATAATTGTTATAATGGGTATATATATAAGTTTATAAGAAATTATTGAATATCTGTCGAATATATGTCAAATACGTCATTCCTCGATGAGTAAGGGACCATTCAAGTATTACGTAAGCAGCTTTTTAGCCATTTTTGATCCCCCCCCCCCTTGTCAGCAAAATTTCGTCAGCAGCTTAGAATATTTCATATCTTCAAAAAGTGGGGGGAGGGGTGTTGATTACGTAAGCAACCTTCATACCCCCCTCCCCCCTTGTCATCAAAAGTCAGCAAATACGAACCCCCCCTCCCCGGATGCTGATGTAATACTTGAATGCCCCCTAAGCAGAGAAGAAGTGTGATATCACCTAAAGCGCTTAGGGAACAGGGCAGGCTCTCGTCCTCAATCTTTGAACAGCAAACGGGTTTTGCCGGTCTAAGTGACGTTTAATCGTTGGAAAAAAAGCAGTATAGGAAAAGAGTGATTGGATATAGTGTTAATGCTGACGTAACTTTCTCGTCAAATATGATAGGTGTGTTAGCCTGGAATTTTCCGGAGCCCTGACGTGACCACTTTTTTATAACTGGTTTCATTCAAATCGAACACATCTAAGCCCCGTTCACATGTGCAAGATTGGGGGTCGCTTTGGTGATTATTACCGACTTGACAACTTTTTTTCCCTCGTAGGAAAAAAAGGTGGGGAGAAGCTCATCACACAAAAAAAGCCGATCTTTCTTGGGGTGGATTGGTGGTCGACACCGACTTTCTCTCCCATAATCCTTTGCGCCGCGAAAGCTACTGTAAGCTCCTTCGTCAGCCATCTTGAATCAACTACTTCCGTTCAACCCACGTAACCAGTGACGATTTCCGGAAAGAAGAGGGGTATTACCGGCATAAACTAAACTTCATCTGAATGGTTTGTAGCGAAAATTCCCGTTACCGGGAACATCCCGGGATGTTTTATTGCACATGTGAACGGGGCTATAATGATTGTGTTTTCGTACTGATTGCAGGTATTCGTGGGTTTCATTTGTTCATCAGTTTTGATCAGCGCTCAAGTGTGAAATTTTGTGTCGTAGGCAAGGAAATCTTCTAATGGGACTTTCTACTTGAGCGTGAGGAGAGATAGAGAGAGCGATGATTCTCTTCTTTTATGAGTAGCATTGACAAATCAAAATGGTCCACAGACCATCTGTTCCTTTTTAACGTATAACCGCCATTTTCTGCACACGAGAGCTAATTAGGCTGGGATCTATAGTTTATTGCCGACTCCATGCATCGGAATTCGATTTTTTTGTTCCACATGTCTCGCTGATTGGTTTGTGTGCTAACCCGTCTGTGACGAACTTCTTGGAGGAAGAACTTCTTGAGGGAACTTCTTCGTCAATGCGTTCTACGGCTATCGTCTCACGTTATTGTCACGTTGCTGTTGCACCCAGGAAAAACCAGACACTCCCACGTTACCTCTCACGTTACTCCTTCTACGGAACCTCTAACTTGTAGGAAGTGTGCTGGAAAAGCGTTTCTGTTGTAACAGGAAATATTTTGGCAAAAACTTATCGGGTATCGAAAACGCGACACCTCAACACATCGTCTGGAGAGAGCATGTTGTTGACCTGGGCAACCCCCCCCCCCCCCATGGAATTGCATCTTCCACTTGCACTTGAGATGCAAAGATATCTACGATGTCGGTAGAAACTGGTAATTTGCTCATCTGCAGAAAATGTTGTAGGCTTTCTTGACCCCTCATAATCCACGATACGTCCTTGAATCGGCGATACCACTTGATGTTAATTTTATGCTTAGGTGAGTTTTTAGTTGCAGCTTAAACAGAAAATCCATCTCTTATTTGTGTCCCAATAGGATTCGATATGCTATACGTGTTTGATCTGTATAAAATCAGTTTTGGCAGGTTAGCCACACGATACAATTTGCTTTCTCTTTGGGAAATGACGTAAATCGCTTTTATTTGCAAATATTCAAAGCGTTCCAGAACTTTTTTTACTTCGTAGCATGATGAGTGGACTCATTTATAATATGAAATAAAAAATGGCTTTTGTACCACCCAAGTCCACCCGCAATGCATCTTCGCAGAGATCGAAACTACACTGCTGGCCACCGTAAATGCAACACCCTGAAGGAAGCATGCAAATAATATGAAATTTACAACATGCATTAGCGGAGGTGAGATATGCAAATGATTAGAATTTCAGCGCAGACGCACATCACGCGCGCCTGTGGTGCCACTTCAAAGCGCTATTTAAGGCTTGGAGATTTCGACGATTTGAAGTACGGCAATTGTGTTTTTCTTGTGGTTTTTTCAAAAAAACGATCAATTATGCCTCGTAGAAAACAGCGATCATCTTTTGATCAAGTATCCGAGTTCGACAGAGGAAGGATAGTGGCCTACCGAGATTGTGGATTATCTTTCAGGGAAATCGGTAGTCGTGTTGGACGAAACCAAACAACTGTAATGCGGATATGTGATCGTTGGATGCAGGAGGGTACGACGGACCGACGTGTTCGATCGCATCCACCTCAGTGCACCACTTCACGTGATGACAGGCGTATTGTGCGTATGGCAGTGACGGATCGCTCAGCCACATCACGAACCATAGCACAGCACATTCAGTCTGTACCGCATCATCCAGTGTCTGCGCGTACCATTCGACGCCGTTTACAGCAGAGTGGTCTGTCCGCAAGACGTCCATTGCTTCGTCTACCCTTGACGCAGAACCACAGACGTCTCCGCCGCCAATGGTGCGATGAAAGAAGGATGTGGACGGCACAATGGAATGAAATTGTCTTTACTGACGAGTCACGCTTCTGTCTGCAACACCACGATGGTCGGATTCGAGTCTGGAGACACCGTGGAGAGAGGATGCTGAACAGTTGCGTTATGCACCGCCACACTGGTCCTGCACCGGGTATTATGGTATGGGGCGGTATTGGATATCACACTCGCACTCCTCTAGTACGCATTGCCGGTACTTTAAAAAGCCAGCGCTACATCTCCGAGGTGTTGGAGCCAGTTGTCCTTCCTTACCTTCAGGGCTTGCCCACAGCCATATTTCAACAGGATAATGCGCGACCACACGTGGCGCGCATTGTCCAAAGGTTCTTCGTCAATCGCCAGATTGAATTGCTTCCCTGGCCAGCTCGCTCTCCGGATCTTTCGCCGATAGAAAACATGTGGTCCATGGTTGCTCAACGATTGACCCAGATTACATCCCCAGCTGCCACACCAGATCAACTTTGGCAACGCGTGGAAGTTGCTTGGTCTGCTGTACCCCAAGAACACATCCAAAGTCTCTTTGAATCAATGCCGAGGCGTGTGGCAGCGGTGATCTCCAACAATGGCGGCTACTCTGGCTACTGATTTTGGCAGGAACCACACTTCACAGAAGTCTATAAATTTAATCATTTGATGCTTGGTCAACATGTTATCTACAAAATAAATATTGTGGCGATATCTCTTGTCTTTCTTGGTGTTGCAGTTTGGGTGGCCAGCAGTGTATATTCGACTTTTTTTATTCCTTGAACAACTAATATCGTTTTTAGATAAAGACCAAAATCCCCGTTTGCATGAGCCAGATTGCAGAAAATTGGGGGTGAAATTTTACCTCCTTGACAATTTTGTCCCTCCCTGGAAGGGATAAAAGAACGGGGTGTAATTTACATCATGTTCTCTTCGGTGGGGTTTAAGGTTTCGCACACCTTTCCCATAATCATTTGCGTTTTTTCCTTGTTGACTATTGAATAATACCGGAATTTTTATTCCCCATGTGAACGCTTTAGTCGCCTACCCAATTAACCGCTGATTATTTGAATTACTTTCGAGAGACGAAATTCTTAAAATGACGGATAGATGGTGTAGGAAATATATTTAAATCCCCCCTCCCCCTTCACCATTTCCCTATTGTCTGACAAGTTAAGTTTTATAATGATTAACAAATTCAAAACTGAGAAACTCAAATTCTGGATGTTATGCCGAAACGAATATTAGGAAATAAAAGTGATTTTTCTTCTCCGAGAATCTCACCCGGTTCCGCTTGCTTACCGGGCAAGTGCTCTAACAAATACACCAGAGGCACACGATTCAATTCCTTATAACATGAATGCCTTATAACAATCACAAGCGCTAGACAAGCCTTCACGCTAATAATGCGTGTTTTAAAGAAGTGAAACGTGTGTCTCTGGTGTATTTGTTAGCGCACTTGCACGGTATGCAAGCGGATCCAGGTTCGATTCCCCTAGGAGACAAATCACGTTTCTTTCCAAAAAAAAAGAGAAAAAACAGAGAGGTTTTCCCTCTTATGCAGAGGATGAAGCATATATTTGTCACTTCTCGAGCAGTTGAAGGGTTAATAAAGTTACCTTGATTAAGTAAATTCGAATAACTTATCATGCCCATCGATCAACCCATATATTATTCTTTCTTATTTTTACTTTATATATAATTTAGTGAATCCTGGTATTTATTATGCAGTTTCGATAGTATGAATCAGACTCAACATAAGATTGATGGACTAATCACGAATCCATGTCACATTTTGAGCATTTCTTCGTTGATTACATTATATATATATTGCTTAAGTGTGGGTGTGTGTAACTAAGTATAAAGTTTTCCTAGTATTTCGACGGTTAAAGAAAGTGAGAAAAAAAAATGGTTAAAAGAGATCGACGTACACCTACACACAAACCGAAAATTGTCTGCGTAAGCTCAGAAAAAGAGGATCAAATAGTTGGGAACTGCTATTAAGGTCGAATTGCGGATCCATTCAATTTAATGGTAAACCACAGTTATCAATCAAAATGACACGACCAATTCCCTCTTCTCTTCCTTTTTATTTATTTTTTTATATATATATTTTGGCTGAAACTCGCTTCTAATATTGATGGAGTTAACGCCAAAGGGAGGAAAAAAAAAATAAGAAGTGAAATAAATTGGTTGCGGGCGTGTCCTTTGTGGCCAAAAAGTGCCGATTTAACATTCCACGTATGTTTGACGGCATCAGAACGTGACGAGCTGTTCGCTGGGTTTTGTGCAAGGAGTGGAGAGATATATACTAGTATGTACAGGGAATGTGTGTGTATGTACATCTAAAAGATATAAAATGGGAAATAGGAAAATATATATATATCGAAAGGAAATTGCAATCGCTCAGTTGAAAATTACATCTAGGAATCGTGAACTGTTTACAGTTTCCAAAGAAAATGTGCTGTTTTTTTCCCCCCTCCTTCGCCGATACTCAAGTATAAAATGTTCGAATACACATCAGTGGAGATTTAAGAAGCAGGAAACGACAGTTTCCAGATAAACTGAAAAGCTTAAAAATTTCTCCCAGTTTTCGAAGCGGTTTCTGACATTAATATTGAATTATTTCGTTTCGAATTTGGAATTCCTCTATTTTTTAAAAAAAAATTCTCTATTTTAATCGATCGAGAAGAACCTTGATTTCTTGTGAATTCTTATAAATTCATATACTTTCATCGTATTTGTATTTGTTTGAGAAAATATTAATTTTTTTAGAAGTGTCTGGAAATAATATTCGGTATTATTAATAACATACGCTATAATGACTTAATCTTGTGTTACATTTTAGGGATCATTCAAGAATTACGTCAGCATCGATGGGAGAATGGGGTTTCCTATTTGCTGACTTTTGATGACGGGGGGGGGGGGTGGGTAGGACAATGCTTACGTCATCAACCACCCTTTATGAAAATATGAAATATTTTTGATAGATCTTACTCGGTGCGCCAAAAACGAGAAAAACCTTTCGATAGTTTGTGGGCATTTTTGAAGTAACATTCCCCTACTGCACTACAGAGCCACTTCGGTGATCTCTAAATGTTTCGCGGATCCAAGTGATCTGGAAATGTGTCCGGGCCGCTTAAGTGCTCTGGCACTGGCACGCATCAGTCAAGTGATCCGTAATTATATGCCGCGGATCATTTAAATGATCTGATAATGTGCCGCGGGTAACTTGAGTGATGTAGAACCACGCCGGGGGCCGCTTAAGTGCTCTTAAACTATGCCACATGCCAATGGAGGGATCTTTAAATGTATCACGGATCGCTTAAAATTATATTATTATTAGCATTGAAAATAGAACGTTGTTAACTCTCTTCACGTGCAGGCTTTTGGCAACAAACTTGGTCTTTATTTGGAGTTTCAGTGAATATTATCAAAGAAAAATATGAAATAGAGAATTTGGCTTTGTATAATATTGTAGCCTTGCAGCTAGATGTTTTATACAGCACGTGTAGATGACAACCCTAATCACGATATATTTTTACACAATTTTTATTTTTGAACGTGGTAGTACAGTCGAATCCCGTTATAACGAATTCCAAGAGACCGGAGAAATCACTTCCTTATAACGAAATTTCCTCATAAAGGAATTCCGGGTATTTGCATCATTCACATATAAACATATCTGGGAGATTAGAGAAGTGTTCGTTAAAACGAGATTTTCGCTATAACGGTATTCGTCAAAATGGGATTCATTCGAAATCTTTTACAAATATCCTGAATTTTTCATATCCGCCATGGTTTCTGCCCATTCTTCTCTAATATGTAAAGTTCTGCTATAAATGAATCTTTTCTCAAACGAATGTATGTTTTTTCATAAAAAGATACATTCATCTTTTATGAAAGATTTGACGTGCTACATATGGTATACGCATGCACTTTCAATATGTAACCCAGAGAAGCTACTGTTTTACTTTCTTGTTTATCCCCTTATTGGAACGTGGAATAGTTTGCATCGTAATGACCCGATTACGCTCCAGTGTCTAAACAACTGGAAAATGAAATTGCGGGTGAAGAGAGTACTTCGCGTATACGACTCTGGTCTGTCGTCCCGAAGATTAAGGCCCTAAACGTGAGAGCCAGAGTTGTTTATCCCGACGGTTAACGAGCCAGGGTTTAAAGCAATCGAACAACTAGTTGTTTTCAAAAGAGCTGTTTCCGAAAGTACCTCCGAGGGATATGAGAGGAAAATGATTTCGACGAGCTCCTTCTCTCTTCAAAGACAAATATTGCCCATTACTGTTGCTTACTATCATACTTCAAAAGAAAATTGCTTTTTTTTTTACTTTTCTGTTTCACTACTTGATTACTTTATATTTCTCATTTCCGTCAACTTTCAAGCGAGGACTTCATTAACTACTTCAAGAAATTCAATATTCATTGCACAGCTTAAGGCAGTTTTACTTGCGCCGTACGTCCACGGAAAATATTCTATATCGATCACGTCCTCAATTTTTTAAATGAATTCTTCTAAGGTGAGTTCGGAAACATTTTGGTGAGATTCCGTCGGCGGAAATGTTACTCAAAATTTTGAAATCACACAGTGATATATTAAGAATATATATAGGGGTAATTACATTATTCACCTTGCCGCATTTTACTGGAAAACCGTTGATTCTAGAAGTATACTTTTTCAATTAGAAAAAGTATCCAAATAACGTGTAAAATTTATATATACGACATTCATGTGTTGCAAGAGGTTGTATAGTTATTAAAAGATAAAAATTAACCTGTTCTCTCAAAAACCCAATTAGAAAGATGTTACTATGCCAGCAGCATCTATAGCAAAAAGGCTCCGCGCGAAGCTCGGGACGTCACTGAAGTCATGCATTCCACTAATATTCAATGGATATACTGCAAAAAAATTAAAGATTTCGCATCTGTCGGCCTGCTTTATCCAATGACTACGACTGAAATAGACGACTTCAGTGATGGCAAAACTTAGCGCGGAGGCTTTCTGCTATCGAAGGTGTTGTCTCTGCTCAGTGAGGCCAACAGAGAAAATTGCACGTTTTTAAGTGCAATATCCGCTGAGAAATTTGAATTCGAAATTGCAAAAGAACAGCACAAACTAACCGAGTACGCTTCTTTCCTTGGTTAGCCAAGGAGAGCCACTAGAAAAAATATATATGCTTGAAAGGGACCACAGGCGATAAAAGGTAAAGAACACTGTTCTACGCTAAACTATTTGTTCTTGTAAATGTGGTTTATTTTTCGATTTATAGGTTTTCTGTGGTATATTCTTTTACTAATCTTGGCTCGACGAGTACAGTTAATAAGAAAAAATCCGCCTTTAGATTTTACACACCAATGTAGTAAAAGAAATAAAAATGTCAGCTAACCTAATTTTTTTCAATATAAATTCGTTTCATTCTAACGAATTAACTAATAGAAAGTGTGAATGCTAAATATACTGGTTCTAACAAATACCGGCTCCTTGAAATTTTGACCTGCAGTCGAATCTCGTTATAACGAACTCCAAGAGACTGGCGAAATCAGTTCGTTATAACGAAATCTCCGGAAAAATGAATTATAGTTTTTTGCATTGTTCCTATCTAAGGGAGGTTTAGGAGGTCAGGTTTTCTACTCCCAGACCACGTAGTCAAAATGGTGGCCTTGTATTTCTAAAATAATCTCGGGGATTAGAAAAGTGTTTGTTAAAACGAGATTTTCGCTATAACGGTATTCGTTGAAACGGAATTCAACTATATTTAAAAGCTTGCTGGTTACTGTGCATATTTTTTTGTATATTTGTCACAAAATATTGGAACAATTTCTTTCAATTATATTGATATTTTAAGTATGTATTTATTGGACTTTTTTACCTTGCACACTACACATTCAATAGATAAATATGTAAATCTAAATATTTCTTTTAAAACTTTAAAAAAAAAATAATAATTAATTATGTGAATGAATGAAGATAATTTTTCTTCTTGCTAGAAAATAATTCATTCAGTAATTAAGTATGCTAAACCAATCAATTGTGATAACACCTAATGAACATATTTTTTTCGTTCTGTTTGAGTTGCATCCGTCTGATTAGAATCCCAGAGAAGAATTAATAAATGGTTTTTTTTTTGTTTTTCCTCATTAGGATCACACTTTTTATCAAAAAATGTTCCAAATAGATCGTAATAATTTCCGTCTCAATCAGTAGAATTTTCGGAAATCAAAAATTTAATTAAAAGTTTAAGGATTTTTTTTCTTTATAATTAGATATTTATTTGATTTGAGAATTGATTTTCTTATAATATAATTTCAATTTCTATTATTTGTTTTTTCACACAATTGCAACCATTTTTATGCTATAGTTTTTAAATTATATCATTGCTCTTATCTTCATTTATGTCGATAATTTGCTGTCAGAGCCAGCCGTTTGAAATTGAGTGGTCTTCGTTGGTAGTTTATCTAAATAATAGTTTTTGTACGGTATCCGCATACGCTTTTATCAAGTGAAAAGATACGTCCAAGTTTTTTTTGATAATTGGTGATTGTCAATGATATTTTTTCTCGTAGCCATTCTTGCTAAGAGAAAATACCAGATGATTTTCAAACAACAAGTTTAAATCATTGCATCTAAAGATAGTTTGATGCTCTCTCTTCATTGAATTCGCATTTCAATCTATATCAGTAAAGATCTTAATGTTCCCTAATTTGTTACGTATTTGAAATCTGCGTCCATGATTTAAAAAAAAGTATTCAAATTTAACGTTAATTTCGTAAAAAAATGAGAAAAGCAAAATTTTTTTTATAATATGTAAAATAATTTTATTAACAAATACAATGACGATTATGTGAAATGTGCTCTTCCTGCATAACTATGACCTCGATTTATTTTGTTTTATATATTGCTCGAGCATATTTCAGACTTAGGATAGTCATTACCTCATCTGTATACGGAATTGTGACCATCTTAATAAGTGGTATGTGAACAAACTTTTGGTATCATTGTATGCATTACATCCGAGTGGCGCAGCCATAAGATGTTCCTCTAACACCATGAAAGTTACCTACAGATCCGCGGGTTCGACCCTGGAGAAAGGCGTAGATAACTTTTTTGCCTATCGAACCGGACGGCTGGTAGATGACTCCTTCCTTTAAGACCCAACTCGATCGGTAGTAAATTTATGCATGGCGATACGACCGGATTTCGGTGCGAGGTAAATTAATTATCAGTCGGTGCCATTGCATCACTTGCACACCGATCATAAGATTGCAACACTCTCATAAAAGTAAGCCTGGTAATTGCATGAATCGGGTAAAAAAATTCCGGTTTTTCTAACCTCTGAATATTCACACAAGAACTTTCACTGTTCCACGTGACTTCTTTGAAATTTAGTGTCGCTTCCCAAAGCCAGTGAGAAGCATTGGTATAGACGAAATATCATCAAACATTAGCAAGAGCTGGACACAAAAATTTGAAAAAAAAGGTCAGCATTTTGACTTAAAAAAATACAACATTATAAAAATATGTGTATACACGGTTATTCCATAATTCCCCTTAACGCCGTTTGCTGACGAACCATTGATCCTAGAGGCATGCTTTCAGTTAGAAAATGTATCGAAATAACATTTAGACTTCAGAGATAATATGAATAATAATATAATAATTCATCTGTTGCAAGGGATTATATAGAAATAAAAAAAATGTAAGTTTTTGTCATACGGACACCTTGTCCTGAAAAACCTGAATGCCAAGTTGTTGTTGCCTTTCCTGAGGAGAAGAAAGAAAATTCCACGTTTGCAAGAGCATTTACAAGTCATTCGTTGAGATATTTGAATTTCCTGAGATACGAGTGTTTTAAACATTTCGTCATGCAAATTTTCGGAAATGCGCCTATTATCGTAAGATGATTTAAAATATGCATTAACGTCAAAAAAAAATAGAACAAGATTCAAATAAATGATACAAAATACATTCAGAAGATGAATCCTTCAAAATGTACACGAATATGAATAATTTTGCATTGTCCTGTGGAGACGGTAACAGACTTTGTTCATGCAGTTAATTATTGAACTGACTAAAACGACTTCATTAACCTTTTCGTACGTCCAATTCTCTCAAGTTTTGAAAGTAAACCAAGGGAAAAAAAAGAAGCAAACTTTGAAATTCGGACTATGTCTTCATTACGGAAAGAAAATAAGAAACAACACATATATGAGAGAAAAAATTTCTCGAGACATAGTGGAGATGGGAATGGAAAGTATTAAACAGAAGAATACACAAGGACGAATACATAAACTCTTTTTTCCTTTCTTTTGGTATATTATTATTTTCTTCTCGCAGAATAACAAGTGCATTACGTTAGACAAATAGTGGAGAGCAATTGCGAAAGCAAAAAGACCAACTTTCATTGCCAAACGTTCGCGGAAAAAATTGTTTTCCATTCTTCAGAAAATTTCTGAAGCAGATACATTCAGAAGATAAATCACAGAAAATATACTCAAAAGATAAATCATAAAAAATATTCAGAAGATAAATCATGAAAAGAAGTTATTTAGAACATAAGTCATAGAAAATACGTTTGGGAGATGAATCATTAAAAAATTTATTCAGAAGATAAATAATAAAAAAGTATATTCAGAAGATAAATAATAAAAAAGTATATTCAGAAGATAAATAATAAAAAAGTATATTCAGAAGATAAATAATAAAAAAGTATATTCAGAAGATAAATAATAAAAAAGTATATTCAGAAGATAAATAATAAAAAAGTATATTCAGAAGATAAATAATAAAAAAGTATATTCAGAAGATAAATCAGAAAAAGAAATTACTGAGAAGATGAATCATAAAAAGAAATTACTGAGAAGATGAATCATAAAAAGAAGTTTATTCAGAAGATAAATCATAAAAAGAAGTTTATTCAGAAGATAAATCATAAAAAGAAGTTTATTCAGAAGATAAATCATAAAAAGAAGTTTATTCAGAAGATAAATCATAAAAAGAAGTTTATTCAGAAGATAAATCATAAAAAGAAGTTTATTCAGAAGATAAATCATAAAAAGAAGTTTATTCAGAAGATAAATCATAAAAAGAAGTTTATTCAGAAGATAAATCATAAAAAGAAGTTTATTCAGAAGATAAATCATAAAAAGAATTATTCAGAAGATAAATCATGTGCCTTTAAGCCTTTATAATCATAATAAATCATTAAAGCCTTTGGGAGATAAATCATAAAAAAATATATATAAAAATATACATATTCAAAAGATAAATCACAAAAAATGCCTGCAAAAGATAAATCATAAAAAACACCTTCAGAAGATAAATCATAGAAAATATATTCAGCAGATAATTCACAAAAAATTCATTGATAAGTCACATAAAATATATTCAGTCGATAAATCGTAGAAAATGCATTCATAAGATGAGTACCTAATAATTATACCTATAATTATGAATAATTTTGCATTCTTCCAACGGACATGGCAACAAACTTTGCATCTCGTAGTTAATTATGCAACGGACTGAAACGACTTCATTAACCTTTTCGTACACCCAATTCTCTCAAGTTTCGAAAGTAAACCAAGGAAGAAAAGGAAACAAACTTTGAAATTCGGACTATGCCTTCATCAAGGAAAGAAAATGAGGCACAACACAAATGAGAGAAAAATATTTCTCGAGACGTATTGTAGAGATTGGAATGGAAAGTATTAAACAGAAGAATACACAGGGACGGATAAACTATCTCTTTTTTCCCCCCCTTTTTTGTTATATTATTATTTTCTTTTCGCAGAGTAACGAGTGCATATACGTTAGAAAAGTAGTGGAGAGCGACTGCGAAAGCAAAAAGACCCACTTTCATTGCCAAACGTTTGCGGAAGAAATTGTTTTCCATTCTTAAGAAAAGTTCTGAGGCAGAAGGGAGTTGAAAACGATGAGCACGAGCGTGGAGAAGAGTGTAAGTAGAGAGAGAAAGAGACTGGAGCTCACAAGAAATGGGAATATCGCCAGACTGATGAGAAAGGTAAACTAAAGATGCAAGAGCCTCGGTAACAAAGACGACATACAGCACACATACGAAAGAAAAGCAAAAATTGCGGATGAAAAAAAAGGATCTTTTCTTTGGGAATAGGACACTGCTTGTGTGGAGCGTCGTCCTCTATCCAGAAGAAGATGTTTGTGTAGAACAAACTTTTCCAACTCCACCTCCTGTTTCTGTGCGTCTTTATCCCCGTGAATCACCGGTGTTGTCTCAAAGCACCTCTAGCCAACAAAGAAAAGAGAAATGGTTAAAGTACAAAAGAATTTCTCTTAAAATGAAAAAAATAAAGGCGAAAATATAGAGAAGATAGACAGAGAGAGAGAAACATTCCAAGAGGGAAATCATTCCTGGTTGGCGTTATTTTCGAATATTTTCTTATTTTTTACATTATTGTCCTTTTACACCTCATAACATGCCGTGATATTATGTGATACAGAAAGACAGTTTGAAAAATTTGAAGGAAGTATATAGATTGGAGGGGAATACCATATTCCCGCTCACAATCCGGCGTTCCGGAAAGAAAGTGATGCCAGTTTTTTTGATCCAGAATAGTTGGTGATTTCTGGTATGCTGGATGATTATTTTTATTGATTTTTTTATATTATTAATGACGAGTTTTTGTACTTATATTGTTAACTAGCTATAGTGCCCGGTGCCATGGCCAGGTATTCTTCTTATACTGGTAGCATTAAAGGAGTGACAAACCATTGTAAAGGCATATACATGTCTGAAACGCATTGTTGAGGAACCGCAGCAACCAAATATAAACATTCCAAAAGTAGAGGCAGTAGCCTCTCGACTTCTCGGGGGCCATTTCCTGAAGTTAAGAGAGGCTACTAATGCCTCTACTTCAGCGCCTCACGCCACAGTGCGTGAAATAAGGAAGGCAGGGTCATGTCTCCAGTGGTGTAGATGGTAGGATGCTTGACCGGTATGAAAGAGGGCCTGGGTTCGAGTCCCGGCGGTGACGTGATGACTTTTCTTTTCGAGTTCACCTCAGCATAATATCCGGAAAATAACTGTTTCCTTGATACACGGTAAAGTTTTAAAACCTAATAAATGGTCAAGAGAAATAAATCGTACAAATTTCTATTATTTAAAACGGATACCTAGTGAACAGAGAGAGAGAGAGAGTACGGCGTACGTAGATATTCTATTTCAAAATATCGAATACGAAAGAGGCAGAAACAAGTCTGACTGTAGAAATTCAAACTCTACCAATATATATAAGAATACAATACGAGATAATGGACTAGTATCACATTCAAACATTGGAATGGATTCCCCGATTGCCAATGTTCTAAATTCGTGTAATAACATTATCTAAAAGCACTGATAATTTTTTAATACTGTAATCAACACGATAAAGCAATCGACTTTGTAGAATAAATCTAATTTCATCAGTAAAAAGTATTTAATGTTTTGCTGTTACTTACGGATATTCTAAGTTAATTTTTTTTTCTTCGAAAAACAGAATCAAAACAATCGCTATAGCAGAAGAAAAACCGTTTCATTTTATTTTTCGTTATTTATTTCACATAAAACTCACTGTTTCGCATGAAGTCGAAAACAAAAACAAATTTCTGGATTAGGACCATTTTATTTTTTCCCGTTCTTATCTCAGATTTTTGCTTTTGTTCTTATCCACGGCCTTTCTTTTATATTCGCTTTAAAAACTCAGAGGGAGCAGATAAATAAATTGCCCAGCGCGGCAAGAAATCAGGAAAGAACATAATAACTTGTTTACGTGAATTGCATGTGGGATTTGAGAGTTTCTTTTGTTTGGTCTAAATTTCCCGCTATTTTAGGTTGCAGAAGGGTACTAAGAAAATTTCCGAATTTTCAAACAATGAACTGGAATTATATTCTGTGAATGCCTAAACAACACACACATATCTCAAATTTCAAATCAATAACAATACTTTTTGCTTAATCTAATGAATCAAAACTTGAAGGTAATATTTTTCCCCCAATCTGCATTATCATCAATGAGGACAAAATAGCGACGTGATATAACTGAAATATTATATTATATTACACTGCTGGCCACCGTAAATGCAACACCCTGAAGGAAGCAGGCAAATAATATGAAATTTACAACATACATTAGCGGAGGTGAGATATGCAAATGATTAGAATTTCAGCGCAGACGCTCGTCACGCGCGCTTGTGGCGCCACTTTAAAGCGCTATTTAAGGCTTGGAGATTTCGACGATTTGAAGTACGGCAATTGTGTTTTTCTTGTGGTTTTTTCAAAAAAACGATCAATTATGCCTCGTAGAAAACAGCGATCATCTTTTGATCAAGTATCCGAGTTCGACAGAGGAAGGATAGTGGCCTACCGAGATTGTGGATTATCTTTCAGGGAAATCGGTAGTCGTGTTCGATGAAACCAAACAACTGTAATGCGGATATGTGATCGTTGGATGCAGGAGGGTACGACGGACCGACGTGTTCGATCGCATCCACCTCAGTGCACCACTTCACGTGATGACAGGCGTATTGTGCGTATGGCAGTGACGGATCGCTCAGCCACATCACGAACTTACGATAGCACAGCACATTCAGTCTGTACCGCATCATCCTGTGTCTGCGCGTACCATTCGACGCCGTTTACAGCAGAGTGGTCTGTCCGCAAGACGTCCATTGCTTCGTCCACCCTTGACGCAGAACCACAGACGTCTCCGCCGCCAATGGTGCGATAAAAGAAGGATGTGGACGGCACAATGGAATGAAATTGTCTTTAGTGACGAGTCACGCTTCTGTCTGCAACACCACGATGGTCGGATTCGAGTCTGGAGACACCGTGGAGAGAGGATGCTGAACAGCTGCGTTATGCACCGCCACACTGGTCCTGCACCGGGTATTATGGTATGGGGCGGTATTGGATATCACTCTCGCACTCCTCTAGTACGCATTGCCGGTACTTTAAAAAGCCAGCGCTACATCTCCGAGGTGTTGAAGCCATTTGTCCTTCCTTACCTTCAGGGCTTGCCCACAGCCATATTTCAACAGGATAATGCGCGACCACACGTGGCACGCATTGTACAAAGGTTCTTCGTGAATCGCCAGATTGAATTGCTTCCCTGGCCAGCTCGCTCTCCGGATCTTTCGCCGATAGAAAACATGTGGTCCATGGTTGCTCAACGATTGACCCAGATTACATCCCCAGCTGCCACACCAAATCAACTTTGGCAACGCGTGGAAGCTGCTTGGTCTACTGCACCCCAAGAACACATCCAAAGTCTCTTTGAATCAATGCCGAGGCGTGTGTCAGTAGTGAACTCCAACAATGGCGGCTACTCTGGCTACTGATTTTGGCAGGAACCACACTTCACAGAAGTCTATAAATTGAATCATTTGATGCTTGGTCAACATGTTATCTACAAAATAAATATTGTTGCGATATCTCTTGTCTTTCTTGGTGTTGCAATTTGGGTGGCCAGCAGTGTATATCACATCGCATCACATCACATCACATTATATTATATTATATCATATTGCATTACATTACATTACATTACATTACATTACATTATATTATATTATATTATATTATATTATATTATATTATATTATATTATATTATATTATATTATATTATATTATATTATATTATATTATATTATATTATATTATTATTTTATTTTTATTATAAGGTAGTGGCTTACACGGATATAACATACTGTATGTTCAAACAAAAACCAGGAAAAATGAAGGCGCAAACTCTGTGTGTTGTGTATAACATGCATTGTATGCTGTAGTTATACTTCGATACTTTTCTTCACAGAAAGCAGCGGGAATTTTCATGATAACGAAACATTTATCGTCGAAATAATTATATTAACTGTAAATAATTACATTAGGACTGCAATGGTCTGCGGCTAAAAAGTTCAAACTGTCAATAAAAAATATAACTATTCCAACAGTAAAATTATGTAGTTATTTAAAAAGAAAGTTTGCATGTCTTTTTATGCATTTCTGTGAGAAAAAAAACTGCATCGAATATGCTCTTCAAATTTATGAATGTTAACTTTTTTTTAACTTTTAGACCACTTAGTAGATGACAGTGATGTATGAATGTTCTGATCGGTAAAAGCAGAAATCTCCACACTGTTTTAAAAGCGTCAAAAAACTATATATTGAAAGACTCTGCTAAAGCATGTTTATTGATGAGAAGTAAAATTCATGGGCATTAGTTCCTTTTTTTAAAAAGGTATTGTTGTATTAATTGTGAATAAAAACCACTAGCACAGGAACTCAAATAATATTAGTGAAATCAGTTAAATTTAAAAGAAATTCATGCATGTTCTATATACAAATACAAGGCCACAACAGGCAAAATTTTCAACGAGGTGGCTGAGAAAAAGATGCCCATAAAAAATATGGATGCCATAGTCCTCTAAAATACAGCAACCCAATTAAAAATTCAGTCACAAAAACTAAAAACTATATATACTACATTCTGTATGTACTTCACAGCTCCAGTGAATTTTCAAAATTCCACAGCAGATATCAACCGAAATGTCCAACATTATATATATATATTCAAGTAAATTATGAAACTATATTCAAGCAAATTATTTTAAACTATATTCAACTGCATTATTTTAAACTATATTCAACTACATTATTAAACTATATTCAACTATATTATTAAACTATATTCATATTCCACATTAAATTTAATTACGTGCTGCATAGCCTTATTTTGTCTCGGACAATCTCAATACTCTACATTATGCATATATGCAATTGCTATATAAGCTAATTTCAAGACCTTGCTCATAACATGCACGACGGTTACAACATAAACTTCTAAAATCATGAACGAAAGATACGTTATAAGTGAACTCGTCTGTATTTTTTTTTTTTATTAAGGGTAATATGACGATAATATTCATATTTCTCCCGATTATGATTTTACTTAAGTTTCACAGCCATTTTTTTTATTTCTGTTCATCCTTTCTCCTATTTTATTATACTTTAAGAATCAATTGTAAAAAATTCATTCTTTATAACAATCGCGAAAATTATAAAAAGTTGACAGAGAGCAGTCAAAGTTAACAGATTTGCAATGAAATATGTACGAATCTATTTCATAATGTTAAAGTTAGCGATATATACTGTATAAATAAAAAACATTCCCTTTTTAAATAACTTGAAAACTTTGTGAATAAAAGATATTGTCAAATTTTTCGCATACAAATTCATCGAAAGACTTCTACGTAATGATCGTTTCTTCTCACTAAAAAAAAGAAATACATAAAATGCTTTCTTTTCTCAATTCAAATGCTGAATAAACATTCACTTTAAAATTTTTCGCAGCAAAATCACATCTTTGAAAATTTCATTTTGACTATTTTGAATATATACATCAGCGATGGAAAATCGAATTTGGATATTTATAAGCATCACGGGCTAATACAATCATCTCGTATTTGGGAAATTTTTGAACAGTTCATCTTCAAAAAAGAGTCATATTTTACAAACAGAATGAATATTTAAACCAGTCATAAATTTTTTTCTATCAGAATTGCACTTACATACTCGTTTTAAAATTCCGTTTTTTTCCCACGGATTCATTCACTTTTATGTAAAAAATCCCAGCACATTTTTCATTTCTTATTACGGAATACGGAAGAAGTGAATATATACACATAAATTTATACACACGTATAAATTCCCTTGACATTGTGGGAGAGCAAAAAAAAAAAAAATCGCTTCGATATAAACTGAAAATTCGGGAAAGAGAGCTCACTCTCTTTCACGTAATATAAGGGTTATAAAAGGAAATTTTTCTGGAGAATATTGGCTTTTTGCAAAATTGGATCTTTCCTTGAAATCTATTACCTCGAGATAAGCTCATGCAAAAATCGCGTGAAAATTTCAGATATAAAATCTGCAGTTTAGGAAGATTTCTAGATCATAGTTATATACTCGTTATTCCTTCCGTAGTTAAATATTTCCTTATTTGATCAAAGATTTTGTATTAACAAATTCTGTAAGCCTTATAGAGATATATACACATGTAGTTATATTTACGGAATTTACTTTCTCATAATGCATTTTAAAATAATGGGGGATTTATCATAAGTAGTTACATTATACTTATACGAAATGGCGCTATTACTTCTTATGATTTTAAGCATGCCATGGGTATTTTGAATTTGATGTGATAGTTATCTAGAAACTTCAAAATTATGAGTTGAGGTTATTATTGAATAATAATTTTAAAATTTCGAGTATAGATTTTATGTTTTGACCTTTATACATTCAAAGGGTACAAATTTAACACCATTAATTTCTTAGGTAGATTTATCATACGTTTCGTGAATATGAATAAAAAATGCTTTTCTGATTTCTCAATTCAAAATCAAATTTAGCTTGCAATCCTTTTTATAAACGGTACTGATTTCGAATAATAAAACGCAAGATTAATAAATATGTAGGAGTACTAAGCACTCAAAACATTTCTTTCAATCATCCAAGTAGGCGATCATTGATCTTTTTTGTTATCGCTGCGAGCGAGATATGAAAATTATTCGCAAGAGCGGTTATGCAGTGTTGTCCAATGGCAATTTCCTGAATCGTTGATTTTAGAGACAACTTTCAATTCCAATTTTTTTTTTTCAAATGGTGTCGCTCATCATATTCAATGGCGTTCAAATAAAAAAAATAAATAAAAATTAATGAAATTCAAATTTCTATCCGGTCACCCGTCCTGTGACTTTGAATGAGAAAGTTGTTCCCTTGTCTCTCCTGACGCAAACAAGAAATTTCCATTTTTCTAAGTGCTTTATTCGCTAACATATTCGAATTTATGCCAAATGACTACAGATTTTGGTAGCAAAGCGCGGTTACGAAATAATTTTACATTTACAGATTGAAATGTACGTTTTATTTCTCAATACAGCAACAGCTAAATTATAAAGAGATAATGTCATTTTTTCGGCTGGTAATACATTTTTTTAAACATGTGATTGTTACACTGATAGAACGAACATTAGGGGAAAAAATAATCTGTTTGATCTCGCATACCGGGCAAGTGCGCTACCTATATACGGCTTACCTGTGTGTGTGTGTGTGTGCGCGCGTGTGTGTGTCTGTGTCACAATTGTTTGCTTCACGTCCTGCTGGTTCTGTCAGCTGTCCTCCATATTGTAAAGTAGAGATGGCAAATGCTTTCATGTTATGTCAGTATCATATTGCATGTCTGCCTGCTCCCTGTGAAGATACTTTTTTTTTTTAAATGAAAGACCGCTCACATTCACGCCTTAAAGTTGGAAAACCACGAGAAAACAGCTTTGGCTTTAAGGAAAGGTGCAATGTCCCCACTCAGCACAGCGAGCTATCAATGCGTGAATAAAGAAAGGGAGGTAGTGTCTATGGTGTATAGGTACCGCATATGCCCGGTATACTAGTGAAGCCAGGTTCGATTCCCGGAGGAGACAGCTGACTTTTCTTCCTAAGGCTCGTACTAGCATAACAACCAGAAAAAAGACTTTCAAGCTGGTTTATAGATGGAATGATTAACTGTTAACCTTATATCGCTCTATGTTTGCGTGAGAAATATTTTTTCTACCCCAGTATATAATAATTCAAAAATTTTCAAGGAAAGTAATATTTGACGGTGTTTTATGTATTTTTGTTTTGTTGTTAATCAATTTGCACCACGTGATATTTCCAATTATCAAGATTGAATATCACTTTTAGACTTTCAGACCGATTATTCATTTTTTTGCAATTTTAAAAATACTTTTCCGCATTTTTGATACTCTAAAAATGCATTAAAATATGAATGTAAGCAAATCTATATATTTTTTTAAAAAATGTTCTTCAAATTCCCATTTTTTGTGAAGAAATATAATTATTTTCATCCAAGATGATGCAGGGTATACTCATGTTCATATATAATTTTTTCCAGAATTTTATTGCTAAATGTAATAAACCAAACTTTTCCCGAAAGGACTTTCACCTGGAAGCCATCTCAAAAAATCCCTTAAAGTTCAGCTTTAAGTTCTGCCTTCTAATGAAAGTCCCTAAAATTCACATTCTCCGTATTTCTATAACTCAAAACTTACGCAATCCCTTAAGTAACGGCTGAACTCCTGAGGTCGAAAGAAAAATTCTACAACAATAAAAGCAACCCACACATTTGCGGCGCCAGTGTCAGAAAGGGTTATAGTAAGATAATTTTGTTCATTCATACAATATCATACGAATGCAAAACATTTTTGGAACTAAGCAAGCTTGTAAGTCCTCGATAACAGGAATGGAATTAATTAAACCACTGGAAATTATTGAATTATTATGTGCTAAAGCGTTGTCCCCCCCCCCCCCCCGGCTTGATCATTAATGTTGGTAGCCGAACATTGTGATGTCTGCACCTTTGCTATATTATATACATCTGGGTTGGCCAACAGCTGAAGTGATTTTGTGCGTCTCCCGGGAAGGTAAAAGTACCGTGTGTTAAATTAAATTCGTGATCATTATTTGAGCTATCGATTCCAGAAACTGATTTCCTGATTTAACAAACTGCTTACAAAGGACTTATTTCGAATGATGAAAGTACATTTCAATTTGTCCAGATCTACAGAAAAATTTTAAAGCATTGGTGCACGACCTCCAATCCACCAAAAAGTGCTAGTACAGCTAACTCATACAACACAATAGGTACACTACACTCAAGGTTTACCCTGGATAGATTGTACAGATCTCTTGGGAATATATGGGAATCATATTATTAAATTTTAATAATTGAATAATCAATTCAAATAATGCACGGTTATATGCAAAAGTGGCACCACTGGTACGACCAGCGACGCTTCAGCTGGCCATCACGTTGGCCCACGAACATATAGAAGTCGGCCACCCCTGATATACTATACATTATCTTGAAAGCATTCAAGAATCTCAACTATATATTGATATTCCTCCTTCCTTTATATTTTGTTTATCACCATGAATTTACTGCTTTTCCTCTTTATCTCTTTAGTTCACACGCGGATATTCAAATAACTGTCAGTAATAAATATCGACCGAAAACGTAGCAACAACAAATTTTTTGTACGGTTTTTTTTTTCTATTCTCTTGACTCCTTGTTTACCTGTATTTTGAAAGAATATCGAACAAAAAAATAACAATAACAACAAAAACTGATACCAACGATATAACAAAGGACATAAACTACAAGAAAAGGCTGATCTATAGAGGACAAGAGAAATATATAAAACACATAAAGATAAAAAAAAAGAAAGAAAGCGAGCAAAGAATTAGGAGACCTTTTATCAAGAGATCTCTTTTGATAGCTCTTCATCAGTCCTGGTGACAGTTTCCCTCCACCGTATATATATTGGGTATTTTTTTCTCTCTTTTTTTTTTTGGCTCCATCTACTACAGGGTATTTTCACCTGAGCTTTGTAGCCGTGTGAGAAGGCGAAGAAATAAGAATAAGAAGAAAGTAAAAAAAAAAAGGGGTAAAGCTATTGCCAAAGAAATCCAATTTTCTCCGTCCAAGACGAGATGAAAGCATATGGCAGGAAGGAAATGTCTACCAGAGGCAGTAAAGTAAGCGCCGAATGAAAAAGATGTGATCGTGAGTCTATATGAAGGAATTTCAGCGTGTCGCTTTCTCGCACCAGTAGCAACCTAAAAAGAATATATATATGTTTATGTATAAGTAAAGAAAAAAGGTAATAGGTGCTTCCTGATTTTCACTTTTTATTCCGGCATTCACTGAATCCATATTAAGATTTTTTTTTTTTTTTTTTTTTTGTATTTCTTGCCTTAGTGAAAATGTATACACTTTAATATACAACGATGAGGGTTAAGGAGCTTGAAACTGAAATTTCGCAAATGTAATTTATTTCTGTAATTTAATAATACTTGAGAAGTGTCAGAGTAATAATATACGTCTTCGTTTCGTACTGGAAGGATAAGTGAAAAATAGTACCTGTATTAAGGGGGCACAGACACACATGACGTTCAAATTAAAATTTGTTATTACTTTATATTTCTTGCTAATAATGCTTTCATTGCATTTCAGCGTCAATATAATAACAATTTCGGGTTTTCTTAGTTTAAAAAAATGTATTTTCAACAGGCTTGGGGCACTTTACTTATACATCAAGAAGCGTGACACTGGAACGGTCATTTTTTTGTCCCCTGCGACTCAAATTTCATTAAAAGGCACCATTGTTTTTTCTTGTTGTGGTGTGTACTTCGTAGAAAGCATTTTAGTGCGTGATTTTATTTTCGTTATAGTTTTATCAAAAAAGTTGGAAATAATTAAAAATTTGGTTGAAAAAGGTATATATTTTTTTATTCATATAATATATATTTATTAATGGTTTTTCGTAATACAAGTCATTGATATGTACCTACAAGGGCAAAAAAATTATGCTTTTTAATTAAATTTGAGACGCAGGAGACAAACAATGACCAAACGATGGCCGTTAGAGTTTACCGCCTCGCGGTATATAAATGGGGCGCCACGCTCTTTGAAATACATATTTTTTAAGACATTCACGCTAAGACACCTGAAAGTGTTATTATATTGATACTGAAATGTCATTAAAAAACATTTTTAGAAACAAAAAATATATATTAATAAGGAATTTTCATTTGAACGTCGTGTCCCCTTAAAATTGAAACCACAGTGGAATTTTATAACTTGGTTCATCCTATACGTGTTGGTCGAAATGTTCATGTTGTTGATGAATGTTCCATGTTCATTGAAACGAAAGGTAGTTCCAACTTATTTACAAAAATTTGTAAAGATGTTTCCTGTTTTTTTTTCTATGATTAAATTTAAGCCTCACTGATGTGGTGGTAGGACGTTGTTTGTCTATGAGTAATGTGAATGAATGTGAATAATTTTTTGAAAATCGAGTAAAATGAATGTGTTTTTTTTTATAGTTTTTTGCCGAACGCGTAAAAACCTGATAGTTAATAAAAATATTGTTGCAATGATAATGTATATGAGCGGTACATAAACAATGAATGCATGGAGTATTTTGATTTGTCTACTTAACCTTTTCTGACACCGTGATTCCAATTGAAATCACTGGATCTTTTCACTTTCACAGCTTTTGACATTTTGTTGACATGCATTCTGATTTCTGGCTAGATCCTCTGCAAATCATACATGTATTTATCAAGTTCTTATTTGAGTGACATTAATATCGGTTTTTATTTTCTATGAGATCAGAGAATGATGTACAAACAATGATGTCACACAAATTATATTTTTCAGTTTAAAATTATATAAGTTGAATATTTTATCTCCAAGGTATCAAATGTGGCCGATTTAAATAGTTCCAGAGCATCACTCCAAAATATATTTTTTTTTAGAAAAACGTTTGATGCTAATGTTTTATTGAACGTAAAGACGAAATAAATTGATGGGAAAAAAACGTTTGAAATTGTTCTAAAAAATTTAAGGTTTAAAAGAGCTAATATATACAACCTTAATACGTATTGAAACTTTTGCTCATTCAAAATATATTCATTCTTGTATAATAATTATAAATAAAGCACCCATTGCTGATTTAAAGACATCAGATTCTCTATATCAGCTCGAAATAAGAATGCTTCTGTAGAAATTTATTTTCAAAAGTCCGGAAGTTCTGTTGGGATGTTCTAATTTTCATTAATTTGCTTTTGGTTTAAAATTAATTTTGTGTGACAAATTTCTTGATGCAACGGAGTGACTTCTCTACACGGAGGATTGACTGAACTTTTCATTTACATATATATATATATATATATATATATATATATATATAATTTAGGAAGGAATTTAGGAAAAAACTTAAGACCTCCAAGTTTTTTCCTAAATTCCTGAAGCAAATTGCAAATATTTTCACGTGCTGTGTGAATGATAATTCTTAGAAAACTACATTGCTTTTGTCTATATATATATTTTTTTTTCATGTTTTCATCAAAAACAGTTTCACAACCACTGCGAAATGAAAACAAAAATAACAAAGTCACTTCAATAACAACTATACTAACTGAGGAAATATAAAATATTTTTCCTCTTCTCTTAAATAAACGTCTGCCTTCTAAATTCTTAAAAATCCTTACTACAAACGCCATAGACAACACTTTACGACTTCGAAAATTCTATCGAACATCCATTCCTTTAAATGAATGTTTTTGGTCTAATTTAATCTCTAGTATTTGCCGAGTAAGATTAAGTTCTGAATCGCAGCACACCCCTTCCCAAATATAAAATCGAGGGGATATTTTTCTCACAAACTAACATGTATCTTGAAAACTTTATAATTACAAAAATCCGACTACCTTTTATATTCCTCAAGAGTTTTCGAGTGAGGTTTCTCTCCTTGATATTCAATTAACCGGTAGATATAAAACTGCGTCCAAATTAGGACGCTACATACATGTATAGTACGTTCAAGACTCGATGGAGTTTTCGGGAAGGAGCCTCCCACACATCAAATTGCAAACACTTCCCAGACAGCAATTCTATTGTGTTTGCTTCTGGGAGAGAGAGAGAGATTAAATGTTCAATTTAGTTCTGGAAGTCTCCTAGAGAAAATTACCTTTAGATTGTCTCTCAACGTACGTGAAAATTAGTGTTTGTGCATGTGGCGTGTGACTTAGTGAGTGCGTGCGTGCGTCCAGGGACAGGAGATGGAAGTTGGTGCCGTCGAAAGCTGAACTAAGCCGGGAAGAGTGAGAACAAACTACATACAGATTAAGTCGATATTTTCCGGAATGTGTGTTCGAACTGATTGCGCGAATGTTAATTCTTAAGAAAACGGCAGTCCCCCGAAAAGAGTTTCGTGTTTCACATCAATTTCACATCTAAGAAGAGATTTATGGCCAAAAGAATCAAATATTACTGAATCATTCCGCTCTTACAATGCGAAAACATTCAAAAAGTTTGATTCTTTAAGTTTCTCCGAAGAAGTTTTCCTTCTTGCGACATTCAAGAGGAATTCACTTAATTTAATACTTAAAATTCTGGGACGTTTTAAATTACTTTGATGTACGATTTTTGTAGATGGGCATAATTTGGTTCTCTCAAATTTTACCGTTTCATTAAAACAGAACTTCATAATGAATTTTCCGTTTGATTATAAAATCATCAATTCATTGACGAAAATAATTTCACTTTTTGGAAAATTTTGAACAAGTATAATTGGTTTTGAAAAATTAATTTCCTATGAGAATCTTCGAATTTTTAGGACATTTCTAGATCATGTAAAGCCTGAAAGAAGCATTTTGAATTTTCTGGTTTCTTACCTGTTTTATAATGTTTTGAAGTGTCCGACTAAGTTTAAAACGTCTTTTTGAAAGAAAAAGCATTGGTTTTCTTTTAATTTGAATTATTTATTTATGAAAACCCTCTTTCTTGTGATTCCGAAACAGTAATTTTTGAAACAGTATTTTGTTTATATGATTTTTAGAACTGAAGTTACATCAACTTCAATGTTGCGTTTTTACATCAAGTAATTTAAAAAAAAAGCTTTAAACGTGTTTTACGAAGAATGATATTTTTGACATTTTACAAAATTTCTGGAAATCTATTCATTGTATCATTACAAAATTTTAATATGATATTCCACTATACAAGGTGATTCAGAATACATAGGAAAAATTTTAACAGGTGATAGTACACACCAATACAAACAATTGCCATTAAATAATTCATGGTCTAACATTAAACGCAAACGCACTAGCGTGTTTCGAAACGGCCGCTCCGCAAACGTTAAAGTGGCATTCCTGTTGAAATATATCGGGAGTACCATGCATGCAAATATAACATGGGGAAGAAGAAGAACAAACCTCAAGCAACTTTGCTATTATCCAGTACGTTACAACTGTTAGAACGGTTGCACACTGGAATAACTTCACAGGGCTGGCATCCACGCCCTTTATTCACTGTGACACAGATCTGTATACGATTTCTTCGTTTTTCCCAGGTTACATTTCCATGCATGGTGTTCTTTCTTTCCCGATAAATTTCAACAGAAATGCCGTTTTAACGTTTGCGGAGCGGCGGCCGTTTTGAAACGCGCTAGTGCGTTTGCGTTTCATGTTAGACCATGCATTCTTTGATGACAATTGTTTGTATTAGTGAGTACTATCACCTCTTAAAGTTTTTCCGATGTTATCTGAATCACCCTGTATATTGTAGCTGTGAAGTAAAATCTACGGTCTATCACATGTATTTGTCTAATTACAGTGTATATAACAGTCTTTAGAACATACATGCTTCAGACTACGGTCCTCGAGTCAAATGCAGTCATCTAATGTGGCCCGAGACCTCAAACATAATTTTCTAAAAATTAAATAAGTGGCATATGAACACCTACCTAAAGTGACCCACTGCTAATGTACATATCGGCTGAATAAATGCGGCACGGTTCCAGAGCACCTGCCACTATGGTGGTCAAGTGGTCATAGTAGTGGTAGTGATCGCGAGGAGTCGAGTTCGAACCCCACTGTCGCCACAGTGGTGCTCGGCTGAAGGTGGTGTTCTGTGGATTGCACTTCGAGGCGCGAATGCCAGCCGATCTCCCCGTGAAAAAAAGTACCTCCGCAGAGAGCAGCAACAAGCCTACAACGGTAAAATTTGAATCATTACACCTCACTCATAATTAGAAAAATTGATGAATGCTTGCAGGATATCAACAAGGCGCATGTGCAGTTTAGCAGTAGTAGTTGCATATCACTTGAGCAGACGTTTCCTATCCTCTCAAGCGGTCTGCGATTCATTTTCCGATAACGTAAGTGACCCACGGCATATTTACGAATCACTTAAGTGACCTGCCGCACATTTTCAGATCACTAAAGTGATCCACGTCACAGTTCCAGATCACAGAGACGGATCGCGGTACATTCACAAATCACTTAATTGACCTGCAACACACTCTCGGAACACTTAATTAAGTGGCCCACGACCTAGATCACACATAGGTAGGTCACAATTTACTATGTTTTTCACCATTTTGAGACACTTTCAATCAAAAAGTTCTATTTCATTCAAGTACCATTTTAAAGGAAAAGTGGTAATACAAGCTTGATATATTAAGGCAACTGACTATGTGCGGGGTACTTTTTAAAGAAAAAATGGGACTTTTACAAAATATTTGTGGTTTTAATCATAATACCGTATAAAACATGGAAATCCTGTGAAATGTGTGAATCATTTCTGCAATTTTTTGAGCTATATTGTATAATGTTCTCAAAATTAGCCAATTTTTTGGCACTTACGCCAGACGCTGTACACTGAAAACTACAGCATAGACCCGAATATTTTTGTCACTATATATTGCTATGGTTGTTATCTGTGCATAGATCTGAAACTTTTAAGGAAGTGCACAAAATATTCTCCGAGATATGTTTTGTGAAACAATGCGTGAATTTTTACACAAAATAATTCAATACCTTTCTTTCAAACAGCTGTAAAACATTAAACTCTCAACACGTAACCGAGATTCCAGTTCATTGCACAGCTAACAAATGTTATCTGGAGCTCTATTGAAAAGTTTTATGAGAATGTCTTGCATTGGTTTTTGAGAAATTTTGTTTCGCGTGGAATAAAGTAAAGAAAAGGTTAATCGCACGTGTCGTAAAATGCTTTTGAAAATTGTTTGTTGCCTTTAAAGCCATTGTTCCAAATGATTTTAATCAGCCATAACTTTGTTTTTGCTCATCACATATACAAGAGTAAAAACAGTTTTGGACATTTTGTAAAAAATTGTTTGAAATAAAATTTGTAAAACCATTTTCAATGATCTACAAAAACTTCGTCATTTGAACGTCTTCAGCTGCCTTAAAAGTAAATTTATTCCTAACGGAAGTTATGTGATTAAAAATTTACAGAAAGAAATTTTACTGAAGACATGACTTTCTGAGCTTGAATCTTTGAAATCAAAATGTCTTGTACCGATGGAAAATTGATGGATCACGAAAATGACTTGCATTCTTATAATCAAGTGGGGGAAAATACAAATTGATGTGGTTAGGAATTCTCGTGTTTCATCCCCGAAAGCATCTAGACACTCATTCATCTCTTTCATTATCCCCAAGGCACTATTTCCTCGCGGCACATGAGTTACCA
The DNA here is from genome assembly GCF_987345545.1 of Pholcus phalangioides. Lineage (NCBI taxonomy): Eukaryota > Metazoa > Arthropoda > Arachnida > Araneae > Pholcidae > Pholcus > Pholcus phalangioides. Next base: position 22,777,434 of record NW_028301608.1, read on the forward strand.
AAACTTAAATTTAATCTCCTAAAACTCTCGAATGTTCTGTCTCCTGAGAGAAAAGAGCTATTTGAATGCGGAAAGGTCTTGCCGGCTTTTTTTTTTCTTAACAGCTCTTTCTTGTATTTCTTGTTACCCTCAGACTTCGTCCTCAAAGTTTCGTCCTGGTACATTTCTCCCGGACATTCCTCTCCTGAAAGTTTGATGTCTTTTTTTTTCACCAATAAGCAACTGTGTTCATGATTATTCATTATAAACTTGCAGTGTATCAACCAGTATTCTCATCTTGTATTCATGTAAGAAATTAAAACAATAAAATGAATTTAATTTAAAAATTGAAACTTAGTCCCGGACATTTCGCCCCCTGACATTTCACCCCTGGCATTTCGTGGGTGAGTGGCCATATGAGTGGTAATATGAGTAACCAAGTAATTGGGTGAGTGATCGTATGAGTAAATATGAAAGACCCAGTGAAAGTGTGAGTGGCCGTATGAGTAAACCAATGAATGATTGAATGAATGAGTGAAGCAGTGAATGATTGAATGAATGAGTGAAGCAGTGAATGATTGAATGAATGAGTGAAGCAGTGAATGATTGAATGAATGAGTGAAGCAGTGAATGATTGAATGAATGAGTGAAGCAGTGAATGATTGAATGAATGAGTGAAGCAGTGAATGATTGAATGAATGAGTGAAGCAGTGAATGATTGAATGAATGAGTGACCGAGTGAGTGAAGCAGTGAATGATTGAATGAATGAGTGACCGAGTGAGTGAAGCAGTGAATGATTGAATGAATGAGTGACCGAGTGAGTGAAGCAGTGAATGATTGAATGAATGAGTGACCTAATTAGTGAGCGAGTGATTCAAATATACTAATTCCTTGAATTTTTATGAATTTTTCAAACTACTCACGAATTTATGGAATATCCTCTATATGATTCTATGAGCTTGAATCTGTGAAATCAAAATGTCTTGTACTGATTGAAAATTGATGGATCATGAAAATGATTTTCATTCTCATAATCAAATGGAAAAATACAAATTGATGTGGTTGGAAAGTCTCGTGTTCCATCTCCGAAAGCATCTAGACCCCCATTCATCTCTTTCATTATCCCCAAGGCAGTGTTTCCTCGCGGCATGAGTTGCCAAAACTTAAATGTAATCTCCTAAAACTCTCGAACGTTCTCGGGTCCCTGAGAGAAAGTAGAAAAGAGCTGTGAATGCGAAAAGATCTTGTCGGGCTTCCTTAACAGTTCTTTCTTGTACTCCTTCTTCTTCTTCTTCTTGTTCTCAGACTGCCATCGTCACACCCAAGTTAAGAAAGCAATTACAGTAGTTTAATTTCATGCACGGCGAACGGAGCTCTAAAATTTTCTGGTAAGGAAAAGTGCAGACACAAAACAAATGTCCTGAGAGTCCAGAATAAACCTTTAGCCGATTCTCCGGAGACTGACGTCTAAATGACTTTTATGCAAATGAAGATTTTCTCACGCTCTTCCGGTGCCGTCTTCTTTTTATCTTTAAGAACAGCGAGATCTTTCTGTGTCTCTTTTCCATATTACGAGCGTTGCCTTACGCAGCATAAATTTACTGAGCGAGATAAGAAAAAAAAAAGGAAATTCTAAAGACAAAGACTTTAAATTTCCGGATTTCTGTTTGCTAAATATCCCACTTTGCTTTGATGAGCGAAAGAAGCTCGGGAAAAAAGAAAAAGGAACTACGGATGAATAAGAATGGATGCTGAGGATGAATACTAAAAAGGAAAACAAACTCTAAAATCTCACATTTTGTTTTTTTAATTTAATACATCTTTTTAGTAATTTTTATAACTTGTTCTTCAGTGGTCTTTAATATCTGATAATGGATATAATTACAGTCAAACTACGTTTTAATGACACCTCGGCTATAAAGTCAATCTTTGGCGGCCTCTGGTCAATTTCCATGTGTCCCTTCCAGACCCGAGCATCATTTTGTTTTAATTTTCGATTTTTTTCCGCATTTTTGATTCTCAAAAAATGCATTAAAATATTAAAATACCATAAATTGAAAAATACCATTAATTCTTTACTTTTTCAAATTTTTTAATTTGTCAAATAAATTATTTATTTTGTTCAAATTTTCAGAGGCAAGAGGAGAATATTTATCGAATATTTATTAATATGCAATTATGTGTCTTTAATTGATAATAATTTTAAAAATAGAATTCCCGTATTTTTCCCCATGAAATACGACCAGACCAGTCATAACGAAACAATAACTTCGTTCAAAGTAATTGATAATCTCATTACATCTCTCGTCGTAAAAAGTATTGTAACAACATTTCTCTTTTAACGGCAAAATTTTCAGGAATCTTCGATATCGTTATAACCGAGTTTGACTATGTTAATTAATTAAAAAAAAAATCAACATACTTATCTCATATAGCCCGAAAAGAAAACATGTGTTGCCTTTTTTGTGATTTATAATTCTCTATTAATTGAATAAAATACTCTTCACTTTCCTTGAAAATTAATTTAAAAAATATCTAATTAGTGATATTATCTCTTATTTTGGATGATTTAGATAATGAGCTTTTTTTTTTCCTGTGATTGAATTTTTTCACAGGAATCAGAATCGGTGAAGTTTCCTGTGATTCGAGACACGTGGAGAAATAGTGAGTAATCTTAATTAGATTATTCGAAACTTCTTGAGAAGTGAATTACGTTGGGCGTCTGATTTCAGTAACTCGATGAAAATCTTTGAAGATTCAATGCCCCGAAAGCATCAAAGATGTTCATCCGTACTCCAGCTGAAGTATTTCTAAGCTGAATTTTGTCCAAAAAATGACGAAAATATATGTTTTTCTACCATTCATACACGTGCATGGCTAGAAATCTTAATATTTCATTAAATGAAACTTGTACTCTGTACATAGCCCCTGGGAATAATCAATTAACTTTTTGAACTTGAGAGCATTCAAAAAACTCATTAAAAAAAAATTAAACTAATGTCTGTTAACCCCTTCAGATTCTGCATGTGCAAATGTGTGGGTTGCTTTTACTCACTGTAAACATTTTATTTTCAACCTCGTGGAGTTAAGCCCTGACGTAGAGGATTGTTTTCAGTCAGAGCAAGTTTTCAGTTAGAAATACGGTGAATATGAACTTTTGGGGCTTTAAAGTGACAGAGTAGCATTAAAGGTTGGACTTTTTCAGGGTGTTTTAAGATGGCTTTCAGGAGAAGTACCTCCAGCAAAAGTGTTATTTATTACATAATATTTAGCAATAAAACTCTTGAAAAATTTGTTTTTGAAGATAAACATACCTTGCATCATCTTAGCTGAAGAAATTTGAACGAAGTGAATTATTTGTTCACACAAAAAATAATTGAAAATTTGAGAAAATAAATATTTACTGGCATTTATGTTTTTAACGTTTTTTTCAGCATGAAGAGTGGGCGATTACGATATACGGATACACGCTGCTTTATATGATCACATCGAAGCTTTTGATAGCAATTAACATTTGATTATGCTATCAGCTCTTAAACTGGTATTGACGAGATATCGTTTTCTTAAAGGCCTCTTATTTAAGCATTGACTAGCCTAAATATCTTGTAAAGTTGATTTCTCAATGAGACACTTTTCACCCCTTAGTTTACACCTGCTGAAAATAGAAAGAAAGACTACTTCATTGAAAAAGATAAGGCATTTTATGAAGGGTATAGGGATTTCTGTCATGTCGCTTGAAATACAGAAAAGAGAAATGAAAGTGTTTAATGTATATCTTCTGCATGACTACAGAACATTGTTCAACATTTTTCAGTGTCCAAGTTAAATTTTATTTTCTTGACTTGAAAATTTTTAATAAGAATTTCTTTGTCTCTTCTCTCTTAGCTCTTTTTTTCTTCACCATCAAACGATTTTTTTTACTGAAATATTAAATAACCACATATTTTCGCATCACTTATTCAGGAAAAGTTAATACAATAAAATGTAAAACTATATATTTTTTCCCATACTTCGAGGACAAAAACACGATTTCACACTTACTACTAATAAAAATATATTCGCTGTAGAAATATGCCCACAAAATCTGGGAACTTTAATCACACGATCCCATTGAAAAGAAAATTTCCGCTTACTTTACTGAATTCATTAATTATATAACAAAAAAACTCACTTTCATAAACTCACTTTCAGCAAAAAAAAACTATGTATAGGTCCAGGAAAAGGGATATATGGGGGGAAAAAGAATGCATAAATCTCACCTGGAAAGGTTTTCCACATCATTTAGCCACCTTTTACGCTACTGTGAATGGTTGATCATTAACAATATCGTGAAGTTTCAAGGGGAAAAAATTGGGTTTTTTTTATCCTAATTTTCTATGAAAATATTTTTTTTGTTCCAAAAATGAAACAAAAGGACTTGTTAGCTGTGAAATTATTTTCTACCTCGGATTTAGAATTTTATACAAAATAAAAAGGAAAAAAAAAACTTTTCGAGTTCTTAGATAATGATCCATCTCATAATCTACTGTTTTGCATATTAAATTAGCACCTTCAGTTATTCGAACGAGACAATATTCCCTAACTAATTAAATACCTTAAGGGTATATCTTAGGATTTTCTTTCCTCTAATCACGAAATATTAAAATAGTAAAAAGATAAATATGTATATACTTATATCGTTTGTTTTTCCCTGCAGCTGCTATAGAAGTCTCTTCAAATTAACTTTTTCCGTGTTAGAGTATAACGGAATTAATTAGATCCAAAACTAACCTTGCTTTTGAAAATTAAGACAAAGGAAGAAAAATAAAAAATATAAGGTCTTGAAAACTCCATTGACGATGCGTGGTTTAATAAGCATTGTATTTGCTTTTGATTCCTGTCTAGAGGTATTGTCGTTCCTTAAGAATATTTACAGATAATTTTCAAAATTATTAGTAAAAATTATTATTCCTGGATTCATGCTTCAGTAGAGCCATCTTTATCTGCAACAACCAAAATAATAATTTGTCGCACATGCTTATTCGAAGGTAAGTGCCGGATCTTATCGTGTAACCTCCCCGTGGTCATCAGTAGGGCATCATTTTTATGTCCTAAAAACTTCTGAAAAATGTTCTATAAAAAATGCATTTATGCACTTAAAAACTGTAAATATGCCCTATAAAAACAAAAATATGTCCTAAAGTTTTTTCATTCCTATCTCAGATGTACCAGAAACACACACAGAAATTTTTAAAAGTAAAAATGAAAAAAAAAATATATACTCCAGTCATTGAAGACCGTGTTTGTTTTTCGGTGTTTATATGCTGTAGCGCAGTGGATTTAATTTCTATATGCGGCAGCTTTAGTATCGCACATTAGTAAAACAATATTGGTTCATCTGTACAGAACACTTTCTCACCATATTTAAACGAATTTCTTCAGTTTCTGTGAAGTCTTTCTTCTCCCTTTGTGTAGTCCTTTACGCATGTTGAGCGAGAGAGAGAGAAAGAAAAAATTGATTTCACAATAGTACAAACGAATCATTCACAATCGATACAGAAATTATTTACAGTTACCATGAGAGTATGTTCCGAGGAATTTGGAAAAAATTGAGGCCCTATGTGTGTGTCTTTTATCTGGACCTGTTTGATCTGATGCGGATGGTAAACTCTCTCATCGAGTCAAAATTTCCCTAAAAAATTCCTCTTTTTGAGTGAGTTACCCCCCCCCCCCCCTCCACCCACAAATTCGAAATAAATGTGCTGCCATCTATAAACAAAAATATCGAACTGTACATTTAGCTTTGGAAAAGCATTGCACAAGATATAAAAGAAAATAACATAAAATTAATAATTCTTTTACTTGATAAAAACTCTCAAAATTTCTTACACACGCTAAAAAATTTCCCCCATGGACGAATATTAGCCAATTCACCCTTAGAGTTACCATGAACAAGAGCTGTCATTAGAGTTAGGGGTAAAAATGTAAATAACATAGCATCAGTTCTTATCATCGTTAGGCTTCCTCATGCACAACTACTTAACCCTGTATGTGCCTCGTACAATTCCTATACATGATTATTTCTAACGAATTATCATGTCAAAACATAACAATTCGTTAGAATTTGAATGAATTGCTATGTCACATATGTCATTGTTTAACATATTGTTTAACACATTTTGTGTGGGTGTATGTTATTATGCATGGTCCTAACATATTTATTTTGTCAACGTTGTGCTTGTTCTTGCTAGTTCTGCCATCTGTGTTCCATATTTTGAAGTAAAGGCTGTGAATGGTTTAATGTTATGCGAGAATCATGTTGAAGGCCTGCCTGCTATTTGCGGAGAGACATTCTAAAAAGGAAGACCGGCACAAATTCATGCATTGCATGATTTGGAAAACCGCAGAAAACCAATTTAAGCTGATCACCACTGTGCGTCTACGCGGTTCGAACCTGCATCCTCACAATGAGAATCCCAGCACGATGTCACACAGAAATTAAGATACGTGCTGCCGAAAAATACTGCAGAAAAATTTTGTTGAAAATTTAGAATTTATTTGAAAAATAATAATTCCTGGCATTGGTGGAAATTTGGAATTTATGAAAGAAATAATTCCTGAGTTATTCCTTTCCAGATTAAAATGCAGATTTACAAAATCCAGAAGGCAGAGAAATTTACAGCCGAATCTAGAAATTATGAAATAAATTAGTTACCCTAAATAGGCGGCCCGGTGCGACCGCATAGTCGCACACCCCTAAGAGCATCTCCGACTATATTATAGTCATGCAAAGTCACGGTTCCCGGTTGTGTATAAGTATTTGAAGAAGGAAAATCCAAATTATTACAATTTGTCCCTTAAATATAATATTTTAATAATATAATATTATAATAAATATTTTAAATAATCAAAGAGATATCTCAGAGATCGATTATGACATAAATATGCTTTTAAGTATATATGTATAACGTCTCATAATTTACTTGAGCAAATATCATTAGTGTCTAAAATTAAATAAAAAATGCACAGAGATCAATATATCAAGATAACGTTGGAACATTTCATGAAGCGTATTTTATGGTCAAGATGAAATGCCAAAAAAATTTATTATTTCCTCCTTTTTTTGCTGACTTTCATGGTTTTTCTACTTTACTTTTATACATGATTTAAACATGACCTCCCGAGTGGCACGAAGCCAAGCTGCGCGATTAAATTACTGTTAGATGCTTGTAAAAAATGCATTAGCATATTAAGCATTTATTTTTGGATTTTATTTCCTTTCTCTCAGTCTTTATATATCAACATCATGATGATAATGGGATTTTTAACTGAATTCGAGATATTCATCATAAAGTTTCTATTAATTTGAATCCCCAGGAATATATATTTGAACTATGATAGATGCTCGGTTTTTTTTTTTTTTTTTTTTTTTTTGATATAATTTTTTAATACTTTCCGAAGTACTGAATGCTGAATGGATATTTTTTTTTACTTTACAAATGCAAAAATATAAAACACACACTTCTAAATATAAACAAACATTGTGCGGCCTGAAGGGACACAAACGTCCTTCCAGCTGGCCTAAAGGTTAATTATTAGTTTATTGAATATTTTATAGCAACAACGCTATTATATTTATTAGATATGGTTTTCCTAATTTATTTATATTTTATATTTACTTTTTTATAAGATTATATGATTGTAGGACATTTGTTTCTTATACGATAAATAATATTTCGTTTGAAAATTTTGTGGGCACTAAGAATTTCCAGATCAGTGATATGTGATGCTTACAGCCAAATTGTATAATCCAGTCATGTCACCAATTATACTTTACAATACCTGCATGTTTGTGTGTTTAATATCAGTTTATACCACTTATTTAATGTAAATAGAAATTTAGTTCAAGAATCATTTAGTTTTTCATGAATCTTTACGCTTAAAAACACATTGATTTTTCAGAAATTACTGTGAGCACATTCATTTTACTGTAAGTCAAATTCTATAAAACGGCGTGTCAATCAATCAGAAATTTGTTTCAATACTGAAGGATAAATAAATAAATAAACTAAAAAATAAAAATTTAATGAAAATCTTTGAAAGTGATTTTTTATGTTAATTTTTTTTAGCTACTTCGTAAGATTTTAAGCAAGCCAATACACCATAATGTCAGAATTTTCGTTGGATATTTCGTAGTACGTGTAAATTTTTTTTAACTTCTTAATTTATATTATTTTTTTCAATATTATATTTGAAAAGAATGCCTGAAATAATGAAGTCAATTGCTAAGTGAAGGTTCATTCTATTGAGGGCTCTCATATAAATTTATTGCATGGGAATATACAAGGCGAATTGCAAACAGGGCGCATGACATTTTGTTGGTCAACCGTTGATCCTAGAGGCATACTCTCAATTCGGAAACTATCAAAATCATGTGTAGTACATATGTCATTCATTTTTCAGGGGATTGTATGGTTATTAAAGTAAAAAGATTAACTTTTTTATACTGTTCTCTTGTGCTCACAAAACCTAATTGCCAAGTTGTTGCCCTATCCGTCCTGGTGTCAGCTAAAAAATATACCACGTTTCTAAGTGAAATATCCACTGAGATATTTGAATAATTGTATGATAACTTATATCTGATCAATTTCTGAGTAACCTCGCAGATGGTAAAATGATTCAACATGTAATGTCTAAAATATTTTATTATTTATTTTTTAGTTATATATATCCAGGGTGATCTCACAGATATCCAAGGTAAAATCACTCATGAACACCCAGATTATCATTACTAGCAAATAAGATATTTGAACTACTGAAAGTGTATATCTACATGTACAAATAATTCAGTATGAGAGTATATTATTTACCCTTAAGAATTGTGAAACCTCTTGCTGAATATATAGGCTGCACATTATTTGCTTCGTTATACAGTTCAGCCTCGTTATAACGACCAGGGCTGGAAAAATCTCCAAAATTCAACATGCCCGTTCTAGGGGACATCTTTCTATTAAAAATATAAAATCAGTCAAATAGCTGATTATAATTTTCCGCTCTGTTGGCGTTGGAAGAGAGGATTGATGTTACAATTCATCTCGCTTATAGAATCATGGGCTATTTTCGGTACGGGACCAAATGGCAGGGCTGTGTCTAGGAACACGGTGGATAGATCATGGATTACTACTACTACTGTGTATATACTAAACCACAAGTCCGAAATTCGAACATTTTTCGGGTTTTGGCTGCCCCCCCCCCATATGCTGATTCCCTATATATTCCTATATATCGATCACCAAGATATCGATATTCAGGGTTCTTCGATCGTTATGATTGCCGTAGCTAACCATAATTATTATGGTTAGCTATGACTAATTATAAACCATATTTGCCTCTGACCTTTGATGTTAGAGAATTCGGTACATTTTTGCGTGCATGTAAATAATTATTATGATTATTACGTGATGTAATTCTCACTGCACCTGCTTGTATGAAAAATGAATGATATAATTTTTTATTCTATCTAAATATGAATTTTCTCAAGAAGCTAATTTTTTTCCATGAGGTCGATATACATAACGACCGACGAGTGTAACACTCGTTTCCATAGAAAGGAGGGAGTGTTATAACGAACATTGACTGTGATATGAAAGCATATTTTTCGATTATAAAAACGCTTGCTTTTGAAAGTGAGAACCTAACGCCATTCCTTTCAGGATTTAGATAAAGAAATGTAAGAGACGAATGAAACAGCATGAAAAAGACAAACACCCTTAAAATGAAACGAAAACAACGAAAATCGCTTGGAAGAAAAATTTAAGGCTATAAATAATGGTCGAAGCGGTTCCTGGAACATTTCCATGGATGATTACCAAGAACTTACAGAAACGAAGAGTCCGAAATAAAGAAGTTTTAAAATAAAACTTATAAAAAAACATAAATACAAGGTTTTATAAGAAGTAAGGGATAAAGACGCAAAGATAGAAAAATATGGATTAAAAGTATCGAAGTTGGATTCGGGTTTTGGAAAAAAAGTCTTCTTAAAGGTAGAGGAAAAAAAATAGAGAAGAAATAGTATTATAAGACTCTTCAGTTTTCTTCTTTCTTCAAAGTTTTCTCTTAGAAACTGAAAGATTTCGAGAAAAGTTCGGTACGAAAAAAAACTGTAGTGTGTTTTTGCCACACAACTGCAGAAGAAAATAAAATGTTGGATGGAAAGGGAAAATGGTAGATAAAATAAGGAAGTGTGTGTGGTATAACTATAACCATTGACAATAGACGGTTTGTTTCAGTTATTAAAGCTTGTTTGGAAACTGGTGAAGTATTTGTACACATGAAAGGTAAGAATCTTGAGTCGTAACGAAAATTAATGTTTTCTTTTGTAATTTTTCGGAATGTTATTTGATCAAAGTACCCTATAAATGCTGTCTCAATTTATCTGTTCTATTTCAATTTATCTTTTATGATTCAGTTTCAAATGGAATTAATTATTATCAATATATAAAATATTGCCAAATTTTGCATATTTGTACAGTTTTGAGTCCGACTTGAACGCCAGGCTACTTTTTAGAGTTCGTCAGAGCTGGGCAAATACCCGAAATTTGTATTTCGTATTGTTCTTATTTGGTTGCTGTATTTTAATACTGTTTAGATATAACAGAGTGGGTAAAAAGTCCGTAATAACTTAAAAAATTCATAAAAACCAAAAAAATAACCGAAATAAAAAACGATTTGCAGGATTAACTTCCAAAGGTCACAGAAAAGTTTTAAGACAATAAAAAAAAACTTAAACAGCCGATAGGTGACGCTAATACGAGCGACTTCAGTGGAAATATGGAAACAAGACGGTTATGAAAACTTGCGCTCCTAATCCACAACTAGTTCACCGTTGTAAACCGTGTATGTGAACAAGGATGCTGAGTGCAATGTACATATAAAGCTTTATTCGTGAAGTTGATTTACCTGAACCTGTGGTGGTTTTCATGTGGAACACATACTGCTGTAATGAACGATTTGGAGGCATTCTGCTCGTTATTTGCGTATCTTTTCTCTTGATTTGTGTACGTCAGCGCCCCCTATCGGCAGTTTTTTAGTTTTTTTTTCCTACCTTAAAAAATTTCCCGTGACCTAGTGATGCTGATCCTGCAAATTTTATTTCGGTTATTTTTACGAATTTTTAAAAACATTTATGGCAGGTGGCAGCACTACACATAACAAACATTGCACTGAAACAAACTTCACGGAGGGTTCACTACACGCACACACACTCACGTTCCAACATGCACCAATTCGTTAGAAGTTCAGCAGAGGAATATAGACGAGGTGCATGCCTAGTTTAGTAGTGTTTGTTAAATGGAAATCCTGAAGCATATATGGAGATTTTTCGGAATAAAATCTTGTAATTTGAAAAATCACAACCTTCAGTGTTAAAAATTACATTAATTTTTAATTCTAAAGTGGGATTCAATTCCTTATATCATTCAGATAAAATACATTTTCGATTTCAATATTTTCGCTGAGAGAGAGACAGTCTCTACTCACAATAAATCAAACAAAAATATATGTATATTACAAACTAATAAATTGAGTTATATACTGTGATGCAAATCATAAATTAGCTCATAGAAATTTCAGTATAGCGTTAAACTCGGTTTAAAGCTTCATGTGAACCATTGCAGTTTCAACACCAAATTTCAACACCAATTATGGTTTTGGGTTCATTCTACGCTCATGGGAAAAAGAGCATCAGCATTTGAAAGTACAGTAGTGTGTTTATTCTTCGACAACTTTCCCTATTAAGACAGATTGGAAAACATCTGATTTGAGGCTTCAAACACTGTCTATTTTTTCTGGGTTAAGTTGGGATTATTTTTCAATTTCAGGTGAGATTATATCATTCGCCTAAATCAAACTAGTTGGTCCAATAGACATATGATTGGCTATTTTTATCGGTAATTTGTTATTCCTAGTAGTGGAATAAAAGTGCTTCAGATAAAAACTATTCGAAAGAATAAGGCAAGGAAAAGAAGATCCACATTCAACTGGTGGAATAGCAATCATTGATGCAAATTAATTATATCTCGGCGCTCGTAGCAGTGTTTGTAGCCTCTCATCTACTTCTCACCACATGTAGTAAAGAGATTCAGTCATATACATTGATGTAGAGCTTGATCTTCGCATACTTGGCGTGACAGCACAGTGACAGATGACTGCCGAATGCGTTGTGTCGAGAAGATTGTTTCGTCATTTGCTTCAAAGGACAATCGGCTATCAAACCTGGTTTGAAAATCTGATAGGTCATCTGTTTGGCACATCACGCACCTATGTTAGTGATACAGAGTATTCAAATGGTTCTCACAAACTTCGATGGCATTCTTAAGTTGATTTTATTGCCTGTGCTGCCACGTTCCTGCTCATGTGCCCGCTCCCTAAGTACGGTGTACGGCCTAGTTGCCCTGGAACAATCGCATGAAACTTTATTCAGATCAGATCAGGTGACTTATGCCATGTCAAGGTGTCATTCATCAATAAAACAACGCTCCACCACATTTTAAAAGACGGTCTAAAACAACGTTTAACGACTCACCACCCTTCTATCGCAATCCATTTTTCCAAAATCCATCACTTTTGAAGCACGTTTGCGAATTGCTGGATGGTAATTAGAGCAGTCTCAGAATGCCATTGGATTAATTGGTAAGTTGGGGAATTTGTGGCAGAATTTTCCACAGGGGCATATAGCAAGGTTAACTTATTGCAGTTACCAAGCATTGATTAATAACAAAGATGCTGTTTTCTTTCTTGTTGCCATCATTTCTTCATTAAAAGAAAAATTCAATTATATTAACATACTTTCTCTGATGACACATACTGTACGTACAAAGTTTCGTGACTTCATCTCAAATTTTTATGCGAGTAAATGTTTTTTCGACGAATTTTCGAACACGACATCTGCTGTTTCTGAAAATATATCAGCAATTATAATAGAAGTAACTTTAAAAGGATTCTTTTATGAAATCTGATCACGATAAAAACCTCCCATAAAACGAAAACCTCCGAGTACAAAACCGTCTTTATACTATATTTAATTAACAAAAGAAGAACTATTTTTCTTCGACTATGAAGATTACGAAGGCTATAAATTCTTCCTTCTCTGAAGATGAGAACTTTCAGACCACCCTGATAGTAAAAAAAGAAAGAAAAACTGGAGACAAATGACTCCATTCATTCAAAGAATGGATGCTGTGTTATCTTTGGACTTGACGGTACCAAGACAAATGCGACAAAATGAATAAAATAATTCTCTTCTTTTCCATTCAGTGCGAAATGTTCGTTTCTTTAGATTTTGTTCTTGAATTTTTACTTCCTATACGGAGAGTTTTGAGCTCGTTAATCCCTGTTGTTTTGTGAGTGTTCCTGGTTTAGAACGGTGCTAAAATAACGTCTCTGGTATTTAACCTACATCAGTGAAGATGGATGTGTATTTGTGAAAATATTTTCTAGAACAATAACAAAAATGCAGGGTGTCGTAGGGAAAAACAATTTCCTCCGAGATGGAAATCTTAACAAACTTAACGAAGTCTCATGAATGCGAGATTTTTCAGGAGTTAAATTTTATGATAATGGGACAAATTTGTTCAGAATTCTTAAGATTCGAGTCATTATTTTTTTTCAAATTTGATAAAAATGATAGACTTGAAAAGAAATTTAATGCAAATTGAACATGTTTCTTCTATTCCTCAAACATTTAACTATTTTACCATTTATTAAAAATTTCACACACATTTAAATAATTTACAATTTATTCAAAATTTTACACACATTTAAATATTGAAATAAATTTCTAATTTCATTTAAATATTCAAAAAATATATAAAATTTCAATCGTATATTGAAAAAAAGTAAAGTTATTTCAAATATTTTAACAACTTTTCCAACTAAACTTTCAGTATTCTGTAATACGTTCAAATAACTTTTTTGAATTTGGATATTTGTTTTATTTCGATATTTCAATAACTTCTTAAAACTCAGTTTTAAAAGTATTAAAATAGCTTTCTTTGATTTTATTTGAATACATTCATCCAAAATTTGTCGGATGAACTTTTTTAATTCAATATTTGAGTATTTAAAAATAACTTATTTTCATTTAATAATTATTTAAAGTACTATTTAAATAATTTGTTATTCTCTAACTCGTTTTCACATAATTTAAATATTCGAATAACTTTTATAAAAGTTTATTGAAAATTTTCTATGACTTCCATTTTACTTATGTATTATGCATCAAAAATACGTAATGCAAAAATTTAGTACATTTTTTTCCATTTCATTCAAATATTTCACACAACATTTTTCAAATACATAAATATCGTTAAAATAATCTCATGAATGAAATTCTAGGAAATATTCAAAATAATTGTATGTGACTTTAGAAATGAATATTTGAATCAAGTTAAAAATATATCAACCATCGAGTGCCGAGATATTATGTATTTTTAATGAATATAAAATAAATTTTAATAATCAATTTTTGCTTTTTATTTCAATCGAATGAATTTTGCAAAAGATGTACATCAGAGTCAATTTTTATTATCCCTAATAGCCCATTAGTCATTTTTTCATACACTTATGACAGCAAAAAACGGTAATCGAGCATAAAACTATTGTCCCTTGGTACCTCTCCCGAAGATAATGATGCCAAGTTCTTTAAAGTAAGACTCAATAAAGAATAGATCCTATTTTCACAAAGGAACACAATCGTTATTTCTCCCAATCGTAGAAGACATTATCTCTCTCAGGAGGGGAAATAAGGATCTTACCCTAAGGATCTCTTGACTGTAAACTTTTACCCAACCTTCAGCTAGATTCTTCAAGCCTAATCCATGTCAATCCTCACCTACAAGCTGTGTTGAGTTCCTAAACACAGTATTACCCCACTTTTCTAAAAGATGTTTTGTTGAAAGCCTTGATGCCTCAGGTTCAATAAAAGATCAAGAAACATCCCGAAGAGTGGGGGAGAGAAGATATATCTCGGGTTGTGAGTAATCTTCCTCGTCGTCCACCATCACTCTACGAGATTTGATGGAAATCCAAGGGATCACCAAGTCCCGTTTTTTTCTGTAGAAACCTTACTTAGACCCTGATAAAAATAACTTCACTCTTATTTACATAAATTATCATTTTTATCATAGTTCCAAAATAATTTTAGGTTTTAAGCAATTAATTAAATTTTGAAAATTTATGAATAATCATCTGAAAGTTATTTAAATAGGAGAAAAGTTCAATTTAACTGCATGTACGGCTCGGTATAGCTAATGTTTTACATTGTTGAAGATACCTATTGCGTATGACGAAAAGTCTGCTGTAACGACTATATTTCCCCACTATTATGAACTCTCGTTATAGCGGGGGAGGGTGGAATATGCCCCCCTCCCCATTTCCGCGTATTGTGGCTGTCCTGTCTTCTCTTATGAAGATTTCTCATTTTTCCCGTTTTTTTAAAATGAAGCTTACTTTATTTTTCTATTCTTTCCTTGTATCGAAGATGAACATTATTTTCATAAGTTATAAATTATATCATGATAATCATGACTATTAATATAAATCTTCTCTCATATTTGTCATACCCAACGTTTTTTCCGGGAAATACAATTTTGATCTACCGTCATTTCTAATTGCCCTCTTTTTCTTCAATCGGCAATTTCAACTTTTAATTGTCAACTTTTTTGGTGAGAATTAGCGACGTCTCATAATTTTTCGTAATTAAGGTCTCAAATTCCCGTATTTGCATCCCTTGAGGAAATATGATCATCCTAAAACATATGTTTACTTGTTATAAATTACTCAAGCGCACCGATTCCAGCCCGCAGGCTCATCTGGCACACTCGAGAATTTTAATCCTCCCACCTGCAAATTAAATAAATATTTTAATACATCAAAAACACGACATAGGACGTAATGTGTAATGCAATATGCGTATGAAATATAATCGGTAGAAATGCGAATATTGACAAAGGAACATGAAGACATCGTTTTACTCTCTCACCATCATTAACAAGATATCTAACCTTCTTAAAGGCCTTTTTTTCTACCGATGACAGGTTTTCCTATATTCCCCCCTTACTTTGCATCAGCCAAAAATCACGAAAAAATCTAATTGAGGAAAAAAAAACATTTTACAAAGGATTTAGTGATTTCTAGTATGCCAATTAAATCGAAATGATTTCATTGGTTGTATTCATTCCATATTTGCCAAGTAACTGAGTTACGATATTTCCTGTAAAAGTACTCCGTGTAGAAATGGTTCGCTAGCAGAAGAGTTTGTATACCCATGATTAAGAGCTAACTAAGAAATATAAAAAGTTCATTCCAAGACTCTTGCTTAGATTGAATTCATCATCATCAAACATTTTCAATTCACTGCTGTGTGTTTGTGGGTCTCCTATAAATTTTTTCATTTTACTGTCTGACGCTTTTGTCATCCAATTGATTCCAGCCATCTTTCAGATATAATCGCTCCAAATTGTTTGGGACGCCTTCTCGACGCCTTCTCTTAACACCACGGGAGTACCAATCCAAAATACCTGTGGTCAATCTGTTGTCCTATCTTGTTATATGCCCAGTCCATTTGCATTTTTTTTTTCAATTTCAATTTCAATTTTTTTATTAATATGTTAGATGAATGATTACAATACATTAGATTAGTGAAAACCACCAAGGAGACACCAAGGTCCCATACTGGTTGTTACAATGAAGTTAATTCAATAATATTTCAATTATCATACAGTGTAAAATAGTCAATATGTACTGATTTTTGAGATTGAAAACAAAAAATCATGAAAAAAATATCAAAATAGGAAGGGGGGTTGGGGAAAATGTGATTACACAAACACATTTAATACATAAAATACAAATATATATAAATAATGAATAATGCAACGGTCACAGGGGTTTAATTTTTTCCATGATATCATATACTGGAGTTTGGCTCCTTATCTATATGATTCGTTTTTTGTCTCTCCTTGTGATGCCTAGCATACATCTTTCATGCTCCTTTGTGCAATATGTAGTCTTTGCATCGTTTTGCTTGTAAGTGCATATGTTTCAGTTCCATAAGTCAGTGCTATGGTAGCAGACACTGGTTGAATACCTTTTCTTCTCAGGCACGACCGCATGTTGCTCTCAGAATCACGCAGTTTTTGTCGAAATGCTCCACACAATCCTGATTCTTCTATTTATTCCAATGAGAATGCTGGTAATGTCTATGGCAATTTCTTGTTCCAGGTATACATAGCTTTTTACTTTTTCATCTCTATGTTGTTGTGTAAAATCCTGTTCTTCGGAGCAAACGAGTTGAACATGGCTTTAGTTCCAGAGTTCATGATCCTTTTTAGAGTTTTTGGCTATAGTCCTAAACGCTGGCCAGTGCGGGTTGGGGGAAGCCCATCCGAGTCCATTCACTGTGTATTAAACATGAGTATTTTCGGGCTGCACTACTGGAAGATGAGTATTCGGCCTTAAGCCTCTAGTAGATTTCTTCAAGTCGTCATAATAAGGCAAGGCAATTGAAGGTTTCTTCTATTCAAGAGACTATTCAACAGCCCGAGATCGAATTAGAAATCTACTTCTATCGCTTTAGGTAATTTTAACATTCAAAGTGGCATTAATATATATATATATTTTGCATCTCTCATATAAAAATACCTACAGTTAGCATTTCCTTCAATTAAGTTTATTCAATTATTTTTTTGTATTATACAAATGAAATATAAAGTTCTGTGTCTATTACATATTTGAGATCCTATGTCGAGGATAAAAGTAAATTTTATTTTATACATGTGAGTATGAGAGAGAGAGAGAAAGAAGCTATGAGATATATATATTCCAAAACTCTCATTATATAAAATTTTATGTATCCTAGTCGTGTTGAATAATCATGAAAAAAAAGGAAGTAGCTTCTCGATCAATAAATTGCGTCCCAAACCCTAAAACTTTAATGCATAGACCATTATATTGTATTATCAAAGTCAGAAAAAAAAATTCTGGGAATAAATCATTAAGCTTTGCGAAACAATGCTGGAAAATATCGGTAGTATTAGAGAGTTGGAAGGAAAAATTTATATTTCTCTGAGGGTTACTGACTCGAAGAACATGCAGATATAGGTTGAGAAAACATATCGTAAACACATTTTTACGACGTCCCGGCTGTGGAAAAACAAAGAATATTACAGCCGAGGGACGTACGGGGGGAAAAACCTGGCGAAGGATAAATGCTGTGAAAATTGAAAAAGTCCAAAAATAACGCGCAAGACGAATAGGACAACCGGGGAGCCATTTGCTAGGTAGCAACGATATTTCTCCTAGAACTTTCTAAAATACTTTCATGCTCACGTAGTCTCTACGTTTGAGAAGCAAAAAATATGCAAGTATTAAATTTACTATCAATATATTTTTACATAATGTAGAAAATAACTGCTCGGAATAGAGAATCAATAAAAATTAACTTGATTTTTTTAGATATTTAAAAAAATAATTCTAACTCTTTACATTAAACAAAAATAAATTTAGAATTTCATATCCAATAGATTAAGTCATATTATACTGTGAGAATAAAGAAGAGAAATACCTGTACAATAATTTATTTGATTAGCGATGCCATAATGACTTACGAGCCGAAATATAGTTTTTATTACTAATTTTATTTCTACTTCACACGTATCCCTCACTTTAAGCGGTTTCGCTACAACGCGGTTTTAAAATGTATATTTTAGAAATTTCAACCCGAAAAATTGGTCTGTAGTTTGAATTTAATCCTGAAAATAGGTTTGCAAATCATAAGTTATGGCATGATTTATGAGTTATGATATAATTGAAATGACAAAATCCGATGGATTTGTTTATGTAGATGAGACATATTTGAAAGAAACGCATCTTTTGGTATCGCACTGACAATGCTATCAGACTTTTAATCGAAAAGAAAACGATTCCAATGAATCTGTAATTATCATATTTACGAGAGGTATTCAGAATCCTTTAACTTTGCTGCTGAAGTTTTTGTAATAGACGAAGAGTCAAATAAAATCTCGATCATTTGATCCTTTTTGTCGCACCACGGTCATTCTCTGCACACTAATTATACCAGGACCTACAATTTATTGCCGATTCCGAACGGCAGGCTAGTTTTTAATACTCATCGAGGGGTTGGTGCTCTAACCCCTCGATGTGGAGCTCCCTGCGGTAGCAATTTTTTTCTGCAGTCATGCCGCCGTTTTCCTGTACCCCTGTCTGAGTAAAGTTTCTGACGAAGACGAACCACGACACCCCTAAACATATTTCGGTACTTTAGGCAAGTATCTTCTAGACCTGGGCTACCGCGCCCAATGTTTAAATAAACAATAAAATCTCGACTGTTCTCATTAACAAAGTTATTAGCCTATCATATCAGGCTCTTTAGGAAAGAAATCATCCACATACAATAGAATCAATCAGAAGTAGTGAAGACAGAAGTGAAAAGTATTAATTACATTATTTCGCTAACCCTAAATTGACGAGATTTATTCATGTAAATTTGAATTATTTATTTATTTAATAGAAATTATTTGCTGCTGGTTGTTTTTTTTATTATCCTTCTGAAGAAAACACCTGTCCCTATATCTTATCTATGTTAAATTCAATTCAATTTAAGCGATAATTTTGTGGAACCAATTAATCGCTTAAAGTATCACGTCATTTGTTTTGCATAATTATTTCGTTATTTGTATCATCCTAAAATGAAGATAATAAATGAAACAACAAACATTTACACATAATGCAAAAATTATAAACAAAAATAATAATAAAATACAATTACGATAAAAACCTTTCGAAATCGGTAATAGATGAATGGAAAATATCAGGTCGTCAAAGAAGCTCACTGGAATATTCAGAAAATCTGTTTATAGCAACTAATCATATGAGTAGAAGATAAATGCCTTAAAAAATATTTTGAATGATTTCAAGACTCATGATATGGCGTGATTGCAAAATGGGTTCCAAATAATAGAAGCACATTTCAGTTTATAAATACATGTAATGTGTATGAATGAATGAACATGGGAATCATAGTGCATATAAAATGGCATAGTTATTTATTGTGCTCGTTGTTTCATATTATTGTGTGAAGTTTAATCTGGACCGTTTTAAAATATACCAAAGCCCATTGCTTTGGTTGTGGGAATAGTGAAGAAATGCTTCTCTATCTCCACGGGAGCAAAAATAAAATTCTTTTTTTTTCGAATTCTTATTCATGAAAGATAGATGGCACTCAAACTTAGACGTTCAAAATTCAATAAAATCGAAAGAAAGAGTAGATATAAACACAAAAACCCACAATCACCTACACTCTACCTCTATACCATTACACATGCACCCAACATAAATAGTGCAAGCAAGTCTGTCACTCAATAGGAGAAATAAATTTAAACCGGTAACGCGCGCTATAAGTACTGTACTTACGCCTCTAATAAGTGACCGTGACCGTATAATACGTATGAGTACGCCATCTACTTTATAACACGAACATCACATCATTTAAAGAATTTCATCTCAAACGATAAATATTTCAAATCATCAAAAAGATGATCGAGAAGGCTGCTAGGCAGCTGTGTATAATGTATACTTTATCGTTAGCAAGATATTTTCGCTAGCGAGCTTGAGTCGACCACCGATAGATGATTTCCAACCCATCTCGTTAACGGCAGTGAATTGCAGTACGACGATATGGCCAGCGTTGGTGTGTGGTGAAGTAGACTGATACGCTCACCATTTATGGATGATTGGAGCGCTTTGAGGGTTAATAAGGGATATCGTTGATTTCTCTTCCGTTTCCAAGCACCAACGCAATGCCAGGGATCCAAACTTCAAGAAGTTTAAAACACCCATGATGAAGAGATCGTAATTTCAAACAGCAACTTTGTGTGGCCTCGAGACATTCAACAAGCCCATAAGGAATACCCACATGGGCTGTCAGACGAGACACGACCCAGGCTCTGTCCCTCCCGGGATATAAGCCTTTTACGTGTTGGCTGCAAATCACTGCCTTAGTTTCTACTTCAAATGCAATTTCATTCCCATAATATTTCGCAGCGCACCCGGTCAATCTCACAGAACCCTAAACTGCAGTGGCACCCCACAATTCCCCGGGATAATACCGTATGCGTTTTTGATATATACTATATATATATATATATATATATATATATATATATATATATATATATATATATATATACACGTAAAACACAATGACGTGATACTATTCCCAGTGTAGAAACAAGAGGTGTAAATGAAATGAAATGAAAGCAATTGAATCTAGACTAAATTCATGAAAGCGTTTCTTGTTAAGGTACAGAATACCACGGAAACAAACTGATTCTATTTTTTCCGACGTCAATGTTTTCCTCGCGTGATGACGGTAGTATTTTTCGACCTTAAATTTATTTTTAGGGAGGTATATGGGATTTTTTTTTCTACCGTTTTTATTGTACTAGTTGTGGCGTGATCGAAAAAGCTGATAGGAAGGAAGGGCAACTTTATGGATTTCGTGTCCAAACTGCTAAGCTGTTTAATAGAAAAAAAGAATTTTTTTTTTTGTAGAAGAGCCCAAAAGTAACTAAACTGCCCATTATTTTTGCCCCGTACACTGTAGAAGCAAAAGGAGGAGGGGAAAATGTACAACATGACGTACAGTAAATACTAAAAATAACTCCCCCCCCCCCCATCGATGAAATATATATATTGCCCTATATACACACTCTTACAAGTGAGGGAAAAAAATCAATCGTTTGGCGTGTAGAAAGCATAGAATTCCATGCTTTTCTTTATTCTCGTACCGCATCAAATTCATATATATGTGTTTTTTAAACTATTTTTCTTTCCTTTTTTTTTTCCCCTCTTTTTCAAATTTTTGGCTGAATTGTTGGAAATTTATTATTCCAGTCATATTTCTATCACTAACCGAAACGTTTGTCGAGAAATACCGAAAAATACAATGTATCTTTAAACCACATATTGCGGTGATGTATCTTCTACATGCATTATGTTCGGTAGTTCATATAATGTTTTCGAATATAAAAATGTATATGGTTAGCTTTTTTTTATATATCTTTCTTTCTTTTTCAAATAGAAGATAAAAAAATTTTCTATTCAAATGATCAAATATTTGATTTTTTACTATCTCATCATTGATTATTTCTACCTTATTTGAATTCATTTGATTGTTTTTTACATCTGCAAACTGTAGTGTGCGTGTGTGTTTAACATTATGTATCGTCCCCACATGCCAGATGCATGAATGTGCAAATGTTCCTTTTTTTATGATCTATTTGGATAACTTATTTTGCTATCTAAGTTGTACCTGAAACGTGAATGTGCATCCCTATTAAACACATTACAAAACATTAAATAAATAACATGGGTAGGGTAAACATTTAAACGTCATTTCCCACGTTTAAATGTTTACTTTTATTCCAAGGACGCATATTCGTTCTTCTGGCATGAGGAGGACGTTTGCTATGGTAAATGATAAATCAGTAACTATGTGTTGTCATCAATCATCAAGGCCAGCGGTTCCCAACCGGGGGTACGCGTGATTGGGGCCGTTAGGAGGTACGCGAAAAGAAAATGGTAAGGGCGGCCACCCATCTAAAGAATGAACAAAGGAATTAAAAAAGGTTAAAAATAATTTTAAGAAGTAGGTAGAGGTTTTTACTTATATTTTCAGTTGTAATATATTGACCTCCCTATCAATAAAATCTATGAAACAGGGGTTGCGTCCGCTTTAAGGATCGACTTTCCCTCCACCTGCCCGCGCCCAACCTATGATCCGGATTCGGCTCACTTTTCTTCGGCGTTTTAGATTTGATTGTTGACGCATGCCGGGCTGTGTATAAAAACTAAGAATTAATTAACTCGTGTTGTGTTCAACTTTTGTTGTGGACGTTTGTATTGAGACGTGTGCGTGTTATTCACATAATTTTCTACGTCAACTTTTCTACCAAGCAGCTACTACTCATGTGATTTGCGCTATGGCTTACATTGGCTAAAAACTGGATCTGTGCTGAAGCAAAAGTTGTGACTGAAACGCCAAAATGAAGTACTGTGCACCTGTAAACGTGAAAACATATTTTTAATCTGCCAAAGTGTTTTGCTGTCAAAGCTACCGAGGCCTCCTACTACATTAGTTATCGTATTGCGAGACGAGGAAAAAATCACACCATTGGTGAAAATTTAATTTCACCGTGCTTCTCTCAAAGATGCTGTCAGATTCATGCTTGCAGAGGAAAGTGCTCCTATAATGAGTTTATACTTCTGTCAAATAATACGGTGTCTCGAAAAATACAGGACAGGTCAGACGATGTAGAGAGCACAGTCACGTCAATGGTTGTGAATTTTTTTCTATCCAAGTCTACAAAAGTACCGATTTTTTTTTTTTTTGCGCTATAATCTGTGCTACTTCAAAGAGAATTCGAAATAAATATTTTTATTTGTCACCCATTGAAGGGGTCGTACGACTGTTAAAGACTTATTTGAAGCAATTGATTATTATTTCGTTGAAAAAGGAATTAAATGGTCAAAATGGGTTGGACTTACCACAAAAATTCACGGAAAAAATAGCAAAATTCACGGAAGGTTGCTACTTATTTCTTCTTGCATGCGTGGCAGAAGTCACCCTCTAATGAAATGGAATCATTGCTATATTCACAGACAGAGCCCTGCATCGAAACCTTTGCCTCCAAATTTGCGAAACATTCTTGATGAAGCGGTCAAAGTTGTCAACTTTATCAAGGTGAATCCTATCAAATACCAGGTTATTTGAATTGTTGTGTGAAGGCATGGACAGCGTTCACAACTCTTTGCTTTTGCACACCAGAGTTAAGTGATTATCCCAGAGTCAAGTCCTGCCGCGGCTGTTCGAACTTCGACACGAGATAGCTCTTTTTTTGGAAGTGTTCGAAACACTTCACGATTTCTTCTCACAAGCTGAACGAAATTTAACATTCGGTCACTTGGAAGGATTAAAATCATCATTCAAGAGAAATAATTTTCAGAGCTGGAAATGGGTGATCGGTGGATATCTAATCCTTTCAAAGAAGAGTATTTTTTGAACCGCGGTTTCATTGTTGATTCCAGAAAAGGAGAAATTGCTAGAGCTCGCATCAGATACCACTCTGAAGATCCTCTTCAATGGCGGATCGGTGAACCTAGACAGTTTTTGGGCTCGTCGCGGTGACGAATACAGCTAACTTTCCACAAAAGTCAAAAGCCTAAAAGCCTAAAAAAGCCTAATGTTTTTGTTTCCGTTTGTTTTCACGGAGCTTGTTTTGAACGGACTATTTCTTCGTATACTTATATGAAAAATAAATATAGAAGCATATTGAACACAGCTCCGGATTTGAGTTTGCAGTTATCTTCTTTTGAGCCTAATTTTTCAAAACTTTGTAATACCGTACAGTCCCAAATATCACATTAACTTTTTTTTTCAAATCTTTGTGTTAATTTGTTTGCTTGCTTCAAAAAATGAAAAACTATATAATGAAAAAACAGACCACATAATTTAATCCAACATATACCTTTGTTTAGGGAAGTTTTCGGAATCTGTAATGGGTGAAAAATTGGGGGAGATGCCTGGCAGATTTGGGATCGGGGGTACGCGGAAAGGAACGGAGCCAGCTGGGAGTACGCGGACTGAAAAAGGTTGGGAAACGCTGGTTTAGGCGAATTTGATAAATTCCATTATATTTATAACTTGTACCGGTGGTTTTGCATAATTCCCAAATAAAGTGGGTAAGTTTGATAAATTTTGAAGAAATCATCTGCAAATGTTTTCGCCAGCTGGAAGTCCAGTGGTTAGAGAGCTAGCCACGGACTGTGCACGTCTGGGTTCGATTCCCGGTTCTGTCATGGATGGATGTCTACCAACAATCATAAATTCCCTGGATGGATCATATGGGTCCTTGGAAATAGGAGAGGATCCCGTTTATAAAAAAAATGTCAAATTAATTTAACAACTGTTCATTTTTGCCCATACGTGCTGCGTGCACACTATGTATCGTGTCATAAAAACTAAATTAAATTAAGCGCGAAGAAGATGAAAAAATATAAATAATTATCAGTCTTGTGTCTCTATACACACAAATACAAAGGCCAAAACAGGCGAAATTCCCATTTATTTATCCATATGCTAAAGCATAACGAACATTACTCACTGAATTCGTCATCCTTGACTGAATATCATGGAATAATGACCAATATTTTTTATTTAAAAACTTTACTGCCAATATATATATATCGTACATATTATATTTATTTATTTATTTAAAAACTAACTTACTAATACCAGCCGAGCTAATTAGTACCAGTTACCAATCACCAGTAATGTGATGAATTCGCAATATTTTTCAAACTCATCAAAATTGTCGGTGATTATGCATGATATCCTACAATTATGCCTAATCACAGGATTTATCACATTTACCGAAACATATATTCACGGTGATTACTTAATTCCCTTTGCCGCATTTAACTGATGAAGCGTTGATTCGTAGAGACATAATTTTAAGTTAGAAAAATTATCCAAATAACGTGTAGACCTCAGATACGTCATTCAAATTGTAACAAGGGATTGTATAGTGAAATAAAAAAGTTTTTATACGGACATCCTGTCCTCAAAAACCCAATTAAAATTTTGCTGCCCTGTTTCACCTGATGCCAATAAAAAAAAAGAAATCCACGTTTCCAAATAGTCTAAGTTTTCTCAACATAAAGATTTCACGTAAGAAATCCAACCTATTTCAATTTTTTCTTTCATATAATGCTCGTAAATGCTGTACATAGTAAGAAACAAATTTTCAAATTGCATTAAATTAAATTCATTCATCACACTTGAAAATATTTTTGTTAGACTTTAATTAGCGGTTTATAAAAGTTTTATTCAAGAAGTAGAGCTCAAATGTGTCTGAGAAAAATACAGTCGAATCCCATTATAACGAACTCCAAGAGACAGAAGAAATCACTTCGCTATACCGAAATTGCGTTATAAAGGAATTACATTTTTCCTATGTAAACTTATCTGCAGGATTAGAAAACTGTTCGTTAAAACGAGATTTTCGCTATAACAGTATTCGTTAAAACGGGAATCCACTGTATCAAAAATTAATGATGATTGCATATCGTGCGGAGCAGAATTTTCTATTAGATACTGAGAATCGATAAATTTAGTTGAATGTACAGAAATTACATAAATAAGTTTTCAGTGTGAAATTAAACATTACTTTTTATTTCCGCTTTTTCACAACTACACATGAAGATTGTGGTGCCATCTGTTATTACAAGGGGGTAATGATAACTTTGAGAAAATTGTGTTATCAACTTCATATAAATAATCATTTAAATAAAACAAATTTTTCTATGTGTGTCACTAAAAATTTAACAAAATAATTACTTTCAGTGATAATATTGTGACTTAAACAATTTCTGTTCGCTTTACTGATCGTTTATGAGTTGGAAGTATAACAACGGCAGAATTATTTTACGAGTAAAATAAAAATATGAACTAATTAATAAATAAAATAATTGATTTCAAAATTGATTAATAATAAAGTTGTTTTGAAAATTTATTAATAATAAAACTGATCCGAAAGTTGATAAATAAAGATAGAAAATATATTTTTCTTTTATGAAAGCGAGTGATTTTCTTTCCGGCAGGTGTGAGATCCCATATTTAATTTACAAAACTTCATAAATTCATTCATTTCAGGACGTCATATAATTTCCAATCAACTATTTTTCAGAAACAAAAAAAAATTATTTTTTGTTTTTAATTTTAATTTTGTTTCCATAGACATGGGCGAGTCCAGAAAACATACAGGAAAAAAATTCATGGATTTTTTAGAATATAAAGGAAAATAACATTCGGCTAAATGTGTGTGTGATCGGTATATAAAGGTGAATAAAATCAATTTTCTCTCTCTCTCATATTCATCACCGATAAAAATATTTACAAACTCCGATGATAATCATATTAAATCAAATACAGTAAAACCTCGATTAACCGTCACTCGTTGAATCGTCAGTTTCCGTTACACGTCATCGCAAAAAAAAAAAAAAAATGTGGAAAAAACAGCCCCAGGTTTTGAAAACCAAAAGATCGTCAGTCTGTACAAAAAATCAGATTGCGCCCGCTTGTAATTGGTAAATCCAAAAACCACGTGCTATCGAAAATTAAGTATGAACGCATTGAACTATGATGTCCAAAAAGTGCTTGGATGGACCAAACAATTTTTAAGAATGGTTCCACAGCGTTTTCTTGCCTCAAGTTCGAGCGCATGGCCGCAGGAAGCACGGCTGTTAATGAGCAATGCTCGACACCTCTTGTGAACTTAAAAGTGATGATGGCAAAATAACATGCCTCTTTCTCCCAGCGAATGCAACTACACTTATCCGTCCTATGGGCCAGGGCATAATTGAAAATATGAACCGGCGTTACAGAAAAGCTTTTATATCGATGAAGGCTTGCTTTCATCTGATGATGTCATGACTGTCAAAGAATTTTGGAAGAGGTACAACGTAAAGGATGCTATCTTCAATATCGCCACTGCCTGGGCTGACCTTATAGTGAAGTTTATATTGATCAAGGAAACGGTTATTTTCCGGATATTATGCTGAGGTGAGCTCGGAAAGAAAAGTCATCACGTCTCCGCCGGGACTCGAACCCAGGCCCTCTTGCATACCGGGCAAGCATGCTACCATCTACACCACTGGAGACACGTGAATCTGCCTTCCAAATTTCACGCACTGTGTCGTGAGGCGCTGAAGTAGTGACACAGTGCGTGAAATTTGGAAGGCAGATTCATGTGTCTCCAGTGGTGTAGATGGTAGCATGCTTGCCCGGTATGCAAGAGGGCCTGGGTTCGAGTCCCGGCGGAGACGTGATGACTTTTCTTTCCGAGCTCACCTCAGCATAATATCCGGAAAATAACCGTTTCCTTGATATCTCTGGCTGAGAAAAAAGCCATCTATATCTCTTTATATTGATCGTTTGTAAAATTAAATACAATATGTAGATAGATAGATAGAACCGCTCACAATCCCGGACTGATGCAAAGCACCTTACTTCCGTTACCTCAAAAGAGGCAGGGTTGTGTCGGAAAAGGTAGCAAAGATTTACAGTGGTGGCTCCCCTTGCCCCGTGCTCACAAGTATCGAATCACTCTCGTCGTTCTCCCCATGAAGACAGCCATCAACTCAATGCAACGTACAAGATATATTTGACTGAAATGGACAGCTGAAGCAAATGACTAGGGAGAAAAATTGCACGTGCGCCCAGTGGCACGTAAGGGCCGGAGACCGCAGCCTAGGATTTCGAAAGAAGTAGTGTAGAAAAGACTTGTGGGCAAGAAAGAAGAAGAAGCTGGTATGTTGAAGTGGGAGAGATTTGAAATACAATATGTATGTATTATTCACCTTTAAAGGATTTTATTTTCATTTTCGTCCCAAGGCCACAGTGAAATCCCTTCAATGGACGGCGGCAGCAATCAACTAATAGATCGTGAATAACAGGCCACCAGATGGCCACATTCATACAGATTTATACAAGGCCGTCCATGTACGGTCCCTTTCAGTGTACACGAGCTCCAAGGAAAGATTGAGCGATTCTGTGGCTCTGTAGTCTAGTGGTCTAGGGCGTTCACCCGGAATGTTAAAGGACGTGGGTTCGATTCCCCGCAGGGGCAGTTGAATTTTCTGTCCTTCCGAAATATATATTTTCGCAACAGCCAGTTGTTCAAAACCTTCGTATATAAATTTATGATTTATAGATATTTTGTATATTGATATATTTACAATTCTTTCATTTATAAGGTATATTTGTGCTGAAAGCTTACCGTTATAAATTGAATGTAAGTATTCAGTTGAATGGGTGTTAGTCCCCCCCCATGATAATTTTTCCCCCATAATTAGTTACAATGATGTACCCTTGTAGAAGAATTACTCGAATAGGGTTTTATAAGTGGAGGGGCTGTTGGTATATTGAAAGTCCAATACACAATTTGTCTAGTTATGAAGAGTACTGAGCAAAATTGTTCTGTATTGAATTTGTTCACCATGTAGCCTGTTGGAAAATTATACAAAATATAGAATATGATATAATGTAGAATAGGATCAAAACATATTTGCAAAATGTGAGAAGACGTAAGAAAACAAGTGCACGTTATACGTTGGACGTTGTCTTTCAAGGTCTGTAATATTTGAAAACAAAAATAACATGGGACGAATAGGAAAAAAAAATAGGCCAGTCGTTATAATGGAACGATCGCAAGTACACGTAGTCGTTGTAACGAACGCATATGCTATTCTACTGTATATGCTATTTTCTTCACATATCTCAAGCTAAAATGCAAATTTAAATTGCAGTGATAAATAGTTTGAGCAATTTCATGAAAATTACTTATTGTTTTGATCTAAAAGTTGTACAAAAACACTAATTACTAGGGCTAGGATTTTTTTTACCTTAAAACCGACAGAATACGCTTCACAAAAAATGTATTTATACCGTGAATCACTAAAAATATGCCGTAAAAACCTAAAAATATATTTTCATAAATGGACTAGTCATATTTCCTCGAGGACGTTACTGGAAATTGCCAATCATTGTCGAAGATGATGACAAAGGTACACAAAATTGCAAAATTGTTGCTAATATCACCGAAAAATCACCAATCATTGCCAAAAACGATACCAAAGGTAACTAAAATTGCCAATTATTGGTAATATATCACCGAAAAGTCACTAATTGTGGGAAATGCAGCTAGGGAAAAAAGAGCTGGGGGTAAAACCCCTCTTCATTGTTCAATGCTCTAAATTATGAAAATCTGCATTGAGTTGCGGAAATCATGTAAAATGCCTAAAAATTACTGAAAATCATGTAAAATGTCTAAAAATTACTGAAAATCATGTAAAATGTCTAAAAATTACTAAAAATAAAAAAAAAAAATTCTATCGCGTGAAAATAGCTAAATACGCAAAAATTATAAAAAAGATTATGCAAAGTCGAAAAAACCCTAGCCAAACTAATTACTTAAGAGTAACGTCTTTAGAGTGCGTAATTTAGTGCGCAACGTTGCGTATTAAAATGAAGTTTCAATCTCGAGATAAATTGGTTCAATCTAAGATCTCCTCGTCGTATAAAAATCAATTACCTATCCATAAAAGAAGCACTATCTCCACTCAAGTCTATTCAGTCAGATCAGACATACATTCAAATACCCATAAAACGAATTTCGAAGCGTCTAAGAAACTATCTAATTTGCAGTTTCACCCTGTACACATACCAGATATATTGCCAATTATTCCGACTCAAAATCTTCGACTTTTAGTCGTTAAACGGCGTCCAAAGATAGGACTTGTTCCTGGAACTTAACCGAAGGAAAAAAAATAAAAGGAATATTCTTTTCCCGTATGACTCCCGAGGGTCCATGCGATTCAGGTCATAAATCTAGTAAAAGTCCCGTCGTAGATATTGCGGACGACTCCTCGCTGTCAATTCAACGGTTTGTTCGCCCCTTAAATGGATCAGTGGAAGGGAACCCTTGGGGACTATCATCTGGAACAAATTCCACAGCCCCAGCCCCTTAATCGTCCATCGTTAATCAGAGCCCATAGACATCCATGGATTGTAAATCAGTGGGGAGGAAAAGCTTCCTTTTCGGTCGTATACCACACGTTCCTCACGTGTCGTACAGGAAAAGTGGCCTACACCACCCCTCGCTTCGTGCAATGCACAACTAGTTTCCCTCCAAGAGGGTAAGATGGAGAATGCCAGGTATGTTCTGGCTGCAATGTTGATCCTATAACGGTCTTTCTTGTGTGCCAGACATTATATATACGTATATGTATGTGCAGTATGTACCAAAGAGAGAGAGAGAAGTAGAGATTCGCTCTCTTCCCCGCCGTCTCTCAAGATGGAGGAGAATCGCGTCGTTACGGCACGGTGATATATGGATTATGAGTTATGGGTAGTCATTATTCTTGGATTCACCCTCCCGTTCATAGTTGGATGTCAGTCATTAGCCATATTTGTGTCGTAGAGCGTCGCAGGCATCACGACCCTCGAACGTATACCACTCTTGAATCATGCTCCTTATAAGGTTGGGAAATAGACGAGGGGTGAAAAAATAATAGAATTCCTAAGTAATGAGTGCAATCACTGCATGTACGGGGAAGTGGAGTTTGTAATTATGTATAAATCAATATTGCATTTACATTAAATTTTCAAGTCATCAGGAAATAAATATGGAATAAATGAGGGGGAAGAAAAATCGATATTATCCGCAAGGGTGCATCCAAATTTAACAACCAAATGCTTTGGTGAAAAGAAACTTGGTGGACTCTTGAGTAGTTGGCAGCGTAAATAATTCGTAACCATTCGCATCAAAGCTGCTAAAATCCCGACTATTTAAATGTAATATATTTGAATGGTCGTGATTATAGCAGTTTGCTGAAAATATTCAAGGTTATGATTAATGTATATTTATTACAGTTACTCCACTCCATACATATTTCATATTTTCTATGCTGTTGTTGCTGAATCAGGAATGCTACAATTCAATAATAACTTCATACTGCTGGGATGACGAGCACAAATTTAACTGTTTTTTAGGTTGAGGTACAAAAATTTAGATCCCCATTTCCTTTAGATTCCTTTAAGGCAGTGGTTCTCAACTGGTGCACCGTGTGTCTTTCCCAGAGGCTCCGCGGCCGTTCGAGGAAGATAAAATATATCAGTATATTCGATAAATAAACAAAAAAAGAAGCCGCGGAGTTTATCTATGGAAATAATAAACTCAAAAGGGCTCCGTGAGTCAAAAAAGTTAGTAAATGACATGAAACCAACGCTCTCCACTCGATTGTCCTACCACAATGTCATTTGAAAAATGAACAATATTCGATGACGTCATGTTGATCACTGTTGTGCTGCTATCTATTGATGATGACATCAAATATATGAATAAAATACGAAACGGAAGCAAACAGCTCTGCCACCACACGGCCTTGTTCTTCTGACCACGCGTACAAAAACTATTTTTGTTTTCACCTTGAACACGGCACCACAATCATAAGTGCCGAAACATATTTTGGGTTTTTAAATCTCTTATTTACCAGTAATATTTTTCTATTTTTTTCTATTTTTTGTTGTCTAGTGTCAGCAAAGTCGTTGGTTCAATAATTATTGTTCAACTAGTTATAATGGCCGGCGCTGTCCGGGTATTCACCATATTATTATGATGGTATTTCAATTAATAATTTTACTGACTAAAATTTAAATACTGGCAGCATTAAAGAAGTAGCAAACCATTGCAAAGGCATATACATATCTAAAACGCATTGTTAGGAAACCAAGTTACCAAAGTAAACCTCCCAAAAGTCATTGTTGTGGCTCCCGAACCAATGTCCGACAGTTTTTGTTCATTTTGGGTATTTTCTCAGCTCTGACGAACTTTTAAAGTAGCTACTAGTTCAGGTTGGATCATGTTTTGTATACATGCAAAATTTTAGAGATCAGTTTAAAATTTCAGATTTGTATCGAGGACATACACACACGCAGACAGACAGAAAATTAATCTTATATGCATGGATTGTCTTCCGCTTAACATCGATGGGACCAAGATTTTTCTGAGGCATTTCATAATTATTTTATTTTTTACTATTTTTTTTTCTGATAGACATCCGGCATACCCCTTCGGGAACCTTACCTTTTGAGGACTCTAAAGGTCCGTGATTAGTTTTTGTTAACTGCTGGTGCATAGCCATGGGAACGAGATTTCAAAATTATTGCGCACAACTGATCGAATATAATTTCACTCATTGGTGTAGCGTAGCCTAGCACCATAAAAAGATGAAATCCAACACAAACGGTATGTAATCCAGTGATGTATTCTGGTACATTTCTGTACGCTATATTGCATAGTGTACAGGGTGAACCAAAAATCCATGCTGAGTTTCCAAAATTGATATTCGATTGAACATGGCATGTAAGAGAGAAGTTTGCCTTGAAATGCTCGTCACGGATATACATGGTCAGTTTCGTGTTTTTCCTTTGGAAGAGGGTTATCAAAATAAAAATTCTTGAGAACTTTAAATTTCGCAATATTATGTGTTTCACAATATTTCATAATTGAGAGGTCTCGATTATTTGTGTGATTCGTGCCTTCACCGGTTACACAATTCAAATAAATAAGGTACAGAGCTATCCATGCGCGATGTTTTGAATTTTTCTTAATTTGTTTTAGAGAACAACATTCTCTTGGTCGCAAGACAAGAATTTCACCTCAGATCGTACTTTCATAAGCCAATCAGTTGATTCCATGTTTTTCCCCTTGGACTTTGGCTCCACGCTGTACATTATAAAATTTCCACATCCATTAGTAATTTATCAGCTCCAATTAAAAATTATAAAACGACCCCAAAACATAATTTATTGCCCATAATACATCAGATTAATATACAGTTTACAAAGACTTAATTACAAACAACAAATGAATAAAGGTTTTATTTCATTATTTACACATTCATTGCAGAACTGCAGTTTATGTTTTCTTCCATTGAAATGAATGATCAGAGCTCGATATAATACACACAATTCACTGAATACTGGTAAGGAAACCTATACATAAAATAAAAAATTGTCATCAATAATTATTAGATACGTTTTTTATATTTGTCAGGAAAAAAAATAAAAATTACAAAATTAAAAATATCATAAAAATTACAAAATTAAAAATATCATAAAAATTACAAAATTAAAAATATCATAAAGATTTCAAAAGTTAAAATCTCATAGACACTATCTCATATAGGAGGCGCTGCAATAAAATGTTCAAACTTTTGGTTTGAAATCGTGGTGCCGAATTCTTCAATAAAAAAATTTGCTGTATTTAGTTCCGTCTTGAAGCATGAGCTTATCCGAGCCCCTTAAAAATGAGATTCAATTAAAATTTTCTAGAGCAAGCATTTCAATTTTTAGGTAGCTATTTCTTGTCATATTGGAAGCCCTCAAAAATCACTTTCCTAGTGGGTCCATGATGTTCTTAAGAAAGCTTCGGTGGTACTATCATATCAGGAGATATTTCGAGCCCGTTAGAACTTACGAAACGTCGGAATGGAATAGGTTACGTACATTCTTTATACAGGGTGTTGCCTTGAAGTGGCGACAAACTCAGAGGAGTGATACTAGACATCAAGAGGAACAAAAATTGGCATCAAACATGGTATCGCAAACCACGTTTAGTCGGTGAAAGACGCAAAAATACTTATGAAGAGCGTGGCGTTAAGTGAGGGAAAAAAAACTATAAAAAATTATAATAAATAGAAAAATCATTAATTATTTCACTGCATGATTACAACAGAGCCTGTGATGTACAAAATAAAGTACAATAGTAAATATCAAATCTCATGTAACCATTTCTTTCGTCTACTTTCTGGCATTGAACTGTGCTACTGCATTGTAATCATGTTGTCTTGTAAATGGTTTTTCTACTTATTTATTTTACCTACCAAGTTATTTTTACTTAATTTGTACTTATTGTTGTACTTAATTTGTACTTATTGTTCTACTTAATTTGTACTCATTGTTGTACTTATTGTTGTACTTAATTTATACTCATTGTTGTACCTAATTTATACTCATTGTTGTACTTAATTTATACTCATTGTTGTACTTAATTTATACTCATTGTTGTACTTAATTTATACTCATTGTTGTACTTAATTGGTACTCATTGTTGTACTTAATTTATACTCATTGTTGTACCTAATTTATACTCATTGTTGTACTTAATTGGTACTCATTGTTGTATTGTTGTACTTATTTTGTACTCATTGTTGTACTTATTTTGTACTCATTGTTGTACTTATTTTGTACTCATTGTTGTACTTTATTTTGTGCACCACAGGCTATGTTGAAATCACATGCTGTCAAATAAATGTTTTTTTTTTACTTATTTTTTATTGGCCTTTTTGTCCTACTCGACGTCACACCTTTCATAAGTATTTTTGCGATTTTCACCGACTAAACGTGGTTTGTGATGCCATGTTGTATGGCAATTTTTTGTTTCTCATGATGCTGCACTGGACTCTCGTCCTGAGGATCCAGGTTCGAACCCCGTTGACGGCACAGTAGTGGTCACCTGAAGTTGGTTTTCTGCGGTTTTTCAGCTTCGAGGTGCGAATGTAAGCCGTTCTCCCATTTGAAAAAGCCTCTCCGCAGAGAGCAGGCAGACCAGCAACACGATACTGGCATAACATGAAAATTCAAGCATTTCCATCTTTACATCAGAATATGGAAGCCAGATGGTGGCACGAACACAAAACAAGCGCAACTCAACAACATAAATACGTTAGGGCTTCAGATACGATTCGTCAGAAATTCCGTAAAGGTATGTATACGAGGTCCATGTATGGTGTCGCAGGGAATTTTTCTCTAATAGGGTCGTTAATAAATGGAATAGCTTACCCCCGGTAGTAAATTGTAACAAAATTGACACGTTTCAAAATAAATACGATAAACATGTTGGGGGGTAAATCCAGAAGCTATCCATACTTAGAATAAGACAACCATAAGTATTGTTATGGGCATTGTATAATATTTCATCATGTATATATATTGTTTGTAATTGCATTTTTAATTGGGTTGCTGTATTTTTGAAATATATGGCATCCATTTTTATTATGGGCATCTTTTTCTCAGTCACCTCGTTGGGCATTTTGCTTGTTGTGGCGTTGTATTTGTATTTAAATAGTAGTAGTAGTTCCCCATGATGCCGGATATCATCCCTCTGAGTTTTTCACCATTTCAGAGCAACACCCTGTATAGTAGGTGAATGTCTTTTTGATTTTGGTTACTATTTTCAAAGAAAATATATCTCATCTCTGCATTTCTCATTGCAGTTTTTATTCGAAAAATTTAACTTTTTCTTTCAGAAGCAAATCGCATTTTTCATCATGGAAAAATTAGATAATTCCTCAAATTATATTTTTTCTTCTCTCAAATACTATTATCATTTTAATTTTTTTTTAATCTAGAAAGTCCGAAAGATTTCTCGTAGTCGAAGTCGCCCCATTGATTTTTCTATTAAAACCAAAAAAAAGTAATTAAAATCTTCCCGAAGTTCATTAAATTGTTTTTCTTTTATTTCCAACTGAAAGGGGGAAAAAATTAATTGAAATTTTCTTTTCCGAATTTTTTTTACTTTATTTCTCTAATTTTTTCTTTCACATCTGACCTCGGCTTACGGTTTTTATCCTCTTATTCCCTTTAACTGCATTTTTCCCCGTGTTTTTCCACCTTTTAAGATGTTATTTTTTCAATCTCACATTTTTATGCCATAAAAAAAAATCAATTTGGTGTTTTTAATAAAATTAATGCTCATCAAGAGCTATCAAGATTTTAAAGGGTTTTTTTTGTTCAGATTGATTAATAGCTTCTTTTTCTATAACTTTTTTAAGGGCGTCTTTTTTTAGATCAT
This sequence comes from Pholcus phalangioides, assembly GCF_987345545.1. NCBI lineage: Eukaryota > Metazoa > Arthropoda > Arachnida > Araneae > Pholcidae > Pholcus > Pholcus phalangioides. The sequence goes on from NW_028301608.1 coordinate 22,813,944, forward strand.
TTCATCCATTTGTGGATGGATGCCAACTGAAGAAAATGGATTGGCAGGTCAAAATCTTTTTCGATCGTTCTGAAGCTATCATCGGAGTTTGAAGGTCCATGTCATTATAAATAGATTAGAGGATGCCCATGGTCCAAGCAAGTTTCGCTAAATGTTTTGTCTACAATCGCGGTGAAGTTCGTCATTATCGTCATAATTCTCAGATTCTACTTTTGGCTGAGACCTGAACAGTACATAGGAGTTTGGTGTATTTTAGCCTGGTAAGAAGTTTACCACTGATCAAAGCCCTTATGTGGCTTTATTACTTTGGTATAATAGGAAGTATGGCTAGTAATTATATGGCTGCTCCAACTAATCAGTCATCGAAGGTTTTTAACAGCTGGCTGATGCGAAGATAATCTAGGAAAATTGGGAAATTCTACTGTGCCTTTGCGTTCCCCGCAAAGGAGAAACATCATCCTCGGATAATCAGTGGGGATATTTTGCAAGCACTCAAATGTGCCTGATTGCGATAATTACGAACTCGCCAGGAGTTTTGTGATTTTTTTTAATCAAATCATCGAAGTTTATTTTAGACGTTTTAGCACACTTTGGGTCTGCTGTGCAGTGTGTCGTGATGATGAGGTAACAAATGAGATGGCATAAGGGGGGGGGGGGGTTATTGCTTTTAAAATATACCTCCATCCTAATATGCGTACTTTCTTAACGAAACCCCGAACTTTTTTCCAACTCCCAACCCCATCTCGTCTGAAATCACCAAAAAAATTTGTTACCAATTAGTACCCAGTTGTTCGGCAAAATATATTGTAAATATTTTATATGTTTGTTTTGGTTTTTTTTTTTTGGACACATAATAAAGTGCTCCGGACTTTGTCATGAAGCTGGGCTGGAAGAAATCTCGGAAACGGGATAAGTCCGGTGGCAAAGTTCTGGAATTCATTCATTGCGTCGTGTAAGTCCTGATTCCACCTTTACCTCAACAACTGTTCGTTGTAGAGACATGGTTATAGTTTAAAAAGTGTTCAAAAATCATTCTGTACCGGTTTCAGCAGTGAAACTGCAATGTGTCATAAAATAAAAATCTAAATTTTTACACGTTCCCTAATTTTCAATAAAAAAGTTGTTGCCGTTACCCTCCTGAGGTCAACGAAAAAAACCTCAGTGTCTAAGTGATATTTTTACGTTTCTAATTTACTGAGAGAATTGAATTAAAAAAATTGGAGAAAAGTTGAAGGAAAACAGCACCAATGAGAGAAAGGAGCTTTTCATAACTAATCAGATTAATATTTCAAAATTGATAATTTGGGATTTCACTTATTGAAAGTTTATTTAATATTTGATGAGACACACATGGACCCATTCTACTGGGAATGCCGCTTTAATTGTTGAGAAATTTAATTCGAATAAAAAATAATATCCCCCCACTGAATAATTTTTATGCGCGGTTTTATGTGGCTTTCGCTCAGTATGGAGGTACATTTATCGATGAAAGGATTTATGTTCCCTCTAAGTTGCACAATCTATGTTCCTCCAACTACTACTACTACACCGTCACCAAACGTACTCCATCCCTGACTCCGTGGGAGATATAAGCTGGTTACCCTAAGGAGTGTAAGTGTGCTGGAAGAACCGGGCGATGTAAATGCCCGGGAAACAGGGTGCTACACCCACGGCCGCCACCCCAGGATCCACCTCCCGTACTCTCCTCGCAACGACGATCATTTGGAAAACTTTCATATTTCTCTAATCACATTATAAATTACTCAACACACAAATTCTAAATATAAATATTACAGATAGGCATATATTTACAGGTTCTGTCAATACAGTATGTATATATATATTTATGTAATTTATATAAGCTGAGAGATAAAAAATTAGTTATTTATATGTGTTTTTAAAAAAAAAAAGACATTGCTTTTGAGATAATGTCTCTAGTCATCGATGGCATGCGTCAAAGTAAACGAGACTTTCGTATCTGTCAGATTGAACTGACAAGAAAATAAAACATTTAAAGATTTGGCATCTTTTCTCCTCTGTTTTGTGGGAACAGATTGTTGGAAGCGTGTTTGGCCTTTATCCAGAGCGTTCCCGCTATCGATTACCGATCGAACATTGCCTTATTATACCCGAGAAAGAACTCCCTTCTCTAACTCTCTTTCTACATCATTCCTTGATAGGAAAAATGTTGTGTTTTCTCACCCCGGTTATAACGATGTTTTCTTTCATCGGCTGATTATCGGAGCAACCCCCCCCCCTCTTTTGCTGAATGTGCTGTTATATAGCCGCAGATGCCGTCGGTCCTTTTTACGCGTTAACAAACTGTAGCTCGGCACCTAATGAATGCCTATCGGTTTCAAATAATGTCGTACTCTTTTCGATCGATTAATTCATTGCACACACATTTTATTTCCTTGCATTTTTTTTCTTTCAATATATTGCATCTCTGATAACAAATTGCCCACGAAAAAGTGAGTCGTTGAAGTTGAAGCGAGTAGTAGTAATAATGATTACGCCGATCTGTTTGTTTGATAAAAACAAAAAAAAAACCGATATCATAAATATCATAAATTACACAAGAAAGTAAAATACCCCTGAGAAAAAGGTAGATTAATAAAATCCGTGACGTAATAACTTTCATATTAATCAAGCATTTATTGTTGTCATGTTTATACTGTTTTGTTTTTCAGTGAAACCTCGCTGCAGCGATACTCGATACAACGATAAATCCCTCTTCAGCGGTACTTTTCCAACTCTTGTTTAGAAATGTTAAGCTGCCGCCTCTAGATATAACGATAATCCTTCGCAACGATATTTTCTTTTTGTTCCGCAGAGTGGCGTTATATCTAGGTTTCACTGTACGCATTAGTTTTTTTAAGTAATTTAAATTTTCGAAGTTCAAATTGTGAGTTAAATAGAGCTGATTACATTTTTTTTTGCAAAAATTTGGAGTGTAATGGTTTTTCCCCCAGTATACCGGAAATTTATTGCAATTTTTTACGGCTTTAAATTCGTTCTACCCCAAAAAAGAATGCACGTGGGGACAGTATTTCTTGAAGGCTACAAGATTGCACTGCTATCTCATTTTCAAAAACATTGCTGTAAAGTCCCCTTTTTCCTTTGAGTTTTTATTGGTTAATATTGGTTTTTCCTTCATGTAGGATGATCGTTTTTTCTTGATAATTCATATGAATACAAGTATTGAAAATTTTGTAAACATTATAATCAATGACTAACGAAATTAACAATTTATGGTTGAAAAATTAAAATTTTTACCAAATAAAGTGTTTTTTTATTTCAGATTTTTTTAAAGGAGTTTTTTGTTATTCCACCACATATAAATATAATATATAATATGTATATGCAGGAAAAAACAAAGTAATATTTCGTACAACTCATTTTTGTCAATTTTAGCCGTAGTAGACTTGTGCTGCCATCTATTAAGTAGAACGAAAAACTTTGAACTTCCAGTATTTACCGGCAGACGGCAGCACAAACCAAAACTTGAATCAACATCTATAAAAAACACATTTATTTCTATTACAGTGGAACTTCTGTTAATGAGCTAATTTCGTTCCGCGAACGTGCTCCTCTTACGAATCCCTCGTTATTCGAATCAAACTCCCCCATAGGAAATAATGGAAACACGGATAATTGGTTCCACATTTATTCATTCACATAAAAATGACTAATAAGAACGGCATTTAATAATTAATACAATGCAATAATAACAATAATATATATAATACAATAAAATGCATATATTGCTCGAGCCAATGAATTTTAAGAAATAATGTCCTTGGGCCGCGCCTACCCTGGGCTATAAATCAGTGAACTTCCCTCTTGCGGTGAGAGCGTTCGAACATCTCAGGAAAAGTGCACGGTCGTCTTAAAAGCCCCATTGGCTTCCCCCAGCCCTTGTATACAGTAATTTTTCTACGTCTCGAAAATTTTGACCAAATATCGTTAAGATATTATTGATATGATACAATTTTTTTTCTATTATTTTATTACGCTATTCAGATGCCGGTCAGCAACTTCGATCGGAGTTTTCTTCGATAGGTGACAGCAAAAGTTTCAGTGAAATTATTTTTCTTTGCATGTTATATAATACTGCAGTAGTTCGGCCGGTGAAAGATATTTTGCAAACACAGGTCTTGACCTCAGATTCAGAAGAATCAACCCATCGAATTATTTTTACTGATGACTCCAAGACCGTGGATGGCGTAGAAGCAGCGTACATCAGTGTCTACTTGGGTAAAGTAACGGACAAATGGAACAGTCGATTGCTCAATAACAACACTGTATTCTGGATGGCAGGCAATTATGCAAAGAATTTTGCAGAAAAATTAACTATAAAGACAGGCAGCATGCCGTGTATTCAAGCAATAGGGTGAAAGCTCATGTAGGTATTGAGGGGAACGAAATGGCGGATAAATTCGCAAAAGAGGCCATAAAACATCAGCATGAAAACCACCTAATGAAATTACCGGCATCCGACATAAAAAATCTGCTCTCGCAAGAAGAGAAATGGCAACAACATTGGCAAATATGCACAACTGGAAGAAAGGTCTTCGACGTAATACTACCAAAAGTGGGTAAAATGAAAGAAGTGATGCCGAGAGAAATAGTAATGTTCCTCACAAAACACTGTTCATTCGGTGAAATAGTAGATGCGGTCATTCGAGAAGCGTGATACATTATGTGACACAGTGCGAGTACACAAAGGCATACCATTTAGAGGCGCCACCGAACGGACGAGAGATCTTATGGTTTGCACGTTCCGTTGATCTTATCCTTTTGCACTTTTTCTTGACTTTGAACGTAAAAGCCGATGAATTCGAAAAATATATTTTACACGGAAGCGGGAAGTGTTCAAACTTACCTAAGACACTGGAAGGGCAGCTGTTAAAATCACACCAATGTAAAATAATTTCTCTAAGCTAAATGATATCCTTAACTGCTCAACTCCGTTCAGTTCTACAAAAAAGAAACAGAAACACTTCAAAGTACAGTACATAAAATATACACCATACACTTGGTTCTAATACAATTTTGGATTCAGATAAATGTCTCGTAAATTTTCATCACAAATAGTTAACACGTTTGAAGAAATGCAAAAGAGAAATTGATGTTAAAATATTTATATTCTTTGGGTAATATAATTTGGTTTTTTATAGTTACTTTGACATCTATCATATCATAACGTCACTTATAATGCAATTTTATTTCTGTAAGTAAACTGTTTTAAGATTTGCTTTCCTCTCTGTTTTAGGCTCCATATCAAATTAAAATAGACTTAGAATTCATCTTTGATAACAAATTCAAATATTCACGAGTTTTGATTCGGTTCTAAAATTTCATGTTATACAAGTGTAGAATTTCGACCTACGTGTGATATAGTTCGGGCCGTTAAATCGTGCAAAATATCTAATTACGAGCATACATTTCCAAAACATAAAAAGAAAAGCTTCAGTTGGCCAAATACTTGCACAATATACTGCATAGGTTAGGATTCTTCAAAACCTAGCCCGTGGACCATTATCAAAGAAACTTTCAGCAGTGGCCCACAGGAAAAAAAAGACGGGTAAAATAGTTACAGAATTTATAGAAATACTTGAAAAAAATCATTTCAGAATTATTGAAAAAATTATCACAGAATTATTGAAAAAATTATCACAGAATTATTGAAAAAATTATTACAGAGTTATTGAAAACATTATTACAGAGTTATTGAAAAATAATTACAGAACAAGTTTAAAAGACTCTTTTGCAATTCATGAAAATTATAAAAATATTTCCAAAATTGCTGAAAAAGATATTTTCAGAATTATTCAAATAATATCAAGGAAACGGATAATTTCAGGATATTATGCTGAGGTGAACTCGGAAAGAAAAGTCATCTTGTCTCCGCCGAGACTTTTCTTTCCCAGTTCACCTCAGCATAATATACCGAAATCATATGTTTCCTTGATATTTTGGGTTGAGGAAAAGCCATCTATACCTCTCTCTCTATTCAAAAAATATTTTCAGAATTATTGAAGATTCAAATATAATGAATGAATTATTTGTCAGAATTATTGAAGATTCAAATATAATGAATGAATTATTTGTCAGAATTATTGAAGATTCAAATATAATGAATGAATTATTTGTCAGAATTAATGAAAACTCTTGTATGGAATTCATAAGGAAAAGTAATAAAAAATTATTTAATAATTCATGCCCCATATACGACGGCACCAGTAGGGCTACACGTTAACACGCCACTATGTGAATTTTGATACCGTAAGTATGAATTGTTCGCTCTCGGATATCATAGGATTATTAAACACGAAAAACTGACAGAGTTAAACTGTGCTGCCATCTTCTGGAACTATCTATAAAAACATGCATTTACAGTGTCATAAAAAAGCACTAGATGGCGACAGCATTTAAAGAAATATTGAATTTTTGAAGTGCAGTTTTTATTTTCTTTTTTCTTTTTTTTTTTTGAGTACTTAAATAACTTTAACAACTGCAATTTGTTTTTCTTTCGAATATTTATTTCCTTCATCTCGTTTTCAATAATTCCATTGAATCATTAATTAAAGAGGTGAAATAATTTTTTTCTCCTTATCTAGAATGTATATACCTTACTGTAAGGTAGATATTATGTACCTTAATATTATTAAAATATTAATGCTACCTTCATCTTAAAACACAAATATATGTTTATATATCTTGCAAAGGAAAAAAAATATCAAGAAATATAACAAAATAAGCATGGTCATTCATCTACTCAAGAGTAATTGTTAATTATAGAATTGTTTCAAACACATCAATAATATATTCTTACACGAAAAAACATAATTCCAAATGCAACCTTCAATAGGGTAGCATAGTTTTACGCCACGCGCGCAAATTGTAATAAACATTAGTTATGCAGTATTTAGGCACTATATATTTTTTTTCTCCTTTCATTGTCTTTTTGTCTATACTAAATTGATTAGCATTTACCAGACAGGAACCCTATTTCTCGAGTCCTTGATATTTTATTTTTCATTTTATTATATTGTTCTATTTATAAAATAGTAATTATAAACTACAGCATTTGAATTTGTGTAGCATTTTATTTGGGGTTACCAGCCGTCCTCTCCTTTAAGAGGATATGCCCTTCTTTTTATGTCATTTCAAGCGTGCTTCTACGTTTTCGAAAATTTTCACTTTTGCCATCTGGGGAAAATTTTTCTCCACTTTGAGAGTGTTTTCGGATATTATGCTGAGGTGAGCTCGGAAAGAAAAGTCATCACGTTTCCGCCGGGACTCGAACCTAGGCCCTCTTGCATACCGGGCAAGCATGCTACCATCTACACCACTGGAGACACATGAATCTGCCTTCCTAATTTCACGCACTGTGTCGTGAGGAGCTGAAGTAGAGGCATTAGTAGCCTCTCTTAACTTCAGGAAATGGCCCCCGGGTGGGACGGTTTAGAGAGATATAGATGGCTTTTTTCTCAGCCAGAGATATCAAGGAAACAGTTATTTTCGTAATAACTGTTTTATCATAAGACGTGATGACTTTTCTTTCCGAGCTCACCTCAGCATAATATCCGGAAAATAACTGTTTCCTTGATATCTCTGGCTGAGAAAAAAGCCATCTATATCTCTCTAATACCATAATTAATTATATATTTATGATTTTGCACAAATTCCAAAGGAAAGTGCCCAGGCGTTTCACTAGAGTGCCCATAAGTATTTTAGAGTTATACATTTGCATAAGTGCTTTAAAATTCCATCCATATACATACAGTGGTTCATGGGACAAACTTTAATACATGATGTATGACTCCTGAACAAGCCCTTTTTTGTCTTAGAATATGGGGTCGAATCGTAAAAGGTGGTAGAGGATTATTTTAGAAAGTGCACACTACACAGCACTTCACCAAAAGCAAGTATATTTTTCTGACGCATTTGCTGCCAAAATTGCAAGCAAATATTCGAGCGGGTGCGGGTATGCATGATATTGTAATATGGTAGGCCTTCTCAAGGTGCAACCTGGGTAACGCAAATTCTACCAGAAGTCATTATGCCGCTTGATCATTGCTTGAGGCGGTATGATCTTGATTGTCATTGCACAAATAAAAGAACAAACTCAATTCGAAGGGTCCTATCCACACTCGAATGGTTGATAGCACATATCACAGAAAATCCATCGGAAAAGTATGATATTTGTTTGTGTGGACTCTAAAAAAAAACATCCTCTACCTAATTTCCTACTGCGATTCAACCACATTCTCTGATCAAAGACGCAGGTTTTGGTTTATTATATCGCCTCTCAAAGTTTGTCTCATGAATTTAGAATCACTTCATAGTATATCAAAAGATTGGCAGAGAAATTATTTTGAAAAACAACATTCCTCGCATGTATTTCAAGGAATATCTCAGAGAACGTGCCAAATGACAAGCAAAAACACCTGAAAACGAAAAAAACATCTTACACATCAACTTTAGGGATGAATTCTGATTGCAAGTGAAGACGATTTTTTTTCTGTATAATATTGTATATATATTGAATTTTATTCTAATCAATGTACAAATAGCACTGTACGTAAATAAGTTTTGACTGTTTTAGTATATATGTAAGTAAGTAGTACTAATCACCTACGTAGTATTTCGATGACTTTCAATGCATTTTATGTAGGATACATAAGTGTCTTTCATGTTTGTGATTAATATAAGAGCATGAAGGTGCTTGTTATTTTATTTTCAACCGTATAATATTGTTCGTAATGAGTTCAAGTGTATTTTTATCTCACGCAAGAACCATAATATGCTTAAATGTTTTATTTTATTTAATGGTATAAAATTTACAAAAATAACATGCGAAAGTACGAAACCATTGGCCCAGTAAACAATAACTACACTCGACGCTCGATTTTACGAGCCTCACACACTCTTTTTTACAAACTGGTCCTCTCCGTCCCGAACAGTATGACATAGGGCTAATGTTGAAATCCACTCTATTTCACGAACTCTTGATTTCTATCAACTTCATTCTACGAAGTTTTTCCTTCGGCTATTTTTGTTCCTGTTATTTTAATCTTCCAGCGGCCCCTCCGAGTTCGTTGTAACAAAACATAAACTTTAATTCGGACATTCTACGTATCTTAAGAGAAAACAGAAGGTGGTGAATATTAAGACTTCACCAATTACTCACTACCAAGGCACGGATGTTGTTGCCCTAAATAAATCTTGAAAAATAATTTTAAGAAATGCCCAAAAAATTGGAAAAAAATATCATCAAAATAATGAATCAAAGTTTTTTTTGAAAAAACGGTTATTTCGAGAGTCGAAAAAAAGAAGTTTTGTGAGCACCAAAAACCATTTGTAAATTTTGACATTAGTGCGTGTTTTAAATCATCTGACGACATCGGCAGCATTCGCAAAAAGTTTGCATGACAAAATTCTTTGCACGTTCGTATCTGAGGAAGTACCAAACGCAAGCCAAAAGCAATGGTATCGTCAGATGCACATTGCAAAGGTGCATTCAATGATATTGCTGCGGTTTCAATATCTCTTACCGTCCGGATACCAGCACCGCTGCCCTGATTTGTAACAAATTGTTTTCTGCGATACCTCGAGCAGTTCACAACAAAATAGAAATACAAATACTGGGGCACCACAGACAACACTTCAACGAGGTGGCTGTAAAAGTTAGCACATAAAATATATGGATGTCAAATATAACCAAACTAGCCGAATAGACGACATTGGTATCGTTTGTTAGCTATTCCAACCACAAAACCGATTATAATGGCATAATTCCATTATGTCAGTACCTACCCTGCGATTCAATGCGCACAAACAACATATTAACGTTAAAACTTGCGGCTGGGTCGTAGACACAGCCACAAGTTTTAACCCCCAATTTTTTTCAAGTTTTTTTTTTCTTTCTCTGTCGTTTAGATTTCATCAAAACTGACGATTTTTCTTATTAACGAGTCATAATTAATTCACGAATCGAATATAGAGGAACACTGGCATTATGGCCCCCCACAAGGGTGTTGCTGACAGGACTATGGCGTGGGATCCTGTACAGCATATAAAGGTATTTGTCTTTCCGAAATTTTAATTTTCTTCAAAAATATTTGTTGCATTAAAAAAATAATTTTTTGATCGTGGTGAGCTTTTAGCTTCCGCCCCCCTCCGGGTACGTCTCTGATCCCCCAATATGTGTTAGGAGGCCGGGGCAGAGCTGATGACGAAATTTTGCTGACAAGGGGGGAAGGGTCAGAGTTTTGCTGACTTTTGCTGACGGGGTGGGGGGTCAAAAATGGCTAAAACATTGCTGACGTAATACTTGAAAGGATCCTAACCTGGGAGCAGTGATGAACAAAGAGAAAGGTTCCATTGAGACATTTGTAATGGAGAAGGGAGGGGGGTGATATCAAGGCAGGTGAAACCCTTCATTGATGAGTGATTATTGTTGTTTGCTGCAGAAAGAAGGGAACACGATGCATAAGAGAAAGAAATGAATCATTGCGTCCCATTTTCTCAGTACAGCTTAGGTTATAATTTCTGATCTTTACTAGAATCAGGAATGAAAGTAATTTGCAGAATTTACATACATTGTGTTATATAATACATATGACTTACTTAACCGTACATGTACCTCGTACACATTTCTCTGCCTAATTCCTAATAGCTATCAGGAACAGGTAATGTAGGAATGTAAAGTGTGTGTAGATTCGTCGCCCTAACTTATGCATATTGTCAAAGTTGTGCTTGTTTCGTGTTTTAGCTAGTGCTGCTATCAGACTTCCATATTTTCAAGTAAAATGAATATTGCTTTTTTTAAATTAATCTCTCATATTTGTCAAGTTCATTTTTTCTCGCGTAATAAATTTTATACAAGATTCATTGAAAGACTAGTTATATGTGGAGATGAAGATTACGAGGAAGAAAATTCATCAAAGCCACCACGGGTACTCGAACCCCGGTCTCTCGCTAGCCAGACGAGTGTTCACCACCTACGCTTTAGCCGACGAAATGCAACTTTGTATTTCTGGCCAAGAGTTATTCATAAACTACTTTATAATTTCGTCGACATTTGACATGTTTGGCGAGAATCGATGATGTCCCGTATCAGTTGGAGGGTTCAGAAGGCGATCAGTGAAATTCAATAGACATTAAAAATGTGACAAAATAATGTGTTGTTAATGAGGAACAGAAAATATCAATTTTTTAGTCACCATCTGCTATTGCAAGCCTTGAATACTTTGGCAACTGAAGATTTTCACAATGAAGATACAATTGCAATACCCAAGTGATTTTCAAGAAATTGTGGCTTACACTGTTTGGCTTTTGAATACTCGAATTTTCCGTATTTCTATCTATCACATTTGGTCATGATAAAAAAATAATTGTAAAGTGAATTTTGATTTGAAATGAAAATTTTATTAAAATATAATATCTGATCGCTTCTGAAATTCCTTCAAAAATGTTTTAACTTCGATTATGAACGACGAAATTTCGTGGAATCATCGATGTCGTTATAACCGAGTATGACTATACAGTGAATATATGTTGGGAAAACCGGCTGAAAATATTCCCCTTAAAGAATATACGTATATTCTTATTTCACAGTGTCTACACAAAAACGTAGATTTTGTTGTTTTTTTTTGTTTTTCCGCTATATTTCCAAAAGCTGCTCTCGTGGATGCTGAATTTCAACGCGGGGCCATCACGCATCCCGAATTCCCAAATAGCCTCTGCCTTTTTATTTCTACTATACGAATATACCGAAGACTTTCTACTGAAAAAGAAAGACTTGAGCATCCTCGCGTGACAAAACGTACGGAAAAAAGAAGTGTACTCGAAAAAATCTCTGGAGAAAATATATAAGAATACTATTTTTTTCTTCTTCTTTCTACATTGTATTTCCATCTCACCAGTATTCAGTATTGCTGGTACACAGGCACCTCGTTATAACGGCAGAAAAAAAAAAACTTTTCCCCATACATAACAGTTCCGTATTCTCCATTTTTTTTTTCATGAATTTTTTGTTGCGCGTATACTATCATTTTACTATATTTTTCTCGACCATGGATCCGTTCAGAATTCCAAGACGGTGACGTCACGAAATGAAACTTTCAAACGTGAAGTGGAGCATTTCGTTCTTTGGTGGATATCTATTCTCTTCAGTAGATACCATCTATGGTTTTGCTATACCTTTTCCTCTCTACCAGCATCTGAAATCTCCATTTTTATTTCCACAGTTTTCTAAACAATTCCGGGAAAAATACGATATTTTCCCAAAGAAGATATATCTCCCATATTTTAGTAATACGTATAAGATACTGGGGTTTTTTCCTTAAAATGCAGTATGGTTTAGTTTGTCAGTACCTCATGATGCATCTGAATAAAAATCCTGATATATATACATAATGTATATGGAGTATTACGGGTTATTCCATAATTCCTTTTACCGCATTTTACTGGTGAACTGTTAATCCTAGATGCGTGCATACATCTAATTAGAAAACGTATCCAAATAACGTGCAGATCTCAGATACGTCATTCATATTGCAAGGAGTTCTAGTTATTAAATAAAAAAATTAACTTTTTATACGGATACCCTGTGCTCGAAAACTCAATTAGAAAGTTGTTTCCCGGTTTCTCCAGAGGCCAACAAAAAAAATCCGAGTTTCCAAGTGTAATAATGACAGAGATATTTGAATTCAAAACCCGGAGGTCAGAAAAAAAACAGCATAAAATATGGAAAGAAGCGTTGTGCCCGTTAGTTTATGTTGTTCTTTCCCAACATTTCTCCGATTTTTGAATTCAAATATTTCAGTGAATATTACACTTCGAATCATAGATTTTTATTTTGTTGGCCTCAGGAGAGACAGGGAATATAACAAATTTCGACGAAGGTTCCGACAGCTGATTCATGCGAAGATAAATCCAGTACAGAAAATTCAACTGGCTTTCCGGAGAATAGAACCCACATCCCCGTTGAGCGCCATATATCACTAGACCACTGCTACTACTAAACCACTAATGCTCCTCGTTGCCATTCCTCTGCGGAATTTCTACCGAATTGGTGCATGTGCATGCACGTGTTGTAAACCTAACATGAAGCTTGTTTCCGTGAAAAGCTTCTTAGTGTAACGCTGTCATCTGCCACAAATTTTTCTAGCTCTGAGTGAAAAGCAGTAATTGAATAATTTTACCATTGCAGGCCTGTTGCTCTCTGTAGCGAGACTTTTTTAAAGGCTAGATCGACTCGCCTCAAAGTTGGAGGACTTCGAGACCACTAGACTACAAAGCCAACGAATCTTCTTCCCTTAGAGCTCGTGTGCGCTGAACAGAGCCGCACATAGACAGTCATACCTAACTCAGATCCGAAGATGATGTCACTTGTACTTGATTCGAAAGAAATTTTAACACGTTTTAAAAACAAGTATAAATTATAATATATAAATTTAAAAAATAATTAACATTTGAACTTGTTAAAAATCTCTTCGAATTAAAACCAGGCAAAGAGTCTTTGCATATAATACTTAATTAAATAAACTCACTGTACGTCGGTATTTAAGGCTTTTGGTTGATTTTTAATACTCAGTTTATCCCTTTAGCGTATTTGTAAAAAAAAAAAGAGTAAAAAAAAAATTACGAGTGAATATTTTGCTTCATTTTTGTTTACCAAATTACTAGAAATCCAAAAAGAAATGAATAGGAATTCGTACTTTCGGAAAATGATCCGATTCCGTACATTACATAACGAATGGAAAACCCCGTTCAGTACTATAATTCGTGGAGAAATTGGCTCTGATTGTAGTCGAAGCAAGTCTTGGAGTTCGCGAAAGGGTTTCAGGCCCCGTAGGGACTTGTCAAACAAAGCTTTAATCATTGATCTCAGTCTTAATTAGTGGCAGATGTCCCACGAGAGGTCTCGTAGCTTCTTAGTTTCGACCTTTCCTCTCTTTTCTTCTACGTCCTCCAGTCAGTCAGTTTGTAGTCCAATAAAGTCTTGTTTGTCGTGCTCTCCATCTCTCGTGATATAATTAATTGAGTATAGCGAACACATAATAGGTATAGTTCTTCAACCCATCCTGTCACCAAGTTACAATATATTTTCTTCCAAATGATTCCTTCGTCTCATTACATATGATAATGCATGGAGGAAGAATATCATATAAGAATATCGCATTTCGGCTGTTTCCCATTGATTTTAGATTACGGTAAACTGGGGTGACTTAGTGACTGGCGGCATGACTTGGGTACGTACTCTTTATTTTAGATGACGCCATAATCGCTGTAAATGAAATAGGGAGGTGATTTCAAGTCCAGCCGTTAGAGTGGGAAATTGAAGATGAAACCAATTACGAATTCCAATAAATCAGATTCATTATAGATTTCAATTATAAATTATATTCAGATATCTATATATATATAAAATTGATTTTCTGTCTGTGTGTGTGTCTGTCTGTCTGGGTGTGTGTGTATGTTCTCTATACAAATCTACAATTTTAGATCGATCGTCGCCAAATTTTGCATATATACCAAATGGGACCCGACTTAAACAATAGGCTACTTTAAAATTTCGCCAGAGCAGGGCAAATGCCCCAAATAGGCAAAAAACCGTAGGGCAACAATGGTTTTTGGGCCTCAGCAATCACTTTCGGAACGTTTACTTTGGTTACCGTGGTTCCCTAGCAATGCGTTTAACACGTGTATATGCCTTTACAATGGTTTGTCATTTCTTCAACGCTGTCAGTAAATGTATAATAGTTTATGCCTTTATCATGTTTTGCCACATTTCCAATACTCCCAGTAATGAGATTTTTTTGAATGACGTCGTAATCATCATCAGCATCACTTTGATAATCAGGAAAAGGGTGATCCTCACAGAAATCAGTGTTGAAATTGTCGATTTTAATGTAGAAAAATGCGGAAATTTGGTGGGATTTTCTGTCACATCAATAATTTTAATAATTGTATAGAATTCTCGATTTTTGGAATATTGAGTTCGCTTAGAGAGATATACGAAGACCAGGAGATTAAATATGAAGTAATTAGCCCCGGACCTACTTTTTAGTTGGATATTCAGGCAATAGTATTGATTTCAGGTTTTTATTTATATCTTCTCAAGCATGAAAATTAATGTCTCCGTATTGAATTTTGATATTCAAACTGCATAAATTCATGTGGGTTAAGATATTTTAAAATGAATTTTGGGCCCGTAAAAGTACATCGAAAAAATTTCACGGCTTTAATTAAGCCTTTTTGGAAGCTGGCCGTGACCGTGAAACAGTTAAACAGAGCGCCAGATCCATTTTTTAATAAATGGTCTACATCTCCTTCAGCATTGTGACCACTATTGGCGAGGTCGATTAAAGGGCTTTGGGTTTTTTAACATTTTTTTTTTTTTTTAGAATTGGAAGCTGAAACTGGCAGATGGATAACTTGAAGTTCGGGTGATGGTATCGGAATACCCAGCGCCCCTTAAAAAAGGGGAAAAAATATATTCATTTCTACGTTTCTTTAAATCTAGATTTCTTTATTTCATGAGTCAGTCGCGCAGAAAGTCGCCATATTGGTTAACTTAGACACGGTTTGTATGTCCCTCAATGGAAGAGGGAGATATCACGTGATCCAAAAAGCCTCATTGAAGAAAACACGGGCAACGCCGGGTATTATAGGTAGTTTATTATAAATATCTGTGATTCATCATTGATTTAGTTTCATACACGAGATTTTAGGATTTTTTATTCGAATTAAGATTTAATATGCGATATGTGTTTGATTTCCGATTGTATACCGGGACTGTGATCAGATTTTATACTTAGATTATGATTTTGTACTTGTTATGATGTATCTTGAAATTTATGTTTTTATAAATAAATTTCCAGAGGTATCCACTCCGTAAAGACAATGAGCCGATATTGCCGTATGGCAATGTGGCCTGAGTATCTTTCCTTTGTGAGAGCGGGCATCCATGATTACAAATGGTGCTCAAAAACTCTCATAATTATCCCGCTTTCTTTCCGTGCCTACTATTATCTTAACCTGTGTTTTGATGTTTCATGAAAACATTGCAAAACTTTGTTTACAGTGCTTGGTGGCTACATCTTACAGTCTTGATAGAAGTTTCCTTTAGTAATTATACTTATTGGGGTGTGGGATGATATATTTAATCTAATTAAATCAGTTTATTAGACACTGGTTGTCTTATTGATGAAATATTTAGCTCTTAAATGCACATACATTTTTCGAGTGGATTATTTTTCCTTAAATACTGACACGTATATAAAGCTGGAAAAATCATTTTAAAAAATCTATTTCAAATTGCACTGCTTATATAGGACCTTAGAGAGGACACACAGAGTCTCAAAAACTGCATATAAAATAAATGTAACCGAAAACCATAATTGGTGATACGGGGTTCCAATGGGTAGAGATAACCCATCAAATACCTTTCATCAAGACTCTGACAATTCCTGCTGCAGTAGTGCGCTTTGCAATAACAGTTAAAACTAATAAGATGGGTGAATACCCTGGGGACTACAATTTTTTTCTGAAAGAAATAAAAAGCATAATCATACTGGCAATCCAGCGTGTGGTTTCAATGTACATGTAAGTCCACAATGTAATGTATTAAATGCAAGTATATGCGAGTAAATGCGATTATATGAGTAAATGTGATTAAATATGAGTAAATGTGATTAAATATGATTAAATGTAAGTAACAACTTCATCATCGCAAGAGAACCAGAATCACAACTTTACCAACAGGAGTTCGAAAAAGAAAGCCAAGTCACACCGATAAGATTTTTTTTGGGACAAAAGGAATCTCATCAGGGCCAATGATGAAAAATCATCGCAGAATCATCTTGACCTCAAGAGCTCTGTGCTATCATTTCCAGTTATTACCACACATAAACTGTTCATAGACCCGGCAATGCATGTCTAGGCATGTGTAGAAGTTTTTTGATCTCTTTAATCGTGACCTCTGTCTGCTATCGTATGGAGATTTCTGCAAGATGCTGGAAATAAACGTAATGAAGTAATATTGATTTCCAAATATATAACTACTTTCACGGGGTTCAACTTTTAGTGAGGAAAAATATTCGGATTGCAAACTTCAAGATGAAAAAAATGCAAATCAACAACAATCAATCATCGTTCTGCAACAATCAAAAGTTGTTGTCGTTAATTAGGACAGCTGCCAGAAATAGAAAATGGAAAAAATATGACCTCACATTATGTGAAAAGCGATTCTGAATTTTTATCTCCAATTTGGCTGCAATAACGAACGTTTATACAACCCTTTGCGGAGAGCAACAGGCCTAACGGTGTATAACGGTGCAATCTTCAATAAGCACTTTTCCCTCATAGTTCGAAAAATAGATGACAGATGGCAGCACTATAGCAAGCATTACAAAGAAGCAAACTTCACGTTAGGTTTATACGTACATGGACATTTCACATGTACCTATTTGTTAGGCGTTGCGCAAAAGAATATATGGTAAAACATTTTAATGGGAACATCGGCTTGTATTAGTACCTCGAGGTTGGGTACCCCAGAAAACCAACTGCACCACCACTGTGCCGTCGGCGGGGTTCAAACCCGGGCCCTCGCAATGCGTTTCCGTCACAATCACTACTTGACCACCACATCGTCATCTAGCTGTTGGTGACGCTGACAGAAAATACGCACAGCCTTTTCCGGAATACCTCAATAATACTACATTTAGACTTTATTCTCTGCCGAACACTTCAATTCTGTTTCAGAAACAACCGTCTATGTTACGGTCTATGAATAACGGTCTATGGCTTATTGGAAAATCGGTTTTTTGACTGAATACCAATATACAGCTTCCGTTACAAGTTCCTCAATTCATTTCTTGCAGAAACCAACAAACTGACGTTTCTATTCCATTTTACACAGCTGCAATCCCGGAAAAAAAAAGTGTTTCCCTAATAATTCAGGGATCACTTTAATTGGGTCTCTTCTATAGTTTGATAAAACGGCATGGGCCGTTTTACGGCTGAATACTTCAATTGCTGATATCATGGAACTTAATATATATTATAATTTTTAAAAAAAACTTCAAAATACTTCATATTATCCGATATTCATAAACACGGCAATTCGCTATAAGCGATATTTCAACACAGTTTTGGTATTGCAGTTTAACTGAGATGAAAAAAGAATTCGTTATTATCAGTAGTTCGCAATATACGATTTCGTTACAAGTGGGCCCGACAGCAATACAAAAAACGTCCACACACAAAATCTACACCCGTCAACCCAGTTTACGTTACTTCTATTTATCCACGTTCTGTTTGTGATCATAACTCACCAGTTCCCCGTCAAATAGGGAAATGAACGAGTCAATAACGTCAAGCAAGTCCTTCAATTTCCAAGGAAACAATCGCCATCCTTAGAAAGAAGAAGAAATAATGGCGCTAAATTTGAAATGCAAACCCCGTAGGAAACGGAATAGAGAAGGACGGAGAAAAAAAAAATCGGGAAGAAATGGTGCAAACAAACGGTTCTGGAATTCAATTTCCGGTTTTGGTTTAAAGCAAGGAAATAAGGAAGTGAAGAAAAAAAAATGTATGAAAAAAGGAACCCCGAAAACAAGGATGTATGCTTTTGAGATATAAATACGTTGAAATGCATCTATTTTCCATCGCAAGAGAACTTCATCTCGCTTTTGTATTTTCTGCGTATTTTCATTTGTGTGTGTTTGCGTATTTTCTTGTGAATCTCATTTCCTCGAGTCAGTTCCGTTGCACGGTTTCGCATCCGGGATAAACGGATCACTGATTTGGCGTCGTGAAAAAAATCCCGTACGGAAACGTTTCGGAAATGATATTTAACCGGGTACTACCACTTATGTATGTGTACTGTTAATTTCGCTTGGGATGTCTTTTAATCGTTGATGCATTCGATTTTTCGCATTTGATCCTTTTTTTTTTTTTTTTTTGAGTAAAAATTTAAATGTCCCAGTTGGGAAAGTAATCCGAAATCGTCGAAGGAAAAATAAATTCTAAATTGAATAATTCATTTACATGCTAACAAGTTTTGGGGATGTTCTCGATATAAATGCTCTTTTTGTTTTGGAACTGATGATTTTTGTCGTAGAAAAGTTATTCGACTACGTTCGGGAGCACTTTTCTATAAAATGGTACTTTAGTGATCTTTAATAACATTTTTTTTTTTTTTAAATGATGAAAACAATGATAAATTTTGGACTACCTATGCCATTTTGCATGAAAAAGTCATTTTTTTGTCAAATTTTGAGAAAAATTTAAATTATGTATTCTGAATCACAAAGAATAGAGCTTTCCTAAAAAGTAAAAAAAAATGAAAGTCGGTATTTTCTTCTAAAACGACGTTTTCAATGTAGTCGAATATTATTAATAAAGAGTATAGAAACCCGGAAATACTATTTAAAAAATTATATTTAGGATTGTATTGCTTATATGAGGCCTTATTGAAGACGTGAAAAACCTCAAAAATCACACATGAAATAAATGTATTGAAATAATATTGCATTCCAGATAAATAACTACCTTTTCTTCGTGTCCCAAATCATTGCGAAAAAAATTGGATTCAAACTTCAAGGTAAAAAAAAGGAAATGTAATCAAGCAATTACAAAAAAAATTAGCCTACTTATAACCACACATGTACTACAACCAAACGGAGAGTTGTTGTCGTTGATACGACACCTGCCAGTAAATTCAAAATATGAAATAGGAAGAAAATTACTTGCCCTTGTGTACAAAGCTGGTTTTCCAATTACAATTTAATGTTTATCTTCAAATTGGCTATAGGAATGAGCCTTTAAAGATGCTTCAGGGGTCAAATTAATGGGCATTTTCTATGATGAAATAGGTATTGTAAATTAAGTAAGTGATGATATAAAAAAATGTACACTAATCTATCTAACGCCGGATGAAGAATCAGAATAACTAAATTCAGTGGATTATTATGATGTGGGGAAGAGGGATCTGAAAAAAATTTATGAATTAACACATGGGAAAAGATAAACAGATAAGAAAAGAAAGATAAGAAACTCTTATTCAGCCTCTTTATCTCCTAATTGATAGAAACTGTAGAAGTTTTTCCCCCCATCGATGAAAGAGAGAATTTTAAAACTTTTTTTTTTACTGAATACTTTTTACCAATTTTATCATTAGACCTCTTCCCATATTCTGTGCCGTTCCAATTTCCCCGTTTACCGCTTTGATAAGTGAGCTAATCCAGGCGAGTGCACTAAACAATACGCTACAGAAGGTACGTCCTTCTGTAGCGTATTGGTTGTCTAACAATGTTGCTTGACGATTTTTACCCCATGGCTTCCCTTTCGAACCCTGTTTTTTTCCGTGGCCCCTCCCCCGTACAATAGAGGGCTTCCCCCAACATCATCAATTAGCGAATCGCTTTCAACTTATTGGATTGATTTTTTGTGTGAATTTATTATTTAACAGAACATTTTATAAATAAATGTCGATCTCCGTACCAATGATTTGGAGTTCACTTAGCTTATCTGTCATGGGGGTTTTATGTAAGGCCGTCGCAGCATCATGGGCTCCTCGGGCAAGCTGGTGACCCAGACATATCTTAAAATAATTGTACAATTAGCGTCAACGGCCATAATGTCAGATAACACCATGCCCCTCTGGACATTAGCTTCATGCGGCATCTCCTGTTGGAAATTGAATTCTGAAGATTAGTCACAAAATTTTTCTCACGCATATTTTTTTTTTCAAAGTGCTGCGTAGCTTTTATAACTATCTGTCATGGCTTCTCTCCCCCTAGATTCTCACCCGTGGTTCTCCTTAGGATATCCCATGATCCTGGTGGGGGGGGGGGGGGCATATTGTCCCACATTGAGAACCACTAGTCTATGCCTTACATATACTTACATATATGGGCATCTTTGTGGCCTCTTGTATTTGTATTTGTATGTATAGTGGATACATATATAGTCAAACCTCGTTAATTCGTCCACCGGTTAACACGTCACTCCGCTTACTGGATCACTTTTTGGTAGTCCCAATTGTCCTCACCACACAAGGCAGGAATATATATACATATATATATTACAAGACTTTTCAGAGATTTATAGATGGCGTATAATTTGCATATAAAGATCGACAGTTTCCCTACGAAAACGTGGCAAACAACATTTCTCAATTCCTTACCTTTTCATTGTTTATGGAAGATATTTTCACACACGGGTTATACGCAACTGCAGTTTATACGATAACAAATTTCTCAAAAATTAGCTAAAATTTGCATCTCTTGATTAGACACCACCGCTCATTCTAGGCAGGAAGTGGTAGTATTACGGTTATTATATAGATGGGAGTAATAGAATCATTTAAATATAATTATGGCAGCCCTAAGCTTGATAAAGAGAATTTATTTTTGAATTCATTTCTCTATTCTATTGATCAAAACCAATACGATTAGAATCAATGAGTGACGGCTGAATCTGAAAATCTCCGTTCAGCTGAAATGCCTATTGGATAAGTTATAAAGTTTGGTCACCAATCTTTCAGGAAAAGAGATTCCTCTCTCTCTCTCCCTCTCTCTCTCTTCAAACACGCAAAGGATATTTATTTATCCTCCACTGCTAACGACGCTGATGCGAATCCTCCATTTATTGGTATGGATATTGTTCACGCGTTGGAAACCTCTACTGTTTACCTAAAGAGGTAATAGGACCGCCGCCTATATAGGTCCAGATTCGCCGAGAGTTTGACTCACGACTATTAAACACCCGAGAGGAAATTTTCAAAAGTGGCTCCTTTTAATGAGAATGAGACAAATAATGCATACATTAAGTACGATGCTGGTGAATTAATGTTTCAGTGAATCAACAAAGCATATTAATCTTTGAGGAAATATTTTGATGTGTGCTTTTGTAAATTCTGGTAATGCTCTCACTGTATAGGTAGCATAGAATTATTCATGATAATCGTTCAAACTGGTATGTACTCGTTTCATGGTATGATGAATTTTCTATACAATATTTAATAATGACTATTTACGCAGAAAACTATAAACCTTCCCATCATAAAATTTGACTTGACCATTAATCCTTTCAGACCCAACAATCCATTTTTTTTTAGAATTTTCAAAAAAAAAATTTCATTAAAAACATATGTCGGAAAATCTTTGTTCTTTTAATTTTTGTTTCCAAATTTTCAATTTTTTTTAAATTTTTTTGTGAAGAAATAATTCACTCCGTTTGATTTTTTCACCCAAAAATGATGTAGGGCATATTCATCTGCACATACAAATTTTTTCCTGCATTTGATTACTAAACTTTATCTAGTGAATCACACTTTCCCGGAGGTACTCTTAGAAGCCATCTTAGAAAAAAGTTCAACTTTGAGTGCTGCCCTCTGATGACAGCTCCAAATTCACCATGTTCTAACTCAAAACTTACGCATTCCTGTATATAAGTCAGGGGATTAACTCCCTGATATCAAAAGAAAAAATTCTACAGTAAGAAAAGTAACCCACACATTTGTAGCACTAGGGTCTGAAAGAAATATAACGACTCGTTATAATAGTCTCGAAGACATCTTAGGGCATCCTCCCACGGTGATACTCAAATTGAATTGGAGTAGGCTCTACTTGAAAGTTGAGTTGAGTTGACTTGAATGAGACGAGTTCTCCCTCATACAGCGCTGCTAAAAAAATCTCAAAGCACTGGAAAATGAGTAAAAACGACGCAGTGTTCAGTTCACCTGCTTATCTCCCTTTACATTATGAACCGGGGTAGGAGAAAAAAAATCAAATTTTTAGCGATTCCAGCAGTGATAAAGTTGATGATATTTTATTATAATTATATATAAAATAACCATCCTATACTATTATTTCCTCCAAAAAAAGAATAAATAAAGGGAAGGAAATTATAGGGGGTAGATCCATTACATTGAAAATAACATCCATTGTACACTATTCGTTACGGCTAAAAGGAATCGGATTCCTTGCATTCTACAGAATTAATAAAGAGACGTACTTGGAATTAAGAAATCAGCTGATTACCTGTCACTCCTGATGAGTGACTGTTGATAATCCTTAAAGAAAGTGAATTTCGAGCTGTAAATATCCAATATTTGGGGATGGGTTATAGCTCTATAACATGAAGCTTCACTTCCTTTTAAGAGCTGACTACCCAGCTACCCAGAGCAAACAAATACAACTTTATTTATCTTGGGGGGGGGGGGGTTAGGGGTTTTCCCATATACTCACATACGCAAATGTTTGCTATATTTATGTTGCACGCATTCTATTCGAGAGAGATTTGGGATTAGGGTTGTGCACAGACAACATTACTCTGGAAAATAAAAGTTACATATATAATATAAATGTTTATCTTGTTACAAAATTCTTGGTGGAATCCCGTTGGTTAAAGTTTGTTTTCTTTGGTTTTCGACCTTCGAGGCATGAATTCAAACCATTAAGTCTCTCATTTGAAACCGTCTCTTTGCATGAATGAATAAACGTCAGGGCTCTGCCACCGGACCTGTCCCGTTTCCAAAATCTTTTCCAGCCCAGCTTCGTGACGAAGTCTGGAACAAAATTTGTGTAACTAACAGTCCGAGCAAGTACGTAGTAATGTTTCTGATTTTTCAGTGCTGCCATACTTCTTATGCAAACTTATTTACTTTATGCATACTTCTCTATATTGCAAATTATGGGTGATGTGTAATGATTGAAAATTAGTACCGTTGTTGGCCTGTTGCTCTCTGTAGTGAGGCTTTTCCACGGAAAATCTCTCCGTAGTGAGCAGGCAAACCTCCAACATGATGCTAACATAAGAAGTATTTACCAGAGTCACTCATACATTTAGAGTCACTCATACACTCAGAACACACATTCCCTCATGTACCAGTTGGTTAGAAATACCTTCCACAAATAGTTACACTATCAGTCAAAATTAGGCAATTTTTAAAATATTGAAGATATTCTATCAAAACTGGCATCATTTAACGAAAGTTAGCAACATTTGGTGAAAATTGGTAATATTTAGCATTCGTAACATTTCACGAGAATTTAGCCATTGTGATACTTGGGGCGAAGCAGCTATTTGTCCATTTGTCCGAGTTTTGTTTATTTGAAATCGATTAACTTGAATTTTCGTGATTCTGTCTTGGTAATGATGCGACACAGAGAGAAAAAAAAGTAAATTGCAAAGCTGTAAAGCATGGGTGACCGACCAACCAACCAGAACAGCTACAAATGTGGCAAAACAAGCAGTTTTAAAACTTAAATATTTCCAAATTCAAGTATCCTCTGCCGTTTATGAATGGAGGAAAGAGCTCAAATATATTTTGTTTTATTTCAAAGCCGTGTGTTTGGCATGAGATATAGTTGTATGTAGTTTTAGTGTGACTTAAAGTAAAATAAAATCGAAAAAATTTAAATGTTTGGAAATCATTCAGTGACATTTTTTTCATTAGCACTACCTTGAGAAAACACAAAGGGCTTGTGGAATGTTTGAAGCTTGACGGAAATGTTGCAGGAGAAATTTGAAAACCTCCACACACACAACTGTAATATAAAATATTATTCGATCTCGATTAATTGCCAATTTATGTATTCGAACTTCTTTATTTTGCAACTAGGAGCAATGCAATCATTACACTGCTAAAAAAATCATGTTCGCAAAGAACTTTGAATAGTTTTAAGTTATTTCCCCATTTTATTCGACACATTGTCACATTTACATCATTATCAGACATCAGTGGTCTTGTATTGATAATAACTTTAACGATTTGTGCTTGGCATAGTTTTTCGATGTGATTTGTATGTTGATTATGTATTACCATTGAAATTTAATTTACCCTTTATCTCGAAAACTACAGCCAATCTGACAAAACCAATGCCACATTCGAAATGAGCTCCCACATAACGAAATCAGCCCAAAATCATTGGAATATCATTGGTAACAAACTCAGTGTTTGGCAGTGTTATCAATTTATTATAAATATATAATAGGCTTTGACCTCTGCCCTTTACAATTGAAAAACACTGAATTTTGGACCCTGTGTACTTTAATTATATTGGATTGGAAATGAAATGCTTCAAAGTTACTGTTAGGTATCATATCGGTATCGATTGGTCATACTTACTTGCGACGTACCTGCATAGTAGGCAACGCGTTTCTTCCTCTGATAGTTCGTGCCGGGTATCTCGACGACGCACTCGAATGCCGTGGTCTTCGGCACCGTGAGCTCGCCCTGGCCAAAGTTTTTGTGCAGCGTCACGTTGTACGCTTCGTCCGAGTTCGTTACTGATGTCTGGACGTCTCTGACTATCGTCGGTGATTTCTGTGCGTGCGTCAGCTTGTACAGGTGGAGTCGCGGCCTCGGGTATAGCCCGGTCGCTTCACAGCTAACGTTCAGTTGGCTCACGGAAGCTCTGCTGTATTTCACTTCCATCGTTCTCGCTGGAACTGGTGAAAAAAAAAAGTGGACAAGCAAATAGAGATCCGACATTAATTCATCATAATAATTTCATTCAACTGCAAGCATTTGTGTTTACAATGGAACCTCCCGTAGCGGACACTACCCGTTTGCGGGCACCTTCCGTTAACGGATTATTAACGGATATTAAATACCGAAATAAAATATTAAAGAATTATTTAAAGTGATTTCAGACTAAAATTAATCTCAGAATTAATAAATTTTATCAGTATTTAATCAAAACAATTTTCAGAATTGGTAAAAAAAAGTATTTAAAAATTAATCAAAATTAATAATTAATAAAATAATTAATTTCAGAACAAATAAAAGTCTTCAATTATTTTTGCCCGCGTTCAACTTGGCACCCCTCCCCCTTCATCTAAGATGTCACTAAATTACATGAGTCAGTTGCCCGTGGGCTTCGTGGGAACTTTAAATTTGGTTCACCGTGTCTGAAAGGTGTCCTAAACCATCTTATATGAATCAGGAGGATCCGATTGATTCATTCCAATGCCTTGTGAATGACCACAAATTCAAATGAGAACAGTCAAAATGTACTTTTAACGCCAGGTTTTTCCTTACAAACGGATTCAAGAGATAAATATATAATCAGGATAACGAAGGTATCACAAAGTGTGGTCCATGCCACAAAATCAAGTTATTTGGGGAAATAATCTCAGAACCGTTTCACATTATGGGGATGGATTAGTCCAAAAATTTCGAGAAAGCCTCCTCTCAAGTAGAATCGCTCGGTCGTTGTTATGCAAAGACATCCAAAACGGAACGACTTACTTCTCCTCGAGTAGTTTTCTAATGTTCCCGAAGTCGTTGTTGTTGCACAATTGCATGCAATTACCGTGGGGGTCTTAGAATTTGCCAGAGCAACCAACCCCCCCCCCCACCACGCTGTAAAGATGACAGTAATTGCTCCGCGGCGTCGGTAATGTGGAATTTGTATGGCGCAAGAAGTTTTGTGCATTGCTCCAGGTTTTATAGCGTACCCGGAAAGAGAATCGAGAAGGAAGCGGATGAGTCTTTAGTGGCTCATTTGCCGAGTTAAAAGCGTAATCTTCGTGTTGCAATTACGTCTTGGCGGTTTGCAAGACATCTTAAACGATGTGTTTTCGGTTAATGGAATTAGGCTTCCAAGGGACAGAGCATATCAGCGCCATCTTTCCCTTTCTCCCCCTTTTTCTGTGTAATGATTATGGTGATCCGATAGTAAAGGTTAGAGAAGGTAAGGATATATATATTTGTGGAGATAATCTTATATCTTCTACGAATTCAGTTAAGCTGCACTTTCCGATATCTTCAGCGAGTAAAGATTGAAGGATTATTCGAAATGGATTTTGAAGATTAACAAGCGGATAGTTAATGTGTCATTTGTGAAGTATACTTCATCCTCTCATTATCTATATTAATTGTAATGCAGGATAGATGAAAAGTCCATGGCATATTTTAAAAATTAATTTAAAAAAAAAAAACTAACCACTTCACATAAAAAAATGTCTTTTGAGTGTACAGATATGCACAATTAACCACTTATCATGATGTAGAGTTGTTTTTTTCATAAATTTGAGTATATCGTCAAAACTCACAGATGGCATTGTTTCATAAAAGTCTACAGAACACATAAACATCGATGTAATGGTGTAGATTAGGAGTACAGGATATATTTGTCCCGCGGGGGGGGGGGGGGGAATGCGTGCTACCAAGGGATTCCATTCGGCCCGCGAAAGTTGTTCAGGTAGAAAAGTACCAATACATATAACATTATAAATAACTGGGTTACCATATCTCTTTCACAAAAACGTGGTATATCGCCAAAAATGTTGTGAACGCACGTATTAATTTTTTCAATCTTTCGGTAGCTATCACTATTACTATCAAGGCACGTAAAGTAACCAATTACAGCAGAAGAAACAGTCAAAGGCAAGTGAAGTTGCCAATCAGAACCAAAAAAATTGGCAAAGGCAAGTGAAGTTGCCAAATAGAACCAAAAAAATTGCCAAAAGCAAGTAAAGTAGGCATTTACTGCCTTAAAATTTTCAAAGGCAAGTAAAGATGCCATTTACAGCCAAAAAAAATTGAAACACCAGTAAAGTTGTCAATAACAACCAAAAAATAATTCTTGTAGAGAATTTACCTACGAAGGTTTTTTAACAACTGGCTGTTGCGAAGATATATTTTGGAAAGAGAGAAAGTTCAACTGCCCCTACGGGGAATCGAACCCACTTCCTTTCACGAGCTCCAAGGAAAGATTGAGAGATTCGGTGCCTCTGTAGTCTAGTGGTCTAGGGCGTTCACTCGGAAAGTGAAAGCGATTCCCCGCAGGGGCAGTTGAATTTTCCCTCTTTCCAAAATATATCTCCGCAACAGCCAGTTGTTAAAAAATCTTCGTATGATAGGGGAGAGTGACGTCATCCTTGTATGTAGAACTTGCCTGTTACCCCTAAAATTTCAGAAAACTTGCCAATCGCGGAAAATAATGGTATTGCTAATATTATGTGACTATAATTAATTATGACAATTAGAGTCATAATTACCATAATAAAAGTCATGAAAATAATTTACCTTCTTGATTTCAATAATTCAAGTTAACCTTGTTAAGAACAAGGAAAAACACGGGACCATCCATAAAAAAGGTTCGGACAGTCAAAGATACGAGAATATCGCGTGAAATACGGGTCATATGGTCACTCTATATATATACACGTTTAGGACTAGCGAGCGACAGAAACACGCATATGTGGTCCACGGAATCAAAAGGTTGTGCATCGTTGGTGTAGATGGTGCAAAATTTTTGCAAACCTTATTATGCAAGATTCAGAAATGAGCATTTTCTGATGCAATTTATAGCTAGTTGCTGAACACAAAGGAATGCAATCTGAAAATACCGCTTGTAGCTCGATTAGATGTTGCTCGAGATGTGTTCGAATGTAGAGCAAATAGTAAAAGGAAGTACATCAATTTCGGTCTATTTGTGTTGCATTTTATGTGTCAAGTCGAGTTTTCGCGATACAAGGCCACCTGTGAGTGAAATTCTGAACTATTTTGATCACTTTACGATCACAGACGAAATATTTCGTCCAAACGCCAGTGGAATAAATTTAATCCAGTTGTCTGTGTTTTCTTTTCTCTCTCCTCAACATCGCGAAGATTCATTGTAAACCTATGAATGCAAGTTGTTGTTTTTTCCTTCCCGTTCTTTCTATAATGTTGTTAGTGATTCCCCCCCCCCATATATTGTACGTACTATATTACATGTAGATACATTAAATGTGGGGAAGAGCGAAAAGAGGCATATACTGTGTACTCGCTTAACTACTTATCTATTATACTGTTTTTCCTTTTCTAGTTTTTTAACTTCCTTTTCTATTTTTTTAACTTCCTTTTCTATTTTTTAACGTCCTTTTCTACTTTTTTCTTTTTGCTTTCTTACTTTTTCTTCTATTATTTTCGTATCCCTTTCTTCTTTTTTTTTTTCCTAACGTGCGGTTGCCTTTCACACGAGGTTACCAGATTTATCGCCGGGCCGTCAAATAGAAATCATCCAAATTTTTTGCCAAAAGCTTGTACGTGACGGGGTTATAATATCAAGAACAAAAGTTTTCTACACCATTATGAATATTTTAATGCAAACAACACTTTTCCCGCCTTCAAGTCAATTGATTGATTATCTATTGATTTTCAAAATGTTTCAAGGACTTTTCACCCATTTTATCTAAAATAATCACGAAGGCGGTGCCACTAGTAAAAAATAATTCAACCTTTCATTAGTAACATCCAGCTGACACACATATCTTTCAAGCATATGCAAAGAAAGATATCCAGCCCTATGAAAACTCATACATGTTGAAAAAGCATTGTGATCGGATTCTCAAAACACTCACGAACAGGGCCGTCTTAGGAGTATCAGGGGCACGGGCCCAGTGATTCTTTTTTCTGAGGCACTACCTAGCAAATTCTCATGCTTACTCTCAAAATTCCAACTAATTCTCATTTTCGTGAGGCCCTCTTTTCTCTTGAGGGCCTGGGTCATAACTGAGTCAACCCATGAGTTGAGACGGCACTGGTCGTAAATTCTGAGTACTTCACACGAAATTTAACTGCTACTGAGAATATTTGTATAATTTTTAAAAATATTGACCATCAATTAGAACCATTCTTTTAAAACGTACCGAACACTGTCATACGTTGCGTCTTTGAATCCTGTCCAGCTAAGGATGCCACTAAACACGTGTACTGACCGCTGAGTTCCGTGGAAGGGTGCGGTATGCGCAGTGCACGGAACTTGGAGTACGTGTCGCCGGTGTTCACCGAGAAGTCCAGGTCCAGCTTGTTCTGTAATATACCGGACGTGTGCCTGGTGTTCAACTCCGGTATCCACTGGTATACCGGTTCGAGACTGTCGTTGAAGAACCATTTCACCACGAGTCGAATATCGTTTTCGTTGTATGCGTACTCGCAGTCTAACACGACTGATTCCTGCGATCCGTTCTGTACCCAACGCGGAACGGAGAGACGCCGGATTTCTACGCTCGCTGCAGCTGAAATAAATAGAAATATTATATAATAAAAAAACAATTTTTAAAAAATTGTGCTCGCAATTTTAGAAATTCGTTGAGAAGCATAATATTGCATTTCAAAACACTATACTTATACTTGAGAAGCATTACTCGGATTATCCAAAGGTGACGTAACTCTCCACTATCCATACGAAGGTTTTTTCTAACATCTGGCTGATGTGAAAATGAATTTAGGAAAGAAAGAAAATTTTCAACTGTCATTGCAGGGAATACGAAAGTGAGTCTTCGATCACTCTCCTTGTCTTTCAGATTTCATGACGACCGCGCCCTCCGGGGCAATGAGCTAAAACCGCGTGAGTGACAGAGCCAGCTTGGTCTGTTCTGTTCTACAATTGCAGGGGATCGACCCCACGTGATTTCACTGCCAGTGAACACACTAGACTACAAAGGCAACGAGTCCCAGTGTTTCCTTAGAGCTCGTGTGCACTGAACGGACCGTACATAAACTTGAAACAGGAATTTGTTGAAACAGGAAAAAGATTTTGAACAGGAATTTGAAGGGAAAAATGCAGCATCTACAATTAACCGTAATGAAATTTTAAGACTCGAGTTATAGAGACTAGTGTATCTTTTCAATTGTCAATGGCCATGGCAGAAATCTGAAATATAAGAAGTTTCGATTATGAAACACCTGATATTAAAAGCAAACATGATGCGAAATTTTTCTCGTAAATATTAAGCATTCGCTGATTTTACACGCACTTCCTTCTCTTTCGCGTATCACGCAATTCACGGTTGTTACAATAAATGATAAACCTCTCCATACAAACTGATACAGGAATACCATCAAGGATAGTAGAGAGGGACTAGAGTGCAGAGCCCATTATTTGCGTTTGCTATCCGTTACCAACACACCTAGTCGGCCATTAAACGGCGCATTAACTGCAGCGAAATGACTATACACAACGACCCATTACTAGGTTGAAGATGGACACTTGGTAATCAGTAGTAAGATCTGGAATTTATGGACAATCATGTGTTTGTGTGTCCCTTTCTATGATGTGCTTAGCTTGCACAGTGATGCCGCAGAGGGGATTAAGACTTGCGTTCCAGGGTCTGCAACTGTTATCTGCGCTTTGTCCTCTTCTACCACAACTTCCAAGGTGTACTATTTCCTCTTCGCAACGTGATTAGCATCTCCCCATGCCTACCCCCACCGTCCTACTGTATCTGTGTAGCAAGATATTCCAGTGGAACGCCTTCGTGCTGACTCTCGTCATCTCCGGAGAGAGGATTAACCCTGATCCGTCGAGCAGAAGCAGCGGTAAGCATAATTAAATTTTGTTGATTGGTTTCCAGCTCAGTACCCACTGACAGCTGTTTTCACTGCCTTGCCATCGTGGGTGCTGCTACCTATTATCATCATGATGAAGCTTCATAAATATCAATAGACCATGTAAAATGTGATCAGCGATATTTTGTTTTACAATGGAGTATATAAATATCTCTCTTGAATGCAATTATACTATCATGATTTCACTTGGATGTATGAATAATTACAATACGTAATACGGTTTTTGTTCTTGGTTAGCAGGCCACGTTTACCAATGGTATACGACTGAAAAAGACTGAATACAGCAATTTTTTGCTTTAAACTTTGCTTTGATTTTGTAGTAAGGAGATCGATATTTGTTAATTGAATATTTACCATTGGCTAATTGGATGACTGGAATATTGAAAAATGATTTTAGAAACACTTTTCGCACTGATAATAATTTAAAAAACTGTAATAACTTATAATATAAGTCACATATCTAGAGACTTAGCAGAAAATATGATCTGAGTTAAAATAAAATTTTGGAATTGAAAATTTTTAAAAGAATTGGGACTTTCCCATCTTTGTTCCCAGATACATTTCATATTCTCCTTTTTCGCTCCCTGAAATACTTGTCAAGATGTTTCCGATGAAATGGAGAACTCTTTGGTGAAGGTGCTCTTTTAGGTAAGCACCCATGCTTTCTCTGAATTTTTCGAGATGAGCGTGGAAGATGCGATAAGTCATACTCACTGAAATTACAGTAAAGAAACACAAAGAACTTCTTAAAAAAGTCAAAGACCGATAAAGAAGCTCGGAATATATCTTTTCGTCTGCTTAACGGGTTCTTGGATAACCTTGTAAAAACATGAATAAAAGTCCGTACAAAAATAAAATATTCAATGTGTCACCAAATGGCATATCGCATTCCCCACTCTCATCCTGAAAAATTCAAAGAAAACATTTGTGACTACCCCCAAAAAAGTATCTTTTATCTTTACCAAAGATTTCTCGACTTGGAGCATCTATGTAAAAGAGATATCGCGGAAACATCTTGATTTGATTTGATAATTGACATTATTATTTTTAGGATCGAAAAAGTGGGAAT
Organism: Pholcus phalangioides; assembly: GCF_987345545.1. Classification (NCBI taxonomy): domain Eukaryota; kingdom Metazoa; phylum Arthropoda; class Arachnida; order Araneae; family Pholcidae; genus Pholcus; species Pholcus phalangioides. The sequence continues at coordinate 22,846,385 of NW_028301608.1, forward strand.
TTATGAAATATATATGAGAACAAAGATTTTTTTTTAAAGTACCGTTATATGTACTTTTTAAATTTAAAATTTTATTTTAAATCGAATTTTTATTTTCTCTCAAATGTCTAGTTACTTGACTTATATTCCAAAAGTTATTTAGTTTTTAATATTATTATCAGCGCGAAAAGTTCTTTTCTATCATTGTTCAATAATCCAGTCACCCAATCAGTCAACGGTAAATAGTTAATTCACAAATATAGATCTCCTCACCACAAAAGTAGAGACAGAGTTCGAGGGGAATATAATCATCATTTTCCTGATTATTTGGGCTAAAGAAACACAGAAACTAACCAGGAACAAAGAAAAAAGTTGCGTGCGCGTGTGTGTTATGCTTCCATTCAGCTTTCATTTAGGAAGATGGAGCTCGATGCTCTGCTACTACTTGACAGTACATGCACCTCGTGCACATTCCTCTGCAGAATTTAAAGAAAGGAATTTAATGAAGCTTGATACCGCTATGAAGTGGAGACATCACTTCCTCAGATTTCAAAACGTAACCGTCACGTTCACAAAGTTTACATCCAATGTCATTTGAAAATTCAATATATATTATCAAGTCATAGATGTTTCCGAAGCATTTATGAATAAAAACTATACTCAACGTATTACCAAGTGTCCAAAAGGGAGAAACTGCTACTATTGTTTCTAAAACTAATTCAAATAGTGGGAAAATTATCGGCAAAAAGAGGGAAATTTCGATGCAATTTCTGTCCCGTTAAAATGATAACATATCAGTTTTGATGTTTCTCAAAGTTATGTGCGTCCTTCAATCACAAAAATACAATTGGTAGAATTAGCACCTCTTGAAAGAACGGAAGAAATGTACTCCTTTAACATTTGATTCAAAATTCGTCGAAATATCTGGAATAGAAATCATTGATTGTCACTAGTTTTTACGTATTAAAGCGAAAAATCACGGAATGAATATAGGGGTGATCGTAAAAAAAGCTAGCAGGAACCGAGAATTCAAACAACAGTGTGTGAAGTAAAGACGCCAGGATCCTGTCTCTAGTGGTGTAGATGGTAGCATGCTTCCTCGATTTGCAAGAAGGCCTGGGTTCGAGTCCGGGCGGAGCGTGGATGACTTTTCTTTCATAGTTCAACTCGAGATATAACCAGAAAATATCTGTTTCGTTGAATTCAAACGCTAGATATCTCGACAAAACCTTCATGCTTCAAAAAACATAGCAAATTTTTATTTTTTTCTATTTTATTTTTGTTTTATTTTGTTTCCTTTTTATTTTTTAGATTTTACTTTATTGAAACTTGAATTTATTTTAATTTTTATTCTCTATAACTTTATGTATTTCTAATTCATTTTATTTTATATTTCTAATTTTTTTAAACACTTTATTCTTGTCTTCAATCATATTCCCCTATCATGGAATAAATTTCTCTTTTTCAAATGATAGTTACAAATTTTAAGATTCGACATATTTTTCAATGGAAGCCGTACAAAATGTTCAATTTGTAATGTATCTTTCCGATTTTCATATTACAGTAATGAGCTATCTCTGCTTAGTTTCTTTTCTTTTGCTAATGCATATTCATATTTGCCTTTGATAAAGTATAACTACAAAATCAAAATTGTATTGTTATTTCTTTCTGACACCTTCCCTGAAATCCCCTTTATTATAACAAAATCAAAGCATTCAAAACGTATAAAGTATCGTCTTTTTTTATTCTAAAAAATATAAATGCACAAGTCAGTCTCTAAATTTTTTGCTGCAAACAAAAATAAATGAACATTCTTAAACTATAAAGGAGAGGGAAATCTTTTTTTTGTGAATAAATATTCCCAAATTCGTGCAAGGTTCGATTTCCATTCATAACAACGATGGACACGCTAACGTGAAAAGACAATAAAACTGCTCAACGACCATGAAATACCTCATCGTAAGCCATAACGTCCACGTTTTCGGTTTAGAAATAACCATGATTTACATAAAATATGCAAAAAATGCCTTCTCTCTTCTTTTCCAGGCAGTTTATAGACGTGGAATAAAAAAAAAAGTTAAAATGGATGGGGAAAAATCAAAATAAAATCCTATATTTCTTTCTCTACCTTCCCAACATATATTTCCTCTGAATCGTGTGTTGAAAACGTAATATTTTCAAGCAAAGTAGACCTATCATGGGTCCGGGAATTTTTGAGAAAAAAATTATGTTGTGTAAACAATAACCTTTAAAATAGGATTAATACTAACAGATATGTAAAAAGCACTAAATGCAATGAAATATTGTTATAACGATGTCTACAGACCAAGAAAAAAAAGATCGTTGTACAGGGATTATTTATATCTAGAGGCAGCAGTTTAGCATTACAGTATAACATTTCCAAACAAGACGAAAAAATATCGTGCTAGAGGGATTTATCGTTATATCAAGTATTGTTGCAGCGAGGTTTTGCTTTGGTTATTTTAGTGAAATATCACAATAATTTCATTTGATGTTCAAGTATGTACAACGATTTCTATCTGATATGTTGGTAATACTAATTATTGCTATTAAATTATGTAAAACCAAATGAGGTAAAATTGCAAAAATCATTTGTTTATACCCTAATGCTTACAATTATTTCTAAAATATATTATTTTGCTTGTTTTTCTATTGAAATGGTCTCCATTGGGTTTTATTTGAATATGTCAAAGATTTTGAGATTTTCAATTCATACTTTATTCATGATGAATGTAAAAATTTTATTTGAAAAATTTTCAATCGATTTGAAATTTTATTGTACTTAGAATTCTCTCTCATAATATTGAGTTTTCAACTCAATATTGCGTGCGTGCTTGCGTGCAGTACTAACAAAGTTACTAAAGTAGTACAAATACATTAAACAACAGTATTAGTAGTAATTATTTTAGTCATTAATTTCGGTTAGTAGGTCTCTCTTGATGAGGAATTCAAAAAATTGCATCCTCAGGAGAAAACCGGGGATTCAAAAATAGATGGTATAGTCGTTCATAAATATATAGTGACCCAGATCTAATTTATTGTACAATTATATTTGTATCATTTCTATCTAATACTCTGACTATAAAATATCAATGATGAATGAATTAAAATATATTGGTCATGATTTATTATACAGGGTGTTCTGTTAATGAACCGGCAAACTCAGACGGTTGTTAGTACGCATCAAAAGGAACAAAAATTGCAATGGAACATGGAGTCGTAAACCACGTTGAGAGGATAAAAATCGGATGCAGGTTTCGACGTCACTCTAGGACGACAAAAAAGTACAATCATAACTACAAAAATAACGAACGCGCTCGAAGACACCAGGTATGTTTTTGATGTCTCCGCTATGGGATCCTCCGATGTATCCACAGGCGTCGCATAAATGGTAATAACGTCAGATATGGTGAGCGAACCCATGAACGCATTTAGCGATCAACTGACATCCGTCTTTCGTCTCCTCTGGACTCAGAGCCTGCATGCGGTTTTCGCGATTTTTATCCTCTCAACGTGGTTTGCGACACCATGTTCCACTGCAATTTCTGTTCCTCTTGATGCCTACTAAAACCCTCTGAGTTTGTTCGTCCAATTTTAGAACAACCTGTATAGTGAATATAAAGGGTATCCCACATAAATTCGTAAATAATTTAAAAATTCATGAAAATTGAAGGATTTGGTATCATTAAATTTGGTTTGCAAAAAATTTATTTTTAAAAAGGGGGATTTTTTTAATAACAAAATAAGTTTAAATGTCAATAAAGAGGGTGGCACGAAAGAAAATAACTATAAATATTGAAATCAGAGTCCCTTGAAATGCAGGGTGTATGATCAGCTTAATTCCGAATTTACCTGTTACAGGAGCTTACATAAGGATGGTTCATTGTGATGTCAACATGGGTGGATCATGCACTATCGGTGAAGTTGTTTCACTGCAAAAATGAATCCCCGGCTGAAGCTCCACGAACATTTCGGATACAGAGGAGATTGAAGAAAGACTCAGGTCGAACCGCTCCTGAAAGACTAGTTTAAAGTGCTCTCTATCAACAGAACTTGGAACTTTCTTTTTCAGTTCGAAAATCTCCCTTTTTGAGAATAACTTTTCACTAACCAATTCCCCCAATTTTTATGAATTATTAATTTACCTACGAACCAATGGGAACGTTATATACAATACCCTGTTCACGTCATGTACAATATCCGAAATACCATATCATTTCTGACGAATGTCCTGATTTAAAAAAAAAATCTTGATGATGAATACCATATTTTACTAAATTCGAAAATGGTCTCGTTCAAATATGACACAACAGAATATTTCAGAAATATAACGACTGGCTTCATAATGCTTCTAGAGGGTCAATTCTCACAACAGAACTTCGGCACGTATATGATAGACAACATAATTCACGAATTCTCCGAATCGTTACCAAAAAAAATCCTGTTCTTAACTCTAACATTCAAAGGTTTCCGGAAACTAATGGATGTTTACTCGAATCATACAAAAAAAAAATGTAAGACTAAAACCAAAGACCCGGCTGCGAGCGATTTCCTGCCTCTTTTGCATATCATTCCGTATATTTTCCATTATCAAAGGAACAAGTCGAACCTGGGGCGATAGGTGGCACGTTATCCATACATCCAAAGTATTCTATATTCATAAGCAAGAAAACTTTGCAAGGCGAAAATAATAATAATGATAATATAAAAAGAAATAGGGTGGAAAAGGAGAATATTTGCAGTGTGCATATATAGCCCGAAGCAAAAGCCAATGCTTATCGTTTCCTTAGCTTTTTTTTTTCTTGTAGCTTCATCTTCAGCATTCAATCAGCGTCGCTCAGTGTGGAAATACCCCTTTCTAAATATATGTTGTGTATGTATATCTAACATGACGGTTGAATGATGAAATGAAATATAAAAAAATCGGCAAACCATCGACGTCTTTTGATCTTCCCGTAGAAAAATAAGCAGAGTGAGGTTTACCACGTTCAATGCCCCCCGAAAAAACTGATAAAATATATCTTTGCCAAGCTAAGGCTTTCTTGTGCTATCTTGCCTTTGGGGGAAGTTCCAAGTCCCAGAGAAAAATCCGGGAAAAGTCTCGTGCTCCAGAGACGGCCATGGTTGGTATGAAACGGTTGGGCAGGAGAAACATACATATATATGTATATAAAAAAAAGTTTTATCCCATCGCTTGCATGTTGAATACCACCGAAGACTCGTTACTGTTATGTACGTGATTTGAATGATGTCGAGGACTTGGCTCTGGGGATGAATAATAAAAAAAAAAATAAAACGTTTTTGGTACATCGTGAATTCGACTGCATGCTCCAATCCTCCAGAATTCTATTTCGTGTGTCTGTGTGTGTAAAGCTTGCTATATATCAGAGATGAAAGTTGAGACGTAACGTAAGATAGGAAGAAAAAAAAAGAATATATTCCTATGGATGAGTGAATTTTTTTTCGTCTTATTTTGGAAACGCAAATGGCTCATAGGGATTAAAATTGTATAAAAATAAAAATTTCCCGAAGCTGGATTCTTAGCATTTTTTGGCCTCGTAGTTTGAATTCTAGTGAGTGGGAAAATCTAGCTTCTAGCGTTTTGCTTCTTTCAAGTTTTTGTACAAATTTTCTGCAAAACGTGATATTTACCACTTTAAAAGGGTTTTTTTTTTCGTTTCTTGAATATCATGTTCAACTGGGAGTTATCCAATACATGCTCTTAAAATGATCTATAAAGTTTTCAATAGGCTTTGAAGCGAGATAATCGTTGGTCAGAAAATTTTGGCATGTGAAAAAACTGAAAGTGTTGCGAACCCAATAGTAATAAATTCTATTCATGTTTTTCTTATGATTATTAAGCCCAGAAAGAGATCATCACAATGTTTTCCCTTTGATTGATATATTTTCGACTGATTTTAGCTCTACATATTTTCCTGTATCACAATCGAACTTCAAGAAGAACATTTTCGAGTTGTGATAATTTAAAATTTTAAATTTTATTGACAATTATAAGGTTTTCTCTTGTACTATTTTGCCTTTTGGGAAAAAGTTCCAAGTCCCAGAGCAAAATCCGTGGAAAGTCTCATGTTCCGGAGACGACCGTAGCGTGGTTCGAAACGGTTTGTCAAGGAAAATATGTAACATAAAAAAAGTTTCATCCCATCGCTTGTGCGTGATGAATACCACCGAAGACTCGTTACTGTTAAGTACGTGATTTGCATGATGTGGAGGACTTCGCTCTGCGGGATGAATAGTAAAAAATAAAAACGTTTTTGGTACTTCGAGAATTCGACTCTATGGTATTTCTCTAATTCTCCTATCTTCTATAATTGTATTTCGTGCGTCTGTGTGTGTAAAGCATGATATATATCGGAAATGAAAGTTGAGACGTAACGTAAGATAGGAAAAAAAAAGTATATATTCCTATGGATGAGTGTGTTCTTTTAGTTTTTTTAAGAAACGCAAATGACTTACCGGGATTAAAACTGTATAAAATTACGAAACTTTTTCCGAGGCTCACTCCTTAGCATATTTGGCCTCGTAGTTTGCCTTGTATCAAGAATGATTGAGTTTCTGGAAGGGTCACGTATCAACTGGGGGATCACAATCATTCTACGGTTCAAACTTGGCCCATTGAAAACATTTTCAATGATATAAATGTGATATGAATGTACAGAATGATAAGGAATGAATACAGATCTGGTTATGGACGTTGGGAAATAAGAATAGGCAGAGCGCTTCATCTTTTGTTTTGCCATTGAAAATCGTATCAATTACTATTACTTAATCGTATGTGCAACTCCTAAGATCTGAGGAATTTAAACTGGCCGGCTTTTTCATGATTGAAAAAATTTTGTGTATAACTGACCAGAGTTTTATTACAGCGTCTGAGTAGTGCATATTTTGTGTTACAGAAGTGTTGTCCTCTGTATTCCAGTTAAGAACTGAAAGTTGATGATACCTGAATTCCTGTTTTTCTCACAAACGTATGTCTGTGTGTGTATAAGTAAGTAGAAAATATACGTGGAGAATATAAAATCAAAAAAATTTTAAATAAACAGTGCCAATTATTTTTACCTTTTATTATTTTGTTGTATAGAATAATAAAATATTTTATAATATAATACAGTTTATTTTTGAATTGGCAGAGTAATGGTGAACGGGGTTTAATGGATTGTAACTACGGTTTTTTTATTCATTATTAGCGGTTACGGGTCTGTGAACGATCAGAAGAAATATAAATTAAGCAGCGCTCTTGAATTTGAATTGATGCTACATGCCTAAATATTATGATTCTTGAAAATTGAAGTACACCACCATGTCGGCCCTGATAAGAATATATTCTTTTCAAAAGAAAGACATCTCTTTTGGATTTCCTTTCTGCTTTTCATGCTGGGGATGATTCTGATTGGTGTAAATTTTTACACACATTTAGTCGCATTTATCCACTTTTAGTCACATTTATCCACTTTTAGTCTCATTGAGTTAATTTGATCGCATCTACACATATATTTAACCGCATTTTTCTTGTCCTCTTGGGATTAACTGCATTACTAGGTATCCATGAGGCTTCGTTTGGCACGCGTCTAATTATAGTTATTCTTCTCTGTTAAAAGAAAAAAGCCCCTTATATGGTGTGAGGTTAGCCTACAGATTCACCGACTTTAACTATTTTGGCAAAGCGCACTACTGCTGCGACTGTTGAATCGACTGGGTAATGATGAATGGGGTTTGATGGGTTATAATTACCCATTGGAACCCTGGTATCACCAATCATGATTTCCAGGTTGACTCATTTTATTATTTGTTTGTTTTATTTATTTTTTTATCATGCAACTTTGAGCTGTGTATCCTAATAGGTCATCTGTAAGAATATTACAATATCACCCGAAAATGCCCGATAATACTTCAAAATCCCTCAACAAATTTGAAATGTCTGTACTTCCAGACAATGAGAAAAAATTTGCGTTGCACGTATCTAATGGTAATGTTACTTCTAGTGAAAAAACCAAAATATTCCTAAAAACCATCATTCAGGAAAATATAACCGGCATTTCAGAATATTTTATGAAGTTTAAGAAAGAAGAAAATAAAGCATTTCACTTTAACGATTATGTGTATGGCATACTTTGTAATGCACATCCTATTTTTACTCCAAAAATAAAGGAATCGAAAAAGAAATATTTTACTCTTCTTCCTTTATAAAAACAGGAAAAATACTTCAATGCGGTAACTGCACATATTTTCCCATATCTTTTTTGTTTTGTCTAAGAAAAATCTTAACGACACTAAATCTCTTATGCGCCAGTAATTCTCGGCCATATCGCCCGGCCATAATGCACGTGCCAGCCGTAAGAATTGCTTCATTTGCATAAAATATGTAAATGCACTGACATTCTGACACTTTATTTTTTTTAAAGAAACAGAAGAAAATAAGAATCTACCACGAAAAGAGCGAGAAAGTAACTGTTATCGAGATCAATTCTAACAGCTTTCAGTCTTTCTTCGTGGTTTTTAGGGGCGAAGTCCCACGCACGATCCGTGTTGCATCTGCGCTTTTCTGGAATATTTATTTATTTATTTTCTGATCCTCCTATACTTCGGAAAGTAACGTGAATTCATATCAAGTTTTTCTTCTAATTTCAGAAGCTGAATGAGCATCACGATTTAACTGGATATACAAGCTTCTACCAAGGATAAGCTTTCACTTTGTCCCAAATTTCACAGCAGATATCTGTGCAGCCGTCGACTTGAAAAATACTAAAATACATTAATATACAAATACTTTCAAAAATGCTTCCAATTTCAAAAAGTGTTCAAATGGTATGCAGTAACTCAAAATCTTACAATGTGTTTAAGGGGGTCATATACATAAAAAGACAATGTGGTTAAACTTACATTTATTAAAATGCAGATCCCGCTTTGTAAAGGCATTTTCAAAACATTCCACATTTTTGAATGCAATATTTAGCAATATATAAAATCACTATGTAATTTGACAACTCATCACTGTGTTGTCAAGTATTCATGGGCTCAAAAGATGTCATTTTTACGAACGCAAACAGAATGAACTCAACCATTTTATTTATTTGTTTTTATTCACAATAAATGAAATTATATTTTTGACAACTGTATTGTTGTCAAAACAATAACTTGGCGATTACGGAATTTTTAAAACTTTGAATTCAATATACAGTTCGAAATTTATGAAGTGCACCCTTAATCATTGGTGACAACTACATTCCGTTAAATTTTCATGTTACTTTCACGATAAACTTATACATTTTGTAACTTCAAATCCGGGTGTTAGATAGTAGCACTAGATCAACACAACCAGACTTTCAAGTATTTCAACCACTGCGTGGTTGGCCTTCGATACCTTCGATATCTTCAGACGCAACTCACTGATTCGGTGAATAAAACGAAAAGCAATAAACAACGAGATGATAGTTAAAGCATAGTGAAATGCTCCTACCCCCCCGCCCCCAACCCCACTACAAATAAATATTCTTAAACATCAATTTGTAAAAAAAAATATTATTTATATATTTAGAGATGGCATATTTATGCAAATTTGATAATCGGTATTCTTTCTAGAAATATGTGACCCCCACAATCTCTCCTATTCTTCAATATTTCATTAATATTAATAAAATATTACTAAAATATTAAAACTCTATTCCAAGGGACCATACCTGATCCTAAAAAACTCAATTTTTTAAGACAATTTTTCAATTCAATTTTTATGTAGGATACCATAAAAATATATAGCAAAACGGAACTGTCTATTCTCATTTTTTTTTCCGTTTCAAGAAATCTGTATAACTTTGAAAGAAAATCGGCAAGACAAGATTAAAAATGGCTAAAGATATCCGACATACAGTATAAGTGACGCATTGCTTCTCTGTTCTTTTACTTTTTTTAATCAAAACCAGATTCCCATTCTTTTCGTTGTGAAAAAACTTTGGATAACGGTTCTGTGAACTTTTATTCCGATTCTTCTTCTCTGTTTAAATTCGTTTTGTTGTTTTCTTCTATATACATTTTTTTTTCATCTCCCAAGTGAATCGAACACAAACGCCTAACGTTTTTTGCATACCATGCTCACAGAATGACAGAAACAGCTGAGATTCTCTTTCTCTTTTTGGATAACAAAATAAAATGAAAATAAAACATTTCTCTCCGTGTGTGTTTCGCTTCTCTGTACCGTTTTCTTTTTCTTTTAAAGAATATTCAATTTTTTGAAAGCTTTTGCTATGAATTCCAAAAATATCTCTCCTCATTTTTTTTCCACTTTTTCTTTTACTACTTTCATGCTCTGCTCTTTGCAGCTGGGTTTTTAAGAAACTATACGTTTTCAGTTCGAATGCTTTTACCTGTTTGTTTACTATTCAATTTTAATGGTTTCTTCCGATTTAAAGGTGTGTGAAATATTTGTTTTTTTTTTTTACTTTTTTTTGAAAAGATAATTAGTTTCATTTTTCTATTAATTATAGGTTAATTAAAGAATTTTCAATTTTTCCGTACTATTTCAACCGTTCATAATGGTTTCGAGAGTTTTTATTGATGAAACGATTCAAAGCTTAACCCTTTATGGTCCCGCGTGTATATTTGAATACATAGTGTAAATACCTGCTCAAACTAAACTCCCTAACCTTTTTTTTTTTTTACCCAATTTCTTTTCCCATTTTTTTTAGTAGTTTAGAAATATATATTTAGAAATAAATATTTTACTGTCACTTCAGTACAAAATACAACTACTTTTTAACTAGAAAAAGGTCATCCCTTGTTGGTGTCAACCTGAGGGGGGGGGGGGATTAGAAATAAAATTCAAGATAAAAAACCAGAGAAAACAATTTCATCTGTTTACAGATAACATTAAAAGAAAATGATAAACTCTATATTTTACTCACATACAATCAACTATTTTAAATCATTTAAAAAATTACGCTATTTTCTATTAAATTGCTGAGTTGATGTTTTGTTTAAAAATGTGCTAACAACATCAATTTACATCAGTTTTAAAAAAAAAACACAGAAATTAATCATATAGGGTTAAACCGGAACCTCCTAGAGATAGAAGGCCTCTGCACTGTGCCATCATTCAGACTACCTAGCAAGTTTGGCACATTGTGAAACACAGCATCCTATTTCGTTTCTTCTTACTTTGGCGTAGAATCTTCCTGATTGGCTCACAAATACCGCATAGTGATTGGATGTGGGGCATATAAAAAGCCAGTTCTGAGCCCGATCACTTCTTTTTCTCACAACGATGATACTACTTCACCAAACACCAACTCTGGCCATATCGCTATATTGCAATTTACTGCCATTAGTGAGATGGGTTGGAAGTGAAGGTGCTGTCTATCGGTGGTCACCTCGAGTTCGTTTGGGAAAAAATCTTATCTATATCCTCCCTTGGGTTCGAACTCAGGACCCTGACAACAACCTTCACGATGGTAGACCAGCATCTTACCACCATGCCACTCGGGCACTACAACGATGATCTTCTATCTCTAGGAGGTGCTGGTTAAACACCTTGTCAGCTGAAATTATATGTTGGTTATCTGTTGCTTTTCTTTGTCAAGTTAGAACAGAATTTACGATTTAAGTATAAGCTGGAATTACTCTTGATGGAGTAATAAATAATTCAAAACTGCTGTGGTTGAAATCGGATTAGTTTTAGTTTTAATCTTTATGATTTAGGCAAAATACGGTCACTTGAAAAGCAATTATTCTCTAGATTCGAAGTTTATTAAATCGTGGATGAATGAATCCTAGCCTGTCATATGTAAGTAATAATGCTTAAAAACATTATTATTAAATTAAATGACACGTGGTAATACGAGTATTTGTATAAATATATATTTTTTTATTTTTCCTACCGCTGAAAGTACTTTAGACTTTCAGCAGTTCTGTAGTAAAGTTTCGTAGACTTTCAGCAGTTATCGTAAGTTGAATTCGGTTGATAGGGCATTGCTGATTAAATTGATCTGCCTGAGAGGGGGAACTAGCCTACGACAGTTGCGTGCATACAGATTAAAATATCATCAGAAAAATGAGATTTTGAACAAATATGTAGTTTGGTTACTATAGAAAACACCCCAGATGATAGTTGAATTTTTCTTCAAACGCGATATTCGTACGGATTTTTTTTTTTTTTTTTTTTTTTTTTTTTTGAGTTTTAGGAATTTTTTATAAAAGCGAAAGACATTTTTCGTTCTCATATCACTGATCATTCTGGAGGTTTTTACAAGAATGGAGAAATATTTATAAATATATTTATAAAATTTATCACTCCAACCTAAATTTGATGAAATACCTAATAATAAAATTAATAAGCTATCTTTATAAATTAAATGAAATATCTAATAATAAATTTACTGAAACATAACGTAATGAAATTACTAAAAAAAATGAATGAAATATCTAATTATAAAATTAGCAATATATCTAATTATAAAATTAGCAATATATCTAATTATAAAACTAGCGATATATCTAGTTATAAAATTAACAGTATATGTGATAATAAAATCTGTACTCAAGAGACAGAGGAATGTAACCTCAAAAACGTCCCTCCGGTTCTGAAGAAAAGTGATAAGATATCTCTAACATTAATTGATATTTATTCATGCATCGACTATTGAAAAAAAAATCCCTAATATATGTTGCACTGTATACTCAAAATCACTTGAATGCACCAAAACCTCGGAGCGAAAAGAAAACCAACATAAAATAGTTTATGTTTCAATGTACCAAGTTACAGTGACTTTCAGTTATTACACTTTGGTTGACAAACTACAAATCAAATTAAAAAAAAATTGTATATACATATTTATCATGTTCCATTACTTTAAAAATGCACTTGCATATTTATGGTACCCTTAACCATAAATCTCTAAAACAATTTTAAATGTTCAAAATGGCAATAATAAAAAAAAAAATCTTAAAACTCAGACGGGCGTTGTGTATGCCATCAAATTTGCATTTGCATCTTTTTTGACAGCAAAAAAAAGCGTATTTTAAGTAAATTTTTGTTGGCTATATTTTTCTTAGGTCATACATTTGAACTAACTAAAAAAAGGGCGTAAAAGAAAAATATAATAATAAGAAAATAAGTCATAACATATTTGTTTTTCTTTTTCGGGAACACATCGAGCAACAGGTGCACTTAATGGATAAATGTTTTTTTTCTTACCACTTTTTCTTTTCCTATTATAAAATAAATTGGAACATTAGCTTAGAATTATATCTTATTCGAAATCGTTAAGTGCTTAGTTTTTGTTCTTTTTTTTTCCTTTAACACTTTTTTAATACTATTTTATCTTTGGCTTCGTTCAATATTTCAACCAATACTTCTTCCCTTTCCGAAAACCTGTGTTTAAGTCAAGAAACGTTCAAAACGCACAGAAGTGTTTAGTGTTTCATCGTTTAGTTCTATTAATGAAAATTCCAATTCTCCTTCCTTCTTCAAACATGTCTGATGTTTTTCCTGTATTACACGCCTTTGTTGTTCTTTATCTACGATGTATTATCAAATAATTGATTTTTATTTCTTATCGCTAGGACTCGGGTTTTCATGACCTAAAAATCTTGAAAATATGCTAGCATTATTTCTTCAGTTATTGCTCCTTCTAATATTAAGTTAAAAAATTAACACATACGAAATACATCAATTTTTACTATTTTAATTAAAAATCTCACCAGATTCAAAATAAAAACATGGCTACCTTATGCACAATAACTTTTTTCAGTACGTTCTAGAATCGCGATGAATTTTATGAAATGCAGTTTCAAATGTTTAAAATAGACTGCTTTTGTTCAGTTTCTTCTAAAAATATATTTGAGGAAACTGCTTTGCAAAGGTTTTTCTTTTTTTTTGAAAATTTGATAAAAATTAACAGATAGAGCAATATTTGAAAAAGACTTGTCATAAACAAGACGTCCAGTTTTCACAATCTCGTTGATTATTTCTCAAACTCAATTGCAACGTTGCTGTACATTAAATCAGTTTTGAATCAGTCTCGAACTTCTAACATATTTAACAAAATATTATAAAGTGGTACCATCGGCCCTTCTTCTGTCATTTCCTTTATCCTCCAGATGATAAGGTTGGGGTTTTCGGTCATACATTTCTACGTGATTTTGTTTTGTTTTTGTGCTTTCTACCTCCCCTAAAAATTTGTATGTTGAGTTATGAACACCCTGTATATATGTGTGTGTGTGTATAGAAACATCCCTGGTTTTATAAGCCGCAAATAATTCTCATTCGAGTTAACAGGGAAACTAACATTCAAATAAAACTATGTTCTGCACTTAACCTGTTTTGAAAGGGGTTTTTTTTTTTGGGGGGGGGGGAGTGGGAATTTTAAAATTTAAATTGCTGATTAATATCATTGGAAAATATCTGGAGTAAAATTTTAAGTTCTCAACTAGATCAAAAAATAAATGTGTATACAATTTTTTTACAAAAAATTTATCAGAATTTCTGAAACGAGTACGTCTGAAACAAAACAGGTACCGTTAACAGCGGTGACTTTGCCCAGTTTTAAAATTGAAATTAAAATTTTTCATTCAACCCATTGGTTAAAATTCGAAAATAAAATTTTTATGTCCGGTTCAAGGTTTGTAGATATGATTTATATAGATTTTATTTTAATGAGTCACTCTTCTTTTTCATAAAAAAATAATAACAAGAAGAGCAAAGCCACCCGATCATGCCGGGTGACTTTGCCCACCACCTCATTCATGTACATAACAAGAATGTGAGTGGATTTAAGGCAACGTGACCAACACGGGTTGTCAAGACAACCGCAAGGCAACAAAAACAACGCAAAACAATGCAATGAAATTTTATTTTTAATACTTAGTTATGACTATTCCTTAAAGCGGGTCCCCGAAACACATTACGATAAATTATAAAAGTACACGTTACAGTTGAAATTAGGTAAATTATATGCAATAAAAAAATTCATTTCCTATTATAAATATGTGAGCTTTTTAGAAAAAAAAATGAATTTCAAATTCGAATTTCAAAGAGAACAAAGAAGAAATATAATAATCGAACTGATGGTTTTACTGCAATATAACTGAACACACGCAGAAAACAACTTAACATAATTCGAAGCTCCAAGCACGTATTAACTTTAGAAAGTACCTTAAATTTAGTATTGTATTGAAAGAGTTGAAAAAGAAGGGAATCGAAAGGAAAACATACGAGTTAAGGCACTAAAAGTTACAGGTTGGATGGTTTCATTAGTCGCCCCGGAACAAATCATGAACAAAGACAAGGGGGTTTCTTATTTACAAGCTACGTATTTAGAAGTGCATATTGGTTCTTTATAAGATTGAATCTCGTGTTTATAATAAACTTTTTTTTCCAAGCTGTTCAATAGTTTCAATTCATATTTACGTTTTAGATTTCATCATTTCGTACCTTTTAAACTGGCACTCTGATGCAAAACTACAATGACAGAGAACAGGCAAAATGATCGCGAATTTTCTATGGAATCTTATCTGGTATTACCTACTAAAATAAAAACCTTCCGGTAAACAGCAAAACAAAAACTCCAATTGCTTTACAATTTTCGTTACATCTACTAATACTAATAATTACTGATGAGACTCACCTGGTTATCAAAAAGGCTGCACAAATAAAACTTTGAGGTCCTCAAATTTTTCTTGATACCGAATCTCATAGAAAATCTGGATACCGTATAACTTATCAGGAAACGCCCACAAAGTTCAGGTAGTCTCATTTACATGTGAAGCGAATGTCTGGACGACTGCAGTGCCACAAACCAAATAAGTCAGAAAACATATTTTTCAAAACTGGGCAAAGTCTCCTGACTTGACAGTAGTTGGGTCAAATTAGTTTCAACAGCTTAAAATTCATCTCAAAAGCTATATATGCCCCGGCTTTAATGTGAAAAATTGCGGCACTCAGAGGTTGCTCTGAGTACAGTATTTCCAAGAATGAAAATACTGTATATTTCATTCATATATTTTCCTTGTTTTTCTTTTCTTCTTTCTTCTATTGATTCTGGACATTTAGGAAACATTTTTTTGGTTCCGAATACTTCTGAAGCATCTTTTGGGTTCTGAGTCTCTATATATCCCATAACAATCATCATCATGCCTATTCAAATGTATTGATTTTTTTCTTCAAATACTATGCAAAAATGGTACTGTTACCATATTTTTAATTGAAGCAATGCATCAACGCAGAAATTTAAATAGTTCAAGTAGACTTTTTAATCAGTTCTAATGTCAAATTGAGGGTAAAATGTACAGTTTTTCTTTATCTTACGGTTGCCTATGACCAGATAAAATCTTGCTTAGGGAAGTTGAATGGTTTTACCTTGAATTTTATTTCCGATTCCCTGAATTTGGTGCAATTTTATAAATTTCTGAACAAGTAAAATTTTAGCTAATCCCAAAAAATCACATCGACAAGAAATCAGTTTTTTTCCCAGAATAGAAATCATTATACTCATATAGTCGTATTTTGTACTTAAATGTCACCAACAGATGTGCTTTCTAAAAAGGCGAAACATTTTAGAAAATAAATTGGTGTGATGGGTTTATTGAGCATGTAATTTCCATATATATCCAAATATAACCAGGACCATACAGTGTTAAAACATATTATTTTATATTATTAGAATAGGACAAACAGCAATTGCAAGGAGAGTTAAATTATATTCAAGAAATTTTATTCTAATTTTTTTAGAATGTCTCTAACGCAAATAATTTTCAATCACTTCAAGAATATTACTTTACTTGTTTTTTTTTTGTAACTAATTTACTACGAGAACGCGAAACTCATTTATGAAGTACTTGCTAATATTTTTTCTAATGATAATGAAAGAATTTCCCATCAGTCACAAATGAATTCTACGCAATTTTACCCGTTTTCCACAGCAATTAGTTTGACCCAAATAGATATTTGCATTTGACAAACATGCAAAAGAAAAGCAAAAAAATACGATTAACTATTGGACAAAGAGATCGATATCGGCTACCGATATCGGGCCAATTTTCTGAATTGTTTGCAGAATCGAATATCGTTCGGTTTAAACAATGTATATACACATTTATGCTTTATATAATTAAAAGCGTGGAGAGTTCTACAAATAGTTACGCATAAAGTATTGGCAATCCTCACAGATTTTGATAGAAGAATGTAATTATATAACAGAATGTATATTTATTCATCGAAATATAATGCATTCAGACACTCTGAACGCCAATGAGATGCGGTGCCACCCTAATAACACCGAAAATAATGCTAATTTAGCTCGCTTTTTATCAAAAAATGCAAACGTTCGGATATAACGATACATTTTTTACCAGTGTTGTTTTGAATTTTTCAGCTCTCTCCCTAGAAATTTTTGGAATTTCAGCTCAACACATTGCCATGTAACGATAAAAAAAAGCATTGATATGCATATCATGCAAAAACAGCATGATATGCGGTCATTGCCGGTTTCCATTTAATTGTGTATAGGGACAATCAAGAATGTTTTATTTGCTCAAATCAGTGCACATATCCATATAAATTTTATATTTATACAGACTCAACTTTCGTTGGATCAATTACTTGGGGGTCTAATTGTAGAATTATAAAAAAATAAATAAATGCTAAGTTGGAAAAATTAATTAATGACTTAAAGTTTTAATTGCATTTACGTGAAAAAACACCGCTGCCATTTTTATAGATTGTTATAATATTGTTAATAGTTGCATTATTAATAAATGCGGGAAAATATAATAATTTAATCCATAGGGCTGTCTGGAATGATATTTTGTCCCTTGGGGTTCAATATACATATATATGCGTTCATGTCTTGTCCTTTCTATGTAGTATTTATTTATTTATAACACACCCAGTAGGCAAGATTGTCCATACACTGGTAAAGACAGTTTTTGCTGTGTCTTTTAAATGTAGGTTTGTTTGTTATGTTTTTCCAAACTAAAAAGAAATTCTTGATATTATGATTTGAAAATTATGCTTGTGGTGACGTCTCCCGATTAGGAGTACGGAATGTTGTTTTAGCTTCTCTTTTTAGCTCTCTTTTTTTTTCTTTTTTTTTAAGTCTAGTAGATGGCATATCTATCTCTCATCGCATTTACTAGTACTGGATACATCGTCCTCCATTGTTGGAAAACATTTTCACTGTCCGATGGCTGTAGTTTTGCTGCTATAATTGGGAGTGGGGGGGGGGGGGTTAGGGGAGTTCCGTGGCAGACACCAAGGTTAACGCGGGTAGGATGTCTACCACTAAAAGTGTTTAAACCTCTGATTTAGACCGTACCAATTATTACCGTTGTCCTGAAGACTTTCAATTTAAAATTAAAAAATACAACAGGTTTAGAAACAAAAATTCGATTATATTACAATCCGTGAGCCAAATATAAAGCAGTTACGACTAACCTTTATAATTTTCTCTTGGAATTCATAAGATGTCATTTCCTCGCAGTATTAATGTAGCCATATATATCATTTTACAAATATAATATGAGAGAAAAAGTAATAATATAAATTCTAGAAAAAAACGCTTCCCATTTTTTTTTTGTATTCAATATATTTCATCATTTATTAATAATAACTAATTAAAGAAAATGACATTCGTGATTATTCCCTTAACTTCACTTTAATTTTCTATCCGTATGTTGTTTTTTTATTTTTATTTTATGGGGAAAAACAGCGAAAAAAAAAAGTTTAATTTCCTGTGGATAGGAATCGATATATTTTGAGATTGGGAGGGAAAAAAATCGCACAAAATTACTAGATAGTTCTAAATCGTAATTGTTCTTTTTCCTCTTCAGAGTTTCAAGTGGCAATTATAAGTTCAGAATTCTCAACTCATAATTCTTATTTCTCTCTCTTTTTAAATGATATTTTTTTTTCAGTGAAGGATTATAATTGCAATATCATTATGCATTTTTTCAAGTTTTTCTTTATTCCTAAAAAAAAGAATGGATTCTCGCTCGTATTTTGATAGGCGTTTCCTGTCTTTAAGGACAGCTCAACCGGAAATTTTCCGCATAGAAATAAGAAGAAAGAAGTCTCATTAAAACGTTCGACAAATTTCAAGGGAGAACTGCACAATGTTTTTTTTCCTTTCACTAAAAAAATTCATCTGTTCTTTTGTTTGCTATTATTATTTCGATTTAAATTTTTATACTTTTTCTTGAAAAATAAGGATCTTCTTTTTTTTTTAAAAGAATAAAAACTTTTAACGATCGCAATATCTTTTGCATAAATGACAAAAATAATAATATACATGTTTGAATTCGTATATTCTTTGACATTTTTGATAATCAATGTATTTAGCATAATACTTAAGATTACATTACTTATTTGCTATAAATTGTGTAATTTAAATCTGTGATTGTTGGTATATTATGTTTGTGCAAAATTGTGTCATATTTTCATCGTACATACAGAAAGTACAGTTGAACAAAATAATAAGTATACCTATAAAATAAGACAAAATCTTTATTAATATGCTGTTTGCTATAGGTTGTCATTACCGTCACACGGGACTTCTCCCGACACCAACAAGGGTGGCCGCAGCAAGACGGGCTCCAACAATCATGCCTCTTTCCGAATCTGTGAGGAAAGCCATAAACGAAGTTTTAACACCCCATTATACTATTTCGCCTCCTAACGCTATCACTGCTACGACTAGACTGATGTGTGCATATTCTCGCCCGCTAGGTGGCACTCTTCCGCACTAGAGGGCGGGAGTATACAACAGGTTCCCGTGAAAGTTGTCTTTTCACAGATGTCAAATTATTTTGTCCAACCCCCATGTATGTAACTTCCCTTTTGAAGGATTTCATGAGTGATTTGACCCATATACGCCACGTCGTATTTTCAAATTCCATTTTTGAATTTTCCACCAGCAATGGACAGCAAATCCACAACATCAAACAACATTCATTGAAATTTCACGTGTAGCCTTTTGTAAATTCAATTCGGAGCGATAGATGGCTGCACTAAGTCAACACAACAATATACTTTCAAAGATAACTGTTCGGTTGGCCCTTCAATATTCAAATGCAACTCACACACCACATACATTTATTCGGCGAGTGAAACGCAAAGCAATGAACAACGAGATGATAGTTAAAGCATAAGAGTAATATATAATATACTTTTATACTCTCCACGGACATACGAACCTGGATTTGTGAACTGAACATTACAGCAATAACCATTCGGATAGTAGATGAAAGTAAAAAACTGCTAACAGGTGCAAATTATTTTATTTTGGTTAAGCACAATTATAGCATTATTTGTTCATCATAGAATTTGAGTATTTTCGCATACCTTACCAACATTTTTATTTTAGTATCGTAATTATCTGTAAAACATTCTCCGCAGATTATGCGTTAAACAAACATCGATATTTGTTTTAATCTTAAAAAACCAAAAAATTAATATAGATTTAAAGATGCTACACATTGATGTAAATAGGAAAAAATTTGTATTTTTTTCACCAGAAGGAATGTCCACAAAATAGTAACAAGAGATACGAAGCAAAAAGGTGGAGGATACAACTTGTATTTTTTCCTCCGATAATTAACTTTTTTCAATATATCATTTTGCGATGTTTTTTTTTAACTAAATCAATTTAGAGGTACCTAGTGCATGAGGACAATGAGTCGCTATTGGTATATGGGGATGTGTCCTGGGTATCCTCGCTTTTTGAAAGTAAGGCTGGGTATACTCACTTATTTTTTCTACAAAAGTGTGACCAAAAATCTCTTCTATTACCTAATATTTCATTATTATTCGTAAATAAAATTTAAATGTGCGAATTATAATCACGAAATTACGATATTCAAATTATTTCATCATGCAATCACTCCTGCATCTAAATTCTGAAATTGCTTTTAGCCATTAATTATTTTAGTTTAGTAAATTACGATATTTTTAGTTCAATCGAATTTTTCTAAATTCAACTTGTAATCTTCTCTATCATTAGAATATAATAATAATTATAATTATCATAGTGATTAATTTCCTACCCTCGGATTAACAGAAACTTTCTCCTTTTCTTCAATGGAATATATTTTAAAAGAAGCAAGCCGTTAGGTTAACATTATCGACATGTTAGTAATTACGTACGAGTATTAAAAAGCCTGAATTATAATAAAAGCCTTTCAATGGAATAATGTTTTCTACATTTTTTTTCTCTCTTTTTCCGTGTTATTTCTCGCTTCTCATCTTTTATTAATGGGACTTTACATTGTTAATGAAATAATGCATTTCCGTTAATTAGTGATTTTCTTTTCATTTTTATGCTATTTATAGCTCCACTTGGAATTTACGCTTCAACATCTCGAGCTATCCATCTCCAGAAGGAAAAGTGGCTCCTTTTCTTCGTTCACCTGAGATTTTTCTAATTAATAGTTACTTTTATTCAACCCCCTAATTAGCGGGAATTCAAATAGTTCATAATTAAAACTCGTGTTATTTTTCTCTTATTATGCCGCGAAACAGAATATTTTACTCATTATAGCATTCGAAACTTCTAGCTTCATTTTCTGTGCATTTACTAGGAGTTGCGTATTGTAGGAACCGATTGAATTGGTAAACCTGTCAGTATGCATGCGCACATTCGTGGTATACCTACGCCCCTCTGAGACTAAAGATTTAGATGATTTACACAGTGGACCTTTCCCTGACTTCAATTAAAGCGTTTTTTTGTTTTTTTTTCCAGTAGAAGTAACCCACGCATTTATGGCACCAGGGTCTAAAAGGATTAATGAGGATGTTGCCAGATGCTCTGTAATTGTGATTGCAACCCTCTGATGTCTAAGTATGTAGAATTTTCTTATGTTAAAATGGTGGTGTTATGCTGGGTAAGACGAATATCCAGATACTGATCCCTTCTAATACTGAGTTGGCCTGTCTTTAGTCCTGCTAATTTTTATTCCCAACACACACATTCTCCACAAATCGTAATTACCATAACTCAAACAGCATGTCATATTTCGTGCTGTTATATTCCCTTCGAACGATTTATGACAAGGCTGGGGTCGTTCCTGCCGCACATCATGTCCGAGACGATCTTTTAAAATTGGGTGTTGAATTACTTCATTTGTTAAGCAATCTCGGAATAGATGTCGTTATGCTGGACACTTTCAGTTCCTAATTGAGTCAAAAATGACCACGGGGTAACCAAATATTTTTCGTGGTTACGACACTAATAACGAGAAATTTCCCGATCTTAATGAGGGAAAAGTTCTCAGTGATATAAGAAACTAGACTCTCTCTTCTGCCTTGTGTGGGTTCTACTATCCCGAGATTTGTGGATCCATTTCTAAATCTAAAGTGGTTGACGAGTCGGCAGATGTAGAATACTAACCGTACATGTACCCCGTACACATTCCTCTGAGAATTTTAGATGTAGGATACTGCTGGCCTATAGCTATGGTTTGAATCGCCATATCGCACATGGTAATTTCCTATTTCTTTACTGAATAAGAAATATGAAACTACCATCTTGCGTGAGCGGTTATGATTATGGTATCTTCATCACATTGGTGCACTATCTGTCAAATTTCCAACAGCTATGGATACTGATGCTGCCATGGTTAGCGATGTACATAAGCGTCTCAGGAGTTGACTTCAAATATAAATGCAGTGGGTGGTTTTAAATTGTGGTGAATGCTAATTAAGTAAATCCGTACTGGGCTTGAGGGAATGGACACAGCTTGTTTTGCATGTTTTGGCGCATTCTTGAACATTCTTCTTTGAAGACTCCCTTCCGTCTTTCTTCTATTGTGTGAGGCAATGCAGGTGTCTTACAGTAGACCTGGAACCTCTTGAACTACTTAGTGGCACTGTAGTGCCATGTGACCTTTAACACACGTTCCCTTTTTATCACATGCTCTTCTGCTGCTTCTTTTTCGAAAACGTCGCAATAGTATTCCACTATTCGCTGAGTTATTGTTTTTATCATTGCGCATGTGCATACAAAGGGAAGTGAACTTGCACTGAGGCAAAGTATGTACTCAACCAACACACGTGATGATTCAGAACTCGTAGGCAAATGGTTAGGAAATGACTGAACACATCTAAACCGGCTAGTTTTCTTCGTACAATTCATAGTCATACGGCAAGCAGTGTACCGCTAGCGGCACTTTGTTAACGCATAAATCTTCGGCACTTACCATCATTCCTACCGTGAATTATTGAAGTGATAAGTGGTTTCATGAATCAGGAAAATAGCGGATATGCATTTTGTGTATGATGTTGTGAACGTAAATGCTCTGGAAGCCCAATGACTGTGTCAAGAATGTTTCAGACTGATGCAATCGTTAAAAGGTTTCCGATCTGGTGCGTCTTGTCGGAAAACACTCCACGTATAGTCATTGGGCTTCCAGAGCATTCCTATCCACAGCATCATACATGAAATGCATATTCGTCTTTCCATCCCAATGCAATACACCAGCGGTTCCTAATTTGGAGCCCATAAGGGGGTCCATGGCCTTTCACTGGGCGTCCATCGCCCAACTGTGTAATTGCAAAAACACTTAATGCCAAGTTGAAAAAAATATATACAAATAAATTGCTTGAAAAGAAACGTTTCAACTAAATTAACGCGCAAAAGCACCCCTGCAACGTCGGTAGATTGCAGTAGTAATATTGTTATGATTTGACAAAAGAATTGTACTTGTGGCGACAACTCTCAACAAGAATATGTAAAGTTATTTGTGAGTTTAGACAGTCCAGGCATTTCTATCACATCACATTTACTAGTACTGGACAGAATGTCCTCCATTGTTCGATAACATTTTCGCTGATAGATGGCTATAGATTCTGATGTAATTATCGGGCGTCCATGGCAAGCATTTCAAGATTTCCAGGGGGGGGGGGGGGGTCCATGACTAAAAATATTTGGGAACCGCTAGAATACACGATAGAAATGACGATAACTGCCAAAACCACTAGACCTTAACCGAATAATATTGTCTGCGTACCGTCCAGTCAGTAGAGTTCTCATCACGAGTTTTATAGTTTTATGGTAACCATGTTCGACATGGGTTATCATATTTCTACCTACAAAAACTCTTGGTGATTTTTAGAATTCTATGCAAATATCAATAAAAGAACTTAAAAACTAACATTTTGTTGAAATAAAAATTAAAAAAGCTTTAAAACTTCATATCTATTAATTCTTTTTATTATTAATAACATAGATGCAAGAAATGCAAAATAAAACAAAAAAATATGTAAAACAAAAGAAGGCAATGATAAGTTAAACGCCAATGATGCCAATCAACAATCATGCCAAATAGTCTTCGTACGAAGACAAAATCCTGCGGATAAGGCCTAGTCCAAAATAAGCACTGTGTGATTTCAACAACAGCAACGTCTAGCGATTCACCACTCGCGTTACGACATGCATTGCATGACGAAAATGACTTGTTTAGATGCATTCCGTCACTCTTCAAAAGTTTTTGTTCATTAGTTCTGAATCCCCCGTATCTAAATGTCATTGCCTCAATCCTCCTCTACAGCAGCGCTTTCACTGTTGATAAAACCAACCCCTGGAAATACGTTTTTTGACGATTACTAATTATAGAGACAATTTTGAGAGAAATGAGCACGTTCGAATCGGCATAAATGAACAACGTACGTTGACTCACGGCAAACCTGATTAAAAAAGTCAATTGACAACGTCATTGGCTGCGAGCAAATCTATTTCATTTTGTCGTCGAAGGATAATCATATTTGCATTGTATACACACACACAATAAAGTGAGTGCGAATTCACCGCTAAAAACACAATCTCTCCGACGAGGAGACAGACCTCTTTGTTTTGGGTAGAGAGAAATGCTGGTATATCCGGACACCCTTCCATGAATTCGCTGAAATTTTCTGCATCCTTTCACTGGAACCTCCACGTAGAACGTCCCTTTAGACCGTCGTATCTCAAATTAATTAAGTGCTAATCTAATTAAAGCGAGAGATCGGCCCTTTCCGCCGAAAAATAAAGCGAGGCTTACCACCACTGGCTCTCCATCTCTTTACCTCGGATCTCTTTCCAACCCTCTATGTTTCTCGTAATTATGAATGCCAAGACGGGACAAATGCTGTAGAAATTAATCAGATAGCTGTTCTAGAAGAGTCATTGATGACGAGGGAGAGGGTCGTCGGTGGTGGTGGTGCTGGTGGTGGGAGGTCAAGATCTTGTTCAGCCATACCTTCCCCCCGTCAGATTATCTTCGGGTATTTTCCGGGAATCTGAATCGGGAAAGGCGGATGAAACAATCAAGTACTCATCTGTACCACCAGGATTCTTCCCCGAAGTGGATCCACGTCATCGTTGTATTCATGATATTAAACTTTTCGCTTTAGCGAACAGCTACTTTTGTGAGTCGCGAAAGCAATGGGAGGGCGTGTACGTTTGTACCATGTATACAGGGAAAACGTCTTTTCTCTGGGAGGACTCAGCTGTTGTAACACGGTTCTGCCAAAGTTTCCGATAGTTTAGTCAATGGAATAGTTTCTGTGTGCATACGTGAGTTCAAATTTGTTTCCGACCGGGGATGGTAATAGAATTTTAAATTCAGTTGACTTCAACCGGAATATTTTCCTTGGCAAATTCGTTACCGTAAGGAGGAGAAGGAGGAAAGAGACTTGACAGAATACGGAATCGCTATTGGACATAATTTTGAGGTAAACGAATCAAAGAGGAGTTCAAGCACAAGATCTATGGAGTGAAATTTGGCAGTGCCACAGATGGCAGCACCAGTAAGAACACGAAGCAAGCACAACTCTGACAATAACAAAAAAAGTGGTCCATGCATACACATACACTCACACAACACGTTCCGACATGCACCGATTCGTTAGAAATTCCGCAGAGGAATGTGTACGAGATGCATGTACAGTCGTCCCTCCGTATTCGCGGAAGGTTACCGCAAATAACCCAAACCCTAAAATTATGTTCTTTAAGAATCTCATTTTTATAGTATCTGCTTTGTGTTGAAGAAGTAGAGGGGGGAGTGGAGAGTCCAGTGATTCAAGGCAATGCTTGTTGGAAAGAAAAACATAATGTATATTAGTCGTTTCTTCATAGCTGTTTGCAGCCACAATACATCAAGAAAAATGGTTTTCTGGATATTAATTCCGAGATTAACTCTGAAAAAAAATTTGTCTCTGGTCTATCGAGAATTGAGCGGCAGTCCTTGTGCAAGCCAGAAAAATATACATGTCTTCATCTCCTCCTCTCTCCACTCTTCGTCTCATTTCTCGATTAACATTGTTATATATATGAAATTTCCCATGGTCAATTCACATAGATACTTCAGGTATCTTAGGCAAACTATCCTCTCTCTCGCAGACTCGACCATTCCCTTAAAATGAAACCTATTTTTGCTTCCACTGACTACTTTAAATACAGCTTCTTTCCTAATACTATTGGTGAATGGAACAAACAAATATAAAAAAAGTTCTATTGTCGAATCCCCCACTAACACTAGTTTTTTGTCCGATATCAAGCAATATATTTGTTATTTTTAATCGCATTCTCTTGTATAGGCCCATATAAAACGATATTGTATAAATAAATAAATAAGAGTACAACCAATTTATGACGACCAATTTCCTTATATAAGCAGAGTAGCGCTACGCTCTACTTAGAGGCATAGTAGTCACCCTTATTTTGGTTATAGGCTCACAGGTGGCAACAGTAAAGAGAGATAGAGTGTTGTTTGTGTGTAAGTTTATGCGTATCCCAACGTATTCATGTTATAAGAGTTCTGAGTGTTTCGGATTCTAGTGCCGCCATCTGGCTTCAATATTTTGAAGTAAAAATTTCAGATTCGCGAATATTCGTGTAATTTAAGTATTGTATTGATGTGTTGAGGCTTAGAAAAATATATAATCTCTCCCTCTCTGTCTCTCTCTCCTGTCGCCAACTTCGAGTCTATAGATGAATCAAGGGTGCCTGTTATGCCTATAATCATCACGTCTCTACGTGTATAAGAAAAGAGAAAGTTCATGTCTAGTGGCATATAAATTCACTTCCTGATTCCCGTCCCCGCTGGAGCTGAGGGAAGAATCTTCATACGCGTAGTTAAGCGTGGTTTTCTATAACAAGCAAGATTATGCTTCTGAAAATGGTCACCATAGTTGAGGGTGAAACGTCAAAAGGAAAAAATATTCTCAGATTATTTTAAATGTTTTAAAGATACGTACTCCATATATGCAGGGTGTCGCGTAAGTCTTAATTCGGCGTTTATCTCATCAACAGTTCGTCATAGGTGTACGGATCTAATTTAAAAAAAAAAAAATTCAAAATGTGTTCAAGGGTCATTCTCTAGGAGTTTCAAGAGTGAAAAAACAATGTGTCACAAAATAAAAAAAATCTGCATTTTCATTCGGTCCCTCTGTCTTCTAACTTCAAATTAAAAAGTTGTTTCCCTATCTCCCCTGAGACCAACAAAAAATTCCACGTTTTTAAGTGTAATATTCGACGAGATATTTCAGTTATGAATGAGGGAAAAGTTAAAATAATTTTTATTATTTTACGCCCTCATTTACGCTGATCTTTACAAACTTTTCTTCCAATTTCTCAATTAAAATACCTCAGCGAATATTGCACATGGAAACACGAATTTTTTTTTTCTACAGGGGAGACGAGCAGAAAATTTTCTAATAGGAAGTTATTAGACAAGAGGCATGTACAAAAATTCAGATTCTTTTATTTTATTACACACTGTATTTTCACTCTCAAAACTGGTACAGAGTGACTCTTGAACATATTTTGAGCATCTTTTTTAAAATTAGAGCCACACCTCTACGACTATCGGTTGATTAGATAAATACCGATTTACGACTTACAGGACACCCTGTATAGTTCATATATACAGTTTTAACCGTGGGCGCGGTAGCCCAGGTCGATAAAGTACTCGCCTAAAGTACCAAAGGATGTTTAGATGTGTCGCGAGTTCGATACCCGGTTCGTCCTTGTCAGAAAACTTTCCTGCCACCGGGATACAAGCGAAACGGCGACATGACCGCAGAAAAAAATTGCTACCGCAGGGAGTCCCCCAATCGAGGGTTTAGAGCACCAACCTCTCGGTGAGTATAAAAAACAAGCCTGCCGTTCGGAATCGGCAATAAATTGTAGGACCCGGTCTAAAATTAGCCCTCGTGTGCAGAAAATGACCGTGGTGCGACTCAAATGATCAATCTTTCCATAAGCAAATAGCACCACCAGTCGTACGTCATCGATATTTTTAATACATACAATAAAAAGATAAGAGAAAATGTCTTCGTTATAGTTCTGTCATTATTTTATTGTGAAATTGTTTTTCCCCCCCGAAAAGCGTTAACTTCGTGTTCGGAACGCATGATGGCGCTGCTGTGTCAAAGTGTTTTTTTTTTCTTCTTCTTTCTCATTTTCGTTCCTTAAAGCGAAGAGAATTCACACAGGAATGCATCTGAAAGTTTGATTTTTCTGGCGGGTGTTTGAACGAAATGTCAGACTTGAATATTGGAAACGTGACGCTCGAACCAAAACACCCATTTTATCGAACAGCTTTTTTATTTTATATTTATTTTACTTTTTCTTTTGAACACGATAATGGCTTCTTCTGTGAGTATCGATCTAAAAATCCCATTAGTTTACACAGAAAAGGGGAAAAACAAATGCTGGGAGTTCCTCGTTTTTTTATATATATATAAGGATTTTTTTTTTATGTATACAAAAAAGCGAAAAATACATTGAATGGTAATGGTATAGGAGGAAAAACACGGGATGTCTGTTGTATAAAAATTTTTTTTTTTTTTCCCCCTTATTCTCCCTTGAATCTCCCATCCACTCTCATTCGATTCTTCTTCTTTTTACCCTAAATTGAATCACGATGTCTTGGAGTTGTGTGTGTGTGTTGCATGTGTGTATACACATATATTCTCGCTCGTACGAAAGCATAATGGTTATTCAATTTTTCGGAGCTGGAATTTCAGCGAGAATGAGGGAAATGCCCGTGGATAGTAAAAGATGGAGTGTCTTGAATGATAAGCAGGAATATAGGGATGAAAGGAAACTTGAATAAGGGGAAGATAAGATGAAGAACAAGAAAAAGAGTCTATAAACACACAGTAAGAGGGGAAAAAAAAGGAAAGTCTCTGGTAAAAAATCACGGAATAAGTATTGGAAGAGGCAAGGAGAAAGGGTGTGAAGATGATGTATAAATTGGGTAACACGAGTGAAGAAGTAGCTGTTCCGAGAACTAAAATACAGTATACACACATGCGACATGGGAAATTTTATGAAAAAAATTGAAGAAACCGTTTATTAATATGCTGAGTGGAATACCAAATATAATTTTTTTCTTTCAATTTTGAGAATGTTGTCAGGGTTTATCGCTATGAAATCCACTCATAAATTCTGCGCAGAGTACATCTTTTTGGGTACTGAAATTTCGAATGATTTGTGTGACAAGTACATGAAATTTTGAATTTTTTAAATTTTCCTGATCCGCATTATAACTGCCCCAGTGCAAATCACTAAAGC
The DNA here is from genome assembly GCF_987345545.1 of Pholcus phalangioides. NCBI lineage: Eukaryota > Metazoa > Arthropoda > Arachnida > Araneae > Pholcidae > Pholcus > Pholcus phalangioides. The sequence goes on from NW_028301608.1 coordinate 22,875,943, forward strand.
TTTGTAGAAATTGACACCTATTTTCAAGAAGAATATGTTTGTTTGTTTTATTTCGATTGCGTGAGCGGATGAATGCTTTCGCCTCAGCACCGAAAATAATAACAATAAAACGAAGAAAAAAAAATACCTTTTTAAAAATATATCCTTTTCTGTTATTTATGCTGTACGTCAGTGGTGAGCAAAGTTTTTTAGGAGCGGACCAAAAAACATAAAGAAAAAAAATTAGCGGTCCGGACGGATTCGGACATTCATAACTGGAATTTTTGCGTTTAGAAATGCAGTTGAAGGATGTATTATACATTTTTAAGACTGCCACGGGGCTTTATTGCGAATGAGGGGCAATGGTTAATACTTTACAACTGTGACAAAAATAAATAAGTACATTTTAGTAACTTTATGCATATTTATTGCATATGCAAATTGCTAATTTTTTCAATCAATTTGCATTCAAATTCCCACAACTATATTTTCCATATGCAAAAAAAAGACACACCCCCATTTTTTTTTCAAACACTGGCATTGAGGATTTCCATACTATTAGAAATAGTATATAAATATGCGGTTGGCCAGACAGAACCTCTAGGCGAGCCGTAGTTTGCCTATCACTACTGTACGCAATAGCCTTATACCACATGGAAAGGAAAGGAAAAGCATCGTGTCTCTTTCCCTTATCAGACTTTGAACAAAAGGTGACTCTGCCTACTAGGTGTTGATCGACAGGTTGGGAGGGGGATAGAAAACAAATGGTTGCCGAAATAAATTGTATCAAGTGAGACAAGGTATCTCGTCATTGGTACGCTGTTAGGGTTAAACAAACGAAAAAAACATGCAAAACAAATGCACACTTGAAACTTTTAACGCGTTTCAGTGATTTTAGAAGCCTTTGCGAAGGATCAAAACGTTCGGCTGATCGGAATGCTATTCGACAAAAAATAATAATGAGGATGATGATAAACCAACTGAATATTTTCACAAGATGTGAACTTTCTGATCACGTATATGTATCCAGATATCTCTCTTCAGATATTCTGAGCTTTCCAAACTTTTTTTCGATAAACCTTCTTTTATTTTATTTTTTTTTTTTTCTTATCGCCCCCCTCCCAAATTTAATCATATTCGGTACTATCGGTACTTTAAAGTACCACCAATTTTTGACCCCCCTACTCCCGTAACACCCTTTACATGCGTTCTTGGGTGTTGCTATTTCGACGTATAAGGGAATGTATAGCTACTTTACGATTATCAGATAGCAACATATGTGTGGGACAAGTAGTCTTTTAAGTACGGGGTGATTATAAAAAAACTATCCCGACATATGGGCCCCCCTAACTATCATACCATTCACAGAAACTGAATGAAATTTTGGCATAAGATATTTTGAGGTATGCGCTCAAGAATGATATGGAAAACAACAGTGTCACTCTAACAGTTACGGTTACAGTGAGAAAATATCAAATGGCAACACCAATTTTTTTTGTATTGGAATGCGATCTCCATACTGAAAAACACTAAATAGCGTTGAAATGGCACCTGTAGCACGAAAATCCCCGGAGCTAGGCAAGGAAAAAGTAAAAAGGACTTTGCCGTGCCCCAGAGCATTAATGTTCGTTTCATTCGTCCCACCGTTCCTTCGGCTGAGATCCCAGCCTGATTAGTCCTCCACAAGGTCATGTGGAAAATTTGTGAAACACAATAAAATGCTTCATTTTATGCTGCTTCTCTGTCCTTATTGGTTGTCCTCACTTTTAGCCTATCCACCGCCGGTGATTTTCATGCTACAGTTGCCGTTCGAACGCTATTTAGGGTTTTTCACAATGGAGGTCACAATACAAAAAACTTGGTGTTGCCATTTGATATTTTCGAAATTTCCCCACTGTAACCGTAACTGTTAGAGTGACACTGTTGTTTTCCATATCATTCTTGAGCGCATACATCAAAATACCTTATGCCAAAATTTCATTCAATTTCTGTGAATGGTATGATAGTTAGGGGCCCATATGTCGGGATAGTTTTTTTATAATCACCCTGTATGTTAATTAATAATATTAATTTTTCAAAAAATGCAAATGTGTTTACTGCATTACACAAAGTGGCAATGCAGTAAAAAACTGTTTTTACAAAATTTTCCGTAGAAAATGTATAAAAAACAATTATGGCTCTGCGTGTGTTTATGAGAAAATAAATATTCATTATTTTTATATTATACTACAATTTGAATTGGTACTCTTTTTTTATATTAATTGTAAGCGTTAAGTGCTGAAAAAACATTCAAATACCAGGTTATTAACTTGATGTATAGTACATATATAGTTTATATGATCAAAATATAAAATTCTTTCTTTTTTTGTATTTTGGTTCTAATTACAGTATAACTAGAATGCCCTAACAAAAACTTTCCATGATAATTACAAACATTTTTTTAATAATCTGGTACTGAAAGGGTCAAACCAATTTATCCCATGTTGTATGTGTGACCTCTACGACCCCTTTGGACCATCCCATCACCTTCCGGGGAGGGCTATATTGCCCAGTTTGGTGGGGGAACACTGAATTATAGGGGATCAAAATAGTGTCAAATGTGTAGATATACATGGTGATGAAAATATCGCACGACTGAACAAGTGACACGACTCAACAATAAACACACTATATAGCCAACGTCACCAAAGAAAAAAAATGGGCACCCAAAGAAAGCCGGAACTCGCCAGAACAGATGGTTTCGAATATCTATTTGGGCTTGAACATTGAATTTTATCCGATTTTTCTTTTTATCATTGCAAAATCATAAAAAAAACTTTATATACTCCCATTGGGAAATTCAAAATAAAATTATGTAAATTATTATTTTCGTTATATATATATATTATTTTTCTTATTTTCCTTATGAAAATGCGTTTTATCCTCTTTAAAGTTAATCAATTTTTCTTTTCCTAACAATAAATGTGATTCAATTCGAAAAAATGACATCACAATTTTCTTTGGCTTATGTTCAACACTTTTCTTTTCCCATAGAGATGGAAAAAAAAACTTCGACTTTACATTACTTAGTACTTAGTTCCGTAAGGCTAGGAGTTTAACGTGAATATACTGGGAAAATAGAGTTTCAGGCTAAACCACAACAAACTGCTGTTACACCTGTAAAATAATTACCGTAATTCAACAGACAATATATTTATGTACTGTACGTTTGTTGAACCATACTTGGAGTTGCATCGCATTAACAGAGTAAGTAAGTCGTAGGTTTCTGTGGGGAATTTGTTTGTGCAAGATATACAGAGAAATTTCCCATGATTCCACTGAACATGGAATCATGTGCTGCGTCATTAGGAACTGTTTAAATGAGGGAAAACTAGATTACGCACTTTGCTATTGTGACAAAGTGCTGCATTAAATCTTGCTAATAGGGCCACTCCCGCCCTTTCCTCAGAAAACCGCTCTTTCTCAGAAAGGTAATTTCTTAATACAGATGGACTAATATGTTGAGAAAACTGCAGGCCTAAAAAACTGACCTGAAAAATCTTAAAGTGGCGCCTACAGTATACACAGAGAGGTTCCATTGTATGAAGTCACTGTCTACTATTCTGTGGTGTTGTAGGCATAGATATTTTTCCGATGATCATGAAAACAAAATCCTCCTCCGAAATTCACCTCACAGTTCAAATCATTTTATAGAGGAAACATTGCAATCGATTCAACTAGCCATAAGTCCGTGACGTAGCTGCATATTGATGACAAACAATAGCCTTGCAGAAATCAAGTGGAATATCATTAGTGCTCCAAAGCAGTAGTTCTGAACCTATGAACCCCTAGTGGTCCTGGGATAATCTAAAAGAACCATGGATGAAAATCAAGTGGCAGAAGTGTCATGACAGGTGGTTAAAGAGAGTTAAAGCGAGCTGTGACAAAAATACAAAAATACAAAAATTCAGATGCATATAAGGTAGATGAAGCTTTCAAGTGAATCCAGCATTACTCTCTGTAAAACCAAGTTTGGGTCCATGCGAGCATGGTTTAGGGGCCTCATATCCATGGGGGGGGGGGCTTTAATAATACGTAAAATTATCAACCACGTGTGGTGTTCAAGCTGTATTAACTTCGAAACAAGTATTTGGTGTCTTATTTTCGTATTTTGAGTTATAATCGTTGGTTTTCCACCTTTCTCTAATAATATGATTTTCTAAAGTGTGTAAATATGAAAACGATTACTTTCAGCTAATTATGGACCCCCCCCCCCGGGGACCCCAACCAATGATGTTGAGACGACCCTATGTAGAGCCTCCACAGAAGGAAGTTCATTTGATTCTCACCTGGATGCCGGGAAATAAAGTTTGTTTACAAAATTTTTCAAAACTATAAATTCATCAAAACAAATTAATTTTCAGTGAGAAGAAAGGTTCTCCCTGATGGAGATGAATGAGGGTGAGAGGAAGACACGAGGAGCTGATGTTTTCCATAAGTTGCCACGAATGAAGAAACGCCAAGATACACTGATCTTTAAAAAACTGTAGGCTAATTCAAAGATATATTCTTTCCCAGTTTTCACTGACTAAAATATTTTTATTCCAAAATATCTGAAATTCGAAAAAGTGTCTAATAATATTGAATTGGACAGCTCCTAAATTGTTGTTCGAATTCCTGTTGTTGACATTCACGCACCGGAAAACTAGAAAAATCCTGATTATATATATAATTTTTTCCATACTGGATGTTCGTGTCAAATATAAGCTTCATAATAAGATATGATCAAATTATCAAACGCATCAAGACATTTAAATGAAAGTCGCAATAGAGAGGTCTTAAAGGCACTCATTAGAGATAATAGTCTGAGACACGTATCACGATGTTTTTTAAAAATATATGAGGAGTTGTTTGTTTTTCTTTCGAGAATAAGACATTTTACGAAAACTACACATGCGCGATCAAATATTGTCCTTGATTAAATATGTCATCATCCATTACCCATAAATAAAAGAGTGTTCTCAGTTATTATATACCTGGAATTTATAATGATTTAAGATAGCTTTTATCATCTTTAGCTTCGAGGCTTCAAACGACGTTGTTTTTCTGATCAGTGCGTTGTTTCGTGATAACTCACTTAAGAAGTCGCCAAGCATCATTCGATGACAATAAATTTTAGTTTCGCTGATAAACAAGACTGGAAACCATCTGTATTATTTTGAATCATATTCATTGCCCCTGATGTCGTTTTTTGAGTCAGGCGAAATAGGATTGTGGCATTATTGAAAAGTCGCAGCTTGAAATATACAGAATGATTACAAACGAATTATTTCTGTTTGAAAGTTATGTAGAGAATGCGAATCGTCATTGATCCCACAGAGGCATACTTCCAATTAGGAAAAGTATCAAAATAGAGTGTAGATCTCAGATACTTCATTCACAGTGCAAGGGAATATATAATAAAAAAATATAAAACATTGACATTTTATACTCACACTGTTCAAAAACCCGAATCAGAAAGTTGTTTTCGTATTTCTCCCGAGCCCAACAAAAGAAACTCTACGTTCCCACGTGCAATATTCGCTGAGTTATTTAAATTCAAAAACAAAGAAAAATTTGGAGGGGGAAAAAATTGGAAAAACTATAACGAAAAATGCTTTCGATGTCTGTGCATTTTTTAATTTTTTCTCATTTTCTGAATTCAAATATCTCAGCGAATGTTGCACTTGGAAACGTAGAATGTCTTTTGTTGGCTTCAAGAGAGAGACAAGGCAACAAATTTTTAACCGGATTTTTTAATACCGGGTGTCCGTATAAAAAGTTCACTTTGTACACACAGTACCGATACTACAACGATATCGCGGTTTTATCGCTCTTGTCGTAACGGTCCAGTTAAAACCCGGCCTCAGGCGACCACCAAGAGATGATGCCTTCTCAATATGCCCTCGCACAGTCCTCTCCATGCTCAATACTATTGCAGATGTATATGATGACTTTCTCCAACCAGAAAGATTTCTGACCCCAACTCGATCCGTAGTAAATTGCTGTACGCTGGTATGACCGGAGTTGGTGAGAAGTAAGGTAGTGGTAGCTAACACATCATGCTAACGAAAGATTACAGGAAGCTATATGCGATATCATTCATCCATGTTTACATTTAGAGAGAGGGGGGTCGGGGGAGTTTGAAATTACCAAGTTTTCCTAGGATCGACAAATTTGCGTGACACTATCAAATTAAGCTAAGGCAAATTTTACGTAAATAATACATATTGTAAACTGCTAAAACATTAAAAACATTTCTGACTCTCGAAATATCGTCACCAATAGAATTATTTGAAGAAATATACAGAGAGTTTGCCCTGCAGCAGTAATATCTGTCTCTTAAGTTCCATTCCGTTTCTCCACTCACGAATGGGCAATACTTATAAATCTCCAGAAAATGTACCAACGACGCACATGGTCCCCCCCCCCCTTCCATTTCTCCGTATGTTCATTCGGCGCTGTTCTTTTTTTCTTTCCCTCCCACTCATTGATTCCAAAAGTTGATAATATAAGAAGTTCAGAAGCATTATTTACTTTCAGGCTCCAAAATGTGTAGACGGAATAAAAAGAAAAGGCCTTGACATCGCGTGTTCAACGCCCTTTGTACATCCCATTGTCATCACTCTCGCAAAATAAGTACTTGCTGCTTATTCGATATTCGTCTTCCTCCTTCGTCATTTCTAGTATTTCATTGGTCTGTGTGTTTGTTTCATACAGCCTGGACGTAAAAATTTTCAAGAAGAAAAACATTTGTGTATCCTGCGAAACATAACCATTTTAATAAGACGCTACATTTTCTATCCAGAGGAACGTCATTCTCCGTTTTCTACAATTATCAGATTTCGGATTTCTTCGTTATCTTACCTACAGTGTTCACCCTTTCTACGAGGTTTTCTTCTACTTATTGAATGAATTTTTTGAAAAAAGTTTAGAGAAAAAATATTTATCTCTCTCTCCGAACCTATGGGCTAGAGTTCGATAAGCTTCCACCTTGTGGGGCGGGGGGGGGGAGTGTTGGTTCGCTACCGGGCCAAGGCCGGTGGTTGAGAAACATAGCTCTAAGATAATATTCAAAACAGTCTGAAAAAAACAGCGCTGGAAGAAGAAGAAAACTGTAAATCGATTTTGAAGAATACCATTGTTTGCTCACCAACATCTAATACCGTGCTGTAGGGAAAGGGTGTTACCTCATCCATTCAGAAACAAAGAAAATAGGAAGCAAACAGCGCTTAATACTAATTCCCAGTAGCGCTATCTCTTGTTAAAATTGGCAAAGTGACGTTTAAAAAGGGTGCAGTCACAGGCGTCCTCTTTTTCCATTTTTCGAATTTGGCAATCCTTCCAATAGGGTCTGAGAAAGAAACCCGAGTGAAACAAGGGCTATGGCTCCTTCCAAGGAGAATATAAAATCATGGCTCAATGGAACCCTAAACAATGTCACGGTAAGTTTCATAAACTATAATGTCTGCGTCACAACCCAGGCCTTCAAAATCGTTTACCCCCTTTAAGAGGCACAACAGAAATTACTAAATCCCTTTCAAACTACCTTATATTTTTAATAGAAAAATGCTTTCTGCCGATTTTTAGCAAGTGTGAGCAAGGGTATGGGAGGAAAGTGTTCCATTAAGAAAAATCTTTTCAATATATCTGGGTTTGTCTATGCAAAATAAGGGGACTTAAGATGTCCCTGAAACCAGTGGCGGATTTACAACCGAATTCTACATGGATTTGTACGAGTCATCTCAGAAAACCCTGAGACTTAGTGGGCGGTGAGCCATCGGTGAATAACACCTGCCATAGCTAATACTAGAAAAAAAAATTGACATATAATGCATTATATTAAATATATAATACATATTATACAAGTTACGGTAAATGTGATAAATCGGTTATTATACGTAATAACTGATAATTATGATATGTTTACTTACCAATCGTCACGGTAAATTTCATAAATTTATCGCTTTTACCGACAAATATACATAATAACCAAGTGTCGGTAGTAAATTTGAAAAATGCTTGAAATTTAGAGCATTTACCTGTCATTATGCATAATACCCTAGTGAAATTGGATAATTTCATAAATATGAAAAAAAAAATTCAAACGAGTCTAATATACGTGATAGACATAGTCGGACCCCGATAATGGAAACAAATTTTGCGATCGTACCCCAATATAATAATAGAGTACTAGAGTGCATGCATGAGCTACTGAGTTACCGTGTAAAGCAAATCATATAGTACGATTCATCATGTTTACCAACGGAGCTTGGGTATTATGCATAATCGCCGGTAAAAATAGTGACAAATTTTCAGTACTTATCAACTTCACCAACGACTCTTGGGTACAATGCATAATCGCCGGTAAAAGGGATTAGTTTCGGGAAATCAACCAATTTTACTAAAATGCTCGGTGATTATGCATAATAACCGGTTGTTATGTAGAATAACCGGATTTATCACATTTACCTTAACATACACACTTTTTATACGTCAATAAATGAGTATCTCGTATTCTCAGATTTCAATGATCATTAATCATCGTTCGTGTTCGGTTTTCAAAACACATGTATTTATTATTTCATATCCTATATTAAATGTACAAGTAGTTAGGTTTCGAAAAACATTCTTGAAGATATTGAACAGATACGAACAGGAATCTCAAGATGATTTCCGTCGAATTTGATCGATTACTGTCAGATCAAAATATGGTTCCTTTCATCAACCTCACTGTGTCACCTATGTATAAAGTTTTCTGTGTGATCCCAAACTTCCCGGAAAAAAACTTTCTAAGAAAATAGGGGAAAAAAGGGTGAAACGTTTGAGCGAACCCGTGCGAATTTCACCCGAAGAAAAAAAATATTTATTTTTTTCTTCGGGAAAAAAGTTCCACATCTTCGTATCAGTAGCGTGTCGGAAGGAAGCGAAAGAGACATGTTTCAAAGAAAAATGGTGTTATACGAATGTCAACGCCCTGGTCCTTTGAAAAATGGCCTGTCCCGAAACACACGCAGCGTCCGAAGAGGAATCACCTGTCCTCGAGGGCTTTAAAAAAAAAGAGATGAAATACTCTTTCTCTTCCTTTTCATTATCACGGTATGTTTTCTGTGTTGGGATATACGAGTATTTCCAATCGATATTTCTTAGTATTGATTGTTTCGATTGGTACGTGTTCCAGTCAGTCATATGAAATCCGTTTCAAACTGAAATTTTAAGCCGTGTCACTTCTACGGTGGTTTTTGGAGAAATTCTAGCTGCTTCGAATTTTAAGGATACACAATCAGCTCAGTTAATTGTGCAAGTTAATAGTACATAATCGTAGAGCACTCACTCTGAATCATATTATGCCGAGGTGAACTCGAAAAGAATATTGAACATTGAAGGACCGGATATACCCCGCTTCCCATCTCAAAGAGATATCGAAGCTTTCCCGAAAGATGGATGTATCTGGAATTTAATTAAAGGGTATATGTATATATATGTGGCACTGCGGTCGTGAACAGAAAGCACGTGCTTTCACGGAGGACAAAAAGAAATCAGTTGTCATTCCGCCCGCACTCAATGCGGACTCAATTCGCACTCAATTACGACCGTACAAGGTCCCAACTTCTTTCGTATGAATAAATTTCTCGTTGTTTATTTTATGTTAATTTGTGAAACTAAAGTTGGTGATCGCGGCAATTAACGATATCCAATCCAACGTAGCAACCAAAAATGTTGAATCCAATGGAGCAAGCTGGTGCCACTAAATGCCACACAGACGTTGCAGCAATGCATACAAGTGTTTTCGCACATGTGAGTGACGTCATCATTAATCCGCCTTCAAAAAACAAGTGCGACGCTCTAAAAAGAGGCATCCAAGCTGAATTTGCTGAACCAGATGATAGATAGATAGAACCGCTCACAGCCCCGGACTGATGCAAAGCACCTTACTTCCGTTACCTCAAAAGAGGCAGAGTTGTGTCGGAAAAGTAGCAAAGATTTATAGTGGTGGCTCCCCTTGCCCCGTGCTCGCAAGTTTCGAATTACTCGCGTCGTTCTCCCCATGAAGACAGCCATCAACTCGATGCAACGTACAAGCCATTTGACTAAAATGTATAGCTGAATCCAATGACTAGGGAGAAAAATTGCACGTGCGCCCAGTGGCACATAAGGGCCGGAGACCGCAGCCTGGGATTTCAAAAGAAGGGTGGAAAAGACTTGTGGACAAGAAAGAAGAAAAAGAAGCTGGCATGTTGAAGTGGGAGAGATTTGAGAATGGTCTAAATACACAATGCATACAAATTACATATATACAGCGCCTCGACTGTGACGGGAAACGAAGAAACAAAGCCTCCGTCCACAGCGCTGAACAGTGTGTTCTGCTCGCTCTTCCCCTTACAGAACATGCAATATATACATACACAGAATACACACATAGCCCACACTGCGACGGGAACAATCAAACAGAGCCTCCGTTGACAGTGCTGGGCATTCACATTTGAATTATATGTATACATTATTTACTTTACAAAAATTTCCCTTTTTTGGCCGCCTGGCAGTCGAGTGGTTAGGGAACTAGCTTCTCACTGTGCAGGTCTGGGTTCGAATCCCGGTTGGAGCATGGATGTTTACTAACACTAACAAATTCCCTGGACGGATCATGCTGATCCCTTGGGAATACGTGAGGATCACGTTATTATTATACTATTGGGAATGCACATAAACATTACTATGAAGGTAGTATTAGGTACAAATATCACCCTGAGCTCATACAAATATATATTCAAGGTTACAAAATTACTATCATACTATGAAAGTGTGGCGGGAACAATCAAACACAGCCCCCGTTCACAGTGCTGGGTGGCAGCGATCACATTTGAATTTCCCATACATATATTTACATAACATATTTATATAATATACACTATTTACATAATATAAATTTCCATTTTTATATAATTGTTGATACACATAAACATTACTATGCACGACACATATATTGGAAAAAATGCCATAATGAGCTCATACAAATATTCAATTACTAAACCACCATCATACTATGAAATTGTATATACAAAAACATTCATAATTTATACAGGGTGTATTACTAAAATATTATAGTTTAGCAGCGTATATAAGTGCGTCCCTCTATGTTGAATCTGCATCTGTTTCAGATTCTACTTCCGAATCATTAGTGGATTGTTCCCTGCTTTCAGTTATTATCAAAATAGTTTCTTTATTATTCATCAAATAGCCCAAGACTTGTTGTAGTTTTCTCGTTGCAGATCTTTGTAAAATAATTTTCCGTTTCCACAAGATCTCTCGTCCGTTCGGCGGCGCCTCTAAATGGTATCCCTTTGTGTACTCACACTGTGTCACATAGTGTATCACGCTTCCCGGATGGCCGCATCTACACGTGCTGGTCTGGCTGATTTTGAACCTTTGCATGTATTCACCGAATGGACCGTGTTCTGTGAGGAACATTATTATTTCTCTCGGCATGACTTCTTTCATTTTACCCACTTTTGGTATAACGTCGAAGACCTTTCTTCCAGTTGTGCATATTTGCCAATGGTGTTGCCATTTCTCTGACGCTTCTTTCGAGAGCAGATTTTTAATATAGGATGCCGACAATTTCATTAGGTGGTTTTCAAGTTGATGTTTTGTAGCCTCTTTCGCGAATTTATCCGCCATTTCATTCCCTTCAATGCCTACATGAGCTTTTACCCACCGTATTGTAATCTTCCTGTTGTCCATCAGTATTTTTCTAATATCATGCACTAGGCTATGAGGGGATTCTACGTCTCGTATTGCCTGTATACATGACATGCTGTCTGTGTTTATAGTTGATTTCTCTGCAAAATGTTTTGCATAATTGACCGCCATCCAGATTGCGTATAACTCTGCTTGGAATACAGTGTTGTTATTGAGCAATCGGTGAACCAGATGAACTGCGATTGCAGCGGTTGATGTATGAAGTCGAGCTGGACGATTGTCGACCTTCTGCGTTACTACGAGAAATGTCAGATCTATCCAGCGGTGTCTGAGCGATGAATTACATTGAAGTGTATGGATACAAATCCAATGCCCTCTATTTCAGTCCTCACGCCACAGTGCATGAAATAAGGATGCATAATAGACCCTCTTATGAACTGGGCAAGCATTCAATAAGTGCATACTCTCACGGTTTACAAGAGGGTCTAGATTTGAATCAAGGTGGGGACCAGATACTTTTCTTTCCTAGTTCATCTCGGCGTAATATCCAGAAAATATATGTTTCCCTGATACATTGAGCTGAGAAAAACCTCTCTCCCCTCTCTCTCTCGTCCTACTTAGGGAAATTGTGTGTTTCCAGTGGTGTAGATGATAGCATGCGCTTGCCATGGTTTGCAAGAGGGCCTGTGTTCGTGTCCCGCCGGAGAACAGATGATTTTTTTTTTACCAAGATCAACTCAGCATAATATCCAGAAAATTGCTGCTTCCTTGATATATTAAGATGAGAAAAAAAGCTGTCTATCGATCACTCTGAATGTTTTGCCGCCTTCCAATAAATAAAGGCAAAAACTCTTATAAACATTCTGCATGCGGAGATGGGTTTTAAGGCACCTTTGTCTTTCTGAGTTGCATACTTGAGAACGCAAGAGATCTTAGTTGAGGCAAGATGAAGCCATTTAAGAATTTTAATACGGGCTATTTACAAGTCATGATTTTGAAAGATGTTTTCATGGGAAGTTATGAAATTTCAATGAAAGATTTTGTTGACATTGCATCTTCCAGAGGAACAGTTAGAAGTTGGTAACATGATGTTCAACACGAGCAGTGGAGTCTAGAAGATGAGACACGTCCGAGACTATCATAATGAAACCATAGTGTCAAGAAAAAGGCAAGCTATATGGCTGCATTTCGTGATGGAAGCCAAAATATTACCGACCGGAAGATTCGGCGGAATTCGGAATTCGATTATTTCCAACCAAGCTATTTTACATCAACATATTAAGTTAAATTATAATTAAGAAACGAAGGAATTGAACAATAATTTTTTCACATCGCCGAAGGTAGAGGAACCGTCATTGATTAATGTGATTCACAAACTAAACAGCAATTGACGATTCGCGTCTATAAGGATGTACAACTGACTTTACAAAATTAAGCAGATCTAAAAGTGCTGAAAAGGAAGTAATTATTATTTTCTTTTAAAATTCTATAGCAGTGGTTGCAATCTCACTTAAGGAACAGCGTGCTGTTAGTTTTGGAATGATGAGGAGAATCTTACAATCCAATTGCATTCAACAAACTTCAGCAACAACGACAAAAGTCAACCTTATCCTTCAAGTGCTAGTTGTTTTTTTTCTTCGAGCGAATAATTTTTTCATAGCTTATGGCAATCATTTGAAAATATCTATTTCGAATTGTACTGCTTATAGTCTTGAAATAAGACATAAAAATAATATTCAAAAATCGCATATAAAATAAATGTATTGAAGTTATATTACTTTCCAAATATATAATAACTATTTTGTATGTGATTCAAACTATAGTAAGAAACAAATTCGGATAAGAAACTTCAAAGTAAAACAAAGAAATGCTAACAAAACATTTTAATAAATTAGCGAAATCACAGCAATACATGCTCGGCAACAAACAACCAACATCTACCAATAAATCTGAAATGTAAAATGAAAAAAATATGACCCCAGCTGTGTATGTAATGCTTGCTCAAAATGTGTAAGGCATTTCTGAATTGTTATCTTCAAACGGGCTGCGCTAATTAACCTTTAAAGATCCTTTTTGCTCATACGCAAAGCTACACATTATTTTAGGTTTCGGAGAGAGAACTATTTTCCACACCATTACAATGAGAAGCCTTCAGAGCATTTGACTTTTCACGTAGTTCGAGCATTCAACAGTTGTCTCATACACAACGCACAGTCCAAATCTGGCCCCGTGTGACTTTTTTTTGTTCCTTTGAATAAAGAGGTATATTAGTGACGAACGATTTGTGGATGCAAAAATAGCGTTTGACAGACTGAATGCCATTTTCAAAATCTTATCAGATGAGGAGTTCAGAATACATTTGAAATATTTTTAGTTTAAGATTAATAATATAAAATAAGTTTCCGTTCTGAAATATCTGCTGTTTGCGTGAAACTGATCTACGTATGTATTTCAGAACAACGAGAAAATGCGCGTAATTTCCGTTGCCTCCAAATTCTGTTGTTATTTTCCGCTTCCATTCGTGCACGTGCGAAATTGTCCGCTCTCTAAGTGTATACGTGAGAAATAAGGAATGAAGAAGCTCTCGGGTGTGAGCAAATGCATTGCAGATCGATGAGAGAACGTACAGGCAGCCACTTGTCTCGTAACGGCAATGATACTGAATACCACTACTCGATCCACTAATGAGCTCGTTTACCAGACGCGAGTGAATGAACGCACGACCTCGACTGGACTACGTACGTGACCATTGTCGGCGAGAAAAAGTTACACTTCCGACTCGTTCCACCGTAAAATCCGAAATGTGACAATTTTCACGTTTCTCGGTTATACCTTCGGTAGCTCATACAAAAGCATGATATTTGTTAGACATATTTATCTGATACTAATCGAAATTATTCTAAAAAAAATTATCATATGAAGTGCATATATGATATTAGTGCATATATCATTAGGAAGTTAAAAATTGTAAATGCAAATTCACAGATGTGGTCTGACAATATTTCCATCAGAAGTATCCAGCTGGAATTATCTCAAGAAATATTTGTGCCATCCAACATATAGGTGATATATATATATATATAGGCTATAAACTATTGGCTCTTAACTATGGGTCCATGGATCCCTTGGGAGTCGTTTGAAAGGTTTGGGGGGGGGTTCTCCGTTAGTTTGGATGAGAAAGCAAATTAACTTACTTCGAATTGTTTGTGCTTAATATAACGCTGTAAAGGAGTCCGTCTTTTTTTATTTATTGTCTAAGGGGATTCCTGGCCTCTGTCTTATTGGCTCAAAGGATCCGTGGAACTCTAAAGTTCAAAACCTCTGATGTATGCAACAAAATACTTTGCTCTATATCGTCACTCCAATATGAAACGTGCGGTAGACCAGGTCAATAAAGATAAGGTCACACTCGTGTCCAGCCTGGCTCAACACACACAAGTCATTCAAAAATATTTTCTTCCAATGTTGGCTTTACCCCACTGCATTGAAGCACCAACGGCATAGGAAGGCAACACACTGGACAACACTAGATACGCGCTTAGACTGTTAGGTACACACGCTCACTTACACTTCCGGCACAACTCACTAGGTAGTAAACTGCCCATGGCGACAGACCTGAGTTGTACTCGGTTTGAAAGAAAGCCTCCAACATCTGATGGGTATTGTCAATGGGGAAGTGAGTGACCCAACTACACGTCCAGGAGCAACCTTGGAACGTATTGGGCTAGGCTAGACACGAGTGTTGCCCTAGCATCAGACATTCGCCTACCGTACCAAAGTTTGGTTCCTCTAAGTACTACGACCTATTCTATTAGGGTAGAAAGATGGAGCTACAACCAACACTCAAGTACAAGTTGTATATATTTAAAGTTGGCATGTTTCCCTCTAGCTACAGACTCTACTATCCACCAGAAAATTATGAACCTTTAATAACGTCTCAATGAAGGAAATAAAGATAATTTTTGGAATTCCTTTTAACCAATTTACGGGCAGGCTTTTCGCAAATTCAGAATCAAATTCGGATGATGTGCGGTTCAGCTAACAGAGATAAATCGTAAAAATTTGTATTATTCTCAATACAGTCGACGTTCGATATAACGACCCTCTTTATCCCGTTGAAAACGTACGTTATATTGGGAGGGTAGTTATATCGAAAGTAAAACATATATAATAGTCGTTCTATAAAAACATATGGGACATATCCAACTGGTCATTGTAATGGAATTATCGCTTTAACTTGGGGATCGTTATAACGAGCGTCGACTGTTCCCAGGAAATGAAGAGGGGAAAATTACACAACATATTGACTGTGGGATACCATAAGAAATAGCAATATGCAGCAGCATAAATAGTTACAGCAAGGTTGCAGAGAACATGGTTGGTATTTCAAGTGCTCTCTGAACTGCATATTTTCTTAGGTATTCATATACGCTGCTTCAAGGGTTATCTAGAACGTGAATGTATCTAGTTTGAGGATATCAAAGGATATGGGTGAATCATGTGTGTGATTTCTGGAATAAAACATTTTTTATACCCTTTTTCCTCCTCTATGTGCTGCAATCTCTTCTCTTTCGAAAAAATTTCCTAATAACATCTGAAAAATATTTAAAAAACGCCACCTATTGCACATAATTAGCTTTGAAAGATTTTCTAAAAAAAATCAGTTTGAGGTGTTAAGAATTTCTTTCCAACAGTAATGAATACTTTTTTTTTTTATTTCACCTTAATATTACATTGGGGATATAAATTCTATCCTGCACAAACAGTCACCCCGTTTAATCCAACAACGGATAAACGAATACGTCGCTTATTCGGATAAACTCCTCCAGAACCAAAATTTTTCCCAGGCAGACAATGTTAACGTCACCCGCTTTATCGAATTAATTTAGCAATTTTTCCCCCGCTTATAATCGGATATTACGATTCGCATGATAACTATTATTAGACAAAACATTTTTGGCATTAATGGCAAATATGTTACCAAGTAAAGACAAAAAATACGCTTTTACTGGCCGCGAAATATCCAAGTTGTCTTCAGTATAGGTATTTTATTACTTTATTTTCGTTCTCTGTTGAGACCATAACGAGCGCTATAACATTCCCATTTAAAGTAAAAATCTAAGATATTTTTATAGTTGTAATTCAGTATAGAGTTTTCATTTCATTTTGATGCCTGGATTTATTACAGGAGCTTTATTTATCCTTTGTCAGTTTTCAATACACAAACTATCCAAACGGTATGAAACAGCAATTCAATTGGTTCCCCCGCACTAATCGGATGACCAGCGCTGGAACCATTGATATCCGTTAAAGTGGGGCCTACCGTATCAACATGTTTAGCATTTTTGTTGCTAGATGTTTTGAGAAAAAATTCGTGCGTACGAGACGCGTGTGCATAAACTTCGCATTCGTAAGAGAAACGCATGTCTGAAAACATACCTTTTAAACACGTGATTTTTCCATCCCCCCCCCCACCCTGCAAATAATGGTCGTTTCAAGGATTCTCTGGAGCATAAAACGTTTTTCAAGGATTCCTAGGAAACAAATATTATATTTTAAGGTTCTCCTAGAACATAAAAAATATTTCAAGGTTCCTCAAGAACAGTAGTACACATCTTTTTCAGTCCACGGGCCAGATATTCAGTAATTCTACTGCTCTCGGGCCAGAAACGTGGATATATAGGGTGACTACTTGAATAATATTTTACGGGCCATTCCCATAATTTTGATCGTCCCAACCTTTTCATATGTCCCGTTTCCCCCTATTCTCAACGTTTCTCACTGGAACTTTTTGAATCAAGAATGGAGATTACTTTCATGACTTTTAAATTAACACCTTTTTTTGATACTGTTTTTGGCTCTAATCAGCAAGTTTACTCGCCTTAGACAATTTCTTTGGCTGTAGTTGGTAAACCTTACTCGCGTGCACATTTTTCTTTTCTGATTGTACTTGGCAACCTTACATGCGTTTGACAGATTTTTGATTGTAATCGACTAATTCACTTGCATTTGAGAATTTTGTTTGGTCGTAATCGTCAACTTTACTTGCTTCAGACTTTTTTTTTTTTGCCGTAATTGGCCACCATAGTTGCCTTAAACAGTTTTATTGACTGTAATTGGAACCTTACTTGCCTTTTATACTTTTTTGACTTTGACTGGTTAACTGGTTGACAAGTTAACTTGTCTTTGATAATTTTTCTTTTTGGCTGTAGTTAGCAACTTTACTTACGTTTGACAATCTTTTTGCCGATTTGCTGTATTTTCATGAAGGAAATACCGTCAGCATAGGCTTATATGGTGTTGTATGTATTGATAATTTTCTACCGGAACACCTTACGTGGACTGGAACCCCTCGGTGGGGACCGCATTCGACCCGCAGTTGCGAGGTTGTGCACCCTAGAACATAAAAATTATTTCAAGGATTCCGAAAGGGCAAAAAGTTTGAGAAGACACTTGAATTGCACCCATGGTACGTTGAATACAATTAAGGAAACAAATCGATAGAATTCCGGGAAAAACTTCCGCTAACGACCTCTCTTATTTCTTTCCACCCAACAGGTCATGGCAGCAGAAATAAAAACTGGTAAAAGAAAGAGGAAAAATAGGATATATATCAAAATCCCTTTTATTTTTTCCTTGAGATCAGGGACCGAGAGAGAGAGAAAGTATCGGCAATGATGCTGGAGATGGTTTATCTTCGAACAGCAGGACCGATGGAGCTCTTGCCGCAGATTGGGAAGAAGGATTTACTCCGAGAATGGAATGGATTTGAACCAAGGACTTTGTCGGTTTCGGCCATGAATTATTCATATGCGTGACATTTTGCGGTCATAGCACTCTCATCCTCTCTCTCTCTTCTCGATTTCAATCATTCCTCTCTCTCTCTCTCTCTCTCTCCTGTATTTTTTCTTATTTTATTCTCTGTTCACTTCTTTGGCCCACTTTCTTCATGGGTTGGGATACATAGCAGGAACCGGAAATCGAATCGAATCGTTTTCAGTAGTTTGCCATTCGTGACACGATGCGGAAGATTGAAAGGAGCTACGGGAAAAGGATTGCCGGAAAACCACTCTCTCAATTTCCCCTTATCTTTTCCTTTTTTTTTTATCCGGTTTCTCACAAGTGTTCTGGGAAAACGAGCTTCGGCTGTTGTCAGTTGGACTATGATGCTAATGAAGAAGTTTCCCAAACTATGGGTCGTGACCACCTGGGAGAAGGTCGCGAGAGATTCTTCAAAATAAAAACGTCCAAGTACGTCACGTACATGAAAAAGTGATAAGCAAGAGAGATGATTGCAAAGTAGTGAGAGAAAGCGAAAAAAAATGTATTTCTCCTTGATTAAAATTAGAATGAAATTGTCTAAAGTTTTTAAATACTTTCAAGGAGGAAATGCCGATCACCACTACACAAGTTTAGCTTCGAATTACATACATGGAGACGAACACACAAATTCACTTTAATCTGATATCAATTGCAATCGAATTCACGATGATATGTAACGTTCTCAGACAGCAACGAAAGCCATGTTGGTCGTATTTTTGCGTTCCGTTTCATTATTTTTCCAGAGTTTTTCGGGCCGACATTATTTTTGTGTGACGCGTTGCGACTTTCCATTTCCTCGGCCACATGGGAAATCCACGGAGTTTGTCAAGGCAATTCAACCAGTTGATATGGTTCGTCGCTGGAAACACATATCCTCGGAGTTTTCCCCCTCGAGGTTGCAAGACGTGCTCAGAAGAACGCGATGACTTTTCTCTCAGCTCGATGATTTATATTGCTTTCGTAGAGACGATTTCTTTCCTATTTTACTTTTTCCCCTGTTGTTGTGTATTTTTTTGCTTTTCCTTCTTCTTCTTATGACATATACTACGTACTAAGCATCTAGAAAGCTACTTATGTGGAAGCGCAAGATTTGATGAGGACACGTTCGTTTCCTCTGCTGGGGAAGGTTCAGGAATTAGGAAAGTGGACTCACTCTGCCTCACTTGGCTTGCTAATGCATTCTCTGAATTCAAACCCTAATACATAATATTCTTCCCTAAAACATTTTATTACTATTATACGCAGGTAAAATAAAAGCGCCCTAACAACTACGAATTGTTTGTGTGAAGTAGGTACCTAAATTTCAACATGAAAATTAAAGAAAGTGCTTATTTGGGTGATCAATTTTACTGCTTTGTTCTTTTTGGAGCTTCATAGTACAGAATCAAAATAGCTACCACTAAACCACACATGCACCTCGTCCATATTCCTCTGAGGAACTTCTAACGACTTGGTAAATGTTGGAATGTGCGTGTACCTGTTGTGAACCTGACGTGAAGTTTCTTTCTGCGTAATGCTTGTCATGGCGTAATGCCACCACCTGACATCAGTTTCTATAACTTCAATATAATTGCGTCTCTAAATTGGGAACCACAAAAAACTAACTTCTGCCAACCACCACTGGGCCACTCGACTAAGACCGCGTCTTCTTGTTAAGAACCCGATGTCACGTGATCTTTTTAAACTTGGAATGGAAAATTTGGTCGTAGATACATAAATGAACAAATAAGAATTAAATACAGAAACGCCCTCTTCTCCACATATTAATACAAGATTCATTGAAAGACTGGTTATTTCTGGAGATGAAGCTTCCAAGGGAAAAATCCATCAGTGCCCCACGGGACTCGAACCCCGGTCTCGCGCTCTACCATCTAAGCTATGGATGCAGGCAGCACATTTCAACCTTGAAGCATAAATTGCAACCTTGTAGCGTTGAAAGGCTCCGTTCATGGACGCCGGCAGCAATCAACTAATAGCTCGTGAATGGCATAGGCCATCAGATGGCCACATGGATATAGAAATGTCCTCTATACTTGTTAATGCAAGATTCGTTGGACTGGGTAATTGTGGAGATGAAGATTACAAGGAAGAAGATTGATCAACATACGCGGTCAGCTCCCTTGGCTTAGATGGTAGAGCACTCGTCCGGCTAGTGAGAGACCGAGGTTCGAGTCCCCGTGGGGGCAGTGATGAATTTTCTTCCTTGTAATCTTCATCTCCACAAATAACCAGTTTTTCAATGAATCTTGTAAAGAAGAATTATATCGCAAAATCATTTATTGTACCCATAGTAAATGTCCTTTATTTCATTTGTTATCTAACATTGACTTCTTTCTTGTTATCGTATAGAACAGTGGTTCTCAACATTTGGAACCCGCGGTCTGATAAATAACTTTTGTGTAAGGGTTAGGCCCGATCATACACACAACAACGAGAAATTAATGGGAAAAATGAAACTGCGAATCGCTCACGGCATGGTGTGACTAGTGTTAGGGCCTAAAAAAAGAAATAACATGGTATTGATTTGATATTTTTATATAAGGTCGGTATTTTTCATCACAAAACTCAATGTTTGAAGTAATTAATCCGAAATCATTATGGGAATCATTCCATATATTCTATGAAATTCGGGAACTTAGAGTCACTATCATTGAGAATACATCTAGAATTGAAGTACTGTACAATAAAGCTGGTGTTTACACATTTATGTGCAGTTTTACTTTTTATTTCGAAATCACATAAGTGGTAGAAACCTGGGTGTATCTGGTTCTTTAAGTTAAGGATCAATTATAATTTCATGAAATAGTGTACAGCAAAATATGGTACTGTGCAAGAAAAATAATTTTACAAAATCAAAGGTCACAAGAGGCAATCAAAGGTCCAACGACGTGGTTGAAGAAGACAAAAAAATGTCCATGAAAATATGGATGTTAAATGTAAATTAAAAAACATCAGCATCCCAAAATGAGAACAATTTTCATGAAACATTGCAGACGTCTTTATTTAAGCATGGATAGCTTCTTAATTCATCCCAACAGGATGAATCTGTCATCTGTTTTCTTTCTCGTGTCAGTTATTTACTTTTAATTTAATTTTAAAATTTTTAATTTCATTTAATTTCAAAATTTTTAATTTCATTTAATTTCAAAATTTTTAATTTCATTTAATTTCAAAATTTTTAATTTCATTCAATTTTAAAATTTTTAATTTCATTTAATTTTAAAATTTTTAATTTCATTCAATTTTTAAATTTTTAATTTCATTTAATTTTAAAATTTTTAATTTCATTTAATTTTAAAAATACTTGTTTATTTAATTTCGAAATTTTTATTTTTATTTAATTTTAAAATTTATTTAATTTTAAAATTCATTTAATTTATAAATTTTAAAATTTAATTTATAAATTTTAAAATTTAATTTATAAATTTTAAAATTTAATTTATAAATTTTAAAATTTAATTTCAAAATTATATGTAATTTATAAATTTTAAAATTTAATTTCAAAATTATATGTAATTTATAAATTTTAAAATTTAATTTCAAAATTATATGTAATTTATAAATTTTAAAATTTAATTTCAAAATTATATGTAATTTATAAATTTTAAAATTTATTTAATTTCAAAATTATATGTAATTTATAAATTTTTATGTTACATTTGAATTCGAAATTTTTATGTTACATTTGAATTCGAAATTTTTATTGAATTTTAAAAATGTTACTTCACAATTTTGATGATCTTTAATAAATTGCATGACAATGTCCAAACTAATGTAAAATAATCAAGATAAAGTGATGAATAACTTTTAAATTAATTTTATTTCAATTATACACTTAGAAATCGAATCAATCTTCTCTTTCATTATACAGTAGAATGATTGACCAAATTATTGAATTACCGGGACTTCTTGTATCAGAAGTCATGCAAACAGACTCTTTTTTTTTTCAGTTTTACGTTGAGAGAAAAATCAATACATTCAGAGTATATACTTAAAGAGAAATAAATTGGAGTATATTTCATTTGCACACATTGAATCCCATAACAAAAGAAAAGACAATATTTCGAATTGATAAAATTGCAAAAGATCACGATCTCGACGCGTGAATAAGCCGGTAATAAGCTCGACAAAAAATATATACTCCACTCTGAAACATTAGGAACATTTTTAGACTATATGAGAGGTATAAAACTAATATATTTTTATTTACTTTTGAAGTTTTTGTTATTTCAAAATTTTTATTTCATTTTAAAATTATGCTTTCATTTCATTTAAAAATGTTTATTTTTATTTCAATTTAAAATTTTTATTTTTATTTCCTTTTAAAATTTTTATTTTTGTTTCATTTTAAAATTTTTATTTTCATTTCATTTCAAAATGTTTGTTTTTATTTCATTTTTTATTTCACCCTGAAATTTTAACTTCATAGTAATTTTTCAGAACGCAATTTTAAAATTTCCATCTCATGCACACACACACGTTTTTTATAACCATTGCTAAATTCAAAGAAAATGCCACGACAATGTCCAAAGTAATAAAGGTAGAATGATAAAAGTAGCTTTCGAATTAATTTCATTTCATTGATATTCCTAAAAATCGGATCAATCCTTTCTTTCATTATACAGTAGAATGAATGACCAAATCATTGAATTACCGGCCTTGTCTTAATTCTCATATCAGAAGTCATGTAAACAGTCACAGTTTTTTTTCAATCAGACTCGGAGTATGTACTTAAAGAGAAATAAGTTGGAGTATATTTCATTTGCACATACTCAATCCAAAAATAAAAGAAAAGACAACATTTCGCGCTGATGGCATTACAAAAGATCACGATCTCGCCCGTGAATAAGCCTGTAATAAACTCTACAAAAAAAAATATATATATATACTCCACTGTCAAACATTACGAACATTTTTGGGCTGTGAGAGGTATAAGACTAATATTTAGTTAGAAGTACATAGAGAAAACTCAACAAGAAAAATAGATAAAGGGAAAAAAGAACTACACCCCCTGAAACTAGAAGAAAATAAGGAAAAAAAATGTATAAAAGCCTTCAGTAACATAAATTTAGTGCGTTACGTGCTTAATAAGCTAAAGTCTAATGGATTTTCCTAGTACCGGCTGCAAAAACCCACTCCTCCCCGTACTGAATTGTACTGATGGTGGTTGGAGAGAGAGTAATTATTTGTGTTTCTTCCCGCCATCTTCTTCTTTATGGAATGACTTATATGTAAAAAAAAAAAAAGTAACTCGAGAAGGAAATGTCCTCGCGATTTCTTTTCATAGAACGTACTGTCTTGTGCAATACTTCGTAAAAATGTTTTCTTAAGCTTATCTTACCAGAACATTCTCTCTCTCTCCAAGAAAACTATTCTCTTCTGTCTCGAGGAAAAACTTTCTCCATTTTCTTTTATATTTTTGCTTCTTCAGGTTACGTATAAATGTCTCCAACTTATGTTTCTACTTTTGTGGTTTTTAATATACCATCGTTTTATAGATCCCATGTGAGAGAATGGAAATATATATATATTTTTTTTCCACTTAATGAAACGTGTAAAAATTATTCTGTTCGTGTAGTGATGTTTTTCTTTTGTTTTTGTTATTTGCTTGTACACCTTATTAACGTTTGGGACTGTAGGATGTGTTACGATTCCTGGTACTCTTTTTTTTCAGGTTTATGTTCATGATTGTGATCACAGTATGTACATATGTAGGTTTCAAATTAAGCTTGCTTTGTAATTGCAGCCGAACTTGGTTGATTCCAAGTCCAAAGTCACTGGATAAAAATTCGAATTTTCTAATTAATCAATCCTGAATCAGTAAAATGGTTACAAATTGGAACTTAATCATCAATATTCACATAGAATAAAAATAATCAATTATTAAAATTTAATCATCAGTTACAAAACTGTTTTCCAAATTTTGATAATTTATAATTGTAATATATAAATGGTCTTCGCTGCTATATTGTTCCACTGTCGCGGAATCAGCATCACTGCAGGATTTTTTAACAATGTTCAAAGCAAGATGTACGGAAGCAGTTTGTGATAATCACTCATAAAATTGTTTCTCAAAACTTTTGCTTATCACATTCTTATGCTATTAAGGAAAAATACTTTCATTAACGTAACACGATGTGAACTTTCTGTATTTTCAATATTCTCAATGACGACAAAGAAATTCAGCTCAAGTGATACACATTCTTGATGTCCTCTGGCTGAACAATATGTTAAAATGGGCATTAAATTACCAAAGAAAGAGAGGTGAGAAAAACATGATTTTCAAACTTTTATATTTGTTTTTGGAAAATCTGTTGTTGAAAACTTCATCAAGAAAATCAGACTTCTTGCAGAAATTCTCCAACTAAACTTGCTCATAGAAAATTCATGATTTCCCCGGACTTAATAAATAAATATTCCATTGTAGATTCAAAAATTTACGTAAATTGTGAAAAAATAAAGTACAATAAAGCAAAATCAAGCTACAAAATGATAGTTGATGGAAACATAATCATTTAAATATTCATATTCCCTCCCCAACTTGCAATTAAAAACATTAATAAAATCTAAGGGTTTTCTTATTATGTTAGAAATTTAATCCGTAGTATTTCAATGAAAACTCGTCGAGATATCAATGATGGAATTTAGTTTTTTTCCACTTTTCATATATGAATGTCTCTACATTTCTTTTCAGGCGTAATTTTCTCACGAAAAAATTGACAAAAACTAATTTTATGCATCGATATTCAAGTGAATTCCAATTAAAATGTTACGAGGTTATTATTATTTTAGTAAAATCAAGAAGTGAAATCAAGTTTTTTTTGCAAATTGACATTTTTTTTCATCAGAGGTTTTAACTATTTTTGCACTTTAAAAAAATGTATAAATGTAGTTTTTATATCTTTTGTAGCCAACCAACTCCCCTTGTTGTCCCCAACTAACAAAAAAAATTATGCTCTTAAGGAACTTTTAATATTTTTAGGTTATAATGGGTGTGTGTGTTGATTCCGAATCTGGTATTGGTTTTGTCAGATTGGCTCTACTTTGTGACAAGAGGTGAAAATAACATTTTTTAATGGGAATGGGAGAGTATACATTATCTTCAAAACTAGAGCGGATTCGAAAAAACCATTGCCAGATTCGGAATCAGCTCCTCAAACCCTAAAATCACTGAAACATCTTTTCCATTGGGATTTACTCTATTTATTTATAACGCAGGTTTCAATGCGACTTGTATGCTGCTTATGAAATTACCACTAAGAGTTAGTTTAATTTTCGCTTTTTCTTGAAAACTAGAGAAAATTTGACAAAAGCCAATACCAGATTCAAAATCAGAGACCCAAAATCGTCCTTAAATCACTAGAATATCGTTTAGAACAAAATCAATGTTGAGCAGCAGTGTAATAAACTTAAAATAATGAAGATTTAAAATAAAATAGAATTTTTAACGCTTCGTGAAACACCCTGAATTAATTGCTAGTTGATTAATAGAAAATATGTTCGAAAAAATATCGAATTTATTTAATTTCCGTAGAAAACGTTATTTTCCGTCAGAATTCAAAACACAAGTAGGTTATGATGGAATTGAGTTTCTGTTATGTTTATTGTGGTTCAAGTAATAATTTCAGTTCATATAAAGTTTCAATATTTTCTGACTATTTCCCGAAGTTTTTGAAAAATACTTGTATGAATTAATTACCGTCAAAAACTATACACTCATATGTTTCTTTTTTTAATCTTGTCACGTAACCACTTACCAATTTATTCACTTAATACTTGAAAACAATTCAATCTTTTTTTAATGGCTCTGGTTTCAAAACTTTCAAAATTGTTCTTAAAATTCAAATCAATTCAAACTAAAAAATAATTCTCACAACCTGGATATTTTTTTTCTTTTTTTGGTTGTCGAGGAAAATTAACGCTAAAAATTTTTCATTATCAACCCTAATTAGTTTCCATGATTAAATTCTCAAGAGGAGGGTGTTCAGATTAACACGACGATGATATCAGATTTTTTTTTGTCTGATAAACGCTGGGACATGATTAACACTTCAAAATAAAATAGTAGTTATAATTGCGAAAATTTAAAATTTCCTCCCTCGAACAACGTAACTTGAGAGCACTTTATCTCGAGTAATAACAATAAATGTTACATCTTTTTTTCCCCCCGCCAATCAATCGGTAGCTGTTGTTCGAATAGAAGCAGTGTTAATGTTATCATTTGGCGATCCCTCAAAAAACAATAATGACGCGCATGCAATTGTTTAGTTAATGAATCCATTTTTTGAAGAATGAATCACCAAAATTCACATTCACGATGGAAAAGAAGAGAAAATAAGAGATGCAATTGCTCTCATTAGTAAGTAATTAAGTCACTTATCGGCTCTGAGAATAACAACCTTATCTAAAGTGAATCTATTTTTTATCAATTGATTCATTGGGAAATTATGAACAATATATTTTTTTTTAATGTCGTATTTTTTGAAATTTTCAGCTATCCACATCTTTGAGAAGCAGAAAAAAAAAACATGTTTTCCTTGAAGGTTTGATCACATAAAAAAGTATTTACTGTTCAGCAGAGAATGAAAAATTACCCATAAATTGAAATTCAATACCTCTTTCAGATCATTATATATTTTTTTCTAATTAAAATTCATTTTAAGAATTTCTCTCTACAGCAGTGATTCACAACATGGGCGTTAACATCCCCTGGGGGGCGAAAGAATGTTCCAGGGGGGCGGTAGAATCTACGGGTAGGTACAGGTAGGTAACTAACATAGGATCCTATGGGTTAGATTGAGTTGGGGGCGGATGGGACAAAAAAGGTTGGGGAACTATGCTCTACAGTGTCATTTTCATTTGTCGCACAAATTTTTAGCAATGTTTATTTCAGTGTATGGCTTGGCAACATAGGAAATTCCATGAAATGGCCGCGCCTATGCTATTTATCAATAATATTTTCCGGAGCAAATTGCGCATGCTCTACACTTAGTGACGAATAAGGTTTGATTACATTCAGCAAAGCAATTATAACTGGGCTGGACAATCGCCCAGATGCCTTGGCGACTAAAAAGTTTGTATTGGTGACTAAAATTTTCTTTTTGCAGTTACTAAATTACAGGCTGAGAGCAGCTCAGAATGTTTGGAATTCATAGCAGCATACCTGCTAGCATGAAAGAGGGTCACTACATCCTGAAAAAAATCAAAGCAAGAAGTATTTTGGACCTTTTTTCTTCAGGTAAACATTTTTTGGCGCGTAGATTTTTTTTTACGATTTGTCCAGCACTGGCGGGCGTGGTAGCTGAGGTCGATAAGATACTCGCCTAAAGCACCAAAGGATGTTTAGAGGTGTCGCACGTTCGATACCCGATTTGTCCTTGTCGGAAACTTCCCTGACGCTGGGGTACAATATAAATGGCGACATGCCCACGGAAAAAAGATTGCTTACCGAAGGGAGTTCCACATCGGGGGGTTAGCGTTGGTGAGTATGAACAAAGATTGCCGTTCGGAATCGGCAATAAATTGCAGGTCCCGATAAAATTAGCCCTCGTCTGCATAAAATGGCCATGGTGCAACAAAAATTATCAAATGACCAGCACTGGGTTATATACCATAAAAAAACAGAAGGGGCTGTGTCGTGACACGGCCGCTAGGTTAAAGGTGCAGAATATGTAAGTGGGGCAAAATAGCGAATTAAAATGGAATAAATAATCTACTATAGTGCAAAGAAAGAGTTTTTTACGCATTTACGCATACAATAGATAAATTAATTGAAATTTGTTCTAATTTCACACATAAAAATGCACCATTTCATAAGAGAGATCATATCTTGAATAAGCGAATCAGATTGAATATCAACGAGATCTTGAATTCCCATTGAGATATCGACACATTAATATGAATATTTCATTTCCTGGTATAAATCTCCCTACGCCGTTTTATAGCAATGTCACCTATACCAGTGTCAAACAATTCACTATAGCGTCACCAATTTATCACTACAGGCTCGGATTCGATATAGGAGACATTATTTTATTGTTAGCCACAGCGGAGAACGAGCACCCACAACTCCAACTCCGACGCAACTGCCGAGGACGAAATCCTAAGCACTTTGTTCAGTGCAAGATTCCTCGAAAGAATGGTCATACAGTCGAATCCCGTTATAACGAACTCCAAGAGACCGGAGAAATCACTTCGTTATGAAGGAATTCTAGGTTTTCACATTGTTCCTATGAAAACTTAACTGGGGGACTGGAAAACTGTTTGTTAAAACGAGATTTTTGCTATAACGGTATTCGTTAAAATGGGATTCGACTGTATTTTTGGAGATGATGATTACAAGGAAGAACACTCGTCCGGTAAACGAGAGACCGGAGTTCGTGTCCGTGTGGGGGGGGGGGGGAGGCAGAGATGAATTTTTTCTTTTAATTGCATTTTTAATTGGGTTGCTGTATTTATAAAATATATAACATCCATATTTGTCATGGGCAAATTTTTCTCAACCACCTCGTTGGGTATTTTGTCTGCTCTGTGGCATTGTATTTGTAATCATCATCCCAAAAAATATAACCAGTCTTTCGGGGAATCTTATATTAACAAGTGAAGAAGTCATTTCTACATACTTTGTTTAGTGTTTTTTCGAATGTGAAATCATTCATACATGTATCATTTATATACAACCGAATCCCGTTATAACGAACTCCAAGAGACAGGAGAAATCACTTTGTTATAAAGGGAATTCCAAGTTTTTGCATTGTTCCTATGTAAACTTATCTGGGGATTAGAAAATTGTTCGTTAAAACGAGATTTTTGCTATAATGGTATTCGTTAAAACGGGATTCGATTTTATTTCAAGTAAAAAAACCCCTTAAAAAAATAACAGTAAAAACCCCCTTAACGGTCATCCCTCAGATAAGTCACCCCTTCTTTTATGGTCAAATAATAGATTTCCCCGTATAATAAAAATATGCTTTTTCAAAACCCCTGGTCACCCCTCTCCCTACTGTTAAGGACGATTTTTTTTTTTTTGTCCCACCGGTGTCCGCAAAAGAGAGGTTTTATTGTATTAAGTTTTTCGTGACACTCAAGAATTTAAAGCAAAGTACTCCCCCGCCTCCCCAACTTGAAATCTAAGACGTATTATGCCTCAAAATGATGTTTCTTAAATTTTAATCTTGTTTCAATCGATTCCGTCTATCGGAATCTAAATTCGAATCTCCGACGGTTTCTGGCTCAGTTCATCAGAAATGAAGTTACAGAATAATTTTTTCACGCCTGAAATTACTTTTTTTTTTTAATGAAATTATACTGATTGTGTGTAACTTTTAAAAACACTCATCAGAAAATTTGAAGTCGTATCACCAATTTGTGAACTCTTCCAAGTTTAATCAAAAGTATCAAATCAAGTTTGATCAAAAGTATCAAATCAAGTTTGATCAAAAGTATCAAATCAAGTTTGATCAAAAGTATCAAATCAAGTTTGATCAAAAGTATCAAATCAAGTTTGATCAAAAGTATCAAATCAAGTTTGATCAAAAGTATCAAAATTGATACAAAATTATGTGCATCAAAAACAATTTAAATAAATATGTCTTCAGAACGCTTTTTTCTATTTCCATCCGTGGATTCTGAAAATAAAATGGAATTACTCTCAGCAATAGTTTGCTGTATAATGTAAGCCTTACAAAGGTTTTTAATAGCTGTCTGATGCGAAGATATACTTTGGAAAGAGAGAAAATTCAACTGCCCCTGCGGGGAATCGAACCGACGTCCTTTCACTTTTTCTGGTGAATGCCCTAGACCACTAGACTGCAGAGGCAACCAATGGAAAGAAAATGTCGCTATTCCATCATTGATCATTGATCATTTTTGTCGCACCACGGTCATTTTCTGCACACTAGGGCTAATTATACCGGGAC
The DNA here is from genome assembly GCF_987345545.1 of Pholcus phalangioides. Taxonomy (NCBI): domain Eukaryota; kingdom Metazoa; phylum Arthropoda; class Arachnida; order Araneae; family Pholcidae; genus Pholcus; species Pholcus phalangioides. The sequence continues at coordinate 22,906,380 of NW_028301608.1, forward strand.
CTACAATTTATTGCCGATTCCGAACGGCAGGCTTATTTTTTATACTCATCGAGAGGTTGGCGCGCTAACTCCTCGATGGGGCGCTATTCCATCGTGAGACGTCTTGAAACTGCGACAGGCCCGTTCTCGTAAAATTAATAAGGTCAAGTTCGTATGTTTTTCATTCTCGACATTTTTTCCTCAATCTTTCCATGATCCATTCACCCGGAAAGTGAAAGGACGTTGGTTCTGTTCCCCGCAGGGGCAGTTTGAATTTTCTTATTTTTCCAAAAAAATATTTTCGCACAGCCAGCTGTTAAAAACCTTTGTATGGATAGCGGAGAGTGACATCATCCTCGGACGCGAAGCTTGTTGTTATTGTTTTTCATTTTGCTATTTCCTATCTCATTTTTAAATCATATTCCAACAAGCTAAACTACTGAATCTCACAATTTCTTGGTAACATTACCGATTTCTCCATCATTTCACATGATTAATTCTCGAACAAATCATTGATTGCATTTCTTTAGGACTAAAATGAATTTTTTGGGAGTCGTTCTTCCTTTATTTGCTATTGGATCTTATTCTGACGGTGTGAAGTTGAATTCAGGTTTTTTTTTCACATGCTTTACTTATTTAAGTAATTACAACTTTATTCGATTTTTTAAATTTCACTGGTTTTCAATTTTTATAATTTTAAGAACACTCAAGTTAATTAGGCAGGAAGCGGATTCCAAATAGCAGGATTCTGTGTCCTACACAGATATGTGAACCAAAACTTGTCAAATCAAAGAGTTGAAACGGTAACCACTCCGTTGCAAAAAGGGGGGAAAATAAAACCGCTCTATGGTTCACCCCCCCCCCCAAAAAAGACGTATTGGAAAGGGTTTTTTTTATAGAAAATTTCGATTTAAACAGGTGTATGGCATATTTTTTATTGAAAGAACACATCAGACAGCAATTTAATTAATTACAGTGGATTTTTTATTTGTTAAAATGGTTAATTAAGGATAAAAATATATAGTTTGCTTTGATTTTTATGTTATTCATAAACAAATAAAATCTTGCTTGGTGAAATTGAATAGTTTTTGCTTTGATTTTTATTTCCAAAGCACGTAAAACTTCAGCAGTTGTCAAAAAAATCATACCAACATGGAATCAACTTTTTCTAGATATTAAGGTAGTGTAATCATATTTTGTACAAAAATGACACTAAAATACGTACTTACTAAAATGCGTACTTTCTAAAATACCAAAAACATCGAGGAAAGAAGTAGGTATAATGGGTTTTTTGACCTTCTATTTCTATGCATACAGATATGAACAGTGTATATGTAAGCACAACTCATATTATCAAATCTATGGTGCATCGATCAATCTCTTTCTAGATCAACAATCTAGTTAACACTCAATTTGAAATATAATTGCGTAAGGGAAAAAAATTATTTTGATTGATTATATAAACATATCTGAATCCTTCCTAATAACAATCAATCATAGCTTGATAAGGGGTTGCTCTATATAACCCTTATCCTTCTTCATTTTCATGAAATACTTTATCATTGTTTCATGACATACTAATATAGTATGTATAACATCACACACATTTCATAAAAATGTAGACAGTTTTCCTTAGATCCTACTAAAAAAATATATAATTTGTCGTGTGACATTTATGGATCCACTTTCAGAAATTTACAAGATAACGAAACTTTCCCAAATAACTGAATATGTATATACAAATTTAGGGACATAGATTTCGAATAATAATAATAATATAAAATAATTCTGTGAAATAATTTTTTTCTTTCAATTCTGCTTCGCTAACGTGATAATCATACAGAAATGCAAATTTAAATAGTCTTTGTCTTACAGTAAAGTTAGTTTTTTGTGTTTTATGAATTCATGAATAACCACGAAAGTCACTTAAAAGTTCCGATTGATTAGTTCAAAAAATTTAGTTATAAAATTTTGTCACCACTTCTGAATATTTTTGTTGTAGCCGACTAAAAATAAAACTAATCAAACAAACTAATAAACCAATAATCTATACGTGTATCTAGGCTCTATATTAAAATTTTTGTTAATAAAATACTCTGTCAATTTCCTACTCAGTTATTATAACTAATGAGGTATTTAATTAGGATATTAATAAATATGCTGAATAAATATGCATATTTAATAGCCGGGAAAAATTATGGAGGAACAGAAAACCGGTTACATGGGGGTTTCTGATTCATAATCCCAAAAATGTTAATTATTCATAAAAGAACATGCTCCGTTGTGATCGCAGATTTCTTTCTTTTTTTCACTTATTATTCGCGATAATGCTTGAATATTCTCCGCAATTGTTAGAAAATGCGTATCGTGTGTTTATCCATTGATCTCAATTAACAGACGATTTCAGTTTTATCAGATGGCATAATAATTCGATAATATCTTTTCCGGTAAAAGTCCCATTATCTCGTCTCTATTAAAGAATTTCATGTTTGTCAAGGATTTCGAATTATGCTTTGCTTTTTCATGCAATTTTCTTACTCAAATGATCATAAAGATTTACGTATAAGAAGAGAAGAAAGAAAAGTTATATAATTAATAACTTGGCGGAGAGAGAGAAGTTTTCTATCTCAGGATAAATTTTAACGCGAAGCGGTGCGAAAACGAGGAACATGTTTAAGATCTCGTTCGGATCAATGGACGTTGTAGCATGGATTTTTATTTATTCAAAAACTACGCTTAATTAAACTTCATTACGCTCGGATAGTTCCGCCTAATGATTGCTTAAATTATGCACAAAAGCTTATCGTTACTTCCGAATTTTATGGGTGATGTTGCATAAGTGATGAGCGTTAAGTAAATTCTACGTAACATTGGTGAATTATTATGATTATATTGTACGATATTAACAGGGTGTCATCCTCTCTTTTTTGTTATTGCCGCGTGGTTACGCAATCGGAAATTCATTTTCAAGATTTGTTTCTGCAGTTTTTGAACCTTAATTCAAGCTGGTTGAAATAGTTTGTTGAAGTTGCAATCCAAGAATGTTTCTCCTCTCCCAATCTTTTGCAAAGTTTTACCCCCTTTCTACGGTATTTACGGTATTTTAGTAAAATTCTTCAAACTTTTCTGATCATAGATTAGAGATAGATTCAGATTGGACCACTCGGCCAATAACCGTTCTTTTCCAGTCCTTTGACCAGAATGATTTTAATCATCTTTTTATGGAGAGCGGTTAGTGTGAGTTCAGTGCTGTTAAGATAGTGATCTAATAGGGGTCTACTGGAGGATTCATATCTTAGATATGAGGATTTCTTACAACTGATTTTAAATCCTTCATGTTACAGCACTTTTGTATCGTTAACAGAACTTTTACGGAAGTTTGATTAATAATGGAGAAGTGAAGCTTCTCGGAAAGTAATTGCAGCAAAATATTTTCGGCTCTGGGGATCATCTTTTGCTTGTGAGGATGGCTCTGAATATCATCTCTTAAAAATAAGAATGACTGTAATTTTCATCTGTCTTTCTTTCTTTCTTCTTGTGTAGTTATCTCTTACACAAGAAGATGATTAAATATCATCTCATAGAAATGAGACTGGCTCTCTGAGGTTCTCCGAAGATAGTTTCTTGCAAACCTTGATGGCTCTGGAAATCATCTTTTAGAGATTAGTATGAATGTGAAGATCGTCTCTTGAAAATGGGGATTTTTTGTGGATCATCTCTTAGAGATGAGTATGACTCTGAGGATCTCTGAACATCATTTCTTAGAGATAAGGATGGCTCTGGAGGACATCTATCAGAGATGAGGGTGGCAATGAAGAACCCTGAACATCACTAAGTAATAAAGATCATCTTGGAGGTATAAGGATGTCTCTTCGGAGAATCCTGAATAAGACGATCTCGCTCTCTCTCTGAGGTGCTCTGAGAACCATCTGTTCTAAGACGGCTAATATCATCTCTGAACAGCCGGAAAATTATTTCAACTCCATTTTCAATTCCATTGAAGTTGGCGAAAACAAAATGTTCTGAAGTATTAATTTTATATGCCTATGGCTTTTCCGCCTTGAGTGTTGTTTACCTTGAGACCAGAATAAAGTCGACTATTCCCTGAATCTAAAATTCATGAAAACTGTTTGAAAAGAATACTTAAAAAACATTGTCACTCAATCCCGTATTCAGATCTAGACCTGTTGAGCCAGAGTTACAATAGATATGTTGATGGTCGATAAATACATTGAACAATTCAAATTCACTGAAGGAAGTTTTAAAATTTTAAAAGAAAAAATTATAAGTGTGTTTTCTTCTCAGGATTTATATTTTATATAAAGAGAAATCTTTTGAAAATCTTATTCGGTTTTCGTCCGTTGATGATAATAAAGATCATTCAATAGATCGAGACTATTGTGAGTAAATAGTGGGTTGGAAATAGCTGTTTGCTCAACTCGTAAATGTACTACGAAAATTCCTATTTTGCTATTCATAGCATCCATTATAGAAATCGATACTTTCCTATCGCATTAGTATCATCGGTATCGCGTTTCCCTGCTTAGAAAAAAAAAATGTTGATGGTGATGCATGCAGTGTCTACGCTGCTGCTTATCGTTTTCGACAAGGAAAATTTTCGGTTCCAGGCGAAAAGCTATAGGAAACTTCACTTTAAGGGCCCACGTTCATTTTTCAAGAAATTTTCGGCCGGAATACAGCAGTAGTAGTAGTGTATAGTAAAAAGCAGAGCGTGATGCCAAAGGCACTGCTGCGTACGAAGAAAGAGAATGGGACGAAAACAAAATTGTGACACTTATTGAATCCATAAGCTGCTATCGTAAAGTGCTAGTGGTATAGGGTTGTCCAGCTTTACCATCATAAAAAGCTCTTTCGTATTGTTCCGGATATTGGAAGTAAAGACGCGGGAGAAGACATCCCAGGAAATATTTTGAGATATAAAAGCATCAGATAAGGATCGTTCTTCCCCAAAAATCATGATTGATGAGTTTTTCTTTGAATAGAGAAAGACACGAAATTTTTTTTCTTCTTTTTCAACAACAAAAAAAATGAGCGAAGCAGTTTATAATGCGGACATAAACATATGAATTGAAAGATATTACATTTTCCATCTTTACGACTTTACACGCGTCTAATAGAGAAATCGCAACTCGATAAACACATTTTTCTGCAACACAAAAGTTGCATAATTAAATCGTATTGAATTTGTTTGCTAAAGGTAATTTTCCGTGTACATTTCACTACATTGGCAATTTCAATTATTAAAATTTAGTTTAAATTGTAAATGTAGTCCGATTGCAAATTATATGCCTGATTCTGAAATAGAAAATTAATATAAAAAATAATCAGTAAAAAATTAAAAATTGAGCTGTGATAATTCTACCAGAGTGGAATTAACTCTCTATAGTTCAACTCAAGAAAAACGTATTGGAAAATAAAATACTTTTTTCAAAAACGGTATAAACTGGTGCTGTGGGCATATTTTTAGTTGAAACAGTAGTTTATACAAATACCAAACCACAACAGGCAAATTGCCCAACGAGGTGGCTGACTTAAGAACATCATGGATCCCCCGAGCCATTTTTTTGGAGGCCCTACCTACTACTGCTACACCACACATGCACCCCCCCCCCCCTCCGCGGAACCCCCAACGAATCGGTACATGCGGGAATGTGCGTGTAGTGAAACCTGACGTGAAGTTTTTTTGTTTCTCTGTAATGCTTGTTATGTGTAGTGCTGCCATCTGCCACCAGTTTTTCTAACTATGAGTGAAGTGTTATGATTGAATGATTTATCGTTGTAGGACTGTTGCTCTCTGTGGCGAGACTTTTTAACGGGGAGATCGGCTCGCATTTGCGCCTTGAAGTTGGGAACCACAGAAAACCAACTTCAGCCGACCACCACAGTGGGGTTCGAACCCGGATCCTCGCATCGCGAGTCGGTCACTATAACCACTCGACCACCACAGCGGCGTAAGTAAACGTTCCGAGTAAACGTTCCGAAAGTCATTCTTTAGGCTGACGAACCATTGTTGCCCAACAGTTTTTGTTTTCTTTTTGTTTTTTTTAGGGGGGCATTTCAAGCATTTGCGTAGCTCTGACGCACTTTTAAAGGAGCCTATCAATCAAGTCGGTGAACGTTTACTGTAAATGCAAAATTTTGCAACGATCGGTCTAAAATTGTAGATTTGTATAAAGAACATACACACAGATGGAAAATTAATTTTATGTATAGCCACATTTTATATTGAAATGACACTAAAATACGTTATTTCAAAAATAACCTGCGACAAAAATTCAGAAAAGAATTTTTTTTTTAACAGACATTTGTTATGCATTTACAAATACATGCCGGACCATAAAAAGTTAAGGTGGAATATAAAACTGAAATTTTTATACAGATCCCCCCCCCCCAATCAAAAAATTACCAATTAATCTAAAATTTTGAGCCTCACTCTCTATTGTACCGAAAAAAAACTTGCCCTATAACATTTAGCTGAAAATTCGCCCAAATTGCGGAAATAGAAGATCATGATTTTTGTTCTTATGTAATAAAATTCTAGTTCTATAAAAAAGTTCTATAAAAAGTCAAATGTAAAGTTTCAATTGCACTTACACTTTCTGTGTTCATGAGACGAAGTGTTTTTACATATTGGTCCACCGATCCCTTGAAGGTCCTTAAAGAGATTTCAGGAAATCTGTGAACTTAGATGACAAAACAATTAACTCGTCATTTTATTGGCATGTACTACAACTCAACCGTACATGCACCTCGTAAACATTCCTCTGAGAAATTTCTAACGAATTGGTACGTAGCGGAATGTGGTTTGCGTATGTGTTTGTGTGATCTTCTAACATATTTAAGCTGTCAGCGATATGTTTGTTTCATGTTATATTAGTGTTGCCATCTTTAATCCATATATTAAAGTGAAAACGGCAAAAGAATAAATTTCCATAGTATATAAGTGCAATCGAACTTGGTTAATTCGCAGTCCGAAGTCACTAAAAAAAAGTTCGAATTATCCAAAATTCAAATTACCGATTAATCTATCGTAATCATATCGAATCTGTATAATAACCACAAATCGTAACTTAATCATCAATATTCAAATAGGATAATAATTATAAATTATTCAAATTTTATAAACACTTATGGAACTGCGTTCTTTTTGGTATTTTGAGCGTATGAGTCAAGAAATTCTAGTAAACAAATGTATATAGATCTTAATTATTAATTATTCACATTTAATCACATTTAATCGTATCCACTCACAATAAACATTCCAATCCTTCATTATAGATTATTGGAGTCAACATTATTTTATTTTATTATTGGGTAATCCCGTGGGACCTTAGTTATGTTATATTTTATTTTCTTCTCTCTTGTAAGAATTTTAGGCGTCAAGTAAACCCAAGGTGGCAGCAAAAATAATTAGCTTATCTAGCCATGGGAATTTGCACTACTGCTCTTTGTATCAGCAGAGCGATGATGGAGAGGGTCTTGACGAGTTATTGCTACTCGTGTGAACCTCCGTATCACCAATCAGGGTTTTCAGGTTTTAAGTTATGAAACTTTTCCCGAATTTTAATCATTTATAATTATAAGAATTAATCTCATATGCTACATTATTCCACTGTTCTGAAATCAGCATCACTGCAGAGTTTCTTGACTATGTTAAAACCCTGATTTACGGAAACAGTTCACGGTCATCCGTTATGAAACTTTCTCAAATTTTGCTTACCATTCTTATGCTATTAAGGAAATATACTTTCGGTAACGTATTACAATCTGAACTTTCTGATACTTTCCATACTCTTGATGATGACAAAAAGATCCAGATTTCGAATATTACACTTTGATCTAGGTTGAAAAGCATAATCGTTATCAAGTGGTGCACTGTCTCGATGCACTCCAGCTGAACAATCTTGAAATGGGCATTAAATTTTCAAAAAAAAAGCAGAGGAAAACAGAATGTTCAAAGTTTTATGGGTCTTTAAAAATTTTTTATTTAAAAACATGATCGAGAAAAAGCAAAACCTGGCTCCTTGCAGAATTTTTCCAAACTAAATTTGCTCGCACAAAAAATCATAATTTTTCCCCATCCTCGAATTACCCAAAAAAAATCGAATTAAATAAAACATTTTAACATTAAATTGAATAGAAAAGTAAAAGGGAGTTCTTAAAAGTTCGAATTATCTAAAATTCGAATTTACCAAGCACTACTGTACCGTGTCATTCTACAAAGGGTTCGTCTTCTTTTACTTTATTGACCCGGGGTTCGTGGAACACAAAAAGCTCAAGAACCTCTGATTTTTTTAATCACTCAGGACGGCGATACACTACCCTTTTCTGAATTTCCAGAGTATTCAACGTGATCATTAATCATCGTCTTACATCATTCACTGATGAAAAATATTAGTCAAGCATAATCAGATAATAAATATAACAAATCCTCCAAACATATAACGCTCAAACTGAGCATAGCGTGATAACTACAATAGATATATAAAATAATCAATACTCTTGAATTACACATTCCGACTATAATCTGTTTCATCCGCATGATCTCAATCACATTTTTCTCTATAAAAATCTCTACCCAAACTTTTCTACTTTTTTAAACTATCCGAAATTCGGTTTTTCCACACGTAGTGCTAATTCTTATTTGAACTGAGCATTTTTCTAGTCAAAAATCATTTCTCAAACAACTCATCAGGGAAAGAAGTTATAAAAAAAAAATCATAATAGCAGCGTAAATTATTTTCCTTTGTGCGTAAATAATGAAAATAACTCACTCGTCATCCATATTCCATTATGAGATGGAATAAAGACGAAAAGAGAACCCGTTATTTTCAGCCCGTGAAATAAATAAACGAAATAAAATTATATATTTTGGCGTTTTTCAAAAGGAAAAAATATTTATGAAAATGTTAAAAAAAATGAAAAAGGTCATTTTAATTTTTTTTCTCGGGTTTTTTTTTTAAATATACAAAAGAAAATCGACTTTCTTTAATCGGATCAACTAACCGTCTTTTCTTCAAAGCTTTTCTTCTCTATCGTTGAGTGATTTTCGCTTGTGTATAATAACTTACTTTAGATTCGATCAATGGGATTCCGCAATGGCTAACAGAAATTTCACACTGGCGCTCCTTTTTTTTAAATTTAATCACTGATTTATTTAGTTCTTATGCCACAATTTTTTTTAACAGAAAAATATTTTTTTAAAGAATATATTTTTTATCTAGTTTACGTAGTTCATATCTCATTCTTTACCCCATTTGATGAGTTTTTAAGCGGATTTTTTTTTTTTACTTTTTAGTAAACTCTTATATTTCAAGTATTCAAGTATTTAATTCTAGAATCTTATGAATTTAAAAAAAAATCCATTTGGATATTGTAAAAATAATCTGAAGTATGTTTTGTTTCGTATTTTTTTAAAAATCATCTCTCTATATTCGTAGTATACTATAAAATAATTCGGTTTACATAGTGCATTTATATGCTCTGTTCTGAAGTTTATGGGAAAATTTCAGCAATTTTTTGGTGAATAACTATACTATTTTATAATTCAAAAAATTCTGAAATACTATGTTTATAAGAATTTATTTAGAAAATCTTTAATACATTCTCATGAAATAGATGAATTAAATGATTTTTCTTAAATTTGACTGATGATGCAGTATATCTTTGAATTAGATACTTTCATTAAGCCTGTTCGAAGTCAAATTTTATTGGTATGAATTCTATTTTTTTTAAACAGAAAATATACAGAAGAAAATCGACTTTCTTTAATCGGATCAACTGACTTTTCCTTCGCAATCGTTGAGTGATTTTCGTTGGGTATTATAACTTACTTTAGATTTTATCAATGGGATTCCGCGATAGCTCCTAAAAATTTTACACTGACGCCTCTTTTTTTCATTTTTAATCACTGATTTTTTTTTTGTATCACAATTTTTTTGAAACGCAGAAATATTTATTTCAAAGGTTAAATTTTTTATCAAAGTCATATACTTGATATCGCATTCTTTACCTCATTGATGTTTTTATAAGTGGTTTTTTTGCGTTTTATGGTATGCTTGTATTTATTTCAAGTATTGATTCCAGATGCTTCAGATTTATGATTTTTTGAATTTGAAGAGGATAATGTTAAATATTTGAGAATGTTTTGCTTCACTCTATTTCACAATGCCCTCCGAATTTGTTTTCGTACTTGCTGCTAAAAATATTGGTATAATTCTGTTCGTTTGTGTGTTGTGTTAATATACTCTGGTTGTCTAAAATTTATGGATGGAATTTTCAGCATAATTTTAATATTTTTGTCTCTTTTCATACGTATATATATTCGAAATTTTTTTTCGAACTGTATATGTTTAGAAGACTTTATTTAGAAAATCGTCGCATTTTCTGAAGAATGTTTTGTTCCATATTTTTCAAAATCGTCTATGAGCTTAATTTATAGACGCTGCTTAAAATTTCAGAATTGTTTTGTTTTAGATTGTATTGATATGCTAATCTGGTTTTGAAATTTATGGATTAAATTTTGCAACGAAATTTTCATTTTTCATGTATTTTATACCGTTTTATATCGTCCCCCGCATGCCAGAAACACGAATGTACAAATTTTTCCCTTTTTTTATCAGCTGGTTGGATATCTTATTTTGATATCCAAGTTTTTCCTGAAACCAGCGAATGAGTATCCCTATTCAAACACATGTTACAAAACATTTTAGAAAATAACTTCCATAGAGCAACATGGGTAAAGAAATCATCCAATCGCGATTTCCCACATTCTTTTTTCCCCAACGACATAGCACATTCATGCTTCTGGCAGGAGAGGGACGATATGTATGTTAAAAGTTTCTGAGGTACTGTTTATAACAGTTATTCGGAGTGTTCATGCACATATTCATGACATAATATCGAGTATTTTCCATCAATTAAACTTGGCTAATGATGAAATCTTCTAATTTGTTACTTCCATAAAGTCTGTTCATAAAGTCAAAATTTGTTTGTAAGTATTCATCCCCTGAGCTAATTTCATCATTTGCAATTATTTCTAATATGGTGAAATCTGTTATAATGACCATATATTTTCGAATAATATAAAGCTATGCTAATCATGTTGAAATCAAGACAACTATCCAGCTCATTATAGTTATATTACGATAAATATTTAAACTCTCAACGCATTTTTTCAGAAATTATTTCTTAATTAATATTTTTTCGCATGAAATGCGTCTCTTCTTTCTTCTCATTATGCGAAATATTTTTCGAAGGATACAATAAGAATTTCAATTCAAAATCAAAATAACAAATCTAAAAATTTACGCACATATATATACATGTATTCTATTTACTTCTTAAACATATTTCATTTTGTCTCTTAATCCTCTATAGTTCCGTGTATGTTTTAATACACATTGGTCAAAAACCCATTACAGCTATTTCTTTCCTCAATTTTTTATACTTTAGAAAGTATACATTTTTTATTGTCATTTCAGTATATAAAATACGGATATATACGTGCAATACTTTTTTATCCAGAAAGAATTAATTAATTGCTGGTGTCATTTTTTGAGAGCTATTGAAATTTTACGTGTTTAGAGTGTTACGCACCAAATTGAGGAGATTCAAAATAAAATTTTCAAAGCAAAAACTAGCAAAACTTTATCAGTTTATGGATAACATTAACATTAAGGCAAAATTTATATTTTACCCTCAATTAATCGTTTTAGCTAATTAGAAAATCCACTCAATCAATTAAATTGCAGTGCTGGTGTATTGTTTCAGTGAGAAATTTACTAACAGAACCTATTTACATCCGTATATTCTAAAAAAATTCAATACGTTTTTATGAGAGTGAACCATACAGGGTCAAGTCCAAAGAAATTGTATTTAAGTTTTCTCAACATATTCAACGAAGTAATGTTGAAAGCAAAAACTTCTACATTCAGGAAGTCCTATATACACTGCTCAAAACAATTAGGGTATATGCATGACTCATTTAAATTTATTAAATTTATTTATTTGAATTTATTAAAATTTAGTTAATGAGATTAACTATGGTGGCACTACTCTTTGTGAATACTTAACAATGTTCTTTGTCAATATTTTATCAATTAAAATGTTCAAAACTCACAACTGAATAAAAACTGCATTTCCCTTAATTGTTTTGATAGTTTATGGCACTATTAAATCGGTTCATCTACGTATCGCGCATTAAGATTTATCGGATAATTTAGTTAGTTAACTCACCTATATAGCAATACATAATGGTTATATCTTTAAAGACTTCAATCTTTTCTACTGTTACAAATAGAAATTGATATATCTCGTAAGAAAGTTTTTTCGTGCTTACCGTTGAAGTACATCACCCCGATGAAATACCATTGTAAAATCACCAACTGATGGAGAAGCATTTCTTGGCAGTTCCGTGCGAAGTTCTATCTTTTACAGTCCAGAAATATTATATATAAGTACTTCTAAATCTTCTTCTTCTTCTTCTTTTTCTAATAAGAGAAGTTCGTTCTTTGTGAGTTGGGCTCGTAGATCACCCGGAATTGACCATCATCCGACTCCATTCCAGATGAATGCCATCCAAAAGGAGAAACTGAGCGTGTGTGTACAGTATATGAGGACGTGACTGCAGACACGTCTGATCCCCTTCGAGTCTGAGACCACGTGTAAGAAGAGCACACAAGATCCGTTTGTACTCTCGCGGAGTTTTCCTTGCCTGCTTTGGATGCCGGGAATGAATCTGCGGGGATCGATCAAACGCATCATCCAAAGTTCGTCGAGTCACAAGATAATAATAATACCCAAAAAGAAAAAAAAATAGCTCCGCCCGTTTGCGTGAGCGCCGCAACTTAGTTCGTAAATGTGAGTTGATCCGGTAACAGCGATGCCAAGTTCAGTTCAAAAAAATGGATTGACTGTGATAGAAATATCAATTGATAGACTGACTTCAGAGTTATTTCAGAACCTATTTCTTTTGTCTGTGGGTGTTAAAAATAGCCTACATAGAGTCGGCCCCGCTTCACCGGACTTATCAACGACTCAAGCACGCAATATCCGATTGGGAGGAGGGAGCAATTCAATTGCCATTCTACAACGTTAGTATGGTTTCTATATTAAAAAGTGACCAAGGATCAATATTTAACTAATTAATTATTTTTTTTAATATAACAAAACGCAAATATATGTACTGACACAAACATATACATGGATACAAACATATGAACGGAAAAAACACGCACGCTTTGTGACCTGAAGGTACGCAGAATTCCTTCTAGCAAGTCTACAGGGTTAGAATTTCAAATGTTTCACGCTAACAGCAAATCAAATCCTATATTTGTTCATGTACAGGGTGATTATAATTAAAGTTCCCGTACTCAAAGTAGTTTTTCTCAAAAACTGCATATCCGAATACAGACAAATTGTCAGGATATGATAATTGAGATCATAGGAAAGAGATTTATGAAATAAAAATATAGTATTCAACTTCAGACCATCAGACGAATAAGTGGCGCTTTTTTATTGAATTTTTCCCGAATGGTCCATACAACGTATATACCAAGTATCGATGGAATACCTCCCGCAGAAACGGACGCTGCATAGGTTCTGAGTGTCAGTATTATGAAACGACTCAGACCTATGTAGTGCTCAAGTGCAATATTTTCCAAGATATTTGAATTGAAAAACAGAAAAAAGCTGGAAAAAAAACAGCATAAACTAGCGAACAATTCTTCTTTCCCTCGTCCATGTTGTTCCTTCCCAATTTTTCTCTATTTTTAAATTTAAATATCTCTAGCTAATATTGCACGTATAAAACATGTTTTTTTTTACTTCGAAGAGGCAGGGCAACAAGTTTCTAATTGGGGTTTTGAGCACAGGGAGCCCATGTATAAAAAGTTTTTTTTTATTTCAACAACTATAGAACTCCTTGCAACATGAACGCAGTATCTGAGATCCACGCGATATATTTGGATACATTTTTCTAATTGGAAGTGTGGGATCAACGGTTCGTAAGTAATGAACGGCCTAATTACGGAATTCGCAGTAACTTCCGCTTAAAGAAAATAATTGCCGACAAATGTTTATAGAAGAAAGTAATTAACTTATTACCGTAGTTTCACAATAAACAAGCTACTGAGATGAATGGGCTTGGCTACGAAAAATGACGGAAAACAATTTTTATCGAAGAAATGCTGTTTCATTTTTATGTTACGGCTTCGTATAAAAGCCGCATGTAATTTTCATTCAAGAAAATGTTATTAATTAGTTAAGTATATTAACTTACAGTAGATATTAATATATAACACTATCACGTGGCATTAGACATTATTCTTGGGTAAACATTTCATTTTATAACTAGATTAACAAAAACTATAATAAGAATTTATTAGAATCTCCTTCGAGATCAGAAAGTCAGTCAAAAGAAGTGATTAGATAAGCCACGGCTTCAAATTATATGTGCAACAGCTAATAATAAGCTTTTAAAGTTATGTAGACCACCATATGTTTATTATGGGAAATTACGAAATATCAAAAGGCAGTTTTAATATCTACCTAATGCATCGGGTATTTCAACCATGCTAGCTAACAGATGATTCGAGACCATATCAACCGGCCCAGTTCACCTGTACCCACTTCTTATCGTCATGTGTTCGTGATAAAATAAAAAGAGTTTTCTGCTAAATTTTCTGCTATCAAGGTGCAGTATAATAATTATTTTACTCCATTATAAGATGACGAAAAGTGGTTTATTCAGTAAAAATGTGTTTGCATATGCAAAATACACAGCAAAATATATAAACGCAAGTTTTTGTATTCTTACTCACAAACAAATAGTTGTATATGCAATGTAAACTTTGTAAATGTAAAAAACAATGTAACTTTGTAAATGTAAAAAACAATGTAACTTTGTAAATGTAAAAAACAATGTAACTTTGTAAATGTAAAAAACAATGTAACTTTGTAAATGTAAAAAACAATGTAACTTTGTAAAATTTTACATGAATTCGTACTCTCGGAAAATCTCTTAAGTAAAGCTTTTCCCAAAAGTTTTGGACATGTTCATCTAAGAAGTCTCGCGGGATTTCATCCTAATGTATTAATACGCGAATAAATTACACAGAAAAGCGCCGTGAGAGTTTCATAAAGTACCTTCGTACATGGTAGTACAAGTCCAATTACAGTCCTGTCATCTTCAAAGTGCTCCCGGGTAACTTTTAAATGGAGTATTCAACTAAAATCTAAGAGCTTTCCTCGACTGAATCTCTTGAAAATGTGGAGTTCGCCGCAAAATAAAGCGAAGATGATTATCCCCGAGGGGTCCATTATTGTAATTCAGCCATTAACAGCGCGAGAACAACCGATGGAAATGTTTTCTTAAAGAACAGCCAATTTTGCCGACTACGAGAAACATGCTTTTGCTTCGAGCATTTTCCAAGAAAACCCGCTTTGTATGTGTATCAAGGAAAAAAAAATTCAGTCTTACCCTGTATATATTTCTTTTTCTTGCCCTAAAACTTATTTTCTGACCGTAATAACACTTTTTTCACGCATGAAACTGACATGAAGTAAGAATCATATCGGCGAAACCAAACATTAATTATGAAGAAAATATGCACTAATTCCTCGTTTTTCCACCACAGACGTGGTGGTACTTTCCTGTATGCGTAATCTTTCACCCTCGGGCTTTAAATTTGCTATTCGTCCGCATTCGTTATGAATTCGAGCAAAATACTCCTCCAATACTCAAAATATTTGAAATACTTTTAATTTTCCGATTATAAGAACTCGCGCAAAAATATCGGATATTAAAAGCCTTAGATTTAGACATTTACTTGGTTTATTTAAATAAAAAGCATTCGACTGCAGTGTAAATTTAGACTCAATTTTCGTAGTTCTACTAACGTTTCATCCTGAAACATTTGAGTGATTTTCCTGTAAAGAGATTATATATATAGGGGTGAAAATATTTAAGATTTTATCTCTATCGTTTGAGGTGTATTTATTTTTTCCCCCAAAAATCTTTTTCTCATTTCTCTGGCATATTCAAAATTCTTCTGAATTAGTTTAGCTACTTCGAAGATAACAGTCATTTATGTGGCTTTTAGCATCACTTCAGAGTTTGATTTTTATGTGAAAAGTTTTCAAGGGAGTGAATTAAATAAAAGCGAAATTTTGCTATGTCTGGTAATTTTCTTGTATGAGGATTAATCATTTTAGCCATACGCGTGGTATTTAATTCGAGTAAACAAGGAAAAATGGTATCTCAAAATTTTCTTTTTTGTTGCATTTTAGAGAAATTTAGAGCATTAAACGTGGATTGTTATAGTCTCTATAGTAATAATATCTTTATTGTGCATTAGGCCGGAGCCCACAATGCAAAAAAAAAGCTATTACAAAAAAATGGACTCTTGGTTGGACAACACAGACGAACACCTAGATGCAGAATTTATAGTCTGTATATGTTTTCAGTAAATGCTTGTGAACTATACTTTTAATAATGTTTTCAACATCTGCAAAATTTCACATTTTCGAGTTGTTTTCTCATCTATAATACACGGTAATTAAAAATAAATGGTTTAAGAAAACATTCCTGTGTCTGTAGCAATTACAATTTATTTCACGCATATCAACATAACGTGAAAGATTAACTCTTCAAGTTTTATTTGGCAAAACTGAAAAGTTGTCACCTTCTAAATGTTCACTATGAGCTCTATTATCAAAGTGAAAGCACAAGCGAAATAAAAAGCTTTTAGTGGCTAAATATGCAAAAACTTTAACACACCTTGTGATTTTTCTTCGATATTTTCAAATTCTACTCTCACAAGACTAATAACATTCGAAGCAGCTGCTAGGTGATGTCAACTCAATTGCCTAATCGATCTGGCATTTCGATGATCTCTAAATCAGGCTATGCTGTCATTGGTGGGGCAAAAAACTAACAGCATCTCTAGTGAACATTTAGGAGATGACAGCTTTTCGGTATCGTCAAATGAAACTTGGAAATTAACCTTTCACCTTGTAATGATATGCGTGAAACAAATCAATTACAACAGACACAGGAATGGTTGTTTTTTTTTGTACCATTGAATTTTAATTACCCTGCACATTGTCATCAGCTGCGATAGATCGTCTATTCCGATCATCATCGATTCAAGATTAAAATTTTCGAATTCAGGACATCACTTTACTATCAGAATTTATATTAGCGTAAAACACCATCATCATCAATATGCTTCATAAATATTTGTGCAAGTTCAATCAACATTGCCTTCAATAAAAAAAACAATCAAATTAATTATCAATCCCATGAAATTTGAATTTTGATCCAACCAGTAAAAATTTTTAAAATTATAAAAGCCTGACAGTACATTCCAGTAGACTTTCAACTAGTATAGTCAAAACATTTTTATTATTCAATGGACAAAAATATCTTCAGCGGCTGAAACAATGAGATTTAATAACACCAATTCATTACGATGATTTTACGTGACTTATGAATGAAAGTATTTTCTTCACAAGTCATAGTTTGACATTTCAATATTAGTACAAGAAGATAAGAAACATTTCCCCACAGAACACACACAATAAAGTCCGATCGAAACAAAATGGGGGAAAAAAAATTCACAGACCAAAATGAAAAGCGAAAAGTAATAAATTTCGTATAGAATTAATAAATGTTAGCGAGAAAAACAAAGGTAAAAAAATTTCTCGAGTTTCTTTGTCCTTTTACCTGCGATACAAGGGGGAAAAAAACACCTTAATACCTTTTTGCTCCCGTCCTTATCCTTTCTCTCAGGCAAATGTGTCCTACAGTTTGGTTTATATTATGTCTTATCAAAACAAATTCTCTCAATATTGAAGCGCTTAGTACTACTACTACTTACCAAGAGGAAAGAGGTAAAGAGAAACAAAGAAAATGATTTTTTTTTTTTTCGGTTGTAGAAGTGAAGGAAAACACGGAAAGCAGATTATTCCAGAAAATAAAGGGAAGTCCCGATGCTTTTTGGGTGGAAAAATAGAAGAGAAAAGAAAAGCTTCCACTGGAGATTGAAAAACACACGCACAAGAAAGTAAAAATACCAGCAAATGGGAACCGAAGAAAAAAAATAGAATAAAATATAAGGAAAAGAAGATAAAAACTATTCCAGCTTTTTGGTACGTAAAAAGTTTCTTTTTCGGTACCCAACGCGTCGCCAGTACGAAGACAAAGAACAATCGTTGTAAGCGCTTTATACAACAAAGGAAAACGAAAGTAGATTTTGGTTGGTTCAAGTCGAGAAGTTTCCTTTTTTTTTTCATTTTCTTTTAAAAAATAGAAGTTGTGATATCCTTTGAAAAATAAACGTTTTTAGATTGAATAAAAATGTTTCTTTTCTTATTTCTCGGTTAAGCATATTTATTCCGCGTGTTAAAAGTGTGTAATGCGACGCCCAGATCCAATTACTATATCCCCCGCATTTTAGGCGGCATGCCGGGAAACATTGATGGACACCAACATGCCGGGAAATTCTGGCCACGAATTCGAGAAAATTATTAATTATCTGTACTCCAATAATCGATTGAATTGGCGGATTTGAACCTGATCTATTCTCTGTGATTCAGTGCATTCGACACCGCCTATTATAATCATGAATAATGTAATCATTCGTGTATTGTTATCACTTTTCCAAAGAACGGAACGGGCCATCGTAACGTGCGAAAAATTCGTTTGTAGTTATTGGGATTTCGTATAATATTATCTTTTTTTTTTTTGCCATCGAGTTGTTATTTTGCGCATTTTCAAGCTAAGGTTTACATAATAAAACTTTTTTTTTCTTGTAAGTTATGGTTATCGGGCTGGCTTATTGTGATACGAGATGTGATACGTGTGATACAGTATGTGATACCGTATATCGCTATGATACGTGTGAAGCTGCTTTTGCAATGGCCTCCTATAGTAAAAGCAAAGGCACGACGAAAAAAAATCCTTTCCCTTCAGTTCTTAGTCTGTTTACCAGAAAGACATTTGGAAGGAAAGTATAATATTTTATTATATTATAAAAAATTAGTTCATAAATAAGTGCGTTCGTAAATTGAAGGTTCGTAAAATCGAGCGTTATTTGTAAGTAGGAAAAACACAGTTGTGTTTCCCGTTTTACCAACACCCGTTTCCCATACTTTCGGTTTTTACCAAATAGGATACAAATACAAATACAACGCCGCATCAGGCAAATTGCCCAACGAGGTGACAGAAAAAGGTTCCCATAACAAATACGTTTGCTTTGCTACCACGAATTGGTTTATTACAAATGTCAGGAAAAAAAACATTCGTTCTCGTAAAATGGATGAGCTAAACGTAAAAAATACGCAGATTGTGAATAATTTTTGTATTCATTTTCCATATAATTAAGATTTGAATAATCAGAGCAAAAAGTTATTTCCGCTAAATTTTTAAGGCATTTAATCTATATACGTATACTGCATATGTAATACGTGCGTGCGTGTGTGCTTTATTTTTACATTGATTTTGCATTTTTTGTGTTTTCGCATTTCTTCAGTGTTTTTGTATTTTCACATTTCTTCAGTGTTTTTGTATTTTCACATTTCTTCAGTGTTTTTGTGTTTTCGCATTTCTTCAGTGTTTTTGTGTTTTCGCATTTCTTCAGTGTTTTTGTGTTTTCGCCTTTCTTCAGTGTTTTTGTATTTTCACATTTCTTCAGTGTTTTTGTGTTTTCGCATTTCTTCAGTGTTTTTGTATTTTCGCCTTTCTTCAGTGTTTTTGTATTTTCGCCTTTCTTCAGTGTTTTTGTGTTTTCGCATTTCTTCAGTGTTTTTGTGTT
Source organism: Pholcus phalangioides (assembly GCF_987345545.1). Taxonomy (NCBI): domain Eukaryota; kingdom Metazoa; phylum Arthropoda; class Arachnida; order Araneae; family Pholcidae; genus Pholcus; species Pholcus phalangioides. The sequence continues at coordinate 22,926,197 of NW_028301608.1, forward strand.
TTCGCATTTCTTCAGTGTTTTTGTGTTTTCGCATTTCTTCAATGTTTTTGTGTTTTCGCATTTCTTCAATGTTTTTGTGTTTTCGCATTTCTTCAGTGTTTTTGTATTTTCACATTTCTTCAGTGTTTTTGTGTTTTCGCATTTCTTCAGTGTTTTTGTGTTTTCGCATTTCTTCAGTGTTTTTGTGTTTTCGCATTTCTTCAGTGTTTTTGTATTTTCACATTTCTTCAGTGTTTTCGCATTTCTTCAGTGTTTTTGTATTTTCACATTTCTTCAGTGTTTTCGCATTTCTTCAGTGTTTTTGTATTTTCACATTTCTTCAGTGTTTTCGCATTTCTTCAGTGTTTTTGTATATTTACACTTTTTTTCATTTTTGCATTTATTCATTGATATATTTTTTTTTTTTTGTGCTTTAACACTTTGTATGTATGAAATTCTATGTACAAAATACGATTGTGTTTAATAACGTTTTCTCCGACACGGTCCCACTCCTTTACAGGGCAATGGCTGAATTTCGCTAAAGCCTATAGAGCCTGGGCAGTGTTGGGTTTGAAAGAAAGAAAAAGCACGAAGAGTTATTGAATTGCACTGAAATACACGATACTGTGATACAAAAACGAAAACATATATTATTAATCTCTGAACATACAAAAAAGGAGCAGAACAGTCTCTGTATTTCATATTAGGCTTGCGATAATTCGGTTGGAAAAAAAATTATACGTAAATGGATAATTTTCATTAATGTTATAAAAATTCCGGACATCATAGTTTTTTCTGCAGTAAAAAATCTATTATTTTATTCCGATTCCCCTATTTATTCGGTATTGAATATAGATTGATATCGATCCTCTGAATGTATCATATGGTTTCTTATAGAACCTCATTTTTCCCAGCATGCTGCAAATCGACCAGACTCCAACATTCAGAAAAGTTTGTGTCTTCCGATTTTTATGGGATCACGGCTAATGCAGGGCAATAAGTATGAATATTGAGTACAATAAGGTGCGTGTATAATGATGATTTAATAATTATCGATAGCTCATATATCAATATATCGATATATCAATAGCTCATATCCGATGTTATCGAAGTTAAGCTTGTAGTATTTTCAATCGTATACGAAATTTAAAGGTAGCCCACCAATGATGTGTGGTTTTTGTTATCATGGCGTAGGAGTTATTGTTTGATTTGTATTCACGAAGAGCGAGAGAGATATTTGTTTTGTTTGTATACCTGCGTATGCTTCAGCATTATACATTTTCAACTTTAACCTGAATTGCTCTAATCCTTGATATGTAGGCTCTTTCTCAAGTCACCAATTTTTGAAAAATATGATTTGTATTTACAGAATCTGTCTGAAGACACGCCATTCGACTATTTTCTCTCACTATTTATATCAAAAATGCTTGAGCATAAACTTCAACAGTTCAGTTTAACCCGTTCTGTGCGTGCGTGTCAGCGTGTGCTCTAGCTTTCACAGGTTTCTCAGTAACTGGAAAGTCAGGGAAATGAAAAATGGCCAAGGGAAACTTAGAATGTGTGACAAAGGTCATGAATATAATAAAAAACGCTAATTTGAAAATTAGCGTTTAGAATTTGAATTATATATATAATGAATTGATATGATTATATTTTGATTCTTTCTAAGAGAGTTATGATGGAGTATTTCCTTATTTTTGATGCAAAAATGAATTTTGAAAGAGTGTGAACAGTTTCTGAAAATGTTTCAGTACTTAGAAGAAATTACTTGCTATTGACATGAATCAGTCAGAAAACGTTGTTCACATAAAAATATCAATATTAGTTCCGCTGCATGAAATTCATATTTTTAATCAAAGCAAATAAAAAAGATGCTTAATTCTACTTGCAATGTCGCATTGACCTGCTAATCGCTGCTATTAAAAAATTTTAACAGAAAAATATTCTTAAGTATACTAGGTGTATATTTCCGGGAATCTCAGCCCTATGCCCCTTTACTACCAACCGTATAATCTCCCAAAAGTAGTCAAATTATTGGGCATAAAAGTCTACCATGTCGTCATCATGGTACGAATTTTATGTCCATGAGTTCCATATTTCACTAGACACATTCATTATTTTCCGTATTATTTCTAGCTGTACTCACCAAGAAGAGAGTTAAGAAGTTTATTTACAAACCTTCAAGTCAAATTGTATGCGAATTGCCTGGAAAATATGCATGGTATAGGAATCATGTTAAAAATCACCGTGATCTAGATATCACCTAAAAAATATCCATTTGCCTGGAACCCATGATGAACATGTGTGTGTTCTTTTTTTTCCTAGGAATCGTGATTAAATATTTATTTAACTAAGGAAAACTTAGTTAAGTAAAAAACATTTTACACCGACACCCTATGCTCAAAAACCCAATGAGAAAGTTATTGCCCTGTTTCTCCTGAGGCCAACAAATAGCTTTCCATGTTTCTAAGTGCAATATTTGCTGCGATATTTTTGAATTCCAAAACCAGAGAAAATGGAGGGAAAGAACAGAGTGATTCAAAAAAAATTTATTTTTCATTTAAGCTGATGGGCGACATGATTGGAAACATTTCTTTGTTTTCAAATTGTAAAATTATTTTTAAAACCAACGGTTCAGGAAAGTGTTGGACAAAGATAAGAGAGAGAGTGGGCACCCTGTATATTATATTGCATGTAAAACATCATTTAACAGGAACTACTGCTGTCATCTATCGAATAAAAAATACAACTCTTGTGTGATTCTTCAATTGAAATTGATGATCAGTTTTTGATTAATGGGCCGCAATGGACAACTCGATAGAGTATGATACAGACACATGTTTTTTGATTAATATTATTAGTTGAATTGCCAAGTTTACTTCGAAATTTTGTTGCTTGTGAGTGGTAAACTAACGTTGGTAAGTACTAGACGCATGAGTAGTCCAGAGCATCCTCCTTTCCTTTTCCAAATTGTAATCACGAAGAATGTAGAATAACATCTGTTCTATTACAATTACAAAAAGTGTTGCGCATCTGACTAATGTGTTTACCGCACCAAACAATAACTGTTAATATTTTTGAGCAAACTTGATAATTCAATTTATATTATTGCTCGAAAAATATTTATCGATAACATTATACAGAGTGATTAAAAACTCAACGTATAAACTTTTAGGGGAGGTAGAAAACAAAAAAAACACAATCACACAGGAATGTATCACCGGAAACCTGAGCCTGATCAGGTGGAGGATAAACGAAGATGCAAAAAAGGCAAGCCAATAATGGGTGGAAAAGCTCTTTATAGTGATACTATAAATAGCTACTTTACACGAGGACAGTACATGTTAAGTTTTACAACAAGTGCTCAAAGTTCTTACCATCCACAGTTATGCACGCTGTGCTGTTATCCACTGGAGGGCGCTTATCAACTTGTCATTTCTGCATCTTCGTTTATCCTCCAGCTAATCACGTTGGGGTGCCCAGTCATACATTCCTATGCGATTCTGTTTTGTTTTTGTCTTTTCTATCTCCGCTAAAATTTTGTACGATGAGTCTTGAATCCCCATGTATTGATTTTCCTATGCGGAGGATTAATGAATCGATTTCTACAGATGAATCACATCAGTTTTATTTCGTGTTTGATAGGTGACAGCGGCAGTTCCAGTTCAATGATGTTTCTTACATATAATATATATATACAGGGTGCCGAGACTTAACTCTCCTTCGACGCTTTTCACAGCGAGCCGTTTATTCTAGAGGCATACTTCGAATCAGGAAAACTATTCAACTAACGTGTAGATATGTCATTCGTGTTGCAAGAAGTTGTATAGTTACAAAAATATAAAAAAATTAACATTTTATACAGGCACCCTGTCCTCAAAACCCAATAAGAAAGTTGTTGAACTGTCTCTTCTGAGGCCAACAAAGAATATTCCATGTTTCTAAGTGAGATATTCGCAGAGATATTTGAATTCAAGAAACGGAGGAACGTTGGAAAGAAAACGCATAAACTAACGGACAACGCTTCTTTCCCTGATTCATGCTGTTCTTTTAATCAGCTGATTTTTTCAAAAGACACCATCTTCTTAAAATTCAAAATGAAGAACAGCATTAGTATCAAAAAAGGTTTCTTCTTTGAAAGCTATTTGGGTTTCGGGATTTTTAAGGGCTTCGTGGCGTTTGACAATATTTGGGAAACCTCCCCCCAAAAAAAAAGTTGTAACGGAACCCCAAATATGAGCATACGTAGAGCATTGAGCTCTAAAATATCAAGCAATAAAGTGTATTTTCCACAGTAGTCCTCGCCGGATAGATTTTTTTCTTCCTAAAATAGAATTTTTATTTTCTTAAAAGACAAGAAACAAGCAAGTGATAATAATAATTATACTATGGGTGTACGTCGTACGTAGATAAGCGTATATTAGGTAGTTGCTTAAACAAAACAAAACATTTCCCAGCAAACTCTATTGCATGATTTATGTCGTAGATCGGACTGAGAGAACTGGATTCTACTGTTTCTCGCTCATCATGTCGGAATGCAATGTCTTGGGAATGGCATCTTCGTAATTAGCGCTTATGCTAATGTCTTCTACGACCGTGGGAATTAAGTAACTAGTTGCACATGCCGTTAACGATCATCCGCAGACGCTCCTCTAACCACGTCTTGAGTAACTGTCTGATTCCTGGTATTTATAATTAAAGTCTCACTAACACACAACACCGCTTCTCATCTCTCTGTAGATTTCAAGCATGATGTGTAACGGATGAAACGGCAGAAAAAATTAGAACTAAATTGTAATTGGCAAACGTTTCGAGCGACGTTAAATGACTATATGATTAAGAGCGTCGTGCTCATTTATCTTTCAAACGTTCAGAATTGCACTGATGCCACCCATCGATGAATATGTTATCATCTTGGAAACGTTTCGGAAATTCAATTTTGTGATGATACTATTATTCACTATTAAAAAAAGTTAATTAATTTTGCGAGTGTGTGTTATAATTGTTTACTGTAATGTTATCTTAATTAACTTGCGGAAAAACAATGTAAGCATGCGTTGAGTATTGTATCTACCAATTTTCAATTGTCAACCTCGTCAGAATGCTTGTGAGCCTTTGCGTTATAAATAAAACCGTTTCTTGAATTATTTTAGCCACTACCCATAATCAAGAACAACATCAAGATCACGACCCATAGGTTTATACATGTAGGCTACATAAAATTTAAAAGTATGCTTATGTTATCAACTTTATTTTCGATTAAATTTATGGTTCATGAATTTTATAAATCAAACAAATCTCCAGACCACAGATGCTACAATGCTCTTCCGGGCTAAATGCAACAAGTCTTTAATCACCTCGTCATGGTGGGTGTCGCCATAGTCTGCATTATATGTTATAAATACCTATATATAAGCCAACGTTTTCACACAATCAACATCTGCAAAACAAAACTTGACCTTAATATGCACCACCGCTGGTTCACTGTATACTAATTGACCAACTTCCAGAGCTCTCTACCACTCCACGTGCACCACGCACGAGCATTCTAACAAAGTTACCAAAAAAACTTTATAGGTACGGACCCATGTATAATAGTCATTTCTTTCTCAATTCTACATGTGACGTTTTTTTGGACTAAAATGCCGTATTTACTCGCATATAGGATGAACTTGCATATAAGACGAGGTGATATTTTAGAGATCAAAATAAAGTAAGCTAGGTTTGTTAATTTAACTCCTTATAGCTTGCGATGTATATTGTGGTCAGTTTCAAATTATTCTCACTGTCAGAATAATTAATAAAAAACCTTTGAAAACTTGCCTTAGTAAATTTCTTGAGGTGGAAAAACAAATATTTTCTATATCTGCCGTGGTGATGATGGCGAGAGAGAGAGAGAGAGTGTGTGTGTGTGTGTGTGTGTGTGTGTGTGTGTGTGTGTGCGTGCGTGCGTGCGTGCGTGCGTGACACACTGATTTTATATCATCACGTGGGGGGTCATTTTCAAGTACTTTATGACTGTTCCATTTGGTGGCCATATGTGAAAGCGGAGAAAACCCATTATTTCATATTAGTATTACCCAGTATTTCGTATACTTGTTGTACAGCTTCGAGGCGCGAATCCGAGCCGGTCTCCCATTTAAAAACTCTCTCCGCAGAGAACAGGCAGACCAAAAACACGATACTGGCATAACATGAAAATTCAAGCATTTATATCTTTACTTTAGAAAATAGAAGACCGATGGCAGCTTGAACACGAAACAAGTGCAACTCTACAGCATAGATACGTTAGGCCCACACATTCACTGAAAACACACATTCCGGCATATGGAGATTCGTTCGAAATTCCGAAGAGGAATGTGTACGAGGTGCATGTGCGGTTAAGTGGTGGTAGTATTTCATATTATCTGACTATTCCATAATACCCGAATGTACTAACACTACTACTTAACCGCACATGCACCTCGTACATATTGCTCTACTTAGTTTCTAAAGGATTGTTACATGCCGGCGTGTACGTGTTGTGAACCTAACATCAAGTTTGCTTCTGTGTAATGGTTGTTTCATGTAGTGCTGCCATCTGCTACCAATTTTTCTAACTATGAGTGAAGTGTAGTGATTGAAGATTTTACCGTTGTGGTCTTGTTGCTCCCTCTGACGAGACTTTCTAACGCGAAGATCGCACCCGTATGTACTATATAAGATTAAAATATTAATATGAATCGTCTCTCAAAAACCAGTCAAGTCATATCAAATAATATAGAAGTCCAAAACATGGAATGCTCATTCAAAAATCCAGTTTAGAATCTAAACATTATTAGTATTCGTTAAACATCAAGCATCGGTCTTATAATTTTTCTTTCAAAACATTTCGACGTGATCTAAAATATGCATTTCGATGAACGACGCTATTCCCTGATAAAAAATATTTAAAAAAAACGGTTGAAAAGTAGGGACCACAGTGTATACCGTATGCAAAAAGAAAATAAAAACTGGAAATGTATTTCCTCTTTCAAAAGCACACACATACACTCTCTCACATACAGAATTTATAGCGCGGATGTACGAAAAGACGCGGGGAAGTAAATTTTGATTAATGTCTACGCTCTTTAAAATTAAGAGCTATAATTTTCTATCGGCGGTGCATTTCCTTACCGCAGCTGTTCCGGATGCATGCCGGAAGGGAATTCATATTTTTATTTTTACCTCTTACGTATAAGATATAGTTTCAAGTTTTTCTGCCATTTCTTCTCTCATATTTTATATTTCCGTGTTCCGAGGCTTTTCACGAGAAGGTAAAAAAAAAAAAGTGGAAGGAAATATATATTCCATTCCCACAGCCATTTTTATTTTCTTGGTTTTTTTTTTTTTGTTTTTTGCTTTTTGCTTCTTAGGCCACTTTCAGGCTTTTTTATTTATATCGCTGAAGGAACGCGAAGCATATTTTAAAAGAGTTATGCCTAACTTCGCATGTAAATTTTCTTCTCTGTTTCTTTTCTTTTTCAAAGGTTTGGATTTTCATAACTCGTATTCGATATTATTATTTTTTTATTGAAAAGGAAAGAATTGTAATACATATGTTTCCCATTGATTTTTTTTTCCTTCTTGGAAATCAATTGAGATTATTTCATGAAAAAGACGCGATTTTTATATTTTTGAAATTGAAATATGAAGTCGGATGAAAAGAAAAATGTGTATATTTAATTTTGTGATGATATCAGTTTTATAGAATTATTATTTCTTACTTTAAAAATTTTTTTATCTGAATGTCTCAAAATTGTACATATCCGCAATGTCTTAAAATCATTTATATTTTGGATACTTCGAAATCATTCATATTTTGAATACTTCGAAACCATTTATATTTTGAATAGTTTAGAATCATTTATATTTTGAATAGTTTAGAATCATTTATATTTTGAATACTATAAAATCATTAATATTCTGAATGGCTTAAAATTGCTTATATTTTGAATGTCCAAAAATCATTACATTGTATTTACAGTAAATACATATGTTTCCCATTGATTTTTTTTCGTCTTGGAAATTAATTGAGATTATTTCATAAAAAAGACATGATTTTTAGTTTTTTGAAATTGAAATGTGAACTCGGATGAAAAGAAAAATGTATATATTTAATTTTGTGATGATATCAGTTTCATGGAATTATTATTTCCTAATTTATTTAAAAAAACCTTTATCATATTCTGAATGTCTTAAAAACTTACATATGCGCAATGTCTTAAAATCATTTATATTTTGAATATGTCGAGAAATCATTATATTGTATGAATTTTAACATGTAAATTTTCTTCTTCCTTTTCAAAGGATTGGATTTTCATACGCCGTATTCGATATTATTTCTCTCTGTTTTCTTTTCTCTCTCCTCATTACCTCAACGATTTGTTGCAATCGTATGAAAAAAAATAGTTATTTTTACCTCCGTGATGCATCCTTCTACTATATACATGTGAGATCGAAAGAAAACAGGTAGGTGAGGGTGGAAAGAGAAATCTACTTCATACCTACACTCTCTCTTATCTGTAAATATTACAGATAAGAGGGAGAGAATATAGTACAATAGGATAAGTATATCTCTTATACTTATCTATTTTATACAATTTTCCTTTCATTTATTTTTTCTTACTTTCTACTTTTTTCTCCTTCCATGCGGTTAGGTTGGGACGAGGTTACAATATTTATCACCGATTCGTTATCAGAGATCATTCGAATTTCCTGCCAATCACTTGTAAGCGAATTTGTTAAAAGGTAGTTAAAGCATATCTCCTGTATTATTTGCATTGGTACGAGAGAGAGAGAGAGAGAGATTACTACGTCAGTGCATGAGAGCTGAAGATCGACTGTAGGCTTCGCACACACACACATAGTCCCTAGGACCTTTCTAAGGGCCATACTTTCGCGTGATCATCTAGTGCTTCAGTTTAGAATGAACTGAAATTTTTTCACGTTACTATAGCGTGATTCGTAGTGAGCCAGTGTGAGAAATATAATCAAAATACGAAATAAGAATGTCAACGCTCTATAGCATAGTTTCCCAACCTTTTTTGTCCCATCGCCCACTTCTTAAGAAATTTTTTCTCCCATCCCCCCCCCCCCAAGGCAATCTAACCCATAGGATCCTGTGTTATACCCGTAGCTTCTACCACCCCCTGGAACATTTCATCGCCACCCAGGGAGCCTTAACGCCCACGTTGGGAATCACTGCTCTAGTGTTATTCATTCCATATTTTGGCCCTATAAGAAATTATTTAACAATCACACGGCCCGATAATATTTACACCTTCATACTTCTTGAATTCTTCATATCTTGAAAGTCGTGAATTCTTTATATTATCATACTTAATGAGTTCATATTTTATTTAATGACATACAGTAATACCTCCGGAATAATACTTTCCTCGAACGATAATATACTCGGAAAAATCAAAATACCTTTTTCACATACGTATTACAAAGCATTAACACTAAATCCCGAGAAAACTTTCAAACGTTTATGAATGCAAGCAGTGAATTTCTGCAATTTTTATCTCTTTATTATATTCGAAGCCCGTTCTTTGGTAATTTTATGGCAATGCGAAGATATTAACTTTATCCAAAGTCGATTCAGCTCCCTTTAATTCAAATATGAGATGTTCACCTGCACCCATAAAATCTTGATGCCTCTTATATCGAGAATTTCCAAAAATTTCTTATGTTCTGATTGTCTTGATTTCATTTATTTCTGTTGCATTTTGAATATCTTAAAATCTCACATATTTGAGCATCTTAATATCTATCGTGTTCTGAATATCTAACTACTGCTATCCTGGTAACTCCTACGTTTCAATGAATCTTATATCGCAAGTGTCTTTATGCATCCTTTTATATTGTATATACCTTAATACTTTTTATCTTCTAAAATATATTTTGTTCGATAGACTATAAACATTTTGTAGAAGTTCTGTTGTCGAAAAGCTTCGGAGTGTAAGAAACTCACCAGGAAAAGCCGAAATGATGACGGCACGTCATTTCCTTCAGTTGTCACTGTATTTACTTTTGTCTTTTCTAATATCTCCATGCGTGTTTTTCCAATCTTCAATGTTTTCCCATATTTCTGATGTTTCCCGTTTGAAGAAAAAATTCTTGTAATAAAAATAAAACCCACGTTTCTCGATATTTACTTCACTGTCAGGAAATAAGAATTGCTTTTTTCTTCTTTTCGACTTTTTCTTTTGTCATTCATTTTGATGGTATTCACTATTTATGGTCAATTGCACGGGCACGGGCAGAGAAGAACAGAAATGAGAAAATTCAGTTTCAAATTAGTTGAGAAATGAAATGTGTAGCCATAGCTATATATGGTAATGGTTACAAGGCGCTTCCCAAAGATTATCTGAATAATAATTTAATTCCTTCAAATTTTGTTCACATATTAACACTTACGAAGGTTTTTAACAACTAGCTTTTGCGAAGATGGATTTTTTTGCAAAGCGAGAAAATTCAACTGCCTTTGCGGGGAATCGAACCCGCGTCTTTTCACTATCCGGGTGAATGGCCTAGACCAGTGGTTCTCAACCGGAGGTCATATGGAAGAAAATTGAAAAAGGGGCCGTGACAGGTGGTTTGGAGGGCTTCAGAGAGCTGAGAAGAAAAATTAAGGTGTGAAGAAATAAAGCTTTTATATTAGTGACTATACACTTACAGAATCCAATAAAACCACCCATAAAACCAGGGCCGTCTTAGGGCATGGACCCCCCCCCCCTTCTCTATATTGAATTATAGTGTGAAAAACAAAAAATGATGAAAACCATATCAGGCCCTGGGCTGCAGCTCTGACTGTCCCACTCTTGTGAGAGGTCATGCCCGGGACCCTCATGTCCATAAGTAAGGTAAGGACATTATGATATTTGTATACGGTTCTGATAGAACTCGGACTAGTGGGGAGATCGATAAATTCTAGGCCAGTGGTCTGGATGCCAATTTTCGTTCAGTATAAATTCAAGGAAAAAATTATTTCAATACGTATAAAGGATCTTGCTTCTAGATGAGTGTTGAAGACTCAGGGTAAGACGGGGGCCACGGGGAAAAAAAGGTTAAGAAACACCGCCCTAGACCAGCGGTTCTCAACCGGTGCTCCACGGAGCCCTTGGGTCTCCTTGTGCACTCCCCAGGGGCTCCGCGGCTGCTTGAAGGAAAGCAAAGGGAAATTTAAAAAAAAATTATAATTATTTGTAAATAGTAAAAATAAATCAGTAACTTTGATGAATAATTAAGAAATGATTCTATACGGGGCTCCGCCATAAAAATTTTTTTACTAAAAGGGCTCCGAGTCAAAAAAGGTTGAGAACCACTGCCCTAGACCACTCGACTACAAAGGCAACGAATCGCTCAATCTTTTCTCGGAGCTCGTGTACACTGAGAGGGACCGTACATGGACGGCAGGACCTGACTGATGCCAAGCTCACAACTTCTGACGCTGCCACCAGATGGCGACTTATGAAAGGATGACGTCACTCTCCGTGGTGGAAGCGTCAGCAGTTGTGAGCGTGTCCTAAGTCAGGTCCGACCAAAGCTGCATTAAGAGTCATAAGCTGCATTAACTTTCAAGCGGCTTTGGGTCCGACCGCCCATGTATGGTCCCTTCCAGTGCACACGAGCACCAAGGAAAGATTGAGAGATTCGTTGCCTTGGTAGTCTACTGCGTTCACCCGGAAAGTGAAAGGACGTGGGTTGGATTCCCCGCAAAGGCAGTTGAATTTTCTCTCTTTTCAAAAATTCAACAACGCCAGTTGTTGTCTTCGCAACAGCCAGTTGTTAAAAACCTTCGTATGTACACCGGAGAGTGATGTCATCCTTTCATATTAGCACTTGTCGTAAAAGTTTCATGGTAGATTTTATAACTGAAGAAAAATATGAAAAAATACACATAGGCCTATGTATATAAAACGGAAATTGAGCTATTGAAGTTATAATCCCGTAAAACTAATAATTAAGAAAAATTTTAAAAAAATCATGCGGTAAAAAAAATATCAGGTTTTCTTCAGGTTGAGTTCTTATTCTAAATTCCTGATTCTGTTATATCGTCACGTAGCTAGAATTTCTGATGTGATGTATATAAATTTTAAACGCTGAGAGATGACCCGTTTCTCAAAAGTCGATTGGTATCATGTTACTTGTGTTATATCTTGTCTTATAAACAGTTTTGACATTATTTATTTGATAATAAAGCTATTTACCTAATAACAAAAACATTTTTTTCAGTAATTATCATTTCAAACTCCTTTCATACCATTAATGTGTCACCAGAAATCATATTCTAATAATTGAGACTAAAATTGCTTAGGTAGTCTCCATAGCTTTTAACATTTCAAAAGTCCTCAAAGCTACGTAGTAAAAATTTCATTGAAAATATTATTTAAACATACATTTATTTCAAATTTTGTTCACATATTTTAAATGCTAGGCCACATTTGCATATGCTATGCTAACACAATGTCTTACATATGTCCAATGCTTGTACAAAAAAAAAATTTTTATTATTCTGCACTCATGATACATTATAATGAAGATGAGACGTCAATGTAATTACGATGAGAGAAACCCATGACAAAAAGTTTAATAAATTGGCTCAATCTCATTCAAAATTTAATTTAAAGTTAAAATTTTGAAAAATTGAATATATTTTTTTTAATCATGTACCTGTAATTTATTACAAATCTTCACCCTCAAGTTATGAACCGGACGGACACAGTGCTATTATTTTCAATCAATTTACATTCAATTAATTGAGGTTTGATTTCGTGGCATTTTATCATGCGTATAAGATTTCGAAAATACATTGTTTTCCTCAATGTTTGAAAATTTGTAAAATGACAAATCTTGGAGCTACGTAAAACGTAAATCGTATCATCATAGCATATACGAACAATTTAAAATACGTGTACCAAATTCAAAATAAAACAATGGTTAAAATTATTTTAATAATATTTCTGCCGGAGTATAGTTGTTGAGGCTTTTTGACTATTTTCAAAGGCATGAGAACACCTGAGGATTATCTATACACCAAAAATGTTTCAGGTATACTAACTATATATCAATAAAAAGTTTGACATTTATTTCGATAATAATAATGCATGATCATATAAACGTCGATAACGCATTATTGTATTAACCTGCCGTTAACATGGAAGCATTTTTCAGACCAGTCAGTATTCTCTGTGTACTTACAAGGCAGCTTCGTCAATAAGATTAGAAAGAAAAGGAAAGTCACTTGATTTATGATCTCACCAATCTAAGTTTAGTGCTAAGAAAGGGACCTTGGTTCTGTCCTCTGGTCCATGGAGCAACAACATCCTTGATGAGAGAAAACCCTAGTACCTTCTGGGGCATAAACTGCGCTTTTATAGCTTTTGATTCCTTGAGATTTTACGGCCTGGGTCCGTAAATTTCCGGCATTGTGTCCAGCATTGAATGAACAGTATCATATCGATGGAATCAGACTGATAAAAATCTACGCATTGGGTACATAGATAATTTTTTTTTTTCTATTTCCGTCAAATGGATGATTCTTATTTCCAACATAAAGGAAAAAAATTTACTCATATTATAAAATATACTCCTAAAACATTTTAAATTCGGTTCTGCAATGCTAAAAATTTATCAATTTCCTAGATTTTGGGGATTGTGCTATAAAACACGTGTTACTGCTAATAAAATGAGAATAACGAAATGGAGATATTATTTTATACGGAGGAGGTGGCAGTAGTTCAAATATAGACTGGAATTATTTTAAAATAACTTTTCACAGAAATAAAAAGATGTAAAAAAACACATTATTTTTCTGCATAGTATCGAGATTTCGAAACACATTCTCCTCAACGAATTGGCATATTTTTAATCTCTTTCTTACGAAGAAAAGAGAGGGGGGGGGAAAGAAAAAAACATTGTTCTTGAAGAGCAATTGCTCCTCCATTCCAGCATCATCGTAGAATCGCTTTTGTATTTAGACGGTCAGAACAAATGATAATCGCATGGGGGATAAATCCGCGCTGTAGGGAGGTCTTCCAGAGATATCCAATGAACCGGCTTCAGATTTTTAAGATTTAATGTAGCACTGCATGCGTGCAAATAAAGATATCCTCTCCACCATCTGGAGAACCGGAGAAACCTCGAGACACCCAGGCTCGGTCTCAAGATGCAACTTAAAAACTTCGACCCTCGGAGGGATCCGGGAATCTCCGGCAAAACCAAAATTTATTGATTTGTCAAATATTACGTATATTGCATCGGACCATCTAAAAGATAAACGGAAAGCTGGCCATATGTAGAGAATCTGATTTTTTTTTTTGAGAAGAGAAATTCATTCATAATGATTTATTAATTCCCCGTCCAACGACTGTTTTTACAAGGAGACACCAGTATCGATTGGTAAGGGACAACTCTAGGTTATGGTGTCGCAGGGTATTTTTCTCTAACAGGGTTATTAATAAATGGAATAGTTTACCCCCGGGGGTAGTAAATTCTAACACAATTGACACGTTTAAAAAGAAATACGATAAACATGTTGGAGTAATTCGAGAGGCTATCAATACTTAGAATATGACTACGATAAATAGTACATTATGGTCATTGTATAATATTTTGTCATGTATTTATATATATTATTTATAATGTTTTTTGATTGCATTTTTAATTGGGTCGCTGTATTTTAGTAATGTATGACATCCATACTCGTTACGGGCATCTTTTTTTTTTGCCACCTCGTTGGGCATTTTGCCTGTTGTGTCCTTGTATTTGTATCTCTCTGCCTTCACGGGATCTCAAACCCATGCCCTCATATATGCCGGACGAGCACTGTACCCCCTAAGCTATAGAAGTAGATAACATATTTTTTCCTAGGAGCGTATATATGGTGCCTGTTCTAATCCACTACGTCAACTGTTAATACACATCAAACAGTACACACATAATGTTTTTATTGCATGAAACACTTGGAATTAATAAAAAATATGTTACTAAGTTAAGATTTAGAAGAAGAAAAAAATACATTTCAGAGTAGGTACTGACTTCCAAGTATTCAATTTGCCGTCAATAAGTACATTTATTAATAATATTTTTGCTGTCGAGCCAAAAGAGAGCACTAACTTCTGATGAAAAGTGAAAATTTTAGGTTTTTGTGATCATTGTAATTAAATATTATTTTAATTTCTTTTCTGATGTGTGATCTAATCGAGAAGTTCTATTAATATTAATCCATCATCAGTTTTCAATATACAAATTATTCTAAGGTTATGAAATGACAATTGAATTATTCCCCGCATAATAATAGGATACCCCGCTTGGTCCTAAGCCTAATATAATGAAAAACAAGAAGAAATTTTTCTCTCTAATGTGTTGGCTTTCTCTCTGTTTTTTTTAGGATTGGGTGGCCAAATAAAAAGTTAATTACTTTTATTTTAATAATTATACAACCTCTTAGAATATGAAAGACGTATCTGAGGATATTTTTCCTAATTAAAAATATGCTTTTAGTATCAACGGTTTACGAGCTATTCCAGGATATAAAGAGACTTTTCTACGCTCACTTTTTACCTCTTGCTCGCTTATTGTGCTCTTGAGTACAGGCATGAGTTGTTGCGAAAAGAATTTAGACACTGCAAAACATCGAAAAAAAACCAGGTATATAATAAGTCCACTAACGCCTGAACCTTCTGGAGGGAAATTCTAATTTATATTTGATCCATCTACGTAGAAATTTCGAAAAATCTCAGAAATTTCTATTAACTATGAGAAAAAAATTCTTTTTAGTTCGATAAATTCGGGGAATTGTGTCTAGAAAGCTTAGAAATGCAATTCGTTCTTGAATGAGCATCAATGAGCTGAACATTTGTGCCATGAAAATAAACTAGAGATGCTTGCTATAAATACTAGTATTAAGTCACTTGAACCTTTAGTATTCCCAAACTATAGTCAAGACAATTCAAAGTCAAATCACCTTTAGGGTTATTCCAAATGAATATATCCTTCACACCGAAAAATAATATAAAAATACTTCTAAATAATCTGAATTCCAGAATCGTTTGCCTGAAAAGTGATTATGCCCTCGGGATCCATCATTATGATTCAGCTATTAATGACACAAAAATGGGGGATGAAATACAGTACATAAGGGGAAAAGATGCCATTCTGTAGAATAGTACATTTTTACGCCGCAAGCGACTAAGAATGAAAAAACAATGAATCTCAAATATGTAAAAAAAATTTTACTCTATAACTTTTATAATTTCTTTTTTCATTTTCATTATTTCTAATATGAATCTTTTTCTTTACTTGTAACGGGAAGTGCGTTAAACATGGTAATTGGGGGGAACTCAAGTTCTTTTGATGAAGGCCCCGCAGTTGCTGCAGCGTTTTCTCAGCGGGAGAATTTCAATATCCTGAGAGTAATTGATCGTTTATTACGCATCTGCAATTTATTCAAGATTGTTCCTTACATTTCCCTCTGGGCTAGAAATACTTTCTTGCCAGGATAAAGATTTTATGGATATATTTTGTTCGATTGTTCCCTGTGAAATTGGCGAAATTAACATCCTTTCAATTTCACCGTTGGACTTTCCAGAATTTTCAGTCAAAGTAATCAACGTTTAACGTGGTACAGTCGACGCAAAATATTACAATCACGGATAATTTTTGTATTCTTATCAGTTTTCTGAAGAACGGAACGGACCAATATCAAAACGTTGGAGAAAAATTCATTTATAGTTATTGGGACTTTGGATAATGTAATCAATTTTTTTTCGTCAAACTTTTTGTTTGCGTATTCTGTATGAAGCTAAGGTTTATCCAATCTCATTTTTTCCCAGTAAGTTACCATCATCAGGCTGCAAGAATATGTGGGAGAGTAGAAGGTGTTCTCCTCCTCCTCCCTTGTTGACAAACATTTCCATACTTAATGTCACAATCGGTCCGTAGTATTCGCTGTGATCCAAATGTAGCTGGTTTTGTAATGGCTTTCCTATAGTGTAAGAAAACGTATGACAACAAATGTATTTAGCTCTTTCCTTCAGTTCTTGATCAGTTTGTTTTAGTTGACCAGATTCAAATTTATTTTTTCTGCAATGGTTTCTCAAGGAATCCACGAAACGTATTGTACATTAAGAAACATAATTAATGATATACATTAGACAGTTCCATTCAAACGCCATTCAAACGCCTCACCATGACTGAATAAACAAAATGCAGGATTTTAGCTTAAAAGGGAAAGAAGACTATGATTTGGAATTTAAAATTCCAACTTAGTCCGATTTTTCATAAATTTTGAAAGAATAAATGGAGATATACTGTATTTTAATGCCGCATTGTGTGTTCTCCAGCATCAATTTCAGCAATCATCTTAAGTTTTTCTTCAATCGAAAATTACTGATTTTACGGGATCATTTTTGGAACGTTCTATGTTCTTTTGTTGATTTCTAGAAACTTGTTTTTGAATCGGTTATAACGGATTTTTCATTTCGTAATATCAGCATTCTCAATACATTGTTCCTACGTAAATTCATTTAAGGATTAGAAAATATTTAGTTACAACGAGATTTTCGCTATAACTATATTCGTTAAAACCGGATCGTTCGACTGTAATATTATTATTCTCGCATTATTGATTTAAAAAAAAGCAACGGATAGTTTTAGAAAATACTAATCATCAAAGAAGAATGAAAGGTACAATACATCAAGGTGTGTTATAACCTTTATTAAAATGTTTATCCGTATTAACTATTTTTTTGCGGTTCAAACAGAACAAAATTAGGAATTTACGAAAAGTGAAAATTTTCTTATTATCGCATATAATCTACTTTTCTTCTTCGCTTTTGTTTTTGGGATAAAAAACCAAACCAAGAGAATCTCTTTTATCTATCTTCTTTGTTCTTTATATTTTCCTTTTTTCTGAAACAAACAACACGTAAACAAAAATGCTATTTTTTCCCCCCTTCTAAGATGATGAAGGACTTGATCTGAGAAAACTTATTAGCACTCCAAAATATAATAACGGCGAAAAAATAATAAATCAACATTTGCAACAAATACAAAAACATTGCTCACACAATTACCTTTTTCTTTACTTCAAAAAAAAAACCAACAACATAAAAAAACAAGAAAAATAAATTATTTGCATATTCATGCTTGAAATTCTAATCCTCTTTCAATTTTAAGACTTTTTTTGTAGAATTTACCTAAGAATTAGTATAATCCCGTCGCTTGGAAATATTTTTTCTTGAAAATGAGTTTTTGCGTATATATGTCTTTAATCAAATATATCGGCAATAACTCTTACACACTTTTCTAAAAGTTTATTTGATTCATAGTTTGTAGTATATTCATAATAATAAAAACATTGTTAGGATGCATATTTTAATGAACGTACTTGTAAATACAACATACAAGCGCGGTTTATAATTATATGATTATTTAGCATCGATTCATCACTGAAATGGTACATCATTTTCTTGATATTTAGATTAGTGTGTTCAAAAGCTTTTAGGTTTGTAGTGAATGAGTTTAGTTTTGAATGTAACAAGTCATGAAATCGTACCCATTTAACTCTCTATGGTGTTTTGCGTATTTGAATATACATGCCACAAATAGGTGGTCTACACAGACACACAAAATTTCATTACACTAATTTGTTTCATTAGGGTTTTTTTTCTTTTTGGTATTGTTTAAAGTACATTTTGATTTTATTTCAATACAAAATACGGCTATGTAAATACAATACTTTTTTTTATCTAGAAAAGTTTATTGCCTGCCAGTATCATTTTTTGAGAGCTGATGAAATATTGTTTCCAGAGATTTATAAAATCCCATGAAGTTCAGGGTACGGGAAATAAAATTCAAAAGTAAGAACTATTCAACTTTGCTCAGCAAGATTTTATTCGTTCGTTAAAATCAAGATGAACTGTATATTTTACCTTTAATTAATCATTTTAGCTAATTAAACTTCCAACTTTAATTAAATAAATTGCTGTGTTGGGACTTTTTCAGTTAAAAACATGTTAACAGCGCCAATTTACATCCGTGATTGTAAAAAAAAATCAGTATGTTTTTATATTAGTGAACCATGTTAAGGTACAAGATTCAACATCACCAATAATTTTCGAACACATACTAGGTTTAAAAAGAAGAAAAATTCCTTTTTTTTTTGTTTTTTTAATTTTTTACTTATTTTCAAAAGGTAACATTTCCACTTCTGCTATATTCATATTAGACGTAAAAAAAAAATTTTTTTTTATATATACTGAATGGTCTGCTTGACAAAAGTATAAAATACCCCAACCAGTAGCATAAGGGAGTGGTATGAATATATATTTAAATAGTATATGTCTCTATCAACATTTAATGGAGTTATCTACATTTAAATTTTAATATTCCGTTTTGAATAAACATTACTTTCCGATTGAAATTGGAGCTGGTAAGGTGTGAAAAATTGAAAATTTCTACTCCACCCGTTGATTACAGAGGGTTTCACCTAGCCAAGGAAGGTACGTATCCGGACTACTCTCTTGTAAGTAACATAAAAACCAGATTATTCTACAGTGCAACCTCCCATAACGGACACTCCCGTTAGCGGCGACATCCACTAACGGACAGTTTCTTGAATCATATCTACGGGATTTAACAGTCACCCCTCGTTTGTTGGAAAAACTCTTCGGTCCCAAGGGTGTCCATTATCAAGAGCGTTTACTTTGTGACTTTGAAAGCTCTTCTGAAAAATGTGCCATTTTGAAAAACATCCCTAAACGACATTTGGGCAACCGCTGTGTCATGTTCCCTTTCGAATGAAAACTACCGAAATGAATGAACAAGGTGGATATGTTTCCTTTTGGTACAAACGCGTTTGTGCCAAATACGGAACTGATACATTGTGAAGATACACAGATCACTGATACACAATTTGATTTATACCAAAAATATTAGCGTTTGTATAAACCTTGTTTCATAATCCGACGGAACTCATCTCAAACATTCAGAAACCATTAAAAAGTGCATTTAAAAAAAAAAAGGAAATTTTCCTTTCCGAAAATACCTAAGTTCCACAATTTTTCATCCAGTTAAATTTCGTTAGATCCTAGGTAGATTTCGGATCTCATCGCTTCATTTTTATTTTTATTTTTCATAGGAGGGAAGGGGACTTCAATTCAGAATACTGTAGTCGTTGTTCATCATTTGTCCTGTCTCTTAGCTATACATTTACATTTCAATTTTGGATGTTTTATATTCCCTTCCATATACTTTTTTTCTGTTTTTTATTCAAATAATTTGTCATCTCTCCAATCCTCTTTCTGGAGTTCTTGATCTTTTTTATCATTAATCAAAAATCAACAACGCTATCAACATCAATAGTTTCTTCGCAACCGATGAATCGAATTTGAATTTCAAACTGCCTATTCAATTCGGAAAATTAAACATTAAATATTTAATCATTAAGTAGCCTACATTCTTAAATCACAAATATTTCCTCTTTTAAAAATCTTTTAAACCAATCAGTGGCGTCGTGACGGGGTAGTCCAACGTAGTCTGTGCCCTGAATGAAACGGGGCCCCAAATCACTAATTTTAAATTATTTCCTCTCATAAACTTTCACTCAATAGTTGTGTTATAAACCTTCGATTATTCTGGAATTATATATTTCCTAGTGTTTCTGAGCTTATTCTTTAATTTATTTCCAATTCTCATCAATTCTGAATATTCATTATTTTTTGTTTAAAGAGTTGACATTTTTGTTTCAATATTTATCAGCATTCGTATGAATTTTGTAATGACGTTATATGGCATTTTGCATAGTATATCACGGCTCAAGACAGTTCCAAAAAATCTTCAAGTCTTAGCCCAGGCCACCAAGATCGTTAATACAAGGGAACAGGGAACCCGTGTCCCCCTTCCACAACACCGATCAAAAATTAAAAAATATTTTTACACATTTTTAATTTTTGTAAAACGAATTAAAATATCGAAAGAAAACATGTTACGTGCTATCTTAATCACAATTTCTATTAGAACCTTGCGTACGTCCCTGCTTTGAAGCATTTAAAGTTATAATATCCATTCACATAGAATCTGAAGAATATATATTTCAAATATAATGAAGAAAATATGTAGATATTTCAACATTGTATATTAGAGATGCTGAATTCCATTTTTAATTATTAGATATTTAAATTGACTAGAAAAAAATCAAACAATGTTTCATTAAATATTTTTTTCATACATCAGAGCATTATTTACTCAATGCCGCCATAAGACGATGATAACCAAAAAAAAATGTAAATAGTTGATTTCTACTTTTTCCTCCAAAATCTTGATTAAGCTGATTAGATGTTTTTAGAATATATAATGAATATGCCCGACTCCCATCTGATATTATCTGCTCAAGATATTAAAATTGGTTTGTGAATAGACACATATTATAAATCTTAAATTTCTGAATATTTAATTAAAGTATCTCTCACTCTAAAATTAAGGTTTATGAGATTAATGTTGAAAATTTTTAGAATGTGATACCCTTTATGGCAAAACTTTCTCTGAATCGGTGATAATAATACCACAAAGGAAAAAATTTCAATACACATTTTAATACTCATTTTAAAAATGTATTATCATCAATGTCAAAACCCTGATGACTCATATTAATATCATTCAAATTAATTTTTCTTCGTTTTCTTCTTCTTTTATGAAAAATAAATGGATTTTTTAAGGAGAAAAACAAAGGAACAAGATAAATGTGTTTACTTTCTTGAGAAAACAAATCCCTAGAAAAGAAAATATAAGATATTAATATTCTCATCCGAAAACAAGACCTGTTTGTGTAAATATTTTAGCTGGAGCATTCTCATGATTGTTTAAATGATTATTAAAAAGTATGTACGGGTTTTTTTTTCCTATTTATAATTCTCTACCTCTTTCACGTGTTATCTAAACATAAAACTCGTTTTAATTAAACATTTTCTTATGAAAAAAACAGTTTTTTAACAAGAATTTAAAGATGAAAACTAATTTGAAAGTAGAAAAATGGTGGAATATGTTTAATAAAAACGTGTGAGAATATATTTTTGTTGAAATATACTGGGATGTTATCAACTAGAAAAATGGTGAAATATGATTCCTAAAAATGTGTGAGAATATTTTCGAACTAGAAAAATGGTAATGTCTGAAAACATATTTAAATCAGAAATGGTAAGATATTTTAAATTATAAAAATGCCAGAATATGATTCATAAAATGTGTGCAAATGTTTTGAACTAAAACTAATGTCAGAATGTGATTCATGAAAATGTAAATATACTTATGAATTAGAAAAATTGTGAATTATGATTCATAAAAATGGGTGAAAGTGCTTTTGAATTAGGAAAAAGGCAGAATATGTTTCATAAAAGTGCGTAAAAAATATTTTTGAACGAGAAAAATGGCAAAATATAATTCATGAAAATGCGTGCAAATATTTTCAATCCGGAAAAGTAGGAAAATATGTGTCATAAAAGTGCATGGAAATACTTTCGAATTAGAAAAAAAATTGCAGAATATAATTCATAAAAATGTGTGAAAATATTTTTGAACTAGAAAAATTATAACGTGTGAAAATATCTTTAATCTAGAAATGTGTGTAGGAAAAATTTATTTTAATTAGAAAAATGTTAGAATACATGATTCACAAAATGTGTGCAAATGTTTTTAAACTATATTACAGGCAATGAATGAATTTTCATGAGTGAATTTGCAATGAATGAATGAATCATTCATCATTCATATTAATGGCAGAATGTGATTCATAAAAATGTAAATATACTTATGAATTAGATAAATGATGAATTATGATTCATAAAAATGCGTGAAAATATTTTTGAACGAGAAAAATGGCAAAATATAATTCATGAAAATGCGTGCAAATATTTTCAATCCGGAAAAGTAGGAAAATATGTGTCATAAAAGTGCATGGAAATACTTTCGAATTAGAAAAAAAATTGCAGAATATAATTCATAAAAATGTGTGAAAATATTTTTGAACTAGAAAAATTATAACGTGTGAAAATATCTTTAATCTAGAAATGTGTGTAGGAAAAATTTATTTTAATTAGAAAAATGTTAGAATACATGATTCACAAAATGTGTGCAAATGTTTTTGAACTATATTACAGGCAATGAATGAATTTTCATGAGTGAATTTGCAATGAATGAATGAATCATTCATCATTCATATTAATGGCAGAATGTGATTCATAAAAATGTTAATATACTTATGAATTAGAAAAGTGATGAATTATGATTCATAAAAATGCGTGCAAATATTTTCAATCCGGAAAAGTAGGAAGATATGTATCATAAAAATGAATGGAAATACTTTCGAATTAGAAGAATTGTAAAATATAATTAATAAAAATATATGGAAATATTTTTGAACTAGAAAAATGGGAAAATACGATTCAACACAGTATGTGAAAATATTTTTAATGAAATTACTGTGACGTTGCGAACTAAAAGTAATAATAAAATACGATTCACATAAAAATGTGCGAAAATATTTTTTCGTTCCTGAAATTTCTGGGAAATTGAAAAAAAAGAATGGTAAGATACGATTTTTAAATATGTGTGAAAATATATTTTTTTTTAAATCCCTGGGGCATCACGAGCTAGAAAAATGGTAAAACACGATTCATCATAATGTGCGAAAATATTTTTGTTGAAATTATTGGGACGTATTGACGATACTCATGCGGCATAGAATAGATTGAGAATGTATTACACGCTAAGTAGAGGTGTAATTTCATTCCCGTGACATCAAAATGTCTTTGGTTCTTTGTTGAGTACAGCCTTTAAAATATCCTGATTACGTCCCAAAAATATTTCTCCTTTGGTGTCGTCGTCGTCGTACGACGATGACACGTCCTGCGCTTTTGTTCTGTGCCATCTCTTTCGAGGAGACGATGGAAGGATAGGGCTGTGCTGGGTTGAACATTACTTTCTTTAATGACCCTTGAAAAGTGAGGAGAGGGAAGCGTGTGGTTATGTGTGTGGAGATGTGAACCCCCCCTAAGGCGAAAGCAAAGTGGGGCTCACTGATATCAGTCACTGCTGCCCTTTCGCGATACTGTGTCATCTTCACCTGGGCCGGCTTTAATGGTAAATCAATGAACTCCTTACAGCTCACTGCTGCAGCTTTCACTCTAGATATATCCTTGAGAGCAATCCACTTCTTCTTCTTCTTCTCTCTACTTTGGAAAGAGGGATCTTCGCAAACAGACGAATTCCTCATTTCTTGAAGCTTCTAGACCCTTGTAATGGGGTGGAGAGGATTCGAATTGACACTGTACTTGTCGATTAGTGGTAATCTTCTTCCCTTTTTACAACTGAAATAATAATAATCGAATGATTTTTCATAAAATAATGGCTACTCGAAGATGATTTCATAGAAAAATGTATTTTCCGAGTATTTTAGTTAATATCTCAAGAACATGTTTGGTGAAGATGAGTTACATTTTTTTCCCCCCATTTCATGTCGTTCTATAAAAAATCGATCAAGCTTGCCCGATAGACCACCTTATATTTAAAAAAATATTTACAAAAAATTTTAACCATATAAAAATTCAAAAAAAGGGTTTCTGAAAATAATTTGCATAAATTTATATCATTTGATACAAAATACCGAATAGCTCTTGAAGTTTCTCATGCGCATTAAGGAGTATATGAGAGCTGCAATAACTGATAAGTATAATTATCAAGAGCCGAGTTGGTGTATTATTGTGTTTATGTGCATTTTTTCACATTATATATATATGATGAGATAATTTCATTCATTTAATCTCAAAACAGATACAGAATATTTTGAGGGTAATATGAAGTTAATTTCATATGGTAATTGATTAATATCCGTAATTTGATATCAATTTCTCAAGTTGGCGATTCAGTTAGCAATGAAAAACGCCCATTGCTTGTTGTATAACAAATATTAAATTAATTTGGTTTATATTTCCTGAAAATACAAATACAAATACAAATACAACGCCACAACAGGCAAATTGCCCAACGAGGCGGCTGACTTAAGACATCATGGATCCCCGAGCCATTTTTTTGAGGCCCTACCTACTACTGCTACACCACACATGCACCCCCCCCCCCCCGCGGAACCCCCCAACGAACCCCTAACGAATCGGTACATGCGGGAATGTGCGTGTACGTGTAGTGCAACCTGACGTAAAGTTTTGTTTCTGTGTAATGCTTGTTATGTGTAGTGCTGCCATCTGCCCCCAGTTTTTCTAACTATGAGTGAAGTGTAATGATTGAATGATTTATCGTTGTAGGACTGTTGCTCTCTGTGGCGAGACTTTTTAACGGGGAGATCGGCTCGCATTTGCGCCTTGAAGTTGGGAACCACAGAAAACCAACTTCAGCCGACCACCACTGTGGGGTTCGAACCCGGATCCTCGCATCACGAGTCCGGCACTATAACCACTCGACCCCCACAGCGGCTGTTTTATATCTTTATACATGCAAGATATACATGGATGTTGTGTGGAGATGCCGTTTTTTTTTTTTTTTTTTTTGGAAAGATTTTGATACGCTCCAAGGAAGAAATTTTCTATATCTCCTTTGTAATTTAGTGATAAAAGCACTCGTGCGGCATGTGTGGGGCCCGGATTCGATTCCCGGTACAGGCAGATATGAATTTTTCTTTCCAAAAAGAATCATTTGGAACTTTTTCTTATTTATCAAATTCACCAATTACACTAGGGTACCATACATAATAACAAATAAAGGAATTAAATTTCAAGTACTAATCAAATTTACCAACGACACTTCATTATTATTCAAAATCATGGGTAAAAGTGATAATTTTTCAGTAATTATCAAATTCGCCAATGACGATTGGGTATTATGCATATTCTCCTGCAAAAATGATAAATTTATCAAACTTACCAAGACCAAGTAAGTATGCATAATAAACAAAAATGGGATAAATCGGTTATTATACATAATAACCGATTTATCGCATTTACCGTAACACATACAACAACGAATCAGAGGATGGGATTTTGCCCACCAATAACACTGGATGAAAAATGACTGCAGCTGATTATCTCAAGAAATCATTCACAAGGTATAATCCAAAAGCAATCTAATACGAAATAACTTATTTGAAAAATAAGATGTCATAAAATGGCTATGGCTTGAAAGTAATCGTAATTTCTCTTTAATCAAACATCTCACGCGAACGGTTTGATTTAAGATTTATTCATCGCCCCTCTAATCCTCTTCAAACCGACTGGAATGAATGCACTTTTCTGCTTAAACCAATTAAAGTTTTAACCTGATAAGCTTCCGTAGACGAGGTTTATGTCGGTTAAACAAAGTTTAGAGGCAGATCCACATCCGGCATCCACGGCGGCCAGCATTTGTTAATGAGCAGTAGTTGGATGAGAGGGTGAATGGAATTTCTCAGGGACGTTTCTCTTGCAAAAGCTCTCCGAGTCGGTGCGTGGTACCAACTACAACAACAGATTGGAACTGCGCTCGATTCCCAGAGCCCGATTCGCGACTGCAAACGACAGATTAGAAAGCCGCATTACCTGGAGCATAATCTGCGTGCAGGAGGAGAAGTCATACTGCGTGAGACGTTTTCCGGGACTTTTCGCCGTGAAGCCGAACCTTGTCCAAATCGATAAGGAAAAGAGAGGGGACGGGGGTTTAGAATAGTAGTTGTACCAGAGAAAGAGAGAAGAAGGCTTAAAGCTATTACGAATCGTAAATTACGTGACCGCTGCTATTGACCAAAGGATAGGGAAGCGAAGAGTCCATAAACTTTGATAAACGGGCCAAACCGAACTGAAAGATATACGCAATGTGCGTTGAATATGAGGAGGGGTTCTGCACCAAACCGAGAGAGGAGAGAATGGTAATCGTTTGATCCAGAAGTTTATGCTCCGGAATGCGATTAACGGTAGTTTAATCGCTCATGCTTCGGCAGTCGCGATCCGGTCTCCGGTCGTAAATCCATAACTCAAGCTGAGCGAAAATATAAACACTTTGAAATTTTAGTTTGAAGTCAATAGGATTGTCAGTGACTGAAACAGTATAAGTTTGGACTTTATCTTAAATCAGCTTTTGAGATTACGGTAATTCATGTTGTTGTTGTTGGGGGTTTTTTTTGTTTGTTTGTTTTTTGGGTTTTTTTTTTTCTTTTTGGTAAACTGAAATACAGTGATACCTCGTCTAACGAACGCCTCGGTTTACGAATGAATGTTTTGGCTAACGAGGATTTTTCTGCCTTGGGTAACGAATTCGGATTACCCTGAAGAGCATTTTCGTTCACATGGATGCACGTACTAATTTAAAACAGCCGCATCTGAGCTGAATTTGGAACGGCAATCACCAGAACTACTCTCACTTGAGTCCGATTGATTCATATCCAGCTTAGAATCTTTTTCCAGATGTACGAGTATCCCCACTTCCTTTTCTGAAAGGTTTTGAACAATTTCCTGTAAAATGAAACATTCAGCTGCATTAAATATGCATTAAAAAGGGAGACTGTGTTTTCAGAGCGTGCTTTCTTCCAGTGTAAGTCTCTGTGCATCAAACTGAACAGTCTGGACATTCTATGAGCTTATGTGTTCTGTATGTATCGGTATTGTGCTTATGTATCGGACACAGAAATGAACTGACCAAGTCACAAATGAATGGGGTACTTACGAAATCGACTGGGTTGTGTCAACACCAGTTTTAGTAGACTAAAGCTTGTGTTGGGGTTCTGTATGAACGCGCATTAGTGTGAAATAAAAACAGAGCTTCAAAATCTCTTACCTTCTTGTAGATTCTCATATATCCACTTTTCAAGATGTTCATTTTAGCCTGCGGTCAAATTTTGTCTTTTTTATAGTGTTCCTGGTGCTCCAAAACTTTTTCTTTAAATTTTGGGCAGAACCTAAAATGAATCAAACGATTTTTCACAGAAACCTATGGGAAATCACGTTTCAGCTTACGAATATTTCGACTAACGAACGTGATTCCGAAACGAATCATTTCCGTTAGCCGAGGTAACACTGAAAATTTGTGGATCGTTTAGAGAGAGAATGCATGCATACGTAAATAAACAGTGCACCATCTCGATCTATCACTTTAGTAATTTACTATCGATTGCTATTCAAAGCAGGATGATGTCGGAAAAGCCCTTTATACACAGGATGAATAGATAACATTTCATACCGTGCACCGCCCAATCTCTATCGACCATTGCCAATTTTAGCATTTGCCCCGGATGAAGAAGCTGGGTGATGGCGTATAGATAACAGGGGGTATGACATTTTACGGGTGAACCGTTGATTCTCCAGTTAGAAAAATTATCCAAATAAAGTGTAGTACTCACATATGTGATTTACGTTACAAGGAGTTATATAGTTATTAAAATAAAAAAAAATAAAATTTTACATGGACACCCTGCGCACAAAAACCCAATTACAGCGTTTTGCCCTTTTCTCATTATGCCAACCAAAAAAAACAAAAAGCAAATCTGCATTTCTAAGTGCATTATTCACTTAGGTGTTCAAATTCGAAAAACGGAGGAAAGGTGGAAAAGAAGCAGCATTATACACTGGTGAAATAAATTAAGAGCATTTGCATATTTTATCGAATTTCATGAAAAGAACTGAACTGAATGTAAAACCACTGCTTCTAGACAAAAATGCAAATCTTGTACGTCAAATACGTAAGCGTACACGTGTGTGTAGGCGGAGCCAGTAGAGAAACAGGCTTTATAAGCGCGCGTAAGTTAAGACGCATTTCGTTCGCTAGCACACCTCGGCCAATTTCTTGGTGTTATTTTGCAGCAATCGATTAATTTCAAATTGTAACAGTAAAAATGAGTAACCACCAACGTTTAGATGATGGAATGAGGTGGCGAATTGTGCGGAGGCTAGAAGCAGGCCAATCTCAAGTCCAGCTTTGTAGAGAGTTCAATTTAACGCCCAGCGTCACGTGTAACTTATGGAAACAGTTCCAGGATACCGGATCCATCGAGAGAAAGCCTGGGTAAGGTCGTCCAAGAGCCACGACGGCCAAAGAAAACCGCCATTTGTCGATTATAGCGAGGCGTAACAGGAGTGCTACAGCTTCTCAGCTCTCTCGTGACTTGTATGCAGTCACAGGAACCCGTGTATCAAGGGTGACTGTTTCCAAAAGACTTCATGAGAGAGGGTTGTTTGCAAGAAGACCTGCTGTTTGCGTCCCGCTCACTTCTACGGACAGGAGAATCCGTTTATCATGGTGCATAGAGATTGGAGTATGGATCAATTGGCGACCGTTCTCTTCACTGATGAGTCCCGGTTCAGCCTAAGCACCGATTCTCGCCGTACGTTCATATGGAGAGCACCAGGGACCCGCTACCTACCCTCCAATGTCCGCGAAATCGACCATTATGGCGGAGGAGGTTTAATGGTCTGGGCAGGCATCATGTTGGATGTCCGCACACCTCTCCATGTCTTTGAAAGAGGCACTGTGACTGGTGTGAGGTATAGGGATGAGGTCTTGGAGCCCTATGTCCGCCTTTTCAGGGGGTGCAGTTGGCCCTGACTTCATTTTAATGGACGATAACGCGAGGCCACATAGAGCTCTTCTGCTCGACGATTTTCTAGAGAGTGAGGATATTCGCCGGATGGATTGGCCAGCCAGATCTCCAGACCTTAACCCTATAAAGCATGTCTGGGACGCTCTGGGGAGAGCAATTGCAACTCGCAACCCCCCTCCGTGAACCATCCAGGGAATGAAAACAGCGTTGCTGAACAAGTGGGACCAATTGCCACAGGAAATGATAAACTGCCTTATTTCAAGTATAAAATCACGCTGCGAGACCTGTATATCTGTAAGAGGGGACCATACCCCCTATTAACCCATCTATTAACCCATTTTTTGTTTATTCTGCAACCGCTGTTTCATACCTTCCGACTCCAACGAGTGTTACGCACGATCATGCGTGTGTATTACAATTATTAAACGGTTATTTGTTTTGTATTGTATCAATGAATGTACATATCGAATTTCATTAAAATCGATACAGTAGTTCTAGAGATAATCGACCAAGTCTGCAAATTCTCTTAATTTCTTACAGACTCCGCCGCCGCTGTGGTGGTCGAGTGGTCATAATGACGGACTCGCATCGCGAGGATCCGGGTTCGAACCCCACCGTCATCGCAGTGGTGGTCGGCTGAAGTTGGTTTCCTGTGGTCCCCAACTTCGAGGGGCAAATGCGAGCCGATCTCCCCATTAAAAAGTCTCGCCACAGAGAACAACACGCCTACAACGGTAATTGATTCAGTCATTACACTTCACTCACAGCAAGAAAAACTGATGGCAGATGGCAGCACGACACTTAACAAGCATTACACAGAAACAAACTTCACGTCAGGTTTCACTACACGTACACACACATTCCCGCATGTACCAATTCGTTAGAGGTTCCGCAGAGGAATGTGGACGAGGTGCATGTGTGGTTTAGTAGTAGTAGGTACTCTCTGCCAATAACTTGAATGACAGCTCCCGATATCGCGTATATATTTCTAAATTTTGACGACATTCAAATAGAAAATTAGAAGTTATAAGGGGACGTCGCGTTGAAGGTGCGTTTCTTTTCCGTGAGGCGGCGGAATATCCCCAAGCTCTTGATATTGGAGGGGGTGTCCAATTTATACACGAAACTACGGAACTTAACGAAGAAGCCTTTATTTTGAAGCACACTCAAAACAGACGACCATACAGAACGGAAGCCACATTCCAACTCACGTTCTCTTCTCTTGGAAGATAGATTTTCTCTTCTCACCTTCTTTTAGCAACGCATAAACAAACAAAGCATATTATGTGCTGTAAGGCCACAGAGTTAGTAAAAATATCCATACTGGGAAAATAGATTCGTTACAATCTCCCCCTCTGGCTCCGACGACGTCTCGGCGAGGAGCCAGTAACAACCATCTTTCCTTTAGGTGTAATTCCTGACGAACAGAACGGGAAGCTCCGGGCAACTGCCGACACTCTTGTGTCAGGTTGAAGTTCGGTCCTTGAATCGCACCGGTTCTCAGGACGCTCATTAGGGTTCGGATGCACTTTTGAAGAACGCCACTCTCGTGGGGTCCGGGTAACCACGGTTGTGGTGCATCTTGTAATGGAGTCAACTCTCTTTGTAATCGGTACTGCTTTACGGGATTCAAGACGAGTTCTTGTTTCCTCCCGTTCAGGAAATCTTCAGCTTCCGGAGTAGATTCAACGTTTTCACTGATCTTATCCAAAACATCATTCCCATGTTGGGAGTCGTGGAGAGTCCGCGAACTCTTCTCCACTACAATGAAGTTCAACAGCTCATACTGCTCGGCTCCCTTACCAATTGGGCTGGATAGTTTATCAGCGTGGCTGCCTGGACAGTTACGGGCAATATGACCACAATTTTCACACTGGTAACACACTATCTGATCCCAACATCTTCGGGCAACGTGTCCACGTCGACCGCAGTTATAGCAAGCATGCCTTCGTCGCAAGGTCGAGCAAGAATTTGAAACACGACACTTTCCGTAGCCTTCTCCAGGGCCACCTTTACAGCGGTATACCCTGTCATTACCACTCTTGTTGATCTGGTGCTTGAGGAAAGGTCTTCCTCCCCCTAACTTGGAGCATCTATGGGATTCTTCTGAGAAGGAATAAAGTTCTCGCTGCTCGATGAAAGGTATCGGGCCTCCCCCTGGCTTGAAGCATCGCTTGAACTCCGCCGGGGATGAATCAAGTTCTCGTTGCTGAGAAGTAAGGTGGGTACCTTTATCTTCACGAAGTCGACACGATTGTGACTCAGCAGGTAGTGCCAGGAGGGCACTGCTTTCAGATGGGCCTTCGACGAACGGATGTCGCTTCTCAGGAGCTTCAGAGAAGTACCACTTTCCTTGCTGAACATCCAGGACGATACCAGCATCACTGAGAAAGTCGGTACCGAGAAGGGTTCGGTTTTCTCTGGCCTGTGGTAGCACCATCATCTCGGTGGGAATCACTTTACCTTGGACGTTAATGTCCACAGTCGTAGTTAGGACTTCGGCTCTACGAGCATATCCATCGGCTAGTCTCATAACGATAGTCTTGCGGGAAAAGGGCAAGCCATATTCTTGTAGGAGATGGTATAGCTTCTCCCCTGCCACTGAATGGGTGGCACCCGTGTCAGCACACACTGCTCCGCGCCTGTTACAAATCATCACTTCAATAGCATTTTTTTGACGTCTCTCAGTTGAGAAACTGTAAAAATCCAACTCGTCGACACTAACTTCTGGGGTGTTCGTGGCAGGATTGCACGTTCGACATCGGGACTTGACGACACCAGGTTCTCCGCACCCGTAACATCTTAGGATATGACTGCTACTGTCATCTTTCGATTCCGTATTAGGATGGGATGATAAACTGTATAAGTCCAAAGCGTTGACACTGGGTCCTGGTCTATCCGTTGGAGGATTACACGTTCGGCATCGGGACTTGGTAACACCAGGTTCCCCACAACCATAACATCTTAAGGCAGGATGACGTCCTGCATCTTCCGATTCCGGATTCGCACGTTGATTAGAATGAAAGTCTCTTTGTCGCACTGGGGACCTAGGGGGTTCATGTTGCTTTGACTGCAACTTCTTCCTCTCACATTGGATTTCACTCTTTTTGTTTCGAAGGTTATCATAAGCATCAAGCTTCTCCACGATTTCTTCAGGGGTAGTCCACTCACTCCAAACATCCAGAAAATGTTCTTTAACTTCAGGTGGGATCCTCTTCTTCATCTGATCCGAAATTATCAGATCTTTCAGCTCGTCAAAGTTTCCAATGTTCAGTTCGGACAGGCAGCCTTCGAAATAACTTTGGATCTCAAAGTGATAGTCCTTCCAGGTACTTCCAGGTGCTTTTCTGTGAGTAGAGAAGAGCTGCTGGAACCTTTCCGCACTCAGCTTGAAACGGCGTAAGAGAACCTTCCGGATGTGGTCGTAATCATGGGCCTTATCTTCAGGTTCTCGAGCAATGAGCTTAGCAACTTCATTCGGCAAAACTCCCAGCAGATACGCAACCCAGTTCACCTTCTCCACTTTCAAGAATTTTAGCTGTCTTTCAAACAACTTTAGGAATAGCGACATGTCATCTTCACTCGGATTGAAATTCGGGATCAACCTGTTCACGTCGAACTTGGGTTGATCGATGAGAGCGACGGATGGCTCTTCTGCCGGTTGCGAGAGTCGTTGAAACTCAAGCTGCAACCGCATCTTTTCAAGTTCAAGCGAACGTTCTCGTTCCTTTTCTTCGGCGATCCTAGATTGTTCCTCAGCTATTCTAGATCGTTCTTTTTCTTCGTCGATTCTAGCTCTTTCCTCAGCTATTCTAGCTCGTTCTTCTTCTCTTTCCTCAGCTATTCTAGCTCGTTCTTCTTCTCTTTCCTCAACTATTCTAGCTCGTTCTTCTTCTCTTTCCTCAACTATTCTAGCTCGTTGTTCTTCTCCCTCTCTTTCTCCGATAATAGTAGCCAGCAGGGCTTTCAGGAATTCTTCCTCATAACCGGATGACTTTGTTATTATATGCTTGAGATCTACTACACGCGAATCATTCGGAACTTCCTCTCCTAATTCTAGAGCGAGTAGGATCAAATCACGTTTCTTACCTTTGGCCAAGTACGCCATTTCGATTTTAGGAGCTCAGGAACCTCACAGTTGAGATCGAATGTCCGTTTCGTACTGTCTTGAGTTCGAGCCCCACGTTGAGCGCCAGT
This sequence comes from Pholcus phalangioides, assembly GCF_987345545.1. Lineage (NCBI taxonomy): Eukaryota > Metazoa > Arthropoda > Arachnida > Araneae > Pholcidae > Pholcus > Pholcus phalangioides. The sequence goes on from NW_028301608.1 coordinate 22,959,972, forward strand.
TTTATAAGGGAACGTCGCGTTGAAGGTGCGTTTCTTTTCCGTGAGGTGGCGGAATATCCCCAAGCTCTTGATATTGGAGGGGGTGTCCAATTTATACACGAAACTACGGAACTTAACGAAGAAGCCTTTATTTTTAAGCACACTCAAAACAGACGGCCATACAGAACGGAAGCCATATTCCAACTCATGTTCTCTTCTCTTGGAAGATAGATTTTCTCTTCTCACCTTGTTTTAGCAACGCATAAACAAACAAAGCATATTATGTGCTGTAAGGCCACAGAGTTAGTAAAAATATCCATACTGGGAAAATAGATTCGTTACAAAGTTATATATCTAGCAACCAAATTTTCAAAAAAAGAAATAATTAATTTCTGCGCATGCGCGACCAAAATTTATTTATTTAGAATATATCTCTTTGAATAAGGAATTATCAAATTTCAGGTTAATTTCTAATGGTATCTCATGTATAGTGCCAGATATTATCCCAACTTCGAAGCGCGAATGCGAGCCGATCTCTTCGTTAAAAAGTCTCGCCGCTGATAGCAACAGGCCTACAACATTATAATTTTCATTCATTACACTTCACTCACTATGAATTGTGAAAATCTCATAGTTTAAAAAATTGATTGCAGATGGCAGCACTACACATAACAAGCATTGCAGAAACAAATTTCACGGAATGGTCACTATTCATACACACACATTTCAACATGTATCAATTCGTTAGAAGTTCCGCAGAGGAATATAGACGAGGTGCATGTCTGGTTCAGTAGCGCCAGAGATATTCCATATGCATTACACACAGGAATATGCATTACACACAGTAACAAGCTTCCCGTTAGGTTCACAACCCGGACACACACATTCCAACATGTTCCAATTAGTTAGAAGTTCAGCAGAGGAATATGGAATATGGACGAGGTACATGTCTGGTTTAGCAGTAGTAGTAGTGCCAGATACTCTGCGAATTTCATAGAAAAATGGTTAAAACTCCTCATGTTATGAGCAAAAACACATGCGGTAAAATTTGGAATTTCTATAGAAAACAATTATATTTTCGTGAGTATGAGTACCATTTTCATGAAAATTCATACAAGTATTTCACAAAGTTAGTAAAACATTTTGTGCGCGTTATGAATCATATGCAGTCTTTTTTATCAGACAGGGCTGATCAAAAACCTTGTTTTCTTATTTAATTTTTTTTATCGATCGCCTAAATATACTCATGACTAAATTTTCACTGGAGATTGTGAGCCCGAGCATATCGTTCACGTGACCGAAATTTCAGAACGATTTGCCCAGTACTTATCTAGAAATTCGAGAAAACATCCAAACACAAAAAAAGACACGGACTTTTGGCAATATAGTCTATGAGAAAGTGACGATATATATAACCGAAAATGTTTCCATTAGTCCGGTTCACAAAACTTCAGTGTTTAGAAAAATATACATAGGATCTTTTTTAGCTTATTCCTATTCAGTATACAACCTTTCACGTTATCGAAATTTCCAGTGTGGCTTGAAAAAAAACTTGAGATTGGTTCGAACATGAAAATAATGGTCTTCTACGTAGAATCGCGAAGAAAAATTCTTTTCGTGATAATATTGAGGAACACGACATGCATTTCGTTACATTTTCTCTCATAAAATAACGATTTAAGCGGTTTTAAATTCACGATTCGGACAGCAAAGTCCATCATGGGGAGAGATAATGAATATTATAGCGATCCATTACCGTCAGCACTTCGTAGAAAAAGAGTAGAGAGACGTCTAAAAGTTCCCGTACCGAAAATTCGCTGAATTTCGAAAACATCTTCAGTGCTTTGTATCAGAATAACGAGAACTCACACGCATATGAGACAGTGAGATTAAATCCTTCAAAATTTATCTTGTGTTCCAGGTATACATGGAGTGCGTACGTACAACTTGGCTGATTGAGTAATTAATTTCGCCTCTAGGGAAACGTTTGAAAGTTTGCTAATCTTATCTGTGCCTCCATTCATTCAAAAATTTCGTCGTCACATCCTTTCTTGTTGGCTACACACACACATACTTTCTCCCTTGGACACTTGATTTATTTCTGCAATCAGGAGCCTACGTTCATTAAATCTCGAGACGTGTTTGTTCCCATGCTTTTTAGTCTTGCACTTTGATGACAGCTTCATGAGGGCTCCGGAGCGAAATATATGTCTTGCTTGAATAAGTTACACTGAGATATCAATCGATCAAATTAATTTTTTTTTTTCCAATCTAGTGCATCAATTTTTCATAATGGGTATTATTTCATAATGTATAGTAGTTACTCGATAAAATCAATTTCAGAGTTGGTATTTAACCACTTGCCTGATGGGTTTTTGATTTTTTCTTCACAGGAAATATCAGGGGCTTTTAAAAATCTCAAAATTTTGTGATCTTATTACAATTTTTTATTTCTTTAAAAGCTCTTGTTTAAATTTGTTTGCATGGAATATAAATAATCTAGTTTTAGATGAATTATGTAAATGGACTAGATTATGTCTTCATGTAGTACTCATGTGAAAAAATAGGAATGTAGTTACAAAAGTTTCCACCGGCTGTCACATTCTGCAGTATAGTATAGACACCTATTCAGTAAAAAAAATCCAAACTTGAAAAAGAAAGGAAGAAAACAGGAAAGCACACACAACGAACATAAATCAAAGAACATAAGATAATCAAAATCATAATTGGTCTATCAGGAATTCAAATACTGCTTGCTATAATAACAGTCTATACCCCCTTGATCTAGTGTCGCGTGAAGCCATAGCGTTGGGCAGATTTAGTTAAATTTTTACTTTTCGTTAAAAGTTAGCGCCCTCTAGGGGCAAATATTACGATGTCACACTACGCTGGGGCAAGTCAATTTCGAGAAGAAGCGGATGACATCAGGCAAGCGGTTAATTTACATTAATTGCCCCTCATGAAGGTGAATGAATGAATGAAGTACAGTGAGGAATAGATTTTCTCTAGCTGACGTATTAGCAATAAGCTGCAAATGTAAAATTATATTCGTGATAGTAAATGTCACAAGAAATGATCATACGTCTCATCAGTGTTCTGGGAGGAGTGGCAGTAGTTAAGCGTTTTCTGACGTCAAAATGACTATCAGACCGTTTAGAAAACTTTTCCTATCACGATCAGTGGAGATGAGCCATTCTGTAGTCATGCACATGGACCTGATACAAATACCGGGTGCGAATAGGAAAGCTTTTATCCTGGAATAACTCGCGAACCCTTGATCCTAGAAGCATACTTCCAATTGGAGAAAGTATTCAGATAACGTGAGACTTCAGATACGCCATTCATATTCCAAGGGGGTTGTAGAGTTATTTAAATACGAAAATTAAGTTTTTATTTCGCTACCCTGTCCTATAAAACCAATTAAAAATTTTTTGCGCAGTCTCGTCTGAGAGCAACATGAAAAAAATTCCACTTTTTTCAAGTCCAATATTCGCTAAGATACTTGAATTCGAAGTTCTGAAATGAAGGAAAGAACCACATAAACTGACGAAGAAGCGCTCATTATACGCTCCATATGATGTACTTTCCCTCATTTTTAGCGATTTTCGAATGCAAATATCTCAGTGAATAATGCAATCAAAAACATGGTTTTTTCCCTTGTTGGACTCAAGAGAGACAGGGACAACAACTTTCCTATTGGGGTTTTCAGGACAGGGTGAGCAAATAAAATGTTGGTTTTTATTTTATTTTAATAATTATACAACCCCTTGTAACATGGAATTACATATATATCTGAGGTCTACACGTTATTTGAATTATTTTTCCAACTGGAAGTATGCTTGTAAGAACAAGGGTTCACGAGTTGTTCCCAGATGAAGGGAATTTCCTATGCGCCCTATATATTGATAGGTTCGATTGAAATATAAGTATCTTTATTGATTCAATAGTATCTGAATGTTTCAGATCAGGATTGAAACCAATAATCTGTGAATAGGGTCAAATCATGGTCGAGTCATTAAGTAAGTCTCAAAAGATAATCAAAAAATAACTTCCAGAGATAATCACATCAAAGCTATTTTTGTTTCTCAACACATAATCTTTGCCAATATTTATGCACTTATCCCATCGTTTTATCAGTGCCTTAATACCTGCTGCATAAGAATCTTTGAGTTGCTGTCTCAGCCACATTAGGACCTCATCTCGAACCTCTTCATCATCTGCAAAGTGAACCAAGATGATTTTTTAGTGGACTAAACTGATGAAAATCGCTTGGGCGAATTCGGGGCTGTATCATATGAATGTCATATTTTATAAAAATTTCTTATAGTATGACTCATGTAAAAATTTCTGAGTCAAATTTTCTGTGTTTCGTAAAAACCGGTGGAAAACTCCGCATGTTGTAAGCAAAAAAAAAAAAAATTTTGTCTTTGTGAATATATAACTGCTATTTGACTAGAATGCATATAAATATTCAACAAAGCAAGCAATTAAAATTTTCTGTGAAAGTAGAAAATTATTCGCAGCTTTTCGTGATACAGCATTTTGATCCAAAACTTTTCTTCCTTTTTCTTCTATCTTTTTTTTGTTAGTCTTCTAAAGACACTCATGAACGAATCTGCACTAAGACGTGTGAGTTCAAGTGTTATGTTTAAATGCTCAAAATTACAGAACAATTCTGTAATTTTGTAACAATTCTGTATCTAGCCATTTTCTGTTCTGGAAATTCAAAAAGAAAGCCTAAACTTTGAAGTGTCCACTGACTTATGTCTGTAATCATCACAATTTGTAAGGTCATAATACAGTGGAACCTCCCATAACGGACTCTATTTTGAATTTAGTCAACTGGCCTCAATAAATTCTACTACTTCCGTTTTTACCACTTTCCGTTTTCTGACAAAATTTTCGTTCTCATGGGTGTCCGTTATCGAGAGGTTCCACTGTAATGATATAAGTTTTATGGCATTACAGTTGGACACACCCGTGATGAACCTTTATACAGATTCTGCCACTTTCAAATACGTGTCAATGCCGCAGAAAATTTACTTCCTCGCCATTATCTCTTCAAGCAAGAATATTCCACGCAACGAACTACACTGAACCGGAGTTTTTCTTGACCATGAGAGAAAAACACATTATTCAATACGTAATGCTTGTTGGATGATGTATTATAAATAATTTTTATTCATATTTTTTCATTAAAAAACGAAAATTTATAAAACGTAAGATTTACATAATCAAGAGATTTGAAGCTCCTTCTTCAAAAATTCATTTTGGAAACTTTGAAATAAAAACAAAATATGATAATATTGAATTAGAGAACGTTGTTTTTTTTTCTGTAAAGAAAACGTTGAGATTTTTCAATAATTTTTAAATCACTTTCTCCTCTTGTAACACATTTTTTTCAATCTTTTTTTTCTTTAGTTAATTCAATATTCTGCTTGTCGAAAGCAAAAATGACAGGAGAATATTTTTGCGTTCAGAGAAAAATGAAAAATTGACATCAATTTAATCGTTCTGACGCGAGATTAAAAATATTCCATCAAAAGGAGAAGGAATTTTATCATTCCATCTAAAATTGTTAAGCTTTTATACAGAATGATATACGGGCAAAAAAAATTGAATGCTGAGTCGTCAACACGGTCACAAGTTTAAACGTGTTTTAACGTCTTTTTTAAATACAAATACAACGCCACAACAGGCAAAATGCTCAACGAGGTGGCTGAGAAAAAGATGCCCATAATAATATGGATGTCATATATTTCAAAAATACAGCAACCCAATTAAAAATGCAATTAACACAAATTATAAACAATATATACACATGATAAAATATTATACAATGCCCGTAAAGAATACTTATGGTTGTCTTAATCTAAGTATGGATAGCTTCTCGATTTACCCCAACATGTTTATCGTATTTCTTTTTAAACAAAAGTCCTGTTCCGGCTGGTAACCGCATAAATAGAGTATCTTGGTCAATGGTATCGTGATATTTGTCCATGAACAACTATTCGTTTTTTTCTGAATGCTTTACTTTATGAGACGCAGCGTAAAATTGTTCTGTTGCTGTTCATTAATACCGGTCTAGTACCCCGTCAGTAGAATATACAGGGTATCCTGTATGTAAGTGCTAATTGGGTCTTTATCTCATCGACCGTCCGTCGTAGAGGCATAGTTGCAATTTAAAAGATGGTCAAAGGGCGTTCAAAAATTACCCTGTTCCGGTTTTGAGGGTGAAAATACAGTGTGTAACAAAATAAAAAAAATCTAAATTTTTGTTCTCTAACTTCCAATTAGAATGTTGTTGCCCCATCCAACACCATCGATAGCAAAAGGCCCCCGCACGAAGCTCGTTTCGTCACTGAAGTAGGCCATTTCACCTGTAGCCATTGCATATAGCAAGCCGACACATGCGATATCTTTACCTTTATATGCAGTATATCAAATGGCTACAGGTGAAATAGCCTACTTCAGGGACGTCACGAGCTTCGTGCAGAGGCCTTCTGCTATAGAAGGTGTCGCTTTATCTCTCCTGAGGCAACTAGAAAAATTTCAAATTTCTATGTGCAATATTCACTGAGATATTTGAATTCAAAAATTAGAGAAAAGTTGAGAAAGGACAACATAAACGATGGAAAGGAGCGTTGTCAGTTAGTTTTGCTGTTCTTCCATAACTTTTCTCCGATTATTTAATTCACATATCTTAGGGAATATTTCACTTGGAAACGCAATTTTTTCTGTTGGTCTCAAGAAATACAGGACAGCAACTTTCTAATTGGACATTAGAGGACAAGAGAACCGTATAAAAATTCAGATTTTTTTTATTTTGTGACAAACTGTATTTTCACTCCCAAAACTGGTACAGAGTAATTTTTGAACGCCTTTTGAACAATTTTTAAATTGGAATCACCTTTAGGTCGGACGGTTGATGAAATAAACACCTCATTAGCATTTACAAAACACCCTGTATATAGGATGTCCCAGAACTCCACTACCAAGCTGAGAAGGTAGTAGTACACGTCCAGACAAACAATTCAATTTTTTTCAATAGGACCCACTGTCATAACCCACTCATTCTATGAATACGAGTATCTTCCCACTTCAGAAATCGCCAAAATATGCCAACCTTGTTTACATGATGAAAAACGAGGCACAGAAATTTCTTCCTTCCGGTAAAAGGCAATTACGGAGGGAAATAATATCCCTTTTTATCTGCCTTACGGTGTTATATGTGCGAGTGTGTTTGTGGTGTATTTTCTCTCTTTCACTTCACAGGGTCACTTTAGGGTACCTTTTCTTCTCCATTTTTCGCGTCAAAGACTTGTGTGAATTGCATATTAACACGTGCGCTGATTAAAAAAAATATTTCCTACCAAACCTGGGCTCCATAGCAAAAATTGTTTGACGTTCACTATTAATCCTCTCATTTTGACGGTAGAGTTCTGGGGCACCCTGAATAATCGAATTTGTCTGAATAAGTTCCCCCTATCGGTAGATACCAAAACCTCTTCCGTGTTTCTTTTCCTGATATATTAGCATTCCATTCAAGGTATTTTCGTTACGCCACATTCTTTGAAATGCAGCCAGTTCGAGAGATCAGATAGCTGATTTACTCTGTTAGATGTATTCAAGTAAAAAAAAAACTGATTCTTGTATGCTAGTCTTAGTTCAAGCATATAAAATAGAGTATCCCTATGGGTGTTATTTTGTGGTTACTGGGTTGCAAGCTATCCTCGCGTCTCGAAATTGAAGATTTTAAGTATAGATAGTTGGAATAGAGTGTTGCTGAACCTTTCTTTTGACCATGACCCCGACCTCCTTTGAACCGTATTTTATTCTAGCACCCAACCTCGTCTTATCCAGTGCCCCCTCCCTCATCCAGAAGAAAGGCCCTTTCTACTTATTGAAGTCAATTTCAATTCAATTTTATCATTATTACTATTGTTACAAAACATATAAATCAAAAAAAAAATCCATCAAGGGATTCTATAGTATCCCTACTGGTGGACACACAAATTTCATGAGGGTACAATCATTTTCACCAGTTGAATCAAGTATTTATATGTATAATACATGTTAATATAAGGCATTATAATTGATGTTCATTTAAATTTATATATAGTAAACAGAACTTTTGTCATTGTCTTCATCTGCATTTGTTTCACAGCTTTCTGCGCTTCTCTTAGCCAACTGTCCTGGCTCCCCGTCTCCTTGAGTTTCACCCGTGCCCCCCCCCCTTAGAAACATCCCAGGACTACAAAAGGACTCTCCGGCACCAGTAAAAACAATAATAGGTAATATATTTCGAATCTAGATTACAAATTCCCCAACGAGTAAATGCCGTTATCACTGCAGAGATGTCTTTCATAATCACCCGTCCACGTTCTCATTTTTAATCTCTCGCGACTACATACCTTCACTTTATTTAGCGTATTAATCAGGATTATTACTTCCGAATCACTAAACAATGTTTTCAACCAGACTGGTTCATTTCACCCGCTCATAAGGCTAGTTATTGCTATTCATTCATATCGAGTAATGTCGGAGATTCTTTCTGTTTGCGTAACGCATTATCTCCAGCAGAACAACGAGAGAGAGAGAGAGAGAGAGTTATGTGTACAACAATAAAAAAATAAAATAACATAAAAATAAATAACATAAAATGAATTACGCTTTTCACATCGCCATATCAAAATGACAGCCTGAGAAGTGATTTACAATTTGCAGAGACGTGGTGGAAACGTCGATAAAAGTTTTCCGCTAGTTTTCGCCCCGACTATCGAAAAGACACAAAACTCTTTTCTTCGGTTGAACATCGAGGCAATTTCTGTATCTCCTTTTAGCGGAAAAATACTCTTTCTTACGTTATTTTTTCTTCTCTTCCTTCTCAGTTCTTTTCGTTCATCCTCATTCAACTATTTTCTTTTCCTTAAGAAAAGTGGAAAGGGAATTACTCGACACAACATTTACAATTGATGGAGCCAAGCACACCCCGGTTTCTACCATCCACCGACCACATCGCTATCCAACCAACACCGATCCCGAGAGCGCGTCATCCTCATTTCAACGTTTTAGCTATTCCATTACGCGTGTTCAAAATCACATCCATCTTTTTCCGAGGCAAGCGGTCGAGGGTAATTCCCTTTCCATTATTCCATTTGTTCTCCGTGTCCCGATAATGAATATTGGTATTGCCTCAACTTCTCTCTCTCTCTCTCTCTCTGGCCTGAGTGATGAGAGAGAGGATGGCTGGAGATAGAGAATAGCGGTGACAGCGCTCTGCTGAGCCTTAAGATCGAATTTTTGCCCTCTCTTTCTCTCTCTCGATAACCAACCATCGTATGCTCCTTTTCGTACCAGCTTAGGATATTGATTCATTTACAAAACTTTTGCAGAGGGAATTCTCCATCCACCATTGTGTTTCCAAAGTTAATTTCCCATCACTTTTATTCATTATAATTTTTTTCAGACTAGACAAGTCGTACCATAAATACTACTACCACTTATGAAATGAATTATTAATTTATTTCACAATTCAATTTTTGAAGGGAATACTCTCAACGTCGATGAAAGAATCCATATAGACACACATTATGTATAATATAAACATTTACTACACATAATAAAGTAAAGCGGGATTATAACATAAATATACAAACGTGCGTACGATACGACAGCCAAATAGCAACTGACAAGTAGTTCACATTACCGCATGAGGGCGCTGAGCTCAATACGGAAATTGCATTTCATAACATCAACAAATACAACATCTGTGTGTAGATTCAGTTATATATTATATAACGGACCCTATATAATCCCGTATATATTTTTATATACAGTCCACGCCGCTTAATATCATCACATCGGGACTCGGGGCTTCTGATAATAATAATCGAACGTATATCCGAAAAAGTCCCGTTTTCAAGTAAGGTGACCATACATTCCGTTTCGTCGAGCAAGACCTATGGTAAACAGGCATTAGTAAAACGGAACAAGTATGTCTTTCTTTCCAACATAATTGATTGCAAAATGTTCAATGGTTCCATTTTTTTCAATTCTATTCGAAGAAAAGCCGCTGTGGTGGTCGAGTGGTTATAGTGACGGACTCGCGATGCGAGGATCCCGGTTCGAACCCCACAGTGGTGGTCGGCTGAAGTTGGTTTTCTGTGGTTCCCAACTTCAAGGCGCAAATGCGAGCCGATCTCCCCGTTAAAAAGTCTCGCCGCAGAGAGCAACAGTCCTACAACGATAAATCATTCAATCATAACACTTCACTCATAGTTAGAAAAACTGGTGGCAGATGGCAGCACTACACATAACAGGCATTACAGAGAAACAAAAAACTTCACGTCAGGTTTCACTACACGTACACGCACATTCCCGCATGTACCGATTCGTTGGGGGTTCCGGGGGGGGGGGTGCATGTGTGGTGTAGCAGTAGTAGGTAGGGCCTCCAAAAAATGGCTCGGGGATCCATGATGTTCTTAAGTCAGCCACCTCGTTGGGCAATTTGCTTGTTGTGGCTTTGTATTTGTATTTTGTAAAAACGGGGTTTTTTTTCCTTTTTTGCTAAAATCCTACATTTTTGGTGTGTTTTTTTTGCCATTGTGAGGCGATAAAATGGAACTGTCTTATTAAGTGGTTCTCAAACTTTTGTCACTCACTTTCCTAATTCATTGTTCATCTGCGACTCCCCAAAATAGTTTGGTAGATATTTCCCCGTATAAAAAACCAACTTCAAAGCATAAATAGGCACTCAAATCAATATCTCCAGCTAGTCGCAATGCCCCTAGCAGGCGCGACGCACACTTTCAGAAACACTGGTTAAATATATATCATGAATCACGATATTTATTTAATTTGCAATACGTTTCATAGATCTTTTGAGAAAGTCTCTCGGAAAAAAGATTTTCAATCTAGTCAACTGAAGAAACTGATCAAGACCTTAAGGAATAGGGAGGGTTTTTTCCTCATTCATTTTCCCTCACTATAGTAAGGTCATTGCAAAAGCAACTCTGCACGTATATGGATCACAGTGATACTACGGACCGATTACGGAGTATAGACATGTTTGTCAACAAAGGAGGGGTAAAGAGAATAACCAAATTCCCTTTATTTAAGATTTTTAAAAACAGTTACAAAACATTTAGGGGCTAAGCAAGCTCGTGAGCCTACAAAACAATATCCAATACATATCTGTCGGCATAAATAATAACGAGAGAAAAAAAAGAGAGAAAAACACATATATATGTAACACCAAGAAATAAGTGGCAACAGGAATGGAATTGATAAACAAAAAAATTTGGCATTTAGCAGCGTATGCAAGATAAAAGAAGATAACATTTATAATTTATAGTGGTACTTCATACAACCATGGCGAAAATCGCACTACTAGTCCAGGATGGCTAAGAAATGACTCAGGAGTATGCACTGTTTGCCAATTTCAGTCGGAACCCACAGGCCACTATGTCATATTTAGGATTTAGGATGGTCATATTGAATTAAATTCTGTTAAAATGATTATTGATTGAATATCGATAATCTCCCCTTTATAACAAAGAGGAAAGTCCGAGTACATGTGGAAAATTTAAGCTATCAAAACTGAATGTGTGTCAAATTTTAATAAAGTTTTCAGATTGATTCTCTCTTAATGTGTCATCATCAACAACATGGGACCCTGAAATTTCAAGCAAACTTTGTTTGGAATTAATGTATTTTACTACAATAATTTATTTTCGATATAAATAATAATTTTTGGAAGTAAGTTATTTTTAATTTTACTTAGTTGTCTTCGGGAAAAAAAATTTGAAATTTCCTTACAGTAAAAACAAATACTTTTATTAAATCTAATTCTTAAAGTAGAACATTTTAAAGAGATTTAATTGCAATCACGATAGTTCTCTCTGGCTAGAAATTATTATAATTTTAAAAATTATATCATAACTGAAATCTGTAGACGCATTAATACTCAGGACAAAAAATTTCAGTTGCATTAACTAACAACTTTCTGTTTTTGAAATAGTTTAGGTAGATAAATATGTGTGAGAAAACAAGTTGCTGAAAATAAATCAACCAAAAAAATGTAGAACTTTTCTTTTAGTTAATATACAATTTGTGTCAGTTCAAGAACTTCCATGACTTATTTCAGTCTTTTTTTTTTCTTTTTTTTGGGGGGGTCTCCAAACTTTTCACTGAAACTATCACGAGGAGAACATCAGGAATAAACAACATTTGAACTGCAGTAGTTTTACTCACTCATTTATTAACCTTGACTCTAATGGTTTACAAACTGAGAAAGACCATCAATCACTGGAGTGAGTTTATTGTCTTTTATGAACAAAACATCTGCGTAGATTCCACTTCTCTTCTTTTTTTTTTCAAAAGTCGATGAAAGATGTTGGTATCGTTAATCAATCTTCACTGAATATCAAATGATGAATAATCTATTCTACAAGAGAACTGTAACCTCAACGAGTAGAGGAGGTTCCTTTACCTTGAATCCAGGACACTTTAACGACAAATGCTGTCTACAGTAAAACCTCGTTAAGTCGTCACTCTGGTTAAGCCGTCGTTTTGCTTCCGTACTGTCCAGCTTCCATAGATAATAATGCCCATGTCCATAAACCCTCGTCGCTAATCTCTGTAACCTCGTCACTATGGAAAAGTTTGAATGAAAGAAAGGAACAGATTATTCCTATGGTTCCCTTTAAAGCAGTGTTTCCCGAAGCGGGAAATATCACCCTATGGGAGCGATAGAAGTGTGTACACGGGCGGTAGAAGCTTGGGGTTTAATATATAATCCTATGGGTTGGGGCGATGAGAAAAGTTTCTTATAAAAGGGGTGATGGAAAGGTCTAGGGAGCGCGGTAGAAGCTTTGAGTTTAGTATAGGATTCTCTGGTATAGTTGGGAAGGACGATGAGAAGGAAAGTTTTTTGAAGAAAGAGGGCGATGGAACGAAAAGTTTCGGAAACTATGCTTTAAAGAAAAAGATTGATAGCAGCATTGGTGTATGATCAAAAGTGACCACAAAATCCTTACGTACTAAAACAAAAATGTAATGGAAGTTTTGCTGTGGAAGATCATTCGTGGGCTAAAAAAAAACAAATGTTCTTGAAACGTTCAAGACTGTCAGAGATGGATCTGATTTCTGCATGGGCCGCCACTAATTTGAGGCTTCAAATTTAAACAAAAATATCTTTGTTGAAAAACCAGACATTTTTTCCAAGTTGAGATCTTCTAACGTCTGTTTTTCTGCTTGACTTGAAAAGAGTCAAGTCAAAAGTGGGCCTTGTGTTCAACATTATCTTATTTCCGTATCATGAACTACTAATAAAGATTTCAAAGCCTTAAAATTAAATATTATGTACATGTAAAACTAATGTGTAATAGTTCTGTTGTATAAAAGGTAACTATATTCTAACACTGCTGTGATTACTCTAAAGTATAATCATAATTTTTAATAAGCATAAGTTTTAATCACAAGTGTACCAGTGCATTCTACCATAATAAGTTAAAATACAAAAGCTCCTTTGAAGGCACATCCAACGAATTGAGTTATGCCAAAACGTGTTGCGTGTGTGTGTGTAAATTCAGGGCTCTAACGCTTTGCATAAAAAAAAAACTGAAGGTAAAACTTCGGGTTTTTTTTCCTTTTGTAATCTACAAGTTCTGTTAACATTGTGATTTTAATTCATATTTTCATAAATGTTATATTACTTTAAATTTATACGATTTTCACAATACTGAACATTGAACCTGAGGACACTTCGCTTAAGCCGTCATTATTTTTCAATAACGTGAGTAATGACTTATGGAGGTTTTACTGTTGTCAGATGTGCATTCCATGAAAAGAAAAACAACATGAATGCTCAACGTATGGTCTATCCTCTTAGAATGCAGGGAGGCTATCATTAAGTTAAAAGGTTTTTAAAGCCCGTATGTGAAAAATCATTTTTGTCAAACTCGTAACCAAAATTTAGAAAAATACTATTTGGACTATGAATTGGATTTTTTCTTTTGAGAAAAAAGTTCGGGTTTTCACCACCAGAGAACAAAATAGTGCTTTAAGCTTTACGTTTTATATAGAGTAGACATAAGAGATGTGGAAAATGAAAATTATGATTCTCTTATTGATAATAGTGATTAGGTTCGTATTTTTCAAATTTGCACTCAGTCATTTTGCAAAATGTCTTTCTTGCACCGTGTATGAAAACAACTACTTCTACTTTGTTGTAGATGTCAGCCTCTTCACTCCGGGTAGTCCTTTTTTCGAGTGTAATTTTCCATAAACATTCCTCTGAGGAAACGATTTCTAATGGTTCGCTGCATGCCGAAAGTAACGTTTTGCGTATGTATATGCAGGGCCTTAAGGTGCAGACAGAATTATGTGATTCAGGGTTGTGTGCATTTGCGTTCTAGTGGTGCTGCCATCTGCCTTCAGTGATAGAAGTGAAAGTCGGAGATATCAATATGTTCGGCCGTCCGGCCTTTACAGGCATACGGCAAGGTGGGTTAGATGCAGCGATCGTAATTTCACACAGCCACATAATCAAACAATACTCCCGACAATATACTGAACTTAAAACGATTTAACAACAAAAACATACAAAACGTCAAAGTAAACATTTAAAATAAAATAAATTGTGACAAATACACCTTCTGCATCTACTTTTATTTGAATTTTTTTGTTTTGTTTTGACTGCAATCCTTGCTTATAATATTTTGTGTATGGACAACGATTACTTTATTTTTATTCTCTTTTGTTTTTTCTATAATTATTGATTTCATTGGTACAATAGAGGAACATCGGGGGATCGAGCATTCATTTAGGCTTTCGGGATCAAATGGTCTCAGAAACGTTCTGTTTCAAGCAATGTCAGGGTGTGTGTGTGCCCCCCCCCCCCCCCCCATGAGAGCCCTAGATATTGGGGGTTTTTTTTGCTTTATTTTTTCAATTTTCATATACTGCTTTAGGTTTTCATATAATGCTTTCAAATTCCATTTCTTCTCATAATCAATATGTTTTCAATTTTTCATTTCTAAACAATGAATTTTTTTACGATGTACATCAAAAAGTGTAGTTTAACTCC
This sequence comes from Pholcus phalangioides, assembly GCF_987345545.1. Taxonomy (NCBI): domain Eukaryota; kingdom Metazoa; phylum Arthropoda; class Arachnida; order Araneae; family Pholcidae; genus Pholcus; species Pholcus phalangioides. Next base: position 22,975,042 of record NW_028301608.1, read on the forward strand.
ACACACATTTTTTTTTTTATTGCTAAAACAACCCATACAATATTTCCTTGAATACAAGAAAGGAAAAAATAGAAACAGTAGAAAGAGATCACAACTAAAGTGAAACATACAAACAATACACTATGCAGCTCTCTTTTAAAATTAACCCATTCGGTCTGACTTAGAGCTTAATAAATTAATAAAAGTTTTTACAACAAAAAACAACCTCACAATGCCGTTTTAGAAAAATTAAATTTCCTCCCCTTTTTCAAAATAAAAATCAAATATTCTCAGTCTCCACTTCAATCATTTATAGACATCCTATACATTGTACTATCAAACACCGCTAATATAAACTGCTTATTAATGAACTTTTGTCAATTTTCTCTTGTATCGAGAAAACAAAATAAGTTTTCCCCGAAATCTCTTCCGTAAAGTTTGAATAAGAAAATTTAAAAAAAAAATTTACTCGTAATTTCCTGATTTTTCTAAGAGTCCAAGAGAAATCGAACAAGCTCAATACGTATGTCAACTTTCTCGGTGTCTCAAGGCAATGTACGAACATGTTTCGTAAATACTGTTCAATTTCTTTTTCAGATCCAAAGAAGCTCCGTGGTACATAGTGTATCATGCCTAGCTGCGGCGCTACATCGCATTTTACTCCAAGAAACACAGATATATTTATACGGCCAGAAGCTATTGACATTCCTCTATTCTCTTGAATTACGACACTGGATTTTAATTGCTTTCGGAACAAAGAGGAGGGAAAAGATAATAACTCCGCTTATAATATCTTCTTTTTTTTTCTTATTAATTGTACCGAGAAACATTGAATTTCATTTTCAACAACAACAGCTCTTAGTGAGTGTCGGTCGGCAGCGCTGCGTTCTAATAAAACAAACCGAAATTTTTATCGACTTTACTTTTCCCTTCGACCATCTACTTCCTCCATCGATAAATGAGGTTTAATTAATTCTTATTAATTACCTAGAACAAAAGAGGACTTTCAATTTTTAAATGCTTATCTCTTTCAGATAAGTTATGAGACCCTCTCGCTTGCCATTGTGTGTATGCGTTCCTCCACCAGGAAGTGCCTGGCATTTAAATTTCACAGTCCGTTGAGTGTCTCTCGTTCATTAAAAAATTTAAAACCTATCAGAGATCTTTGTACTTAAATAAATGGTCATTCTATATTGAGGTGATTAATAGAAAAATTGGTATTCAAAACTTTAATTGTTGAAAATTTTAGTTGTTTTTTTTTTTTTTTGGAAACTGAAAGATTTTTAAATTAAAGTGATGAAGTAATAGATACAACAGTAGTTATCTATATTTTCAAAAAGTTAATTATATTGAGGGGGGTTAAGTTTGGAGTCAAAAATTTATAATTCGCTTTCAGGAAATTTTTAAAACTTTTAACAATTTTTCTCCAATGAACTTTGAAATCTATTCAGTAATTTTTAGTGTTTTTCTCATTACCGAAATCTTGCTGATTAAAATACCTATTATTATATAATTTTTTACAAAAGTATGATCACGCTAATGCACACAAGAGCAAAATATTTTTAATTATTTTTCCGTGGTAATTTTAATAATTTATTTTCTCACTTCATTATATATGTAAACACAAGAGTGTTTTCAGTTGATTAGTTAGTGATTAAACCCAATATTAAGCCAAATCTTCTTATATTGAAATAACCTTGTATATTCTATTGATTTCTGTACTGCTGCTCTCTTCAGTTTAGAAAATAGAACTCTTTCATTGCGGAGATTAACATTTGCAACTGCGTTCAAATTTTTAAGAACTCTACTCCATAATTTTCTTAAAATGACTCAAGTAACATGAATTAAATTGTTTTAAATGTACAATATCAAATAGTGGGGTTTTTTTGCATCGTAATATTATCAAGATAATTTAGCGACTATCAACGCGAAAAATTTGCAGTCAGTTGTAACTTATTATTCGCTCACGCAACATTTTTTTTATTCATTTATTTTTGGTGTTTTCTCGTTACGAAAACCAGGCTGATAAAATTATCTATCATCTTGTTTTTCCGAAAGTATGATCATGTCAATATATACGCAAGAGCAGAAACTCTGAATTATTTTTCATTCATAACATTCATACCCACAATATTTCTTGAATTAAAATCTGGAACTCATAACCGCATGGTTAGGTTTGAAATTTCTCTCTGAGATGTAAACTGAAGGGTGTACTTCTCGGTTGGTTAGTTGGTAGTTATCAGAGAAAATATTATGCCGCATTCTTTTATATTAAAATAACCATTATTTTTACTTTCGTATAGAGTCTTCATTTATAAACTTCGAATAAGATTTAGTTAATTCATTTTAATTACCAAAAGCAGAAGACTCGATTGCATTTTTAAATGCTTATCTCTTCCAAATAAATTATGGGCACTGCTCATATGTTGTTGCCATAAAAAAACCTGAAACATTACTTTAAAAAAATGACCTAAAAACTTGAACAAAGTTCTCTTGAAAAACCGGTTATGTTCGAATGCCGAAGGGAAAAGTTTTGACAACATTAAAAATCATGTAAATTTTTTTCCTTAAGTTTCTTTTTCCTCTCTCATTTAGATTTCATCAAAAATGGCAATTTTTTGTGTAAACAAACGAGTGATAATTCATGAATCGGTTAGGAACACTGGCTTTATGCCCCTCCCCCCACCAAGGGTAAGGTGACAACATGTCTCTGGCTTGGGGGAGCCTGAGACGAATTTTATCATTTTTCTGTTTTTTTACAGGAAATTCACTATTGAGAGGTCCGTGGAGAATCTGACAGAGGGCCCTGTTGCAAGATGTGGAGGCCATGATTGGCGTATTAGGGGAAGGGTAAAATATGGTTTCTTTACAGTAAAAAATGAAAGATGAAACTCTCTACCCCCGAGAAAATCCTGTGTATGCATGCCTATGATTAGGAAGCCAAAAAAAGCGTTTTTTATTTCATATTCCAAGAAATTCATGCATATTTTTCATGTGCTCAATGCAATCAGTATTCATATAAGTTTTTTCAATTTTTTCCACTGTGAAAAAATTTAAAAGAGTGAAAAAATATCGAGAAAATGCCAAAAAAATGCCACAAAGCTCAAAAAATGTCCAAACAGTGAAAAAAAAGCAGAAAAATGCAAATGTCAAAAACATCTAGGCCATGATTATGAGACCCTTGTATGCGTGTATGCGTTTCTCCAGGAAGTACCTGGCATTCGAACTCCACAATCTTTTGAGTGCCTCTCGTTTAATAAAAAAATCTATCAGAGATTTTTGTATTCAAATAAATGGTAATTCTATATGGAGAGGTGATTCATAGAAAAATCACTATTGAAAACTTTGTTGAAAATTTCAGTTTTTTTGGAAATTAAAACTTATATTAAATTACGGTGATGAAGAAGTAAATACAATAGTAGATATCTTGTATTTATATCACAACACACACACAGTTTTCAAAAAGTAAAATATGGTGAGTATTAACGCTTGCTCGTGCGCGCGAGTAGTATTTCGGAGTCAAAAACTTCACTCGCTTTCACGGAATTTATGGAAACGATATATTTTGGAAAGAGAGAAAGTTCAGCTGTCCTGCGGGGAATCTAACAAACGTCCTTTTTACTTTCCTAGAGCGTTCACCCGGAAAGTGAAAGGACGTCGGTTCGATTCCCCGCAGAGGCAGTTGAATTTTCTCTCTTTCCAAAATATATCTTCGCATCAGCCAGGTGTTAAAAACCTTTGTATGGATAGCGAGAGTGACATCATCCTCGGATAAGTAATCAAGAGCAAAATATTATTTTAAATTATTTTTCCTCAAGTGTTTTCTTCATATCCAGATAATTTCTTGAACTAAGATCCGAAACTCACCATATTTAAAATTTCATTAAAGATGTAAACAGAAGAGTGTTTTCAGTTGGTTAGTTAGTAATTAAACCCGATATTACGCCATATTCCCTTATATTGAAATTACCTTGTGTATTGTATTGGTTTATGTACTGCTCTTTTTAACTTGGAAAATAAAACTCTTTCATTGCGAAGAAAATTAGCATTCTCAACTGCGTTAAAATTTTTACGAGCTCTTTATTACATAATTTTCTTAAAATGCCTCTGTAGCAGGAATTAAATTGTTTTAAATGTGCGATATCAAATTATGGGGTTTTTCTACCTAAGAATATAAAGATAATTTTTCTCTGATCTTACAACATCGGTTAGATGTCTGATAATAGCATTACCCATTTCTATAACTTTTCATACCAAATACTATTCGATTACGATGCATATTTTGGAACCGGCACAACTCCGTAATTTCTTATTATAATTAGTTCTCTTGACACTTCATTTGTTCTCAATTTAATTGCCTCCCTTCCTCTGTTTCTTGAGGTGGCATTCTACCAATTTTGTTATCCAATTACAGTGATGTGGATTTTTAACAAACATTAAGTACTTCCAAATTGACTAAACTCCCTACACGTGCGATTATAATGCTTTAGAATAGGGGTCTTCAACCTTTTAGCCCAGGAGTGTACATGTACAACCTTTTTCGTCTGTGGGCCAAATATGCTGTATTTCTTTCACTCGCGGGAAAGAAACTTGTACATATACAGGGTGCTCTGTTAATGGACCGACAAATCAGAGGGTTGTTAGTAGACATCAAGAGGAACAAAAATTGCAATGGAACACATGTTGTCGCAAACCACGTTGAGAGAGTGAAAATCGCGAACAACGTTTTTTACGATAATTGGTGATTTTGCGTGTGAATCCCGATTTCCCGCATTTTTATCAAGAAATTATGACCAGACTTTTACCCCTGATACTTTTCTTCCGGAACACCATTGATATCAATCGAACACCTTTGTATATCAATTAAAATATCTAAGATAAATTTAATTGATATTTCTCTAATATATAAATAACAATTCTCTATAAATTTCTCTAAGATAAATTTAATTGATATTTTAATCGATATACGAAATATCTTTAATTGATATTTTCGGATTCCATTAAGTTTTCTTGAAATATCATAATATATAGAAAATTGTACTTATTAAAATAATATTAATAACATCGCCGGAAATGAGAGCAAATGAGAAATAAATAAATATCAAAATTTGAAAACAGCGAAAAAATTTCATTAATAATCTACAAAATTCTAATAACGATACGTAAAAAATGAAAATATTCCGATAAATTAGTTGACAATAAGACGTTAGTACGAACGTTTTAATATTTGATACCTGCTTTCATCAAATCAATAAGAACATCGTAGAACATTTTTAATTAAGAATTTTATATCCCTAATTTTTTTTAATTAAAAAAAAATAATGGCGGTTTTCTCTGTCTTTCAACGAAAAGGTCATAATTTGCGTGAGATCTGAGGATAAAAAAAAAATAATTCATCAACTTTGAGATGAAAATAAGAGAGGGCAATGAAAATAAGGTTAATAAGAATTTTTACAAACAAGGCCATATATGGCCAGAACCCCGAGTAAAATTCACAGCGAAGTTTAATTAAAAACTTAATCAGAATAGATGAGTAGAGAGGAGGAGTTGCTATTGGAGCTGGAAGCAGCAGTTGCTCCTTTTAATGCAGATTTTTCCCATTTTACCCTTTTTCTCGCTTGAGTAAAGAAGAAAATGGAGTTTACAAGCATGGTTGATCTAATTGCCTGTGGGACTTGGAGACATCGTCTCACTCTTTCTAGTTAGGTCTTAAAACCGATTTGTTATATGAACCCGCAAGAAATGCCTGATTTATTAAATAAGTTAGGATTTTATACAAATTAATTTTATCATTAGCTTGTTTTTTTCTTCATTCGTATTGGTTTGGCTTTCCTATTTGTTGAACTATTCCTCGGGCTACCGTGTAAGTTAGAACTTCAAGTTAATAACACATGTACATCGAACTACGGTAATGTATACGGTGATACTTCGGCTAACGAAGACGATTCGTTCCGGAATCACGTTCGCTAGCCGAAATTTTCTTTAGCCGAAACGTGATATCCCATAGGTTTCTATGGAAAATCGTTTGATTCGTTCCAGGTTCTGCCAAAAATTTAAAGATAAATTTTTTTGAAACGCAACGCTGTAAAAATATAAAAAAGACAAAAAACTCACTGAAGGTTGAAATTAACACCTTCCAAATTGAATGAATGATAATTTACAGGTACGAGTAGATGAGAGAGCTATTGAATATCTTTTTGTTTTATACCTCTAATGTACGCACACACATAACCAACACCATCTTTATTCCGCTAAAGGCTGGTGTTCAGAAAACCAAGTCGAGTTCGAAGGTGTCCTTATCCATCTGTGATTTGATCAGCCCTTTCTGTGCCTATTTCTATTCCCCTAGAATGTACAGACTGTTCAGTTTGATGCTCAGAGACCTGCACTGAAAGAAAGTGATCTGATATCATAGTCCTCCCTTTTTTTTCAAAGCAGTTTTTATTGGCTGAATCTTTCATTTTACATAAAATGGTTTAAAATTTTAAGAAAGAACATTGTAGGTACATCTGGAAAAACACTCCAAGTGGAACAGGAGTTAATGGGACTGAAGTGAAAGTAATTCTGATGATGATGAAGCTAAAATTCAGCTTACGACGTGGCTGTTTTATTTTAGCACGTGAATCCATATCAACGACAATGTTCGTTAGCCGAATGCGCATTCGTTATCGGAGGCAGAAAAATGGCAAAAAAAAAAAACCCTCGTTAGCCGAAAGATTCGTAAGCCGAGTTGGTGTTCGTTAGCCGAGGTATCATTTTGATCAGTTGATATTTTTCTCACAAAAATTTCTCACAGAATCCACTTATTGAATATGGATGGTTCTGATATAGGATGTAATTAAATGGCGTGAAGGTTTTCAAAAAAGCAACATCAAGTTTTGCTGGTTCCTAAAGGAAGTGGTTCTGGTCGCAGGTGATGTGTTTAAGACTGGCCGTAAAATTTTTTTAGATAGTTTTAGTACAAAATCTTATGGCGGCAAATGTCAATGCCGGTATATTTTTATAGCACTATTTTCCAAAAATCCATAGTTTTTTACCATAACAGGGTCGGAACTGGAAGGACGAGGAGGGCAAGTGGATTTAAAAACGTTATTTCATAAACGTAACGTATATATGTCTTTCTAAAATATAAGTCTTTTAGAAAATAAACAGAAAGTGACTGAAAGTCCATTCCAGAGTCGTTAATTTCTAAAAAATGTAGGCTGAGTTGGTGCTCGATAAGAGCATGAGATTGTAGTTGACTATGGTTTGTTCGAGAATATTGTGATATTTCTCAGTTCATTTCAGGAAGCAGTAGATATTCCTTTTTAAATTGATAAGGTTGCGTTTGAAAATCCATCATTATGGAGTTCAGTTAGGACAGGGTTCTTCAAAGCATGGCCCACGGGCCACGTTTGGTCCTCGGAAATTAGTTGTGGTCCACCGATCAATTCCAGAAAAAGGTTGAAGACATTGAAAAATGAAATTAATGAAAGAAATAATTTTGGAATTGATGAAAGAAATAGTTCTGAAATTGATGAAAGAAATAGTTCTGAAATTAATGAAAGAAATAAATCCGAAATTAATGAAAGCAATATAAATCCTGGATTGGAGTACGTCGTCAAGTTTCGGAGACCATACTTAGAGAGGGACATCATGGTTACACTGTCTGTGCACACCCCTCAGTAGTCAACCCTCTTAGGGGTTGTTACTAAATTGCAGACTTTCCAATACATGACGTGCACGTTCATAACTATGCGAATAAGACTAATGCCGGTAACATAATGAATATCGAAAACTAACTGTAATTTCCAAAAATAACGCAATTATAATAATTAACGTTTTACGGCTTAAATCACTATTTAAAAACGTCCACAAAATAAAAATAAGTGCTGTATCTTATACGTTTTCAAAAAGGAATAAATGAGAATATATGCGAATAGATGCGGTTAACATGAGTATACATGGGAATAAATGCGATTACATATATAACAAAGATTTTTTTTTAGTTTTTTTAAGTTCAAAGCTAGTTCATTGTCCAGGTGACATTTGGTCTGGGATGCGTTGTAGGAACTCTATGGTCATATTCGACAATCTCAAGTAAATTAGGATGTTCCGATGATCTAAGCCTTTCGAAATGCGCGCTTGCGAGTTCTTTGATAAAGTCCAAGATTAATGACACATCCAGGCCTTTTTTCCGATATTCTTTCTTCTCACGTACCATGCCGCTTTGGCGAATTGCCGTAGTATAATAATTTGTTGCTTTTGTAGACTCTTCATGTTTCTTCTACTGGCATATGACCACACAGGGGCAACATATGTCAAAATGGGTCTGATGATGGTCTTAAACAAGATGACCTTCCTCTGTAGTGAAAGTCTTGCTTGAGGAGGAAACGTGATTCGTGAAAGCATTCCTAAAATTAAATGCTAAAATTTAAATAATAATAATAAATAATAATAACATAAATAAATTACTTTAAAAGAAAAGTTTTAATGAAATTGAAGCGCAAAAGCACCGCGACAACTGTGATACACTGCGATAGTAATATTACTACGATTTGACAATAATTGTTCTTACGGGTGCATCTCTCGATAGGAGTATGAAACGTTGTTTTAGTTCTTTCGCAGTCCAGTATATGACATTGCTATTGCGTCACATTTACTAGTGCTGGATGGAATGTCCGCCATTGTTCGAGAACATCCTCTCGCTGTTAGACGTATGAAAGCATTTGGAAGCCACTACACTAAAGCAATATACACTACTCGTTTTCTCATGAAGGTTTGGATATTCTAACGTAGATGAACATTCGATAATATATTCTGTATGCTATTTATAATTGTCTTTTATTAATTTCAATCAACAAACTCTCACTTGTTGATGACGAACGGAAGTTTAACTTTGCGTGTTCAATTATTTTTTTTAAGCGTGATTTATTCAGTATAACGCATGATACTGATTCAGTTAAAGTGAAATACATACCTGCTGAAAAGCCAAAACTTTATGCAGCAAAATCTCGGTCTAGTTCATCTTCAACGCTTTCTGGTGGGTTTCTTTAAAAGGGGGTATTATACATTTTTGCACAAAAAGCCATAGAATTTCTTCTCACATAACTCCAGTAAGTCGGAAGAAAACCCTCTCAGTTAAGCCACAAATATCCCTCAAAATCCACTCGAAAAGTTTTTCAATAGCCTATTGTTTCCTTGTTCAGGCATCCGTACATATTGCACGTAGTACTGTTACATGCGAGTTCGGCAATAAATTCTCGTGGAACAGCAGCTATTGACATCTTGACTATACAAAGTAGATTCTGGAACGGAGGGGAAAAAAATGAATATTTTTCCATCGCCCTCTTGGAACAATGAAAACTCAGTCGAGATTTTTCCTTCTTTTTCCTGTTTAAACAACATCAAAGATAATTTAAAGAGCTTTTGAAATGCTTTTATTTGCATTTTTATGGTTTTTCTATAAATAACTTTTTATTATCATTATTCTATGAATTTCCGTATATTATACTTATGATTATTTCTCTTATATTTTACAGTATTTATATTCGTTTAAATGGAGTCTATGTGGTATTTTAAAATGTTTCCATTCAAAAAGTTACATGAATGGCTACATTTTTACATTCGAGCAAGATGCTATTTAAAAATTTTGTTAAGAATCCATCTTTCTTTGGTACACAAATGTTGTAAAACGAATACTTTTATAAAAGTCTTTATGCGTTTTAAAGTTTGGTTCAAAAACATTTTTAGATAACTGTGTTACAATATTGCTTAAAAATTACCAAGTATAGTAAGATTTTTTATATTTATTGATTGATGAACTCCCACAACAGGCATATACCCAATCGCAGTGGAGTGGAAAACAAAGAACATGAACAGCACGTTGCAATACAGAAAGGCAAAGAGTACTACAAACGTATAATTTCCATTATTTCTTATACTTTGACAAAGCGTAAAAATCAGCCAATGAAACTTGAACCATTTTTCAGGAAGATATTCTAGAAAAATTAAATTTTTATCAATATTTGATGATAAGAGATGGTTTCAAAAACGTTTATAAAATGAAAATATTCAAACACGTATCATATACAGTCGGCCCCCCCCGTATTCGCGGTTTCCGTATTCGCGGTTTTTTTCTTTATTGGAATTTTTCTCTAAAATACTCAGCAATCGTCGTTCACGTGTTTTATTTACAAAATTTGAGTTGTGCTTGTTTAGGATGGCTCATTTTTCTAGTGCTACTGATAATGCTTTGAAAAGGTAAATCAAAATGAAAACTTGACAAGAAAAATTTGATATATTGACTGCTTGGCGAAGTCAATACCTTCTTTGGTCCGCCATTACGGAATCAACGAATGTTCGGTGAGTTATATCAAGAAAATGGAATCTGAAATTCGTTCAGCCGTAGCTGTAGCCGCACCTGTGGCAGTCAAAACTTAGCAGCGCCTATGGGATCCATGTGTTTCACGTACAGAAAATGCTGTTTTTTGTGGGTACAAGACTGACACAAAAAAGTATTTCAATTGATTGTAATATTATAACAGAAAATGCGAAAAATTTTACTATTCCATAAGGAAAGGGCTAGTGAAACGTCTATTTCATCAGAATCTTACGCAAGTAAAGGTTGTTTCATAGGTTTAAGAAACGATTCGGATTGCGCAATGTAAAAAGCACTGGCGATCAAGCCTCAGCCAACCAGGAGGCAGCTAGAAAATTTCGAAAAATTTGTAGAAAACTATTAAAGTGAAGGGTTCTGCACCTCACCAGGCGTTTAACGCTGAGGAAACTACACTATTTTGGAAGAAAATGCCGCAAAGAAGTTAAGCAACAGGAAGAAAGCGAGCTCCTGGTTTTAAGGCAAGTAGAGATAGACTTACTATGTTGTTTTGCGCAAATGCAAATGGGTACATGATAAAGCCCACCATCATTTTCAAATCTGCGAATTCGCGAGCGTTGAAGGGAAGGATAAGCCAAAGCTCCCAGTATTTTGGACGAACAATAAAAAGGCTTGGACTATGAAAACACTTTTCCTGGATTAATTTAAACGGTTTTTCGTTTCGGAAGTCAGAAGGTACCTTGTTAGTGAATACATGCTATTCAAAGTTCTTTTGATATTGGGTTGATCGAGAAGGAGTTAATGCAGCTAACTGGTACTGAAACGGAAGCAGTACCAGATAAAGAAGATCAAGGTAAAGAAGTAGAAGACAAGTTCACCACAAGTAACATAGCGAAAGGGATTCGCAAGCTGAAATCAGCAATAGATTATTTTCATAACATAAATCCCTCTATTTTACGTTCTTCACATGTAGAAAAATTAGTAGAGGAAGCCTTGCCAACATACTCCGACATACTTAATGATATGAAGAAGATACGGCAAACAGAACAATGACAACAACAACAACATTCTTTCAGAAAACATCGCCAACAATCGCTGCATCCTCTTTTACATTCCCTTGTACCTCTGCGTCACCCTGCTCTTTCTCATGATATTCAATAAACGAGATATACAATAAAAAATCTATGGTTTCTGTTATTCGCGGATTTCCGTATTCGCGGTCACTCCCGGAACTTAACCCCCGCGAATACGGGGGCCCGACTGTATTCCAGATCTTTGAATAGTTTTTTCAAGAAATTTTTGTGAACAAGAATATGAAAATTTCCTACGAAAATTATTCAGGGGCCAATAATATCCACCAGTGTATTTTTTTTTATTCAAAAATGATGCCAAGCACATGTTGAATTTTCAAATTATAATTAACATAATTTAAATGCATTTGAAAAAATAAAGTAGAGACCATTGTAATTTGAAGTAATGATCTGTTGTGAAATCATTTTTAAAGTCAAAATTTTATATTAACCACCTTGAAAATCACGGACGCAATATTGCCTCCGGACACCAGTGGAATAAATTCAAACAAAGGAGATTTCTCTGTGCTTTTTCCTTCCTCTTTCTTCACCATTGCGAAGCTTGGTGAAGTAGCCCTATCAACTGAAGTTGCCTTTTCTTTCCCTCCACTCTTTCTATACTCCTGTGTTCATGATTTTTTCCTCACATACAATGCCTCTTCCTACTTTATGAATGTAAGAGCGAAAGAGAACACGTAGGGTGAAGGTGAAAAGATTACTTTAAAAAAAATTCTCTTATCTATTATACTTTTTACTTTTACATTTTTACTTTCCCCTTCCGTTTCCTACCTTTCGCTTAGGTTAGGAGACTGTTGAAAGGAGAACTCATGAATGTTGGACGCAAACAACAACTCATGATAAGAACGTAACAGGTTATATTTAATAAAACAGATTAACGGTTACATGACTAGTTCATTGAACGAGAACGAATACATCGAACACATCTGAACACCGAACCTATATACACAAGATAATTAACATATTCAATCACTTGATGTTGCCAGATCACAACAAGGACGAGATTACCAGATTTATCGCCGATTCATCAGAGATAATCTAAATTTGTTGCCGAAATTTTGTACGTGAAGGGGTGAAACAAATGTAGAAGTCGGAAAAAAGAATCAGCCTCTTTTTATGAATTCAATGTGCGGAATTTATACATTAATAACCCAAAAATTAATTTATCTCAAATTTAAACTGTATCTCTTAAACATTCAGGGGAAAAAATATAGCTTGATCCTGCTACTCAATTTTCGTAATCATCATTAGTTTTCTGAGGATTTTTCCTGCATTTTAAATAAAAGAAAATAATTGAAAATATTGTGCACGCGTTTCCTCTCCCTTACAATTGTAAAAGTCAAGCTATATTTACCATTAATAATAATACTATAAAGGGTGAATCCGACATATTCTGCCAAACTAAAGGGGGTTGATAGACAAGCCCAAGTGAATCATGAAGTCTGTCCTACCTCAAACCATTCTCGAGTTATAGGGGATAATCAATTATGGAAAAAAATGCGTCAAGTCTGAAAAAACCAGAATTTGTGAAGTTTCTGAGAGACCTATACGCAAAGTAAACCCACATTTGGAAAGAGTAGAAAAAATTTTATAAGAGTTAACACCAATTTCATCGAAATATCTGTTTTAATGGCGTTTAATGGTGAGTTACAAGCACTGAAAGATTGGCGAAGTTCAAAATCGAATTGTCGCCAAATTTTTTAATCACCAATTCTGCAAATACCCTTCTAGCTTCAATCGGTCATATTTGCCAAAAACTTTCAAAAGAGCCTGGAGTAAACGAAATTGGTCATCTAGTTCAGGAGAAATTTACTCTTGCGTATGCAATACATCACTGAAACCTGCGTTTGTCGAAGTAGATATTCGACGAAAATTCGGAACTGGAGGTTACAGATTTTGGTGACGATTTGATTTTGTACAAAAAATCCTATAAGGTGACACATAAGAGAAAAATCGAATTGTTGCCAAAACCTACTAAAATTACTTCGATGAACGTAGATCATAGTGATGTATTGCAAACAAACAGCTAAATTTCTGCTGAGCTACATGGCCAATTTTATTTATTCTAGACTCTTTCGGAAGCTGGTAGAATGGCTAGGTTTTTGGCAAATTTGACCGATTGTAGCTAGAAGGGTGTTTGCGGCATTAGCAATTAAACATTTTGGCGACAATTCGATTTTGAACTTCGCCAATCTTTCAGCGCCGGTAGCTCGCCATTTAATCCAGATATTTCAATGGAATTGTGTGACCTCATAGGATTTTTTTTTCTGCGCTTTCCAAATATGTGCTCAGTTTGCGTGCAGGTCTCTCACAAACTTCACAAAAACGGCTTTTTTCAGACTTCGCGCATTTTTTTTCCATAATCGATTATCCACCATTACTCGAAAACGGTTCGAAATAGAACAGAGTTGGTTGGTTTTTTCATGATCCCCTTGGGCTCGTTTATCACCCCACCCCTTTTGTTTGGCAAATAGATCGGATTCACCCTGTATAGATTTTCATGTATAAATCAATAATAATGGATGCGGAGCAGCCTAGATTATGAAATTTGGTTCTTATCCATTTATCATTTGAAATACTCTGCATTGATACAAATTTTTATCTTAACCATTTCACAACTAAGCATTCACTTTTTGAAATTTTAAAAATTTTTTTGCGTTTTCGATACCCAAAAATTGCATTAAAAACTTTTTTTAATTCATAAAATAATTTTAAAACATGAAATAAAAATTATATTTATTATTACTATTAATATATGAATGTAAGAGGTTTCCATCTCACTACCATATCGTTTATTAGTTTATAAATAAAATATGTTTTTAATGTCAACAAATTCTTTTCTTTTTTTTTTTCAAATTTCCAATTTTTTATTTCTTTTTTGCAAAAAAATAATTCATTTCATTGAAATTTTCTCAGCCACGACGACGCAGGGTATATTCCTCTTCACATACAATTTTTCCCTAGAATTTTATTGCTAAATTTTGTGCAATAAATCACTCTTTTCCCGGAGGTACTTCTTCTGAAAGAGATTTTAAAAACCTTCTAAAGTTCAACTTCAAGTGTTGACCTCTAATGTCCCAAAGTTCACCATATTTCTAACTCAAAACTTACACAATCTTTCAAGTCAGGGCTTAACTCCCTGAGGTCAAAAGAAAAAAACTCTACAGTGAGAAAAAGCAGCCCCCACATTTGTGGTCCCATTGTCTGAAATGGTTAGTATACCCAGGGCAGCCCTTACCACATGCGTGTCCTGGCGTAAAAATAATACGTCTTTCACGGGTTGTGGCTTCTCAAGTTCGGAATTATTTCTCTCATTGATTTTGGATGTTTGCCAGCTCCCAATTTGCATTTATTTCAGATTATTTTGCTCATTAATTTAAATAAATTAATGAGAAAAATAATCTAACTCTAAACGAAAAAACATTTTGTAAACTTACAGAATGTTCAAAAACTTACAATAACTTCAACAACACTGTGAAAAAATGCTGCCTTTTTTAATACTTTGTTCATAATCAACAAACGGGTAAAAATAAAATTGTATCAGCCAACATATGCTTTTTAGAAAATACTTACGTATACATACAGGACGTATTATATTGAGAAACATCATTAAATTTAAAGCCAGCAGGTGTCAAGTTGTAACGATATTATATATTATTCCCGCACTCAATGTGCGAGAGGAGTTGAAGTAGGGTTACCTGAAATTCCTGAACTGGGACATGAGGACGCATGCGTGCTCATCTTTGGCTATGCCACTTACGTATTTTACAAGAGTCGGCGCCACCACACCAACAATGAACAAAAATTGTTTTCCAATCGAAAGCAGAACCATATCTCCGGTGTTAATTTGTGGTCGGCTGAAGTTGGTTTTCTGTGGTTCCCAACTTCAAGACGCAAATGCGAGCCGATCTCCCCGTTAAAAAGTCTCGCCACAGAGAGCAACAGTCCTACAACGATAAATCATTCAATCATAACACTTCACTCTTAGTTTGAAAAACTGTTGGCAGATGGCAGCACTACACATAACAAGCATTACAGAGAAACACAAAAAAACTTCACGTCAGGTTTCACTACACGTACACGCACATTCCCGCATGTACCGATTCGTTGGGGGTTCCGCGGGGGGGGGGATGTGTGGTGTAGCAGTAGTAGGTAGGGCCTCCAAAAAATGGCTCGGGGATCCATGATGTTCTTAAGTCAGCCACCTCGTTGGGCAATTTGCCTGTTGTGGCGTTGTATTTGTATTTGTATTATCCAACAGATGGTTTTTGTTAATAATCAAGCATTGGTGCTTTTTCGCTCATTTTGTTTGTTTAGGAATTTAAGAAGGAAGTTATTGCCTCATTCTTCAATGAACTACCCCAGGGCTGGTTTAATGCATGGACCCGCCAAACACGGCCCTGGCTGCCTTCTCTGGTGCATAGGGGGCACCCCACGCTAATGGGATCAGGTGCTATGATAAATAGCAGGGGCCGCTCGGGCACATGCCTCATTTTCCCACGTGGAAATTCGAGCCGGAGCCGCGTTCATAGTTTTGTGGCATGTGGGCTATGTAAATTTTGCTGCCATTCACCCAGTCTAGTCCAGTTCTCTTGACTACACATTCCTCAAAATTAATTCCGCTCAGTTCCCCCCCCCCCACGTAAATATGCCTCTGTAGCTAAAGCTGCGCACTAGAAAGGAGGTACGAAGTACCACATTTGCGACTGGGAAGAAAAAAAAATCGCATGGGGTGGAGGAAGGTCTGTTCGCACAGTCAAGAGGAGAACGAAGAAAATGACCAGAGTAATTTGTGATGGTGATGATCCCTCCGCAGAAGCTCCTTTCTTTTAATAGAGAAAGAAAAAAAAACGGAGGAAACGGACCAATCAGAGATATTGAAAATCAGCAGATCGAGGCAAAAACAAGCTTGTTTGTTCAAGTCGTGCACCTCGTAAGTTGCCTCTTTTTCTCCTTTGTCTCGCTCCTCCAATAAGTGCAGTGTGTAACAAAACAATACGACTGTTTTCGTCGCTAATCTTTATTATATACTCCCGTACCTCTTTGTCGCCTCACTATGTGCGTAGCCTACGTCACTCTTTCAGTCGTTCACATGCTTCCAAAGTATCTAGGTCTCTGTTTTTGTCCCTCGCGCATCTGTTTTGGTCACTCAAATACTTGCACACTCTTTTGGTTACTCACATTCTCTAGGTTAGTCGTCCAAGTGGTCTGGATATTTTTTAAACGACACTTCCTCGTTAAAATTAAAATTCAAAACAAAGTACAGCCTTGTGAATATCACTGACAAGAAAATTGTCTTCTTTAGGGTTTGGGATTTTTAAAGGTTCCGTGGCGTTTGATCATGAGGAACCCCGAAAGCTGCCATGGTCTCCGCGCGACACCATTTGGAAACCCGTGCTCTAGTTATTTGGGCGAATAACTTTAGATATCATTTAATTTTTCGTAAGCATTTTCATTTTTGAATGGCAGCAACCCCTTCACACTTTTTTCATCACAAAAAAAATTTTAATAAATAGTTTTTTCCCCTTTTCTATTAATGTGAGTTTGGGGCCCCTCTTGAGCACGGTGCCCGGTGTTGATGCACCCATCACAGACAACCCCCTCGCCAAGAGCAGTATTTACATGACTAATTACTTTTTTTTCCTTCTTATATATTTCTTAAATATTTCTCAACAAAATACAGATGAGTATAAAACTATTTAAGTTTTTTCCTCCCAAACTTATTTCACTTTCATTCTTCTTTTATTTTGGAATTAATTTAGTACATATGTGTACATTTCTTCAACAAAAAAAACGCCAAAATCTCGCCCTTTAGCCAATTACACGACTCCTGCTTGTATATATAGTACTGATTTCTAATTTTCTTCTCATAAAAAGAAGGTATTTTTATTTAAAGAATGGGAAAAACGAACTAAAAATACCAAAGTCAGCATTCACCATATAACGCGCATTCTAAGCTAATTAAGTTTGTTTGTTTTGTTTTTTTAATTAAAAAAATAGCCGGCATTCTATTCGGAATTCAATTCACTCTCGTGTCTTTTTCATAGCTTTCCTCATTTCATTTTATTTTATTCATTTATTTTCCTGAACTTGAAGATGAATATAATTTTTCTTTCATTAGCTTTAACCAATCACCTTATGCATAAGATAGTTTTTTAATCATTAATATTTTTTTCATTATTATTATTATTTAAATCGCGTTATGTTGCGTCATTAATTTTCAGGTTCACGCTATTTTTCTTCACTATTATTATTATTATTATTACGTATTAATTTTTTCTTAAATGTTTTCACCCTCGTCTTCGGAAAATTTCCGTGCGCTTCGATTGCTTCGAATGAATGAAATTAGAAAAATTTAATTAGAATTTCCCGTATTAGCAATTTTTTTGCGGAATCAAACGTAGTATCTTTTTTTTTAAACCTAATTTTATACCGATTTCAAGCATAAATAATGTTTGAAATAATTGTTAAAAAAAAAGACACGAAATCTGTTCATTGATGTATTCTGAATTAAATTAACTTTTACATTTAAAAAAAATGGTGTGATTCGTTAATGCAATGAAAAATCTTGATTAATTGTAGGCTACGATTTTTTTCTTTGTGTTCAGTTGGTACTGAACTCAATTATAATTATTTTTCTTGTGAAAAAACTATACGGTGATGCATAATATCCGTTTCAGTAAATGAGTTTCATGGGTATGGATAATCTCCTGAAATTTGAATGTCACAGACTCGTAAGAATTTCTCAGGAGATGCTCTGTGGATCAGTTCTTCAACCGCTGGTCCATCTGTGGGCCGGTGCTGGTCCACAAATATTTCAACCAGCTCATTAGCTGTGGTATAAATTTTAGAACTAATTCTACGTATTAGACCGTCTTAGTATTGGTTTTTATTTGTGTCTTAGCTGTCAGCGGGACTATGAATTATTTCTTTCATTTATTTATTTTTCATTGCCAGCAAATTATTTCTTCCATATATTGATTTTTTGAAGGTCACAAATCATTCTGCTATTTATTTATTAAAATATTTCTCCCATTTATTTATTAAAATATTTCTCCCATTTATTTATTAAAATATTTCTCCCATTTATTTATTAAAATATTTCTCCCATTTATTTATTAAAATATTTCTCCCATTTATTTATCAAAATATCTCTCCCATTTATTTATCAAAATTCTTCCTCCGTTTATTGATGTTTTCCTTGTCAGAAAATTTCGCCCATTTATTCATTTTTTTTGCCGGTCAAAAAATGATTTCTGCCATTTATTAAATAAAATATTTCTCCTATTTATTTATTGAAGTATTTTTCCCATTTATTTATTAAAATATTTCTCCCATTTATCTATTAAAATATTTTTCCCATCTATTTATTTAAATACTTTTCCTATTTATTGATTTTGACGGCGGCAAATCGTCTCTCTCATTTACTAATTTTTGCCGGTCGCCAATTATTCAACCCATTCATTTATTAAAGTATGTCTTCCTGTTATTTATCGAAGTATTTCTCTCATCTATTTTCTTTTTACAGGTCCACAAATTATTTCTGCCAATCCACCCCATTACTGATCAACTACTACTACTTAACCGTACATGCACCTCGTACACATTCCTCTACGATATTTCTAACAAATCGGCACTTGCCGGAATATGTGTTCTGACTGTATGTGCGGCCCTAACGTACTTATGTTGTCGAATTGCGCTTGTTTCCTGTTCGTGCTTCCATTTTCTGAAGTAAAGATGGAAATTTACTGTTATGTCAGTATCGTGTTGTAGGTCTGTCTGCTCTCATCGGAGACACTTTTTCAATTGGAAGACCAACTCGCATTCGCACCTCAAAGCTGGAAAACCACAGAAAACCAGCTTCAAACGACCACCACTCTACTGTGCCGTCAACGGGATTCAAACCTGGATCCTCAGGACGAGAGTCCAGCACGATGCCCGCACAACGGCATTATTGGTCAACTGCTTTTACCGGTCCATAGTGATAAAAATGTTGAAGAACACTGCTCTTAATCATCCAAAAAAACATCATTGAAAAATGATGTGCAATAGCTTTCTCTCTCACACACAAACACACACATCTATGTGTGTAATCTCTATCATATTCATGAGTCACAATGAACCTCTCTGTTCGAGATGAATGGCTCTTCGGAATTCTGAAAGCATTCGTGCCAGAATAAATCAGATTTTTCCCAGTATATACAAGCCACGCTCATTTCCCATCTGCATTAACGGCTTTCCAGATATCCCCCAAGAACTTAAAACTCTATATTATACTCCGACGACATGCAGTTGTAATTTGCATACAAAGATTCTCGCAGGGAAAACGATCGAGACATTTTAAAAGAACTAATCGATGAACTCGAAGACCTGTGCCAGTTCGATAACAAGATCACCTTTTCAAAACCCAATGGATATGCTTGCTACTACAACGACAAGCTAGAAATGCAACCTTTATCAGATAATATGAGGTATAAAACGTATTCGACCGAATATATCCGCGAAATTTTAAATATTCGTGGCTTTCCGAAAATTAGAAAACCGATTTTATTCCTTGCATACAATACTTTCGCGTCGAACTCCTTTGATCAAAATGTGCACATTGCATGTACACCATTCTTGTGACATTCGTAACTAACAAAGTTTTAATTTTTATGAATGTTCTGTGAAGTTTGAAATGCCGAATGTGTAACCGCAACAGACGTCTTAAAGCGTTATATGGTTCCTCTTTTTCTAATGCGAACTAAATTACCTTCAAAGGGGAGCACGTTTTCATCCATCTTTCAGCAAGTAACAGGTTTGTCATCTCAAGTGACGTCTAGGAAATCATCGTTAGTAAAAACAAACAGGATAGGGAACAGTTAGAGCTCTTCGAAATACCAGGATGACTCATCAATATTCTCGAGATAACGTCAGTATCCTCCCTATAGCCAATTTTGTTCCCTATACCTTGCTTTCTTTTACCAATTTCCGAGACATTACTTCGAGCGGCAAACGTATTATCTTCTCGAAAATGAAAGACGAGCCCACTATCCTTAAAAGACACCTTAACTGTTTCGAAAGGCGATAAAGGGTGTTTTTAGAGAGTTCTCAAGAGAGCGCTTCTTCAAAAACATATACAGTTGAATCACGTTATAACAAACTCCAAGAGACCGCAGAATTCCCTTCGCTATAACGAAAAATTTCGTTATAAAGGAATTCCAGGCTTTTGCATTGTTTCTATGAAAACTTAGCTTGGGGATTGGAAAAGTGTTCGCGTTAAAACGAGATTTTACGCTATAATGGTATTCGTTCAAACGGGATTCGACTGTATCATATTTTTCCGACAAATTTGCTGCGATGTATGCTATCAACCATTTGAGGGTGCATATGCATCTTCGGATTGGATTGGAGTTTGTTTTTTATTGGTGCAAGGACAATCAAGATTATGCTGCTCCGAATAATGATCAAGCGATATAATGACTTGTGGTAGAATTCGCGTAACCCAGGTTGCACCATGAGAAAGTCTACGACATTACAATACCAGGCACCTTCGAATGATTGATACGAGCAAATATATACGAGTACCGCAGCAAATATGTCGGAAAATATGCTATTTTCTTTGGGTGAAGTGCAGTTGTGCGCTCTCTAATACATCCGCTACCGCCTTTGCTTATGCGATTCGACCGCATAGATTCTATGACCAAAAAAAAAGCTTGTTTTAGGAGTCTTATATCACTTCTAAAAGTGTGTTCCATGAATTTCGAATCACGCTTTATATGTGTAGTGAATTGTAACTTGGTGACTTCTTTTCCGACGCCAACAGCGATTTGACTAATTTCAGTTTTCAATTTTTTTTATTTTTGAATTTTCATATTTTTCGATTTTTTTTTAAAAATCATTTATATATATTTACTTTTTCCCCCAAAGTAAATTCAAAGATAAAATTTCCAGGCATCTCTATTATTTTAAATTACATGCCCGGTCGGGTATGGGCATTTTTTAAGATTTGTCCAGCCCTGATCTGAACTATGTCAAAAACAAAGTTTGAGAGTTTTCTATGTAATTATAAAAATTTTTTGATCATAACGTGAAATAATACTCCTACATCAAAATCTCGAAACCATTCCAATCATTTGTATGCACCTGTATATTGCAAAATTTTCTTGTACGTACCTGGAGCATAAGGATTCGTGAAATAAAGTTGATCAAAAAACTCAACCCTCTCTACATTGAAAATGAAATGCTTTGAATACATTGCTCGAATAAAGAAAATAATGTATATGTACGCATGTTTGTATGTTAGTTATAATGTAAGTATATGTGTGAATGTATATCTACATTCCACATACTCGATACATATAATCGATATCTATATTTTAAATATTCTATATTATGTTCTGATCTATTATAGCTACAGGTACGATAATTTTTTTCTTTTCTCTCTCGTTTCGAGTAGAACGTTGATTGCGTAAAACGCAACACGAATCAATCCAATTCTAGTCTAAGAATTTACATATTTTCTGTATTTTCATATTCCGCTTACCAATCGAATTCTTTTTTTACCGCGAACTTTACTTAAATTAAATTTATTTCCCCGATTTTTCATTCAGTATGTTGAATAAAATATTGTAACTGATTGTACGTACCTATTTCGACAAAATACTACATTCATATTTCCCGCTTCGGGGATACATTGCACGGAATTGCTGCCAAGAATAGAATATTATGGGAAAGTTTCAGGAATCTATTTACTTTTTTATAAGCTTGTACAGAGCTGAATATCGAACTTATACTATCAACAAAATGCATGTAAATGACTTGAACAGGTTTGAAATGATTCGCGTGTTTTCAACATTTTATAGTGAATTTCTTCGAATGCATCAATATTGATATGTGAATAGAATGTAAATTCATGTAAACTCTGTAATGCCAATCGCCGTTATATGATTACTTTTTTTTGTGGAGCCTATACGAACATCCGTCGTTATTGACGAGTGACCAGCCGCAGGCACATACGCCAATTGTGGTATGAAATATTCATATCCAAATACAGACTGGTTATTCTGGGAAAGATAGAGAGAATCTTCAATTATTGTTTCTCATCCGGAAGTTTTTTCGAAAATATCGTGAATACATAAATTAATCGATAGAATAATAAAAATCAATTCAAATACGTATACAGAGTTTCCAAGAATTCCTTACCCACGTTTTTTCTTCTCAACCATTGGTCGTACGCAAAAAATTCAAATTGCAAAAATATTTTTTTAGATCATGTAAATATTCACATTTCATTCATCCTGGCGTAAACAAATTGGTAGAAAAAATTACATTTAACTATTTATATCTTTCACAAGGTCCTATTGTAGGAAACGTCTATCCTTGCAATTATAGGGTAAAAAAAACAAGTTTCATTACTTTTTACGACAAAAAATTGAGCGAAATATTTGATTTCAAAATTTGAGATTTTTCCGAAATTTGATGTTTGTTGTTCGTGCTGGCTCTGTGGTACTTCCGTTTGCAGGTCCATAAATGAAATTCATCTCTGCTTTTTCAGTATTGCTAAAGTGGTCCAGCTTCGAGGTGCGAATGCGAGCGGGTCTTGAAAAAGTCTCTCCGCAGAGAGCAGTCAGACCTACAGCACAATACTGCCATAACATGAAAAATTCAAGCATTTTCATCTTTACTTCAGAAAATGGAAGACAGATGGCAACATGAACACGAAACAAGCGCAACTCGACAACATAAGTACGTTAGGGTCACACATACACTCAGAACACACATTCTCTCTCCGGCATGTACCGATTCGTTAGAAATTCCGTAGAGGAATGTGTACGACGTGCATGTACGGTAAAGTAGTAGTAGTATTACTAAAGTGCTCCATTATCCCGTACGTTACAACTGTTAGAACGGTTGCACGCTGGAATAACTTCACAGGGCTGGCGTCCGAAGCTTTTTATTCACTGTGACACCGATTTGTATACGGTTTCGTTTTCTTCTCTAGGTTGCATTTGCATGTGCATGGTGTTCTTTTTCCTCCCGATAAATTTCAACAGGAATGCCGTTCTAACGTTTGCGGAACGGCGGTTTCGAAACGCGCTAGTGAGTTTGCGTTTCTTGTTAGACCAATGCATTCTTTGATGACAATTGTTTGTATTCGTGTGTACTATCACCTCTTAAAGTTCTTCCCGTCTTTCCTGAATCACCCTGTATGTGTACCTCTGGAGTGAAGAGGGTAGGGTTATTAAAATACAAAAATTACTTTTTATACGGGCACCCTGTCCTCAGAAACCCAATTAGAAAGTTATTACCATGTCTCTTCTGACGCCAACTAAAAAAATTCAATGTATATATGTGCAATATAAGCTGAGATGTTTGAATTGGAAGAATGAAGGAAAGTTGGGGAAAAAAACAGCAAAAACAATCGGGGGAAACGATTTTTACTATCATTTACGCTGTTTCTTGAAAACTGTACTCCGTTTTTTTTAATTCAAAAATATCTCAGTAAATCTTGCACTTATAAACATGGACATTTTTTTTCGCAGGAGAGACAATGCAATAACTGTGTAATTGGATTTTTGAGAACAGGGTGCCCGTATAAAACGTTAAGACCTTAGTTTTAATAATTAGACAAACCCTTGAAACATAAACGACGTACCTTCTTCTAGTTGGAAGTATGCTTCTAGGATCAGTGATTTGCCAGTAAAATGTGGCTTAGTGACCGTGAGTAAAACTCACTAATAAGTCACAAACGAGTCTAAATCTTTCACCAAACTTCAAAAAACAATCAATACGCCTATATGTTACATTCGCTTGAACATGACCAATACGCTTATTGGTTGCATTTTTCAAGCTATATAGAAGAACTTTTATCTAACGTTTATAGTGTTAGGGCGGGATTACACTATAAAAATGTTGTAAAAGTGTTTTTATAAAACTTGAAAAATATAACCAATAAGCTGATCGGTTGCATTTGTTCGAATATGACCGATCAGTTGTATTGGTTGTATTTTTCAAGTTTTATAAAAGCACTTGTACCAAACTTTTACGGTGTAATGCCGGCCTAATCCCTTCCCGGAGCCTTAATTACACTGTAAAAGTTTGATAAGAGTTCTATAAAACTTGAAAATGCGGTAACCAATAGGCTTGTTGGTCACATTTTTCAAGTTTTACAAGAACTTTTCTGAAACTGTTACTAACCCCGGTCTTAGAAAAAAAAATGCTTTGTTTTCCCCTTTATTCTTCGAATTGTAACACGAAATGAAAATATGTCCGTATTAAAAATTAATTGTAAAAGTTTGGTAAAAGTTCTTTTATAAAACTTGAAAAAATTCAATAATCAATAGACTTTTTTGGTTGTTTTTTTTTTCCAAGGTTAGTAAAAGATATTTTATGGACCTTTTATACTATACTATAATTCCGCCAAATGGCAATAGAAACTCATTGATTTACGTGTTCTTACACAAATGTAAGAATAATCGTAAATTCTTTTCGAATTCAAGATGAGGAAATTATGGCGTTACACAGAATTTACCCATCATCGAAAAATTCCATTTTTTTCCATTATTATAATTATTTCGAGAGAAAAAAATTCCCTGTGAAAGCATAATTGAATTTAGTTGTAATTGAGAGCCATCAGAATCGCAAGTGATGCCATCACCAGGATCTTATTCTTTGACTCGTTTTTTTTTTATCCTTATTTCGGGATTACCCCGGAGCTTCTTGCATGATAAATAGGGGCGAATTCCGGATATTTCCCAAAAGACTTTTTCTTTTTATGAATTTTACCTTCAATTTCCATGTTATTATAATTTTTTTTCAATTCGGTTGAGAATTCCTTTCACAAGAAATTTTTCAATTTAATGATATTCCTATTGTTCATCGTCATCGAACCATCCATTTTGAAATTCAAAATTGTTTGAGATTCAGAAATAATCATAAACTTTTGTAGAAATTATACTGTTTGTACATTTTGTAACAGCTATGTAAATTTTCATTTGGTGGAAGAGAATATTTGAAAAACTGCCTGAAGTATAAGTTCGGACATTAATTCGTCGATTCTTATTAGTTATATTTTGAAGGTATTAATTGATTCTAGAGATGAACTCTCAACATTGAATATTTAAAGATTATTAGAAATCAAACACTAGTGAAACTTGCTGCATCATTAAATATTTATTGGTACTATGTTTTAAAGAGAACCGCCCTTAGAGGTGTGCGACAGCTGTCGCACCTGGCCCCGCACTTACGGTAATAATAATTTCTTTCATAAATTCTGAATTTTCATCAATTCTGGAATCTTTTTTTTTTTTTTTGATAAATTTTGAATTTTTATGAATTTTGGAATTTTCCTGTATTTGGGAATTCTAAATTTTTATGAATTTTGGAATTTTGAATGTTCATGAATTCTGTATTTGTTTTTCAATAAGTTTTAGAATCTCACGTTTTGTGCAATTCTGAATTTTAATTTGTTTTGGAATTCTGGATTTTCATCAATATTGGAATTTTGACTTTTCATCACATTCTGGAATTATGCATTATTTAAATTATTTCTTTCATTCATTCCGAATTTTCAATTCTGAAATTATTTCTTTCTTTAATCCTGAATTTTCCTCAATTATGAAATTATTTCTTTCTTTCTTTCTGAAATTATTTCTTTCATTTATTCTGAATTTCTTGGTTTTCATTTTCTGAATTTCTTGGTTTTCATTTTCTGAATTTCTTGGTTTTCATTTTCTGAATTTCTTGGTTTTCATTTTCTGAATTTCTTGGTTTTCATTTTCTGAATTTCGATGATTTTCATTTTCTGTAAGTTTTTCGATTCTTCTCTCCCACAGAATCCCACACCAAATATAGCACCGAAATTATTAAGGCCTCCTCTCAACCCGCCTCTATTTTCACACCGCCCTCCCCCCTCCCCGCGTCCAATAAGGGCGACTCCGATTTTAAAAGCATATTCAATCGAATTCTATACGATTCTGAATCGTTCATACGTACAATCAAATAGTCATCCAAATCGTTAAATTATTAACTGTTATTTTTACATATAACATGTTTAAATGAACACCGATTAAGTTGTTTAAACAAACTGTATCTGTTTAAAACCGAACGAAAACATGTTAACGAGTTCGCTAAATTATATGTTTATTTTCAATAATTTTAATACAAGAAAAAAATTTATTTGAATTCGAATACAAAAACAAATATGGCGTCGATCCGTCCGTTGAATATCAAATTTTTTAAAAAGCTCAACCAGAATATTCTTAGAATGTGGTTTCCAGGATCTCGGTCATTTGTCATTTTTGAAGCAGCATTTCAATGTGTTCCTCACTAAGTCCCTTACCTGGAACGAAATTGAATTTCTTAATAGAATAATAAATTAATTTGAATAAAGCAAACATGTAATAAAAAGACCTACATATAATTAATATTTTGTGAGTAATATACTTACAGCCCATATGTTCAATATTTTTAATACTTTTAAATTCTATACTTTAATCTGGCAATCATTCAGTTGGGTTCGAGATGAAGTTAAGTGCAAAAGACTGATGTTCTACTCCTTTGCTCTGAAGAAGAAGATCCTGCTCAACAACACAGGGATAGAAGAAGTAGAAAGGTATGTATACCTGAGACAAGAAATTATCATGGACGACGGAATCATATTAATGAAATAAACAGAAGAATCAGGATCGAGTGTCCCCAAACAAGATGGATTGAGGAGATCCGAAAAGTGGCTGGAGTCAACAGGATGGCAAAAGCATCAGACAGAGGTAAAATGAAAAATGAAAAGAATTAGAAGAGAGAGAGACCCTTTATCCAGAAGTGGATTTAAAATGATTGATGGTGATAATAATGATGATGATGTTTAATAGCTGTTCTCTCGAATGTGAATAAACTCGATGCAAAAAAGTATCATTCGGAATTAAATTTGAATTATAAAAACAATTATGAAAAGAATAATACAAATTAGTCTCAATACCCTTGGGAAAAATGTATTGCGTTCATTTTTCTCCATTATGATAAGTAAAAAAGCAATTTAAATAGTTGATAAGGTTTTCGCGGCCATCATTTGATAAAAATTGTTTTTTCGGGTTCGAAGACCGTCGTCCGTTTGAGTTTGTCCAAAGTGACTTTGATCCAGTTTATCTATTCTCCTGATGATGCCAACCACTAGTTTTGGGGAAACGTTGAGAACTAACTCAAATGGACGACGGTCTTCGAACCCGAAAAAACAATTTTTATAAAAAAGCAATTTTTGCATAAACAAATGACAAAAAACTGGTTTCTCTCTCTCTATTGGTACAACTTTTTTTATTAATAAATTACATGGTCCTTACGTAATCCCAAGAGATCCGTGAGATATTTAATACTTTTAGTAAAAAAAATGTCAATTCATAAGGGAAATAATACAAAAAATGGCCAAAATCTGTACCCAAGTCTCACCCCAGTTTACGGTATAAATAACTAAGGAAGGGTTTTACACAGCAATGAATATATACTAACCTGCTGGTTACCCAGAGAGTGGAAAACGAAGACGCACACTCCTAGAACCGTATTGAGTATGGAAAAGACGCTGTAAAGGGCGAGATTCTGTTCGTAATCGGAGAGCATTCCTGTTATCCAAGAGGCCAGTATCAGAGGCAATAGGATTAAGTTAGATCTCTGATTGATTCTGAAATGTAGAAATAGTTATTAGTATCCGATTCAATCATAACTCATGACCATCGCTTGAAATCACATTGCACATACACACACAGACACAACTGTGCCTCGAGCATGTCTACCTGAAAAGAAAGAGGATCAATACGAGTGTCTGTCTACATTTTACCACTTAAGGATAAGTGGATATCCGAAACGCATGCAACTTACTTGGAACTTAGTAGCTGCTTGTGATCGAGAGCTTTCAAAGGTTTGTAATCAGCCACTCCAGCAGCTTCCAGAAGTGTGAAATTCAATAGGCATATGCTGATCGTAGGCCCGATCACCATGTAAACTATTTGCTTATCCATTTGCAGCCAACAGCTATAAATCAGGATGAAATTTTTCAATGTGTGAATATTCTGAAGAAATAACTTAAAAACAGTAGCTTTTTCGGACATCGAATTTTTGAACCAGAAATTCATATTTTGTCATTTTCCTTTTATCGGGAATTATATGTTGTAAAAACCATTGTTTTTTGGAAATATTTTATCCACTACATGTGAGGTTTCTTGAATTGCATAATGTACGTCTACATTATGGGACAACCACAGCCATGTTAACACACGAGTTCCACCCGGGCACGGCATGGGGACCTCAGTTGCCTAGGGGCTTCCCCGATAAGATCTGGCACAATGATTTAATGCATTAAATATGTGAATTAACAAGTGGTGCCTAAGCCCTCTTTTATTTTGCCCTGAGATTCTGATGTTATTGAGACGGCAGTAGGGACACACTTTCACTGGATAAATATTCAAAAATTTGTTCAATTGCTTGTCAATTGCTCAAATTTTCCCTTGGGAAAATGACGCATTTGGACAAGTGCCACCTGCTATTTATCGTAGCACTTATTCTTATTATCGTTGAGTGCTCCTATGCACATGACAAGACCCCCGGTTCGTGTTTGGCGGACCCATACATTAAGATGGCACTGAGAAATATGTCAATCAATTCAGAATCAAGCAATCTCATCTTTCTTAAATTCAGAAAGAAAGGAAATGGATGAAACGATATTTGTTGTAAATATATGTAAAGAACAAAGCCGTAAGTGTGTGCGTCCTTTTTTATGGCCAAGTTCAGGAATTTCAATTTTTTCAATGCTTTCACTGGTATATTGAGTACATAAATAATATCGCTACATTAGAATTTTTGCTGCCATCTATGAAACATAAAAAATACTAAAAATACACTAATGTCAGCTTAAACTGTGTTGCATGGGAAAAAAAAATGCAATTATGTTATTAACAAATTATTACAGTTGTGTTTTTTATTTGATAGGTGACAGCAGAGATTCTAGTTTAATGATGTTTTTTATATACAATATAAAACTTTTGTACATAGTTATTTTAAATATTTTCTGGAAGGCATATTTTTTGTTAATAAAAAAATCCCCCGTTTATTAGTTATAGAAAAAACTAAGAAAGGTACCATTCTTTAATGGTGAATAAGTTTAAAAAATATGGTGTTTGGAGTCTGAGAATGTTCTTCCATGCACACAGAAACTATATATTGTATAAGGTAGCACGTTATTTGTCATTCCCCCACAGATATCGAAATTCTGTGCACAGGGAAACACATCTGTGCAGGTGGGGAAAAAAATAGAATGCCCATCCTAATCTGGGGAAAAAAGTTTGAGAGCATGTTTTTCATGTAGAAATAAAATTTTTCCTTTCCCCGCGAGTATTCCGGTTCTCTCCATGCTCCCTCCCATTCTGGAGCCAGGCCCTCTAGATTAAGATCTTTGGTGGGCCTCCTTTAAATTAATTTATAGTGTAAAAATAATAATAATATTTGTCCTGCCCTCTCCTCCTCCCGTGCTAGAACTTTACCAGCCTACCCGTGTGTGTGTGGAGGATTCACCGATAACTCAGTTGAATAATCTATAATTATAAGATCATAATAGTTTCAGTTAAAGCATATGTCAGAGTTCTTGCCCGAGAGCTTTTCTGCCGTTGATGGTTATAATAAAAGCTCTTGATATTCGTGAATATGTCTTTCAATAGGCTGACAACCCGTGTTAACGCATCGACTTTAAAGCATCTCAGGCAAATGATGTTCGGGTGGCCCTATCTGGTTGAAATTCAAAGCTTGCCAATTTACATATTTTCTCTTGAAAAATCATACTGACGGATCTCAAATAGTCATGAGACACTTTTATGTGCATCCAACATCCAAGGCCTTCTGGTGGGTGCATGTGCGTAAATAAAGCACCGAGAGAGCTCCCCTTCATCATTCTACAAAGTTTTCAAGGATCAAGGGAAAAATCTCTTAGAATTAGTTCATTTGAATTCCTAAAGATGGTAAAAAACACTACCAAACCTATAAATTTCTTAAACGCAAACGTCCAATTTCAAAAAAAACACTCGTTTCTAAAAATGTGAATTTTTTAACCAGCATTTAGTTAATTCGTGAATGCCATTTTCTCCATTTCATCAGGAAATAATAAAAACGATGGGTTTTTTTGGAAATTTTTTATTTATTAGAAGTGAAGATTCTTGAATTTCAGAATTTACGAGGGTCATCTTAACACGAGTCTTACCCCCGGAACGGAACGGGGACCTCATGTGAATGAGGGCCCCTCTATTATGAATTTATGGTGTGAAAAACCAAAAATGTGATGAGAATCATATCGAATTGGAGCACTGTCAGCGCCCAACCGGGGAGACATGAGGGGACCTCAGTTGCATATAGGGGGCTCCCACGATAAATTCCGGCACAATGATTTATGACAATAAGTATGCATAAAAGAGGTGGTGCTAAGCGCTCTTTCATTTTGCCCTCGGGCTATGATGCTGTTAAGACGATAATAGAAATACACTTTTCTTTGGATAAATATTCAAATTTGTTTGACTTCCACGGAATAGTCTCATCATCATCATCAAGGGTGCCGCAAAACAGCCTTATAATTACTAAGTATTCTGCGAGAAATTTCAGTTGGAAACCCCGAGTCCTAGGAGCATACTTCCAATTAGAAAAAGTATCCAAATAACGTGTAGACCTCAGATACATCATGAATATTGGTATAGAGATTGTATAATTATTAATATATGAAAACCATTTTTTTTATTTGGGCATACTGTTCTAAAACCCAATTGCAGAAAGTTTCCCTGTCTTTCCTCCGGGAACAAAAAAAACCCCAAAAACACCACGTTTCTACGTGCGATCTTCGCTGAGATATTGGAACTCAAAAATAGGAGGAAAGTTGAGAAAGAGCGTCATAAACTAACGGAAAACACCTTTTCCCCCATTCATGCTGGTTTTTTTCTCGGCTTTTCTCCGATTTTCAATTCAAATATCTCAGCGATTATTGCACTTGGGAACGTGGGATTTTTTTTATTTTTTGGCCTCAGGAAAGATAGGAAAACTTTCTTATTAGGTTTTGAAAAAACAGGGTGTCCGTATAAAAAGTTATTTTATTTTATTTTATTTTAATAACTATGCCTTGCTAATTCCTTGCAATATGAATGGCGTATCTGAGGTCTACACGTTATTTGGACACTTTTTCTTATTGGAAGTATTCCCCTCAGGCCAATGGTTCCCCAGTAAAATGCGGCCAAGGGACTTTACTTACTTCCCTGTATATTATCTTATTTTTAAAATAAAATCATGAAATTTTTATTCCTTCCGAGCATTTTCGAAGAAGCTTCCCATGTGTTAGCGGTTCCAAAAATGTGAGGCGTGAACCCTGTGAAGGTTCGTTAAAGATTTTCCGAAATAAAAATGTTTTAATAATAAATTTATTTTCATCTTAAGTCTTAAGCACCGCAAATGGAAATATGTCAAACCTAAAAAAAAAGAACATTAACTGTTTTTTGAGCTACTTATATAATATCGGTGTAAGTAAAGCATACACAACTGATAACTAGGGACGATGATTTCCCACTTTTCTCTGCTCGTATGAAGCATCACTGAAATTTCCAGATGGTTGTCTAACAACTGCTCTCTCGAATAAGATTTCAAATTCCAGAAACGCCAAAAAATAAGTTAACCCTTAACTGGTCTAGTGGGAAGAAGGTACGTGCAGAAACAGGTAGCGTGGGGGTCTATCACTAGACCCCAGTTAAGGAATAATAAAACTATTTGATTGCAAATAACAGTCTTGTTTTATTTTGAATGAAGCTGACAATGAGAGAAAAAACAACATTAAATAACGGTGACTCATTGCAGCATAAAACACTTGATACAGGGTGGGCAAAAAGTCCGTAGAGACTTTAAAAATGCATAAGAACCGGAAAAATAACCGAAATAAAAAACGGTTTGCAGGGTTAGCGTCGCTAGGTCACGAGAATTTTTTTGATAGGAAAAAATAACTCAAAAACACCCGATAGGTGGCACGGAAGTACACAAGTCAAAGAAAACATACGCAAATAACGAACAGAATGCCTTCAAATCGTTTATTACAGCAGTATGTGTTCTACATGACCACCACCACAGGGGATAACACATTGCAGGCGAGTCACAAATCCAGCAACGGCAGAGTGCAGCAGGTCCACATACACGGTTTAAAACGGTGAAATGGTTGTGGATTAGAAACGCAAGTTCTTATAACCGTCTCATTTGCATATTTCCACCGAAGTGGCTCGTACTAGCTCCCCCCTATCGGCTGTTTTTGAGGGTTTTTTTCCTGTCAAAAAAAAATCCCGTGACCTAGCGATGCAAACCGTTTTTTATTTCGGTTATTTTCCTGGTTTTTATTCATTTTTAAAGTTTTCACGGACTTTTTGCCCACCCTGTATGCGTAGATGAATCAAAAATGTCAAAATTAAAAGTCGTCTCATTATAAATTTTATAAAAGTTCTCGATGGTGCAGTACTGCCCTATATCTGTTCTAAAAAACTCCATCACAAACAGCTTTGATGAGCGTGTTATATTGCGGCAGCAAAAAACTGATTCCGGAAAGTACAGAAGCACGATAAATTCTATTGGTGAGTAATTTATGAAAGAATGAAAACGGCAAATCACGTCACGTCTCTGTTGAAGATTATGGATCTTGAAATAATTTCTGAGGTACGTAGAGCGCAGAGATAACATTTACTACTTCCCACTCTTTTTAAAATAAACAAAGCGTAAAAAAATTATACTGGACTGATTCAATCTTACTTATATGATTGCTATAAAAAGTGTCCCAAATAACAACGCATGGCATAGTCAATGCGTCGAATGTTTCTCGCAAAGTTTCCCCTTTTCTTTGTCTTTCAGAGAAATTTCCAGACAGCACTAGAAAAGAGCCTGGAGAGCCATCGTTGACACATGCAATTCAATATTTTGTTCAGAAACCAGAATAAACGGGAACAGTGTTTTATCATCTACAGGAATAAAACCGCGAATACTGAGGGCCGACAGATTTTCTTAGGATTAAAATTTCTCATCGACAAATCCCTGTCATTTCAAGCTAATACTGATGTCAATCAAAATATATATTGTTAAAAAAACTAAATATTGAAATTACCGGTGAGTCGAATTTTGTAATCATGAATTATAGATACGTTATTGTCCTGGGGGTATTTCGGGCATCGTATCTGAACATTTCGAGAGAGAGTTTTTTTTTCCTCTCTATTGATAACGTAGGCGATATCGGATCGATTTTTAAGCCTTCTCTCGATTCACCTCGAAATGTGAGAAGCTATTATTCGCTTGTTCAGCAGTTTTAAAAATCTGTCGTAGTAGACTGAGGACAAATAAAGCTTTTCACTGAATTTCGTTTGCACCGATTCTTGAAACCGATGAATCGATAACATTAAAGTCCCTTTGTGTAGTCGGAAAATTGATCTTCCATTGAACACTGCAAGTGCTTCGTGTCATTTTCTTTATATCAAGTTTTCTTGGAACTACGAGTATATATATATACAGATAAATGGCTTATTCTCAAAATGTTAAGTAGAGATTCGCTTTATACTTGAATGATGGTAATCTACTGAAAATAAATAAAAACTGTCACTCTAATTGTTCCAAGAAGAATGCCCCAAAGGAATAAAAATGCTGGGGTTGAGTCGGAAATTGAATTTAAATACAGTAATATCCCGACTAATGCACTAATGCTACCCCGAGTTATGCGACTTTTTGTGAAAATTACATATTTCTCAAATTTAAGTATAATCACAAGATAATTGCTGTGTTGGTAATGATTATTAAGTCACAATAAAGTAAGACTTGTTTGGTCGATCAGAACAGAGTATACGTACTGGACAACGCTGATATATGAGAGGCTACAATGTATATAAGTTGAGTTGTTAAAGACGGGAACTTTGTACGGATTTTTAGACGTGTTATTGCAATCATTTCTAAATGGGTTTTTTTGCATACTGGTCATGATTTCATACCGTGTTTGCAGCCTTGAAAAAATTCTTTTAATGCGATGCTCATCCATGATAATTCACCCAGTGCCGTCTTAAAGCATAGGCCCACCCGGGCACGGCCCGGGGGCCTCAAGTGAAGAAAAGGCCTCACAAAATCTAGTTGAAATTTTGAAAAATTTACCAGGTACGGCCACGCAAAAATCACTTGGCCCAGGGGCCCATGAGGGTCTTGAGACGGCCCCGAATTCACCAGCTCTGCAACTCTTAATTAATTTCAACTCACGACTGAAAGTCGGTTTATTTTTGGCTCTAAAACCAAGGATCTGTGAAGATATTGGAAGAGTACTATACATAACGTTAATTTTCTCAGATTTCGGGGCATATGGACTTTTAAAGACCAAATTGTGAGCTACGGGGCAATTCACATTTTATAAAGACATCATCAAAAAAAATAACATTTTATTAAATTTTCATTGAAAAAATCGGGCATTAACAACTGCATTTTTAATGTAATTTTTACCGAAAACAATAGGTGTTTTTCCTAGGTTTTAATCCCGATTAACTCATGTTTGTATGCCTTTGAATGCAAAATTGCATTCCCGACTTTAGTGGTTATCTTATCTACGCGTCAGGTCCGCCTATCACGTATCTTCGGTGTACACTCTATATAGTATTATCAGTGGAAAGAAAATAATTTAGATATTGTAAGCTTAGTTTCATTCTCATAAAAATAATAGTTTTAGAAATATGAAAATTAAAAAACTTTCAGATACCCCTTATCTCCTCCAATCAGAAATTCACCAAATAACA
This sequence comes from Pholcus phalangioides, assembly GCF_987345545.1. Taxonomy (NCBI): domain Eukaryota; kingdom Metazoa; phylum Arthropoda; class Arachnida; order Araneae; family Pholcidae; genus Pholcus; species Pholcus phalangioides. Next base: position 23,010,210 of record NW_028301608.1, read on the forward strand.
CTGATAAAAATTCATCGAGATATCGATGAATGAAAGAGTCTTTATTCCAGGATATTTTTTACCTACTGAAATCGTTTTTCAAGTTTGAAAAATAAAGGAAAAATTAAAGCAGGGATGGAGTTAAAAAAAACGTGAAAAAAAAAATCTAGAACTTCTCTCTCTCTCATACACCACCACCACCAAACCAGAACATGGCTCTCACTCTGTCCCAAGAGAGGGATATCTCTCATTCACCGATATCTTGATGAATTCTTATATTATGAAGTAGGTTTCTTTGGGTAAAATAGGAAAAGGCAAATTTTACAAAGACATTTTTTTGAATGGAACTTTATAAAAGTTTAATTTTATATGTATCTCAAAATTTTCATTTCATGGGAGTGAAACAATTTCAATCATGAATTTTTTTTATTTATTTTTTCATATTTTATTCAAATTTTTGCATCGACCATACAACTTTCAAAAGTTTGGTGCATTTTCCGCGTGAGACACCCCTAACACATAACCATTAGAGTGAGGGATTGAAACCAAGCATCCACGCATTCAGTAAAATGTTTCAGATAAAATTGAAGTTACGTGATGCATAATGATATAGACAATGCGAATTTCACAATAACATTAACACTTTTATAATCAGGGACGTAATATTGCGTCAAACGCCAGTGGAATGAATTCAAAAAGTTCTCTCTGTTGTCTTTCCTCTTTCTTCACCATCGTGAATAAAAAAACTTTATCGTAACCCTACCCCAACTAAAGTTGCTTTTTCTTTCCCTCCGCATTCTTTCTATACTCTAATTAATGACTTTTTTCCCACATATATAATGTATCTTTCTACTATATACAATAAGAGTGTAGCGAAAAAGAACACGTAGGGTGAGGGTGAAAAGACTAAAAACACACACACACACACACAATCTCTCTTTTATCTACCTTTATCTATTACACTTTTCCCTTTAATATATTTTTCTTTTCCCTTTCCTTTTTCTTAACGTGCTTAGGACAAGGTTACCAGATTTATCGCCGATTTTTCAAATAGAAATAATCCAAATTTCATTCCCAAAGCCTGTCTGCATGAAGTGGTTAATAAAACTGCAAAATACTTCAAGTGGGCCAAAATTTTTTTGGATCTGGCAAATTTGTACACCGAATAATCTAAAATAGCGTAACATATAAGAATCAATTGGATTGATTTAACTTTTAAGGGTCACGTAAAAGAGATATATAATATCTCTTTTACGAGATATTATATATTTCCCCTCAGCATAATATCCAGAAAATAAAATGTTTCCTTGATATCTTCGGCTGAGAAAAAGCCATCTATCTCTCTAAAACCTGGGGGCCAATTCCTGAAGTTAAGAGAGGCTACTGTCTCTACTTCGGTGCCTCATGCCACAGTGCGTGAAATAAGGAAGTCAGGGTCGTGTCTCCAGTGGTGTAGATGGTAGCAAGCTTGCCCGGTATGCAACAAGGACTAGGTTCGAGTCCCGGCGGAGACAAAATGACTTTTCTTTCCGAGTTCACCTCAGCATAATATCCAGAAAATAAAATGTTTCCTTGGTCTCGTAAAAGTTGTGTTAGGTCAGAGAAACTTCATTCTGTGAACACACAGTTCATATCTGCAATGATTTACCATGATACTCATCCAGTATGTGTTCATGTACAATCGATCAGCAGTAGAACGTAATTTTATCGGCAAATATGATATACGTACTGGTATTTTGCTCCGTACTGCTCCAAGAAGAAACATACACTAACAATTGTGATCAAGGCTGACACTCCTGGGGGAAAAAATAAAATTGAATACTTATATTATATAGAATGAATATACTTATTTTTATGTATTTATATAAATGTATAAATGTTGATTTCTTAATAATCGTCTATTATTTTAATTTTATAACTCCATCTCAAGTAATCCTTATTTGTAATCCAGTCACAATAATCAATCGATAATTAATAAGCAAGCAACGGAAATTAGGGTTAAAACATGACTCCTCCTCCTCCTAACCAGAACATGGCCTGCCGCTGTGTCTCAACGAAGAGATATAACCAGGTGGTCAAAGACCTGAGCCATCCTGGGAAACGGTTAACACATGACTGGCAATCCATAATGTTTCAATCACTAGAATAAACTTCGAATGGTCAACTTAAATTTCGAAAATTTTGAGTACTATTCGGTACAAATTGAGCAACTCGAAGTGATCCAGTATTCTTAAAAATACTTACCCCATCCAACGAGCATGTTTTGAAATCGGCCGAGCATTCCATTCCTCGGTACCACGAATGACACCATACTATACACGTGTAAAGCCTCCAACATCATGAACATGAAGCATGCAGTAAAGAGTAAATGTAAGGCGATCGATATGACCACGCAAAGATCCTACAGAAAGCACCGTAGTACAATAAGACAGGGTGCACACTAGACCGATACGAAAAGCGATCTGATCCGCGATGCGAACAAAATCGACACGGATTGGTTAGAAACAGAACTGGTATTGTAATTTCATGTTTTAACTAATCCCTGTAGATTTCGTTCGTGTCACGGATCGTATCGCTTGTAGTATTGGTTCAATGTGAACCCGACCTAGCATTAATCATCGACTCTATACCTTTAAATATCTAAAAGTATTACTTTCAGAAAAGTATTTGTATGCATACTTACGGGATCAGTCTCGGATATCTCATTGGGAAACAATAGGAATAAGTGGGCGGTGAACAATGCTACTTCCATATTCATCTGTATGACTCTTTCCACGGTGAATATCCTGTTTAAAAAAAAATTAGAGAGTTATTCTTTTCCTAACAAAATAATTTAATTTATGGAAGAATAGATAACATATTACAATTCGCTGAAAAAGTATTTGAATGGTTTCATGCAAGGTTCCGAGTAAAATCCCCCCTTGTTACGCACCCTTTACCTTTGACCTTGTTGGTTATAGAAATATATTTTCAATTAGTAAAAATATTCAAAAATAACATAGATCTTAGATATATCACTAATCTTACAAGGATCTTGTCTGAGGCTTTCATGGCCGGCGTTAAATGACTTGCAAACGGTTTCCGGGTTATTAGGCCATGGTCTCGGAGATTTTCTTCCTGATGTTTCGCCCACATCTGTGGCAGGCATCATCTGAGGTTAATTCGACGTAAGTCTCCGCGGCAAGCGAGAAAGGCTTCGTACATCTACTGTCATCGACTTGTTCTCTATATGCATTTCTGAGACTTGATCGGCCGCAGAAGAACCGCATTGGTTGGCTTGTGTGGATGTGTTGTGCGCCGATTGGCTGCAAGTGGTGACTTACGTCGAATTAACCTCAGATGATGACTGCCACAGATGTGGGCGAAACGTCAGGAAGAAAATCTCCTAGACCATGGCCTAATAACCCGGAAACCGTTTGCAAGTCACTTACAAGGATCTGTAGATGTACCAAAATGCAAATTTTATTTTTTGTACAGGGTGTCCTGTAAGTGCTAATGCGGCCTTTATTTCATCAACCGTCAGTCATAGAGGTATGATTCCAATTTAAAAAATGTTCAAAAGGTGTTCGAAAAGTACCCTGTACCAGTTATAGAAGTAAAATACAATTTGGTCCAAAACAAAAAAAAATTTTAATTTTTATACTGTCCCCTTGTCCTCTAAATTCCAATTAGTAAGTTGTTGCCCTATCTCTCCTGAGGCCATCAGAAACATTTCGGTGTTTCTAAGTGCAATATTCGCTAAGAGATTTGGGTTCAAAAATCGGAGAAAAGTTATGGAAGAACAGCAAAAACTGATATGTCGACAATGCTCTTTTCCCTCATTTATGCTGTCCAATCCCAACTTTTCTCTCTCCGAGATTCTTGAATTCAAATATCTCAGCGGATATTGCGCTTACAAACTTGGATTGTTTCTTCCCTCAGGAGAGACAGGGCAACAACTTTCTTGTTGGAAGTTAGAGCACATGGAGACCGTATAAAAATTTAGATGTTTTTGTTTTGACACTGTATTTTCACTCTTAAAATTTTTTTAATTAAACGACGGACGACGGACGGTTGATGAGATAAAGACACCTTATATTATATCTTCTATACCATATCTAGATCAGGGATGCAAAATCTTCGGCTCACGGGCCAAATGCGGCCCGTTAAAGGGCTCCTTCCGGCCCACGAAAAGTGTTCCGGTAGGAAAGGCGCAATAACACACAACACCATAAATACCTAGGCTGACCATATATATCCTTCATAACATATAGGATATCCATGCGAATATCACCACTTATCACTGAAAAAATTTTCAAATTCAACTTAAGTTGCCAAAAAAAATTGTAAAAGTCATGTAAAGTTGCCAATTTTTCAAAGCCAAAGAAAGATAACTGAAATTGTTGAAAAATCCCAATGGTGTCAAATATTGGCTACTGCAAGTCGCAATGGGCAAAATTGTAAGTCACCAAAAAATTTACAAATACAGTATGTGAAATGAATATAGTTTTGTGACTATAATTAATTATGATTTAGTCATAATTATCATAATATAATTTATAAGCCATGAAAAAAATCATAATTCTTGATTTCAAAAATTCAACTGAGCCTCGTTAAAAATAAGGGGAGGGGGAAAGGGATATTTTATAAAATAGTTGGAACGGCGCAAATTATGGAAATGTCCCGTAAAATACGGGTCATATGGTTACCGTTCATAGCATCTGACCCTCGACCCGCTGATATACCGCATACATGGCCTGAAAATTGAAAAGGTTGTGCACCCCCTGAACATTTAATGAATCAAACAGAAAAATTTTCAGAACTTAATGAAATATTGTGGAGATATCGCACATTAAGACATGCAACATGTTGAAAAAACATCTAAAGCCGGTTTATATATCCTAGTAGCAGTTTTTTCTGCGCTGCGTGAACTGAATAGGATCATTTCGCGTCGGCAAAAACATACAACTTCATCACGGTACATGTTTGTGTTTTCCTAGCGTGGCACGTCATCTGCTAAACCGTCCCGGTGCCTACGGCCTCACGGCATACCTGGAGATCCATCGCTATGACATCAACCCCGCCCAGGGCCGGAGTAACGGGAGACTCGAACACTACCCTTAAACTTCTCCCTAGCCTGCTAAACAGTCTGAGACGGTTGGTGGTCCACGAGCTTGGTCTAGGTCTTACGAGTTTCACATGACTCAGAATCGACCCACTAAAACAGTATGTAAATATGACTTAAAACTCAAAACCACAAGACCCTACTAAAAAACCCTCCTCAAACTAAAATCTAAAAAGAACCAACCAAAATGCAACTGAAAGGGAAAGAAAAAAAGAGAGAAAAGAAAGCGTTCCACTTTCTGCGATGGTTTTCTTTCCCTCACAAAATTCCACTCTTATGTCGCTAAAGAAGTTTCACTTCAAAAATTGTGCAAATTTCTATCGAGCTTTCCCGTTTACATAGAAAAATCAGCCATGCTTAACTGAAAAAGAGAAAATTTTCGTATGAGCCTCTCTCGTAGAGAAATAATAAGATTCTCTGGATAGGAAATGAGCCTCCTGCATATCTTATCTTAAGAAGGTATTCTTTCAAGAAATATTAAGAATGCGATGTAGAAGAGAGAGGTGAGAGGAAAAGCAAGAAATAGCTGCCAAGAACATAAAAAGGAAAAGTGAGAAGGAGTGACATTACTTCTTCTTAGAGAAAGAGAGAGAGAGAGAGAGAGGATCTAATTAGTAAGGACGACTTTACCTTCCCCCAAAAGACACTTGTCAACGTACCTCATTATCAAGAAAAGAGTCAACGTGATGCCCACCATAATTAGGATAACTGTACTAGCCGTCTTCGTCACGACCACGGCTACGGTTTTCTCGACCTGCGTGCAGTTAATAAGCAAAAATATTCCGTGAATAAACATGAAATACCATCGACATTACACGAGTTAGAAATCTTATTAATAATACAATACAATAATATGATTTCTTAAGTCGGAATGTTGTCCAGTAAAAACAAAAATCTTCCACATCAAAAGATATTAGGGCTCGTGTTGGAAATTCATGGACGATATGCACAAGTATATTCGAAGAAAGATATTTAGAATAATTCATCTCATCGAAAGCATAGATGGATGGTTAATATTGATGCAGTGATCCCAAAGTGTGACGGACTATTGTTTTGAAAGAAACCACTTAGAATTTTACTCGAAAATTTTGCATAACGCGACTTTGCATAAAGCTATTACAACTTCAAGAGTTTTGTTTATGATGAACAGAAGAGTCTTTGATTCGACTATGAATTATACAGTTCCCGAAATGTAGCTATCGGCATTGTATAACTAGGTCAGCAAAAATTGCTACCGCAGGGAGTTCCCCCATCGAGGGGTTAGCGCACCAACCTCTCGACGAGTATAAAAAAAACAAGCCTGCCGTTCGGAATCGGCAATAAATTGTAGGTCCCGGTCTAATTAGCCCTCGTGTGCAGAAAATGACCGTGGTGCGACAAAAATGATCAAATATAACTAGGTCTATGCAAGCTGTCCGAATTTAATTGCACAGCGGATACCTCTGCGACCGTTGACTTTAGGAACATACTTTCAATTACAAAAAATTTTCAAATGACATGCGGTTACTCAATTGGGGTCGTATACATTAAAGCAATAGGATAATCATAGCTTTCTATACAAACTCTGTGTGCTAAGGCTCAATTAACGAAATGTAAATGCGGTTCAAAGAAACATTTCCAAAAAATTACAAACGTATTTTTAAATAGTTTCGTAAGTACTTTAAAAATCCACGAAAAAAGTAGTTGGTGTATTTGAAAGTGATTTGCGAAAAAGTTTTCCTCATGGAGAGTAGATTTTTTTTTTTTGGTACAGAAAAAATAATTAGTTCAATTTTTTGCCGATAAAGGGCCAGGGAAACCAGTCCGGCACGAGTGATTGCACCTAAGCCTTTCTTTCTAAATCTCTCCTGTGTCTGAAACACACGTAAAGCTTAGCTTTTTTTACGGTCCTATGTCGAGGTTGACTTGACAAAGGAATGCATCCGGAAGTAATGGTACTTCATTTTAACAACAGTCTCTAAATATAATAGGAAGGCCCCCGTGAATTTGGATTCTTAGCAGAACTCATAAGCTATATAAAAACTGAAAAGGGACAAACATCCAGGAGCCTTCGTCATTGTGGGGGGAGACGCTACAAAGTACGAACTGTACTAACAGGGAATTTCTGAAGAAACCTCTGGACCGCAAAAGGTTAAGCCGGCGGATTCACGGCTGAGGTAAAACAACTTCACCAATAGTGTTTTGTCCACCAATGGTCAATATCTCAATGAAAACCTTGTAATACAAGCACGCGTAACGAAAAAATTCAGAAAGGAGTTATCAATCGTGCACCCAGCATTTTATAGGACTCTGATATTTCTTGTAATTTGCTTTTGTGCAGCGCCCTCTATTGACAAAATTCGAACTTTTTCTCTGCGCCAAAAAATATCCCTCCCTTTTGTAAGATTTTTCTTTTTCGCAAACAGCATTTGAATATACCAACTCCTGCAATTTTGTGAATTTTTAAACTGTTTACGAATTTATAGGAGATCCTAAACAATGTTCTATACCACCAATACTGATATTTTTACAAATATTCAAATATTAAAAAAATATATTGTTAACGCCTCGCAAGCGTGTTAAATTATTATGACATAAAATTTAATTGAATAAAAATTGATTTAAAGGAAAATGTTGAGAAAATAAAATATGGTAAAATATAGTATTTGCATAGCATAGCATATATAATGCAAAATATGCGTACCAAATTTTAAATAAACCAATTCGTAAACAATATTTTCAACATTTTTACTAGAGCTTAGCTTTCGTTGGTTTTTGACCAGGTTATTACCTTCGAAGCCGCTTATTAGCATCATGGATAATGTTATCATTCGGGTGTTGTTGTTATCACTTTCGCAAAGAACAGAATGGGCCAATATCATAACATGCGGGAAAAATTCATTTATAGTTGTCAGGAATTCGAATAATGTCATGAATTTGTTTTTTCCGCCGAAAATTTTTTCCCCGCATTTTTTAACTAAGGTTTGATTGAAATAATTTTTTGCACCGTAAGTTATCGTTATCAGGGCTAAGTAGAGGGCTAGAAGGTGTTCCCTCTCCGTTGTTGATAAACATTTCCATGCCTTAATGTCGTAATCGGGCCGTAGTATTCGCCGTCATCCATATACGTGTGGAGGTGCTTTTTCAATGGCCATCCAATAGCGAAGGCAAAAATAACCTTTCCTTTAGTTCTTGATCAGTTTATTTCAGCTGACCAGATTCAAATATATTTTTCAGAGAGACTTTCTCAAGGAATTTATGAAACGTATCGTACATTTAAAAAAGTATCGTAATTCGTGACATTGCCAGTCTAAAGCCTAACAATGGTTGAATTTTAAAAAAAATTCAGAATTTTAGTTTAAAGGGGGGGGGGGAAAGGTCCCGTTTTAGAGTAATAGTAATAATAATAGAACGATTCAACACTTTTTTGCAACCAATTATGTGGGAAAGAAAAACAGATTTATTCCGTTTTACTAATGCCCATTTACCATACGTCCCGTTTGACCAAACAATACTTGTATCACTCGGTTAATGTTATTAGAAACAGAGTTCTGATGTGATCACATGAAGCGGCGTGAACTGTAAAATGTTACTAAACCCTTTAATGTTTCTATCGCTTACTGCCACCTGGTCTGAGGCAAGACCACTGATAGCAATATAAATAAAATTTGCATTCTGCAGAGGAGGTTTTTGCATATAATAACACATTACCGAACCATCTCAATTGACTAATCCTTTTTTCCCGTATAATGTAAGTAAATATGCCACCAGTCTCGCTTCTATATTATTAGTTCATTTCTATTCTCATGTTCAAGACATTTAAATTCCACGACCACACAAGTGATCTCCTTATAACCCCAAGACCATCACACCTCATTGTTATAGCACTTAATCCGGTACTCATCTAATACCAGCACACGCCAGAACTAATATTTTCGACGATAATATAAATTCTCTTGGGCCCAGAGAACTTGGAATAGCCTACCACAATCCTTGGCACTGATAAATAGTCTCCCCTGTTTAAGAAGAAATTTAAACATCATTTATTACTGACTAACACTAATTACACACTAACCTCTTGAATACATATGTATATGTATGTGTGAGTACGTATATACAAGGGCGTAGCGAGGGGGGGGACTTGGGGGTCTGGTCCCCCCCCCCCCCGAAATGTGGGAAAATGACCGAAAAGAGGGAAAAAGATGGCCAAATCCATTGTTCTGTCACTTTGGTCCCCCCCCCGAATGAAATTTCTGGCTACGCCCCTGCGTATATATGAGAGTGTTACATATGTGATCACAATTCACACCTCTGGATGAGGGAGCTCGTCAGATGAAACTATCATCTTTTCTCCCTTTTCCCACCTACATCCATGTAAATATCAGCAATTCCTGTACTTATGTAACATACGTAGGTGAAATAAATTTTAAATTCAATGAAAATAACCTATTAACCTAAAATAACCTTATTTTTCTACTCTGACTCCGAATGAGATCTTATGGTCACCGTCCACGGAATTTCAAAACATTTTCCTAATAGTGCTAATTATGAGAATAAACCGTTCATACTTACTGGACTCAGAGTTGGAATCGGTCTAGGCGTTGGTTTTACTGGTGGCCTTTCTGCAATATTTGATAATACGAGTAGTTTGTTAAAAATGTCATCCAAGTGTTATTTTGACAAAAAAAAAATTATTTTATCTTTACTTTTTATACATCTACCTTTACACATGAACGACTTGACGTCCAGTTCGTAGGACATGACGCATTTGCAGGTCCTCTTCGGTCCTGTATCATCGCTATCGTCATTGCATTTCGCTCGATCAGGACAGTGTTTTAGTCTTTCCATGTTCTGATACTCGTCCGAACTCTTATCGCATGGATCTACATAATTATATATAATTACGAATTTAATTTTTTAATATCAATTAGTCTGGAGAGAAAAATGATGTCATTGAAAAACAAAAAAAAAATTCAGTAAAATCATCGAAAATTACATTTTTTTTTTTGGTTATTTTCATTACGGATTTTTCACATGCATAATTTCATTATAAAAACTTTAAAAAAAATTGATTATTCCTCCTGTTGTCATCATCATATTTTTTGTGCTTTCCAACGATTGGAATTCCACGAATCCTTGGAATTATCTCCCTAAGAATACCGATATCTCCGAATACCTCTGATAAGATTTGAGATTTTTTTTTTTCTCCCATCGTTCATTTTTCTCATGAATTTTTTTTTTCTTCCAATAAATATTACTTGCCAGGGCATTCTTGTCTGCGGAACGGCTTCCATTCTTGGCATTCTTCGATTTCGTGAGTCTTGTCCTTGATTTTATCGCATTGGAAGCTGCCATCGCCAGCGGTCACGCATTCTTTGATCCTCTCTCTGGTACCGTTGCCGCAAGTCGTCGAGCATGGTGACCAATCCTGCCATGGACTATTGTCTAGTTCTTCTGTAATTCAAATCACCAACATGAATTATACAAAAATGTGAGTTATTAAAAAAAATTTTGATGTCTGATTCTGAATTATAAGTTAGATCAGAGTTGCTTCCAACTTCTTATCACCTCCCGCCATCTCCCTTCTCAGAGAAAAAAATCTTCTCCCATCGCCCATGGTTTGCAAAACCGACCCATATGACCCCATGTTGCATATGCAACTTCATCAACTTTGTCTTTTATGTTTTAGCCTTTTTTCCTCCTTTTTGTATAATGTTGCCACTTTTTCGTCTTGTTGAATTTTTAATTTACGAAGGTGAAAAGGCAATTGCATACTTCAGAACTTATTTTTATAATTATACGTTATTCCTATAAACAACAATGCTTGTAACTATGCTTTAAAAAATTTTAATAGAAAAGGGACCCCCCCATGAATTTCTATTCCCCCAGCGTCCGAATCTGTGAGGAATAATAGGCCCTAGATATTGCCTCAAGAATTCCCCAGAACATGATATTGCTGCAAAGATTCCCTAAAACATGATGTTTCTTCATGGAATCCTCCGAACACGATATTGCTTCAAGGATTCGTCAAAATACGATATTGCTTCAAGGATTCGTCAAAATACGATATTGCTTCAAGGATTCGTCAAAATACGATATTGCTTCAAGGATTCGTCAAAATACGATATTGCTTCAAGGATTCGTCAAAATACGATATTGCTTCAAGGATTCGTCAAAATACGATATTGCTTCAAGGATTCGTCAAAATACGATATTGCTTCAAGGATTCGTCAAAATACGATATTGCTTCAAGGATTCGTCAAAATACGATATTGCTTCAAGGATTCGTCAAAATACGATATTGCTTCAAGGATTCGTCAAAATACGATATTGCTTCAAGGATTCGTCAAAATACGATATTGCTTCAAGGATTCGTCAAAATACGAAATTGCTTCAAGAATTCCTAAGAACCTAATATTGCTTCAAGGATGCCTAAGAACCCAATATTGCTTCAAGGATTCCTAAGAACCCAATATTGCTTCAAGGATTCCTAAGAACCTAATATTGCTTCAAGGATTCCTCTAGAACATAATACTCCCTTTCTTTCAAACTGAGCACAACTCAGGTCTATCGCTATGTTTGATTTACCACCTAGTGAGTGAGTTGCGCCGGAAAGAGTGTGTGTACCTAACAGTCTGAGAGCGTATCTAGTGTTTCATCTCATTTACCAGTGCTGGAATCTATATTTGAGTGAGTGAAGTGTGATTATTGAATAGCATTTGTACCATTTTTACGCCTGTTGCTCTCTGTGGTGAGACTTTTTAACGGGCAGAGGGTTTTTTGTTTTGTTTTTTAAGAACATGATACTGCTTCAAAAAGCTTCTCCAGCACATAATATTACATCAAGGACTCCCAGAATATGTTTGTTCATGGATTACCGGTGCCAAAAGATCTGGTTACGCCCACCTAATATCGTGTAGGTCCCCCTCGAGCACACAGAACTGCTTCAACGTGACGTTGCATGGACTCCACTAATGTGTGAAAGTATCCTGAAGGCAATTTACTTATGATTCTCTTAGGACAGACCACAATTCCATAACTGTGCAAGGGGATTTTGTGCAGCACGTTGCAATGTATCCCATATGTGCTCACTAATATTATATCTTGAGTTTTAGGTGGCCTACATAGAATGTTGAAGTCAAAAGATTGTTCGTGGAGCCACTCCGAAGCAATGCCTACCTCGGAAATGCTGTGACCCATCTCACGACCCCCCCCCCCTACTACTAAGCCCCATTCAAAGTCACATCAATCGTGATAAACTGTCATTTTAGCAGTAGAAACCGACTCAACAGCTTCCTTAGCTACCTATTGTAGATGCTGCTAACCGCATCGAGCTACGTTAACTGCTTTCATTTCCCCCTGTATTTGCGAACCCTCGTCTGTACCTGTTTTTCTGGCGCTTCAGCGTATTTTCCAGTGTCGTAGAACGTGGCGTATCCAAATCCATTCTCGTTTGAGGACAAAATCCACACGGTCAAGTTCTCAATATATAGTTTTCACTGATAAGTCCAATACCATATATGTCCTTACCAATATAGAGTATTTAATTTTCATTTAGTCATTAATGACACGTGTGCGTGCGTTTGTTCTATTGCCAGTAAATCATTAGCAACACGGATATTGAAATTTTTTGTAAGAAAGGAGAGGGAACTAATTGACGTTTTGTGTAGTAATTTCAAAGAGTACGCATTCGATTTATGCGTTCGGAAAAGAAGAGAGCATAATTATCAACGTATAGTGTTTTAATGGTGAATGAAAATCTGGAGATGAATGGAGCGGGTTGTGGAGAGTCCGTTTTCCCTTCGAGAGTCTTGATAACGGGCCTTAACACGTACACGCTGGGAACGAAATTCGATTCCCGCTCTTATGAGACCGACTTCCGTCGGAGATAAAAGACTGGCCGCACCGAATCCCAAAGTTTTCTGACAAATGTGCCGTCAGCCATTAAATAACGGAAGTCCTAACAAGACTTTGACATCCGGTTTTAGATGAAGTGACTACTTATCTTTTCGGGAGAAGCGTTTTCTAACGCTTAAACCCTATTCTGCATTAGGCTCCACGGGAAAAGTTTTCCTCAAACTCGGACCGAGTTAACTGAAAATAACGTTATGGAATCATTTCCGGATCTATTATGCGCATTGTTAATTCCATTCTCTATTGAATATTAGTTTTATGTATCTGCTGGTGATTGTAATATCTCATTATTGTTGGAGATTTATTCGATCTACGAAGTAATATTTTGGGGGAAGGAGTGTTTCCGACGAGAGGAAATTGAACAGATTACTTCACCACTTTTCTAGTTTCGGCAGTTATCTTGCATTTTCCTGTTACGGGAGACTTGGGCAACTGATTTTAGTTTGAACAAATATCTCGGTTCATAAAGTTTTGTTTGACTGGAAAATTTCATGCTATTGTATGATCATGAACAGGGGCATGATTTCCACCAAAACGCGGACAAGGAAAAAGAACTTCCGGATGTCGTAGTGCATTTAATAAACACGGAAATTTATAAGAAAAAAAATATTCAAATGAACCTACATAAATATAGAATAAAAGAGTTAATCGGAAACATGAAATAAAAAGTGTTCCCAAACATTCAATTTTTAGAGTCTTGTGGTCGAAATCTGCTTTTCTTAACCTCTCTGAATCCAAGAACCAGTAAAATGCCTGAAACAATTTGAAGGATCACAAACTTACAACATTATGGAATCTCTTACCTTACGGGACTGTCGGAACGACCAGATCCGACTGTTTTACACAGTTGTCCTATTTTATTCAACGAAGCACATTTGAACCCGTGATGCTTACTAAACTAAACTTATGAAAGATGATAATTTTTTTATACTTATGTCATATGAGATGATTTATGGCTACATTTCAATTCACACCGGCAGTCTTTCATTTCCTATGCATTTGTAATTTTTTAGTAATTTTTAAATTGCATAGTTTATTTACAATTAGAGATATCCGAAATTTAGGATCGCAGTTTATCGCATTTTCCTAGATAAGATATTATGACGTCAAGTACGAAGCTGTAATTTTTTTTTTTTTGAACTCGTAAGAATATTATTAGTATCAATTACACCAGCTGAATAATTTTACAATTGATTTGAAAGTAAATTATCAAGTCTGCCTGCGGACCACCTTTGTCATCATCGAGGACCACCTTTGTCATCATCGAGGACCACCTTTGTCATCATCGAGGAGCACCTTTATTACTATCGAGGACCACAGGTTGAGAAACGCTTATCTACAGAATTCGATTTGATTCGGAAAGGATTGATCCTCGATTAGACTAGCATTTGCCTCGGCATCGAACTCATTTCAGAGATTTTATATAAAATCGGTCTCGAACCTCAAGAAGTATTCCCTATCCACGTGTAAGACTTGCTGCTAATAACCGATAGGTAGTTTTTGAAATACAAAATACACTGGTGTAAGAAATTCAGAGAATTTGCAGACTTGGTCGATTATCTCTAGAACTACTGTACCGATTTTAATGAAATTTGATATGTACATACATTGATACAATACAAAACAAATAACCCTTTAATAATTGTAATACACACGCATGATCGTGCGTAATACTCATTGGAGTCGGAAGGTATGAAACAGCGGTTGCAGAATAAACAAAAAATGGGTTAATAGATGGGTTAATAGGGGGTATGGTCCCCTCTTACAGATATACAGGTCTCGCAGCGTGATTTCATACTTGAAATAAGGCAGTTTATCATTTCCTGCGGCAATTGGTCCCACTCGTTTAGCAACGCTGTTTTCATTCCCTGGATGGTTCCCGGAAGGGGGGTTGCGAGTTGCAATTGCCCTCCCCCAGACAAGCTCTATAGGGTTAAGGTCTGGAGATCTGGCTGGCCAATCCATTCTGCGAATATCCTCACTCTTTAGAAAATCGTCGAGCAGAAGAGCTCTATGTGGCCTCGCGTTATCGTCCATTAAAATGAACTCAGGGCCAACTGCACCCCTGAAAAGGCGAACATAGGGCTCCAAGACCTCATCCCTATACTTCACACCAGTCACGGTGCCTCTTTCAAAAACATGGAGAGGTGTGCGGACATCCAACATGATGCCTGCCCAGACCATTAAACCTCCTCCTCCATAATGGTCGATTTCGCGGACATTGGAGGGTAGGTAGCGGGTCCCTGGTTCTCTCCATACGAACGTACGGCGAGAATCGGTGCTTAGGCTGAACCGGGACTCATCAGTGAAGAGAACGGTCGCCCATTGATCCATACTCCAATCTCTATGCACCATGATAAACGGATTCTCCTGTCCGTAGAAGTGAGCGGGACGCAAACAGCAGGTCTTCTTGCAAACAACCCTCTCTCATGAAGTCTTTTGGAAACAGTCACCCTTGATACACGGGTTCCTGTGGCTGCATACAAGTCACGAGAGAGCTGAGAAGCTGTAGCACTCCTGTTACTCCTCGCTATAATCGACAAATGGCGGTTTTCTTTGGCCGTCGTGGCTCTTGGACGACCTTACCCAGGCTTTCTCTCGATGGATCCGGTATCCTGGAACTGTTTCCATAAGTTACACGCGACGCTGGTCGTTAAATTGAACTCTCTACAAATCTGGACTTGAGATTGGCCTGCTTCTAGCCTCCCCACAATTCGCCACCTCATTCCATCATCTAAACGTTGGTGGTTACTCATTTTTACTGTTACAATGTGAAATTAACCGATTGCTGCAAAATAACACCAAGAAATTGGCCGAGGTGTGCTAGCGAACGAAATGCGTCTTAACTTACGCGCGCTTATAAAGCCTGTTTCTCTACTGGCTCCGCCTACACACACGTGTACGCTTACGTATTTGACGTACAAGATTTGCATTTTTGTCTAAAAGCAGTGGTTTTACATTCAGTTCAGTTCTTTTCATGAAATTCGATAAAATATGCAAATTCTCTTAATTTATTTCACCAGTGTATATAGAACTTGATCCGAGAGGTGGTACGGTAAATTTCATTCTCCAACAAAAAGACATGGTTAACAACATATTCGGGAGGAATATCTGGTCCACATCGCATTTCATTCGTCGGCGTGGGTGGGGGTCATCTCTATGTAGCATCGCATTCTATCGAGGAAGAATTTGTGGTATTTGCATTTTAATATGGACAAATATCTGATCAACATATCGGAATTGACTTGGGAAGAGTCTCGGGTTAGCACTGCATTTTATTCGAGAAGAATCTCTAGTTAGCATTGCGTTTCACTAGGGAAGAATCTCACGCCAGCATCGCGTTCTATTATGAAAGAATATCTGATCAATATCACATTTTATATCGAAGGATGTCTGGTCAACATCGCATTTTATATCGAAGGATATCTTTTCAACATCACATTTCATTGCAATAAGTCTTGGTACTTTCTGTTATATTCCCTTGGCTGTTCTTATCGTTCAAAAAAAAAGGTATTCCAATTATTAAATTAATTATTATTGTATTATTAATTCTGTGGTCAGATGGCAAAATGTCACAAGTCACTAAGTTCCCAAGAAATTGAGTAGTCTTCATTCTGGAGTCTCGTTCGTCAAAATTTTGGAAGATGACAAAATTTCGTCCATCTCTTTCGTTTTATGAGGAGCCAACGGAGGCAAATTGCGATAAGTCAAAAACCCACATCATCACATTTTTCCAAAGTCTTGTGTACAAAATTGCCCTCGTGAAATTTTGTAAAAGTGACTTATTACATTTTACCATTCTGAGCACGGAATTATGTATTGTATTATAATAAATAGGGATTATAATATATAAGTCAATTTTTCTCCTCCAAAACTTTTATATATGAGACTATCATCGAGCATACCTTCACATGTTTGAGTATTACAAGGAATAGTGGCTCTGTCAGCTCCTTCACAATTGGATCCTCCATTTTGAGGTTTGGGATTAGTACACGTGCGTACTATGTCTTGCTCTCCACCATCACAATGTTTCGAGCATTCAGTTTCACTCATTACACTCCATTCAGTCCATCCTCCATCAACTGGGCAATCGTCGAAAAGGGCAAAAAGAAATAAATTTTCATGAATGAAAAATTACAACTAGAAAATAATAGATTTGATTATCATTTCAGAACATTGCCATTGGGTTATTTTTTGTACCTTTTTCTTGACACGGAAACATTGGTAGTGTAACTATCAGCACAAACACGAGAGAACGAAACCTGAGGAAATATTCTGAATGCATGCCGATAATTGTCATTTACTGCAAATAAATTATTTCATCATTAATTTACCATTTATATATAAGTTCAAACTTATTCTATTTATAATATTATTTAAAAATATATATATATATATATATATAAAAGTTTTATTCAAAATAAATGTAGTTATATTAAATTCAAATTGTCACATAAAGAGACAAATAGCAAAAAAGTCGATTGCCTCCAGGCCGATTTTCTTTATCGTAGGTGATGGGGGGGGGGGAGAGGGGGTGTATTTTAAAACTTTTCAAACATATTATTTAAGTAACCAGAATCATATGTAAAAACTGTGTGGAATTTGTTTAACACTAGGTTTACCGACATTTCTTATATACCTATCTCTACTGACCCGGGTCAATTTGAACCATGAATAAAATCACACATTTTCTTTGAAAAAACAACTTAAAAAACACACACTCTATATACTGCTATATAAACGTACTATTATAAATGAAACTATGAAATATGTGCATCCGCACATAAAATTGATAATATTTAACACTATATTACATTGCATTTATTCCGCGCGTTTTACAGATGTACTTAATTTCGCTTACACATTTTTTTTTTTCCGCAGTCTTTTTACATTCCGTACAGGTGTTGGTTTTGTTTCTGCAGCAATAACCGATTTGGCAAGCCTTTCGTCCTTGTTTTTCCGATGCTTATCTCTTTTGTGCATCCGGGTCTTCCAACACAAATACTTAGCGCATAAACAGAGTCAATTTCCTGGCGTTAATGCTTATTTTACTAATGCGTCAAATTGACCCGCATTGGTAGAGATATGTAGAGATAGGGTACCTCACATATAGAGGGAACTTCAAAATTAGAAGACTTTCAAGAAGACGAATTTCGATGTATACTCATATCGTTGAATGAATAAAAGTCGGTACAAGTGGCAGAAAAAAAATCTAAACAGTTTCTATATATAATTTCACTCACAAAGTTCGAAATGGGTCAAAATGATCCGGCCGGTAAACCTAGTGTTAAGAAATCGAAAAAACAATGAAAAAGCTTCTCAACTGCCAGAAAAAAATTTTTACTGGCGTCCTCTGCTTGTTGACTTGAAACATTAATTTCTGAATTGATGCAAATTATAGGAATATTTTCTTCTTTTTTTTTGGAAAAATTTGAAAGAAAAGCAGTTTTGAGTTATTATTTTCAAAAAAAAATTTACAGTTGAATTTAATTATAGAGGAATTGGATACCGTTAAAAATCGGTTAATATATTTTTTAATTTTTATTTTGAGCAGTGGAAAAGTTTTGTTTCATTTCGAGTCAGTTTCAGTTTCGATTTTGTGCGCTCCTAAATAAATTAGTTTTGCTTTTCAGCGTCTCATCTATCATTTAATTTAAATACTACTTTCTAATTTTGCACGACTTAAATTTTGGTTTTATTTTTTCACATTCTGTCGTTTTTTCATATCCAAGGAATTGATTTCCCAATAATTTTTTGGAATAATTGATTATTTTGATTAGCTGCGCCCACTTATAAAATAATCGGGTACAGTGAAATATTGGTTTATACGATGTTTCTTCTGCTTTCATAAGTCTGAACAATTATTAAATAACAGTAAACAACTTTATGCCATTGTAACGTATGGTTGCCCATTGCACTGGATGATTTTCCAGAGATTTCCCACCATTTCTTTTTTTTTTTCGTGGACCCAGCTTATAACGTTCCCGCTTAGTACGAATTATTTTCATGGTCCCGATATTTATTTTACTAATACTCATCGAAATTTCCAGTTTAACCCTTTATTTGGCCATATTATAAGCAACATGGTTTTCTTATATTTTTCAGATAAACGCATTTTATATTTTGATCTCGTTTTTGCTCTGATGTTCTAAGCAATTCTAAAAATTAGATTTGTCAGCTGTTCAAAAAAGTTTCAATAACTACCAGCAGAGAGAGAGAGAATGACTCAAATGTGCATCACTTTTCCTGACAAGCCAAGCAAGAGAACGATTTTTTACCCTCGCATTTTGAAGGGAAATACCGTGTGTGGAAGAGACGTATTGTTGCGCATTCTTCAAAAATGATAGAAAAGTAAGTTGGCAAACAATAAATGTTATTCAAATCCATGTAAATCATATCAATACAGTATTCCCCCTGAGGTGAATCATCCCATATTTTTTTTAATGTTGACAATTTTTTTTTTTTTTGTCGTCATTTAGTACAATTCAGGGTACCTCATTTCTTAATGTATAGACCCGTCGAGAGTTTTCTCCTCTGGATATCACAATGCTTGCCAACTAAAGGTTGGTTTAGATCGTTTTACCGCTTACAACGTTTTTCATGATGGTTTTTTGAAAAACGTTATAAGCCGGATCGACTGTATTATTTTCTCGAGATTATCTTCCAGCTCGTGATTGTGAACTAATTCCGAATTGTAAATTTCTTTGAAAATACCATTTTAATCGGCGTGGACTTTCTATTTCTACAATTTTTCTGTACATATTTTCAATGTATTTTCTACACTTTTTTCTATTTCCACACCAGTAATTATAATCTATGATTGAAACACTAGAATAAGTGAGTGCAGTAAATTTTTAGCGAAATTTTAAACGCTTAATGTAGTAGCTTTTAGGTACTTTCCCTTTTTTCTATTAAGTATAAATGCCTTTTTTAATGCCTATTTTAGCCATTTTCACTACCTATTTTCCTGCCTATTTTGACCCTTTTTAGTGCCTAAACTTCCGGGATCTAATGATAAACATTGTTGGAAAAATCGGGAAGCTAACCATACCTAGAATTAAGACAACCATCTTTTTCATGGAAGTGTGTTATAAATTATTATTTTTTTTCTTTTGGGGGGGGGAATGATATTATGCTTTTATATTAGGTTGCTGTATTTTGATTACAGTTGACATCCATAATTTTATGGTCATGATTTTTTCAGCGTTGGGTAATTTGCCGGTTCTGACCCTTTTTTTGTATTTGTATGGAAATCCATTATATACCAATGTTTTATGTCAATTTTTTTTTTCTCAGAATTAAAAAAATATATTTTTTAGTGTCATTTCAATCCACGGTGGTTGTCAGATGAAGTTGATTTTCTATGGTTCCCAACTTCGAGGCGCGAATGCGAGCCGATCTCCTCGTTAATAAGTCTCGCCGAAGTGAGCAACAGGCCTGCAACGATATAATTACTCAATCATTGCACTTCACTCATAGTTAGAGAAATTTATGGCAGATGGCAGCACTACACACAGCAAGCATTACACAGAAACAAACTTCAAATAGGTTCACGACACATACACTCACATTTCAACATGTACCAGTTCCGCAGAGGAATGTGGACGAGGTGCATGTATGGTTTAGTAGTGTCATTTCAGTACAAAATACGTCTATATAAGTATAATCCTTTTTTCATTTCTTGAAAGCTGCTTAAATTTTACGAGGTGAGATATTTATAAAATCACACTAAATTGAGTGAGAGAGAGAGAGAGAGAGAATCGGAAATAAAATCCAAGGAAACAACTATACAACTTTGCTAAGAAAGATTTTATTGGTTTAGAGATCACTAAAATCATGGCAAACTATGCATTCTACCCGTAGTTAGCCATTTTAGCTAATTAAAAATCCACTATAATTAATTAAATTCTTAGTTGATGTATTGTTTCAATTAAAAATATGCTAACAAGCACCAATTTACGTATGTTTTTTTTATTTTAAAAGAAAATTCAATACCATTTTATGGGGGATAAAACCACGGAGTAATATATATTTAATATGACTAAGTTAATGGTAAACAAAATATTTGGATACTGGTTCTAAATTTATTTCTGAATTTTCATTTCAAAAAAATTTAATGTATATTTTAAGATTTTGTATGTTCGTGCGTGTCTGGAATATTCATATCTAGCGTCTTATATGTCACTTTCTGATTTTGCCTCTTACTCCCGCTCTGCCCCAGTGGTGTTTTCTGCAATATACTCGTATATTTCGCAACTTTTCCACGATTTCATCTGATGGAGAACCACGTCATATCCGTTCGAATTCTGCATTTGCTTTCCTCTTTTGAGGCCTACAGCGTTACTTTCTGTACTTTTCTCGCTGTGTTGCGCTTATAGTGTAGTATCGTACTCACTTCAAACTTTCATTCTAGCTCTTTTGGCTTCTCTTGGGGTTCTTAGATACAAATTTTCGGAATCGCATGCCAAGTATCTACATTATTCTTTATTTCTTATATACCCGTATATAATATTCTTCTCTCCTCCGTATAAGAAGATTTCTCGACAAAAAATTTGCATTTTTTTTTCTTTTTTTTTGTGCACTGTGCATTTTTATTCTGATATTCTTTCGTGACGGGATTTAAATTTGTTATGATCCTTAGATCTATTGATAATAGTGTTGAGCGATAGCTGGGGTTCATAACCTTCTCAGTCTGCGGGCCACATCCGCAGTATTTTTGCCACTCGCGGTCTGGAAACTTTTATATAGAAAGCGATCATATGACCCGCATTTTATGGTATGTTCCAGGAATTTCGGCCGTTCCTACTTCTTTCATAAATGTCCCGTTTTTCCCTTGTTTTCAACAAAGCTAAGTTAATTTTTTGAAATCAAGAATTAAGATCATTTACATGACTTTGAAATTATATTATGATAATTATTAGTCTAATTATCAAAAGTAATTATGTTCACATGAATTTATATTCATATCATCATATTTGTCCAGCAAATACTTTTTTTTTGGTAAATTTTATTTTATTTTTATTTATTTATTATATACAAACCTGTGCAAGGCCAGTAGGCTCTAACTCCACAGGTGCACTATTCAAACAATCAATAAAATTGGAAAGAGACGGCAGGGAACATCAGTACACATTCATACACACGAATATATACAAAGAGAAAAATGCATAAAAGATGACGCAAATAAAAAAAAAATAAATAAAAAAAAAAAAAATCCCCGAACACAAAACAACAATAAAATAAACATGTTTACACAATAAAATTCAATATATAAATCAGAATAAAATACATGTATATATATATATATATTTAAAAAAAACAAAGAAAAGTAAATAAAAAATCATCACATGTAATTCCAAAGTGAAATAATCAATAGAACTGATGGAAAAAAAAAAGTTATATAAATAAAACAAGCATATATGCACCAATAAAACCCGACATGAACTAAAATGCATAGCACATTAAAAATGTTGAAAGATCAGAAGCGTTGAGAGAGTGACAGAATCTGTGATATGTAGATGAACATACGAGATCTGGTGGTAATTTGTTCCATACTCTTCCAACTCGGCATCGGAAGTTATAAAATTTAGCATTGTTCCTGGCAGTTGGAATTTTTATTTGTAATGAATGTCTTCTCAGTGATGGTCTGGGATTGATTTCAAAAAATGGAGTTGACTGACCCGTATATACTAAGTTGTGTACAAGTTTGAAGCACAGCTTTAAGTCGGCTTCAAGGCGACGCCATTCTAAAGAGTGGACGCCGAGACATCTCAGCCTTTCCTCGTATGGGCGATGACGCAGACTGCAAAACTGTTTGGTAAATGACTTCTGGACCTTTTCGATGAATTTTATATCTTTCACTTTGTACGGAGACCATATTTGCGAACAATACTCCAGGATTGGGCGCATAAAAACGGTAAATGCGTGCATGAGTGTAGCGGTATCACATTTTCCATACGCCTTCCGTAGGACATAAGAAGCGCGTCTCGCTTTACACACTATATTCGAATAATGTAAGTCGAAATTTCTGGTATTGCAAATGGTGATCCCCAAGTCAGTGTAGGAAGTGAACCTCTGGAGCTCTTCGCCACCCATCGAGTAGCTTGGACTCATTCTGTATCCCCCTATGTGCATGACACCACTTTTGTTAACGGAAATTGGAAGACGATTGACCACAGTCCAGTTGTGGAGACGTTGGCAGGCAGAATTAAGCTCTGTGTGTTCAGACGTGGGAAAAAACAGTTTAACATCATCAGCAAATTGTACTAGTGGAATTGGATGAGTGTAAAAAGCAATGTCATACGTGAATAGTACAAACAACAGTGGACCCAACACAGAGCCCTGAACTACACCGCTAGATACGCATTTTTTCCCAGAGAGGCAATCTTCAACACGAACCTGAAAAGTTCTAGAGCCCAGATATGACTGCAGTATTCGGCACATCTTTTCTGGCACACCCAAGTTCAATAGCTTTGTGATTAGAAGAGAGCGGTCTATTTTATCGAATGCTTTGTGAAAATCAATAAACAATATATCAATTTCGGTTTTTTCTTCAACGGCATTTGTCCAATAGTCGTGCCAAATTAGTTGTTGGATTAATAGTGATCGACCAGGAACAAAACCAAATTGATTAGATGGTATAAACCCTGAATTGATAGCAAATGTAAGAAGTTTTTGGACCAGACATCTTTCGAATATTTTAGAAGAAATATCAGTCAATGATACCGGGCGATAGTTTTGAGGATCAGAACATTTGCCTTTATTTTTGAAAATAGGACGAACTATGGCATTCCTCCAGGAATTGGGTATCATACCAAAGTCATAAAAATACTGGAACACTGCACTCAAGAAATAAGATGCCTCGTCTCGTAAGGCCCTGTAGAAGCTACCGGGGATACCATCAGGCCCAGTAGAAGAGCGAGAAGGCAGTGCATCTATTAAAGAAGCGATACCTCTAGCATCAAACATATCGATGAATTGGGAATGGTCTTGCATAAGGCCGCCATCAAAATGAACTTGTGTCGCGAACGGTAACAAGTAAGCGTCTGAAAATATGTCCGCAAATATATCAGCCTTAGATTGACTGTCAGTAATTATAGCTCCATCTACAACAAGGGATGATATAGATGCAGCCGAACGTAGTTTCCGTCGAGCGTCTTTGTAGAAGGCAGTACGATTATTATTGCCACAAATCGAACGGAGGTGTGCACTCTCGCTTGATGCAACGTACGCATTGTATTCCTGAGCCATGGCACAATATATTCGTTTGTTTAGAACACTCGGATACCTCCTCAAATTGCGCCAAGCAATCAGTTTCCTCTTACCGATTAGTCGCAGTCTTTTATTTGCCACGTTGCTAAGTTTTAATGACATACGAGGAATATACCTCCAACAATTCAAAAAGAAAGTTTGAAATGCATCGAGGGGAGACATGCGCTTTTCCCGGATAGAACCAAAGAGATCATGTAGTAATAGAGAAAGAGAAATTTACGTTTTGACTTGTAACAACCATCATTTTCCCCAACTGGCGATTTTTTAACAATTTTAGCAATAGTTGACAACTTCACCTTGTATTGTCTTTAACAATTTCCTTGTCTGTAAATGACATCTTTACTTGCCTTTGAAAATTCCGGCTGTGACTGGCAATTTCACATGACTTAGAAAATTTTTTCGACTGCAACTGGCAATTTTATTTTACTTGCCTTTGTCAATTTGTTTTTCACTACCCTGTATATTTATGAAGGAAATATGGTCAGCCTAGGTATTTATCATGTTGTGTACATTGATACTTTTCTACCAGAATAACTTTCAAGGGCCGGATGGAACACCTTGACAGGTTGCATCTGTCCCGCGTGCCGGGAGATTTCGGGCATGTAAACATAATACCTGAACTCACACTTTCCAATGCAGACTCGGATACGAATGTTTTTACAGAAATTTACGACAAGAAATTTAAAAAGAAAAAGTATTTTTGATCACCCTGTACCATAAAAAGCTGAAAATGATTTGAAACTTCCAAAAAGTTCTTTTTCTTTGTTTTGTGCAACACTTTGATGCATTTTTGTGGAAACAGCATGTATATCCACAAAGACATAATTTTTTTTAAAATAAAAAGTTGAATTTTCACCGCGATTTAGTATTTAATGAGATATAAGTATTTTAGTAAACATATATTTTTAATCATGCATGAGCAGGAAATATCAATTTCATTTTTATATTGTTTAATTGTCGAATATACAGTGCAACTTATAAAAAAGCTTCAGTTGAATGTCGTGTCATGAAAATGCAAATAGGTTTCGGTGATAAAGTGAGCTGTAATGCCGTACAGTGACGACTGCCTGCCTTCAAAAGACGAATTTCACAAAAGTTTTCGCAATTTGTTCAAAAAAGTTTGTGATAATTGATTTTATTATTCTAAAATCCCCAAAACTGTTTCATTTTCATCTGAACAATAACTAGAGAAGCAAGGTTATTGCCACAATTAAGTAAAACAAATTTAATGCTCTTGGTCTGAAAATGAAATCTCTGTAATATCTGAGAATTGGTGTGTGTGTGTGTGTGTGTGTGTGTGTGTGTGTGTGTGTGTGTGTGTGTGTGTGTGTGTGTTGCTTTTTTCACTGCAAGAAAAACGTGATTTCTCCAGCATTTCCAAAAATATCCCCATGAAACTTTCCACTGCATTTTGAACAGCTCTAGCTGTACAATGGACTGAAAACTAATTGATATGTCTGAAACTTTTTGATTTACTGCATGATTTCGAGCGGAGAATATCAAGAATTTTTTTGACGTAAAATGTGTATTTTTTCACGTAAGCGATCATATCTCAAAAGCTTTCACAGTATTCTAAAACTTTTCGTTCATAGCACAGAACGATGTCAGAGCAATTTTCTGTGTGAAGAACATGATGCAAGCAGTAATGCAGTCGATTTTAATGCATAATGTCTAGCAAACGTACTGAAAATATTTTAATTTTACGTATAAAGTTGGCAATAAATTTTTCTCGTCAAAATATTCATGTAAAATAACATTTATTTTCTTAATTTTACATCATATTAAAACCAAAACCGCATTCGTTTAACCAAAATGAATATTTAAAAAGAGGCACCCGGTCACCTTAAAGCAGTGGTTCCCAACCTTTTCAGTCCGCGTACCCCCAACCCCGAATCCTCCAGACTCCCCCCCCCCACCCACAATCTGTTTCAACCATTACAGTTTTCGAAAAAATTCAAAATAGTTACATGCTGAATTAAATTAAAAATAAATTCATTACTTAGTTTTTTTTATTTATTTTTGAAGTAAGCAAACAAATAAACACAAAGATTGGGAAAAAAATTGATGTGATGTTTGAGATTGTATTGAATTACAAGGTTTTGAAAAATTAAGCTCAAATAAGGATAAATACAAACTCAAGTCCGGAGTTGCGTTCCATATGCTTCTATATTTATTTTTTATGTAAGTATACAAAGAAAACGCTTGTTCAATAAGGTCCGTGCTAACAAACGGCAACAAATACATTATGGCTTTTCTAGAAAGTTCAACGTATTCTCACCACGGCCAGCCCAAAAACTGACTAGGTTCGCCATTCCGCCATTGAAGAGGATCTTCAGAGGGGTACCCGATGCGAGCTCGAGCAATTTCTCTTTTTTCTGCACTCAACAATGAAGTCGGTTCAAAGTACTCGTGTTTGAAAGGATTAGATGTCCACCGCGATCACCCATTTCCGGCTCTGAAAAATATTTTTCAAACAAGGATTTTAATCCTTCCAAGTGGCCGACTGTTATATTTAGCCCAGCTTGTGGCAAGAAATCGTGAAGTATTTCAAACACTTCCTATAAAAAGGGCAACCTCGTGCCGAAGTTCGAACAGCAACGTCAGGACTTAACCCCGGGACAACCACCTAACTTCGGTGTGCAAAAGCAAAGCGTTGTGAAGGATGTTCATGTCTTAACACAACAATTTAAACAACCTGTAATTGGTAGGATTCACTTAGGGCACTTCGGAACAAACACAATATCCAACTACAAGATGCAACTGTGTAAGGCACCCAAGTTACAACACTTTAAACAACTACACAGGGGCAATAAACCTAACTGAATATTGTTTATCAACTAACCAATTAGGACTTTTTGCTGCGATTAATATTGATTAGAGAATTTTTTTGATGGTATTAATAATGCCGGATTAGAAAAGATGCCAACAGCAGCATAAATTTGATGGATCTTGATGAGTAATGTTGTTTCTCGATACAACGATAATTCTTCTAAAACGATATTTTAACTTGGTCCACAGAATATCATTATATCGAGGTTCACTAATAGTAAACGTATTTGGCAAGCGACTTAATGTGAAATTTAGTTTGTAACTCCTCGTGCTTTTCAAAGTTTAATTTCCAAAACACAAATTTCGTAAAAGTTTGATTGCATGAGTATTTCAACATCGTTTCATATGATTCATTAGCGAATTCCTTAATTTGTAATCTCACTAATTTCCGCGCTCGCGTTCATTTCTTTGAGATGTTGCGTGGATTATTTAGAACTCTGCTTAAACTGCTATTATTGTTTATAACTATAGAATGAGAGTGATTCCCAACATTTATATGCCCCACTCGAAACCTGGGTTCGTTCTCGAGGTTCATATGAGTTATTTCTTGAAAAGTATAAGGAAACGCGTGTGCGTTATCAATAGAATCGTAAATTCTATTCCTCTTAATTCTACTGAAATATATACATACAGTATACGTATGTATAAGAGAAGAGAGAGCCCGGAAACTTCTCGGGAAAACACGCGCGTGCCTGTGTTTACTCGAGAGTTTTCAACTTCGTTTTATTCGATTATCGCTGCCGGGATTTCTAGCTAGGACTTGGGAATATGCAAACCGTTATCCAGATGTTTGAAATCTAGAAATTTCCTGAAATTTCACGGCATTTCCTCCTTGGGGGGGAGAGAGGGGGGGTGGTTGAAAAGAGGATGGCTGTCACACCAATCTGGGAAAGCCTCCATTTTGGAAACGTGCTTTCATGCGAGAGTGGCTCGTTTTCATTCCTGATCTCAAGAGAAGCTATTCGTTGCATGCATTTTTATTACTATTCCGTTCTGCAGCAGGAGAAAGTTTCAAATTACGCGATGTGATGACTGTTAATCGGAATTCATTTTGCCGATTACGACCTTCAATTTTCCACGTTGACTATCATTGTATGAAATAATAATTTTGATATTAAATTTCTTCTACCCTGAACAGTGCTATTAAACTTCAACGTGCTCCCCATCATCATTTAAGTATTATTAGCGTAGTAGAGTGTGATCAACCATCTAAGTGTGATTACAATTTTTCTTTTGAGATGAAATTCTGTAAATGATGCATAGATGGCGTACGTGTACATAGAGGGTGAACGTGGCCTGTTTTGCCAGATGAAAGTGAATCATAGACGAGTCCAAATTGAACAAGAAACACAATCTACTTAGGGGCCCGTTCAAGTATTACGTCATCATCGATGGGGGGGGAAGGGGTTTCCGATTTGCTGACT
Source organism: Pholcus phalangioides (assembly GCF_987345545.1). Lineage (NCBI taxonomy): Eukaryota > Metazoa > Arthropoda > Arachnida > Araneae > Pholcidae > Pholcus > Pholcus phalangioides. The sequence goes on from NW_028301608.1 coordinate 23,038,710, forward strand.
TTTGATGACGAGGGGGGTTTGGATAATGCTTACGTCATCAACCACCCTTTATGGAAATATGAGTTGGATTCAGAGGGGCAGAGCTGATGACGAAATTTTTCTGACAAGGGGGGGGGGGAGGGAGTCAAAAATGGCTAAAAATTTGCTTACGTAATACCTGAACAGCCCCTTACCCTGTTCTATTCGAACCATTTTTGAGTTATGATTGATAATCAATTATATTAAAAAATGTTTCTGAAAGACCTACACGCAAACTATGCACATATTTGGAAGGATCAGAAAAAATACCATAAGGTGACACCAATTCCATCAAAATATCTGTATTCAATGGCGAGCTACAAGTGCTGAGACATTGGTGAAGTGGAAAAGAGAAGAGATTCTTCACTTAACTCATCTATTAACTCCTAAACTCACTAAAACTCTACGAAAGCCGCAGATATGGAATGGCCAGTTATCCTGGGGCAACTCCTCACGCTTATATAAGAAAAATCTTGCGTCAGAATCTCGTGCAACAGAAGTGAAACTTGCATATATATATAAAATTTGCAACTCATATTTTATTCAGTCTATCTCGGGTTTTTTGAGTTGTGAAATGATGAAAGTGTAAAAACATGATTTTGATGTCACCGATCAAATAAAATTAATTAAGGGAGGCCGGTGTCAAATATGGGGCCCCGAAATTATTGAAATTGTTCACTGTTTCTGAAATTATGTTTTTTATAAATACGCACATTTCCATCAATTCTAAAGCTACTTCTCTCATTGATTTTCGATTATATTCTATAGATTATGTACAAATAAATATATATATATGTTTATGATTATAATTAATTATATATAAAAATTATATATACATAATAAATAATTTGTTTTTCGTTTTTGGATTATATTAGATTAATTTATTCATTGATTTTTTTCAAAATATTAGTACATACTAAAATTCAAAATTCATGGAAAAACAAAGGAATTGATATTTATTACTTTCAACCAGTCAAAATTTTCATTAGTTCTTAATTAGTTAAAATTTTAGCCTCTTAAATTTATTTAAAATTTATTTCTTTATTTCAAATTAATTTAATTTTTATTTCGTTCGTTCACATTTCGTGTGGCCACAGTGTTTTGCCGATCGCGCTCACGACGATTGATACAACCGTCACACCAACCAGGCTGAAAGATTCAGATGATTTCATTTTACTCACTAACAGTGCGCTGAACCAAGTCCAGCCCAATAGAGAAACTACTCGGATCATAATACTTCCTCTGAGGCTTGCAGTTGGTCTGCAATAGAACATGTCACCTTGTTAAAAAAAGACTCGCCACAAAGAGCAACAGGTCTACAACGGTATAATTATTCAATCATTCCACTTCACTCATAGTTCGAAAAATATATGACAGATGGCAGCACGATAACAAGCATTACGCAGAAGCAAACTTCACGTTAGTTTCACAACACTGACACACATATTCCAACATGTACCAATGCGTTCGAAGTTCCACAGAGAAATATGGACGAGGTGGATGTGTGATTTAGTAGTAAGTCTGTAATAAACATAACACGAAACAGGCGTAACTCGATAACATAAATACGTTCGGGCCACACATACACTCTGAACACACATTCCGGCATGTGCCGATTCATTAGAAAAAATTCCATAGCGGAATGTAGACGAGGTATATGTACGGTTAAGAAGTAGTAATAGGTCGGCAATGTATCACGGAATACATTAATTCATTTATTTTCGGCTACTTGGTGTATATGGCTTGCCTTGACGAAGTACCAACGGAGTGCTAATCAAATATAGCGATTTTTTTTAACTTGAAAAATACCGTCAATACTGATTTATTTTCCTGCCTCATCCGTCAGCAGGTCTGAGAATTTTTTTTCTCCGGGTCAAGGAAAAATTGATCACTCATTTTCACCGATCCGAAGGTGTTAAAAAATTGAAGAACGCTAATTTTCTCACATAAAATTCACTCTCTATCTGTAAAGTACGCGTTCTCGATATACAAAGCTACAGTTTCCGATCAATCTCCTCAAAATTTCGCATGTATACCTAAACGGGACTGACATGATAGCCTATTTAACCCTTTCTGGGTTAAATGGTGCTAAACATGTGTGGGTGGTTGCTTATAGAATTTTTTTTTGTTGTTGACCTGAGTTCAGCCCTGACTCAAAGGCTTATGTAAGTTTTGAGTTCGAAATATGGTAAATATTAACATTGAACTGAACGCGAAGAGATTCTTCTCATAAAATAAATAATTGAAAACTTTAAAAATAATAGAAAAAAAAACAAAGATTTTCTGATACTTATGTTTCTAATGCATTTTTTGAACATCAAAAATGAAAAGGACATTTTAAAAGTTCCAAAAAAAGAAGTCTCGGGTCTGAAAGGGTTAGAGTTACATCTTGAAATCGAAATCTTATGCAATTCGAAATTAGTTGGAAAATAGTTAAATCATTGTTTTCACATTTTCTTACGAAACGAAACTAAAGCATTGTTCCTCATTTTACACGTCATCAAAAATCAAGTATATTGAGTAATGAGAAAGCAATATCAAGAAGCATTCGTTTTAAGAATACGTTTTAAACAAGAGAAAAATTGACACACATACTTAGTATCAAACGTCTATCCCTTCTCCTGCAGGCTGTGATATATGATGTGCGTGTTCCAGTATTTGTGCGCAGAGAAGGATCTCCGATGTGAACTTCATATTCGCTTCGATAGCTGTTTACAAGACGCTTTGTTTACTTTATTATTTGATTGCCATGGGAATCAACGAATACCACGAGAAATTGTGTGACATTGCAATCATCGCACATCGCCACTGAGCACGCATGTTTACAACAAATACGAATAGAAATTAGTTACAACGTGATCCTTCGCGTAGAAATAAAATTTCGTGAAGTGTTTTTCTCTTCAAATCTTTCAAGATATTCTATATTTCAGTGTTTTACCACCAAATTTATTTTTCACGGAATTTGAAATAGGGCCGCGAAAAAAGACCTTGAGCCTCGAACTCATCAAGATCTTCGGTTAACTACGTAGTTTTCTTTTTTTTCTTTTTTTTTTATGATGATACCCAATAGGAAATTAGACAGTTAACTCGTCACAAGACGAGAAGGGACTCCACTGCCCCGTCCGAAATATTGGAAAATGTCTGATATACATGGTGACACTATCGACCACGCATTAATTACACACATAATTCCTGGTGAAAAACTAATAAAGAAAAGTGTTTTCCATTTTAAGATCGGACAAATATTAAGGGAGTAATAACGTTTCCAAATTTTGTGACGTTTCAGTTTTCTAAGGCAGCGCACATAGTGGGAGGAAGAGGTACGCGGTACAAGAATTGCGACCAGGAAGAAAAAATCGCTTAGGCGTGGAGGAAGAGATGCTCACACATAGTAAAGGAGGAGGATAGAGGGAATAGCAAGGAGGGGTTCTGACATGTAAGGGCGTGATGATGATTATCCCTCCATATAAGTTCTTTTTTTAAAGAGGGAAAGAAAAAAAAAGGGAGGAAACGGACCAATCAGCAGATAGCGAAAATTAGCCCTAAGTTAGAAAATTGTCTGCAGAAAATGACCGTGGAGTGACTAGACTGATCAAATTATCAAACTTTTTGACAAATTAGGAAAAATCACGGAAGTTTTCAAATTTTTAAAAAATAGAGTTGCAAATGGCGATCAAATTTGGATAAGTCGTCAAAATAACCGCGCGGTAGTTGTGGTGTTCATTGTTCTATCACTTTGGTTTCCCCCCTCCCCTCCGCCGAAATGCCAGTTGTGTTCCTCCGAAATAAATTTCTGGCTACGATCCGCAATCATCGACAGGAGGGTAGAAATCGCATTCACTATCTACGTACCTATTTATGATGTTGCAAAATGAAAAAAAAAATCAAGCTCAAAATGCTATCAATTTTGTTATTAACCCGCTTACGATCACGAACGAAATATTTCCTTCAATCGCCAGTGGAATAAATTCAATCCAGTTTTTCCCGTGTTTTCTTTGCTCTCTCCTCACCACCGCAAAGCTTTATTATAACCATATAAGCCAGAGTTATTTCACTCGAAGGGTATTTCGAGCGAAATATAAATACAGTTGTACAGCGGTTTCAAAATGTCCGAAAAAATATCCTATGGAGGAATTTATCAAGTCTAAGAATACCGTTAAATCGAGAGGAGTTTGACATTAGACTCTATTCACATAACACTGTGGGCTCATTCTCAAAATACTTAAAATGACCGAAGTATCAACTTAGAGAAAATCCCTCGTCTATAGTTGCACTATACATGTGGCAACCAAATTATGAAAAAATAAAATTGATATTTCTTGCGCATGCGTGATCAGAAATTAGTTACTTTAAGGTGACCGCCTGCCTTCGAGTTGCTTCTTTTTAAAAAGCTCATTTTAGTTAAACGAATGTGGTTTTGGTTTTACTACGGTATAAAATAAAGAAAATAAATGTTATTTCATGAATATTTTGGCAAAAAAATTATATTGCAAACTGTATACGTAAAATTAAAATATTTTCAGTACGTTTGCTAGACATTATGCATTAAAATCTACTGCATTACTGCTTGCATCATGTTCTTCACACAGAAAATTGCTCTGACTTCGTTCTGTGCGATGAACGAAAAGTTTTAGAATACTGTGGGAACTTTTGAGATATGGGGATCACTTACGTGAAAAAATACACATTTTTCGTCAAAAAAACTCTTGATGTTCTCCGCTCGAAATCGTGCAGTAAATCAAAAAGTTTCAAACGTATCGCTTAGTTTTCAGTCCATTGCACAGCTAGAACTGGTTTTTTTTGTCTCCCTTTTTTTCTATAGTCCTGTTAGTAACATTCTTTTCCCCACATATAATGTTCTACGGTGAAAAGAGAAATCTATTGTATACTCTTTTTTATCTACTGATCAATTATATTGTTTTTCTATTTATTTTCTTTTTTTCCATTTTTTTTCTTTCCCCTTCTTCCTTTTTCTAGCATGTGGTTAGGTTAGGACAAGGTTACCAGATTTTTCGCCGATAGAGACATGCAAATTTGTGGTAAATTTGGATGTCAAGCCTGTATGTGAAGGGGGTTAACTTGGAAAATTGATAATTCCCCTTCATCATAAGGAGGAAAACGGGACGACAAAGACATTAAATATTTGCTCTGAGTGCGTGTGAGTTAATAAAAATATCATTTTTAGGACGAGACGATGTAAATGCGTGATGACGTGAGTGAACTAATAACTTAGATCATCATGAGGATAACGATATCGAACATTACTAAAATTAATAATCTAATTTCGGAAACTTCAGCTGTTCAAGTTATATATGTTACTGTAAAAATGTGATAATAGTAACAGGTTATTAGGCATGATCGCGTAGCATTTTGGTGAGTTTGATAAATTTCCCTAAATTTATTACTTTCACGAGTGATTATGCATAATACCCAAGTGTCACGTCGTTGATAAACGTGATAAATCGTACTGTATATATAATTCACACATGTATTACATCATTGTACTGAGATACAATCGTAAAATTTGTTATAACTATATCGGGTACAATAGTGAGAGTGTATATGTGTGCGCGTGTGAGATGAACACACATAGCGGAGTCCACTTACGTTCATCACACATGCATCATTTGGATTCTTTTTTTCACATTTTATCAAATTCATCGATTACACTATGGTATTACGCATAATCACAGATGAAGGCAATAAATTTCAAGTATTTATCAAATTTATAAACGACACTTGGTTATTATTCATAATCTCCAGTAAAACTGATAATTTTTTTATTACTTATCAAATTTACCAACGACACTTAGGTATTATGCATATTCACCGGTAAGAGTGACATATTTATCTAACTTGCCAAGACGATTGGAAAGTATTCATAATAATCGATTTATCACATTTACCGCGACATACAGGATCTTTATAATTAAAGTTCCACTTTGAAAAGGCAGAAGAAGGAAAACTACTAGACAAAATGTTTTCAAACTTGGTAATACTTTACTGGAGATCATGGAATTTAATTTTCCGCATAAAATGAAAAAAAAAAAAAAAATAGTTCAAAAACTCACCACCAGCGAGGAATGGCGCTGTATGCAATATTGTTAAACGAAATAAGACATGAAGACATCGGTTTAAAATGTTTTAATCGTTTCTAAAACGACACCGTAGGTGGGGTTTTAGAATTGAAAAATGCGATACATCGACATGTCCGTAACATTACTAACATTTTTCCCGATATGCTAAGAGCTACTGTTGAGAACGCAGTAGTGTGATTTAACTTGCCTTCACAAAATGGTGACGCCACATTGAACATGCTTTGCAACACGTTTTAGAAAGGATTAAAAACATTTTAAACCGATGTCTTCATGTCTTATTTCGTTTAACAATATTTCATACAGCGCCATTCCCCGCTGGTGGTGAGTTTTTTAACTTTTTTTTCGAGAAAAATTGAATCCCATGAACTCCTGCAAACTATTACCAAGTTTGATAGCATTTTATCCAGTAGTTTTCCTTTCATGACCATTTCAAAGTGGAACTCTAATTATAAAGACCCTGTATATCACACTATATAATTATGAAACTAGATTCATCATAAAAATAAAACTCATAGTGAGAAGAAATAATACTATTCATTTCCATTATCATCTCTTGTTCGAATTCACCGGCTTAATTTTTCTATGCGCGTTCTCCCGTATGAGAACTCTTATCTCATATTACCTTCGAAAATATAATCCTTTTAGTTTTGTTGTTGCAAAAAAGGAAGATTAATCTTGGCCCTTTCAGCACATTTCGTGCGATAGACTCAGTAATCTAATTTACTCGCGTTCTGTTCAGCAGAATAAATTGGTCTACTCTAGACAAAATAAATAGCTCTCTTAATTTGAAAGATATTTATTAACTCCACCGCGTAGAAAACGGGGAAGGGTTACGAGATATTAGATTAAGTCTGCGTGTTTTTAGTCAATATGGAGACTAACATGCAACGAAACTGACCGAAGCAACAAAAACGGAGAATATTCATCAATCAGACCCACAGGATCATCGCTCTTGTTATTCCAGTAGTAAGAAGAAGATTAAAAAAAAAAAGTTTCAAAGCTTTTTCGATATATTGCGTGTGTTAAGTTAAACACAAAAATAAATTCCACATTTCCTTGGGAAACTGGAACATACCATATGGTTAACGTTGAATGGAAATTGAAAACAATTTTTTTGACAGTAAAATAAATAAATTGAAAATGTTGCATAAATGTTTTTTTCGTGAAGGACTTCGTGCGCTGGAAATAGAAATTTTAACATTGTTATTGTAAATGCAGTCAGAAAATTTTATAACCCAAAAATATCAATATACAGGGTGCCCTGTAAGTGCTAGCACGGCTTTTATCTTATCGACCGTCCGTCGTAGAGGTGTGATTCCAGTTTAAAAAATGATCCACTGGCGTTCAAATTTTTCCTTGTACCAGTTTTGAGGGTAGGGTGAAAATACAGTGTGTAGCGAAATAAAAAATCTAAATGTTTTTGTATGGACACCCTGTGCCCAAAACCCCAATTAGAATGTTGGTGCCATGTCTCTCCTGATGCCAGCAAAAAAATTCCCAATTTCGAATAAATATTCGAATTCAAAAACTGAGGAAATCTGTGGAAGAGCAGCGTCACACAAATGCGGAAAAACAGTTTTACCCGCATTTAACGCTGTTCTGTTCCCCATTTTTCGAATTCGTATATCTCTGTGAATATTGCCCTTAGAAACATGGATTTTTTTTTCATCAGGAAAGCCAGAACAACTTTTTAACTCGAAGTTAGAGCATCGGGAAAACCGTATGAAAACTTCGATTTTTTTTATTTTGTGACACACTGTATTTTCACTCTCAAAACTGATACAGAGTAATTTTTGAAAGCCTTTTGAGCATTTTTGAAATTGGAATCATATCTCTACGTCGGACGGTTGATGAGATAAAGGACATGCTAGCACTTAAGGACACCCTGCATAGTTGGAGTTGTGCAAGTGGGTTCCGAATACTGTATAAATGATAAATTTATTTATAGAATTTTCTATTTTTTCAGTAGTATCGAATTTCTGTGTATTAATATTAATAGCAAAATAAATCGGGTAAATAAATCAACGTCGTTTTATTGAGTAGAGTCGTTCAACTCTAAATGCCTATTACCTTACAAAAAAAATCCAAATACAGTAGACGGTGCTTATTAAAATCATGAATAATGTCATAATTTGGGTATTATTATCACTTTCGCAAAGTACGGAATGGACCAATATCATGACATGGAGGAAAATTCATTCATAGTAACAAGACTTGGTTTTTTTTGCATATGTTTGCAACTTTGGTTTTTTTTGCACAGGTGGTCCGCAGGCAGACTTGATAAAATTATTCACCTGTTGTAACTGATATCAGTAATATCCATACGGTCAAATAAGATTATTATGCCTTCATACTTAGGTTCACCAAGTATGGAAACCCGCGTCGTCACCGATTAGTAAAAAACCCGAATTTCAACTATTTTAGGAAGCTAATCGGAAACACGCGTGCACTATAATCGCACCCTAATACTGGACACAAGTTGCCCGTCAAATTTTTTCAAACATTTTACTGGTCCTAGTTTTCAAAAAGGTTGAGGAACACTGTTAGACAACGTAGGAGATCAAAAAGCTCCCTGACTAAAATATCTGTACTGTATACTATCTTCATACTAGACAGTTTGCGTGATTTTATACTCATTTTATACTCACCGCAATTAAATTAGACATTATCAAATTTATCTTAAAATGTGTACAGTATTTTTATTCTTGTATTTCCTTTTCTGTAATAAATTTTTAAAAAGTGCAATACCATAAGTGTACGTTAGCGTGGGGAAAGGGGGGGGGGTTTGAGACGAGAGATTATGTTGTAATTTTGCAGTAAAAAAACGAAACACATACACACACACTGGGAAACGATAAAAAGAGGGACCTATCTTTGGACTTCTCATTAGGAGGCAAAAAAAAGAGGGACCTACCATTCCCGTTCCTTCCCCAGGATACCTTTGAATGCAGACCGTAGATCTAGATAATTTTACACTGAGAAACATTCCACTGATTATTTTTCACAATGCTTTGAATGTTTGAAACTTTCGAATTGATTTTTGATTTTTCCAATTTGCCTCAGTTAAAAGACCCACTTCTCTGAAGATCTATGGTGGCCCTCTCGAGTTTTCAGAGTCTTTGATCATCTTTTGAAGAAATATAAATAGTTTCACATTACATTAAACCTCTCGGTTACAGAAACCCTTGGGAACGAATATTTTGTCCCTCTAAGAGAGAGAGTCATACTGACATAATTTAAAAGAAATTGCCCATTAACGGGACGTGACCGCTAACGGGGGAGGGGGAAGTTATGGGAAGTTCCACTGTAGTATCCTTCGACATAACTGTATATAATTAAAATTTTCCTTGTACACAATTTTTCTGGCTTTGGAATTGGAATCAAATATGCAAAAGTTCATAAATTTATCGCTAGAGGGCGTTAAGATAGGTGTCACCTGATAAAGCATGTTTAGTTTACCGCGTTCAACCTTTGTCCGTTTCCGATCGAAAGATATTGTTATAATTCTCCCTGCATATTATCTATATCAAAACGGTAATTATTGCTTATTTTTTATAGCGTATATTACCTTAGGTAATATTACCTTTAATATTACCGTATATTACCTTAGGTAATATACGGTAATTGCATTGTTGGGAAAAAAATAGTTGTTGCACGTGGAAAATTTCGGAAGCCATTGTGTGCGTGTGTTATAATGTAAGCAAAAATAAGTTCAACACCATTTCAAAACAGTTGTAAGCTGACCTTGCTCAACGTCATCAAGAAAGCATTGTTGATAAATAATGTTTATTTACCAATACGGTTGCTAAGTAACAATGCTGTTAGTGGGAGAAAAAAGTACTTGGCAGGTAGCGCCTCCAGCGGAACATGAAACAAACTATCTCGTAAACAAAGCAAATATCTGTATAACGTTTTTCTTTTAAGGCAATGATTTCCAGGTGGTACGCCGCGACACATTCACCTGCCACATATACTGAACTTTGGTGATTTAACGTGCATCTTCCCCCCCCCCCACCCGCTAAAAAGATTACTGCTCTTTTGCCCTTTTAACCATTTACTCGTGGACCCCTTGCTAGAGCTGCCAACTAGGGTGGATCTTACCAAACCGCGGAGGACCTCAGCGAAAAAATTATCGTGAAATCCCTTCGCGAAGCAAGTAATTTTCTTCAAATCCCTCATGCGCACCACGGGCCACAGGGCAATGTGATATTCCGGGGCTCCTAAATAGCTGAAAAATTAATTATAATAAATTTTTATGCTTTTTCCTCTCGAAAATCGTAGCACCAGATATCATTATCACGAGACCACTTATACACTTGAGGCTCGGGTAGGCCCATGCGTTAAGACGACGTTGCATATAGTTACGGTATTCAATAAGCATTTGAATGGGTGAGACACGGCGAGGCCACTCTGTCACACACCGTTAAGGGTGGCTCCGAAGTAACCACAAGCTTTTCCTGTTTTCTATATTAAAACCGGCAGATGATGATCCCGGTGCCTGTGTGGTAAGATGCTTGTCAACCACCATGAAGGTTTCCGTCAGGTCCACGGGTTTAATCCTGAGGAAAGAACACAGAAAAAAAAGTTCTTTCCCGACAAACCTGAGGCGACCACCGATAAAAGTGCCTTCATTTCTGACTCCAACTTTACCGGTACTGAACTGCTGTTTGGCGTAATAGTAGGTGCAAATTCATTGTTTTTAGCTTCTTTGAAGCATTGAGAGCATGCTCCTCCAGGCTGGGATCTTAGTCGGACACTCAGATAGGCACGGATCCAGGGCGATTCGTCAGGAGTAGCAATTTATTGTGTAGTTTCTTTGGATCATCCCGTATTTTACGGGAAACTAATTTTTCTCACATTATTCGGTTATTGCAGAGGTGGATTCGGGGGCGTCGGAAGTGTTTCGAACCTGTGGCACCCACAGCAATAAAACGGCATATCTTGGAAAAGCAAGAAAGGAGGTGCACATTGAGATCAATTGGCCTAACAAAGAGCAGGGCCATGCGCTCAACTGTGGTGGGGGGGGGGGGACAGGCGGTTCTATACACCAACCACAGGAGTCGCAAATTTCACCATTCGACTTCTCTTTCAAATACAAATACAAATACAAATACAACACCACAACAGGCAAAATGCCCAACGAGGTGGCTGATAAAAAGATGCCCATAAAAATATGGTTGTCATATGTTTCAAAAATACAGCAACCCAATTAAAAATGCAATTAACACAAATTACAAACAATATATACACATGATAAAATATTATACAATGCCCATAAAGAATACTTATGGTTGTCTTATTCTAAGAATGGATAGCTTCCCGATTTACCCCAACATGTTTATCGTATTTCTTTTTAAACGTGTCAATTGTGTTACAATTTACTACCTCCGGGGGTAAGCTATTCCATTTATTAACAACCCTATTGGAGAAAAATTCCCTGCGACACCATAACCTTGCATTGTCCCTCACCAATCGAGACTGGTGTCCCCTTGTAAAAGCAGTCGATTGGCGGTGTACTAAAAGTTCATGGTCCATCCTATCCATCCCATTGAAAATTTTGAACACTTCGATCATATCTCCTCGACACCTGCGTTCATCCAATGTAAACATATTCAAAAAATGAAGTCTTTCTTCATAACTCAAGCCCTGTGTGCCAATAAGGACACGCGTAGCTCTTCTCTGCACCCCTTCAACCAAGTCTATGTCCCTCTGTAGGTATGGTCTCCAAAACCTTACAGCATACTCCAGTCCAGGACGAACTAAGCCTCGAAAAAGCGGAAGAATGACTTTAGGAGAACGCGAAGAGACCTTTTTGAAAATGAGACCAAGCATTCTATTCGATTTTTTGACAACCGCTGAACAGTGTTCAGAAAACTTAAGTCGCTCGTCAATGAGAATTCCCAAATCGGTGACTCTAGTTGCATCCGGGATAGTGACACCATTCAACTCGTAAGAGAACCGTGGGTTGTTCGAACCAAAATGAGCGACCATGCACTTATCTACGCTAAACGTCATGCTCCATTCATTTGCCCATGCTGCAATCTTGTTTAAGTTGGTCTGGAGCAACTCCCTATCGCTTTCATTCCCGATTACCCCCATTAGCTTCACATCATCTGCGAATTTGCTAGTAATTCCATCGATACCCTGATCGAGTTTATCGATAAAAAGTGAAAAAAGTATGGGGCCAAGGACACTTCCCTGAGGAACTCCACTTGTGACGTCTGTCCAACCAGAGAATTCCCCGTTCACCATAACTCGTTGCGACCTATCTCTTAACCACGATTCTATCCAATTCAGCAAGTTGCCCCCTATTCCAATCTCGTGTAAACGCTTCAAGAGTTTGCCATGTTGGACCAGATCGAATGCCTTCTGGAAATCAAGGTAAACCACGTCGACATTTTTGCTCTTACCCAAAGCCTTAGTCACGTAATCATAGAAGCAAAGGAGGTTAGTTACACATGACTTCCCCTTCCTGAACCCATGCTGATTATCCGACAATACATTATTCTCGTCTATCCACTTCACAAACTGCCTTTTGATGATAATTTCCAAAATTTTCGAGAGGGAGCTCGTCAAACTCACTGGACGATAATTAGACACCACTTCTCTACTACCCTTCTTAAATATAGGAACAACGTTAGCCAGTTTCCAATCTCTCGGGACGATACCCTCAGCAACACTACTCCTGTATATCTGTGCGACTGGCCCCAACAATTCATTAGCACCTTCCCTGAGAACCCTGGGATAGATATCATCTGGTCCTGGTGCTTTGCTTGCACATACATTTCTTAGAAGATTTAGGACCTCCACGTCTTCCACTTGAATATCGTTGAGCGTTTTATTACCCCATGCAACACCCGTATATCGAATATCATTATCTCCATTAAAAACCGACGCGAAAAAGTCATTGAAAGCACTACACATGCCTACATTGCTCTCTACTTTTGAGCCTCCTATCGAGAGGGGGCCAACTGTCCCCTTACATCCATTATTGACGTATCGAAAAAATGATTTTGGGTCAGAGCCAATGTTATCTGCCAACCTAGATTCAACTTGCTTTTTACTATCCCTTATCGCTTTCTTCAACAGTCTTCTTTTATCAGTAAACAATGATAGGTCACCTCGTCCACTTTTATACTCTCTGAATGCTCTTTTCTTTTCAAGATAAAGGTTCCGCACGCTATCCGTGAACCATAGAGGGTGTGATGTACAAACACGCTTTTTTCGAACAAAGGGTATGACGTCGTGCAAAACAGAGGACAGCTTCGTACTAAATTCTTCCCATTGACTTACCACCCCTACTGATTCCAACCGGTCTTTGAAAACTTCCGCTAACCTTCTTCGCAAAACATCAAAGTTAGTTCTCCGAAAACAAGGAACCAGTCTTTTGTTATCAACCTTACCCGAGGAAAAGTTACAGAGAAATCTGACGATACGATGATCACTGGAAGAAAACTCTTCCCCCACCGAAACATGTTCAACTAGATCCTCAGAACTAGTAAGAACTAAATCCAAATAGCAGTACCCCTTTGAAGCATTGAGAGCATGCTCCTCCAGGCTGGGATCTTAGTCGGACACTCAGATAGGCACGGATCCAGGGCGATTCGTCAGGAGTAGCAATTTATTGTGTAGTTTCTTTGGATCATCCCGTATTTTACGGGAAACTAATTTTTCTCACATTATTCGGTTATTGCAGAGGTGGATTCGGGGGCGTCGGAAGTGTTTCGAACCTGTGGCACCCACAGCAATAAAACGGCATATCTTGGAAAAGCAAGAAAGGAGGTGCACATTGAGATCAATTGGCCTAACAAAGAGCAGGGCCATGCGCTCAACTGTGGTGGGGGGGGGGGGACAGGCGGTTCTATACACCAACCACAGGAGTCGCAAATTTCACCATTCGACTTCTCTTTCAACATTACAAGGGGGCGCCAAAGCGCGCTGCATATGATTCAACTAGATGAGGATAACAATTTTAAATAAATTCAAGTTTTTCGAAAGTTTAATTCCTTTCTCACACATACAGATAACTCGCTCACATGGTATTCCATAAATTAGAAAATTCTTAAAAATTCTTTACGGAAAAAAATTTTTGAAACGTTTCTTCAATCTGTTCTGTGTCTGGAATGTTCATCAAGCTTCAGCCGGTGAATCGTGACTTGAGGTAAAAGCTCAACAATAGTGCTTTCCCCATCAATGGTCAACATCACCTTGAAAACCTTATATACGCACCACGGCCCCGAGCAGAGTTTTCTCCGAGATCCCTACTGAACTAGAAATTTTCTGCCTACCAAATTACACGGATACTCTCGGAAATTTTAACCAGATTTCATGCTCATGTGGCAGTGCCGGGGCAGGCCTATGCCCTACCTAGACAACACTGGTAAGAACCAGTAACAGGAAAATTCAGAAATGAGCTGTTAATCGTACAGCCTACATTTTATAGCACTCTGATTTGTATATTTCGAGCGATTCTTTTTTGTGCAGCGCCTTCTATCAACAGAAATTTTAATTTTTTTTTCGCTTTACCAAAAAAATCCCTTTTCGTAAGAATTATTTTTAACAACCACCACATTCAAATACCGATTCACTCAATTTTTATGAATTTTTAAACTATTTACGAATTTATGGGACACCCTGTATTATGAAATATTGCGATGACGTTTGCTACTACTACTTAGCCGAACCTGTACATACAATCTCTCTTGCAAGCATTCCTCCAGGGAAGTTTATAAGTAGAGGCCGAAGTTTACATTATAAGTAGAGTCCGGGAATTTAGGCACGACAAATATCGAAATAGGCAGGCAAAAAGGCAATGAAAATACCTAAAATTGGCACTAAAAAGTGTCATGATTTTTGGCAGGGAAAAAATAACTAAAAACAAAGGTATTAAGGTTCCAAAAACTAGTTGAAAAATTGGGTGCACTTAATTCGTCCATTGTTTTAATTATAGTTTATCATAACTGCATTATTACCTAAGTTAAACTGATTTCAAGACCAAAATAAAATATTAGTATATCCTCAGGATTAGACCAACTCCATGACCACCATTACCAGACGTGGAGCCGGTAGAGAAATGATCTGTGGGGCTCCTTCGAGTTGCGAATAATTCTCGTTCATTTGCAGTATTATTTGGAATAACCAATATCAGTTGAAACATGACTATCTTGTTTTTTTTAATTTAACTTTTTTTATGTTAAAAATATTACTATTTATTAGGGACTCCTTCAAGCGCGGGGCCCTGTGTGGTCGCATCTGTCACACACCCTCGAGGGCCACTTTGGTCAATTTAATCGAATACTAAATATGCATGTTAAACAGCCATGGTTTTTTGCAGTGCATTTATGGTAAAAAAAAATATAAAATCAAAACAACACGAGCCCCAGAGCCGTGTCTGCTCCTACACCGCCTTGAGTGAGCCATGACGTCAATTCTTGACCTCTTCGAACAATGATAATAATGAATACCGAGAGTTGGAAAAAATTTCAAATAAGACCAATGCTTTTGAAGTTTTCAATGCTCAAAATATCCAAGTTTTACAGATTATGGCCTCTGAAATTCACTAATAGATTTAAAACTACGTTAAAATAGACATTTATGGCACAAAAATTTAAAAAAAAAAAAAAAGGCATTTTTACCATAAAAGTTTGAAAATAAGCAAAAAAAGACATTTTGAGGACTGAACTTCCGGGCTCTAATTAGAAGTTTCAATATGTATGTCTTCAAATTTTGATGAAACATTTACAAATACAAAATACCACAACAGGCATACCGCACAACAAGGTGATTGGAAAAAAATGGCAAATGAAATTTTACCAATTTAAAACGACTGAAAATATATCTCGCACAAAATTCATTTTTTTAATTAAATTTATTTTTCAAATTAGCTCTACAAAAAAAAGAGAATATTTTCCTTTCTGTTAATTTGACACATAATTAATACATATTATCATGCTATTACAGCAATAACACAACCACATACATATAACTGAAACTATTTTTCACAATAACTTAAACATATAAAAATGGATATAAAATTCAAAAGAAGAAAATCAACAAAAAATTACCAACATTGTAAAAAATTGTACTGAAAATAAGCTGTTCTTAATGAATGAAACAGTGCAATATCACCAAATATAATACAGTCATATAGGTACAAAAACGTCGTGAATGTTAATACCTATGGGGCGAGTCAGAAGTCACTACATTTTTAAAAAATTCGGCAAAAATAAAAGCTAACAAATTGCCATACGAGTGTAGAGTTCGCACCAAAATTCATGTCATGAATTCTAATTTTTTTTAGGCACAAAAAGAAAAATTACTTCATATATTGTTGATAAATGAACTTCTGCTACTTAATCATAAACATCTCTCTGAGGAATTTCTAACAAATTACTTACAAATGGGAATGAAACGTGTCTGTGTATCTCATGCCTCCCACATCTTGAAGCAGAGAGAGCCCCTCTACAGTTAATTTATAGCATAAAAAACCAAAAATGATGACAATCACCCTGGGCCCTATCAGCCCCACCCTTGTAAGGCCCTAACATATTTATGTTGTGTTGCTCTTGTTTCGTGTTAGACTAGCGCTGCCATCTGTCTTCCATATTTTGGAATGTAGATAGCAAACTCCTTAATTTTCAAGTAATGGATAGATGTGACACTTGCTTTAATATTTACGAAATATGTATTGAAGTGAACATACTTCACATCAAACTTTACATCTTAAGGTTGGTATAACAAGATGTTTCACTTCGACGAAACACTATTTATATGGTTCACATAGATTTAAACAATTTAAAAATGTGTCATTAATTGTTTGCCAACTTACAATTCTACCATTGTCGAAGAATACATAGAAATATGTCTCCTCTACACATCTTATTTCCCTCCAAAATGCAAGTGTCAAAAAGTCACTCTTGCTTGGCTTGTCAAGAAATAGGAGAAGTATACTCTTAAGCCATTCTTTTGGTAATAATCATTGACAGCGCTCACAAGTACAAATCTAATGTTTAAGAGTTGCTCAGAAGCATCAATGCCGAAACGAGCTGAAAATATAATATGCCTTCATGTCAAAAATATAAGAAAATAATGTGCTTGAGAGCAGCACTGCCAAATGAAGGGTTAAAGTAACTGTTCAGAAGTCCATGAACATGAAATAGAACAAAAAGTTTAATTTCCTCGGACCAGACAGCTGTTTGGAAGGTAATTTCATCAGAAAATATTGATGCTTCTTATAGAAAAGAACATATCTATTAAAACTCGAACTGATTTTTGATTTGATTGCTGAAACTATAAAATTCTGCCCATGAATTTTTATGCAAACTGCATACTCATATGACAATTTGTTCAATTTTAATGCATTTTTGAGAAGTGTAGTGCTTTTTAGCTCCCGTAATACTTGATATAAACTTATACACTGACAATGAACAATCACAGTCTCAAAAGATCATTAAAATTTCAGTGAAATTGTGTCCATCACATTTTCTCATCTTGGTATCATTTATCAATATTCTTTCATGTTTTATGAATTTTGTTCTTAAAATGTATCGATTCTTAAATTTTACGACATGTGAAATTTAAAAAAATAATAAGATTACTTGTTATATTCCATTGTTATCATTTAATGATATTATATTTCATAATTATTACAAAATTATACATGATAAAACAAAAAATAATTTTTTTTTAGAATTCGTAAAATTTTGCTTCATTACAATCACCAATTTTATGTTTCCCATTTGAGCATTCAAGATACAAAACACATTCAATGTCACAAAACTATCATCCATTAAACTTAGATTTTCTATACATCTTCTGCCATTATTTAATAAAAACATCATTTAATATGATCATTTATTGCAAGGTTACTTTGAACAGGGTTAGGACATCTTTTAAATAAGCAAAAATAGATGGCACTGATATCAGATAAATATTTATCATTTTTAATTCATTTAGTTTCAAAATATATACTAAATATCTATAAATGATTCATTTCAAACATCTGAACAAATTCATAACAATATATTTTGAACATTCAATAACATGCATAGTCAAAGCACCATTATTCACCACACACAAGATCGTGAATGATATGTTCATTAATTCATATTTAGAGAATTTCACAAATGAAGGGAATGCTCCTATTTGGCTAAGTAGATGTGACAAAGGCTGCACACAGATATTAATACAGCATACGATTATTATTAGGCTGAAATCGATGCACACAGAAAAGCGAATTGAATGCTAAAGGCAACTTCCTAATATTGTTGATGGAAAAGGGTATGTGTGTGGACACACAGCGAAAAAAAAGCAGCTTTGATAAACTTCACATGAAACACTTGTTTCTTTTACATGAATGGGAAAATAAATTCTTCGATGTTAATAAAGCTAATTATTTTGCCAACCAACATCCTCACCTCATGTAAGTTTGAATTTCAAAATTAAATGAGTTCACACAGCATATATTAATATATATATATATTCACATTTTTTTTATTGCTACAGTGCAGTAGACTCTCTATATAATCCAGAATGTCCAGTAATCCAGCATTTTTTGACAGGCTTCATGAGAGTATAGAATGCCAAAAGATATCATTTCATTGCATATCTGTGAGCAGAATTTTGTTATTTAGATGGGGGTTTTTTTTCCAACTACCTTCTGAGGCTGAACAAATCTATTGCCAGGCGCATGTAAAAATTTCAACCAGGCATGTATTTTTCCTAACTACCATGCCAGACGCAGGCATATAAAAAACAAAAATTTAACTGAGTTCATTTTTTTCATCAACGATTATGCAAATGTTCCTACACCTGTGCATTAAATTTCACAGAAAGGTGTTCTTAGGCAGCAATAATGCCACATGTATAATCAATGTATTTTGAACTATTTATACGGGCCCCCATACGATCATGGGCCCTTAGAGGTTGGTGCACTAACACCACAGTGTGTGGAGGGGGGACTTGCAGTAGTAAGGTTTTTCCTATGGTCATATATCAGGAAAGATTCTGACCGGAAAAAATTAGGTATCGAAATTGATAAACCTCTGTGAACATCCTTTGCTATAGTAGGCGAGTATGTTATCAATCTGGGCTACTGCGCCTTATGGGGCCCCATAGGCGCTCTCTTCTTTTCATAACCTGATCATGGCTGGCCGCTGTCTCAATAAAAATATATTAGCAGGTGGTCGAAGAGGACCTGGGCCATGCTGGAAAATGTGTATGTGTTGTGAACTTAAAATGAAGTTTGTTTCTGTGCAATTCTTGTTGTAGTGCTACCATCAATTTTTCAAACTATGAGCGAAATGAGCCCATAGACTGCAATCTTGAGTGGATCTTTTACTATATTTCTCTCTCTATATTCTGCTATAATTCAAGTCACAATAAATACATAGATAAAAATAATAATGGGATTCACCTTAGGCTGCAGTGTGCTGCTGCTTCCTAGCAGACAAGCATACAACAACTTGCCAACTTCTTTTTTGATGCCAAAAGCGTAGAAAATTATAATCAGTGGTTTGACTAATTTCAGATTTTTAATTAGCGATCACATTTCTCTTAAATTTTTATATTTCTTCCAAAATTTTGATTTTTTTAATTTTTGTATCACTTATAATCATTTGGTTTTTTTTAAATAAATCTAGTGATATTTTTCTGGCATGCAAAATATTGATTTGAGTATCTATTATTCTAAATTACAAGTCAATCAGCCCTGCTACCTTCCAGTAATCAGGCAATTCCTGTAATTTGCCATACCCTGGTTTTATACGTGTCGAAAGTCTACTGTACTGTTGTTGTCTACTAATGTTTTCTTTCTTATGAACTGGTAGTTCTAAATCTGCATTCCTGTTTGTTCGTTGTTCATGTTCAAAACTTATCTTTATCAAAGGTGATTCGATAGTCACACTGGAATTTCCAAATATAAAGATTCCAACTTTAATCTCATAATTTATAAAAGGGAGGGATTTTTTCCCCCATTAAGCTAAATAAATTTATGGCTTAAAGGCATTTTCAGATTTCTCCCAAAGAGTGTGTTTTTTGGGAAAGAACATTCATCAAAACAAAAATTGAACCTTGCAATGGATCCAAACAAAAAATATTTAAAAAATAATAAATTTTCACACCATAACATTGTACCATGTTCCAAAGTAAGCCTGATAACACATTTAAAAAAATTCAAGAATTTTGTACTTCATAGAAAAGTTTTCACTATTTTGTTCCCGAATCAATTTTTTTTTAAATCACAAAAGAAGACTCGTTTCAATAGAAATATTACTTGTATAAATTTCCTATTATTCAATAATGATCTAATTAAGACTTTTTACCTACCAAGAATTCAAATTTTATAAAAGTCAAAAAAATTAGCATTACAAAATTGTTCTAAAAGCATTATAAGCATAGAATAACTTGAAGGAAAAAAATATTTTTGTGCACTCCACTCAAACACAGCATTCATTTTCTCTACAAACTAATCAACAATACAAAAAAAACAAAGATGGATAAAAATGTTCATAAGATAGAAATAAACAAATTAAAAATATGGTAATTTAAACTTTGTATGTATTGCATTTAGAACAATGCTGGCAACGACAGGGTTCCCGGTAGATTAATGATAAAAATCCAAAAATGCTGTATAATTTAAAAAAATGATTTTTAACTTTTATTTCATATACTCATATATATCATGTATATATTTTCTCTTCTTATTTAAATTTTTTTCATTATTACAAATGACAATTTTAAATCAATTTCCACCACCCTATCTGTTAAACCAATGTTTTGGCTATCCAAGACTACAGCCATCTCTTGACACAAGTTTATATTTAGCAGTACAATACCATCAAAGCATTACCCATTTCTACCCACAAGTGTAATAATTTTTAAATTTGTGAGTGTTGTTCCCTTCCCACTGAGTACATATTATAAGTGTTAAAGTTAAAGGGACAAAGGAAAATATTTGTCAAATTTCCACGTTTTAAAATGTTTTGTTCATTTTTGGATCATTTGATTTTTTTTTTTTTTTGTCACAAAAAACAATCATTTCTGCACATGAGGACTGACCGAGATCTACAGTTTATTGCCGATTTCAAACACAACAGCATTCAACACACACACATTTTCTTTCCTTCCATATACCTCACAGTGAGATAGGGGTGCTAGCTAACTCTCATGTGGGGGACGGTGATAGCAATGTATTCTGTGTGGTTATCTTGCCACCATTTATGTTGTACTTGTATGTCAGAAAAGATTCTGAAAAGGATGAATCGGGTATCAAACTCAACTCTGAGCATCCTATGATACAGTAGGCGAGTATCTTATCGAGCTGGGCTACCGTGCTCTCGTTTTCCATGCTGCTGGCATGACAACTGGTTCACAGAGCAAGAGAGAGAGTATATACTGCTTCTTCAATTAAAAAATTTCAAGTTTTCTTATCGAGTCATGAAGATACGGGCCCATTACCAAATTTAGAGAGAGGATGCAAATTGGTTAAATCACTTCTAATGTAACCAATTACACACAGACAAACATAAGTATTCTTTATGGGCATTGTATAATATTTTGCCATGTATATATATTTGTTTATAATTTTTGTTAATTGCATTTTTGGTTGGGTTGCTGTATTTTGGGTAAGTATATGACATCCATATTTTTATGGGCATCTTTTTCTCAGCCACCTCATTGGGCATTTTGATTGTTGTGGCGCTGTATTTGTATTTGTAATTAATTTTTCTTCTCAAGTATAAAGGAAGTTATAGTATCAGGAAAATTCAAAAAAAAAGCTCTAGTCACACTCGGGAGGAAGAGGCAATTCATACTTTTGCAAGAAGTTGTGAATTGTAAGTATACATGGAAATGAGCAAATCATACAGCTCTTGGCAAGTTCCAAGGCAGTAAGGTATTCAAAACAGTTCTTCATTCCATCTCTCTGGCAGATTCTAACGAGATTGGTTTTAGAATCAATTAATTCAAATTTTTTTCAAGTAAATTGTACACATTTTATATCAATTTTTTTACAGATGTGAATTTCCAGTAATCCGAGATGGTCTCTTCCCCCATTCACCTTGGATATTGGCGATCCTACTGGGCCATGTATAAATTCCTCATGAAATTTACATAAAGATAGTTCAACTCTTCATTATAGCAACAGTAGGAAGGATTCAGTAGAATTTTGTCATTACAACCAACATTAATGTTTTCAAGACCTTGTAAATGTAAAAAATGTAGCGAGATCAAATACAGGAAGTTTAAATTTCATTATGATTGTATATTGATCATATTTTATCAAGGAAGCATGGGAAATTGGGATAAAAATTGCTGGACATTATTCGTAAAATTTTTTGGCATTCAGCATGAAATAAAGTGCAAAAGCAAGTATACAGTGAATTAAAATACATTTATAAAAAGATAAGGCTGAAAATGATGCATATGTGTGATGAATACATAGTCATGTGCATAGATGCCAGAACCTGGGAGGAGGGAGGGTCTAAGGCTATTGAGTCCCCTCTCCCAATAAATTTTGTGAGGTCCCCCCCACCCCCATTTTGGTGCCTCTGTGATCACACATATGCATTATAAAATAATTTCTAAGTTATTCAAATTATCTTCATCCACCAATTTTGGTAGAATTATAAATTAAAATACGCTAATAAATGGAGGGAAAATAGAACATTTTTATACAAAAAATCGAGAAGGGCCAAATTACAACATACAGAGATGCCCCATTTTACTGGTCATATCAAGAGTAAGTCATAGCGTCAAACATGTAACAAATCTTATCTCCATTGTTAGGTATCAATAGAATACCAGTGATGAGCTTTAATTCCAAAAAATTTTTGTGAAAATGCCATAAAAACAGAAGCAAAAGCAACAAAAAAAGTGCTGTTTTATCTAAGATCCTTGCTTTTTTTTATTGGCATTATAAGCAAGGTTCGTTAACATTGTTCTCTAAGGGAATTAGTTAGGACCACACAATGACTACAATTATTGCAACTGAGGCACAGGCGGAGATAGACGTGAAAGGATGCGGGGGAGGGGGACATGATGATGAAAGCTGGAGGAGGGGGATGATGTGGATTTGTACATATATATGGGTGGGCAAAGTCTGTAGAAACTTTAAAAATGAATAGAAACCAGAAAAATAACCAAAATAAAAAAAATAGTTTACAGGGTTAGCATCGCTCACAGGAATGTTTTTAAGACGGAAAAAATAGCAAAGAACAGCCGATAGGTGGCGCTGGTATGATCTACTTCAGTGGAAATATGGAAATGAGACGGTTATAAGAACTTGTACTCCAAATCCACAACCAGTTCACCATTGTAACCGTGAATGTAGACCTGCTGCACTCTGCCATTACTGGATTTGTGACTCGACTGCAATGTGTTATCCCATGTGGTGGTGGTCATGAGGAACAAATGCTGCTGTAACAAACGATTTGGAGGCATTTTGTTCATTATTTGCTTATCTTTTATTTTACTTGTGTACGTCATCGCCACCTATCAGCTGTTTTTTTTTTCCTGCCTTAAAAAATACCTATGACCTAGTGATGCTAATCCTGCACAAGCCATTTTTTATTTCGGTTATTTTTCCAGTTTCATTAATTTTTAAAGTTTCTACAGACTTTTTGCCCACCCTGTATATATGAATATACATTATATAATTTGGCTCCGCCATTGATACTGTGCAGCACTCCTTCCCCCCCCCTATTTCTGCTCATGAACTGAGGTTGTAAATTCAACCAAGTTTGGCTGCACATTAGAAAACTTTGAAAAAAAAATTGTGATTCTTAATTTTTTCACTTGAAAAAACTCATGTAATCCCTTAATTTTAAGATTGTAATCATCTATTATAACTTAATAGCAAAAACAACATAAATATGAAGAAAGCATGATTTGAAACAAAATTTAATAAAGGATAAAACAAAATTTAATAAAGGATAAAACAAATATAACAAAAACATAAAACAATTAACTTATGTTTAAGAACGACTAGTGTATTTCAGACTTGGTAAGAAAAATAGAGAAAACCTGCACATCAAGCTACACAAAACAATTCAACAAGTGTTAATACTGCGCATAATAATACGGATAAAACATTCAGCCAAAAATATATGTATACAAGATAGATCGCTATTTTCATTAACTCCCAATATTTCACAGGTGCAACACTGTAAAAATAATCTAAAAATTTGCTGAAAACAATGCTAAAAAATCTTAGGTGGCACATATATACACACAAACACACATTCACATTCAGGTGCTCTGAAAAAAGATTTTCAAGATGACTGGCATATGAAAATCATTGAATATCGACTTTATGCAGGCAATGATTCTTTAAAGATGGGAAAATACTCATCATAGAAATAGTTAAACATTGACAATAATTCAACAAAAACTTTACAAAAACTTTGTAACATGTACCAAGCCTAGATATATTTCAGTAACAGAATGAAAAACATTCATGATATTTTCAAATGAAAATTTTAAATGTTTTAAGATCTGAAATCACAGGTTAAATTCCCAATTCAGTGGAATCAAGATAGGGCTTAGTCTTAAAATATCCCAATTACGAATACATTAGAAAATTAATAAAAAAACAAACAAGTTGTAAAAAATACTTTGGTGGTCAGTAAATCATCACAATATTAGACATAAGCACATATTTTTCCTATGTATAATGCAAAATATACATATAAATAATCAAAATCAATCATTTTCATTGCCAGTTATAAAATTTTTTCAATATTGTACATGAAATTTGCAATTTAAAAATTAGAAATACATAATGTATGTTACAATGTGACATAGCATCATCTTTCTTTCTCACACTTCAACATACAAAAGTACGGACAGAACTTGAAATGGAGAAAAATTGAGTTCCAAGTTATTACCTTTCCATTTGACTTTTTGCCCTGGAAGCTCAACTACATCTTCGAGTCCATTACAGAGAACTGCCTTATTTATGGGAAGACAACTTCTTAATACGACATGGACACGACCACCATAAGATTCATACATACGAACGACAAGACAGTCATCTCGATCTTCTGCCTTCTTCACTGCATCTATGATTATGGCCGGATCACTTACCTAAATTCAAAATAAAAGAATACAACTATTATTGGTTGGAAAATTTTCAACAAAGTTTTAAGAAAAACTTTGACATCCTTGAATGACTTATTTCTCTATCAAAATGTTTACTGTCAAAAATGTTACCTGAAACCAGCTCAGGGACTCGTGCATTTCTAAGGGTAAAACTCTGTGGGCATTTGTCACATAATGACTGGCACCAGGCTTTGCAAGATGGCTTGTTGGAAACATGTGAAGAGGGCAGTTTAGCTGATATGCTTGTTGAACAACCCCTACTTGTTGAAAGGTCTCTGAAATGTTTCAAAGTTCACAAATTATAACTAATATTAACACATACAATCATAATCTATTTTTAGCTGTCAGAGAGATGGTGAGAGAGAACCTTAAAATAAAGACTTTACTAAATGAGAACATCTGGTAAATAACCCTGACTCATGCCAAAAACAATTTTTTAACTTAAAAAGCCTCCTATATTAAGCATCCACATCTGGAAACACAGCAATTCATAAAAATGTTATGTCTGTTATTACTGAGAGTGAACATCTCTTACACAGTATGGAAAAAATCCATTTCTTTAATGAAGTGTGGTAATACAGGACAAGTAACAAGACAGAGATTTAAGTATCAAAAACCTGACTGTTATGGATAGAACCTCTCACAACCCTGGACTAATTGGCGTTATATATATATATATATATATATCTTGATTTACTGCTACTTAGAGGTGTCTTTGATTAAAACAAATGTAATCTTTGCAGAGCTCTGAGCCAGTGAAGAAAAAGCTAGAAGGCAAGTAAAAAAAGTGAAAGGAAATGAGCCATATCTGTATTATAATATTAGTTGCACAAATGATTTGTGATGATTATCTGAGGTCTATCTTGATGGAAATGATTAACATTATGGAACAGTGATGGTGTATTTCTTTTCATGCATTTGACTCATTTCTAATGACTTTTCCTTTTAGTGACAGATTAAGTCAATGTTGTGAATTCTACCCCAATTGGCATTTAAAAAAAGAAATATGATGTTTATAATCGGATGAATGAAGAAGCTATAAATACAAGACCAAAACATGCAATGAGGTGGCTGAAAAAAATTATGCCCATTAAAAATCTGGATATCAAATATAACCAAAATATAACAACCCAATATAAAAGCAAGCATACATCACAAAAAAAAATTTAATATATAATACACTGCCCATAAAAGATTATGATTGTCTTATCTAAATATATGGATAGCTTCTTGATTTATCCCACTAGGTTTATCATACTTCTTTTTAGATATATCAATTGTGTTCGAATTCATGACCCCCACAGAGACAAGCTATTCCATTTTTTGACAACCCTTATTAGAGGAAAATTCCTTGCGACATTACAAC
This sequence comes from Pholcus phalangioides, assembly GCF_987345545.1. Lineage (NCBI taxonomy): Eukaryota > Metazoa > Arthropoda > Arachnida > Araneae > Pholcidae > Pholcus > Pholcus phalangioides. The sequence continues at coordinate 23,065,290 of NW_028301608.1, forward strand.
TTGGAATTGTCTCTTACTAAACAATACTGGTGTCACCTTGTAGTGGGCAGCGTATTTGATTCTATAATAATCATTAGTTTTTTATTAGTTTTATTTTAGTATGTATTAGTTTTTTTGTGATAATTGCTCTTATTGCGGGTCGCTGTATTTTAATTATATTTGGCATCCCTATTTTTTAAGAACATTTTTTTTTTCAGCCACCTCGTTGTACATTTTACCTGTTGTAGCGTTTGTATTGGTATAGGAAGAACCCCACCATTCGTTTTTTCCTTATTACCAAGGACTGTAAGACTCAAAGCGCACTATATTGGATCATACATAATCCTCATGTTTGTTAACCAATAACAGAAAACATCTGAAAATAATTTCTAGAATCTCCTGACCATAGAATAATTGTTCATTATTGCTAACATGAGAAAAATTATACACTTGAGCCAGAGGAAAACTTTTGTTGCAGAGACCTTTGAATTTTTTTTTTCCTTTTGAATGAACTTGATGATGAAACAATAAATTTTTTCAACAGATCAAAAATAGAGTAACATAGGTGGACAGAATCACCCTCTCATTCAGCTGATAATAAATATTAGAAAAAGTAAAACAAAAAACAAGTGAAATTAAATTAATTTAGTCAATCATTAGACTATCCAGACTATATTAATGAAAAATTGTCATACTTGTGTGTGGCATGATGGCATAGTTGATAATATGTTCACCCATGTCAGCAGTTGGGTCTGGTGACTTTGACGACCTTAACATCGAAAGTTGAATAGTATTACCTCGAATCGAATGTCCATATTTGCTGGTATTCAGGAGAGCGACGCCCCAATCATATTCAGATAAGTCAACCCACTTATGTGCATATACCTGTCATGAAAACAAAAAACGACCTTAATGCAAGATCACTTATTGGGGGCCATTCAAGTATTACGTAAGCAAATTTTTAGCCGTTTATGACCCCCTTCCTCCTTGTCAGCAAAATTTCGTCATCAGCTCTGCCCTTCTGAATCCTAACTCATATTTTATTTTCATAACGGGTGGTTGATGACGTAAGCAAAATTCAACCCCCCTTCCCCCCTTGTCATCAAAAGTCAGCAAATCGGAACCCCCCCCCCTTCGATGATGACGTAATGACCCCTCAGGAATCTTGTATTGTTAGTGGAGAAGACATCTTTATCTACATGTATGTCGCCATCAGTGGCCTATGTCATTTATCAGTTATTAGTTGATTGCTACCGCTGTCCATGTATGGAACCATTCAATATATATGTGCTCCAAGGAAGGAATATTCTATCCGTTTCCATAGCTTAGTGGTAGAGCACTAGTCTATTAAATGAGAGACCTGGGTTCGAGTCCCCATGGAGGAAGAGATGAGTTTTCTTCCTAAAATCATCATCGCCAAATGTAACCAGTCTATTTAGAAATATTGTATTAACAAGTGGAGAGGACATCTCTCTCAATGATATCAATCTCTTTTCTCAGTTTTCTTGTGAAGACAAAGGCATAAGTGTTCTGAAACTTTGATGTAAACAATAACAAGAACACCCACAACATTTTCAGTGCTTGCGGAAATAACTTTAAAGTGTCATGAATCTAGTAGAGTAAAATGACAAATCTCATTTATTTTCGTCAGTCTGAAAAAGTTAGAAGTGTTTTGTTTTAATCTTGATGTTTTCCAAAATTTACAATTCGCAACACAAACACTCTTAATTTCATTCTATTGTGGGACTTGTAATGCATATAATGAAAGAAATATTTTTCGTACCTCATATTTTGCCCAGTCCCATGAAGTATTGCAATGTGTAGGTCGTTGTATGTGACCATATTGTATCTCATAAGTTGCTTGCGGGGACAGCACTGTGACAGGGAATTCTACCTAATAAAAATAATTCAAAGCTATCAACTTCGTGAAAAAACAATTTCAAATATTTTTTTCAGTTTACACTCTTAACTTGTGGGTATAAAATAAGGAAAATCTTTTTACCTTCAAAAATTTATGGTTTTCTTTCCAATTGATAACAGTCTCAAACAACAAATAAGGGTGGACAGCATCAATAACAATCTTCTGAAAAACTTCACTGTGTTCTTCAATTTTCACTCGATATGTAAGAGAAGCTCGAAGGGGTCCCTGTTCAACTATTTTCACAGCATCTATCAACTGCAAACAAAAAAACTTTTCATCCTTATGCCAAATCATTTTTCTGTGCACATAAATGTCATGATCTAAACCTAAAATCAAACCCTCCATTGATATGACTTTTTTCTATCAATGTAATGTCATTAGTTTTTATGATGATATATTAGAGCCATTTTGTATATAATCAGAAAAAATATATTTCTTTAAAATTTTCATTAACTTGTTTGTTTTAATGACATTTATGGACACTTCTGCATTTATACATTGATTTAAATTATCATTTTCACATAAAAAAATCCAATAATCAAGATCAATTTTTTGCCAAGAAGAAATTTTTTTTTAAATCTATAATCACAACACTACTTAAGCTGGGGGGAAAATTCAATGTGTTTACAAAGATGGTCTCTAATAGAACATCTAAAACCCTAATGCTACTTTCATGTGCTATTGATTCATCCATACGGAGGATTTCCCATACGAAAGATCCCCCACACGGAGATAATTGTTTTCTCCTTCACACAAGATGTGACAGTCACCACTCTCAGTCTGCAGTCTGCTGTTTTGTGTGGGAAATATGGGCTGAAATCAAATTAGCTTTATTACAGAGTGGCTTTGTACGGCTGAATGTCCGTAGCATGTGAAAGCATACATTTGTTCACGTACGCCACTGTGCTCTTTGAAACAGCATGGCAACCATTTGTTGTAGAAGAAGTGGACAGCAGTGCGAGGGTGGCTTCACCATACGGTGAAAGCTTTCACCCAACTGCTCATGCCACCAATGGAGTGTCTCCACACGGCAAATGAATCTGTAGCATGTGAAAGGAGCACAAGAAGTATTTTTAGCAACAAAAAGTTTAATTTTTTATGCACTGAAAATTGGCAAATACTAACCTCTTTTACGGCATCACGTTTTGTCTCCATGTAGTAGTCCATAACATCCCATGCATCCCAATATAGAGGAATGTCATCAAATATGACAAATTTGTTTCCAACAGATCCGCTAGATATGGCTTCCTTGTGACTCTCCAAATGAATAAGGGATTGGATACATCCAGATGTATTGATGACAGCCTCTATAAATTGGTTTTTTAGCAAGAAGTTTCCATCTTTCTTTTTCTCTGAGAAAGAGGGGGGGGGGGGGAATAAGCAACCAAAATTAAATACATCATAATAGCATTTGATACAAAAATATGCTTGAAATTTATTTTTATTGTCCTCTATTATATTGCCATGACTTTGTTTGCATGTCTTCACAGTAAGTAACAATTGCAACAAAGTATGAAACATATAGAGTACAGCCCAGATAATCTGAGGTGAATGAGATTGAAGCCACCTCAGATTATTAAATAAACTTCAATTATCTGAAAAACAATAAAAAATGCTTTAAATGTTGGTTTTATTTTAGAAAAACAGACATGCAAAAATGCAGTACTAGCATATTGTTACGTACTTGAATATAATTGAATAAGTTATAGATGCCATATGATTTGTTTCAAAAATGGAAGAATGTAAAAGGGCAGTGAAGATGAGAGATGATTGAGAAGAGTTGGGGGATGGGATTGATGGTGAACGACGTTGAGACAATGATAGTTTCAACTGCCTTTCCAATGATTTTACATAAGCAATTAGGAGGACAACGCTATTGTCCACCATTATGAAGAAAAGGGTCAAAGAAAGTTAAGACGTTCTATATCTATTCAAGGGAGTGTAATAGTTTACAACACCAATTATACCCATTATGGGGGTGGGGGGGCTGCCTAGTGCCTTTCAAACTAAAATATTACTGTAAACCTGTAGGTTTAGTACTTAGTAATAAACTAATAGTTTACACTTAGTACTCTTGGGAAAAAAAAATAAAGTTGGGTTCTCTGAGGAAAAAAAAACAGAAAAGCAGGTCTCAAGGACATTTGAAAATTCTCCATTTCCCTATACCTCGGATTATCCAGAAACTCGAATTTACAGGGCTCAGATTTTCAAAACTCTACTATAGGTCAATTCTTCATGGGAAAAAAAGTTTTCTTAAGAATAATATTCAATTATAATGAAACATCTTCATCTTAGGAAGTAAATTTTGATCTCTCCCTTTTATTAAAGTTGAAATATTTTGAGTTGTCTACATCTCTATCTACCCAATGAGAAAATTACAAAACTTTAGAAACATCTTAATTAAGAGATGGACAGAAATTGTGAAATTACTTTAACGACCAAAAATCTATGCAAAGCTTTTTTGTAGAATCACTTCATTCATAAGAGAGTTTCACCAGGAAGTGGGCCTGGCATCATTTCTGGTATTGGTTCTTATAGCTCAACGCCATATTGTATAGTGAAGAATGTGAATGGAAATGGTTCTGAGATAGTTTAGATACCTTGCCATAAAGGTCGGGCAGTTTGGTCATGTGTCGAAAAATTTGCAAACAAAACAACTTTTAGCTGTGACAGCAAGAGCCATTTTTTCGCAATTTCTTTCACATCCCTTGATTAGGACATTCCCAAACCTTCATAATTTTGGACGTTCACAAAGCTTTCTGGTGGGGCAGTTAAGACTGCACACCGGGCAAACCACTCCAACTATTAGAGACACCCTGTTCATATTTTACATCTAACTGATATTCATTCAAATTTATGAAATACTAGCAAAAATACCCGGTACTGCCCAGTTTTCTTCAATTGCTGGGAGGATTGAAAAAGTGACAAACCATTATAAGGAATGAACCATAATACTGGCATCATCAAAGAAGTGATAAACCATTGTAAAGGCATGTGTATGTCTGAAACGTATTATTAGGGAACCACGACAACCGAAGTAAACATTGTAAAACAAACTATCAAACACTGTTTGGGTCCATGAACTATTGCTGCCAGACGGTTTTTTGGGCATTTGCCCTGCTCCGACGAACTTTTAAAGTAGCCTACAGTTCAATCTCGGTCCTGTTTGGCATATGTACAAAATTTAGGAACGATCGGTCTAAAATTGCAGATTTATATAGAGAACAAACATACTTATACAGACATACATACTTTCACACTTATATATAAAATGGTGATGAATCTTACCAACCACTACTGGTGCTTTTACTGCAGACAATCCCCTTAAAAGCTGGTAGCCCATTGGTCCAACAACAACTGCAACCAAAGTTCCACCACCCATTTCATTTGTGAGATTTTGCATAGCTTTCCCCACACCCTCTATCCACATGCGACGAGATATTTCATCTTGGTACCAAGGCACTCGAACCAATTCAGTTCTATTCCATGATAAGGTATTTACAAGAACAAGCTCTTCTTCTTCACCACTTCCTTCAGGAACACCTAGAGTAAGAATGGAACATAGTTGGAATATCTCCTTGTTTCAAAATGGAATTTTAAAGATGAATTAAGTCAGTACAGTGAAAAAAATGAGAACATTTTTCTCATGTTAACAAAGGCTAAAAGAAATACTAGTAAAAAAAAAGGTACCAAAAAGTCTTCGGACTGCAGTATCCATGAGTCCTCTGGTACCCTTCAAAACTTCTTTGTAATAATAAGCGGCTTCTCTATGTACATCTTCAATTGATGAGCCAGGCAGTACATCATGGAATTGATTTAACAACAATATTTTCCAGAGACGTTCCAATTCAAGTTCTGGGTAGGCTTTCTTATCTTCATCTCTACAAGCTGCTAACAGCACGCTGTGGAGAAGTTCGGTATCACGAAGCAGAAGTTCCCCTTGTCTGTTAAGAAGTTTCATTTTTGCCTGTGTAGTGTATGTCCCATTATGAAGCTCCAGGAAGAGTTCTCCAATCCAACGGCACAGTTTCTTCCGGTGCTTCTCTTCAATCACAGTGTAGAACATTTCTGGGGTACCATGATGAACTCTACATAAAAGTTATAAAACAAACTGTCAGAAATGAGATGTACAATTTTTAGGTGTCGTGAATTTCAATACAAACATATTCAAATTTTACTAACTTGGGCAAACCATCCACATTATGCAACCGTTTTATACTCTCAAGCATTTCTTCAGTTGGACCTCCGCCTCCATCACCATGACCATAGAGCATCATACTACATGACACACGGCCTTTATCTTGTAGTTCTACTGCTGTCTTGATGACCTATTCAATATACAAAGTTAATATAGACACATGTAAAGCGTTTGAACAAGAAAATCCAAATATATATGTACCTGGATCGTACAGAAATTGATACGAGCCCTCTCACGTCCCAAACAAACTCCACACGGCAGAAAAGCACAGAAAAATAGACACCATGGATCGTGAGCCATGCAGAATGTACAAATGGTGCTACCAGTTGGTGACCAATTAAAGAAAAGTTCATTCCTCTAGTCACCATCATTGCAGCAAACATAAGGTGATTATCCCACCAGCACTGGACATTATTGTTTTAGTGGGAGGAGGGGGTTTTAGGAGGAAATATTGATGATGTGCAAAGACAAAGCAGCATTAAGGCGAATTGTGTTCCGCTATTTGGCTAAGTTCAACAGTGGACAGAAAAGTGCATCCAAAGATGTCAGCACCACCACCACCCACCAGGTGACCTTCAACATCCAGTGCAGCAGGAAATGTTGACACTGTGTCAAGTTTGATTATGGCGAACAGGAGTATAACATTTGATGAGCTGCACAACGAAACAAGACATGCTCGAGGAACATTTGCAGTCGATTTTCCACAACAATTCATGTGAGGTCAATGACTGAAGTGTGATGGGAAATTGCAGGCTATTGTCTGTAGATGGTGCAACAACACAACCACAGTATGGTTCACCAAAGCCATTCAGAAACACTCAGCCAAAGAGCTAGACTAGAATGGGGAGTTTGTCTAATAATTGTAATATTCAGTTTTTATGAATAAACTATTTTCCCAACCCGTGGTTGCATTTGTGTCAATCATTTCTGTTCGACATAAATAATTCAAAAACAATAATTTACGGTACGGATTGCAAACTGGCAGCTCTCAAATGATTCTTATCTGTGCTGCAGTTTGTAATTCAGTTGAACTAATATTTTATTATTCTTAATGTAAAAACTATTACAAATTAAAAATTCAATTTAAATGTACAACTGTTTTCATAAAGGCGAAGCAAAAAAAGTAGTCTTGTTATAGGCTTTTCCTTTTCAGTTTATGTTTCGATTCACAGATTATGGTCTTCGCATACATTAAATATTATTTAATATTGCCCCATCCAATACATATTTGGTTGACTGGCCCTTTGCTGCATTTGAATTACTGATCTCTAGTCGCGGGCAAAATAAACATCTTACATATTTTTTGTTGATTTTGAAATCAATATATATGACATTAAAAAATATATTGGAATGTGAATGGAAATGGTTATTACTTCAAACATATCTAACAATCTGAGATAATTCATTAATTACATCCAATACAAATTTCACAAAGATTGAAAGTTAGGATTGCAGCAACAAAGACATTAGAATTAAGAACTATATCAAAAATTAAGCAACCGTTAAAATTCAGAAATGAGGACAATGGTGAAATATGTACATTAAATTTTTAGTTGGTTTAGTTTGATCTAAACAGCATACTCAGTTTCATTCTCCAAAAAGTTTTTTTTACATCGTCCTCCTAAAGAGATTCTACTTTTCTGGGTCGTCTCGGATTGGAGTATGCCATTAGGTTTTGGAGGCCATACTTACAGAGGGGCATTGAGTTGAGGGTGTGCAGAGAAGACCCATGAGTGCTCTTGATGGCACATGGGCTTAAGCTATGAAGAGAGACTTGATTTTTTTGAAAATTTTTTACATTGAAAGAGTACAGGTGTTGGGAGGGGGGGGGGGAAGATATGATTGAAGTGTGTTTAAAATTTTTAATGGGATGGATAAAATGGATCATGTGTTATTAATACATCATCAATCAACTGCTTCGACAAGGGGACACCAGTATCGATTAATAACGGACAAATCTAGGTTATGGTGTTGCAGTGAGTTTTTCTCTAACAGATTTGTGAATAAATGGAATAGCTTACCTCTGTGTGAGGGTCACAAATTCTGACACAAATGGCACATTTAAAAAGAAATATGATAGATGTGTGAAATCGAGAAGCTATCCATACTTAGAATAAAACCACCATAATTTTTATATATAGGCAGTATATTTATATTCAATAATAATTTGTTTTTTCTCTCTTATTGGGTTGCTGTATTTTTGATATAGTTTAGATAGATATTTGACATCCATATTTTTCATGGGTAGTTTTCTCAGCCACCTCGTTGGGCATTTTGTCTGTCGTGGCATTTGTATTTGTATTAGTGTAATCTTCTATTATGAATTATGCACACAACCAAATAAATAAATAAATAAATATTTCAAATTCCCTCAGACCAAGTGATTAGCTATGAATTTCATAACTATTCAATAGATTTCCTAAAAAATATACCTTTAAATTAACTGATATCTATATTTATGAGATGTTCAGTTGATGATTGTTTAACAAGGTCATTTCCAATCCATGAAAATATTTGTTAAGAAATTTGTACATTGAAAAATAGTTAAATATAAATTTTTAATACATACTGTTTTGCGTGTATCTAACTTTTTCTCAAAAACATAATTTTTCTCAAACTATCAAAAATTACCTCTTTAACTGAGGCATCAGAAGTATATGTTTTTGCAGGTGGAAAATGAACCAGGACTTCTGATCCATCAATACCTTCCCAAATGAAATTGTCATGTGGAAACTTGTTTACTAAGCTCCAACTAAGTTTTGTCGTCATAAATCTGTCAATCCCACAAAGCCTTGAAAACAATAAAATGGATGAAATAAACATCACACAAAAAAATTTTAAGAGAAAAAAGTCAAGAAAGTTATTTCATTATTTTTATTTATTTAGTTATTCAAAATTAGAGAGACTGCTAAGATAATATTTATTCAAGTTAAAATTGTACCCACCAGATAAGCACTGTATATCGTTCAGTAAAATTGCAAACTTAACTCTGTATAGATGATATGCAGTGAAACTTCTCTTAAAGGTACTTGATACCTTTAACATAGTGAAAAACTATGCTCTAATAGAAATATTAAACAAAAAATGGTTAAAAAAAATTATTTCAAATTGTTTACACACGTTCTTGATTGTATGTGCTATCCTATGCTGTTAAAAAGCTTTACATATCTTGCATACTTAATTTTTTTTAACAAAAAAAAACATTTAAAATAGCTTGCATGCATGATAAAATACCATGACATCAATGTAATTGAATGAAAACTAATTGATTCAAAATAAAGGAAGCTGTTTAGTTCATGAAGTGAAGCAAAAGCTTGAAATTTCATTGACTTGATCTTATTTAAAATTAAATTTTTAATTTCAAAAATTTTTAAATTTTAAATTTAATTTTAAATAAGATTGAATCAATGAAATCTCAAACTTTTGCTTCCTTTCATGAACTGAACAGTTTCTTTCATTTTGAATCAATTTTTATTAAGTTACAATGGTATTTTATCCTGTGGGCAAGCTTATTCTAATGCATTTTTTGAAAATTTACAAAAAATTAAGCATCCAAGAAATGTGAAACTTTTTACTGGCATGGGATAGCTCATACAATAAAGAACAGGTATAAATATTTGAAATAAATCAGTGGTTAAATACTATTTTTAATGATATTTCATTAGAGCATAGTGTATTTCACCATGTAAAGGTACCAAGTCCCCTTAAGTTGCCTGTCAGCAGAAGTGTATTTACGAGAATGCTAGATAAGAGTGCCACATATAGCTGACCAGATGACCTGGAAAACTGGGGCTGTCTGGGGTAAAAGTGTTCAATGCATTTACTGGAGGCTTGAAAATGTATGTTGATGAGAACCAACTTATCGAAAATTGAGTGCTGCCACAACAATCTTTCTTCCTATAGAATTTCAACAAATTAAATGTGTAGAAGAATTTGCATTGGAACATATGACTCCCTTGAATCTCCAGAGTAATTTATGTATACATAATGTAATGCTTCCTCCCCATTCCCTTTCGTCTTTCCCAGGACAAGCTACCTTTAATCATATATAGTACTAGATGGCTGACAACCATAGCTCCATCCTGACATTTTACTTATTTTGCAGCCTTTTTGTAGAAGTAGTGTGACAATATTTCCATAAAAAACTGAAAGCTTACAGTTTTAAAATTAAGGTATTATTGTAAAATTGTATTATTGTTAATTTTGAAATTAATGTATTTTTATCATTGTTATGATTCTACCAACTGCAGTTTCAAGAATTTTGATTCATCACAAACAAACGCAATGTTTTTCTTCTTTTTGGCTATAAAATTTCCAAAAATTCACATTCTGTCTTTCCAGCATTGTTTACTTTTCATTCAGTTGCAGTGTTTCATACTTGGCGTTTTACTATCATGCAAAGTTATTCCTTTTATAATTCACTCTAATCTGTCTAAAACTACTATTATGTAATTACAGCTTGTGCAGCTCAATTGCTATTAGTTAACAGAGTTTTATATTTATAATCATAATTATGACTTCACGTAAGTACACTTAGTATCAAATATCTTAGTGTTTTCAATAGTAAATATGATTCAAAATATAACATATATATACATTACTTCATTATCTGAGGAAGTTGTGCAGAATATCCAAACGTGTCAGGCAACCAAAATTCTCTACATCTTTTACAAAACTCATGTTCAAAGAACCTTTGACCATATAAAAACTGACGAATGAATGACTCACCACTGAAATGGATATAAAATAATAATAAAAGTAGAAGCCTATAAATATGAACATTTTTCATTATATTTCAATAGAGCATTATTTTCACTCGCAAATAAACTGATTTAAGTTTCAAAAAACATTACTATATAATAGTAGATGTTGTGAAATTTTCCATGTTATACTCTTGTTCAAAATTTTTTGTCTAATTTCAATATTGTTAATAATAACTTGATGAAAATTCCGAAACATTTTAAATTGATAAATTTTTATTACCACATTTTACGGCATGTTAACCACATGTCTACAGAGGTGTGATGTGACAAATACTTATGCCATAGAAAACCAAAAATAATTAATGAAAAAAAATTGTAATATAAATTTACATATGCTTCAATATGGTGAATTTAAAAAAAAACCACATGAAACATATATGTAAATTTCTGTTACAATTTTTTTCATTAATTATTTTTGGTTTTCTATGGCATAAGTATCTGCCTGGCATCACACTACTGCAGACATGGGGTTAAGATGCTGTAAAATGTGGTTTAAAAATTAGCACTAGTCAAATTTGTAAGGATTGAGATTAATTGCATGTCAGACTACCTCAAATTGATATATTAGAATTACTATTCTTTTTTATCTATTTATTTATTTTGGACTCGGCATGAGAAGTGAGAACATTAGCCTCTCTCTCGTTATTATGGCAGAAACACTTTAATGTAAAAAATGTAGAGAAAATATATAATCTATAACTTCCCAACATGCAAAAAAAATGAGCCACTTGAAAATTATGAAGCCTAGTCAGCACATAAACTGGATACTTTGGGAATACAATAATAACCGGACTTTTGTTACCCCAAATGGCATGATTTTTCAGTTATGTGATTTTCTGTGAAAATGCACTCATTTATGAAATTCAAGCATAATCACAATATTGCTCAAATAATGCAGATTATCAAGAGATAATCGAATAAAGAATCGTTTTATTTGATCAGAAAACCATGTGATGCAACTGCAATGATTTTTGATTTGTAAATAAAACTAACATGACTGAAAAATATAATTGCAAGGCTTGTATAGTGTCTTCAATTTTCAGAGAAGGTCACAATTTCATACTTGAAGTCCAACGTTATACACCTAGTCTTAAAAAATAAATGCTGTTCATTGTGATGCTCATTAATGGGAATTCAACTGTTGGTTGATTTTAACCCCCAAGTGAAAGAAATATTTGTTTTCTTGCCTCCAAATACAAGCAGCTCATTTCCCCATTCCTTTCTTGGACGAAAGTGTTATGAAAACATTCAAAGGGTTTAACATGTGACTTTCATTTGCATCGATTTTAGAAATTACATTTTTTTTAGTGAAGCGGATTGCAGTCACAATGCAAGTTAAATTTCATTCAAATTTATATTCAAGTTAAGTACTATTTAGTAGTGCACAACCATGGTAAGAAGGAAAAAGACTGGTACTTTTCCTAAATTTTGCTCCCAATTAACTAATACTCATAAATACTCATATGTATTTTTTTGAAAAACTATACCCTCAATTTGACTTACTCAGTTATGGTCAGTCCCACGCACTTATCATGTAACTTTGGGGTATTGCTGTGCTTCTCACAATCTCATACTGATGTTTAAGAGAAAAAAATATATATTGGTGAACTAAATACTAATTCTAAAAAAGAATTCAAAAACACGAAAAATATGCAAGGCAGCAATACTGATAGCCCTTTCAGACCATGGAGCCACAAATATGCAAGTTGCTTTTCCCCTCAATGTAGTTTTTCCTTTTGACCTCAGGGAGTTAAGCCCTGAGTTGAAGGATTGTGGAAGTTTTGAGTTAGAAATATGAATATAAACCTTGGGGACTTTCATCAGAGGGAAGCACTTAAGGTTGAACTTTCAGGAGTGGGGGTTTAGAGGTCCTCCAGGAAAAGTGTGATTTATTACATAAAATTTAGCAACAAAATTCTGGAAAAAATTGTATGTGAAGATGAATACTATGTCCTGCATCATCTTGACTGAAAAAATTTGAAAGCGAAGTGAATTATTTCTTCCCAGAAAAATTGAAAAAATAAAGATTTGCTGACATTTAGGTTTTTAATGCTTTTTTTTAGTATCAATAATAAAAAACATTTTGAAAATTCCAAAAAAATGAATGATCGGGTCTGAAAGGGTTATAAATACAACAAAACCTCTTTTTCGTGGACACTGGTGGAACAACAAAATTCATCCATAAAAGAAAGGTGACTGCATCTAAGGAGGTGTCTATTAAGAGTTTCACTGTACTTATTAATAAAAAACTTAAGGCCTTGGACTATTTATAAGTTTTTTTATAGTAGATGTAAACAACAATTGTGAAAAAATGACTTGCAAACGGTTTCCGAGTTATTAGGCCATGGTCTAGGAGATTTTCTTCCTGACATTTTGCCCACATCTGTGGCAGGCATCATCTAAGGTGATTTGGACATAAGTCTCCGCGGCAAGCGAGAAAGGCTTCACACTTCTACTGTCATTGACTTGTTCTCTATATGCACTTCTGAGACAGAAGAATGCTGATGAATGCCAGAGAGAAAATGACCTTGACAGCCAATCAGCGCACAATACATCCACACAAGCCAACCAATGTGGTTCTTCTGCAGCCGATCAAGTCTCAGAAAAGCATATAGGGAACAAGTCAATGACAGCAGATGTACCAAGCCTTTCTCACTTGCCGCGGAGACTTATGCCCAAATAACCTCAGATGATGTCTGCCACAGATGTGGGCGAAATGTCAGGAAGAAAATCTCCTAGACCATGGCCTAATAACCCAGAAATTGTTTGCAAGTCATTTAACGCAGGCCATGAAAGCCTCAGACAATAATTGCGAAAAAATTAAAAATTTTGACTCATGAAAATTCATGTTCATTATGAAATTTACTGATGAAAAAATATTGTTACCTGGGAAGATTTCCGTCCATTTCAACCCATGTCCCACCGACTGGAATAAACTGGTTCTTGGCAACAAAATATTTAACTTTTTCATAGAGAGATGGATAATTCTCCTTGACCCACATGAATTGTTGTGCCTAGCCAATGTGGAAGTTCATAAATTATGCATAAAAAATGTTTTTTCTTGTGACAATTGTATGAAATCAATACTTATGAAAAAACCTCAAAAAATATACATTAGTTCACACATAGATAAAAAAAAAGATTTTGTTACCAGTCTTACTTAATATATGGTTCAAACTAAACATGAAGAAACACTCTCAATTCTTAGTTTAGGAAATATATTTTTACATTTATGTACATTGAGTAATACAAAACATAGTCGCGCTTTGTACATATTTTCGCACAGTGCAGGAAAATATAGGACCGACCATCTGCTCTTCCTTTTTGCATCTGGAAGGGTTGTTTATCCTTACCTCTTCGTTCCTCTCAGAAAAGACAGAATAAATTCCTCTTCCCACATTTTGGCCATCCAAAAAATCATCAAAAATTTTCCCTGATGTCACACACACACTTTCAACTCGAACAGTGGAGTCTTAATTGAGGATGGGTCTCAACTCAAAAATATATTGTCTAAGCAAATATCAGAGATGAATACCATCTTTCATATGTTAAGATGTCTATTCTGTATAGAATACTGTACTGAGCATTGCTAATCAGTTTTTGTTGAAATTAGGGCTATATAAATTGGCACTTTATTATTTCATTTTGCAAAATTTGATATGAATTATTCATTGTAAGTCCTGTGCAACCTTCAGGAATTAAATAAATATCATAAATAAAGAAATATTACCAATTTATAATATTAACTCACTTGAGAACATGCAAATCGGAAATTTGGGTATCTTTCCATCAATTGCACAACCGAAGACCAGCTCCTTGCACACTTTCTGACAGTTTCTTCATAGGGCCAAAGCCAAGCACAATCAATATGGCAATTCCCTATGGCAATTATCTTGTGCTGACTATCACCATTACGTTGAGAGAAGAATTTTCCACTCATCTGTTTGGCACTTTCGTAACTTTCCCTAGAACTAGAGAAATTTTTGCTTCAATACGATGAAATGATTTGATCTTCATTAAAAATAATAAAAATAAAACATCCTTCTTTTATGATGAAGTAAAATAAAAGTGCCGAAATGTAACATTATGGCAAATACATGAAAATATATATGTCAAAATAATAGAACATATCCATAATCTCATCATGCATTATTAGAACCAAAATGAGAGTTGAATGTGTATTTCAGTTAGCCAAAGGGACAGCTTAATAAAACATAAGTCAATGAAGAATAGATAAAAATGTTCAGAGAAAGCTTCTACAATACCAGTAACTAATCGTTTAAAAAATTAAGAAAATGGGTATCATCGTTCAAAAATGTGGAAAGCTTAACAATGGAGTACAGTTAGAAGGCATATGCTCCTTAAAAAGACAAACTCAGAAAATAAATAGATAAAAGACAACAAACTCTTCAAAAATGTGAAAAGCTTAACAGTAGAGTTAGAAGGCATATGCTCCTTAAAAAGACAATAAACTCAGAAAAACAGATTCTAAAAAAATTCTCTCTTCCACATCAAGTATTAAATCTAAAATGTTGAGATGAAGATGTACATGTGCTCATCAATCTAACTAACGAACAGATATCTGAACATAATAATTTTGTGGCTTGAAATATACTAATTTTGTAATAATTGAGAAACAGCTTAGGTCAAAAACCAACAATTTAAGGGTTTGTCAAAATAATGGTCTACATGGGGTTTTTTTAAGCAGTAGAGAAGACACAATAAAAGAGTCTGCTGAGTTAGATGAAAACTTTTTCTTTTTGCCTGGAAGTAACATATACTATTATTCTATCAAACTCCTGTGGCTTATGTGGGGAAGAAAACAATGAAAACAATGGTGACATAGATCCTTGTTCCAATTCTATAACTCGCGATTGCAGCTATCTAAAGTGGCATAGCAACAACATTTGTTGGTTTCTGCACAAACTTACTTAAGAAATGTGTAATGGAAGCTTCATAAAACAATATTCAGTCAAAAACCAAATTTGACAAAAAAAAATGTAACAGACATCATTATTTGACCAAACCCTTCAATTCTTCAGCTATCAAGGTCGTCACATCAATATGACTTACTCCATCATACTTAACCAGCAACTGTAACAATTCTGTGTTCAAAAATGGTAGCAAAATGCCATAGGCTGTCATACCTATCATAAGGTAAGTCAATACTTGTAAAAGCTTCTCTAGTATTCAAATTCAGTGCATATGGTTGCCAGGAAAACTGTATATACAAGATTGTCCCAACTTTCATAACACACAAACATGCCTGTTTTCCAAAAAAAAAACCTTTTTCAAGATGTTTGTATTGCAATTTTGCAAAATTTCTCAACAAATGCACATTATTAGGTGTGATAATTGGTGCTGCTAACTGTATTTTAATTTAACAGCATCTGACAAATATGTGCTTTGTATTTTTATTTTTGAAAACTAGCAACTATGTAAATTAATTTTCAATATTTTTCAATAATTAGTGTTAGGTTAAATACTAATCCCTCTTTCTTGTTCATAAGGAGGACCCTCATGATAATACGATTTCGGGATGAGATTACTCATTTGTTCAACCAACCTAAAACCCAGGCTCGTAGCCAGAAATTTTGTTTGGGGGGCACTTTCATTTCGGGGGGGGGGGGACCAAAGTGATAGAAAAATAGATTTGGCCATCTTTTTCCTTTTTTCATGTCATTTTCTCACATTTTGGGGGGACCAGATCTTCCCCTACAGAGTCAACTATCATTTATAATCTCAGGGTTATGAACATCCATAAAAGACACTAATTAAGATGAACTTTTAACCAGACTTGATAACAAATACTTACAAGTTACTGATCTGAATGACATTAATCATTTCATTAGCAGTGTACAGAGCATCATAACTTCTGGAGTTTTCTTCAGGAAGATGTTTTGCAATCCCGTAGAGTACTTCCAAGTCCATAACCAAATCATACACCTACAATAAAACAATAAAAATATGAAGCCACATTCAATGAAGCTTCCACTCAAACCATCAACGAAGTTTCATGTCTATAGCAAGCAGAAGAATGGCCTGGGAGGCCTCAAAAGAGGGGTCTCCCAAAACTGAGATCTGGTTGAAATTTGAGAATTTGCCACATACAGCCTCAGAAAAATTACTCGGCCCTGGACCCATGATGCTCTTAAAACAGCCTTGGATGGAAGGGGAAGTATGAATAGTCAAAAATGGGATGGAATATTGTTCAAGTATGTAGGCCTACTATTTATTTCAAATCTGTTTCATCCTGGGTAATTTTTGTGTTCAAATTTTTCTTTAAGTTGAGAGGGATGAGGAAGCATTGTTCAGTCCATGCATTTTTCTTATGTTGCCAGGAAGTTGCAGAAGATAAAGTGCCTAGCCAGTGATGTTTCATATATAGGAGTTATTGAGCAGCTGGCTTGAAATGTTGTTCTAGTGACATCTATCAACTATTTTAGAAATCAGGAGCAACATTAGAGTTATTGCAACAATTACTAGTGTGTCTACATCAGTGTTTCTCAACCGCAGAGACCTAACACTAGTCGCACTGGGTCGTGAGTGATCGCATTTCCATTTTCCCCATTAGTTTCTCATTAGTTGTGTGTATAACCGGGCCGATCATTTTTGTCGCACCACGGTCATTTTCTGCACACGAGGGCTAATTAGACCGGGACCTACAATTTATTGCCGATTCCGAACGGCAGGCTTGTTTCTTATACTCATCAAGAGGTTGGTACGCTAACTCCTCGATGGGGGCCCCCTGCGGTAGCAATTTTTTGCTGCGGTCAAGTCACCGTTTTCGTTGTACCCCTGTGCCAGGAAAGTTTACTGACAAGGACGAACCGGGTATCGAACTCGCGACACCTCTAAACATCCTTTGGTACTTTAGGCGAGTATCTTATCGACCAGGCTACCGCGCCCACCGGGCCTTCCACTTACACAAAAGACATTTACCAGGCCGCAGGCTTCCAAAGGTTGAGAACCATTGGTTTACATTGCAAAGTTTAGCACCATTGCCCTTGTAGTTATGCAGACATAATATGTAGTTTAACCAACAAAATTAATACTTGTTATGTTATGCAGCAACAAATTTGTTACTGATGATATAGATTTATTTACTAGTGTTATAGATTTATCTATCAAACAATTGGAATCTCCTCATTATATTCAACGTCTCACTGAATACTTCTAACCTACCCAATGACTGGAAAATTAATAAGATAACTCCCATCCATAAATCTGGCTCACTCTCCCACCCTCTCAACTTTAGACCTATTGCATTCACCTCCTCTTGCTGCAAGCTCTTAGAACACATAATTGCCAAGAATATCCGTATCCACCTCGATTCTATTAACTTTTTCTTCCCTAACCAACATGGATTTCGATCATCGTTATCAGTATCTACCCAATTAACACTTTTCATACATGACTTAACAGACTCCATTGATAAAAACCTCCAATCCGACATAATTTTCCTAGATTTTTCCAAAGCATTTGACAGGGTGCCCCATAATAAACTTCTACTAAAACTTTCATACCTTGGACTAAATGTTCAACTGCTGAAATAGGTGGAGGCCTTCCTTATTAACCGTAGCCAGTTTGTCTCGTACAAGAGCCAGAACTCCCATTTTCTTCATGTCAAATCTGGCACACCCCAGGGCTCAGTCCTCTCGCCATTATTATTTTTAATTTACACAAATGATCTACCCGATTCCATAAACTGCCGCATTAGACTCTTCGCTGATGACTGTGTCATCTATAAAACAGTGTCCAATCTTTCTGACCAAGAATCTCTCCAACACAACCTTAACATTATTTCCAAATGGTGCTCAACCTGGGAATTACCCCTCAATTTCTCAAAAACTGTTTTTATGAAAGTGACCCGTAAAAGAATCCCTCACGAATTCCCCTATTCTATAAACGACTCTTTGATCTCTGAGGTTTCCCAATATAAATACCTGGGCATTATAATCTCTTCCGATCTCCGCTGGAACCTTCACGTTGATTATATCTTTAATAAATGTCTCCAAAAACTGTTTTTCCTTCGCCGTAACCTAAAATACTCCACTCGTCATGTTCGTCACTTGTGCTACCAAACATATATTCTCCCTGCCCTCTCCTATGCTTGTGAAGTCGGGGACCCCCACACCCAAACCAACATGGACAAATTAGAATCCATCCAAAATAAGTCCACTTGTTTCATTTTTAACTGTTGGTCTTCATCTGTCTCCATAACGGAAGTCAAGTGACAACTCAATATCCTACTGCTCTCCTCTCTTCGACTTATCTCTCGTTTAACTTTTCTTTAAAAACTCCTCCATGGGGTTTTTAATATTGACACATCCAATATTCTAATCCAACCTTCACATTTCTCTGTTAGACTCAATCATTCCAAAAAATTACAGCCCATCTTTGCCTCTTCGGATTGTCACAAATTTAGCTTTTTCCCAAGAACTATTATCGACTGGAACAACCTACCATCAAATATTGTAGATTGCACTACGATTTCCAAATTTTCTCGTACCATCAATCGACACTTTTGCCATATATAATTTTGCATCCTCTTGTATAGGCCTCGGCCAATCAATATTGTATAAATAAAATAAATAAAAACAATAATAATCAAAGAATTGCAATAATATGATACATACTATCAATAAAAATAAATTCAATCCACTGAAATACTCAGAAATAATTCTGCACATACCTGCCTATCTAAAGCTGCTATATCAGCTTGTTGTAACGTAAAATACTTCTTGGGATCTGGTGGAGAAATCATTGTTGGCGAGCCTCCACCCAATATTGTATTGCATGCCATTTCAATATAGTATGTCTGTCGCAAATCTTCAAGAGTGGCATTACGAGTGATCGTGAAACTTTGCCTTTCTGTACCTGATTCATAGAAAATAACAAAAAAGGTAAGTTGATTGTCCAGAAATAAAAACATGCCAATTGAAAAAAATCTTGTTTGAGCCATTTGCATTCATCTGTGAGCGAAATAATCTGCAAACATTCAGTATGTGTCATAGCCAAACACAATAAACCGCATGTAAGATTTTGTCCCCTTATCAATGAATAGAGATGTAGAAAATTTAGAGAGAGATTGCAAATGAATTAATATTCAATGATTTTAACACTAGAAAGACCAATGTTTAATTTAATACTAGTCATTTTGACCAGAGGTTGATTGTCACTATTTACTCTCAATTTTCTTCACTTTTTATCATGTTTAAATGAACATATGAGTGTAGGTAGACAATAAAATATGAATTACAGGATTTTTTTAAAATAAAATTACATAAATCCATTTTATTTCAAATTTCCAAAAAATTTCTTGCTTCATAACCGATAAAAAATCATATTCTGAACATTGTAACTGGAGTTGCAGTATGCGCATCACACCTTTTGGATTTTACAATACTATCTTTATTACATTAGAAATCAATTTCCTGCTCAGATTTCTTAACCATTGGAAATGTATAGCTTGTTTTATTGCAAATCAGAATCAGACATTGGTGTCTTTTTTTCCTGATACAATAATGCTTGTTGTTATGGTTAGCAAAAATTCGGAACACATTTGATTCTCTAAGCTTTTCAGCTCATTTCAACAAGAGAAGGGAATAACCTTTTCAATTTTTTTTTTCTTTCTGCAAATCGACCAAGCATTTATGAAGAATAAGTCAAATGTCACAGAAAACATACATTGACAATGAATGATACCCACACCGAGTACTTATGAACCATCTGAATAACACCATACTTTGTTTTGTTTCCTCCCTAAAAAAACACACAATATAGCGCCTTTAAGTGGTATCAAAATGTTTTTCACATAGGAAGGGGAATTCTCGTTGAATCTAATGTGAAATTTTTTTCGACCCCTTTATTATTATACCTTCAAAGGTAATGACAATTTGGTGGTGTTATTAAAAAAGTATTGGTGAAGTAAAACAATCATCAAGTGGTCATATTTCTATTAGCTTTCAGATAAGGTTCGGAGAATTGCATTTTTGTTGCCAAATTAGCATTTTTATTTCATCATTAGTCGGTTAGTAAGAATGTCTTTAATTAGCCAAAGTAAACCCATCTATATGAGAGTAAATTTTAGGTCACAATTTGACGAAATATTTGTTGCTCATGCAATGAAAGTGTCTATAACATTACCGGTCATGGTATTTTTAAGTAAAACAAAAAATATCTTGACCAATTTTTTATTTTAAACTGATGATAGTGGGATAGCATAATGTTTGAGTATTTTTCGGAAAATTCATAAAATTTAAACTCTCTAAACAATATATATACCAATATGAAAATTGAGTGAGGTCATCAAAAGTAGTCAAAATGACCAGCTTGGTCCTTCCAGTGTTAAAATGAAATATACCCAGCTGCTGAGATTGTTAAGCCATATTCAGGAAAATTTAAATTCTGTCATTTTGTATGATTTGATCTAGGGCGAGTATCTCTTGAGATCTATTAATCCACGTGTCTCTGTAGCAAGAGATAAATCATTAGACTTCTAACTACTTGTTGCTCCACATTTGATGCAGAGACCTATGCATTGATAAAACCTCTAAAGATTGTTATTATTGATTGTGGTAAAAGGACAAAACATAAATTTCCCCCCCTTACCATAGCATAGCGGGATGTTACATATATTTCATCGAACTCTGACCATGCAAGTCTAGAATGATTTTGAAACAATTTTCAGGTAGACTTTTCCTTTTTAACATAAGTCAATCTGATCTTTTCCTCAATCATAAAACATCAGAATTATTGAATACTACTACTTAACCGTACATGCACCTTGTATTCCTCTATGATATTTCTAACGAATTGGTACATGCCAGAATGCGTGTATAATTGCTGTGAACCTAACGTGAAGTTTGTTTCTGTGTAATGCTTGTTACGTGTAATGCTGCCATCTGCCATCAATGTTTTTAACTATGAGTGAAATGTAGAATAATTGACTGTAAGAATGTGAGTATAGTGGACAAAACTTTCACATAATTCTGGAAATAATGCACCGGCATTTAATAGAAAAAAAGACTAACCATTTAATCCTTGCAAAGGTATACCATCAGCGGTCCATACCAAAGCTTCACATCCTGCGTTCCATCTCAGGTGGACCTCTCTTCCCAACCAGTTTTCTGGTATGTCAACACGGACCTTTCAGAGCAAATGACAAAGATTTTGATGTTATTAAATGACAAATTTGAACTGCTTTAAGTATGAAGCTATACAAGGTAGTCACACAAAAACCTAGGGAGATATACAGATGCCCCTAGCAGCTGCAACGAATACGAAATACATTTGAGATATAAGTTACGTGTTTCAAAGTATATGCTTGAGACTAAGGGGGAAAAACAAAACCTTAGCTTTTGCAGTTATGGTCACAGCAACAAAATTTCGACCAGTTCAAATGGCAGCATCCACACATTGCCAAGTCAGGGCAACTACCCCGAATGTGATTTTTTCTCATTTTTGTGGGTACATACTTTGAAACACCCATATCTTAAATTTCCTTCACATCTGCTGATCGTTGTGGCCATTATTTTTCTAAATTACAATGACAATTACCTATATATTACAGTAAACCAACAATATTACAGTAAAAGCTCTTTTCTTGACACTGCAGCTCTTTAAAATGATTTTTCCTAATCCCCAGTGTCTTCTCCAGCATTCTAGTGCATGCCAGGTTTGCATTAGCACCCAAGAATGACTATTATCTATGTACTATGTAGGACTACTATATTTAGTTTAAAAAAAAGCAGCCTAATAATAAATGTGAACCTATCGCCCAAGGAGGAAAAAATTGTGACCCACGGCACTTGAAAGCTGAGTACCACTACTTTATATTCCTGGCGTCCCAATAGGGTGGGACTGGCAGGTCTGCAGCTTGGGTGGCAAAGCCGTAACTAGGCTGGGGGTAACTAACCAACCGGGCACTGCCCCGGCGCCTCAAGGAAAATTGGAGGCCCCACACAAAAAATTCACACTTATTTTGCATAATTTTTTTCCTTTTTACGAAAAAATTCCCCAAGGAAATGCCTGCTCGAGAACCCTGAGAAGTTATGCTAGGGTCCTCTGCTGGGTGAACGGAATGATTCTCATTAATATTTTTTCTTCACCTTATAAATTCACTATAGAGAGTCATGTGATAAATATCCAACCTGGGTCCTGCAAAAAATCACAGCATAGAAATATTAATATGTGTACACCACAATGGAGGAGGGCTAACAGGGGCTATGTCCTCCCTCCAGCATAGTTTTAAGTTTTATATGCCGTTAAAGGTATAATTCACAACTCTTTCTGGTACAGCATCCGGGCATCAAACCTATGTATGTTCTTGGCTTGGGACAGAGTCTGTTTTTTGCATGAGCAAATGAGATTAATGCCTAGGTCCCACAAATTTTCAGGACCAAAAAATTGGCAGTTTTTTGCATTATAGACAGAGGTCCTTCCCCCATGCCTTAAAGAACACTCTAGGAGGTTCCCAAGAATTCATATTTCCCCAGGACCTAAATAAAGGTGCTGGCTTGGGGGGATTCTGTCAAAACCTTAGACTTGTGAGTTCTTTGTTGTGGGCGAAATTTTGAGCTATTGCTTCGTTAAGAAGTCAAAATGTAACTCAATGCAGTGCAAATATTTTTATTCCGTTTTGTGGCCCCCAAAGTTTAGTGGCCTAGTGCTGACGTTAGATTGAGTATGACAATGCAATAACATCATTAATACAAATACAATGCCACAACAGGCAAAATGCCCAACGAAATAGCTGAAAAAGCATACTGTTTGCAAGTAAGTGTAATTTTAAGGTGTAATTTTTTGTGGGTTTTTTCATGGGTTTTTCCCTGACCCAGGGGTTTTTAACTTTTTCAGCCGTGACTGAAAATCAATAACAAGATTAGTTTAGAATCCCTCTTGGGACTTTTTCTTTTCCTAAATAAGTGAAACCGGTGATGCAAAACATGCATTTATAACAGGACTGACTATAAGTGGATTTGCACGACCCATTTCAGAAGCACCTGTGAATCAAGATTGGTTTGTGACCATAGCTTAATAATCTTTGGCTGTAAATGAATTTGTACAACCCATCTAGGCAGCTCCTGTGAATCAAATTTGGGTTGGGATCCTAGCTCAAGAGCCCTTGGATGTTGCTGGACGTGGATGGCCGATCTCAGAAGTCCCTGTGACCCAAGTTTGGTATTTAGAACCACCTGCTGTATCCTATAATTTAAATAGCATTGAATAGAATTATTAATGTATTTCTCTTTAGATAGATTATGACAACGGAATAACATCATTGGAGAGCCTATTGCTTGCAAACTAGCGCAGTTTTAAGGTATAACTTTTTCTGGTTTTTTTATGGGCTCTTTCCGAGTTTTTTCATCTGGTTTTTTTAAACACACTCAAGGGTTGGGCAAAATCAGACCAACCCTGCCAACTGAGACAGTCGAACCAGTCAAAGTCCAGCCCTGCCTCTAGCTCCTTTCTCTCTCCTTTATAGATGACTGAAGAAAGTCATCCACTGGAGCTACAGCGAGCAAAAATAAGTCGCATGTATGTGCAGTACTACTATAGCAGTCATGCGCATACACGCAAAATGTTTTCGCTAGTGGTAGCTTTCAGTGGAAAACCAGCCTTATAGTTAGTTAGTCCCACTTGCAAGCAGGTGTGAAGGGTGTTATTGTACCAGGCTGTTAAATTTTAAGGGTCACAAAACGGAATGAAAATACTTTGATTACATTTCGACTTAACCATTTTACCAAAGTAATTAGCTTAAAATTATTTTGAAGACCTCTAAAATTCAAACATTAAACCCTCTTTCTAGGGATTTCACAGAACCCCTCCCAAGTCAAGAGAAGGATGCAGGTGCATCTAGTGCCTCAGTGCTGGACCAGAGAGGGCGCCACAATTTGTTTGATTTTTTAAATTATTCAAAATTACATGAAGTAGGAATAAAGCATGCTTGCCCGGTTGCAAGAGTATCTAGTTGCGGCAGCGTGTACTGTTGCCAAATTGTATAAATTTTTTGTCAAATGTCTTTTTTTTTTATGGCCATGAAATAGTAGTTTTATGTTCATTTTCGGGTTCCCGTGTAAAGCTGCCGTGCACCAGGATATTCATGGTTACGGGGAGAGGGGGTGGAAAAATTTGTTTTAGAGGGATTTTTTTAGTTGCTATCAAGATACATACATATATTTTAGAGGGGGGAACGAATGAAAGCATCCATCTTAAAGGGCCGCAAAGCTGTTTTTGCACCGGCCCGCAAAATATTTAAGCCCGTCCCTGCCCACTTGTACGTGTAGAAATCAGGCACCCCCAGTTTAATATGCAACACACAATTAAAGCACGGAAATTACGAATAGGAGTTCACACTGACTTTGAACCAGTGGGTGGACCACGTAGGTCCGAATGAAGCTCCGACTTTGGTGGCCGTGAAGTTGCCCATTTCCATGGCCTCCTTGAAGGGGACCCGTCCACTCGCGCTGAAATGCAACAGGGTCGGCAGAGAAGTCCTCACGGGGTACCTCCGGCCGTACAGGTTGACGTCGGTGAAGTAAAGGGGAGAGATGAACTTCTCGACCCTCTCCAACGTCGCGCGTCTGTTCTTGGTCAAGCTGGCCATTTAAATGCCCCGGTTCACAACCTCTTCACGTGACGCAGATGCTACCTCAAAGAAATAGCCTCCTAGAGACAGACAGATGTTTCTTCAAAGACCTGAAGCGTCTTTTCCCATGTTCATGTCCAGGTGGACCTTTGCAACGAGGGCACAGAGGGGGAAAAAACCAAATATTAATACTGGTGTTATTTATTGACAGATGTGTGTGTACAGTGTACACGTAGGAAGGTGTATTGTGGGAGTTATACTTGGGACATGGTCCCTCCATCACGAAGGTAATTTTTGTAACGCCGGATAAATACAGATACACTGATCTGGGTTCGAGTCCTTTCTGGGATATTTTCATATTGATGTTGCTGTTTAAAATCAGCTCTAAACTGTGAGTTACGTTTCGATTGACTTTTACCAGGAAAGGACTGGTTGTGAATATTCACTGACCATATTTTGTGAAGCAAAATGTGGATTTTCAATACTGGATAATGCCAATTGTCGCCAAAAAAAGTTGCCAATGGCTGGGATTTTTTTTTTTTTTTTCACGTACTGGCTTTTGGCAAAAAAATTATCTATGTTTAAAGTATCGGTGATAAATCTCAAAAAGTGGGTTTCCTTGTTCGTGTGCAATAAAAAGAAGAGAGGAATGAAAAGATGAGTGCAGCTAAGGGGGTTGTCCAGGACAGCCCTTATCAGACGCAGGCCGGTGCGTGAATAATTTCGGGGCTGCTTGGCTCCGATTTTATATCTTTTGTTGGAGAGGGGCAAGGCCGCACTTACGTATTTTGCGGCAGGGTGCAAGAGAAGGACTCGCATCGTGAGGATCCGGGTTCGAACCCCACCGTCTCCGCAGTGGTGGTCGGCTGAAGTTGGTTTCCTGTGGTTCCCAATTTCGAGGAACAAATGCCAGCCGATCTTCCTATTGAGAAGTCTCGCCACAGAAAGCAACAGGCCTACAATAATATAATTATTCAATCATTACACTTCACTCATAGTTAGAAAAATTGGTGGCAGATGGCAGCACTGCACATAATCAACATTACACAGAAACAAACTTTACGTCAGGTTTCACTGCACACGTGCACTCCAACATGTAAATTGTAAGCGTGGCCCTGGGCACTTGAAGGTTAACCACTGAGCTGCAATCATGGCCCCGCAAGGGTAGGGCTGGCACAACTCCAGTCCGGAACAATTCTTTTTTTTTTTTCCTTTAACCATTGAACCATATATATGCTCAACCCATGACCCGTGAGCTAACCGTGGCCCTTGAAGTCATGGGATGAAATCCGTGCCCTCAAATCTAATTTTTCTTAAAGAAATCAGCCGCACATTTACTGATGACTTAAGTGACCTGAGCCACATTTACAGAACACTTAAGCAGCCCGTGCGCATCACTCAGAGCTTTCAGATCACCTGAGTGATCCACGGTACATTTTCACTGGACCGCAGCTAGATACTTTGCCGACCGGGCCAAGCACGCAATTTTGCTCCCACTTGCAATGCTGAAGGAGAGGTTAAAGGGTGAAATTTGCGCCGTTGCAATCCTGCGCCCGGGGCGCAACAGACCCACCTGCTCCCCTCTAGTTGTGGCCACAGATCACTCAAGTGGCCCACAGCACATTGACAGATCGCTCAAGTGACCGTGGAGCACATTTACAGTTCATTCGAGTGACTTGTGGCACAGTTCACTTGAGCGGCCCACGACACATTTTCAAATTAATGAAGTGGCCTGCGCTCTCCAAAAGGTTGGGTACGCTTGCTATAAACTCACTATAGAGAAGTATATAAAGTAGTAAAGAGAGGAGTTTAGAGGAGACCATATCGTTCCGCACTGTACCACAATGCAAAGGCTGGAAGAGGAAGTTGATATTTCAGATATTCATTACCCAGAGATGCAACTAAACACTTTTTTGGTTGGTCAAACATGCCCCCCCCCCCCCACTCCGAGTAATTTCAAATACGTCGTTAGAGAGAATTTAGCGCTTCTTCTGTTGCAGCGCCCATTTAAGAAATCAAAGTGTTACTCAATGTAAATTGATAAAAGAATTTTTCATTCCGTTTTGTGGCTCCTAAAATTTACGGGCCCGGTGCGAACGCACTTTTCACATCTGCCTAAGCCGGCCCTGGGAAGGGAAATCGGCATACAAAGATTCATGAATTACCATAAAATATACGGGAATGCTGAAAAATATCTATTGCCTAGGACAATTACTATTGTTTTTTCATACTACAAATTCACTATAGAAGGGCCCGTGTAAAGTCTGGTCTAGCGGTCCCTGCTCAAGAATGTGGGGGCCATTCCCGTGGCAGTTGTACATCACTTGAGTAACCCTTTCCAAATCACTTAAGTGGCCCACGACACATTTAAGGATCACTTAAGTGACCTGTGCATATTTTCAAAGCACTTGAGTGGCCCGAGTTGCAGGTCCACATAACGTAGTTACTCGCGGCATACTTCCAGATCACTTAAGTGATCCCCGGTTCGAACCCCAACGTTGCAACAATGGCGGTTGGCTGAAGTTGGTTTTCTGTGGTTCCCAACTTTGAGGCGCGAATGTGCTTCGGTGACTCAAGACATATTTGCAGATCACTTGAGTAACATGCGTTACAGCTCCATATCAAGCGGCCCTCGGCACATTTAAAGACACTTAAGTGACCTGCGGTACAGTTCCAGAGCACTTAAGCAGTTCCCGGCAGGGCCGTCTTAACAGCATCATGGGCCCCCGCGCCAAGCGATTTTTCTGAGGCCCTACCAGGCACATTCTTGAAAATTTCAACCAAATCTCATTTTTGTAAGGCCAATTTGCTCTTGAGGCCCCAGGCCCGTCATTTAGGGGGGCAGGGGGGGGGCGTTCCCCCCCCCCCCCCCTTGGCTTTTGAAAATACACTACAAATGGCGTATCTAAATATATATATATGCGTACCTTTAGTAAATGCTCTTTGCCCCCTTCCCTGGCAAAAGTTTGCCCCCCCTCTCTGGAAAAAGTTGAAATGACGGCCCTGTGAGGCCCCTGGGCCGTGCCTGGGTGGGCACATGCCTTAAGACGGCACTGGTTCGCGGCACATTTATAGATCTCTCAAACTGTCCGCAGCACAGTTCCAGATCACTTAATAAAGACCCGCAACATGTTTTCTAATCAATGTATATAGTGGCCTTTACTCTCCTACAGGTCGAGTACCCTTGTGTTATGTGTTAAAAGGTAATAACTGGGTTATTAAACATGACTGCACAAGGGCGTAGCCAGGGGGGGGGGGGACTTGGGGGTCTGGTCCCCCCCCCCCCCCGAAATGTGAGAAAATGACCGAAAAAAGGGAAAAAGATGGCCAAATCCATTGTTCTGTCACTTTGGTCCCCCCCCCGAAATGAAAGTGGTCCCCCCCCGAACGAAATTTCTGGCTACGCCCCTGTGACTGCATGATTATAGTGCACGTTATTTCTCCTCCCTAGACACATATTACTAGACCCCGGATTGCACGCACTAAAAAAGTGTAGAAATAAGCTCTATAAATTTGCAAATATGCACTTGGAAATGCCAAAATATGCACTAAAAATCCTGAAAAAGTTAAAAATTCCAAAATACGTACGAAAAAATGGGAAATATGCATCAAGGAAAAAAAATTAAAAAAGCAGGCAAAAAAAAAGGTATATTTTTTTTTAATGCATATTTTACATTTCTTAGGCCTCTTCATTTATTTAAAAAAATATCCCAACGTATGTACATATATTTGCATATGCAAATAACTTCTACATATTTAGGAATTTTTCATTTCTAGTTGATCGTAGCTGCTCAGTAACGAAATACCCGTAACAAAATAATTTCTACGCTATTTCTAAAAAAAAGTGAATACCTTTTATGACGTGATTATGAAAATATTTTGGCCTTTTTTTAGCATTAATGCATAAAAATGCATAAAATCAAAGAATTTTCAGAATGAGTGCACATTTTTGAAGGTTTATTTTAAAGCTCAATTACTTTTTCTTTTATAATTTTTTAAATTAGTGTTGTTCTTGATATTTTCATAACATCAGTTATTTTTCCCTCTTCCCACAGGTGGGGTTTCGTGAATCGATAGAGATGTTTGGAATATTCTGCAAATAATAATCCACTAATTTTAATCCCACCTGCGGGGGTGTAGGGAGAAACTGATGTTAAGAAAATATTATTAGGAATATTTATTTGAAAAATTATATTTAAAAAAAATGATTGGATTTCAACAAACCTTCAAAAATATGCACTTATTCTTAATTTTTATTTTATTTTATGCATTTATATGCATTAATGTTTAAAAAAACCAAAATATGTCAATGATTTTAGAGCTATTTTGGTTTTTTTTTAACATTAATATTTACAGAAACAACAATTTATAGAGCTTTTTTTTTTGGTTTTATGCATTTATATATTTAAAAAAACCAAAATATGTCAATGCATATGCACATATGTATTTATTACCTTCGGAATACGATATTATCTCGTTAAAATTTAAATGAAAAACAGAACAGATTTGCGAGTATCAGCAAGAAGAAAGTTCTTTTCACTGAAAGCTCTCCGGGTTCCGAGATTTTTAAGTGTTGAATGGCGTTTGATCATGCAGAACCCAGAAAAAAAACTGTCACGAAGCTCTAGGGTTCCACAGAACACCAGTTGGAAACACGTGCTCTAAAACAATTTGAATTATAGAATTTGAAAAGGGGGAAACGAAAAAAGTTCATTTTGCCCATGAATCCGTTTTACCTTGCACTGGCCAAGTACCTATTTCCCCCCCCCCCCCCCCAAATTAGACATTGACCATAATGTGAGTATTTGCTTTCCTTTACATTTCTATTATCAGGAAATGTTCAGTGATCATTCTTTTTCTTGGAAATGATTCCATTTCTTCTGAAACCTTGTATGAAATCAATAAGCAGAAATACGTATGAGGCAAAAACAACAAAAAATATGGAAGTATGTCCAATTGAAAATCATTAGGTTTCAAAAAAGAAGTAAATATTGAAACTCCAACTTTAACAAACCCAATTACGTGCAAGTCGCCGTAAGTTGATCGTGAAGAAATGATTCTTCCATGTTGAATAGTAATACACGAGCAAAAAAAATCATTCTTTATAATAGAGAGATTTAGTATTTTCTCAGCACACAACGTAACAAAGAAAAATTTCTGGATAATAATGCTGAGACGGACATTGGAAAGGGAAACATTTTGTTTATGCCAAAAATCGAGCCCTGGTTCGCAGGCAATCCAGGCAAGTGCACTAACCTCTATACGACAGGTACACTGATTTTTCTTTCCTTATAACGAAAGAAAAGAGCCAGATGCGCTGATTAGAAGCAGCTTTTTTTAGCTAAGTCATACCACCTTTTTTTAGCTAAGGTACCACCAGGTAGCGATTCCGTGAATGGACTACTACTTAACCATACATGCACCTCGTACACATTTTTTTTTTTTTTCTATTCGAATTTCTAACGAATCGGCACATGCCGGAATGTGTGTTCTGAGTGAATGTGTAACCCTAACGTATCTATGTTGTAGAGTTGCACTTGTTTCAGGTTCATGCTGCCATCTGTCTTTCCGAAGAGGAATGTGTACGAGGAGTATGTACGGTTAAGTAATAGTAATAGTCCACTCACAGTATCGGTACCTGGTGGCATCTATGGCTTAGATAAAGGAACCTGCTTCTTATCAGAGCATCAGGCTCTTTTTGCGTTATAATGAAAGAAAAATCGACCACACAGCGGCACCGTGGGTGGACTGAAAAAAAAAATACATCTCCATCTTGTTGTTGCCACCAGGGGAATATTGCAGAGTTAAGGGCTATACTTCGCATCGCGAGGATCTGGGCTCGAATTTCAGCGGCGACACAGTGGTGATCGGCTAAAGTTGGTTTTCTATGGTTCCCAACTTCGAGGAGCGAATGCGAACAGATCTCCCCGTTAAAAGTCTCGCCGCAGATAGAACAGGCCTACAACGGTACACATAGTCAAGCATCACACTTCACTGAGAATAGCAGCACTAAAAAACAAAAAAAAAACTCTCACACAGCACTCAGACTGTTAGGTACACACACACTCCGGCACTACTCAGTCGGTAGTAAATTGCCCATGGTGATAGATCGGAGTAGCGCTAGGTTTGAAAGAAAGAAAGAAATTTCTTTCTTTCTTTCAAACCTGTTAAGAGTCAATGGGGACTACTACGACTACTACTACTACTACTAAACCGCTCAGACACCTCGTTCATATTTCCCTATGGAATGTCTAACGAATGGGTGCGTGTATGTGAAACTAACGTGTTGCTTCCTTGTCTGCGTTTGTTTCTGCGTAATTATTGTTAAAGTGCTGCCACCTGTTATCTACTTTTCGAACAATGAGAGGAGTATAATGATCGATTATTTGTCCCGGTTTAGGCCCGTTGCTTTTTAACGATGAGATCGGTTCGCCTTCACGTGTCGAAGGCGAGAATTTCCTAAGTAGGGCCTCAAAAAAAAAAACACTTGGCCCTGGAGCCCCATGCTGCACTTAAAAGACGGCCCTGTCGGTGCAGATATTTTTTTTTATAATGGGGGGGGTGGCTGGCTCGTATTTGTGCCTCGAGGTTGGTTTCGTTTATGTCTGCTACCAACAGAACGCTTTCCAGGAATATCGAAAATACTGCAGTAATTTTTGCAATAGAAACCTACACACATACCATTGAATATAAAATTTCAGTCGATCCACTGCGTCGCTAGATGGCAGCACCACGATCAGCCGCGAGAGATCAGAAACTGCGCATGAAATGATATTTTATCGATTAGATTTTGGTTTGGGAGAAGTGGGAGGTGCGGTCGTGGCAACACGTGACATTGCGGAAGAATTATGCAGCAGTAAACACCACGAGGAGAAAAGAGACAGAGAACCAACTCTCTACGAGAAACATGAATAATTCCCACCACGAACCAAGATTCCACTCCCACAGCGGTATATAATCTCACATTGTCGACACCGAGTTTGTGGACGTCCATTCCGTGTTTAAACATTCAATTCTCATCTCAGACGTCCTTTCCCAAATGCATCATATGAGCATGACTCTCTCTCTCTCATGTCATCTAATAAAAATATATTGTCCTTTGCACACAAAGGTATCAAACTTTAAAAAAAATATTTATATAGTTCGATACCACTGCAATATACATAATGAAAGATTTGAATCTCCAAAGAAAATAAAAGTCACACACACACAGTAGACTTTAGACCAGTACAGTCAGGGGCGGGCGCACCCAGTGCCCCGACTTCTGAAGGGGGTCCCCGAAAACCCCAAACTGTACACTTTTTTTTTTCTAATTTAAGGGGCCCATTGTTTTCTCTTGCCCCCCGGGGCCTCATCCGACTAAATTCCGCTTCTGGTCAGGGCAGAACTTGGACAGGTGCGAAAGGTTCGGCCGCACTAGGATGCCAAATTTTTGGGGCTGTAAAAGATTACAAAAAAAAATTATTTTTCATTACATTTCGATTTTAACTTTTCAACCAAGTAAGAGATTACAGTACATTACGTTTGGACGTGGCCATTTAGACTCAGTTGTTTGGATGCGGGAAATTTGGACCCGTGCCGTTTTGACATCGGCTGATTGAACGCCACCGTTTCGACACAAAAATTGTGAATATCATATGAGAATTTCAGTAATTGAGAAATAATCGAATACTTACTGTGCTCACAATTTTATGCTATAACTTGTGATTATGCTATAACTTAATGATATTTTTTATATTTCACGTTTTTTAGGCATTTTTGGTGTTTTCAAATTTGTGATTGAAATGCTTTGAAAGTGCTTTTTTTTTCTTCCGAAAATGTGTTATTAAATGTGATATGGGGCCATTCAAGTATTACGTAAGCAGATTTTCAGCCATTTTTGACCCCCCTCCCCTTGTCAGCAAAACTCAGCAAAACGCTTACCCCCTGTCAGCAAAATTTCGTCAGCAGCTTAGAATGCTTCATATCTTCAAAAAGGGTGGTTGATGACGTAAGCAACCTTCGACCCCCCCCCCCCCGTCATCAAAAGTCAGCAAATCCGAAACCCCCTCGCCCCCCCCCGATGCTGACGTAATACTTGAATGACCCCCTATGTAATAATGAAGAAATGATGTGATATTCATGTTATGAAGATTGTTGATTGATAATGATTATTTAATAAAGACTAATAAATAATAAACAAAATTAAAATAAAAAATAATAAATAAAATGAGAAAGAAAATAAAGATTAAATAAAGGAAATCATGATCCGATTGGACGTGACCACGAGACGGCGACCGAACAGCATGGGTCCAAATGGCCGAGTCCAAAGAGTCACGTCCAAACGACCTATTCCGATAGATTAATCAATTCACGTACAAGTTATTGGCTACCAATTTTAATCTTCTCTATTCAACGGATCGGCGATAAATCTGGTAACCTAGTCCTAACCTAACTGCACGTTAGAAAAAGGAAGAGGAAAGGAAAAATATATAAAAGGAAAAATTATAATAGATAAGACATTTTTCCCCTTTTCAACTTCACTCTACGTGTTCTTTTTTGCACTTATATGCATACAGAAAGATACATTATATGTGTTGGATGGGAATCATTATCAGGAATATAGAAAAAAAGAAGGGAAAGAAAAAAAATCATCTTCAGTTGATAGGGTTACTATAAAGCTTCGCGATGGTGAAGAGAGAGAGATAGGAAAGTAAACACAGGGAACATGTTTGACTTTATTGCACTGGGGTGAAGACGCGATATTACGTCCGTGATCGTGAAGGGCTTAAAATTCAGTCCAAGTTAGAGAACCTCTTACATGCAAACATTGAACCATCTGACCTAGGGTTTTGACAACCCCCTCCCAAGCCAAGAAGACGGGGATGAACCTGTTGACCTGGGTGCTCAGATTGATGATTGCTGATATTCTAAGATAATTATGTTAATTTATTTTTTGTTGCCTTCTTCTGAGGTGGCCCGGATGCACCTATCCTTCGGCATCCAAAGCTTCAATATCTCTATGAGATGTGAAGTGGGATGTGTTCAGTCCTTCAATGTGCTGAGCGTTGGACTAGACCAGTGAGGGGATGGGGGGGGGGACAGAAGTTTTTTTTTTTAATGTGATCACCACGTATTCCCAAGAGATCTTTACGATCTGTCCAGGGAATTTGTTAGTGTGTTAGTAGACATCCATGCCGAACCGGGATTCACTGTACTCTCAGGCGTAACTGTCAGTTACGGGTACAACATTGGATCCTATGGGTTAGATTGCGTTGGGGGTGGTGGGAGAAAAAAAAATTCTGAAGTGGCGATGTGACAAAAAAGGTTGGGAAACTATGGACTATATAGACGGTGCTAAATTCTTCTTTTAACTACTTATTCAAAATTACATGAAGAAGGCATAATGTGTTATTATCCAGCTGAAAGAGTATCCAGTTGAGGCCCTTGGTAGATAATCGGCTCTGTAGCCCTGACAGCATGGGCCCCCACATCCTGGAGCAGGGCATCTAGGCTGGGATCTTTTGCGGGCCCCCCGACCAGACTTTCACGGGCCCCTTTATGTTGAATTTATAGCGTGAAAAAGCAAAAAATTGTGAAAACTGTCCCGGGCCCCAGGGCTGGAGCTTTGTCAGCCCACCCCTTGTTGGGGCCATGCCTGGCAGCCCTCAACCATTAATTAGTCTTTTTCCTGGGCAACGTATACTATTGTCCATATTTATTACCGAATGGTTTTTTTATGACCACAAAATAGTAGTTTGATAGACATTCTCGGGAGACACTGTGAACGTCCCAGGCACCAAGGTACCCATGGACACTACGGTCACACTAGGGACCAGTTCAGAGAGAGCCGCAAAATACTTTATCCCGTCATTGAGTACAATAATACTTTTCCACAATTTTTGAAAACAGTTTCTCGGTCATGTCTCTAGATTTAATAGTTGAATTATCATCAATGAGAAAAACCTGAATACTTCACTTGAAAAAGGCATAGAAATCCATAGATTTTTCTGTAAAATTGGAATACAAACCGAATTCGACACACGTAAGACCTATAACTGTTCGTTAGATCTCTAAAAATAACAGTAGAAAACTTCCTCGATGTTTAACACAACGCATTTCAATGGTTTCCTGTACAAATGGAATGTTGATAAAGGATAAAAAAAAGTATTTTTCGTAATTTCTGAAACAAACGTCTCATTATCGTAAGAGTCGCACGTGTTGAAAATTGCATCGTAAAATCTGAAGGAATGCAACATTGCACGTAAGCAGCGCACTTGATAAAAAAATTGCCCAATAAAACCTTGAATACATCCGAAAGGCCACATCTAACGTAATCGTCGTACTTGCTGGAAAAAAAAAAGCCTAATAAAATATGAAACTGATGCAGAAATGCTACATAGTACGTATATAAGCGTCACATTTACTAAAAAAAAATTGCCTACAATCTCTAAAACTGATCCTGATCGAAGAATTTATTAGGCACAGAGCTGCTCTTGGAGGTGTGCGACAGGTGGGGTCGCGCCAGGCCCCGCGTTCTGGGAAGCCAGGGCTAACGGTAACAATAATTGCTCTCATAAATTCTGAATTTTCATTTTCATCTACGAAAATTAACCAATTCTGGAATTTTGCATTTGCATCTACAGCCGCTGTGGTGGTCGAGTGGTCATAGTGACGGACTCGCATCGCGGGGACCCGGGTTCGAGCCCCACCGTCACCAAAGTGGTGGTCGGCTGAAGTTGGTTTTCTGTGATTCCCAACTTCAAGGCGCAAACGCGAGCCGATCTCCCCGCTAAAAAGTCTCGCCACAGAGAGCAACAGGCCTACAAGCAGTACAAATATTGTCACTACACTTCACTCACTTTACTTCTGAAACATAGATGGCAGCACTGAAAAATCATACACAACACTAGATACGCACTCAGACTGTTAGGCACACACACACTTACACTTCCGGCACAACTCACTAGGTAGTAAATTGCCCATGGCGATAGACCTGAGTTGTACTCGGTTGAAAAAAAAAAAATTGCATCTACAAAGTAATAATTCTGGAACTATTTCTCTCATAAATTCTGAATTTCCACAAATTCTGGAATTTTCTTTAAATTAAATTTTAGAATTTTTATCTTTTTTGGAATTCTAAATTATTTAAATTATTTATTTCATTTATTTGGAAATACTTTCTCTCATTCATTCTGAAATATATATTACTTCTTTCATTACCCTTTTTCTGAATTTTCCTCAATACTGAAATCATTTCTTCCATGTATTCTGAATTTTCGATTCTCCTCTTCCACAGGATATATGAAATCGGTGCTGAGACACCAAAACTATCAAGGCCTCGCTATTATTTTCGCACAGAGCCTCGCGTGCGGTAAGGATGCTAATGATCACGAATATGTGTAATTATGATTAATACAGATCATAAGGTACTTTTCTTAATTTCCGTATTATTATTGAAAAAAAAATGTGCATTCATCTGAATGAATCGCTGTATCAATTGAAAGTGTATTCACGTGTTTTATTATAGTATACAAAAATATATATATATATATATAAATATTTATATGCGATATACACCCGGACCCTTTTCAAGTATCAGGTATATCAGCATTCGCGCAATTGCCATCGGCTACCGATACCGTGCGACTTGTCTCAGCCCAACATTGATCGATTATCTCCATGTACTGATAGAATTCACTTTCTAAACTCCACTTGATTGATCGGATCCGTGTTTTGTGCTTGAGAGCAGCTGATAATTGGAGTGCATTGATCTACTTTAGCAGCCATGATGAACGATAGTCTCTCCGTGATCGAGAAATTGAATAAACAATAAATTCTCTTATTTCAATATTAAATAAATACATTTGATATTGTGACTTTATAGTTTGTTTTTTTTCGATATTGAAATTATATACAGCTCATTTATCCATCATATTTATCAATTCTACGTTTCAGCGTCCTCGTTGTATGTTTTGGCTGTCATGGCCTTTGTTTTTACCCAATTTCTCTCCATCTAAGGAACCATTTTCTAAATTTGGACGCAAAATTTGGTTGTCTGAAAGTGAGATTATGTGTTTACATATTTTTTACTTAACCAGATATTGACATCGATGAAATTATTGATTCCTATAAGATCTCCATGATTCTTTTTAGACAAGTTTTTTCGCTAAAGTCATCCGTCGCTAGATTGAAGGATACCCTGGAAGGGGGGGGGGTGTTATTTTAAGAGAAAGGGGGGTTCAGAATTTTTACCACCCACAGTGAGAGAACAATTTTACCTGGGTGCGGTAGCCCAGGTCGATAAGATACTCGACTAAAGTACCAAAGGGTGTTTAGAAGTGTCGTGACTCCGAT
Source organism: Pholcus phalangioides (assembly GCF_987345545.1). Classification (NCBI taxonomy): domain Eukaryota; kingdom Metazoa; phylum Arthropoda; class Arachnida; order Araneae; family Pholcidae; genus Pholcus; species Pholcus phalangioides. Next base: position 23,103,080 of record NW_028301608.1, read on the forward strand.
ACCCGGTTCGTCCTTGTCAGAAAACTTTCCAGACACAGGGGAACAACAGAAACGGCGACATGACCGCAGAAAAAATTGCTACCGCATGGAGTCCCCCCGTCGAGGGGTTAGCTCACCAACCTCTCGATGAGTATAAAAAACAAGCCTGCCGTTCGGAATCAGCAATAAATTGTAGATCCCGGTCTAATTAGAACTCGTGTGCAGAAAATGGCCGTGGTGCGACAAAAATGATCAAATGATCAATTTTATGACCAACTATAATATCTACATGACTTTCCATACCGCTAGATGAACGGAGATCACCCTATATATTTTTCTTCTTTCTTTTGGAACTATGAATTTACCAGAAAAATCACTAAATGGTGGTTTAGTGTAAACGTTTTAAACGTTTTCGCCTTAGGTGAAGGACTTGGCAAAAATCTTGGGCCTTTCTTTCTGTGTGTGTGTGCATGTTCATTCTGATCATTTTTGTCGCACCACGGTCATTTTTCTGCACACGAGGGCTAATTAGACCGGGATCTACAATTTATTGCTGATTCTGAACGGCAGGCTTGTTTTTTATACTCATCGAGAGGTTGGTGCGCTAACCCCTCGATGGGGGGGACTCCATGCTGTAGCAATTTTTTCTGCGGTCATGTCGCCGTTTCTGTTGTACCCCTGTGTCTGGAAAGTTTTCTGACAAGGACGAACCGGGTATCGGACTCACGCCACTTCTAAACATCCTTTGGTACTTCAGTCGAGCATCTTATCGACCGGGTTACCGCGCCCCGTGTGTGCATGTTAATGATACACAGGATGTACCATAAATTCAGAGTTTGAAAAATCATAAAAAATTAAAGGAGTTGGTGTACTTCAATGCAGTTTGTGAAAAATTATTCCTACGGAGGAAGGGGGGGGGGGTGGTATATTTTTTTGACGTAGAAAAAGAATTAATTCAAATTTCCGTCGAGTTCGGTGGTAGTGATTGGATCGGAACCTTTCTTCAATCTCTTTTGTGTTAAACGTTCGTAAAGCTAGAGCCGGTGATTCATGACTGAAGTAAAACAACTTCACCAATAGTGCTTTGTTGATAACAGGAAAATTCATAAATATGAGCTTTTTATCGCGCACCCTGCACTTTATAGAACTCCGATTCGTATATTTTCAGTGATTTGCTTTTGTGAAGCGTGCTCTATCGACAAAAATTTGAACTAAATTTTTTTTCTGCACCAAAAGAAACCCCTCCCCCTCCCACGCAGAGTCGTAACTAAGATTTTTGCCACCCCACAACTTTAAAATTCGACAATTTTGTAGTGATGTTCCTTGTTCCCACCTAAAACTGCCGCCCGGGGCAGTTGCCCCCCTCTAGTTACGGCCCTGCCCCTACGTGAGAATAACTTATTCGCAAACAGTATTCAAATATACCGTCAAATTCAGTTTTACGGGATACCCCTGTACTGTATCTATAAATTGATAGAATTTTATGCTAGGGCTTCATGATTTGGGGAATATTTATTATTTGAGGGAAATCATGCTATATCCCTGTACACAAAGACTCAGATTTCCTAGATCTATATAAAAGGATTATAAAATGTAAATAATTCATATATTCATTTCATATTATTCAAGGTTTCACTATACTGGCATAATACTCGTGTTTCACATGTAAATATTCATCATGATAGTATTATATCAGTTGTATATTGATATATCAGTGCATCATGATAATATTTCGAGTCCCGACATAGACCATTGGACTTTTCTTTCCGAGTTCACCTCAGCATAATATCAGAAAAATATGTTTCCTGGATTATTGACTCTTTGATCATCTCTTACACACATCATCTCTTATATCACATATAATAACACATCTCTTCACTTTTCTTTTCTTATATAACCCCTATGATAATATCATACCTGGAAGGGGCATGATCCTCCCCTGCCGTCTAACTTCATTTTACTGGATCCATTGTAATTTTCTAGCCCAAAACGAACGCTAAAAAATTTAAAGTGTTTTCTATTATACCCCTATTAAAGTCATTTGCTTGGCTCACTAATGTTTTCGAATCGGCATGGATATGATGAAGAGGCTATCAGCTGAGCCTACACTCAGCGAGGACCCTCGTTCCACCATTCTAGGTTTCAAAGGTTTTATGTAAAGTACTTCAAAGAACATCCCAGCTTAGGAAAAAGACTCAAAGTCAAAATAAAAAGTACGTAGTGAAAATGCATTTAAATTCCGTTTTTGATTCCGCAATTGAAACAAATTGCTGCATCTCCTAACAGGTGAGTTACGTCAAAATAGAATGCTTGGAAGCTAAGTTCAAAGAACGTGTTTTTTTGAGTTGGATGTTGTTGGCCATAATTACATACGCATCTGCATTGCCCAACACACAAGAAAACTGACCTCATGGGGAAGCGTCAGCTCGAAGACTGTCTCCAGAAGTGCTCTGGATCTGGTAAAAGTCCCGTGGAATGTTTCTCCTTTTTTTTGACAAATTGCAGATGTTGAGCTAAATCCGCAATATAGGCTAAAGCTATTTGTGTTGTTAGAAGTGAGAAGAGAGGTGGTCCATTGATAAAAGTTTTTAATGCCATTTACGATCGTCGCTCGGGAAGATCGTAAAATGGACGCCTCTCGTCGTGTGGCCAAACACACACACTCACAACAGTTGGTTCTTCTCTCTCGGCTTCATTTTATTTTATCTATCATTCAAGCCGCCTGTTGGTGACATTTTGTCTAGCCGCTGAGGCGGTGGCTATAGCAACTCGCTTATGTTGGTTCCCGACCAGTCGAAACATTGTGCGAAAATGCCGTGAAAAATAAAGCCCCCCTTTTTTTAAGTCACTAAAGGCCGTGAAACGGGGAAAAAAACGGAAAATGTGTTTTAACAAACGGAATATTAATGACTTCTTCCCTTGCTTGGACTCCTAGACTTGGCACATATGTAATAAGAACGGGGGGGGGGGAGAGGTCGAGAGCTGTGCACTTGAGCACTGTGTAGGGCGGTCGAAATTATTTGAGTCATGGCGCAAGGGACAGAAAAACGTTCCAATGTCACGAAACCAGTTCAGTTTCGGGCGTCACTAACCCTGTTGGGAAAACACGTCATTTACTTTTTCGTAATTAAAAGAACATATCCAAAACAATTTTTTTTTTTTTTTGGGGAAACCCAATTTGCGAGACTCATGAGAAAACTGACAGAAGTTAATTGCGGCTGATGAAATAAGTTTTTGCTACTGAAATGACCAACTAGGATTGATTGTATAGATCGACATCGGTGTCATTCAGAATAACAAACAATGATTTTTTTTTCCCGTGATTAATCGCCAAAGAAACTTTACTCATCCAATCAATCATAGAATCACGCGATACACAATCAATCAATCAATATAATTATAGATTTCGTTCTAAATAAGTAAGTCTACCTTTCAATCAATATCATCAATATTGATGTGACGTTGGTGCATCACATGGGATCGATGAGAGTGAACGATGAATTCGATTCGTATCTACAACGAACACATCTTGAATCCACAGCAGCGTGACACCATTGTACGTTCAGACCTGATTTCAGGAGATTATTTTTCAAAAGGGAACATTTCCACTTTTGCTAAATTCACAGTAGAAGTGAAAAACGTATTGTTTCGGAATACGTCTACTTTACAAAAAGCATAATATAGCCCAATTATCCAAATCCCCCCTTCTCCCCGTTGTCATCAAAAGTCAGCAAATCGGACCCCCCCCCCTCCCATATTGATGATGACGTAATACTTGAATGACCCCTTACCCCTCACTGTCCCCTCGTCATTCTACAGTAGGGCCTCCCATAACGGACACTCCTGTTAGCGGACACCTCCACTGACGGACACAATTTCGAATTACATTGACGGACAAGCAACGCTTGTTTCCTTTAGAAACGATAGGAAATATCTAAGAGAGGGTTTTGCTCCTAAATGGTACTGGAAGTGGTGATATGTTTCTTGAACGCCAAAACTGATCTTCATAGTGGAGACAATATATTTTTTGAGATTTTCTTTTTAAAGTTCAATCAAACTCGATTTGAAACCGAAATCCTTCAAAGTTTTTCATTAAATCGATTTGTATTTCCCAAACCCAAAAAATTTGCTGAAATTATGAATTCAAGAATATTTAAACATGGTCACTTAAAATGTTATGAAGAGGAACATAATTTCTAAGACATTTAATCGGTTTCGTCAAGTAAACAAGAAATTAGTTTGCATATTTTTAATGAAAATTTTAATTGAGTTTTAGTCGGATTGATCGAGTCGATTTACTCAACTAAAATTTTTAATCACGATTAAAAAATGATCGATTGGATACTTTCACTTTCGATAGAAACTACCAACTTTATACATTGCAATTTCTACCAAAAATATTCCCGTTTGACTAATCCCGGTTGCATAATCTGACAGAGCTTATCCCAAAGATTCATATACCGTTAAAAAGTGTATTTGGAGAAAAAAGTAGAAATGTTCCCTTTTGAAAATAAGCTTCTCCTTTGATCCTACCTTCTTTAAGTCTCACTTCTCTGTCTTCTTTAAGACAGAGGCGTACGCAGGGAAAAAGGACATGTGCTCTGTGCCTAAAACTAGGCAATAGTAGGTGCCCTAAAACAGGTAGCCTATCCTCTAGGTACCCTAAAATAGGGAATCCTAACTCATTGTTTAATCTGATTTTATTCGTTATATGTCTGACCTCACGCATGTTTTTTGTAATTGTATATAAATGCACATGTGAATAGGGGTCATCTAGATCCCATGATACGAACCCCCAATTATTTTTTTCTCTCCTTATAACTCAGAATTCTCTTTAGCGTGACCACACCCTCCGGGGTAATGATCTTATATCGCGTAAGTGACAGAGCCTGGTCGTACTCGATCCGGTCTGTTCTGTATTGTGAATAAAATACAAAAGGCAGCCAGTTTCAAGGCCCAGAACATTTGTGGGCTCTGGGCACGTGTCCCCGTTTGCCCACGGTTGAGACCGTCCCTGCACTCGCCCAATCATAAAACCTGTCAGCTGCAGGCGTTTTGTTTCCAATAATAGAACTGGGAAGCAGTCAAGATTGGCTCTATTCTTGACATGCAGAATATTGAACTAGAAATCTGAACAATGTTCGGAAAATAAGTTCTTCAGGGAATCCGATGAATGCTCAAAAAAAGCGTGTTGATGCGAGAGAACTATTTCAAACACTGACAGTGGATAGTTATATTTTTCAAATGTGTAAGTTTTTGCAGCTCAAGCGCACGAACTTATTCGTACGGAAGCTGAATGCCTCCGTATGACAAGATACGTACCATTTGATCGAAAGTTAAATTTAGCGACAGGCTTTACAGACGAAGAAATATCTTGAATTTCTATTTCCGGAAAAAACTTTCAAAATGAAACAAAATAGAAAGGGGAAAAGAGTGGAAAACTAGCGAACGTGCACATTTTTAGGATCGAAAACACGGCACAGCTCTTGTTCCAACCCCGACCTTTCGTAAGAGCGGGCCCCAAAATCCGGAACGGAGTAATTTTCTCCGCATTCTGCTGCCTCCTTTGCCCATAGAACAAGCTCCACAAGGAGATGGAAATAGGACCATGCAACCGAATGGATTTGTGAGTGAGTAAAGAGCATTGCGCGTGGCTGCTGCTGCTGGTGCCTTGCAACATACACGCCTGTAGCTTTTTATTGATCGGCGCTTCGCTCTATCCACCTTCAGTCTACAGTGTTTGTGTGGAATCCTTCTCTCTCAGATCCTTTCGCTCGTTATACGGTGTATCGCCTTATAACACTCTCACAACGCACACACACACACGGCAGCTAATAAGAAGCCGAATAGACCTTGATATGGATCGCAGATTTTCAAACCCATCTTCGAGACTATCATTGAAATACTGAAATACCATCTGAATAAAACATTATGTTTCCATGTCTTCTACTTTTGATTTTAAGATTGAATATATACGTATCCACAGTTATGATTTGACGAAATCATCAAAGACGGTGGATTTCTATGCGTGATGAGAAATTTTAGTGCATTCGAATTTTACAGCAGCATAATTCGATTCTCTTAAAACGCATTTCCGAATCTGTCTGAAAATGTGATGACTTATTTACTCGTGATTCAAAATAGGTACAGCGGTGCCTCGTAATCTGACGTCTCTCAATTCAACGCTCAAGCTTTGTGGGGACTGAGCATGAGGAAAATTGCGTGGTAGACGTGTGTGGAAAATATTGTCCAGCAATTCAACATTAGTTAGGTGAATAGTTTGGAATACCGAGGCGCCATCGCGCATTCAGTTACTGATGGAATTGTAGTCTTTCTAGGGTGGTTAATGCAAAAGAATTTAGATTAGTATTTTAATACCGGCTCAATAAAAATACAAACACAAAGGCCACCATAACAGGCAATTCGCCCAACGAAATGACTGAAAAAAGACGCCCATAAAAAATATGGATGTGAAATACATCTAATATACAGCAATCCAATATAACAGCACCTGTTTCGAAAATTACTAATAAAAACATGCGATATATAAGTTCCAAATTATCACCAGGCTGATTTTAAATTCATTGGACAAACTTGATGATGTGATATAAAACTCCTAAACAAGCATTTTTGGTCATAGAATGTGTGGTCGAATCGCAATAGCAAAGGCGATAGAGCATGGTTTTTAGAGAGTGCACGATAGCACTCCACAAAAAGCACAAATATCTTATTTTCCGACGTATTTGCTGTTACATGTGCAATAAACCATTCGTGGTAGGCCTTCTCATGATGCGTGCAATCTAGGTAACGCAAATTTTACGACAAGTCATAAGCTTGTCATTGTTTCGCGCAGATGGACCTCGATGGATCTTGCATCAATAAGAAACGAACTCCAATACAATCCAAAGATGAATATGCATTCTCGAATGGTTGACAGCACATATCCAGCAAATCCGTCCGAAAAATACGATATTTGCTTTTGGTGAACTGCTGTTGTTCACTCCTTAAAAGCGCCCTCTACCGCCTCTACTATTGCGATTCAACCGCACAGTCAACGATCAAAAATGCTTGTTTACGCGTGTCTTATATCACGTGTGTCTTATATTCTTGAAGTTTGTCCCATGAATTTTTAATTACCCTGTACATTTAGATACATTCCTCGTTGAGCAATCTGCCAGTTATGTACTCAACGTTTGTATTCGTTATCAAAAATCGTTTGTGCGGTAAAAATTAGCATTATTTCATGGTCTTACCAGACGTACTGGAACTATTAACCCAATTATTAGAACCTGTAGAAAATTGACGAGACTGGTAGAACTTGGAAATTTAAAAGCTGGTAATCTAATGCTAAAGAAGCTTAAAAAGCTTCTAGAGATTAATGCACTGTAATAACTCTATTCAAGTTTGAAAATACTGGAACGGCTGCATGTATCACATGGTATATTCATTCTGCGATGGGCATTTTTAACGCTTGTATGACGTGGTTGATTCTCATCTCTTCCCGTAAAGTAAAGAAAGCATTAGGCGAGCGTGAAATTTTGAAAATTATGTAAATAAATGCTCGAAGAGAACTTGAAAATATTCCGAACGCATCTGGGTTTCATTCGAACGTGATGGAAAATGTTACGTGAGGCTGGAAATAGGATTTTTATCACTTTTAAAGAACGGTAGTCTATTATACTCCATTGGCATTCAAGATAGACTACTTCCAGGAGAATTTATATTTATGCGCATATATGCGCATTTAACCATTTCACCTCTCATAATCTATCAAATCCCCGTTCTTTCTACATTATGTACTTTACGAGTACCGAATCTCCTGGAAATAGTAACGAAAAAAATGGAGATCTAGAAAACGTATTGTAAGATAGTTTTCTAGAGGATTCGAGAGGAGTTCTCTTTCCACCGTCATCATCTGATCGAAGCTCTCACACATAATACAGCGCACTTACATTGTCTTACATTCAAGATAAAGCACGAATCTCTCGAAACCCCTTAGAATGCATCAGCGAATTTTCCGCAATGATACGACTTTACGGAGCTTTTTCGTATTAGATTTTCGGCACTGCTTCACGAACGGTATCAGAAGGATATAACAGTTCTATGGGTAGATTCTGATTTTAAAGTAAAATATGAAAAAATATATATCAGTGAAGAGAGGGGGGGGGGATCTTCTCGAACTGTTTTTCTTAGTATACCGTAATTTGCTCACTACTTGTGATGTTTGCTTATCTAAGCTAGTGAAGTAATACCTCACTAAGCTAAAATCATCATCGGCTAACGAAGATGATTCCGGAATCACGTGTGTTAGCCGAAAATTTTCCGTAAGTTTCTATGGAAAACCATTTGATTCGTTCCAGGTTCTGCCCAAAATTTAAAGGTAAGTTTTTCAAAACGCCAAGGAAAGCTTTTAAAAAACGGATTCCAGGCTAAAATGAACAACTTCAAAATTGGATAAATGAAAATCTACAGGAAGATGAGAGATACTGAAGATCTTTTTATTTACACCCCAATATATATACACAACCACAACCAGCTTTAGTCTACTAAAGATGGTGTCGACCCCTTCTCTGTATGAAATTTTTTGAACCATTTTACATGGGGGGGGGGGGGAGTTCATTCATACAGAAAAGTGTAGGTACTTCTGGGAAAACGATTTCGAGCTGGACATGAGTTAATCGGACTCGAATGGCAAGCTTCTCTTGGTTTCAGTTTGGTGATGCTGACTTTTAACAATATTTATTATCATTTTTAAATAGTATTATATAGTTTTCTTTTTTTCTCTTATGTAGTTAATGTTCCTGTTGGAAGTTGTAGTGAGGCGTATGTTGGTGATTGAGAAAGAATTATCCGATTTTAAAATGATTCTTTACTTGAAATCGACCATTAATAATATCTTATATATAAATGTGAAAGTATGTCTGTTACACATCTACAGTTTTAGACCGATCGTCGCCAGATTTTGCATATATATATACCAAACAGGACCGGGATTGAATAGAAGGCTACTTTAAAAGGTTGTCCGAGCTGGGCAAATATGGGCGAAAAACCGTCGGGCAACAATGGTTCCTGGGCCCCCCAACATTCAGTAACTCTGATTACCGTGGTTCCCTAACAATGCGATTCAGACATGCACATGCCTTTACAATGGTTTGTCACTTCTCTAATGCTGCCACTATAACAGTTTATTCCTTTATAACGGTTTTTGTCACTTCTCCAATCCTCCCAGCAATTGAAGAAAACCCGGGCAGCGCCGTGTATTTTTGCTAGTTGTTCTCATAAAACGTAGATATTTCCGCCTTTATATTGACACGTGACATATCATTCTGTGATTTTAATTTTAAAAAATATATAATTTTGAAATCTAATGATTCTCTCTGAGTCACCTGTACAAACATTAACTTGATATATTGGTTATTGTGCAGGTAAAATATAATAAAATTGCATTGTATCTTATAATACTTGGTGTAAGTAGCTGAGTAAAAGCATTTTTTAGTTGTGACATTTTTCTATTTACGTAAAAAAAAATTTCTTATGGGGATCGCAACCCATACTTTGAGAACTACTGTTTTACGGGAATGACACTCACTGCTCAATTTCAGTCTTTTTTTCTTTTCTCTTTTACTGGCATCTTTTCATATTTCAGTCTAGTTCAGAAAAAAATCAACCATTAAATTTTAACTCCTTTCGGTATTGCATTCCATTCATCTCTACGTTATGAGAAATTTCACAGACTATTTACGTGATGTAAATTTCCCAAACGACGTATGATATTTTTTTTCGTGAATAAATCCAATCATTATGTTGTGTAAAATTAGCACTGTGTATATCAATATATTTAATGTAGTGGATATATCAATACGTTGCATAGTTATTATAGCAATATGTGTTAGAATCAGTATTTCAATACGTTTCACAATAATTGTGCATATACTATTTTTCTTTTCTTTTTAAAAAAAAATTTCAGTTCTGATTTGTTCATATTTCACTGAAATTTCTCATACTCACCTCCTAAATCTGTTTTGATGCAGTTCAAATTCAGAGCGTCCTCCGTGAAACGATCACATAAACCCTACCAGAATAAGAATTATCACACAGATAGAAAGTTACCAAGGAATTATAACTCAAAAGAACCATATTTCCTGGTTCCCGAATGAAATGGAAACATGGAGTTTTCGGCACTCTACCACAAATACAAGCCACTCGGTGAAGTGGTAAGGCAGGGGTCTCTTCAATCTATGGCCTGTGGGCCAAAAGTGGACCCTCCGAGATTTTTGCCTTGGCCCACCGACCATTTTAAGAAAACAGCTAATTTTCATAGAGAAACAATTAAATACCAAAATCCAAAAAAAAAGCGTTAAAGAGCCTCCGCGCGCGCGCGGGCCACTGATCTCTGTACTGCTGTATTTAGAACTGTGAGATATTCTCCACATTCAATAGTAATGTTGGGTATTTGATAAATTAAAAGGGCCGTCGTTGGCAAAGTTGGGAACGACAGCCAAAACAGTTTTTGAGGCCTATGATTTCTAGGCTGAATATTCAAAAGGTATACATAATTACAGAATTTACAGAAATGCTAAAAACACTGAAGTGAAAGAATAATTTTCGAGTTATTGAAAAAAATTAATTTTAAGTTATTGAAAGGAATTAATTCAATAGCTTCTGAAGTCGACGATGGAAACAAAATATTCTCTTAAATAATCGGTTTAGAAGACACGGCCCATATTATAGACAAATCACTGTCTATATGGAATTAATGTTGATTTAATAGCCCCAGTGTGTTTTTTCATTATCATACTTCTTTCATGTATTGTACACAGGAAACTAATACACTTGATCTATTACTAGCTCTTTCCAAAAGCCTTACAATGAAATTTTTCTGAACTTTAATTCAGGAATTACAGTAGTACAATACAGTGAAACCTCGCTACAACAATATTCGATACAACGATAAATCCCTCTAAATTTATAGCCTAATATTAAATACCTCTCGATACAAAGATATCCTCTACTACGATAAATCCCTCTATAACGATATTTTTGAGATATTTTGAAACAGTGGTAGTGTTTACAACAATATTTTTTTCTACATTTCGCTCAAAAAATCATCTCGAATTTAATTTTAACTTTGTCACTTGTTTTCATTCTTCTAATTTGCGTCTAATAACAACGATATTTTGCACCACATGATCGCCGAAAATGTTGATAAAGCAATTGATGTCACCACTTTCTCTGCGACAAAAAAAAATAAGTGCAATAAGTTAAACTTCTTTACAGGGGCAATGCATCTGAATGAATTTCATTAATCAACTAATTACTAACAGTTTTTTGCGACAAATAAATACTTTGAATCTCACTTTTTCATAGTCATATTTAGAAAAGATGCCAACAACAGCATAAATCTGGTGGTACGTGATGACAATGTTGTATCTCGATATAACGATAATCCCTCTACTACGCTATTTGCTCTTGGCCCACTGAATATCGTTATATCGAGGTTTCACTGTAAATTCTAAGCAAAAATATTTAATTGAAGCTGAGAATATTGAGGAAAATTTTTATGCTACTGATTTTTTTAAAATCTTATGATGGCAACTACACAAGACAATGCGCGCCACAAAACAACAAAAAATATCTGGTAAATAACTTCTTTAAAGATTCAAACATATTTTTCCGAATCACCACGAGAAGAATCCTCTCCTATTCCGAGACAGTAATGAAATAAGACAAAAGCAAGACGTAAAAGCTACTCCAACGTCAAGGAAATAACTCGGGCTGTCCTTTTAAAAGATTCACTTCACCAGAAATGAGTCGCATCTTTTCTCATTTGTATTCCTCTTCTTTTTTTGTGGGCCCACGACAAACCCATTTGTTTTCCCTCGAAAAATAACTTTATATAATGGCTAAGAGAAGGAAAATATTTGAGAACATAAAGTACCGAATGTGAAACCCAATAGTCTGAAGTAAACCAATCTTAAATATAAAGAAACAAATAAGGAAAGCTTTTCCGAAATGGACGATTTTCAGTTCAGTCGACTGAATAAAGGAGTAGCATTATAATAATGCCTCTCGTTTTATTGTTATGCTGCTGCTGCTGCTCTTGCTATTTTTATAGGATGATCCGAGAATTTTGATTCATTTCATGTGAATTATACATTACGTTATACGCAAGCACTTTTTTGACGTAAATACGTCTGTAAGCTCCGGATACCTGATACAACCGGCTGAAAACTCCAAAAACATGACGTCACGTCGCTAAAATTAGTCATACTTAAAACACTTGTATCTCAGGGGAAAAAAACAATGCGAAAGACCTATTTGTCGGCGCAAAATTGCAAATAGGTCTTGTTCAAACAAATCCAACCATTTTTTTTTTAATTCGTGAGAATACGTCTGAGAGTTCTAATATTATCAGATCTATAAGATGCTCGTCTTCCACTTCAGCACTGTGGACGGAGGCTTTGTTTCCTCGTTTCCCGTCACAGTGGAGCTTTGTATATATTGTGTTTTTAGATAATTCGAATCTTCCACCTCAACATGCCAACTTCATCTTCTTACTTGACCCACAAGTCTTCTCGTTTCTTTTGAAATCCCAAGTTGCGATCTTCAGCCCTTACGTGCCACTGAGCGCACTACAATTTTTTTCCCTGATTACTGGGTTCAGCTATCCATTTTTAATCAAATGTGCTCACAGGGAGAACGATGCGAAGGATTTGATACTTGCGAGCACGGAGCAAGGGGCCACTGCTATAAATCTTTGCTAATTTTTCCGACACAACCTTGCCTCTTTTGAGATAACGGAAGTAAGTTGCTTTGCATTTGTATCAGTCCGGGGTTGTGAGCGGTTCTATCTATCTATCTATCTATCTTCCACTATGAAGGTTACCGTCAAGGTCCACGGATTCGAATCCGGGTATAGAACGTCAAGAACAAGTTCTTTATCTACCGAGGCTGGGGCGACCACTGATAGATGGCGCTTTCATTTCCCACACAACTTCACTGGCTTTTAATTGCCGTGTGACGATATATGACCAGAGTTTGTGTGCGGTATGATAGCTACACTATACCATGGCGATCTTTTTGTAATTTAAGACGTTAAACGACGATATTCATTCGCAGTAATATGATTACGTTTTCCTATAATAAAGACGAGGATTAAAAGTTTGAGAGAATGTTATTTCTAATTAAATCTTGCTAATCAAAGTAACCTGGTCAGAATGGTCTGGCATTTCTATTATACTATTTCTGGAATTATTCTGACACATTGAGAGTTTATTATTTTGCAGTTTCAAATGAAACTGCATATTTTCAATGTTTTTTTTTTCTCCCGTGTTACGCACAAGACAGAAAAATTCATGACTTGTGCGTTTGTTGACATGTTCATTTACCGCATTCACTTCTGTAAACATCTGGTTATGGCAGCAATACTTTGAAAAATGAATCAGCTGATGACCATTACCAGCGAAGAGCACTGTTAAAGAAGACGAATTGAGAATGAGAATGGGTAAGCTTGAAAAAGAGAAACTTGGCAGAAACATTTGTGTGATTTTAAGAACACTGACATCAAAAAATTCTTGAAGGAATGAACGTTTCCTCATCTTCAATCTTCGAAGTATTTTTTCTGGAACGACCTCCATTATAGATGATCGCTCTAGAAAGATATTATTAGGTATAAAAAGTTCTGAAGAGAACTCTTAAGTAGGAATTCGCCAAATACCTGACGTTCATGCTCTTTACAAATACTGTATTGAAAAGGTAAGATATAACCTACTTTATTATTATTTTGATACTACCAGTAAACTATATAACTTAATATATAATTGGCGAGTGTCCTTGGTCTCTAGAATTATCAAAAAGTCGTATGTGGTGAATATAAATGTGATTATTGCAAACGCGTTAATGTCGGTTTCAAGTATTACCTTCTACGCAATTGAAAAATTTGAGACGTTACGATAAAACTTTCAGCGTTCTTGCATCAGTTGAGAGAGAAAGATTGAAAATCAACATTTATTTGTTTATTTGTGCGAACAATATCCAGTCCAACGGTTTCCACTCGGGTGTGCCTGGACTACAAAAGTTGTATTTGTGGTGGCAGCTCTCGATAGAGTTTTTGAAACGTTGTTTTAGTTCTTTTGCAGTCCGGTGAATTGCAATGGTATCACACCACATTTACTAGAACTAGATAAAATGTCCTTCATTGTTAGAGGGCATTCTTGGTGACAGATGGCTATATTTTCTACTGCTGCAAATGGGGGTCCATAGAAAACACAAATATTTCCGAGAGTTCACGACTAAAAGTATTTGGGAACCGCTGGTCTAGTCAATAGGTTTCAATTGAATCTTGAGTTTTTAGAAAGTTATTGTTCAGTTTTTAGAGCGATTTCCTAGGATTCTGTGCTGTAAAATCTTTAATTTTTTTGTTTCAATAAAATTCTATAAATACTCGTTTTTTTTTTGTTTTTTTTTAATTCCATAGAGCAGTGTCGTAGCCTTCAAAGGCATTGACTACAACGTTTGAAACTTCTAGTATAGTCGTGTTTCAGTGATCGCAAAAAATAGCAAGCATTTATTGTATCACCAGATGGACAGCATGGTATTATTTCTCGGAGAGCGATGAAAATTTTTATTAGGGTACATCCATCACCTGAAATGTAGATCGTAGCTAAAGTTAGTGATGTAACACAAGATATAATCTAGCAATATCTCCGCATCAAATGTACACCATATGAACTTGAGTTTAAATCGGCATCCATCGGAGCCAGCTGAATCGTTTATTTTGAAGCATAAGTCATCAAAAAGTGTCTAAATATACAGTCGACGCCACTTATTAGAATCATATGCAATTTTTTTACAACCGGAATATTTTTCGAATATAGTTATCGATCGACTTGTAGAAACTTTTAGTCCCAATGTGATTCTATTAAGTGGCGTGTACTGGATAAGGGAGGGTACATACTACGCTGATGTGAGAATCAAATTTCCACGTCAGGGTAGTGTACACGTCACAGAATTCCCAGAATTAGAATTCACCATGTTACAGACGTGAGGCGTCAGAGTAATGTGTAACCGCCTAGTACAATCGCGCAGCATGAAAATAATTTCAGTGAGCATCTAGCAGCAAAGCGTTGTTAAATCATTTATTTTGAAGGAAGAGTCATCAAAAAGAGTCTGAGTATAGCTATAAACATATATTCAGCGTATTCATTGGTGGAACACAGTAGCGTAGGAGTACTTATCGGGTGTGAAAATAGGAAACACACAGCACCACACAGAGATTCAATCCATCTCCGGCCTTTTCTCTCTCTCTCTCTCTCTCTCTCAATAGAAACGTACATTCCTAACATAAAACAGGACAGAGTTACGAATTTGTTCTTAATTTTTTCTTTTATTTTCGTTACTTCTCTTCCTACGGCTTTCAATCTACTCGTGAACTTGAAGCTCTTGCTTCCACTCGATTCTTTCTTACATTCTTTCTTTTTTTCTTTTTCTTTTTTGCCCCAGAAACTATCGATTTTCCATGATTCCTGAAGGGGAAAATGGGCTCCCAATTCCAACTTCACTTCACCATCTCGCATGTAAAAAAGAAAACAAAATAAATAAAGTTTTCCTCCTAAAAGAAAAAAAAATGGAGGAAAGAGGAGAGAGAAAATCCAGGAGATAAGAGACCAACCAAGACAAAAGAATATAAGGTATAAGAAAAATACAAAGAATTAAAGAAAAGGATTTTCTTTTAACAGTGACTCTCTCTCTCTCCTCTCTTTCTTTCTACTTTCTCCAACAGAGAGTCACAGATACATAAGTATGTGTAGATGAAAGTGAAGAGAACTTTTTCTTAGAATTTTTTGGCTCTGCTTTCTACATTTTTTTTTCTTTTTCTATTTGGAGATTGTAAAATGATGAGGACGTCTGCGAATTATCGATTTGGCTCCAAGGAATTCTTTTATTTATTTATTTTTTTCTTTTATCTGTAAATCGATAAAATGCGCATGAAAAATTGATTCAATGATAAGTAGGTTTAAACCATTTCTCTCTTCCGCCTTAGACAGTAATAACAAAGGAAACAAAAGGACTCGTGTGACACACACAAATTTATTATAATAGTTTTATGTGATACCGGCGTATTCTCATTAATGCGGAAATAACCCATTGTGTGATTAAGATTTGCATGATATCATTTGTGTACTGCATTAAAAAATTAGTTATATACTATGTCCAGATAGATATATATACTATGTCCAGATAAATATATATACTATGTCCAGATAGATATATACACAATTCTTTAATAATATTAAATATTATTTAACTGTAATACTGGTTAAATTTGTCTGATTATCCATCATCATTTATTATTTTAACATTTATTATTATCCATCAACAATTATTTTACCCTCTATGGTTCAACCCCATAAAAACTTTTGCACATATTCTCTCTAGCATATTTTTAATTGAAGTATTATCAGTATAGCAATTTAATCAATAAAGGGGATTTTTTAAGCTAAAATGATTAATTTAGTGGAAAATATAGTTTGTCTAGATTTTACTGCTATCTATAAACCGATAAAATCTTGCTTTAGCAAAATTTAATAGTTTTCAATTTGAATGTTATTTTAAATCCCTTCAATTTCATGCGATTTTATAAATCTCTGAACAAGTAAAATTTCATCAGCTCTCAAAAAATGGCACTGACAAGGAATCAACTCTTCTCAGATAAAAAAAAAAATATTGTATCTATATACCCGTATTTTGTACTGAAACTACACTGAAAGATGTACAAGGCAACCGTAGAGGGTAAAGTATAATACTGATTAATTTTCTTTGATTATTTATTATCATTTATTTAAATTATTTATTTATATAATTATTATTTATTTATATATCACTTCTTTTTTATGTTATACATGCAGGTTGCGTAGGTAACAGGGCGTATGGCATTTTATTAACGAACCATTGATCCTACAGGCATACTTCCAATTTAAAAAAAGTATTCAAACAACGTGTAGTACTCATGAGATATGTTACAAGGGGTTGTATAGTTATTTTTTTTTTTTTTTTTATTTGGGTCCTTCAGAAACAACTCCCCGTGTTCCACAGAGTATACCACGAGGCTTACAAACGTAAGTAACAACAACAAACATATACGGTTCAAGAAACTCAAAATTTGCAATACAGCGTAATACAAAAGAAAGGAAAAATCAGATCAGTATGTACAATAACAATATACGAATGCACTTCAAAGCGCAATATTGCACCAGTGAATGCCATATGGTATCAATGAAAAAAAAAAAAAAAAAAAAAAAAAAATTCAATACACACACATGAATAGAAAAATATACGACCACACATAAGTATATATATATATCCACACATACACATATATATACACACACCAATACATACATACAAAGATAGTGAGAAAAAAAAAAAAATAAATAATAATAATAATAACAATAATAATAATAATAATTAGTACTTAAATGGAAATTTTGATTAATTATTCAAGAATCGAAAACAGCACTTGCAAGGAAAATGAGAATGTACACATTGTATATACAAAAAATAAAATAGAAACCAATTATTTTTTCGCAAAGATATTTTGTACATATATTTTTAGAATGCGAAGGACTTCCTTTGATTTGACCAAATCGGACAATGCAGGCGGCCAAGAAATAGACAGTTTCTTAAGTTCTTTTCTGAAATGAACCCTCTCCTTCGTTAGATTTTTGCACGACAGAAGAAGATGCATAGGATCTTCTTCATTGGTTCCACATATACACAGCGAACTACTGGCAAGTTTCATTCTCGCGAGATAACTTTGAAAATTCCCATGCCCAGTAATAAATTGGGTCAGATGGAAATTTGTGGAGAAATGGTAACACTTCCTTCTCGCCGGAATCGAAGGGAAGAATTTCTTTACCGGCCTGGCATTTTTGGAACTGACATACTCTGTGTTCCACTGATGGATTGATTTGTGTCGATACACATATTTATAGTGAGATTTTGGGACTTTCACATTTTCTATGACATTAAGAAGTGTAGCAGACCGTGCGAGATCATCTGCCCTCTCATTCCCAGTGATGCCACAGTGACTTCGAACATGTGTGAAATCGATTATATATTTTTTCTTTTTAAGATCATTTATAAGACATTGTGTCTCCACCACAAGTTTTTCTGTAGAATTTATATCTTGTAGACTTTGCAAAGAAGAGAGAGAATCTGAACATATCAGCGCGCTATTATTATCGTTTCCAACACAAAATGAAATCCACTTGGTGGCAAGATTCAAGCAGAGGAGCTCGGCTTGAAAAACAGAACAGTTATTTTCTAATCTGAATTGGCGAAACAGGAGCTCATTCTCTTGCTTATAAGCAACGTAAGCGAGACCCACTTTGCCATCAATTTTACTGCCATCAGTGTAACAGATGAGATCGTACTTAGGAAAAGACTCTTCATTGTAATTTACAAGTGCGATAGCAGCTCGTGTCGCTGGGTGCGGAAGAGATGAAAAAGGTACTATACCCGAAAGGGAATTGTCATCACAATTTCTTGAAAATATGTTCTTGGCCTCGTTATTGTAGAGGATAAGGATGTCAATAGGTGTTTGCCCAGAAATAGCAAATAGTGCCTCGTAGCTAACTGAACGATATCCTCTAACAATTCTCAAAAGAAATCTCCGCTGAACTTTCAGAATATTCTTACGATTTATTTTCTTTTTCAGGGAATCACCCCAAACTCTGGAAGCATATGTAAAAATAGGAACGATGGCCTGATTGTATATTAAACACAAGACATCAGATTTCAATCCAAATGTATTCTGAGATACTCTCAAAAGGCCATTCAAAACACTTTCACATTTCCTAGAGAGGTATGTGATGTGTTTTTTCCACTGGAATTTTTTGTCGACAATGATTCCTAGATATTTCATTTCTTCAACTTCTTCAACTGCCACGCCATCCAGAGTTACATTGACTCCACCTCCATCCGGACATTTTTTATGCACCATCATAACTTTACTTTTTTCAGGATTGAATTCCATCTTGTAAGATTTGGCCCAAGAAGTAACCAGATCGAGAATTACCTGAGACGTTCCGCAAGCATCAGTAAACTTCTTCCGTTGAACAATCAAAAGCAGATCATCAGCAAAAGCAATCTTTGAGCAGTATTCGTGACTTGAAAGAACACGCAGGAGGTCATTTATTATTAGGTTCCACAGAAGGGGTCCAGATACCGATCCCTGCGGACATCCTTTTTCCGGGTAAAAGACTCGAGAAGCATTGCCTAGAGAAATTTCTGCTGAACGATTTTTCAAGAAACTTTTGACCAGCAAGTAAATGTTCTTTGGAGTTCCACCTTTCCTAAGCAGGTGCAAGATCCCAGGCCACCAAGCGTTATCAAAAGCTCCCTTGAAGTCTAAGAAACATAAAATTGTATACATCTTTTTCATCTTTCCCTTCTTTACGACATCACACAAACGCGCAGCGGCGTCCTCCGTTGAGCGCTGAGGAGTGAATCCAAACTGGTCATCACTCAGTTGACCCGTCTTCGAGAAATGCCATCTCAGACGCACAGTGAATAATTTCTCCAGGCATTTGCCCAGGCAAGACAAAAGACTGATGCATCTGATATTATTGATTTCAGTTTTAGATGTTCTGTTTTTCGGTATAGGTACTACCCTTGCTCTTTTCCACGACAGAGGAAATACGCCGAGTTGTAAGCATTTGTTGAATAAGAGATGCAATAGCGTCGGGAAAGATTGGTGGAAATGCTTAATAATGTCATTGTCAATTCCATCAGGACCCGGAGACTTCCCCAGTTTCAGTTTTTTAACAACACCGTTCACCTCATCAAGCGTAAAAGGCACATCATCAGCTGTTTCGAATGGAAGTGCAGCATCGGACCGGATGGCTCTGTGAGTATCATCATCGTCATTTCTCTCGTCTGGAGGAAAAGACTTATCAATGATTGCGCTGATGGACTGTCCATACGTTGCCGTGAAGACTCCCGGAGAAATTTCAATACCAGATATTTCAACGGTCCTCGAAAAGTTGTTTTTGACTGATTTGTAAATTTTACTCCAAACATTATGAGTGTCAATATCAGAAAGAAATCTCTTCCAGGAGGTTAGTTTTGCTTCCTTTAATTTGAGGTTATAAATATATCTGGTTTCAAGGTATTTTCTCTTGTAGATATCTTTAATAAGCAGAGATTTCTCTCTTTGGAATCTTCGTCTAATGGCATTAAGCTGCTTTCTCAGGCAAGAAATTTCAGCTGTCCACCAAGGAACAATGTGTTCTCTTATTCTCTTAAACGGGATAGAATCATTTGCTGCACTGATGATTAAGTCTTGTAGTCTCTCGACTAGAACCTCCAACAGTTCAGGATCAGAACATTCTTGTAGACTTCGAACGAAATCCTTTTCAAAATGTGAACAAAAGGTTTTGAAACGGCTCCACTTTGCTCTCCTGGTGTCAAAGAGTTTCGTCATCAAAGGAGGTAGCGGATTTCTTCTATTTGAGAGAAGTATTTTAAAAGCAATCATTCTGTGATCAGACATTGAATCAATATCTGGAATGTTCCAATTTATGATTTGTCTAAGAATTTCTTGACCGACAACAGTGACATCGATGTAACTGCTTCCTTGATTACCAACAAAAGTTGGGCCAAAGTCCTCATTTACAACAACAAGATGCCATGTGCAAAAGAAGTTTGTGAGTTTGAGTCCTCGAGAATCAGTATTAGAGCTATGCCACAGATCTGATTTACTGTTGGCATCCATCCCCCAAATAAGTCGAGAAACATTTATGTTCGAGAGAGTTGAAGAGAGTTTACCGAGATCCGAATCAATGTTTTTAGCTGGTTCAAAATAATAAGAAAGAAGAGAGAAATCTATGCCTTCAACTGAAATATGTACAGTAACCATGTTGAAGTCAGTGTTACGAACATCCAGAAAAGAAAATATTTTCTTAGATCGGATGACGATGGCTGCCTTCACCACATCCGCTGACCGATGAAAATGAACTGTGTAAGAGGGAAGAAACCCCGGAAGACTGCCTGCGAAAAAATGCGGCTCTTGAATAAGAGCTATATCAATGTCATCAGATTCCATGTTTAAAATAAGTTGCTGCGTAGCTCTCTTACATTTATGCAAATTAATTTGTACAACTCGCAGACAAGATCCTGAATTCAAATTATTATTCATAATGGATTCGAGAAAGGGTAAGATTTCTCATAAAATTGTCAGTCGGACAGCAGCTGTCATATGGTTTATGATTTACATCCACACACTTGGATGGATTTTTGGTTTTTGCGTTAAAACGAATGCAGTTGGCACAAACATTTTTATTTTTCTTATCACAATCAACACTTTTGTGTTGACCAGCACAGCTAAAACATGTAAGAACACCTCTACATTCACTAGATTTATGATTGTAACCCAAACACTTGAAGCATCTATTCATCACAACAAAGTCCTCAACAGTGCACATCGACCAATCAAATCTAAGACATTTTTGTAGTATGCATCGCTTTCGGACTGCCGCAGGAACATTGACAACAACATGTCTCGAGTCATTGAACTTTTTCCCCAACACAAATCTGAACCTCGATTCTTTGCTGTCACTGTCAGAGGAACATATTTCCGGATTTTGGTCAAACATTACTTGGACTAGCTCTTCATCACTGACAGAATTCGGTACATACTTGACCAAGATCGATGGTTGTCTGCCCCTCGGTATTTCTGAGACCAAGTTGGAACATCTTTTCGTCAAGGCCTCGCGGAGCTTATTTCTGTCATTTTCGGAAACACATTTAATCACAACTTTATCATTTTGAATTTTTCTCAGTCCTTGGATTCCAATCCCCATCTCTCTCGGATTTATTTGGTCTTTGATAAGTTTTTTGACCTCGTCCGAAGAGCATTTCTGGCCCTCAATTGAACTGACAAATAAATCGCATGTTTGTGACGATCGTTGGTCTTGTTTTTCTAAAGGCGCGATAGATGGCGGCACAGTGCACACCTGAGCGTAGGTACGACTCTCAACGGCCTTGAGAAGGGACTCTTCACAAGCCTTGCGAAAATTAGCAGACTTTAATCGCTCAAAATTAATGGTAATCAAGCTTTTCAACTCACTTAAAGCATTCCTTCCATCTTCCCTTGTTTGATTATTCATATTACACTTCGATAACAATGCGTTTTCAATCGTCTGAAACAACTGTTTACAAGAGGCATGAAAACTGGCGTCTTCATCGTTAGCCGCCATGTTGCCACCCCCTTGTATAGTTATTACAATAAAAAAATTAACTTTTTGAATGGACACCCTGTGCCAAAAACCCCGGTAAGAAAGTTGTTTCCCCGTCTCTGCGGATGCCAACAAAAAAAAATTCACGTTTCCAAGTGGAATATTTACGGAGATATTTCAATTCGAGAAACGGAGGAAATTTGGAAAACAACAACATTAAATGCGGGTAAACCGTTCTGATTTAATGTCATGCGCCTTGTAACCTATGCACCCTGTATATTTATTTAATTAATTAATTATTATTTAGTTATGTATTTCTCTTTACTTTTCTCTGATTCAGGATGTAACCTCTTTTCAAGATACTGTACAGTCACGAATTCATTTTACGAACTAGTTCTCTGATCCTGAAGAACATTGGTTTTTTTGTACCTCTTTTTCGTATTTACGTACTTGCGATTTATAATAGTATTAATACTCACATGATGATATGTATTCAGGGTGCTATATTGCCATCGATAAAATACGAAAAATTGGGACAACTACGGGAAAATACAAGATATTGTCAATTTATTATCGCCAAAAAAATTGTCGAAGGTAAGCAAATTTAGAGATGGGTGATTTTTTTCCCTCTCTCGAACCCCGATACATCAAATCAAGAGAACTTCTGAATAGTATAGAAACTTCCCTTTTTCTTAGGGAAGAAAATTTTGTTGTCTCCACTGAGAATGGAACCCAGGATTTTAAGGGAAAAAGGCTTGTGTCTCTGTGGTATAATGGTCATTACGTTTGCCCAGTTGCAAGAGGTCCTAGGTTCAATTTCCGGTAAAACAATAAAAGTTCAACTCGGCATAATACAGTCAACACTCGTTATAGCGACCCCCATAGTTCCGTCACAAACCGACGTTACCTAGGATGATTGTTATATCTAGGGAAAAAACGAAGGAGATAGTCGTTATATGAAAAAATTTAGAACTCATCCCACCGTTCGTTATATTAGACGATATATAACGTGGGGTCGAATGTATCCAAAAAATGTGTTGATTTTGTGTAAGCAAATTTGTTTTTTATCACTGGAAAATCTTCAGTATCGAGAAATACAGTGCTACTGTAAATCGTAGGGGACTAAAATTTCATTTACAAAAAAACATTAACATAGACAAATATGTGAGAACATTTGTATGACGACTATTAATAAATTATATTTATTTCTATCCTTAAATAATAGGTTAATAAGTTATCATAAGTTATGAAAATAGTCTTATCCTTTGTTTTGGTAAATAAAAAAAATTCAACTAAGCTTCGAATGATGGAAAAAACGATCCATTTTTGGAGAAAGTCGGGATGGCCGAAACTGTCCTGAACAGTACGAGACATATGGTCACCCTTCATATTCTGTCCCACTGGTAATGAGTCTGCCCCTCTTATTATCGGCCCTTGGACTGAAAATGTTGTATACCTCCTGCCAAATATCAAAGAATAGCTTATAGGAAAGATATAAATAGTAAAGTACACACGCAGAATGCCTAAATTGCTGAGTACATTCGAAGCATGATTAAACTCTATATGCAGCCCGTAGATCTCTCTCTCTAGTCCAGCTTTTTTCAACCTTTCTAAATCCAAGCACCAGTAAAATGCCTGAAAGAGTTCGACAGATCCCAAACTAACAGCATAAGGGCTGTGACCACATTGCCTGTAATTTACGTTAATGTACTAACGGGGCGTTCCTGTATTTCTGACCGAACCGTTTATTCAACGAAGCTCTCACTTCAATTTGTGACTTTCATTAAAATGTTAAAGGTGGATAATTTTCATAAATTATAAATCATATCACGATGATTCGGCGATGGATATAAATATCAATCTCCCATATTTGTCACGCTTAACGTTCCATGAACATTTCAGTTTAATGCGATTTTAACATGCCCTTTTGCTCCAGACCACTGGCGATTTTTCAGGAATTTTAGGCAACAGCCGGTGATTTTGCCGGTTTGATCCGATGATTTTATCGAAAATTTGCCATGTCCCATATATATTGCTGCATTTAAAGATGGTAATTTAATGTATTTTGATAATTTCCTGTGTCTCACAATTTCCATAATTGCTGTATTTAAAATCCTGATTTCCCATATTTGCTGTATTTAAGATTCAAATTTCCCGTATTTGCTGCATTTAAGATTCAAATTTCCCGCACTTAATTGAATTTCAGATCCCAATATCTCACATTTCACTATATTTGTGATCCCAATTTCCCACATCTTTGTCTAGGAATTAAATTAACACCCCCTAGTCATGAAAATCTTTTTTTTCCCGTGAACTACATTTCTGTTTACTGCGATGTGGAAAAAGCCCATTATTTTCCCACCCTGCAGCAATTTTATCAATTATTGGAAATTTTGTCGAAAATTGCATTTTTCGGTGACAGCCAGCCGTGTCCTCTTAAGGGACGCAGGGAATAAGTTTTCAGAATCGAAATTTTCCGTATTTTTCGATGAAATATGTTTAACCCTGAGTGCGAAGGTCTAATTCTTTCGTTAAATTATCAAGTCTGCTTACGGACCACCTGTACGTCTTCGCGGACCACATCTGATTCTCGGACCAGAGGTTGGTCTATCTCTAGGAGTTGCAGGTTCATTTCGGAATGCTGGAAATCACCGTTTGTATTTTATTATGGAGAATATTTATTTATCATTATTCTCAAATACAGTATATGCAAGAAGATTAAAAACGGAAAATCAATTCGAATCGACGGCTTTCATAAATCTTTTCCTTAAATTTTAATTCCAATTCAGCACCCAATCGAAGAATGGAATCGAAACTTTTTATCAAGACCGAAATTATTTATATGAAATTCGTGGGAATGAATCGCATTTGAAGTAGGGAAATGTGTTCTTTTTTTATTATCTTTTTAAGACTTTCATTTGAAATGCAAAAGAAACTAAAACTAAACCAATTTCATTCCCGTACGGTAAAGGAAATGTTTCATCACGGAATTTTAAAAGTCTCATAAATATTCATCGTACGCGCTGTAAAACATTGCACGATTACCAGTGGCAAACAGAAACTCAATTTACATTAATTCAAACATTGCCACTAGGAGAAAATGCAGAGAAAAACCTTTTTCCTTTTTACTTACTTTTCTGTCACGCGCACATGTGAATTGTTTTCTTACTGGAATTTTTCTTCAATGACGTTCATTCCCCTTCTGATTTCATGATGATGTATATGCACTCATATGTTTTTTGTTTCTCTTTCTTTATCACGTCTGTGCATAGGAAAATGAAATAAGTGCAAGTATTTCTCGTTTCTTTAGTCAGTCAGCTTCTTTTCGTTATTATAAAAATTTATTACATAGTACTGTATTTAGTAATTCAAATCACGTACCGTAAGTGCTCATAACACCGTTATATGAAGGAGAAAAAAGTCAAACTGACAGGAATTTTTGAACTTAATAAAATAGGGTTATTTAAATGACAAGCAAAGATCATAAATCGATATTCATAAGGCCATAATTACGCTGGAGCTACATTAGCATAGTAATTTCACGGAGCCTTAAATTTGAGAATTAGCAGTTTGATTGCAATATATTGTAGGTATCCCATATATCAGTGATAATTGTTTAGTTTCACATTTAATTTCATATTCGATAAATTTATTTTTCTTTTTTTAGTTTTCAAATTTTTTATTTTCCTCATCAATGAATTCATTTCTTTTCCGTTCCGTTTTTTAATTTTACTTATTTTTTAAAATTCAAATTTTTACATTCTGTTTCTTTTTTTTTTCCTTAATTTTTTTTTCATTTTTTATTTGCTTTTACCTTTTCTCAATATTTTTTAAATTTTTCATTCGAATTTATTTAACTTTTCAATATTTTCATTCTTGGATTAAAATATTTGTCTGTTATTTTGTTTGAATTTCGATTTATCTTAAATACTTGATTTATTTTTACAAAATTCCTATTTTAGTTTTTATCCTTGTATTTTCAATCGTGTTGCTGCATTTTAGATATATATACGACATCCATGTTTGTTATGGGCATCTTTTTGTCAGCCAATTTGATTGGGCATTTCGCTTGTTGTTGCCTTGTATTTGTATTTGTATAAGGCTTTCGTTTTTTTCATCAGTAGCTTATAACTCAGAAAATAACTTGAATTAAAAAATTTAACATTCCCCTTTATCAATTAAATTCATTTTCACAATTGATGCAATCATTTTTATGATCGAATCTTATCCTTACTCACCGCTTCAGGTAAGCTTTTTTATATTAAGTATACATCGTTAATACGCTGCTTCAACAAGGGGGAGCACCAGTATCGATTGGTAATCAATTGGTCTTCGAATCGGAGCATAGACCGTCAGAAGCAAGTCTTTTACTTATAGAGCCTGGGGCGACCACCGATGGATGGAGCCTTCATTTCCCGCCTAACTCCACTGGTTGGAAATTGCCGTCTAGCGATATATGACCGAAGTTGGTGTGCGGTAAAGTAGTATCGTTTGGTGAGGGAAAATTCTAGGATGTAGTGTCACCGGGAGTTTTTCTTTAACAGGGTTGCGAATAAATGGAATAGTTCACCTCCGGGGGTCGGAATTCTAACACGACTAGTACGTTTTAAAAGAAATACGATAAACATTATTGGGATAAAATGAGAAGCTATCCGCACTTTCATGAAACAACCGTAATTTATAATAATTGTTTTTTTATTGCTTTTATTGGGTTGCTGTATTTTGATATATAATTTAGATATATATTAAACATTAATATTTTCTCTATGGTCATCTTTTTTCAGCCACTTCGTTGGGTGCTTTGTCTGTTGTGGTTTTTGTATTTATACATATTTGTATTTATGTAGACATATTATACATATTATATGTTTTATTATTATTATGTTTTAATTATTCATAATTATATGTTCCGAATAACCCAAATATCTGAAATATATTTACAAAAACAAGAATGTGAGAAACAAAAAATTGAGATGACACTGAATGATGCTTTAATGACCGCAAAAAACATCAATCGAAGCGACTCGGAAATTATTATACAGTACCTCACGATCCATGATCGAGCATTCGATCTTCAGATCTTCAGATAACTAAGAAAGAAAAAGAAAACATAACTATTCTTTTTAAATACCGTTCATTCACGATAATTCGACATCATTTCGACCGAAATTCAAAGTATTGAACTGCTTTTATCTCAAGGTTCAACAATATCTCCCCTTCTTTTCCTACTTTAAATTTGTGCATATACCTTCAATCATTCATCATCAACCTAAAAAATGATGGATGGTCTTAGTTCCGGAAGTAACTAATGTGATCAAACTTTACAAAAAGAATAATAGAGAATAATAATAGTAATGATAGTAATGATAATAGAAATGAAAAGATCAAAACGACCGCGGCGATCCATCAAAAAACTGTGATAAATGCAGAAACTGTGAAGCTAAAAGAAAAAGATTTTAAAGAAAAAATTTAGACTAAAAGATGTAAAGATTTCTTTTGAAAACATACATAAAGGAAAAATATAGAAATTAAATTTTTATTAAATTCTCTAACAAAAACGTTTTTTTTATTGAACTAGAAAATGAAAGATTACTTGAAAAAAAATTGTTGAAAAATATGACGAAAAACTTGTGAGATAAAAAATTAAAAAAATAATAATGTATTTATTCATTAAAAATGTGTTTGGACAGTTGAAACTTAAATTTTTAATAATGGTGAAATTACTCACAAAGCATATAGAGATAGCTTGTGTAATTACTTAGATATTTCGTTGGCATAGAGAAAAAATTAAATTTTCTTAAATATTTCATGAAACTTATTTGCTCTGCTTTGTTTTCGTTTCCTTAATTCACACAGTAGAGTTAATGATTAAACAATCATGGAATGTTGGAAATTTATAATGAATTTCTGAATTTCTTGGATTGGATGATAATAGTGATTGTTTATATAACACATTGGAATTTCTGATTAAACCTCTGAAAGATAATACATAAAAATATTTTAATTCTTTAATTTCACGTATTTTAATTCAAGCAAATTATGTCTTAAATCTTCAATTTTTTCATTTTCTTTTAATTTTTTTTTATTTTTCATTTATTTACTGCTTTTAAACTTTTTTATTTTTTTAAATTTTTTTCAATTCTTCCATTTTTAATTATTTTAATTGCTTAAATTTTTTATTCAAATTTCTTCAAGTTTTGATTTTTTTTTTTTTTTAATTCATTTACTTTTGTTATTTTTTTATCATTCCTTCTTTTTTAAATTTGTTCATTCGTTCTTTTTTTAATTTTTTTTTCATTCCTTCTATTTGATTTTTTTTTTTTTTTCATTTTTCTTCAGTTTTTCTGGTTCCTTTTGGTTTGGAGGGTTTTTTATTATAACTTTTTTTACTTTAATTTTAAAAAATTGATTTTCGTCTTTTTTATTTAATTTTTATTTTCTTTGATTTTTTTCCGTGTTTTTATTTTTATTTTTTCACAATTTTTTAAATCTTTAAGAAAATGATTTTTGAATATTTAGTTACTTCGATTCAATTTTTTTTTATCAATCAATTCTTCTGTTTGTTTTTATTGTTTCCAAAACTTCAATTTATATACTTTTTCAAAAAAAAATTCTAGCCATCGGTGGCTCACGTTTGGGAAAAATTGAATGTCTAAATTCAAAATTATTTTATTTTACACTCGATATCCTTTGACGATAATTTCAAAAATTTTCACTCAAACTTACGGAATATGAATTTTTATTCAATCCTTTTCAATGTATTTGCACAACTGTTCAAATAGTTTATTAATATTATATTAATTCAAAGGTTTCTCCAAGACTGAATCATTTAAAAACAAAAAGTTATTTTGAAAATGTAACAAATACCATCAATTGAAAAGCGAGCTTTTCCCGGAAATAAGTAGATAGGTAATCGGTCTGAAGATGATAAGCGATAAAAGGATCGATATACACAGTATATTCCTGCGGAAGAAGAAGCCGATTAATCTCGTGAGATAAAATTAATGATCGGTTTGAAACTTAATGGGTTTGCGATTGGAATTTTAAACCGCGGAAGAGAAGGAAATAAAATTTATTAATTTACGGATCCTTTTGAATAATGGGAAATAAAGTAAAAGAGGAGCAGCATCACGTGAAAAGAAAACTAAATTATAAATTAAAAAAAGGAGCTTCTAGTTGTAAAAAGAATTTTAGCTGGAACAATTATGGGCAACCGATGGTATTTTCCAATAAAACAAAATGAACCCATTCATAAATTAACTCAAATTGAGCGGATATCATTTTTTCTGAGCAACATGAACGTTTTATTTCCAGCAATAAAATCCTTTTTATTCTTAGATTAAGGTTAAAAAAAGACGTATGCTCATTAAAAATTGCTCTTTTTCTTATCATGAGTAGAGATTAATTTCTAATATTAACGAGTTTCGTATTAAGATTTCCCTTCGTAACACTGCGGTATGATATGAACATGATCTTACAGTCGTCGTCGTTAGACTATGGAGCTAGGATTTTCAGAAAACCGTACATAAGAAATGCCCGTAAATAGAAATGCAGGTGATACGCGTAAAGTTTCATGAACTTCAGACTATTTTCAATGCTTTTGTATTTTTCATGCTTCTTATTAATGGGGAAATGAGTGGATGAAATCAAATCAATGATTAAATGCTAAAAAAAATCAGCTTAGAAAACAGTATTTACAAGCACTACGTCAACAAATTTCTGTCAGTTGTCTGATGCAGGAAAATTTGTCTCAAAAAATACGTTTAACCCTTTGACTACGAATTTAAAAAAAAAGATCTCAGCTTTCTGTGAATATTAACAAAATAGGTCCGAAGTAAGGCAAATTTAACATACGGATTTTTTTTCCGAGACAAATATGTCCCGTTAGTAGTCCAAGGGTTAAGAAGAATGAAAGACAATCCTTCGAGTTTTTTTGTTGCGATTTTTTAACAGTGATTTTCTCAAAAATATATAAATACTAGCTGTAATACCCGGCGTTGGATGGGTTTTCTTCAATGAGGCTTTTTTGGATCACGTGATATCTCCCTCTTTTTGTTTTTTGAGGGACATGCAAACCGTGTCTAAGTTCACCAATATGGCGACTTCCTGCGCGACTCATGAAAGAAACAAATCTAGATTTAAAGATACGTAAAAAAACAAATGAATATATATATTTTTCTTTTTTTAAAGGGTGCTAGGTATTTCGATCGCCCCCCCCCCGTACTTTTGAACTTCAAGTTATCCATCTCTACCTGTTTCTGCTTCAAAAAATGCTTAATTAAAGCTGTGAAATTTTTTCGATGTACTTTTTACGGGCCCATAATTATGTTTAATTGTTGAGGCCCAAAAACCATTGTTGCCCTTTGGTTTTTTGCCCATTTGGAGCATTTTCCCTGCTCTGATGAAATTTTAAAGTAACCCATCGTTTAAGTCGGGTCCCGTTTGGTATATGTGCAAAATTTGGTGACGATCGATCTAAAATTGTAGATTTGTATAGAGAACATACAAACACACACAGACGGAAAATCAATTTTATATATATATAGATAATGTGTGAATAATAAAATACAAGTCATGCTCAAAGCTGAAAAAAAACTTCGTGAACTGTCCAAACTCAGGACATTGGCCGTAAAACAGAGTTGGGCTGTCATAACATGTCATAACATAGCTTAATATAGCTCGTGTACTTTTAGGAGTTATTATTGGTCGGTTTCTTAGACTAGTCGCATGAATGAATAGTTAGAATACGAGAGATAAATATATGGAAGGTATCTTTTTGTGTGTGAGATTCTGAAACAAATCAAATAATGTACGTAAGTGCAGCAGAATTCCACTCGGCATAATATTCATCCCACTGTCTCTACTGCCGCCACCTGGGGGCCATTTGCTGAAGTTTAGGGGAAAGTGCTAAATCTCTACTTCAGCACGTCATTCTACTGTGCGTATTATAAGTCGTGTCTGTCTCTCGTGTTATGTAAGGATGGCACGCTTGCCCAAACTACAAGAGGACCGGGGTTCGATTCTCGGCGGAGACCCGTAGACATTTCTATCCGAGTTCATTTCGGCATAATATAAAAAAAAAGTATCTTTCCCTGATATGATCATTTGTGACACGTTGATAAATCATATGAGACTTGATGCTTAGTGATACACTTACTACCAATCTTCCAGTCTTCTGATAGCAAAACAAAATTTTATTCATTAATGAATAAAATGTTGTCATAATGAACAAAAAAATGAATAAAATTTTATTCATAATGAACTTATGGGCTTCTCTTTCTCAGTCACCTCGTTGCGCATTTTTCTGGTTGTGGCCCTGTATTTGTTTGTATTCGAATTGGATATAAAATGTTTCATTTCATCAGGGGGAATATATCCCGATGTGAGTCTAATACAAAATTAACATATTTTCTATTATGAAAAGGCAAAATGAAATATTGGAGGCATGCCATTGTGTGTTTTTATACAGCGATAATCAGACGTGACATATATGCCGAAACAGATCAGATCGGACACAGAAACGGCGTGAAAATGAACATGTTCACCGTCTTTCTTTTGTTGGTCTTCCCGTAGCACAGAACAGGAGGAATCCCTTGTTCCTTTCATGTTTTATTTTTCTCCTCTTATACCAAGAAACAATCTTTTTCTCTTGTACCATGGACATCGCCTCTAGGTAATCAATTCCGTGTCCATCGCCGTCTGTCTTTTTACCTTATATTCCCTCGGGTTTCCTCTATCAAAGATTATTACACTAACTAGATACGAGTGCTTTCGTGATTCTACGAGACGGTACATATATCATACTATATATATCTACTGTACACACACACACACACACACACACATACATACATACAACAGCATCTAGCTGCTACTGATCAAGTTCAACAAGAAAAGAGGCAAGAAAAGCATTACAGCAATCGTAATAACGAAAGTGAAATTGCCGTTACTATATTTGGTACAGAAACACAAAAGAAAAGTTTTATTATCCTCTGTTTCTTCTTCTAAGATGTAACGTCCTGGTGTTATGATATTGTTTCTTCTTTTAGGATCAAATATGTCCTGTTCAGATGATTCAACTAATGTTAGATATCAGAACTCATCGCAATATTCGGATAATCCTTCGAATTTTTGTTCAACTGTAACGATTTTCTCAAAACTACACAAAAAATGCGTAAAAAATAAAGTGAATAAAACATTTCACAGTCAATGATAGGAATTTGGTCACTTCGGACGAAGGCCAAACAATGTCAGGGCAGTTTTTGTTGATTCGTCTTGGACCAGGGTTCCCAATCGAGGGTGCCTGGAGCCCCCATGGGACCACAGGTTTTTTCGCTGGGGTTCCACGGCCCAATTGTAGAATCAGAAAGAATTATTATTAAGTTGACAAGAAAAACCAAATAAATTACTTAAAAAATAAACATTTTATTCAAATTAATGCTCAAAAGCACCGCTGCAACGTTGGTAAACTGCACTAGTAATATTGTTATGATTTGACACACACAAAAAAAATTGTACTTGTGGTTACATGTCTCGATACTTGCATGAAACATTGTTTTAGTTCTTTTGCAATCCATTAGATGGCATTGCTATCGCAGGACGTTTACTAGTATTGGACAGAACCATCTATTCGTAAGACTTTGTTCGAAAAGCTTCGTAAATAAATTTTCTGGCCTGTCCCACAAATCAGTTGCCAAATTTCAATTAAACGTTATCTTGGTATTGCTTTTTCAAAAAATTATCAGTCTATTTCAGGACACCCTGCATATTTTTGGGGAATTGCCAATATTATGACAAAAATGGGAAAAATGAATGTGTGCACGTGAATGTGACAATTTCACTAGATATAACCAAATAGATGCCTAAATGCCAATTTCAGTTCGATACTCGGCAGTTTCGGCGCACTCAACTTGTCTTCTAGATTTTGGGGAAAGTAACACTGTTGCTGCCATAAATCTTCCACACGTAACTGTCATCGATTCTCTTACCCCCCCCCCCCCCCCAATGAATATAATAGATACTTCAGAAATTCCAGTCTTTTGTGTTATTCGAACTGGAAATGCCTTACGTTTACATATGTATATGCACACTCCGAAGAGAAACACAAAAGAGACAAATATGTTTCCTTTCCCTGAAACGGAATAAAACGAAATCGATATCGCATATTGAAATACGCGAGACGAATTTCCCATAATATTCAGGATTTATTCTTATTGGCGGAAGTACCATTACGCGTCTCTAAAGTTTTTAGTGTTATTTGTTGGGAAAAATCCAATATTTTTTGGAATAAATATCGAAGAGTCGTATCTGTCGGTGGCAGGCCGGCGGTAAAAACGTGACTTGGAAAGGATTTACATAACCGTTTCATTTCGAGGACCAAAATGAAGCGATTTCGTTCTCAAATCCGGGACTCATTGCTTGCTATTTTAATTTTCATGTGCGTGGGTGTCTCTCTCCTTCTCTCATTTCCACTTGTAAAATGTGCGCAATTCATTTCCTTTGTGACGCTTTATTTGACAACGTTGCTGCATGAGTTTCTTATATTTTCCAAGCAAAGGCATTTTATATTCTGAGCTCGTTTTTGGCATTGATTCTTTTAAAGCAACTTCCAAACATTAAATTTTTACTTGTGTGTTGTTCATGAAGTTTTTATAATTACCAGCTGAATGAGTGAAAGAGGTACACACGTCTCCTATTTCTTGACAAGAAACACAAAAACGGCCTTTGCATTTTGGAGTGATATATCATGTGTGCTGAATATTTGTTATTGATACGTATCTTCAACACACAAACACAATGAGTTCTTTATATTTTTCTAGCAAAGGCATTTTGAGCATTTTTTTATATTTTGAGTTCGTTTTGACGTTGATGCTTCTAAGTAACTCCTAAACACTCCAGTTTACTAGACTGACTCATCAAAAATTCGATGTCAGTATTATCAGTTAGGCTGTATAAAATTGTTTGCACAGCAGATATCGCTGCAATCGATTACTTTAGAGACATACTTTTAGTTACAAAAAGTTTTTAAATGACGTATGGTTCCTCAAAATGCCTTAAATA
The DNA here is from genome assembly GCF_987345545.1 of Pholcus phalangioides. Taxonomy (NCBI): domain Eukaryota; kingdom Metazoa; phylum Arthropoda; class Arachnida; order Araneae; family Pholcidae; genus Pholcus; species Pholcus phalangioides. The sequence goes on from NW_028301608.1 coordinate 23,137,357, forward strand.
TTTTCAAGATGTCGTATACAAGGCCTGGCTTAGGAATTTCATGGCCCGTTGGAAAAAATAAAATTTGCGGTCCTCAAAAATTTTTTTTAATATAGTCGCTCACCGACATGGTCCTTCCCACACATCTTGGAGCAGGGTGCCTAGGCTGAGATCTTTGGTAGGCCCACTGGCCCTTTTATATGGTGAATTTTTAGCGTGAAAAAACAAACAATGATAACAATCATCCTAGGTTCCAGAACTGAAGCACTGTCGGCCCCACCCGTGTGTGTGAGCCATGCTCCCCGACTTGCAAACTTTTCGAGTAACGAACATGAAGGGAGGAAAAAAATTGTTCAGAAAGAGAGAGCAATTTATTGCACTCCTTTCATCGCTATTTTAAGAACGCGTTAATAGTGCGGATCGCATTCAGACACGAACTATTGAGAGTGAATTACATTTTAATTATTTTCACAAACGTGGTCCGCCTGCTTCCACTTATTTATGGATCTAATCATATAGAAGAGACATACATTTCTGACAAGTTGCAATTCAATAACCTTGATCATTTTTATAATTTTTCTATTGCTGTTTTTGTAAATTAATAGAAGTAAATGTGTGTGGCAAGCTATAGAATTCACAAAAATAAAGAAAAACATTGCGAGGCACGTTAGTAATGTATTTAGTATTTGAGAAAATTTTGAATAATATATATTAAAAGTTGTTGCGCGCTAGCTCTTCAATGTTATTACTTGTTTGAAACCAAAAGGTTTTTGCAGAAATAGAACTTCCAAGATCGCAATCTCGATGTTTGAATATTCAAGCTCAAAATTCTAATTGGCACATTAGTGCCAGCGCAGTTCCAGATCAATCGAATGAACCGATGCATATTTACAGACTCGCTCGAGTGACCCACGGCATAGTCCCAGAGGGCTTTCACGCCACATATATTGATTACTTAAGTGGCCACGGTATATTTGCAAATCATTTAAGAGCCCCGTAGCGTAATTTCAGATCACCTGTATGACCCCGAATGTGAATATCATTCAAGTGATATTCACATGTCACTTGAGTGACCCCACGGCACATTTACAGATCACTTGTTTAAGTTGCTGCGCAGTTCCATATCAATTAAGTGGCCCGCGACACGTTCTCAAACCAATGAAGTGGTCCGGGCTTTCTTGAGAGTCGGACACCCTTGCTCTAGCCTTATTCATAGATCCACAATCTGGAAGATTTCAGTAGTCGGTATGTCCTTTTTATAGAATATTCTTGCACGCATAAAACTTGTACTAGGGAGATGTTTAGAAATCTGAAGTAAGTCACAATGGGATTACTGGCCGTTCTTTGACCAAGAAAATAACTGTATAGGCAGGCTGACTTACACATGGGTAAATTTGTTTCTCTGACCTCCATTGGCCACAAAACCAAAATTCTCTGACAGTCTTCGAAGTGCCTCCTATCCGACGAATATTATACTGTATTATAACTAGAATTCACAGCGATTTAATCTTGTATAGAGGATTCCTCACCGATTTTGAAAAATGCATACTAATGAAAACAAATTCCATCACCGTCGTCATCAGCCATCAGGACGAATAAAGATTAATTCAAGGAGTTTATCTCCGGGGAATTTCTATCGTTTATTTTAGAAATGTTTACATTGCGAGAATTATCAAAACACTCACGAGCTCAAGCTACAACAAGAGAGAGAGAGTATTCAAATATCACAGCTAAAACTCTCGAAGGATTTTCATCCGGACCGTAAATATTTGTCTCGAAACTCGGATTTTGATGACTGACTGTTTAGCCCCCCCCCCCCCCTGAAACTAAATATTATAATTTTGTTTCGATGAAGAAACAATGTAAATTCATCTCCATAACATAATACAAATGTTGTTTAAACATTATAAATAATATTTAACAATGCAAAAATAATTTTGCGAGATAGTTTATTGTATAGCTCAAAACAAATTTAATCTTTTCATTGTAAAATACGATACTTTTGAATATATTTTATTCATATTTATTTCAATTATAGGAATATGTATTGAAGATATTTATTTAAGTTGTATGGACTGAAATTTTGCATTTATCTTTCACATCAAGAAATTTAAATTCCGGAAACAAAACTGGAACGTGTGTGAAAATGCTTGCATCAGACAGCTATGCTAATATATGTACGCATTTGCACGTCCTTGTTTTGTCTTGTTTTTTGCAACATTATATGCGTCAATAGATTTCAAACAAGGTAGGGCAAAATTAGTAGAACGATGACATCACCTGTACCCAGACTGACTGTCGGGAAGACCGGGGCTAATTGACATGAGGCAGGGGCTTCTTAACCTTTTTCAGCCACGACCCAAAATCAACAACAAGAATGGCTTTGCAACCCATGGTACTGTTTGTTTTTCGAAATTAGTGAAACCGGTGACGCAATGAGCATATTTGTAACACGACTATAAGTGGATTCGTACGACTCATCTAGGAAGAAGCCCCCTGCGAATCAAGTTTGGGTCGTGACCCATAGCTCAAGAATACCTGGCTGTTAGTGGAATTCGTGGCCATCTCGGGAGCCCCAGTGACCCAAATTCGGGTCTTGACCCATAGGTTAACCCCTGGATTGGATGGATCCAAACAAAGTTTAGGTGCCACACAGATATAGTTAGTAGGAGTCAAACATTTCCGGAGGAAGTAACTCCGAATCAAGTTCGGGTCCGGACACAGTGGCGTCGGAGCTGGGGGTGCTCGAGCACCCAAGGTAATTATTGGTATCGGTTCGAACAGCCCCCCAGTAATAAATCCGGTTATTATGTAATGTTATTAATTTCCATAATAATATAAAGTTTGTATAATAAACTTATTATAGTATTACCGGTTATTACGTAAAGTCATTAATTCCCTCAACTATATGAAGTTCATATTATAAAGAATAATAAAGAGAAAATCTAAGAATTCATTGATCATTTCTCACAATAGGGAAGATATTTATGGAGTGTCTAAACTTCACACAAGTAAAAGGATTCCCGAATACTTACAATTACAACTTTAAGGCTTAAACTTCAGCTTCAAGCCCTTATAGAATTTTCTAAACCGTTTCTAAAGATTATGTAAATTGCATTTTTCCTTCGAGTCCATTCTTTATTCCGCCCTTCACGTGTACGTGTGCGTGCGTATTTGTGTCCTTTCTTTCAAAATCAGCTTTCCTACCTTAATGAGGCACTGGAAATTAATTTTGCGTCCCCATAATTACCCGAGGGGGATTGAGAAGAAGCAAAATAGAAAAAAAATAAATACATGTACTGTTCAAAGCTGATTATTCCAAGGTAATTTCACAGTAATGAAGGCTTTTGCCTTCAAAATATAACGGAGATTTTGCTCCTTTTACTTCACGTGCATGAGAAATTTTCTAGACACACTCTTTTTCCTTTCACACTTTCTCTTTCTCTCTCTTTCTTTCTAATTGAAGAATTTTAAAAATGAATTCCGTACCTTAAAAATTAAGGAGAGCTTATCTTTGGAATTTAACGTCGAATAATTTTAAAGAGACTTTTTTCTTTCTTTGAAAAGAAGGCCGATTTATATTTATTTACGGGAAAAGAACGATAAATTTCAATTATAAAAATAACACAGAAGGGAGAATCTATCATGTTGGGAAAACCAAACTTCTTATTTCTTTGCATACCTTTCAAAAGGTTTTCTCCTCCGGGCAGTTCCGTATTTAGAGGCACCTTTTCCCGTTTCTTGTTTGATCATTTGATCATTTTTATGTCACGAGGGCTTAGTAGACCGGGGCCTACAATTTATTGCTCGAATCCGAATTTTGAATCGAAATCGATTCAGATTATCGTAAATTACTTATTAATTTTTTAACATTCATCAAATTCACCAACGACACTTGGGTATGATTCATAATCGCCGGTAAAAGTGATAATTGATTTTAGTATTCGCAAAATTCACCAAAGACGTTTGTGTTTTATGAATCATGACCGGTAAAAATGATCAATTTATCAAAATTATCGAGATGATATGTGATTATGCATAATGACCTATTAATCACATTTAACATAACATTAACATAAAAAAATCAATTATACCTTATGATTGGTTTAGTTCTTGCCCATTCAAGAGAGGAAAAACCAAAATTTATATATTCAAACTTTTTTTTTTAAATAAACGATTCCGATTCTCACTGTTTGATAAATAATAATAATATTTTTAAAAAAAATTATATCAATATAAAAGCGAAGTATTGCTAGGAATTTCTGAAAGGAAAAAGAGATTGAAAATTGATAGTCGTAGGAAGACGTTATGTGGAGAATTTTTGAGATAGAATATAAATATAGGAAAGAAGATAGAGAATACATTATATACGGGAAAAAATGGCTGTCACTGTGTTTGGGAATAGTTTAAAATGGAGGAGGAGGAGGAAAGAAAAAAACTGGAGCGATTGATGAAATTTTGAAACCGGAGGCAAAGATAAATACTAGGAGACGTCGGCGAAGATTGATAAAGTCTTTATTTGTTTTTTCATTTTTCGGAAATTTCTTATTGAAAGATCATCGATTTTTATCATTCGGAATTTCATTCGATAACTTCGAATTGGAACATGTTAAATCTGTCGAGATAACCGAAAAAGAAATCAAGTTTAATGGTGTGAGGAGTTTTTTTTTTACAGATATTGAGAAAAATCAAATAGAAATTTTTTTGTCTGAAATCTTCCTATGGAAAGATTATTAGAAATTTCTGTTTTTTAATATTTCAATACGCAGTTCTAAGTTCCTTGAACTTTTGTCACTCGCGGTTCCCTTTGCTCTTATTCATGGTTCATTTGCGGCTTTCCCACGATATTTTAGTACAGGGGTTCTTATAAAGTATTCTTAGGTACCTAAAATTACCATTCTATTTCAACATTTGGGCACATTACATACACTATTTATTAACATAATCATTGCACTTTTCTGTATAAAAATTTGAAACTCACGTTTTTTTTTCTTCTTCAGATAAATACCTGTTTGAAAATGATCACCAAATTCTCAGATCTCATTCTGAATCGTTGAAAGACAATCTAGTTGGTTGCTACTTTAATTTTGTGCGATTTTTGAAAAATGTTAACCCATTTTCGACTGCTCTTCCAATTCGTAACTAAATTGCATAATTTTTTTTAAATATATAATGACAAGTTATTCAATTAGCATAAGTCAAATCCCGATAAATAAATGGAATGCAGCCATCCGACAAAAAACTTCGAATTATCTTTAGTTCGACTTATCAGAAATTCCGATTTCAAAGAGAGAAAATAAAATATTTATCAAAATAACACTATTATAAAGCGTTAGTTATAAATACTGTATTAGTGAAGTCTGCCAAACTACTAGAGATGAAATTCGAAACGATAAGTTATTCTAATTTAATCATATTTAATTATTAAATGAGAATATTTAGAATTACTGTATTATGGAAACGACGCATACATGATACTCGTATAAATGAAATGAATTATAAATGTTGTTCACATGGTATTATTTTGTGCCAAAAAATACAGCGATTTTGACTGTCTTTTTCGTCCTTTCGCGAGAAAGTCATTCACTTTTTGCAGACAGTCAAATGAATCTACTAAATTCTATTGCTAAATGCTGAATTCTATTATTAAATGCTAAAAATGCTAAATTATATTGTTAAATGCTAAATTATATTGTTAAATGCTAAATTATATTGTTAAATGCTAAATTATATTGTTAAATGCTAAATTATATTGTTAAATGCTAAAAATGCTAAATTATATTGTAAATTCTTTAATTATAAATTCTTTCGCTAAATGCTAAATTTTGTTGCTAAATGCTAATTTTTTTCAATTTCTCCCATTCCCGAAAAGTTCGACTTGAATTAAGAATTCTGGGGCTGAGTGTAAAACTTCGAGTAAAACAGATATTTGAGTTATTGGAGTTCGACTTACCAAGAATTGACTTTAGAAGTTTCAAAAAATAGGACACTAATTTAGCATGTTTCTCTCTAATTAATGTAAATTTTAAGTTATTTAACTTTTTTTGTTAATATAAATTAATTTAAGTAAAATAACCAGTAATTATGATTCAGGGAAACCTCATGTAAGTACCATGCAACAAAACAAAATCTGGAAAAACTACATATTTTATTTTTAAAAAAATTTATTTCTGTTAATTGTCATGAGAAGAAGAAAAAAATTCCAGATCGAAAATCTTTATGAAACTTCCTAAAATTCAAATTTTCAAAGCTCGTAAAAAATAAAAATTCTCTTTGTAAACCAATTTTAAAAGAAAATACCACGACACACACTCATTAGACTTTTTAATTTCCAAAAATGTTCGTTTCCCACAAAATTTAGTGCGAAAAGTACTTGAACATTTTCTTTCAAACAAAGCATTGTGAAAACGCAATGTCAGTCAGAAATCGCTCCCATCCAAGGCGCCTTATCAACGTAAGCGCTGTAAGCCTTCAACGTTATTATATTTCATTTTATTTTTTTCTAAACGTAAGTGTTATGGTATAGACAGGCCATAGATACAGTATTTTATTTAAGTAATTTTCAAATCAATATCCGGAGAACCGGACAAAATGAAAACAATTTACCATTTTAATAATTCCAAAAGAAAGTTTCAGAACATTTTCTTTGAGAACGAAGAACTAATTAATGTTTTCAAAAGTTCACACACACAGTTCCAATATATTTATTTTTCTCTTCAGAATAATCTCGAATAATAAATTGCTATCTTGAGAAAAAAACTATTATTATGAATAAAAATGATACAATAATTAATAACGATTCCCCTCTCAACACGTTCAATTTATTAGTAGTAAATACATTATTTTTTTTAAGGTACGTGAAGAATTTAATTCGAAAACGTGAGAAATGTTTCAAAAGAACAATAATATCTTATTAATTTGGATACGTTTTTTTTTGTAATTATACTGATAATAATGATGATGAAAGAAGAAATTTCTTGTCATCGTTTTATCTTACTTGTGAGAGTGCTTAAAGAGAGAGCTAATTAATTACAAAAAAGCAGATCTCGAAATATTAATTCATTACTAAGGAAGGATCATGATTTAAGTAATTTTACTCCCACCTTATGTGTTCCCCAATGTAATTGAATTACTGCTGTGCCAATTAATAGGATTTCCAGAGGAGAAAAAGAAAATTTAGAATTTCTGAGACGTTTAGCCTATGCATATTGAGTAAATCGATTTTTTTTTCTTCTCACATAATGAAGATTCATTTTCGGATCAACTTGAGATATACAGGGTGTCCTGTAAGTGCTAATGCGGTCTTTGTCTCATGAACCGTTCATCGTAGAGGAATGATTTCAATTTAAAAAATGCTCAAAAGACATTCAGAAATCACTTTTTACTAGTTTAGAGAGTAGAAATACAGTGTGTCACGTAATAAAAAATCTAAATTTTTATACGGCTCCCCTGTTTTTAACTTCCAATTAGAAAGTTGTCCTGTCTCTTCTTTTTTTGAATTCAAATATCTCAGTGAATCTCACTTGGAAACGTAGATTTTTTTTTCTCAGAAAAGACAGGGCAATAACTTTCTAATTGGAAGTTAGAGGACATGAAGACCATATAAAAACTTAGATTTTTCATTTTGTTACACACTGTATTTTCTCTTTCAAGAATGATACAGGGTAATTTTTGAACGCATTTTGATGATTTTTAAAATTGAAACCATACCTCTACGACGGACGGTTCATGATATAAAGGCCGCATTAGCACTTGCAGGACACCCTGTATAAATGAAACTTTATTTATTTTTCTTGTAAAGATATAAAATTATATTAATTACATTATAAAATAATAAATATTACAATGAGATTTTAAGGAGAAAGTAGGTATTTATAGGCCCATATGAATTTCTAGATAATTATCATAAGATTGAAAAAAAAATGAAGGTGGAATCATGGTTTAACCGTCTGAGTTATGGAAGTTCGGATGTCCTTTTCTCTCTCTAGTCTAATTTTTTTGACCACATTTATTACTTGAATTTCCTACCTGACTGAAATTGCTACAGTAAGATGTAGCATGCTCAGTAGGCCCGAGATACCACAATGCGACGATCGCATTAAATACGGTCCCTATCCAGCCCAGCCTACACCATCTGCTCAATTTAATTACATGCCCACAAAACAGATACATATACAGTGAAACCTTGCTATAACGATACTCGATATAACTATCTCTCCCAAATACATGTTCGTCTATTATGATTATTCTCCATGGATCAATAAATAAAAAAGCGTAGTTATCATTCTAATTAGTCCTTTTTAATTCAATAAATTTGACCAATTTATATAAAATTATTGATTATGTATTTTTCACAAACTATCAATTTAAAGAATTGTGTGATTGATTTCTCTGCAAGAAAAAGTGTTCAAACTACAAAATGGATTGTTTATGTAACTATATAAATATTATAAATTAAATTAATTATAATTAAAACTGCTCTACGTCTAAATAGATGATTCCATATTCTTCTAAATTCCGATTACTTTACAAAAAAGAAGAAAACTAATAGCAAACTCTATTAAGTCAACTCCCTCTTTTTCTAGTCAGATAGAATCTCTGTAAAGTTTAATTAATTAATCATCTTATTAATTAGTGCCCAAGTTAATTACCAGTCGGGTATTCTTTTGTCAAACTGTTACGTCACGAACGTTTGGTATCAAAGAGATTATTAATGAGATTTTAGTTAGAAAAGCCATCTTTTCCATAAGATAATTTTTCGGGAGGCTTTTTCGTTTGAAGACATCATCATTATGACAATATTTTGAATGAAAATGATGGTTTTTAAAATGATTCCGTGCTTCCCGTTAGGTTGATTAGTTTGAGATACATAAATGTAACCGATTGAAGTTCATACGGTTATTAATTTTGTTAATTTGAAACTCTTTTCTACGGTTATTAATTTTATTGAATTTGAAACTCAAACGGCAAAAGCTTTTTGAATTAGCATTTTTTCTTTATATAATTTTGAATTTAAATTTAAAATTCAAAAAAAAATTCTTATCCAAACATTCTTTGAACGATAATCATTTAATTTTCCCTCAGAATGCATGGATGTTTTTTTTTCACTTTACGTGAGTGATATATACTGTATTTCCTTAATTTCTTTTTGATGTCATTTTATTGATCATTCGCTACGGGATTTGCCGTTGTTTCCAGGTTGGCCATATTTCCTCAAGGAATATACATGAAATTAAAATCCCAAATACAGTGAAGTAAAATAAGGAAAATTGCTAAAAATGATGCCAAGGGTAAGCAATTTTCGAAAAAATCGAAGGGTAACACCCAATTTTATACATTTCAAAATGATCAGCGTGTCAAAAAAAACATAAATGGTGTTGAAACGGTACCGGTGGCACCATAAATTCCGGCGCAGGACGCAGACAAAGAAAGATTTTACCAATGGGTTGGTGCGCTAGACGCTCCGTCGGGGTATTTCTTCAAATTTGCGGAAGCCCCTAACCGAGCGTCTAGCGCACTAACCCCTTGGCGAGAACTTTGTCATCGTCCTTCGCCCACATTTATGTTTTCGTGGTGGCCGTAACCGCAAGACCAGGGGGGGTTTTTTTCGCATCCTCGAGCACATATACTCTGAAACATCTATATCTATAATTTCACCCGAATTCGTTGATTTTTGCTGCCGCTAGGGGGTCTCGTATATCGGCAAAGCAATTTTAGAACTACCCTGTACACGAGATTTTGCTATTTCTACACCGGTCGAGCTCTTGTTAGAATGTTACCATTATTTCCACATAGAAAAGAGGCGACGCGCCAGCACCACTGAATCATATGGTTTCATAAGAAGATGATTATGAGAGATTATATTTAACCATATAATCATAAGAAGTGGAGTGGCCAATATTTTTTCATATTTTTGACCATTCCAACTTTTAGTACAAAATTTTCCCTTTCTCTCAACGGAGGAAACTCGAATTTTTATTTATCCTGATTGCTATCATGGATACAGAAAAGTTGCGTAACCTTCCATATAAGAATACCATTGTCCCTCTCTCTTTTGAGCGGGATCTTGGGTCAGGATATAAGAATGATCCTTACGCCAGAAGGACTGCCAACGTGCCCCTCATAGAGGGAGATTCTAAATTCATGAGACAAACTTTAGGAGGTTATATAAATCACCTAAACAAGCATTTTTGGGTCATAGAATGCGCCGTTGAATCGCTATAGCAAATTCGGTAGAGGATGTTTTCGGTGAGTGCTCAAGCACTTCACCAAAAGCAAATATCATATTTTTCCGACAGATTTTTCTGCGATATGTACCATCAACCATTCGAGGGTGCATATGCACCTTCAGATTGGATTGGTTTTTTTATTGGTGAAGAATCATCAAGGTTATGCTGCGCCAAACAATAATCAAGCGGTACAATGAGTTCTAAAATTTGCGTTACCCAGATTGCACCTACCACGTTGCAATACCCTGTCCACACGAATGATTGGTTGCACTTTTTGCGGCAAATCTGTCAGAAAAATATAATATTTGCTTTTGGTGACGTGCTATCATGCACTCTCTAAAAACCACCCTCTACCCGCCTTTGCTATTGAGATTCTACCGCACATTCTACGACCAAAACTGCTTGATTAGGAGTTTTATATCACCTCTTGAAGTTTTCCCGTGAATTTAGAATTACGCTGTATTGATTTTCAAGAGAACCACTACTATACGGAGGCATTTTTTGGCGTAACTTCACTCATGTGACTAAAAAGGTTTCACAATTAAAAATCACTTAAAAATCTCTCTCTCTACTACAACAGCACTAACCCCGTGATTATACTTGAATTTCAGAAAATGTTCATTTTTCACAGAAAATGGTTTAACTCGGACTAGTTACGTCGAAGTATTACTGTTCTGCATTTTCGAAAAACGTTCTAGAATACAAATACAAAAACATGTTGGTATAGCGGCGTGAACATAATAATAGGACCTTCACTTTATCTCGCAGAAATTTATGCAAATTCCTTAAAAAAAAAAGAGAGAAAGCAGAACATAACACAGACAAGCGAAAAGAATTCGCAGAAAACTGTCACAACATCACTGCCACATGTCACCCAGCACGCGTCTGCATTCAGCTAGCATGAATGAATGCACTGATTAAGACCAGCACGCGATTAAAACGGATCATTTTTCTACGTCATATCGTTCGCAGAATTCACAACGTTTTTCTTTCTCCGGTCTCTTTAATAAATGTATAAAAAGAAATTCCGTCACCACTCTAACAGCAGCAGCAGCAGCAACAACGACGGGAGTTGCAGGCTTGTCAACTGGATCCAGGCTGCAGTGCACAATGTCGCATTCATATTATATAATAAATCTGTTGTCTTTTTTTCTTTCTTTCTTTTCTGTGTGTTCTAGACCAAGAATGGGTCTTTCTTTTACTTTATATTCCATATCGAAATGTCTCGAGACACACAAACGCATTAATCATATTACGCCCGACTGGAAGACAAAGCGACAGCTTAGGCTTCGCACACACATAGTATAGTATAGAAGAAGCGAAAAGATAATGTATACCCCACTTGTGTATGATATGAAATATATATTTTTCTTATTTCCTCTTATATTTTTCTTTCGGGCTGAACTACTGATGGCTTCGTTGTTTCCGATAGAAATGAATGGAGAGACATTTATGTTTCCGAGGGACAGAGATGTGAAAGGAAGCCTCAGATATTTTCTTATTCGCATATCTGGAGGATCCAAAATGAATGATCAAACAAAGACGGTAGAGAATATATTTCGATGTGCCATCATTTGAAATTCAAGACCAGTGAGGGGGGTTTCCACCTTCTAAAGACAGCTACACCCGTAACTGCCAGCTTGACAAGTATGCATGCTCAAGATTTTCGAACAATCATGCTTGAGCGTAGGACACATGAAGCCTCGCTTACGCAAGTAAAACTGAAGATGTGTATCGTGTAGGTAACGTGTACCAATGTTCAAGCTTCAGTTATCTCTTCTCGGTGTTGGCATTTTTTGCTATCGTTTTTCTTCCGGGGCAAAGGACAAAGGCAGCCCCACACAATAAAAAAAAGTGCATCATCTACGTCTCTCTCTCTCTCTCTCTCTCTCTCGCCAAAGCTTGACATGTTCCAGGTATAAACCGATTCTTGCACAAGCACATACATATATTAACACACCATCGATAGCAGAAAGCCTCCACGCGAAGCTTTGACGTCACTGAAGTCGCCGATTTCACCTGTAGCCATTGGATATAGCAGGCCGACGTATGCGAAATTTTTACTTTTTTCTTGCCGTATATCCAACAGCGAGCAACAAGCCTACAACGATAGAATCTTCAATCATTACTAGGGCTAGGATTTTTATGCTCTAAAAACTTCTAAAATATTTTCTCTAAAAAATACATTTATTCTCTTAAAAACCTGTAAATAAACTGCCCTCCAAAAATAATGTTATTTGAGAAATTTTTCGAGGTCATATTTTTGAGGAAATTTTGATGAATGTGAAACATTTTTATGACATATTTTTCGTTTTTATCATCATCATCATCATCAACCATTTTCAATCCACTGCTGGATGAAGGTCTCCTCTAAATTTTGCCATTCTGCTCTGTCTGATGCTTTAGCCATCCAGTTGACTCCAGTCACTTTCCTGATCTCGTCAATTCATCTTGAGTGGGATCGCTTTCTCGGACGTTTAACACCACGGGAAAACCAATCTAGAATACATCTGTTGTCCTGTCTTCTTGCAACATGTCCAGCCCATTTCCATTTCAAACGTTTAGTTCCTTCCATGATATCATATAGCTTTGTGTGGTTGCTTATCCAGGTGTCTGGATAAGCGACCTGGTCTGGATAAACAACCAGTTTCCTACGTTGTCCGTTAGTTTTTGCTGTTCTTTCATTTTTTTTCTGGGTTTCTTTGCTATTCTTTTCTCAGATATTTGAATTTAAATTTCTGCTCTTCGAATATTGCACTTAAAAACTTGGAAGCTTTTCTGTTGGCCTCAAGAGAAACAGGACAACAACTTCCTAACTAGAAGTTAGAAAACAAGGGGACCGTGTAAAAATTTGGATTTTTTATTTTGTGACACGCTGTATTTTCACAGTAAAAACTGGTACAAGGTAATTCTTGAACGGCTTTTAAGAATTTCTAAAATCGAAACTATACCTCTATGGCGGACGTAGTCTCTGATGCTGTCTTTGATGAGATAAAGGCCGCATCAGAACTTACAGGACATCTTGTATATGTTCAGTATCAGCTTGAAACTATTTTCGACATGAATAACGCGCAGGAACAGGATGCTAATTAAAAACTACCTTTCCCCCCCCCCACTTTTTTTTTACCTGATTTCCCCTCATGAAACATTCCTAAACCAAGCTCTCGGGTGTTGAAATAGGGGCCTGATATTATAACGCAGCACTCGGATGTACAACTTAGAGGAAGGCTTCAGGGATTTGGGATAACTTAGGAGGTATAAAGTTGATTCCTTTTTTTTCCGGTCACTGGGACGATTTTCTTTCGTAGTCGAGAGGACTTTGTTGTCCTGTCAATACGTGACTTGCCTTGTGAGAATGAATCCCCCTCTCGATTCCCAATGGTCATTATTGTGTTCGGCTTTCTAGTGTCTCCCTAGAACTCAGAATTCGACCGCTATGTCACAATAGACTTTGACGGAGGAAAGTCCTCAAGGAAATCATACGTGAAACTATATCTTTCAATGTTCCGGTTGATACGCGATGCTCATCGATTGATTTTGTTTTTGTAGTTTCAGAGCTGGAAATTTCATTCCGCTGAAATATCTAGTACAGTGTTTCTCAACCTATTGTCCACGGATGGGAGGTGGTCTGGGGTAGCCTCAGACACACCTGATGATTGTATTCCAATCAATTGAATGAAAAGAATTGTTTAAAACCTGAAAACCATGATTAACGTCTGCCAGGGTTCCAATGAGTAGCAGTAAATCATCACTCCCCCCCCCCTCTTCTTCATTATCCTGCCGATTCTAGAGCAGTAGTGCGATAGACCATGGTTTGGTAATAAGCTACTTCACCAAACAGTAACTCTGTCTATATCGCTGTATTGCAGTTTACTGCCATTAATGAGATGGGTTTGAAATGAGGGCGAAGATCACGGATTCAAACCGGGAGAATATAGATAGCAGATTCTTTTTTCCCCGCTAACGAGCTTGAGACGACTACCTACAGATGGTGCGTTCATTTCCAACCCAACTCGCTATAATGGCAGAAAATTGCAAAACATTGTTTAAAAAAATTAATTTAAAAAAGGAAAATGATAATTGGCAGTTTGCACAAATGTGATCAGAGCTAGATTTATTTTCAGAAAGACCGTCTTTTTTTCCTAAAACAAAAGAATAAAAATTAGATCCGAAAATTTGACTGTAGATGGCCCTAAGGAATGTTCTTTTTCTCAAACCGAGCACAACTCAGGTCTATCGCCATAGGCAATTTACAACCTAGTGAATTGTGCCGGAAGTGTAAGTATACCTAACAGTCTGAGTGCGAATCTAATGTTGTGTATGATTTTTCAGTGCTGCCATCTATATCTCAGAAGTGAAGTGAGTGAGTCATATGTGACTGAATATTTGTACTGTTTGTAGGCCTGTTGCTCTCCGTGGCGAGACTTTTTGACGGGGAGATCGGCTCGCATTTGCGCCTCGAAGTTGGGAACCACAGAAAAACAACTTCAGCCGACAACCACTGTGGTGACGGTGGGACTCGAACCCGGTTCCCCACGATGCGAGTCTGTCACTATGACCATCCAAGATATCCCAAGCATTCCAATATGATCTCTCTGGGCGGTCAGCGGTCATGTCTGTCTGTCTGTCACTATGACCACTCGACCACCACAGCGGCTAAGGAATCTGCAATTCAGCACCGACGATTCAGCGCAGTGATTGTGTTTCGTGTAATAATTCCCTTCCCACTTTTTCCAGACTCGGGACTGACATACGTTCTTTCAAAATGCTTTGAAATGATTCCAAAATAAGGTGTGGCTAAAATTTCCTGACGAAAATATGTCGCCGTCATAAAAAATGTATTGAAGATATGAGATCGTTCCAAAAAGAATACTATAGAGTACAATAAAAGTTTCAATACTATAAGTACAATAAGTGTTTCTTAGGATAGCCTCATAGAAATATGGATGAGGTGCATGTGTGGTTTAGCAGTAGTAGTCCAGGGTAGCCAGGGTGATATTTCGGGAGGTGAGAGTTATATGTTGTGTGTGTGTGTGTGTGCGCGCGTGTGTGTGTGTCATTCCTTATTTTACACAGACCTATTTCCCGATATAATTCAACTCTTGGGAAGGATGATCAACCCCCTCACCTTCTTTCTGGATCCTAATAGTCTCACCCCTGGATGAGGGTAAGGAGACCCGCGGTTAAGACGGTGGCCGCGAGGGGAAAATATGGTCCGAAATTAGGGCATGAGTTGATAAAGGTTAAGAAACACTGATCCAGTGCATTCAGTTGAATTCTCATTCGAAATTAAGCTCTTTCTAAAGCTAAAGAAGAAAACATACGCTTCAGTAATCCCGTGAAATTCAAATTTAAATATCAAATACACCCATCAAATACAGACAAAAGATATTTTCTGACAATTGAATCGGCTCGCGTCGTATAGACTAATGGTAACATTTGTTAAATAATAACCATCGGTAATGGTGCCATAAAAATGAGGAAAAAGGGGGGGGGGCATAACACAACGCGGTAATTAATGAAAGGCATAAAAGGATCATCAACAACAGCAACATTTCCAGCGTCAAGTCTCATGACGATTCTGTTTTCGGGAATGGCCAAAAGGTTCCTTTCAGAGTCCTGTCAGCGACAGCCAAGCCGAGATGATTCATTCATTCATGGCCAGGAGAGTTTATGCCGCCGCTGTTCTAATTGTAAAAGAGAGAGAGAGAGAGAGGTCTCTGAATTATTCATTGCTTTTGGTGTCAGTGACGGGAAAAGCGGCTTAAAGCTCACCTAATGAGCTAAACTAATTTTGCATAATTTATTCACCTCGTGCCTCTTACCCGACGAAACAAAAATCAAACGCGGTTTATTTTCGAAGCGAAATAATCGTAAGTTTTCTTTAATTATCGCATAAATAAACATGACATCCTTCTTTGACGCAAGTGTGTCTGTCGGGCAGGTTAGTCAAGGGCCTCGCTTGGCAGGATCTGCTGCAGCTTACAACCAGCTCTATTTAGGTTTCAATTTTCGTTGGATATTTGCATCGACATTAAATCATACGCTAACCTCCTTTTTTAAAGAGATCGAAGAATAGCACCATTTAGACTCATTTGCTATTATGCAGAGGAGGAGGAGGGGGGGGGGGAGGCCTGCGTATTATATGCACTAATTTGAAAGACCATATCAACACCGAGAACAGTGCAGGGTGGTTCTGCACTGGTGACACAATATCATAACTAATTACTAAAATCCGATTGCATGAAATGTTTGCTGTTATTCTGATTAGTTGCATACGTAGTTTTATTTCCAGATATTCCTAGAGCAGGGGGTTCTTAACCTATGAGTCGTAACAAAAGTTGGATCGCTGGAGCTTCCGAAATCGGTCGTTCAAATCTTCTAACAACCATGGGGTCGTGAGCTATGGGTCACGACCAAAACTTGATTCGTTTGGGGGCTTCCGAGATGGGTATTACAAATCCACTTACAACCAAGGACCCTTGAGCTATGGTTCACGGCAGAAACTTGATTCGCAGGGGGCTTCCTCGCACGAATCCACTTACAGTTTGTTATAAATGCGCTTACTGCGTCACTGATTTCACTAATTTAAAAGAGCAAACAATCCCAAGGGGGGTAAAGCTGATCTTGTCAACAACAAAATCAGCTTTACCCATCATTATTTCATTATTTCGATCAGTTTCTTCATTTCTGTTATGTTTAAGCATTTCTTTTATATAGCATCAGACAGATGTCTTCGTTGATTCACATAATGCTGTGGGCTTATTTTTGAAATTATCAAGTGACATCAAATAATAGAAATATCGATTTGCGGAAAATCCCTTATCATCCAGGTTCTCTCACCTAGTAAATAAATTACAGTTGACGGTACCGCGTATATCTTTCTGGATTTTCACGACATTCAACTGGAATTTTTATATAAAAAAAAGTTGCTCTCTATATATCTGGCAAGATATATAAATATATATGAAAAAATAGACATTTTCCGTTCATGCGCGATTAGAAATCATTTATGCTCATATCTCATTGAGTATGGATTTGTCATATTTTGAATTTCTACAGATGGTGTCTCATGTTTATTGCTAATTTTTATGTAAATTCCATAAAAATTGGTTGAAAACTGTGTAAAAAAAAGACAGAAGTAGAAAGTAGTGTAGAAAAGACAGGCGATAGAAATTGGAAATTTATAGAAAATCTTTATATCTTCTTGAATATACGTGCTATTCCCCCCGAAAATGCTCAAAAGCATTGCATAAAGTTAGTAAAATATTTTGTGACGGTTACGAATCATTTACAGTTTTTTACCATGCAGGGTTGATCCAAAACATTGTTTTCTAATTTGATTTTTTGTCGATCGCCTAAATATACTCGTGACTAAATTTTCAGTGTAAATTTTAAGAACAAGCATAGGGTTTACGTAACCAAAATTTCAGAACGATTTGCCCAGTAGTTTTCTAGAAATTCGAGAAAAAATTTCAAACTCCAAAAAAGGACACAGACTTTTAGAAATATAAAAGTATATATTATACGTGTACATTAATTTCCACCAAACCATTGCCTATTTACGACAAGCACCGTAATTTCCCGCGATAATCCGTATAGTCCGCAGATGAAAATTTCCATATTTCGAGACTGCCAAAATTATCATCTTACACCAGCTCACAGCAGAGTATAATCTGCAAGTGAAAATTTCGTTCTTCAGTAATGAAATCTAAAAGAATTTAAGTTGTTTTTCACGCTTTTATGGAAAAAATTTCGATTTTTCTACTCACATCTACACGTCAACAAAAAAAACCTTTAAAAAAATGTTGTTTTTAATAGAAATTGAGTTTTTTTAATATGTATATTTCAACATCTCAAAAAAAATACACGCGATGGTATATAATCCACACTTATAGAAATTTCGAAGTTTTTTATCCCATAATCCACAGATAATAAGCAGAAAAATACGGCGGTAAGACCGACTGTGAAGTACATCGTATTTATACAGTCGGCGCCGCTTAAAAGGATATAAACGGTTCTAACATATAATATCGGATTAAGCGGAGTATTCGATTACGCGGGGAACAATTCAATTGCTATTTAACACCGTTGTGACGACACTAGAAAACTTTTAGAAAGTTCTTTTATATAAAAACTGAAAATACACAACCAATAAGCGTATCAGTTACATTAGAGCGAATGTAACCAATAGGCTTATTGGTTTTTCTTTTCTTTCAAAGAACTTTTATAGTAATTCTGGTTTTAATATAGTTTGTATATTGAAAACTGATGAAGGGTCGGTATCAATAAATCAAACACCAAAAATAAGATGAAAATTATTACAGTCGTCTCTCCGTATACGGGAGGGGGGGGGGGGAGGTTACGTTGCAGTGGTTACCGCGAATAACGCGAAACCAAAAATTTTGTTCCCTAAAAATCCCATTTTTATAGTATTTGCTTCGTGTGGAAGAAGTATTAGGTGGGGGAGGGGGGGGGGAGGGGTCCAGTGATTCAAGGCAATGCTTGCTGGAAAGAACTTCTAATTCTAAAGAAATTCTAAATTCTAGTTAATTTGTAAGAGTATAGTAAAAAAAGACTTTCCTTATAATTTTTCTACATGCAAAACAACGTACCACAGATGGGTCATGGAAACAAACAATAGATTTCATTGAAACAATACATTGCCGATGTAAACTTACGAAGCCTTTTGCTATGTTGCTCATAATGAACTTGTCTTCTAATTCTCAGGATTTGAAGATTAAACAATGATGGCTATAGTTTTCAAGTTATACAATATATGACTTGTTTTCCAAAAAAAAAACTGGGAAGGAGACCGCGAACACGAAAACCGCGAATACCGAGGACCGACTCACAATACCTACGATTTTCAATTATTATTTTTTTTTTTTCTGTGAAAGTTCACGCTCTCTATGGGCTAAAAAGGGAACAAAAATACAGGGTGTTTCAAAAATAATCATCCGATTTAAAATTTAAAAAAATCATAACTATTCAGCTTTTAATTCGTCTTGATCAAATAACGCACAGGTAGAAAGAGGGAAATCTCGAGTTTCACGTAGTTGCCGACAGGTAGTGCTAACTCTGTTCCTTCGGACGCCACTTCAGTGTTCGTCGAGATGGTGACTGCACAACAGAAATCGTTTTGTGTTCTAAGCTTCGCGAAATGTGAGTCCGAAGTGTGAGTTCGTAACAACTGTCTGCAGTAGCTCTTTATTAAAAATACGTGCTGGAGACTACACTTCGAAAACAGTGCCCACTCTCAAGTACAGGTTTCTCCCAAGTCTCAACTTGACAACGTATTTGCTATTAATTCAAATGTTCCATCCAATAAAAATATTATTTATACAGTGGTCGGATGTGTATTAATAGTTGTGTGAATCGTGATCCTGATTAAGCAGGGAAGGTCAACATTGTTAAACTATGGGAGAAATTTTGTTCCGGAGAATTTTATTCGAATAAACTTTCAAACCGAACACGGCCCAGACTCTATCGGCTTTAGCCGATTTCAGCCATTGCCCTTGTTAAGGGTCGAGACCGTGTCACAGAAAACATTACTAAACGCAAATAAATGTACACACACACGCGCACACATACATAGAGTTTACATATGTACAAAATATATATTATAGCACAAAAAATAAAGAATTCAAAAACAATGAAGGAATACAAAAACAATGCAAAAATACAACTTAAAGAGTTATGGGTGTTTTATCGGTGAAATCGGGGCTAAACCCCCTGAGGGTTAAAAAATAATGAGAATAATCTACAGAAAACAACAATCCTCACGTTTGTGAGTCCTGGGTCTGAAAGGGTTGAAGTTAAAATAACAGAGAAAAACTAATGAAGGACAAGATAGATGAAAAGGTCACATAATCGTTTATCACTGTTAATAATCGTGGTCAAAGCAAGACATCTGGTCACCGTAATGTTACGTAAGTTCAGCAAAATTTCTATTCCATGATCATGCAGCATCACACCTCCATGTTACTTTCGAAAGTGACATCAACTGACTATTATGAGTGGTCTAAATGACATATGTACGCATTTTAGATTTTCAACAGTTTTTTTTTGATTGTATAAGTAAATCTTATTCTTCAAAAAGTATTCTTTATTTCTTGAAGAAATTCCGCGATTGAAATCTTGTTAGGAATCCCGCAGGAATGAAGAGAAAATTCAATGACGGCATTTCATGAGCATTCGTTGTTTTAGAGTAGGTTAGTTGTAAAGAACCAAAGCACACTTGACGATGCCAAGTAGTCCAAAGATGAAATGGATAATCGATTTCTCTCTCTCTGAAGAGGAAAGACCTGTGGCGAGGATTTTAATGGCATCTCCATCTTGTGTTGCTTCCGTTCGCATGAGTTGGTCTCGCTTTTCGAGACTTTTCCACCGTCTTCGAGGAAAATCATCTTCGGATAATTAAAGGAAAAGCTAGTAGAGAGAGAGAGAGAGAAAGAGGATCAGTTTGAATTGATAAACGAGATTAGGACGCCATTACTTCGAAACTGAAGTGATAAATTGGATTAGGACCCTATAACGGAGATGATGAAGGACAAGATGGGCGTAAAGGTCGCAATCGTTAAATCTCTGCCGATATTCGGGTTACAGTCGACGCAATTTAATTGAAAATGGTTCGATCCGAGAATTTACGAGCTCTTTTTTCTTATTCTTCGGAAACTGATTTGCATCGAGAACTTCGCGAGAGGCTTACAATACAGGAGATTCAACGCTGGAATGTTCCACAAAAACGATCGTTTGAAGATCCGTAGGTGTCGTCACTGTGGAATATACCTGCTCCGAGTTACGTCGAGAAGAGCCGAGAATCTATCAAGGCTTGTTTCACACTGGACAGATACGATAAGCGATGCAACCGCGACATCGACACGGTTCCTATCGTTGTAGAAGTATCGGTCCAGTGTGAAACCGGCCTAAATCGTTAGGGCAGCGTTTTTCAGCCTATGGTTCGCGACGATAGTACAGGTGATCCACAGATGGACTTGATTATTTTAATTCTAACAAATGGAAAATGTTTTTATTGATACAGTAGAGTCTCGCTTATCCGTCATAAACGGGCCAGCAGAACGTCGGGTAAGCGAAAATATAAATCGGGTAATAGGGAAGCGTCAAGAAAAAGCCTATTAAACGTCAAACTATGTTATAATTTTACACGTTACGAACCTAATAATCATGTTTTACAACAAAGCAACAGAAAAAAGAAACAAAAAATGAACTTATATATAGTTATAGAATATTCTGAAGTTAAATACAGTATACTTAAAAAGTTCACTTCTGTGATGATTTAAATAAATTTTCGGTCGTAGTCTGCTTTCCTGAAGAATGCCATTTCTTCGCTGCCAAGTCTCGCCATCTTTGCAACATCATTATGTCGATTCTTGTAGCTTCTTGTTGCTCAATTTATTTTATTTTATTGCAATTTCTAGAGCTTTAACTCGGTCGTTATGTGAAATTCTAATAAGATCTAACTTATTTATATTTTCATCATAACTATCATAGTAAAATTCATATGTTATATGAAAGTTATCTTCATCCACCATTTTAACTAAAGATTGCAAATTCAAATAAACTTCGTTGAAAAAACGGGATAAACGTTGTATGAAACTGGAACGAACAAAAGCACAGGCATATCCCGTGAAATACGGGATGCATGGTCACACGCTAGTCATGCTGTAACAGCTACAGGTCCATCGATTTCTCTGATATTCTACTAGTCCTTGGATTCAGCAAGGTGGAGAAATCCTGCGTTAGGGTGATCATGATTAT
Organism: Pholcus phalangioides; assembly: GCF_987345545.1. Classification (NCBI taxonomy): domain Eukaryota; kingdom Metazoa; phylum Arthropoda; class Arachnida; order Araneae; family Pholcidae; genus Pholcus; species Pholcus phalangioides. Next base: position 23,159,346 of record NW_028301608.1, read on the forward strand.
GTCTTTCACTCGAAGCAAGAAAAAACTGATGTATTTACAGGGTTAAACCGAAATTAGACTTCTTAAACTCAGAAGATTCTATAAAGTTCTGTTGGTCCAAATGACACACCAAACTCGAGCAACCGGCACTTCGAATGATGCGTTCACCATTTATTAAATAAAAATAGTACAAAATTTCACTGGTAGGTGGTGCCGCCTATATTCTGTGGTTATATCAGTGGTTCTCAAACTTTCGTTACATCCGATATCCGTAAATGTGCAATTTGTTGCAAGCGATATTTTAAATATTGTTTTGGTCTTGCAGGTTTACTGGGACGGAAAGAAATCCGTTATAACCTGTACTTCATACTATCCGATGTTGTTATAAGCGGGCTCGACTGTGTATCTTTCAGTGTCCTGGTTGAGATACGAGGATGTGACATCAATTATTTTTTGCTCATACGAGTTGCGTTTGAGAGCTGGAAATCTCACATTCCTCCATATCTTGCAAAGCCGCACTTAGAGGTGTGCGACAAGTGCGGTCACGGCGGGCTCCGCAATTATCGTAATAGAAGGTAAAAAAATTTACAGAAAAATCAAACATATTTTCAATTCTGAGATATTTTCTCTCATTAATTCTGAGATTTAATCAATTCTGTGATTTTTCTTCTCATTAATTCTGAGGAAAATCAATTGTGATTTTTCCTCTCGTTAATCCTGAAGTTTTCCATTGTGGGATTTTTTTCCGATTAATTTTAAATCATCATCAATTCTCTTAGATGTTTTCTCTATTCTGAATTTTCATTACTAAATATATATTTGTCAGCATTTTTATATATTTTGTGGTATTACATGAATCTTTAGACGCCGAATCTCCTTCCCCCAAGAGATATAAAATCGGGGCTAAGGATACCCGAAATTACTTTCGCACCGGGTCCCGCATCTGGTAGGCGCGGCTCTGATATCTTGTGTACACCGTTTCTCAACCAGTAGTCCACGGATGAGGTGGTCTGGTAGCTACAGAAGAACTTGAATATTTAACTGCATTGTAAATGGTGGGGGGGGGAGAGAGGAGAATGATCCAATTATTGAATTTTATATTACTAATCTTTTAATGCCGGGTGCGTCAAAAGCTCGATAAAAAATTAAAAAAACAAATGACAATAAAAAAATTGGCAGTTTGCACAAATAGTTCAAGAGAGAGATACTTTTTTCAGAGAAAATTTTTTTTTAAACCAAAATAAAAATTAGATCCAAAAATTTGATGGCTCTGAATCCCAAATGAACACATGAAGTAATCCATGCAAACCAGGCTGCCCCGGCATCGAATGAAGAATGTCCGCGATCGAATGAACCACGAATACGTATTTACGGAGGGGGTGGGGAGCTTGGTGGGCTATAGTCCAGGGCGGCAAGTTTGGAGGGTCTGCAAATGTGAGATATATGCACCTCTGTGAGACACCAGTGATCAAGAAAATTAGTAGAATGGGAGAAGGGCAGCAAAATTTTTGAACAGCAGGCTGGCAGTAAAATCATACGCATACCTCAAAAGTATTACATACGCATACCTTAGTTACCCTCGCTTTTGCGAGGGACTAAGTCAGTGACTGACCATCGAGTTATCTAAGGAATTTGCAAGCACGTGAGTGAGCAAAACTGTGCAAGCATGTGAATAGTCAAAAGAATGGCCCAGATTATGAAGGACCTGATCAGGGAGTGACCAAAACAGTGACATTGAACTTTGAAAGATCTCACCTTGTATATTTCAATATTTCAATAACAGTATGAACTGAATGATAAAAGCAAAAATGTCACTTGCCTGGAAAAACATAAATATTCAACCAATGCGTGCTACCAGCAATGACTAATGGAGCTGAAACACGAACGCAAACAAGCAAAACAGCACGAAGCCTTCATACAGAAGTACCATGGAAAAATGAATTATGGTAATTATACAGAAAGACACTATTTGACGGAAAGCCAAACAAAAGTATGTGATAACATGGACAGAATAAAACTTTCAAAATTAAAATAAGCTGGGGAAATCGATAGAAAACAAAACAATAGATAAATTGGGGGTATCCGTGAAATGTTTGTCCGTGAAAGTTCCCCTGAACCCACATAGCGTGATGGGATGGACCTCAAAATGTTATCTGGATGTCAAAACTATATTAGACAAAGTGATATTGAGACGATATGAAAAAAGGGAAAAACTAAAACTCTGATATTATCCAAAATTCGAATTATCCAATTAATCTAGCCTGGATAAAATATCCTGTAATATCCTGGATATATATATATATATATATATATAGATATATAGGATATATATATATATATATATATATATATCCTGTAAAATGACTAAAAATTTTTCAACTTAATCATCAACATTCACAAAAAAGAATAATTATCGATTATTAAGGTTTTATGATCAGTTACGGAACTGTTTCACAAATTTTGATAATTTATAATTATAATATATAATTGATCCTATATAGTTTCTACATTATTCAACTGTTCTGGAATCAGCATCACTGCAGAGTTTCTTCACCACGTTCAAAGCCTGATTTACGGAAACTGCTCACGATAATCCATTAGGAAACTGTTTCCCAAATTTTGCTTATTATTAATATGCTATCAAGGAAACGCATTCATTAACGTACTGAAATCTGAACTTTCCGATACTATCCATATTCTTAATGGCGACAAAAAGATTTGGATTTTTAATGGTGCACCTTGATCTATGGGTTGAACAAGCATAGTCAGTATTAACCCCTTCACGTACAAGCTGTTGGCGATAAATTTGAATGATCTGTATAGACGTATAGGTGATAAATATAGTAGCCTGGTTTTCACGTTAAGAAAAAGAAGAAAGGAAACAAACAAAAAATAGGGTGGAGAGGAGCCCGTTAAAGAGTCGTCTCACCGCAGAGAGCAATAGGCCTAGAAAAATATAAATATTCAATCACTACACTTTATTCAAAATTTGGAATATAGATGGCAGCACTGAAAATCAAACACTATGCTAGATACGCCCTCAGACTGATAGATGCACACTCACACTCAATCGGTAGTAGATTGCCCATGGTGATAGACTGGAGTTGTGCTCTGTTTAAAAGAAAGAAAGTATGGCGCTGCCTTAAGTGGTAGCTCGTTTGGGCCAAACTCCTTCTCTAGTAAACAAATGACATCTCTTGAATTTCCTGTATTGACTCTGGTTCCGTCGCATTCAACAGCTGTAATTTGGGATACATCAATTTTTTCATCATTCAAAAAAGTCAACAGTCCCTTGATACTTGCGGGGCCTTCGTAATGTTAATTTTTCCCTCTTGTAGAAATAGGCTAGTTCGCGAAATGGTGAATTTCGTTGTAAATTGACCCGGCCAATGTCCGAATTACGGACTTTAGCCAGCTGGTTCGCGAAGTGGCTGGGGATACCTGACCAAAGTCCGAAAAGAAAAGGGACGATTCGGGGAGTCATCGCCATTTGTTAGCAACATAAATGATATAAATTGACCCCCTCATAAGAAACTTGACTTTTAACCTGAGAGGGATTCCGGATGTAACCTTGATCGTCAGAATTCCAGTGTATGCCACGAGGGGGCGGGACGCTAAAACTTTAAGCACTCATCGCCATTTGGCGCATTTTTTGCTATGGAAACCCATCATATCGGGCTCGATACAGTAATCTTTTTTTCTTCTTTTTTTTTTTGAATTTGCCAGAAAAAAAACTACATGTGCATGCAGTTAATGTACATATATAAACAGTTTTTCTCTCAAATTCTTTTTTTTTTCTCCTCATATATAGCTAATCCAATACAGCTGCAATAGCCATGCATCACAATGTATAACACATTAAAGGTGGGAAAAAAGGGCTTTGGGCGTACCGGACCGTCTTACATCAGAACATCGGACATTGGCCAGGAATCTCCAACCAAAGCCCGACTCATTTCTGCAAGTCGGACTTTGGCCACAACTCTCGGCCACTTCGCTCTCTGGCAGCATCATATATATTCGGAGCACTGAATTTTATTTGTACCTTATCTGTGCAGATGGTGTCTGGATATTAGTTGAAGTTAAACATTGAAACATTCGAAAATTTCGCAATTCAGCAGTAGCAAGTGGCGTTATAACGATCGGAAAAGTTCAAACAAATCCCTGCGACTACTCGTCGTCATCATGTCATGATCAGCAGCAGCAGTTTACGGACGTCGAAATAAATTCGATGTCGCAAGAACCAACGAGTAGTTTGACTCTTCTTTCGGCCCTCAAGGGGAAAACTAAGCGCTCTCCTCTCTCTCTCACCATCACTCTATACGTATAACGTTATCCACCAACTGTAAAAATGGCTTCTCCGCGTGGGAGTCAAGCTATTTCGTATTGTACATTATGTTCTATCGCGAACGCTTATCACGACGACATACTGTCTGTCGATAGATAGTAGATTGAAAAATCGATTGAGCGGAAAGAATCATTCCGGTCGAGCTCGCAATCGAATCGAACAGTGAATTTGTCCCGTCTGTATGAATCGCTTCATGTACCACGGATTACACCTCGGTATTCACGTTCAGATTGATAACTGCGAATTCTCTGCATGTAAATAGCATATAACTCTATAAAGAATTCCAATATTATGTAGTATTTGCACGTTGTTTTGCGATAATTAGAATGACCATGCGAATTACGAATTAGACTGGTTGTCAGGTGGAGATGAAGTTCGGAAAGTATATTCACATTGCCATTGTGGGTGAATAGAACCACCAATATCTCACAATCTAAGCAAGTGCCCTACCATTGAGCTACAGAGGGCTGGCATTTTCTTTTCTTAGAGCGTATGTATGAGCGCTGAATGGACTGCTCATGGAAAGTCTCCGGAATGCTGCTAATAGTGGAGAATGACATTGTTTCTCTCTGTATCACCATATGATTCATATTTTAAGAGCTTACCCGGATTTTTAGATAAGAATGTCACTTTTTTTCTTCAACGAAGGTTATTTCAATTTTCTTTCTCCATTGTAATCATCTATGTATACCATTGAGAAGGAATATAATAATATAACACCCTATTTCTCCTCTAAGATGTATACAGGCTGCCCCAACTTGTTTGCGCAGCAGATATCTCTGCAACCGTTGATTTTAGAGAAATATACTTTCAATTACAAAACAGATTTCAAATGACGTAAAGTTACTTAAAATCTCACAATTTGTTTGAAAGGGTCGCAAAGAAAAAAAGTAAAGAAATTAACTTTTCATACAAAATCTCTATGTTCTAAAACTCCCAATTACTCTCTCTCTCTCTATCTATCTATATCTCTCTCCCTCTCCCTCTCTTTCTCTCTCTCTCCCTCTCTTTCTCTCTCTCTCCCTCTCCCTCTCTTTCTCTCTCTCTCCCTCTCTTTCTCTCTCTCTCCCTCTCCCTCTCTTTCTCTCTCTCTCCCTCTCTTTCTCTCTCTCTCCCTCTCCCTCTCTTTCTCTCTCTCTCTCTCCCCCTCTCTCTCTCCCTCTCTCTCTCTGAAAAATCATTTGCGAAAAATATAATTTTTAAATTCAATATTTATCGTGATATTAAATGTAAAAAAATCACTATTTTCCCATCTTATCACTGTGTTGGCAAGTTCTTATTCGCTCAAAAGTCACCATTTTTAGAGTCTGCACACAAATACAATGAACTCAACCATTTTATTTTTATAGATAAAACTTTTCTACAATTACAAAATTTTTACAACTTTGAATAAAATTTACATTTCGCAATTTGTGAACCACACCCTCAATCATTGGCGATAAAGGCTGAAAACTTAAAAGTCAAAATCCCAATTTCAATAATTGGACGTTTTAGCACACGAGTATATACATAAAAGAAGTTAATTTTTCTAATTTTTTTCCCTCATGCATGGTAAATTTAATATATTTTGAGTAACCGCACGTCATTCAAAAACGTTTTTGCAAATTGAAAGTATGTTTCTAAACTCAAGGGTTGTGGAGATATCCGCTGCGCAAACAATTCTGGGACAGCTTGTATAGATATTCCGAACACCACGATATTATCACAAATAATATAAATTTATCATTTTTAACACATTATTAATTTAACACATACAGGGTGTTTCAGAAAAAGGACTCCCTAACTTTTAGGGCCCTTTCACACGGAGCGGATGCGGATGCGGGTCCGGAAGAAGTTATAACAATTGGAATATACTGCGCCTTTCAGACGAGTCGAAAAATCTCCGCACCTATAGTTCGTTTCAGGTTAACTTTGCAGTGAAAGGGAAGCTACGAGGGAACCGCATCACACGTTGCTATGACAACGAAAGCCTTTCAACCGATGTATCGATGCGCAGTCACGGTAAGGTATAGTTGATTCTCGCCAATCTCACTGAGAAAAGTCTTTTTTTACGCATAATGGTGATCATTTTTTTTTTCTATTTTAAAATTCTTAAACGAATAAAGATCGATTCAGAACACTATTTTTTCAGTATTCATTTTCAATCATTCAAAAAATTGAAATATTCTGCATAAATGATCATCGTAAGCCTCCGATATATGGGAACTATATTTTGTGGCGAAGGAATACACTCTCTACCTTTCTCTGCACTGCAAAGTTAACCTGAAACGGACTATAGGAAATGTTCATGCGGGTCCGGACGTCGTCCGCATGTGTCAAAACCTAAGTGCGGGCTCCGCATCCGCACATAGAAGTTTTGACAATAGGTTTATTCAGAGCTATTCAGACGATGCGGATGCAGAGCGAATTCGTCCGCATCTTTGTCTACTTTTTGAAGGTGATTTTTCACGGAATTTTTTTAATTATTTGCCATAAATACCCTTAAAAACACCATATGATGGTCCCTGCTCATTAATATAATGTACCTACATACGTCTATCCCTCCGTTTCCTTCTGAGATGGAGATATAGCAACTTCAACTGCCTTTTGTCCATATTTCACAATTTTATACAATAAAACCTGCCAATAATGGCCACTGACGGGACCAAAATTATAAGTTCTGTTCATTACGAATATTTAATTGACTACATACTTGCAACGTTGACTAATAGATGACACCACATTCTATTCACAATGTATTTTAAAGAGTAGGTGATATTTTTCTTCGCACAGGTGGTTATATCACATTAGGATGGATTCAAAATGGTGGCCTTGCAAAGCAATAACATGACAAAAGTGAAGGATGAAGTTTAAAGCCAGGCCCGTCATTTGGGGGGGGGGGGGAGAGTCAGAGTGGGGCCGTTGCAATGATTGCATATATAGATGTATTGCATAAACAACTGTTCAAGCTGAAACAGCGTTTAAGGATTCTTGCTGTAAACAATGGCCTGCAAATGGCCCCACACAGGAAGAAGTCTTGAAATAAAACGATTGTGATGCCACTTATTATGACGTAAGTAAGTAACTAATTTATCAAACGGTGTATTTGAAATTCCAGACCTGCCCATCAAACATATCCTTGTTTTATCTTAAGGTTATAGACTTAAGATAAAACAAGGAACACTTAATTCGTTGCAGATTTGCTCTGTGGGCTCTGAATTCAAATGCAAGTTAGCCCATTATTTCTCTACGATTGAGGATTTTTCTTACAATAGTTATCAAATTTGCAATTTTAGTAAAAATTGACAATTATTTTGGTGATAATTGGCGATTTCTCGTTATTTTACGCTAGGATAAAAATGTGAGTCGTATTTTCATGTGTTTTGACCATCTTATATTTTTGAAAGATATCCTGTCTTTTCCACGTGAACTTACTTGAATTTTCTATTTCTTTACTAAAATTAAGAATGAAGATTATTTCCATAGCTTATGCGTTTATTTTGATAATTATTGCTAAAAATATGAATACTCATCTCCCACATTTGACGTGTTTCATGTTGAACGTCTTTTTCCCGGTGAAATACTTTAAATACACTGCAGTCTGCAGTAGCTCTTTATTAACCACCAACTGGCAAATTTTAGAGCAATTTCAGCCATGAAATTGGCGATTCTCTCCACATTTGGCAAATTTTTTGGCAAGAATTGGTAATATTTCGTAGTTAGCATCCGAATTCTTATATTTTTCCCTCCATGAAACTATCTATAATCAGCCTATGAAAGTCCAAAAGTACGGTATTCGTCTCGATGAAACATGGCTATCCTATAATGGATTGTTACCATAATTCTTTAAAAATATAACAAAAAAAAATTCACAATCATCATATTAAATTCGACATTATCTTTTTTGTTGTCATTTGTCAAAAACAGACCGCGTCTGTCTTTTATATTTACATTATGCTCCGTAAGATACTTTTAATGGTTTCCTCCTTTATTTCGTATTGAATATACAATGAATATTTTCATCTTTTGTATATTTTTTTTGGACATTTTGCAGATGGCTGTCCTTTGGCCTCTTTTTATTTCGGTCCTTTTTATCTCTTTTTCATGTAAGCCATTATCTTTTCTTCCATTTTCCCGATTTCCATGAATATCTAAGAAACAACCTTTTTGCGTAAAGAATAAAAAAAGCAAAACAAAAGATCTCTCCGAGGACATTTCTTGGATTTTCCACTGGATTCGAGCCAATCATAACATCTTGGCGGTCCTCCTCTTCTTATCGTATTTTTAGAGGAAAGCCTCTAATGAATAAACGAACACGTGCAAGCCTAATCCTGTAATGTAAGATAGATTTTTTTTCGGAAAATCATTCTATTTTCTTTTTAAAATAAGATTGATCTTATCATTCTATAAAAAGTCTTAGAAAAAAAAATTGAATGTTCGTGTAAAACATTAATTGTATTATTCAATTACATTCAAATACAAATACAACGGCACAACAGGCAAATTGCCTAAAGAGGTGGCTAAAAAATTATGCCATATAGAATATGGATGTGAAATATCACTAAAATACCTAATATAAAAACATATATCGCCAAAAAAAGAATGAAAATTAGGAATATATAATAAAAAAGAAATTATAAGTATTGAAAAGAAAAGGTAGGCTTTCACGGCCGGAGTTTATAATAAATTTCATACCTTTCGGGCTGTAATTCCGTGTTCCAAACAGTTTTGTGGTAGACGTTTCATCCACTACTGCGGTGGATATCTTCAGTGCTATTTTTGGTGAGCGAGGGGACGAAACGACCTCCTTGAATGACAATTGTCCACTGACGCTTTCGCTGGAGATACAGAAGAATCTACTCTACGTCGCTGTGACGTCAAGCAAGTGGCGTGTTGATGTAAGAGGTGTTTTTATAAATAACTTAAGTGGCTTTTCGTACATTTATAGATAATTTAAGTGACTTGAAACGCACATTTCTAGATCCCTTAAATTACGCATTCCCAAAAAATTATCAGTTTTATTTTTCCGTAATTTGGTTGCCAGATATGTAGCGCAACTTATAAAATTTTTTGCAAAAATTCCAGTTTAATGTCACAAATTCAGGAAAATATCTGCGGTACAGTGAGCATAATTTCAGTAACTAGCTGAAAGTAGCTGGATGATGAGGGAATTTTCACAAATCGATATTCAGATTATTTTCTGTCATTTGATCATATTCACTTAGTGATAAAATACTGAGTGCCGTCACAGATTTCGAAATTATTGTCAATGCCATTCGATTATTTCGAGAATAATGCAGCAGCATTATGCAAATGAGCGGAGACACGTGTCTGATGCTCTTCAAGAGAAATGCTTGAACACACGTGTATGATGTTAGAATGAAAAAAATGATGGAAACTATCAAGTGACAGAAAATAATTACAATAATCGTTGGTGAAAAATCCCTCATCATCCACTTACTTTCAGCAAGTGACTTAAATTACTGCTCAATGTATCGCCGATATTAAACTGGATTTTCGTGACATTAAATTGGAATTTTTATATAAGTTGCACTGCGAATGTATATGTAGGGCGTCCACGTAATTAAAAGACCCTATTTTAAAGTAACCTACAAGTGAAACCAGTCATCAAAAAATTGTGCAATTTTGTGGAGGACTTCATGAAGTGATGGGAATTTGTTTTAGGAGGAAAAAAATTAGTTGCACATGTCGCCACCAGAGGGCGTTTTATTAAGAAATGAAGCATTTAGGCGAACGTTTATAACTTTAACAATTGTTAAACACTTTTACAATTGTTACTGCAACAAAACATGTTCCACATGATGGCCATCATTTTCAGATACCGTGTGAAATCGCAAGATGGCATGTTCCACAACTGACCGAAGTGTGTGCGGGGAAATGTTCAACACGTGGCGTGAAATGCTGTCTTTAAGGCCAGGTAAAGTTCTTGGATTGCCACGACTTACCGAAGGCTTTTAACATTCATTGGACCTTTTCGGATCCTCTTCCAAGTCCGATATTTCCGTAAAGCAGTTACTGCGGAATATTGCTGTTTTGGTAAGACGATTTGACCAAGTAAGCGCTATCTCGTAAACTTATCGTTATTGTGAACAGCAAACACATGTAGAAACAAGATCTCCGTGAATGTTTCTAAGTTTTATAACGGCTGCTGCGTGATATCACATAAATTTACGTGTTTACTACAGGTATTCAAAGTGAAACGCCCTCTGGTGGCGACATGTGCAGCTAATTTTTTCCCCCCGAAACAAATTCACATCACTTCATGAAGTCCTCCACAAAATTTCACAATTTTCTGATGACTGGTTTCACCTGTAGGCTGCTTTAAAACAGGGTATTTCAATTGTGGACGCCCTGTGTGTGTGTGTGTGTGTGTGTGTGTGTGTGTATATATATATATATATTAATGTCCATCATTCTAAGTAAATGATGGACTTTTTGTTGTTGCGGCTTTTGTATTTGTATTCGTTTTTGTAAGATTTGTAATTACGCATGCGCAGGGGAAATGTCAATTATATTTTTTCACAAATTTTTTTCCAGATATATACATATATATATCTGGATATATATACATCTGATATATATATATATATATATATATATATATATATTTATTTATTTATTTATTTATTTAAATACAAATACAACGGCACAACAGGCAAATTGCCTAAAGTGGTGGCTAAAAAATTATGCCATATAGAATATGGATGTGAAATATCACTAAAATACCTAATATAAAAACATATATCACCAAAAAAAAAATGAAAATTAGGAATATATAATACACTGCCCATCGCATGCGCAGGGGAAATAGCAATTATATTTTTTCACAAATTTTTTAATTACAAATCTTACAAAAACGAATACAAATACAAAAGCCACAACAACAAAAAGTCCATCATTTACTTAGAATGCTCATATCGCATCGTTTATGAAATATTACATTTTAAACTTCTTTAGAGTGTGTCTCATATATTGCGCCAAATTTTCTGAAGTTACGCAAAAATTGGTTGAAAACTCCGTATGTCATAAGCCAAAAAAAAATTAGATGAAATTGGGATTTTCATAAGATTTATATCCTCGTGAATATACGTGGTATTTCCACGAAAGTGCATACAAGTATGTGTTGCATAAAACATGTAAAATATTCTGCGGAAGATAGAAATCATTTGCAACTTTTTATGACACAGGTTTGATTAAAAACATTTTTTGAATTTTTCTTCTGTCCCCTAGAAACATTCGTGACCGAATCTGCACTGAGTTCAAGTATCGTGTATACATGACAGAAATTACAGAACAGTGTAACGCCATATCTCATTTGCTAAAAACTACCAGATGGTCATAATAAAATGGCCATTCAGTGTACCATTGAAAGTTTTGTAATCAATTTAACTAACCTTATACATGCATACAAACAGTGTTAATAAAAGAAATATGAATGTATTTATTACGATGGGAAATGCTGTGGAAGGCGTCCAAAACCCATTACAATTTACATAAAAGTAAGAAAAATGTTTGAAAGGGAAACAAAAAGAGCATCAAAATCACAAATCCTTTATTTTATATGTATTCCTTTACCCCTTATTTTGCATTAGGAACGAGCGTCTGTTGGCGTTATGTCACTTTTGCACTCTCTGGATGGCCGATATCCATTCCGATCACGTTCTTTCTCTTTGGGTTTTGGCGCACATTTCTCTTTCTTTTTATCCCTTATCCAGAGAAAGTACGAATACAGCTCAGAAATATTCTCACACACACACAGTTTCCTTCTATATATATATTTTTTTTTCTCCCTTATTCTTCGAATAAACGTCGGATGGCTATGTAGTCACGTTCTTTGGTACATAACCCTAAGGCCAATCAATCACATGTTCCAGCATCCTTTTTAAACATTCCAAGAGCCTCGACCAAGTTCGACTTTGGTCACATGGGACCAAGGAAGAGCTCTCTCTCTCTCTCTCTCTTCTTATGTGTGCTTCTCCAGAATATAACATTTATTTTCCATTGCTGTTCGTATTTCGAGTACCCGGATCGAGTTCTCTTTGGAGGCTGATATGTGTATAACGTATAAAAACTGATACCTTTTCTATTTTTTCGAATTGCTTACAAGGGGACATGTTGATTTTTACATCTCTTGTTTTTTCCATGTATCTCAATAGTCGCACAATGGAAATAAATGTACCCATCTTTACCTATCTCCATGTGTGAGTTTCGCATTTCTATTACGTATTACCTTACTATTTCTTTTATGATATTTATTGATATAGAACAAAACGCGTTCGTGATATATAGTCACATCATAAATATTGTTACTATTTGTAGAATGATTCACAAATGTATTTCAAAGGATGTTATACTCTGTTTTTGATGTGATATTACGGTGAATGCCCGAAATCGAACAGTGCAGGAATTAGCCAAATTTCCTTGTAAATCGGCCGTTGTCCGAATTTCGAGTTTTGGCCAGCAACTTCGTGAAGCGGCTGGAGATCTCTGGCCAAAGTCCGAAAAGAAAAGACATGATTCGGGGGTCATCGCCAAGTTGGCATATTTTTTCGTGATAATTATGTTTACGGCAACCCATCATAAGATGACTGGATAAGCTATAACTTGTGGCTATAACCCATCATATCGCAGTCATGATGCATTATTATAAAAAAAAGTTTTTCTCTCAAATTTCTCTTCTTTTTTTCTCTTTCTCGTCAAATGAAGCTAATCCAATACAGCTACGAAAGCAACGAATCCAACGAAGCAAGTGAAATGTTTTGAGAGAAAGGAGTATGCAAAAAAAACTGGTTTGCACAGTTTTAGCTTTCTTGATTACGCTCAGGGTTGTAGCATTGCTATCAGCTTAAAAACGCCAAGTTATACGTTTGGTGCAAGTTCGGTGAATTTGGCAGGTTTTGAAATTGACGTCATCAATTTTTAATGTATTATAACGCCATAATTATTGGTCAAATCAAAAAAACTGAAAACGCTTTTCTATAGTTTTTACAAGGAATCGCGTGTATAATTATTGCGCGGTCCATAGTATCCACCCTGTATATAACCATGTATCAGACGTTGATGATGAAAAAACAAATGAATTTGACGCTTACCTGACCGTCTTACATCCGCACATCGAACTTCGGCCAGGGATCTCCGGACACCTTGTAAATTGGCCGGCCAAAGCCCGAAAAATCACTAGTCATTTATGAAAATCTGACCATAACAGATATAACAACTGTGTGTACATTCCATCAATGATTTTTCAAACTTGTTCGTCTGAAGCATGGTATATGAACTTGCATTAACAACTTTAAATTTCTTTGGTTCCACCCCGCGTTAGCTTCCAGTAGAAACATCGGACACAAATTTTGCACATTTTGGCAACAAGACAGAACGGCGGTCGTGTAGGCATGGTACATGGTACTGGAGTCTCATCATGAGGATGCAGTGGTGATCATTGAACAGTAAAAGAACGAACACCCCCCCCCCATCCCCCACATTTCACATATCTCAGAGAGATATTGCAACGTTCCCGGTGGATGAATGTGTCGGTAAATTTTATAAAATAACAAGTAATTTAGAGCCGCTTCCGACAAAGGGGCAACAAAAATAAATTGATTAGTGGCTTCAAAAATCATCCATATAACAATATCATGAACTTCGAAGCATATAGATGTAGGGCAATCTGGCCCAATAACAATTATTAATCTAGAAATCTCGCATGTAACACTCGTCTCTCGGCAACGGGAACATCCTTGAGGCTCGATGAGCGTCTTCTGTCAACGGTAACGTAGGATGATGAAATCCCACTCGTGGTTACATAGTTAGTCCAGGTTCTAACACCTCAGATTTCGTTGTTGTGGAGACTGGACGTCCAACTGCCTTAGTGTTCGTCTACGTTTTGATGAAATGCCTTCATTCCTCTATTCATGTCACAAAAAAGGCGCATCTACAATGAATAGATCTGCTAGTTTAGCAGTGGAAAATCTGGAATCGCAGTGGCATGATCGATCAAGTATCACGGTGGTCATTGCAAGTAAAAATCAAAATCTCACGCTGATTGCGTTTCCTGCAGAAATAGAAGTAATTACTAGATAATCTTGTTGACAATGATTATATAATTTGTCTCAAATTCGAGCACGGTCAGGCCCAATATATGTGATGCATATAATTAGTAACTAATATATCATTGCATTCTTGTGTGGATACAGCTGTAAACGTTCAATCGGTTCCAGACGCAAAAACGCTGCTAATTACGTTTGCGCGACCTCAAGTTATAAGTTTACGCAGTAGTGAATCTTAACACGCGACTGGATGGTGTGTGATCGGCATCGGCAAGTTTAATTCGTCGGTGGCCCCTTTTTTATCATGCAGTAGCTCTCAAGAAAATGCAATAGTTTCATCACCCGCTGATAATTGAGCAGACTTTGCAGAACCCTTTTCTTCCAAACATATATTTCATCTGCCGGCATATCACCAAAGTGGAACTCCGCTGTGTGTGGGCATCGGTTAGCGTAGTGCCACAACGACTCATCTGCGCCGCATTTGCAGTAGAGATCAGCTGAACCTTGTATATATATTCTAGAAACCTTGCAGCTGAACGTCGGTTCTCTGCAGTTTTTCTACTTCAAGGTGTGAATTATAGACGGTCTCATATTTAAAAAGTCTCTCCGCAGAGAGCAGGCAGACCTTCAACATGATGCATACGTAAGGGGTTATTCAAGTATTACGTCAGCATCGAGGAGGGGGGGGGGGGTTCGGATTTGCTGACTTTTGATGACGGGGGGGGGTTGAAGGTTGCTTACGTCATCAACCACCCCTTTTTTGCAGATATGAAATATTCTAAGCTGCTGACGGGGGAAGGGGTCAGTGTTTTGCTGACTTTTGCTGACAAGAAGGGGGGGGGTCAAAAATGGCTGAAAATCTGCTTGCGTAATACTTGAATGGCCCCTAACGCAAAAATTCGGCCATCTCCCGTTTTCACTATAATATATGCAAGACAGACTGCAGCACCATCAGAATACAAAAAAAAAAACGCATAACTCTTACAACATAAAATACGGTAGGACTACTCATGCACTCAGAACAGATGTTCTGGCTTTCGTTGTAAATTTCCTAGAGGAATGTTTACAAGTTGCATGTACGGTTGAGTCACAGATGTAGTGCTTGTCCTCACAAGCAAACACTTTGATATCTCCTGACATATCGCGGGATGTGTGTCCGGTCTATCAATGTCAATGTTCTCATCTGTGACGTCGGAGTAAGGAACTGTGGTTGCTCTCTCGTCCTCAGCACTGGAGTTGTCCCCGATTTGCTATTAGGAAAAAATCCCTCCGCAGAGAGCAGGCGGATCTTCAACCCGAATACTTACATGACACGAAAATTTAGGCCCCTGGTATTCATTTTTAATATGAAAGGCAGATGGCAGCGCCACTAGAACACGAATAACACATAAATCTGTGAACATATATACGTTAAAGCCACACATGCACTTAAAACATACGTTCTGATAGGTACCAACTCGGAAGAAATTCCTTAGTGGAATGTTTCCGAGGTTCATGTACAGTTCAGTAGTAATAGATACATTGCAGAATTTAAGTAATGACTGAACAAAAAGGTCGACAAGCTGTGACTCTGTGGAAGCCGGTGAAGGTCATTTAAGGTCATATGTTCTACCTACATCGTGTAAAAATCAAAGTTAAATATCATTGTAAATATATTTGTAATTCATTCCACAAGTAGTAACAGTATTTACGGAATGACCATGCATATACTAATAAATTCACGAAATTATGAATATTCTCTTATACAGGGTAATAATAATAATAATCCCGTGTACTCTGAGTCATTTTTCCCAAAAACTTCATATCTGAATGCAGCCAAATGTTTAGGATATCTCAATGAAACCACGGGAGAGAGATTTAAAAAATAAAATAGTTAATTTTTGACCATCAGGTGAAAAAGTGGCACTTTTTATTGCATTTTATATTTTCCCCCATGGTCCATATAGCGTATATATTATAGCATTATACACCAAGTTTCAATGGATACGTCTACCAGGACGGGCGCTGCATAGGTCTGAGTAACTTCAGTATACCGACAGACCAGACACGACCCAGGCTCTGTCCCTCCCGGGATATAAGCCTTTTACCCGTGCGGATTGGGTAACTTCAGTATACCGGCACTGCTCAAACAAATGTAGCGCCGGTTCTGGAAGACGCATGTTATTGAAACTTGGTATATATATACGCTATATGGTCCATGGAAAAAAGGAAAATTCAATTAAAAAAAGGGCCACTTTTTCACCTGTTGGTCGAAAATCAAACTATTTTTTTTTTATTACGTAAATCTCTCTCCCATGGTCTCATTAAGATATCATGAAAATTTGGCTATATTCGGATAAGCAGTCTCTGAGAAAAACTACTCAGAGTACGGGAACTTCAATTATTTTCTCCCTGTATATCAATCACCAATGAAGAGCTATCATTATGGAGCGAAAAAAAAAATGCATTAGCAAAATAGTGTGAATTCTTCAGATCTCAATTCTCAAATGTCTGTCTCACTTAAGAGATAAAAGTGTTATAACAAGACACTTCATTGTAATCTTTTCTCGGGGTCCATTAAAAGTGATAGAAAGGAACCAAAGAAACATATTACCAGAAACGAAAAGCAAGGATAGATGGGAGGGAGGGAGAAATTAAGGTCTAATATAAAAAAACGTAAAAAAAAAAAAACAAGAACGAACCACTTGAAATAACCTCTCTTTGATGCATTGGCCGGAAAATTCGAATTTTACGGCCTTTCTTAACTTTTCCTTTAAAAAGAAGCAAGTGCGTAACTCCTTATCTCTTTTCTTCACGCTCCTGGCTGGAAATTCTGACCTTTTTTTATACGTAAAGAAGAGAAGAAAGGCCAATTTTTTCAAATCTTTTCTTATAACGTCTTTCTATCTATTTTTTTTTTTTTTTTTTTTTTTTTTTTTGAGACCATCCTTTAGCCCTGCAGTAATTGAGCGAGGAGAATCGGCCGCCTAATAAAGAGTTGACAGAGAAGGAGAGAGAGTTCAATGCGAAAACATTAGCGACACTTTAACGAGAAGAACAAGCTCTTTTAAAAAAGGACGAACGGTGGACAATCTTTTTCCAGGCTTCTTAATGGCGTATAAAAAAAGCACGCAACGTTCCCAATTCAAATTTTCTACCCAGTTTTGTACTAAGATTTAATCTTTTTTGAATATGTGTATATGTTCGCTCTCTCCGTTTTAAATTGCCTCCACCTTAGTTGGGCTTGATGTTGTATTGAACGGTTTTTGCTGAGATAAATTTATTTGATGTGACAGAGTGTTTTTGTTAAAAGAAAAGTTATTAATATATTGGATGTAATTTCTCAAACTAAAATTATTGTTTGTATTTCATTTGTTTGATAGTATAGGAATAGGTTCTACGAATATGTATGAATTTAAACGGGATCTCGTCTGAGAAGAATCTTTGGGGAAAGAATAAAATTGTTCAAGAAAGTTTTCGAAAAGCCTTGGAAGAAAATATTTGAACAATATGATGAAACCTCAAGAAAATCTTTGAAATATTTTCGAAAAGCCACCTCCAATATTTTCCTAGAGTCGTGGAGAAGAGAAATCTTTCAAAGACGCTTTATAGCAGCATCACGCCTAGAAATATTCGAGAAGTGTGATCTAAAAATTTCAAAGAAGTCTCCAGAAGCGAGAGGTTCTTCATGGAATCTATTAGTCTTTTTAATTTTCTCAAGAAGAAACTTCAATTAATCTCGAAAGAAGTAACTTCGTTGAAGCTTCAATAAGTCTTCAGAAGAGTTTTCGTTGTCCTTAAAAAGACTAAAAAAAACTCTAATCAAACTAAAGAAGAAACTTCAATTTCACTCAGAAAGAGATATTCAATTAATCTCAAGAGGAAACTCCAACCATTCCCAAGAAAATTTCGTTAAAATTTCAATAACTCTTTATAAGAATTTTCGTTGTCTTTGGAAACTCAAATTAAGTTTAAATAGAAACATAAATTGAGATCAAATGGAAGCTTCAATAAGGATAAAAAAAAAAGAAACTTCAAAAAGATAAAAAAAAAAGAAACTTCAAAAAGATAAAAAAAAAAAGAAACTTCAAAAAGATAAAAAAGAAAGAAACTTCAAAAAGATCAAAAAGAAACTTCAATAAGGATTAAAAATAGACTATATTTAATCTCAGTCAAAAACTTCAATTAAGCTCAAAAGAGACGTCTACGTAGTATTAAGCTCTAAAGAACTTCTACGTAGTATTAAGCTCAAAAGAAACTTCTACGTAGTATTAAGCTCAAAAGAAACTTCAATTAAGCTCAAAAGAAACTTCAATTAAGCTCAAAAGAAACTTCAATTAAACTCAAAAGAACTTCAATTAAGCTCAAAAGAAACTTCTATTATGCTCAAAAAAAATTTCAATTAAGTCAAGAAAAGTAATCAAGTTCAATAAATTAATCTGGAAAGAAGAAACCTTCACTGAAACTTCAATTAATCTCCAGAAGTTTTTTTCGTTGTACTTAACAAGTCTCAAGAAAAGACTCCAATTAATCTAAAGAAGAAACTTCAATTGAGCTTTCAATAAGTCTTTTCGATGTCTTTAAAAACCCTCAAGAAGAAACAAGTAAGCTCAAAAATAATCGAATTAATCTAAAGAAGAATTTTGCCGAATCTACAAAAAGTCTTAAAAAGCATTTTCGTATTGTCTTCGAAGAATTTGTGAGGAATGAGAGAAGTCTTGGTGCAATCTTAGAGAGAGTCATGGAGACTAAATCGTAACGATTTACTTGGTAATTCCCGCATTAAACTGATACATTCATGGTGACTACATGTCGTGGTTTTACGGGTCTGTGCTGGTGTCCCGGCCAAGTTTTGAGAGAACCTATAAATTAATTACGGATATTTCAGGTCATATTTGATGAAATTAGTAATATTGATTACGGTAGATGTCTTGGTTTCGACGTATAGAAATCTGGTCACCCTACGTACATCTAATTTTCAAAGTATGCATTTTTCGTATGGAGATCTGATTTACAACAGCGTTTCTCAACCTACGGTCCGCAGGCAGACTTGATTATTTTAATTCTAATTAAATGAAAAATATTTTTATTGACATTAGTAATATTCTTATGGGTTCAAATAAAATTTAGACCTTCATACTTAGGGTAACCATAAGTAACCATAGGGTAACCATAACCATATCTAATCGAAGAAAATACTGGAAATCGCAATATTAAATATCAAGTAAATTGTAACCAAAAAATGAAATTTATGACAAAATTTGCTAAAATGTCTTAAGAGTCGGGAAATAAAGGACCACTACTACTTATCCATATACGAACTTCGTACACATTCCTATACGTAATTTCTAACGAATCGGCATATACCCGAATGTGTGTTCTGAGTGTAAGTGTGACCCTAACATATTTATGTTGCGAGTTGCGCTTGCTTTGCGTTTATGCTGCCATCTGACTTTCATTTTCTGAAGTAAAGATGGTAATACTTGAATTTTTTTCCATGTTATGTCACTATCGTGCTGTAGGTCTGCCTGCTCTCTACGGAGAGACTTTTTCAAATGGGAGACCGGTTCACATTCGCTCCTCGAAGCTGGAAAACCGCAGAAAGCCAACTTCAGCCAACCGCCACTGTGCCTGGTTCAAACCTGGATCCTTAGGAAGAGAGTCCAGCACGATGCCCACACGCCCGCACAGTGACGAGAAAAAGGACTGCAGTGAATCGTAGAAAACGAAAATGTATTTCATGAAAAAAGATTCATCATTACTAGGGACCACTTCCATTACGAGAATCTGAAATACGGCAAAATACGGAACATTGCTAATTATCACCAATAACGTTGCCGTAAGCCGGGTTTTCCTAGAAGCTGGTTTCTACAGTGCGTGCAGCGTGATAACTCTGATCGGTCCAAAAAACCCGAATTTCAAGTTTTTAACCAATCAGCATTTTCACGCTGCATACGGCGCAGAAATTCGACTCCTAGGAACAAACGGCTTTAAGTCGGTAAAATCCCCAATTCTTGCTGAAATTGCTGCAAAATTATGAATCAGTGGTAAAATAATGGGACTCGCAGCGAACTGAAATGTAGTTCATTGAAAAAACGTTGAACATGACAAAATATGCAAGATCTAAGATGAGTATTAATATTTTTAGTCATAATTATCATAGTATAATTTATATGCTATATGAAAGTTATCTTCATCCACCATTTTAACTAAAGATTACAAATTCGAATAAACTTCGTTGAAAAAACGAGAAAAAATTTGTATGAAATCAGAACGGACACACTAGATTCAGAAATGTCCCGTAAAATATGGGACTCATGGTCACAGTACTTTTGCTTTAAATCTAAGGTCCGTCCAATTGTCTCGGGTATTTTACTGGTACTTGGATTCAGAAAGGTTAAGAAATGCTAATACACAGGGTATCCTGTAAGTCCTAATGGGAGCTTTATATCTCATCAACAAAAGGCATGGTTTCAATTAAAAAAATTCTCAAAATATGTTCTGTACCTGAAATCACTCTGTACCTGTAAGGAAAGTGAAAATACAGTGTGTCGTAAAATAAAAATCTAAATTTTTATACGGTTCCCGTCCTCTAATTTCTAATTAAGAAGTTGTTGCCCTCTATCTCATGTGTGTGTGTGTGAGGCCAACAGAAAAAATTCCATGTTACCAAGTGAAATATTCGCCAGGCCCGTAGCGGAAAATTTCGTTCGGAAGGGGACCACTTGCATTTCGGGAGGAGGACCGAATAGATTGAACAATAGATTTGGCCATCTTTTCCCTTTTTTCAGTCACTTTCTCACATTTGGGGGGGGGGGGGCAGACACTCCTCTCTCTACGGGCTTGATATTCGCTGAGATATTTGAATTCAAAAAATCATAGAGAACTTGGCGAAAGAACACCATAAATGAGGGAAAGGAGCGTTGTGTCCGTCAGTTTATGATTTTCTTTTCCAATTTTTCTCCGATTTTGAATTCAAATATCTCAGCGAATATTGCACTTAGGAACATAGAATTTTTTCTGTTGGCCCTCAGGATATACATGCAACAACTTCGTAATTGGAATTTAGAGGACAAGGGGACCGTATAAAAATTTAGATTTCTTCTTTTTGGGACTCAATGTATTTCCACTCTCAAAACTGGTACAGGGTAATTTTTGTACACGTTTGAGCATTTTTAAAAAATTAGAATCATACTTCTATGACGATTTGTTGTTGATATAAAGGCTGAATTAGGACTTAGGGGCCGTTCAAGTATTACGTAAGCAAATTTTTAGCCATTTTTGACCTCCTTCTCCCCCCCCCCCCTCCTGTCAGCAAAATTTCGTCATCAGCTCTGTCCCTCTGAATCCTAACTCATATTTTCAAAAAGGGTGGTTGATGACGTAAGCATTATCCAAACCCCCCTCCCTCCTTGTCATCAAAAGTCAGCAAATCGGAACCCCCCCCCCCATCAATGATGACGTAATACTTGAACGGCCCCTTACAGGACACCCCGTGACGTAATACTTGAACGGCCCCTTACAGGACACCCCGTGTAGCATAGTATTGTTAATTTTCGTAGCACTTTAGTGATTAGGGCAAAAAACACAATATTAACGCATCCTCTTTTGATATCTCAATCCTGTCATTCTATTCTTACTCTGATATCATTTTCTCCGCACAAGTTGTTTTTAACGCTTATCAAATAGGATAAGACGAGTTTTCTAATAATGTTCAAAATAAACATTAAGTACTTACACCACAAAATCACTAGTCATAGACATTGAAAAAGACGCTCCTTTCCCAACAATTTGAAATAAAAAACGGAAAAAAAATCTGGAGAAATTATAAGATTATCAAATACCTGGAGCAAAATCCGGCATTTGTTGTCATATTTTTCTCCAAGAGCAAACCAATATAAAATCAAAGTTTATAATAAAGAATCTGGATCTTTTTCTGGGAACATAAAAGTACTTCTTTTATATTTATTTCTTTGCTTACTGTTCCTGGGAATGTGTGTAATAAGTGTTGTACAAACAGCAATTCCAATCACAGCCAAAGAAGAAGAAGACCGAAAAGCAATCGCATTTTCTCTGGAGATATATGCCCCGGAAATCTTCCATCTTATTATTATTATTCTTTAGGTATAGGAGCAGGTTAAACAAAATTAGTTCGGATCTCTGGAGCAATGCAAACACAATCATCGATCAGAGAGAAGTCTCATACGCACAACATTCCCAGTAATAATATACCGTATACCCCGTACGTATACATACATGTATATATAACATCGCAATGCTCGAGGCTGAAATAATGGAAGGAAAGGTAAAAGTAGTTTCTACGTTAAAACACTTTATAAAATTCCGCTTTTGCATCTGTATAACACTGCGTACAACAGGGGAATGCACAACATTTTTAGTCCGCGAGTCAAATATAAAGCGTTTCTGCTACTCGTGGGCCAGAAACCTGTACATAAACCTGTACGTATCCCAACACTTTTTATAAAATGCCCTTTTTCCTTTCATTTTCAACAAGGTTTAGTTGAATTTTCGAAATCAAGAATTAGGATAATTTTGATGACTCATTATAATTAATTGTAGACAGATAAATATATTCATCTCACATATTTGTCAAACATATACGTTTTTATGGTGAATTACATTTGAACTTCCAGCACCCGTTATTTTCTGTGATTGGTGATTCCTTGCACAATGTAAATAGCAGCTTTACTTGCCGTTGAACATTTTTTTTGCTGTAACCTGCAACTCTACTTGCATTTGACAATGTTTGGCTGTAACTCTGTAACTGACAAATTTACTTGCGTTTGAGAATGTTTTTCGGCTGTAAATGGCAACTTTACTTGAATTTGGGAATTTTTAATTAGCCAAATTAAAAATTGACGCAATTTCAGTCGAATGACGTAATAAAAATACGTATGTCCCGTATTTTCATGAAATAAATATTGTCGGCCTGGGGTACTGATCGTGTTGTATGTATTGATATTTTACTACCGGAAAAATTTTCGCTGGCCGGATGGAACCCGTTGACGGGCCGCATTTAGCCCGCATGACGGAGGTTGTGCACCCCCTACTGTACACTAATTATTGTCCAAGCACATACGTATTTATCCCATTACTGGGTAATGTTAGTTCTGGGTGTTTTCCCCTGGTACGACCTGGGAACACTAGTGTGTGTGTGTGTGTTTTTTTTTTGTTGCTCCTACTACCAAGGCAAGAGATAAATCTATAGCCATTCCACGCAATCACATCATTCTTACTCTGTAACAGCACTACAAAATTGACGATTGTCTTCACTAGGATGATAGTGCACTGGTCCGTTGGCCAATCATCAACCATTTTCGTGCTCCTCATCCGAATACCTTCAAGGCAACTCTAAAAAAACGCTTGAACTCAAATCGACGTAATATTTTTATCCTCGAATGCCAATCGAATGAAGATGTTCGATTGAGAAGTTGACACGGAAACTAAATCGGCCATCAGCATAGCATCGGACATTGTGTACCCTCTTGGCTACTTCACTGAGCACTGTAGTGCACGTGGGAAACGGCGTCAGGATACTTGGTATAAAATAACTAAATGAGATTGATCATATAAATGACATTTAAATCAATCTTATTCGATTGGAGGAGTAGAAATGACGTGATTGCTGTGAATCTCAATGCATAGTATTTTCCTATTTCCGTGTTTGTAGGAACACGTGCGGTTCGATGCCATAAAAGAACAGAAAACGTCGAGGAACAAAACTACAGACTGCTCATATAATAAAAAACAATTATTGGTGGAAAAATCCATTATTCCAACAGGAATTATTCAAGACAGGACGAGGATGGGTCCTGGGGACATCGTTATGAGCATGACTACTATGAATATCTAGTGAATGCATTGTGATTCCCAAAACATTATGGAAAAAAAAAAAAAAAGACGCGGATCGGTGAGAATCGGAAGAATCTCTATCGAAGAATGTCATCTGCAAGCTATTGAAAGAATGTAAAAATCCTAATGGCGGGGGATATAAAAATAACGAGTACATCGTCTGCCGGTAATGGCTTCCCGTTACGGAATGATCGTCAAGGGACTCGTTCGTATTCTTACGAGAACTTTCCGCTCCATCCTTCAATTCACTCTCTCTCTTTCTCTCTCTCTCGTTCTCAATTTTTTCATAAACTAACAGAGGATCAAGACTATCTCGTCGTCGTCCCTTTCCTTCTTCTGGGAGCTTTCCTGGCACCAACAATAATGGGAAGAGTCAAGAGCCAAAAAAAACATGAATTTACGAATGGCATTATGTACATGATGTCTTTGGCGTCGTCTGTACGGTCCCCTATCACTAGCCAAACCGAGTCTGAATGCTCAATGGACTTTTCATTTCCTGATCTTTTAGCTTGTTTCCATGTAATCCTTTGTTTATTCTCCTAAATTATCTTTCGAAGTTATATCCTCGGAAAATATCGTTACGTACAGAGATTATTGTTTTTAACTACATGAGCATCATGAAATTCAGGACATCCTTAAGAGCTTTTGCTCCACTGGGTGTATCATCTCCTCATCCTTGAAGAGCGTTTGGTCCGAAGTTAGTACCGCTCGTTTTGGTAACCATTTTTAAGGTCCCTTTCATACACAACGGTTTCGTTCAGACGGAAAAATGCCGTCCGGTTTATTCAGTCCCTTCGTAGTTTTCACACGCGACGAATTTTTGCCGTCCGGTTTGTTTTGTGAGAAGGAACTTTTAGTTTATGTCGTTGTGAGTTGTTTATCAGCTTTTAATTTTATAAAAAAAACTTCTCTCAAGTCCTTCAGTTGTGTTTCCATCATACTAAATCTCTCGGAATTCTCCTAATAATTGTAATTCTCTAATGAAATTGGAATTCACCTAAACCTCATACAGGTTTACATACTATTCACGGCTTTCAACTATTTCGGGGACGGCCCCCCCCCCCCCACACACATTTCTGGGACCCCCTTGATCCCGTATTCCATATGTTTTCCATATGAAAATGAATAAGTTTCAATAAAAATGACACAATGTAAATTGAATGTTATCATAACGAGTTTCCTAGAATTAATTTCCTTTCTTCTCAGATCGTAGCAACGCGCGACGGGTAAGCTAGTGAAATAATAATTCCAGAATTAATTAAAATTAGGAATTAAAGAGATATAGATATATCCAGCATTAGTGATAATTAAAAATTCGTAAAATTGATAATTCCAGAACTCTATAAGGAAATGAATAGTTCCAGAGCAAATGAATTGAACAGTTCCAGAATTAATGAAATAAATAATTTCAGAATTAATGAAATAAATAATTTCAGAATTAATGAAATAAATAATTTCAGAATTATTGAAATAAATAATTTCAGAATAAATGAAATAAATAATTTCAGAATTAATGAATTAGGAACTGATGAATAATTTCATTTGTTCATAGGGTTACCATAAAGCTTCGCGTTAGTGAGGACAGAACAAAGAAAACATAGAGAACTGAATTGAATTTATTCCACTGGCGTTTAGGCGAATAGTATTTTCGGGAAAATTCTAAAGCAAAATGCGACAATTCTCTTAATTTTGAACATCAGTGTATTAGAAAACCACTATGGCGATAGAATTGCCATAGGGACAGATTCACATCGAACCCCACCGTCGCCACAGTGGTGGTCGGCTGTGGGGTCGAAGTCAGTTCCCAAATTCGAGGCGCGAATGCGAACCGATCTCCCCGTTAAAAAGTCTCGCCACAGACAGCAACACAGGCCTACACAACAATACAATCATTCAATCATTATACTTCACTCATAGTTAGGAATAATTGATGTCAGATGGGAGCACTACACATAACAAGCATTGCACAGAAACAAACTTCACGTAGGGTTCACTACGCATACACACACATTCCAACATGTACCAATTCGTTAGAAATTCCGCAGAGGAATATGGACGAGGGGCAAGTGTGGTTTAGTAGTGTATTATACAGAATATATCAAATTTTATAAATGGCACCAAGAAATATCCGTCACAAAAATACTTCGAATATTTTTTGACGGATATAAAAGAATATATCAATCGATAATAATTAGAAATACATATACATAATTATAAATTTTCCAAATTTTTCATTTCCAATACCAACATATTTATCTAATCCAGGCATCTTCAACCCGTTGCTCGCGAGCACCACGGTGCTCCCCGAAGCACCCAGAGTGCTCGATTTCGTTCCCGCGAGCACTTAATCAACATTCCAATCAAACATCTTGTAAAAATTGCTTTCTAGGATTGAAATCATAATGATTTCATGCATTCGTATGTCAAATATTCCGACAAGGGCAAGCTCTTCTTTTGATGATGGATACAGGCAGTGCTCGCGACTAGCAAAAGCTTGAAGGCCATTGATCTAACCTTATATGCATCGAAATGAAAATCTAAAAAAAAAGAAAGAAAATTCTAATATATAATAATTCCTTAAAAAATAATAATAACGACAACAAAGGGATTCCTTCTCCTCGGAAAAATTCCGAGAAAATTCCTACAAAGCGGATCAGAAATCCTTATTCTACTTTTTTTCCCCTCTCCTAGAAATACCAAAGATTATATTCCACTCTCGTTACTGGAATATACAAAAATTTAAATTTAAAAGGAAATTTTACTTAAAAGAAAAGGAAGCAACTAAAAAGCGCGTACGTATCCTCTTTTCCGAGTATTTATTAAAGAATTCATGCCCTTTTAAATTATATATGTTTTTCCTCCTCTTAGTGGTTTTGTAGCGGGGAAAATGGAATTCCGCCTCCTTTTAAAGGAGAGAAATATGTAATATTTATTACATATATATATTCTCCCTTTTTTTCTTGTAATAAACGCGAAAAAAAGCAATATTTTTATGATTCCGACAGCTCACGGCCATAAAGTCCAGTAGAAAGTTTCAATATAATGTCGTTGTTTTCCCCCCCGTAAAAGATATTATTTCACAACACCCTGTAAAAGTTTAAAATATAATTTTTATTACGTATTTTTATGGCTAATAATATCTGAGTGTTAGTGGATTTTAAAGTATTTGTAATATTAAAAGATATTTTTTTGGTAATAAAAATTGATTTTATATGGTTGGGGTTTTTTTTTCCGCTGCTTCTGTCAATTACCTTCACGTAAAACACCGGAGTCACGACTAATTATCATCCCGTAACTAATTTCTCCGATTAATTTCATTATGAATTTATGTTCAACGTGATTAAAACTATTTTGGCATGAATACGTCGAGCTGATAATTCATTAGTTAGACATCATCAGGCTGCATCGCATGAGTCGTAGGAAGTTGACAGTATTCTGGGGGGGGGGGGGCACGGGAGCTTCAGAAAGAACAAAAATTGAAAGCATATAGACTACACTCTTTTCCAGGTAATTATTAAATAATTTTCATGTCGTTTTAAATTACTTAATTTTTTCCTTCCGTGATTTTGTTACGAGAAAATGCAACCCACTTGGCCCTTCGTTCATGGCCTCTCTCACTCATGTAAATACGCGTGTATCTCTTGGTCACTCTTTTGGTAATTTACACAATGATTTGGGCACTTACACATGCTTGCACATTGTTTTGGTCATTCACAAATGCTTGCACATTGTTTTGGTCATTCACACATGCTTGCGCATTGTTTTGGTCATTCACACATGCTTGCTCATTGTTTTGGTCATTCGCACATGCTTGCATACGCTCTAGACCACTTTTTCGGTCAGTCCCATGCTCACACTCTGTATATCACTCTTTTGGCCAGTCCCATGCTCAAGCACTATGTAGGTCACTTTTTAGGTCACTCACTGACATGATTTCTTGCTTTAAAGGTAGCTCTTTTGATCTTTCTCATGCTTGCACACTGTTTTGGTTATTCACATGCTTACACACTGTTTTGGTTATTCACATGCTTACACACTGTTTTGGTTATTCACATGCTTACACACTGTTTTGGTTATTCACATGCTTACACACTGTTTTGGTTATTCACATGCTTACACACTGTTTTGGTTATTCACATGCTTACACACTGTTTTGGTTATTCACATGCTTACACACTGTTTTGGTTATTCACATGCTTGCACATGCTCACTCTTTTGCTCACTTGTCACGTACTTGCAAACTCCCTAGGTCACTGGTTTGGTCGCTCACTGGCCTAGTCCGTCTACCCCCCCCCCCCACTCCACCCGTTCTTGGAGCAGAAGCGAATTTATGGTGGGTGATACAAATTTTGTCGCCCTCTCCCATTCTACAAGTTCTCTTGGCCACTCATTCCTCAAATTTGCCGTCCTGGTCCATAGCCCACCAACCCATTGCCCTCGTAAATGCGCCACTATACAACACCCACAGTCTTTACATGAGCAAAAGCAAAAAAATGTCTACTGAAGATTTTATGTCCATTGTTGTACAGAAATTTCGGTCATGTTGTTGATCCATTGCTAATGATATTATTGCGGTCCATTGTTGCCGTCAGATAGATTCTTTCCGATTTTTCGCCTATATATAGACCGCTTTTGAACAGTGTTTCTAGAGTTCCGAGGATGAAGGTTATTCTGTTGGTTGACCGATCCTGTTTCCTTATT
The DNA here is from genome assembly GCF_987345545.1 of Pholcus phalangioides. Taxonomy (NCBI): domain Eukaryota; kingdom Metazoa; phylum Arthropoda; class Arachnida; order Araneae; family Pholcidae; genus Pholcus; species Pholcus phalangioides. The sequence continues at coordinate 23,188,269 of NW_028301608.1, forward strand.
TTGAACTGAGATTTATTTTATTTCGTAGAGTTTTCTGAGGGAACTGATTCCTTCGTCAAACCAGTGGAATGCAACGTGAAACTTTCCCAATTTTGTTCGGAAAGGCAGCTGGTACCTCAGGCAAACGTGGTTGTCAACGTGGTTAGTTCAATTGGGAGGTCAACCCTGGCTCGATCCATTAAGATCGTGAAGAATCCTCCACTTCTTGATCTGAAGGGTGAGGCTTTGGTTGATTAGCAACTATTACTGTAAAGCGGAGGCTTCCATCGGTAAAGAAATTCAGGTGTTTGCCAGGTAAGAACAGCTTGCTGAGACAATCTTTCAACATTGTGTCCCGTTTCGTGAAGCTGGTGAGACCGGGATGAAGTTTCCTCGGGTTTCTCTTAGATTTTAGACTGAATCTTCAGTTCGAAAGACGGGGTGGTCAAAACGGCGACTTTGAGAGAGACCACACAGTTGGCTCCGAGGATGAGCTGGCTATGTGGATCGTCGGAACTCTGGGATCGCCCGCTTTCTTTGCGGAGGTGGGCGATCAAAAGGCAGCGATTTGTCTTATGACGATGCGTTACCGTGTAAATTCATTTTTCAATATCTTAGACTAAAATTGAATTTGTAACTTTACAAGCACAGATTTTCGAATAATTTGGACACGTGCAGGAAATAAGTATTATGTGATGCAACCGAATTTTACAAAGAAGAGGTTTCATATGTCTGATCTCTGAAATATGGTTTTAAGCGATTCTTTGCAATTCAAGATAATGTACCTATCCCCCTTGTGTAGAATACAAAACTAAACGAGATACCTACGTTCATACCAGGTAACGGTGAATTAATAAATATGGACAAGCGTTTTATTTTTTCCTTTTCACATGCTCCATCTCTTGTTGTGTAAGCTCAAAGAAAGAAACATACGAGACATTTCTCAATCGGAAGAAGAATTTTTTTGGCTGTATAATGATCAGCCAAATTTTTTGGCTGAATGTGTTGATCAAACACTAATACAGTGGAACCTCAATACCAAAAAAGTATCGATGAATAATGTCGACTTAAGCGGATGTCAAGTTAGCGAGGTTTCTTTGATCTCACCCTCCTAATTTTTAAACATCATTTACGGCAGATCATTAAGTACATCATACGTTGCACTTATATATGCAGTTGAACAATTACATGATCTATAAATTACCGAAAACAATTGCCTATAATTTTCCCGAAAAGTTCCCGGATAATCTCGAATTTGTGGAGAAAAAGCATAAGTATAGAAATATAGTATCTGTTATTTGTGAATGAGCAGTGCGATTGAAAAACTTAAGAAAACTTTCATTTTTCAATTTAAAAATTTCGATTTATAAAAAAAAACTTTATTTTTGCTTATTCAACTATCTCTCGCTCAAAAATTTCAGATACCACCTCGCGCTTATCTGTAACTTTCGTAACCCAAAAGTAGGAAGAGTTTCCTGACTCTATATAAAAAGTGGAAAATGACACTTCCCAAGCTATGAGGATTATATTTTCGACCAACAAACGACAAAAAAATGAAACGAAGCTGAAATATACGAAAGAAACGTCGTGAAAACTTATTAACTGGCCAATCCACGGGCAATTTCGAAAAATTTGTTGTGATAACAGAATGCGAATCGTAATCGGCTCAAGCAGTGTTTAGCTATCTTGTATCGAGTTACAGAGTTTCTCTGCATTGCATTTAGTATTTCGCCAAATCATGAGAAAAATGAATGTCCAGTTATCGGAGTTATCGAGATTCTACTGTACAAATACAATGGCCACAGGCCACAGCAAGCGAAGTGGCAGAAAAAAAATTAATATAAAAAAATATGGATGTCACACACACACAAACAAATACAACCAAAATACAACAACCCCATATAAAAGCATATATCACGAAAAGGGGAACGTATTAATACTGTATTTGTAGATGTGTGTGTGTGTTTTGTGTTAAAAATTTTAGTTCATCTTTTCGTCGATGGAGGGCACTGGATGAAAGCATATTACTGGAAATATGTAACATAGTTGTATCAGTTGCAGGATGAACTATTATTAGCTGATTTCTGAATTTTCCTGTAACTGGCACTTTCATAAGGTTTTCATTGTAATGTTAACATTGGTGGATAAAGTACACTGACACTGGTGAAGTTGTTTTACTCCAGCCACAAATTGCCGGCAGCAGCTTTACGAGCGTTTAAGGAACAGAAGATATAGAAGAAAGGTTCAGGTTCATTCACTACTGTTGGACTGATTTCATCGCCCCCTATCAACAAAAAATGTGAACTAAAATTTTTTTTATTCTGTACCAAAAAAATCCCCCCTTCGTGAGAATTTTTTTTTTCTTTTTGGAAACAGCATTCAAATATCCAATTTTAAAATTCAATCCCTCCGCAAATTTTTTAACTATTAGCCAATTTATGGGGCACCCAGTATTCATGGAAGATGATGTATGTAATAATTTTTGGAAAAAATTGATGTAAATATGATAGCGAGATCTCCAAATTTATCCTTTTACAATTTAATACATTCACGCAACACGTTCCGGAATATGTACATTATCCATTAAGAACCGGGTTGGTTCTTTTTCACTGTCATAAAATAATCCTCTTTTAATAAGAAATCCTTCCAGAAGGGAACTCGAAATCTGTTTACTTCGCCAGAGAGAGAGAGAGAGATTATCACACGCGAGAGAAAAACTCTCGACACATATTAACAAACCAGGGTAATATGTATGCAAATTTTCCTAGAATTTTGTCCCAGAAAAATTCGCGAGGATTAAGAACTAAAAGAAAAACTCGAAAAATAGAATTATTTTCACCGGAAAACGTTGTTGTCGGAAGAGGAAACGTGTGTGTATCTCGTTCCCAATCATTCAGATACCGAAATTATTAATTTACTCGGTGAGACAGGTTATAGTATATTATTATCAGATTATACGAACTCGTCTATACAGTCACGAAGGAATTTGAATATTCGATTCGCAGCAATTATCGTAATAATAATTTAGTCCTAAAACGCGATATTCTAGAATAGAGTGGGAAATATCGGTATGATAATTGAATTTCCGTTATTCTCTCGATTAGGGGATACTCTAGACGTGTTTCGAATTCATTATGGATGCGATCTTGTTGTACGTGTTTGGTTCCAGTGCGAATAGTGCAGTATTTAACGGAAATATCGTTTCAAGTGTTTATTTTCTGAAGAGAATGCAATTTCTAATGAATGTGAATCGTTGGGGGCTTATTTGAACCTGACCAAACATTTCTTATAGATTATGCATGATTTCAAAGTGGTGTCCGGGAGATTCGTTTACTGGAGACCCCCCCCCCCTTTACGCGTTCCCAGGGGTGTGCGACAGGTGCGGTCGCACCAGACCTCGCACTTACGGTAATGATAATTTCTTACGTAAATTCTGAATTTTCGTGAATTCTGAAATTTCACCACACAATTATGCCAGTACTTTTCAATTAATTCCGTTTTTTCTGAAAATTTTCATCGGGTCTTCAATTATTTCTGTTAATTTATTCAGTTAATTTGTTCTGTTTATTCTGTTAATTTATTCTGTTAATTTATTCTGTTAATTTATTCTGTTTATTCTGTTAATTTATTCTGTTTATTCTGTTAATTTGTTCTGTTTATTCTGTTAATTTGTTCTGTTCATTCTGTTCATTTATTCTGTGTTTTTTCTGTTCATTTATTCCGTGTTTTTTCTGTTCATTTATTCCGTGTTTTTTCTGTTCATTTATTCCGTGTTTTTTCTGTTCCTTTATTCTGTTTTTCCTGTTCATTTATTCTGAATTTTTGTCAATTCTGCAGTTATTTATATCATTAATTTTGAATTTTCGTAAATTCTGGAGATATTTCTATCATTTATTCTGAATTTTCATCAATTTCAGAAGTATTTCTTTCATGTATTCATAATTTTCTTCAAGTCTAGAATTTTTTTTTCATGTATTCAGAATTTTCATACATTCTAGAATAGATCTTTCTATTCTGTTTATTCTGAATTTTCATCAGTTTTGGAATTATTACAATCATTTGTGCTGAATTTTCATCAGGTCTGGAATAATTTCTTCAATTTATTCTGAATTTTAATGGGTGCTGGGGGGGGGGGTTATCTCTGTTTGTTATTTTTCTAATTTTTGATTCATCGACTCGGAATTTACATTAGCTAGCAGACAATTTCTTTCATTGGGTCCCGATTTTAATTCGTTTTGAAATTATTTCTTTCATCAATATTTAAATTTTTTTCTGAGAAATTTTCGTTAATTTTTTTTTTTTTTTTTGTTAACTCAAATTCAATTGCTTCTACGCAGTAGACTCTCGACTATCCGGACCGTACTATCCGGCTTAGTGAAATAATAATAATTTTCCGTGATAAAAATGGGGAATAATTTACTTTGCCAAGGCGTTCCAAGTGTTATCAACTTGTGTAATCATTTATCAATGAACAGTAAAATAAATTTTAATAATACGTAATAAGTCTACATATAGTAGTTTGTTTGTTTTAAAAGTTTACGCATTCATACTGTACAGTTTGCATGATTTTATATTCCCTGCAATTAAATTAAACATTATCAAATTTATCTTAAAATGTGTGCAATATTTTTATTCTTGGACATCTTTTTTCTGTACCGTAGGCGTAAGAGATTCTTTTTCAGCATATTGATGGCAAAAAATTTGGATAAAGTAGATTGAATGTTTCTTAAAGTCCTTTCCAAAAAATTATAACATCTGATTTAAAACACATTATTACATGAATATTTTCATGCAAATTTGCATCAACCTGATCGAATTCGTGTTTTATGTATTCCCTGGTTATGTATATCCAGACCTAGAATAGTTCAATCTTCGTGTCACCGGTAGAAAAACGGGGCATTTCTCCAAACGCAAAATTACATGTGCATTTGCTTAGATAGTATGAGAAAAGGCGTGCTGATTTCGCGCGAATGCATTGTACTGTGGCGGCCATTTTGAGTGATCCGCTAGTTTTTTGGTACGTTTCTGGAGTGTTGCTGTGTTTCCTTTTTTTTCTCGGAAAAGCACCAAAAACAACTGGACCACTCCAGAAACGCATCAAACACTACTACTTGTGTGGTTACATTGATGTCATGTCATTTTATCATGCTGTTTTTAATGTATTTTTTGAAACTTTTCAAAAAATTAAGTATTATTAAAATTAAGTATTATAGAGATATGTAAAATGTTAGGCATAGAATAGCATATTTAATCAAAAATTCATGAGAAAAATTTTTTTTTAATAAATCAATTGTTATACAGTCGAATTCCGTTTTAACGGGTACCGTTATAGCAAAAATTTCGTTTTAACGAACACGTTTCTAATTCCCCAGATAAGTTTACATAGGAACAATGCAAAAACTTGGAATTCCTCTATAACGAAGTGATTTCTCCAGTCTCTTGGAGGTCGTTATAACGGGATACGACTGTATAGCATTTCCAATGATATTTTAACTAGAGCATAGTTTTCCTCCATGTTAAAGGGTATGTGACCCCCCCCCCCCCTTAAACAACTTTTTTCCCTGCTCTTTAAGTCGAACTAAAAGGACCTGACGTCAAACCGAAAGATACCCAGGCCACATCGCCATATGGCAATATCGGCTCATTGTCCACACGGACTGGATACCTCTGGCAATTCATTCATAAAAAAAGCATACATTACAAAATATACATTACAATCATAACAACTATAAAATCATAATCTAAGTGTAAAATCATAATCTAAGTGTAAAATCATAATCTAAGTGTAAAATCAATTGCGAGATCACAAATCTACGTATACAATCGGAAATCAAACATATAAATAATCCTATATATTCCATATTAAATCTTACTTCGAATATAAAGTCCTAAATCACATATTGAAATCATTAATAAATCAGATAAAATTCATAATCGATTTCATCCTCAATTTAAATCGTTCAATTTCCATGACATTATTAACGTGGTAGATGAAGGAAACTTTTAATCGAATTTGAATAGGACTGATTGAACCAACTACTATTTTGAAACATGATTAAGAATTGATGATTAATTGGATCAATTAATCGGACCAGCCCTATAGTTCCTATGCATTCAGAAAATACTCCTAACCTTTCCGAATTATTCGAGTCGATATCGAACAGTCTCATTGACCGTCTTGGTTTTTGGCAAAACATTTTGACGATTAAGGAGGAGCTTATTTTCAAAAGGGGAACATTTATACTTTTTACGAAAGGCACTTTTTACCGGTTCATAAATCTTTGGGAAAAGCTCTATCAGATTATGCAACTGTGATTATTCAAAAGGGAATATTTTTGGTAGAAATTACAACGTAAACATAGTCGTTTCTATCAAAAAACAGGTGGGATGAACTTGTCCACCTTTTTCATCTCCCTATAACGGACACCCATGGGGCCACAAATTTTGTCCGCTAACGAGGAGTGTCTGTTAATGGATAGTAAGAAACATTGAACACCGTCGATATAATTCAAAATTGTGTCCATCAGTGGTGTTCGCTAAAAAGAGTGACCGTTATGGAAGGTTGCCCTGTAGAATGATCGTGTTTCTTATGTTAATGACGAGAGGGCACTTCCTGGGCTACTTAAAACCTTCCGGAATCAACAGTTGGCATGCAATTCTCCAATTTTTCAGACTTGACAAGCTTCAATTTCAATCAAAGATTAGCATTTCCCCCTAATTTTCTTTCAAAACGGAACATTTCCAAAACTAAAATGTGGATAACTCCCTTGAATGTTGATCAAAAAACATAGTATTTAAACTTTTTACGATCACGGGCGTAATTTTACGACCGAAAATCAGTGGAATAAACTCAAACAAGTTCTCTGTGTTTTCCTTCCTCTCTCTTCACCATCGCGAAGTTTTATAGCAACAATGTTATCTTCGGAAATTGCTTTTTCTTTACCGTCTTTCTTTATGAAGTATCTTTCTACTATATGCATGTAAGAGTGAAGGAAATCATAGGGTGAGAGTGAAAAGAGAAATCTTAAAAAAACCTATCTTACTTATATTATCTATCATATATACTTTTATCTTTTCGTATTTTTTTCTTCCCCTCCCCTTCCTTTTCCTTACCAGCGGTTAAGTTATATTTATTGCCAATTCCTTAAATAAAGATAATCCAAATTTCTTGCCAAAACCTAGTACGCGCAGCGGTTGAAGCCGGCCGCCATATTGGTAGTCGGCTGAAGTTGGTTTTCTGTGGTTCCAAATTTCTATGTGCAAATGCGAGCCGATCTCCCCGTTAAAAAGTCTCGCCACAGACAGCAACAAGCCTACAACGGTACGATTATTCTAGCATTATACTTTACTCATGCATAGTTAGAAAAATTGATGGCATATGGCAGCACTACACATAACAAGCATTACACGGCAACAAACTTCACGGATTTCGCAACACGTACACGCACATTCCAACATGTACCAATTCGGTAGAAGTTCTGCAGAGGAATATGGACGAGGTGTATGTGTGGTTTAGTAGTAGTAGTGGTTAAATATTCTTCTACCACTCCTAATGCTAATTGTTGGGCTATTTTCTACTTTTGAAAGCAAACGTATTCAGGAAGAATGCGTTGTTTACTTCTATTGTGAATTTAATAAAAGTGGAAATGTTCCCTTTTGAAAATAAGCTCCTCAAGTACCAGCGATTCATCCCCGAAACTGATATCTTTATTAACATGAAATTTTCGTCTAAAACGATGAGTAACTTTCCCCTTCGTCATCAAACACATCCCCCTTCTTAAAATAACGCTTGGGTAAACGGTGGGAAAAAAATCATATTCCGCTCATACGGCTACCAACGAAAAATGATGAGAGACTACTCATATGGGGTCATTCAAGTATTACGTCAGCATCGGACGGGGGGGGGGGGGATTCGGATTTGCTGACTTTTGATGACAAGGGGGGGGGGGTTTGAAGGTTGCTTACGTCATCAACCACCCTTTTTGAAGATGTGAAATATTCAAAGCTGCTGACGAAATTTTGCTGACAAGGGAGGGAGGAGGGGGGGTCAGTGGTTTGCTGACTTTTGTTGACAAGAGGCGGGGGGGGTCGAAAATTGCTAAAAATCTGCTTACGTAATACTTGAATGGCCCCTATACAGAAAATGCTGAAAAAATGTCAAGAAATGTTTCAATCCAAAATCATATTGGCAATACCATGAGTGTTTAAAAGAGACTATACTTGTCGACTGAAAGATCCCTTGTAAGTTGTTTCTTATCTGGAAGACGCCATCGATAATCAACATGAAAAATTGTTTAAATAGGCAGCACCTTCGAATAGCTCTGTTAAGTGCTTGAAATATATTTCTTGAAGTAAAAATAATTTCTTAATTTGTTTTATTACAGGTAAATTACTGTACGTAATACCTAGTAATTAATACATTTTAACATTATATTGGATAAATAATACCCCGTTTGCAAATAAGAACTGAAATATTTGAAATTATTTCTGAGCAAAATGATCAAAAAGTAAGAAAAATTATTAATTAAATTCCACTCCAAAAAATCCTTCATTGCATTATTTAATACGATTAAAGGGATTTCTGGATTATTTATAAATATATATATAGTTCAAAACTCCGACCATTCAACGACATCTGTTATTCAACTCTTAACAAATTAGCATATACCACGAAGGAGAGGGAGAGAGCCTTTAGTGAAATCGACCCTAAAGCTCGCCGAAATACCACACGTCATTTGCATTCGAATCATTTCAAAGAAGATAACTGGTAATTATATCGCCATATCGCCGACCGATTCAGCAGCTGTCATCTCAAATTGGAAAATTGACTCGCAAATTATACGATATTTTTCAACAGCTTTTTCTCCGACGCAAGTTCGGAAAAATCGACGCTAATTTATGTGTGAGCGAAATGAAAGACATCATAATCACAGAGTGTGAGATAGCATGTTCCTCGATTTTCCGGAATTATCGCTGATGTTTTCCCGGGCTAATTAGCATATTGATTTTTGCTTCGAGCTCATAATGAGCTTTAATGTTGATTTTTTAAAAATATATTTATGGAATTTTCCGGCATTTAGTGTAAGAGGAAAATGTTTACTTTCTCTTGTCTACCTTCAGAATCATTGTTCTCGGTTTTACCACAGAAATCAAAATAATTATAATAAATTTACAACCCGAGCGATAATTTTTAAATGATATGAAATGATTCTGAGATTCCAATAGCGTGACCAATATCACACAATGACAGACGAATAAAATTGAGTGAGTGATAAAAAAAAGTAATTATCGAAATTCTTTCTATATGCCTGTTTTTTTCATCGATTTCATTGCTATAATCATGTAATTATTGAAGTTATCGTAAACCATTACTTAAAATTGAGTTAAATATTCACTCAAAAGAATGACGGGAATAACTTCTAGACATGGACAAGGATGGTGACTAGCCAGTGTGGTAATCACAACCGTAGGATTGTATCTGAAAATATAGATATTTTCAGATACAATCACGAGAATTAATATACAGGGTGGTAGTCAAGTCTTGACCTGTTTTGAAAAAAAAATGTAAAAAATGGTGATAAAGATGAAGACAAACTGCTTAAAATATTTGAAATATTTTCACAGTTTTTTTTTTTTTTTTAATTTGTTTTTTAGTTTCTACGCAATTTCTAAATGCGCACCTTTAGTGACTCTGACGATGTCATGTCTATATAGCATTTCCTGCCATGTTATTTCTAACAATACGTTATTCTTTAATTCTCAATGAGCCGATTCTTTAAGATAGGGACAAACGGTTTAAAGAGAAGGTTTCAAAGTTTTTTTTTATTTTTCTGATCTATTCTACTTTCATCTTCACTCCCATTCTTTGTAACATCCATGTTACAATATCGATTCGATTCCCCGCCGAGGCAGTTGATTTTCCTCTCTTCCCAAAAATTCATCTTCGCACTAGCCAGTTGTTAGCGACGTCATCCTTTCAACATGCATGTTACAAATAACATGGCAAGAAATGCTATGTAGACAAGACATCGTCCGCGTCACTGAAGGTGCGTGCGTATAAATTTAATAGCAAGAAAAAAATAACTTTGAAATTGTTTGAGCCGTTTGGCTCTATCTCTTTAACAGCTTTTTTAAATTTTTTTTTCAAAACAGACTTCTGGGCCATCCTGTATTGTATATATTTTCAGTCGCAATCAAGCTAATCGGTGTAGATATTTTTAACCGTGTGCGTGCGTGTGTGTGTGTATGTGTGTGTTTCATGATGAGAAAAGAGATATTTATATTCGATGGAAAATATTTTAGTAAAAATCGCGATGGCAAAAAGAGATTTACAGTATAATCTTTTTTTTTCTCCGCAGACAGACCGCCAACATAATAGTTCCAGTGGCGTGGTGGTTAAATGCTCGTCTACTACCGTGATGGCTGCTGTCACGGTCCCACGTTCAAACCCGAGTTAGGCTATAGATAAGATATTTTTCCTAATGAGCTTGAGGCGACCACCGATAGACAGCACCTTCATTTCCAACCATTAATGGCAGTAAATTAGAATATAGTGAGAGAGATATGTCCAGAGTTGGTGTTTAGGGAAGTAGATGGCAGCACCAGCAAGAACACGAAACAAGCAGAACTCTGACAACATAAATGCTATATACGTCAGGTTTCTCACTCTATTTCAAAAATAAACAACAACAAAAAACATATAGATAAAGTGGGGTGGGGGTGGAACACACAAGAGATATCCAGACGCAATTACGGTGTTAGAAAAAGGCAATTAAAAGCAAAACAGTTAAAGGCAAGGAGGTTGGGGCACGCAAATTTTCCAAAAAAACAAATCGTGAGATTTTTCATTTTTTAAATACTATAAAATTTTCTGCGTCTAATTGTGTTCAAGTTTTAGTTCTACCTGTACTAAAAATATTTTTAAAATATTTTAATATAAATTGTTGGCAGGCATTACACATGCTAATGTGTTTCACTAAAATGCGTTTTCCTCAAAACTAAGATTTTTGTTAGATAAGGAACATTTTTTTTGAGCATCACTCATTCAAATGTCTTGAAACTTCGTGTGTCTCTCAACACTATGGTGTTACATACTTTAAGGCGAGGATATTTCATTAAAATTATTTAAAAACTTTTTATGGCACAAAATATGGGTAAATTTTGGTAATTTTTGAAAAAGTTGCATGTTGCTGGAGTAAAAAAATTCGATAAAAAAACATAACCAACAATTAAAATCCCAAAAGCTCGTGTTAAAGTATGTAACACCATAGAGTTGACAGAGCACAAAGTTTGAAGACATTTGAATGAGTGATGTTCAAAAAAATGTTCCTTATCTAACACACAAAAATCACACAATTTTGAGAAAAACGCATTTTAGTGAAACACATTAGCTTGTGTAATGCCTGTGTAGTGACCTTGTGTTCTTCGAATAGTGGCACTCATCATGACATGCATAAACAGAAATTTATTAACAAAAAAAATAGAATAATAACGTAAGCATGAGAAGACGATCCTACTCGATCACTTTTACATACTCCTCTCCCTCTCTGTTTGTTTTCGAATGTCCAATTTTGTTTTTGCAATCTCCGGTCTCCTGAGGCTTTTTTTTCTTCTTATGCTCTGGAGCCTTATACCATATCGTTACGTTAATGTTTTAACGGAGAGACGTGCATACAGGACACTACAGCCTGCTAGCAATTTATATTAAAATATTTCAAAAATATTTTTAGTACAGGTAGAATAAAAACTTGAACGCAATTAGACGCAGAAAATTTCATAGTATTTAAAAACTGAAAAATCTCAATATGTGTTTTTTGGAAAATTGGCGTGCACCAACTTCCTTAAAGGCACTATTTGGATTGATATGTTCAGTCACGCTCACGGTAATAAAGATACTTTATTACCGCGAGCGTAAAAATTAATTTATTATCTTAATATTATAGATATTTGCAGACACAATCAAAATGACAAGATAGATTTTATAACGGAGAGGAGGTGATTCAAGTTATAATCACGAAGGTAAAAATAGGTTTACAGTGTTATGACTTTTCTGTAACATCAAAACTCTACCTCTCTTTTCAAAACAAACAACAACAAAACACACATGGACAAATAAATTGGATGCAACACCATATGCAAGAGATTTTCTGATACAATTCACACTAATTAAAATGCATTTTAACTTTTTAAGCGGCATTGATGAGATATATCGCCTCTTAAAAGGCTCTTATTTTAGCAAACCACAACATGGTTTGTAAAGTTTATTTCTCAGTGGAACACTTTCACCTATACCCCTTAGACGCACCTGATAAAAATCGAAATAAAGCCTACTTTACTAAAAAAAGATGGTATTTTGAAAGGGGTTTAGTGATTTCTGCTGTGCCACTTAATGGTTTTAACACAATTACGGAAATTACGAAAATTTTTATAAGTATTTCCAGATACAATCATGCTGACAGAAGATATTTCAATACTTGATCGAAAGTATTTGATATATGACATCCATATTTGTTATGGGCATCTTTTTTCTCACCCACCTCGTTGGGCATTTTGCCTGCCTTGTATTTGTATTATACTTGTTTCTTCAGTGGCAATCACGATGGTGAAAGAAAACGTTTATAGTGTTTTGAGTTTGCTGGTAACATCAAAACGGTTTCTCTCTCGAAAAAACACACACACACAAACACAATAAGTAAAACTTGTTTCATCAAACTCAATTTTTTTATCTTGTAGTGAATATCTACATAGACCCTAACAACTACATTGTATTGGGAAATAGGATTTTCTGTATGTTATGTCGAAACGAATCAGGAAAGAAAAGTTGTTTGTCTCCTCCAGGAATCAAACTATATAGGTTCCTCTTGCACACTGGGCAACTGCGCCAACCAATACACAAGAGACACAACCGCAATTTCCTTTGAACACGCATTATTAGCGTAAAAGAAAAGATAACGTTAGTATGAAAACAAATAAAGCATTTAGTAGGAAAAACCGACATCTCTCCAAACTACATTGTATGTACCGAAGTTCTCATCAGAAATCGATTAGCGGAAACCCATCAATCGAACAATGACTTTTCGCTAACATTAAAGACAAAATTTTAATTTTTGAAATATTTTCCAAAACCATTCTCTGACTCTCTATGACACGTGTTACCCTTCCTTATATCAAAAAATAAATATTAATATTTTAATATAATGTTTAAAACAGATGCGAAAGATAATAACTTTTCTGTTTTTTTTCCCGTTCTTATGAGACAAGGGGGAAAAAAATTCTCGAATTTCACTTCCCACGCAGAAAAAGAAAATTAATTTAACTTATGATTTCTCAGCAGTAAAATTAGACAAAAAAAAAGAGGAAAAACGAAATTAATTTCCTGCTCCCTCTTCTTTTTTTTCAAAAAAAAAAAATAAATAACATTTTGGTAACCAAGATGGCGTTTGCATTCGTGATGATATCGTCACGAAAATTTATATGAAAAAAATCGAATGCTTTTTATTTTTTTGTGGAAAATTTCACTGCCTCGGAGCGACCCTCACAGCAAAAAAAAAAAAAACTATTTAATTTTTTTTTTTTTAAAAACAGAAAAAAAATGGTGCTTCTGCCCTGAAATGAATTAAGTTCTCTCGGTACGATAATGATTTTTTCCCTCATATCCGGAAAGTTATTCGGTAGGGTTTTTTTTCCCGTAAATGATGGAGGCATATCTCGTTGCAGATGGTATAAATGGATGGAATTCGAACTTAATTCAATATAACCAGGGACATCGTTTTAGTGGGGAAGGAATCATGGGAAATTTTCTAAATGCCATTTTCGATTTATATACAGGGAAGAGGGAAGAATCGGAAAATAATGGAGATACCGAATGTATTTTGTTCTTATTTCATTCTCTCACACATCTGTAATCGATATTGGATTTTTAAAAACTATTAAAAATGAATTTCAAATTTCAATTATCTTTTTATAGTATAAAGTTGGCATTATCTCGCTAATCTTTGAAATTATGGTGATTTTTAGAGTTTTCAATGCGTAACTTAGCTTTTTCATTACATTCTGAAAATTTCATTATTTAATGGCATTGAATGTACTGTTATATACGGGAGGAATATCTGAAAGGAATGAAAGCTCTATGATTGACTCTGAAATTAATGTGAAATAGGAAAAAAATTCAATAAAAAAGTTAGATTGAGCTGTGATTGTTTCACTGTCGTAGAATGATAATTGAGGAGAACATAAGAATTAATATATTTTTGTACGGCTCCCTTCCCCTACTTCAGAAAATTTGAATTACTAATCAAGATTTGCATCTCACTCTATTATACTAGAATAGATTCTACTGATAACATTTGAATATCGTCGAGATATCTGGTTGTTCAAAATTCTTCTGCATTTTTGTTGTTGTTTACGATCAACTGTTTTTTCTTCAAAGTTTGATCTTTTTAGCACTTGAAAAATAACGAAAGTCAAGATTTTCAGCCATCAATATCTCGACAAATTTTCATTCAAATATTATGAGATAAATTTATTCCAGTATAAAACAGAGAAACATTAATATAGTAAAATTCCTTTGTAACGAGAGCTCACGGAGAAAATTGTCATTATAATGGAATTTTCGTCACAAGCGAATTTCAATATTTTGCTCTGTCAAGATATAAATTGTAGAAACCCTCCCGCTATATAATCGTATTCTAGATCATTTCGTTCCAATATTAGTGAACAGGACAGTCGTGAAATTAATTTTTAGTGTCAAAGCAGTTGATTCTCTAAGAGCCGTATGCATAGGTTATTAGCCTTTCAATGACGGTTCTTCGGTTAACCCATTTGTACTCACTGTACTCATTTGAGTACCGCGAGGATTTGGATTTGTATAATATTTCAGCATTGCAACTAGATGTTTTATTTTCAGCACATTTAGATGGCATCCTTACTCAGAGAGAGATTTGCATCAAAAAAATTCTCGAAAAGACATTTCTGCTTTAGTATAATGCTTAAAATACGATAACATGTTGGGGTAAACCGAAAAGTTATCCATACTTAGAATAAGACAACCATAAGTATTCTTTATGGGCGTTGTATAATATTTTATCATGCGTATATATTGTTTCTAGATTTTGTAGTTGCATTTTTAACTGGGTTGCTGTATTTTAGAAATACGTGACATCTATATAGACATCTTTTTCTCAGCCACCTCGTTGGGTATTTTGCCTGTCTTGTATTTGAATTAGAAATAAACTCTTGAAGTTAAAATGGTGTATTTTTTTTATTATCTCCCGCTTACTTTTGTTTTCCACCTTATATTATTGATATTGTTATTTTCACGCAGGTGATTCTCTAGTTTTTAAGGATAACGTATATTCTCAACAATGTGATTTGTATGTTGCTTATATGTGAATTGCCATTGAAATTAAATTTCCATTCTATCTCTAAAAATACAGCCAATCTGACAAAACCAATGCCAGATCCGAAATCAGTGCCCGAAAATGACTCTAAAACAATGAAATAATTTTGCCAAATATTTACTGCAGTATTTATTCATAACATACAGTTTCAATGTGGTTCGTACGCTACTTATGCTATTACTATTGAAATTTGACTTTCACTTGGTCTCGAAAACTAGAGCCTATCTGACAAAACCTATGCCAGATTCGAAATCGGCAGTCCCAATATGCCCTAAAGTCATTGAAATATCTTTGAGAACATATATGTTGAGAAGTGGGGATTGAACTTCTCTTAACATTGTAACTCTTCATGATGAAGAGCTTCTGATCCTGATTCTTGTACGTTATTCCTATCCTGATTCTTGTACGTTATTCCTATCCTGATTCTTGTACGTTATTCCTATCCTGATTCTTGTACGTTATTCCTATCCTGATTCTTGCACGTTATTCCTATCCTGATTCTTGTACGTTATTCCTATCCTGATTCTTGTACGTTTTTCCTATCCTATTCTATCATTTCAAGGAGATTAAACTATACTAGCTGTGTTTTCCCTCTTTTTTTTGTAGATAATTTTTCATATTTTATTTGAATTTTAAAATCAATCCAAAAATTTTCAACTTTTTTGGACACACTTCGTGAAACAACCCGAATAAATATTTTCTTTAGAAACGTTCATTCTCTGGTCTCAAACTCTTGTCATCTCTTGTATAAATTTTTAGTATATCTACCAATTTTTTTTTTTATCGAGCATGAGAATATTTCTCCTTCGACTATATCTTTATTGCCTTGTATACGTTTTTTCTCTTATTTCATCCTTCAATTTCCGCTATTTTTACCATTTTTTTCTCCATGTCCTGGAAATCTTTCTTATTTTCCTATATTTTTCCTGTGGTTTTTCCTTGAAATGTCACCAGAGCGAGTACGAAATATCTCTTCAGCGAAGTTGTCGCTATTTCTTGTCATATTACATAGGTTTTTTTTTTCTTTTCGGGGGAGAAAAGATAGGATAAAGTGTTGAAAATTTCTTTTCGATGTTTCTGGGACAGAATCTTTAATGCAGTAGGTTCGTGTTATATTGCGCATGTCCAAAAAAAAGCAACATGCGACGATACCGAGAGTCTCCATAAATTTTTATGGGAAAACAACAGCGTTTTGAGAGACGCTATATATTTTCTTTTCATTAATACAGTCAAACTCGGTTATAAGGAGATCGAATATTCCACGAATTTTGTCGTTAAAACCGAGGTTGACGTTTTTAAAACATTTTCTGACTCCAAAAAAAATAGTATAATCACAGGCTGAGCATGACTTTTTTGTTTCTCTGTGATCGGGGCGATAATTGATCGAGGAAAAATGAGGGAAATTGGATGAATTAACGGGACATCGTGATTCTCTTTAAACATGTTGCCAAAAGTTGGCGAAATTGCCAAATTGCAGTACAGTGCTACAGCAAGTCTGCTAAAATGTATTTCATGCAAAAAAATTAATTTGACAAACGTGTGAAATGAATATTTATGGTCATATTCATTATAACACAATTTAAAAATTATGCAAATTACCTTCATTCCTGATTCTACTGAAGATTATAAACTTAAGCGAGCTTCGTTGGAAAATCTTGACTTCTTTTTATATGAAAAAGTCAGGAAGAGTGTGCGAAATACGGACATACTGCTTTGTATAATGATCATGTCAATGAGCAAACATTTAATACAGGGGTGGCCAACTTCTTTCTGTTCGTAGTCCAACATAATGGTCAGCTGCAGTGTCGCGGGCCTCACCAGTGGTGCCACTTCTCCGTATAAGACGCACCATTATTTAATTAATTAGTTAATTATTAAATTACTTTCGTCACTAGAAATAAGTAGTTTGTAAGCAGTTTGTTAATCAGGAAATCTGATGTTGAAATAGATAGCTCAAATATTGATCACAAATTGAATTTAATACGCGGTATTTTTACCGTGTCGTAGGCACAAAATCACTTAATGGGTCAACTGATGGTCATCCCTGATGTAATACATTTTTTTTCAACGTTAGAAGATAGAATAATAGACGAACATTCCCTAAATGTGATCAGCCCTAATCTTCGGAATATCTTAGGAAAATGCCCATTGAAACGGAAATAAAAGTGACGAAAAATTTGTCATTATATCCAAGATGGTTGCTTTTGTCGACGTTATAAGGCAATGGTCATTAAAATTATTCTCTATGGGAATCATTCCGGACCATCAATAATTGACATTGTAGCCGAGGAATCCTTACAACCGAGGTCGTTGTAATCAAGTTTGATTGTATTGGCATCTCCTTAACCATTACAACCGAGTTTGGGTGTACTATGTAGCCATGTTGCAATTTCTCTATATTTTACAAATTTAAATAATTTTTTTTTTTTAGTTTTAAAACCCATTTACAACTCCCCTTAAAGTCGTTTCGAATCTCGTTATAATCAAAAATACAGCGTCGTAATAGCAAAAGAAGCCATTTTTAAGAGACGCAATTTATCATTTTAGCGATTAAAGCTACAACGGAAGCCGTAACTTTATAAAGTAATTTTCCTCGTCGGGGGGAAATAACATCAGCAGAAAAAAAAAGATTTTGTCGCATCAATTTAGATGAATCATGATCAAACTTTTATCGACTTGATGACAATCTCATGGATGATTTAGGGATTGTTTCTCGGCGGCTGATTACGAAGTAAATGCTCAAAAGTTTTCAGTCGGAAACGATTATCAAGTCATCGATCTGTCCTGGTCGATCCGGAAGAAGGAGACTGGGATTTTGTGTCGTTTAACTTCCTTCAGGCTTGGCATGTTCTGATCTAAAACCAGATTCATTATATACGTCGTTTATATCCGGGCTTGTGGGGGGGATATAGTTTTTATATTGACTGAAACCATCAATGTCACCTTACAAAACGATTTAAAGGGAAAAAAAATCCGAAATCTGAATTTCATGATTTTCTGTTTAACTCAGGGATGCACAACCTTTTCAGCCTACCGGTCAGGTAGATATACGGTATTTATGCCACTCGCAGGCCAGAAATTTGTATACAAAGTATAACCATACGTCCCGAATTTTGGTCGTCCGAACATTTGTATGAAATGCCCTGTTTTTCCTTTTATTTTCAAGGAGGCTTAGTTGAATTTTATAAAAACCAGAATTAAATTATTTCCATGACATATAAATTATTTTATGATAATTAGTACTCTAATTATAATAATTAATTATAATAATTAATTATAATAATTAATTATAATAATGTAAATATATGTGACTATAATATTCATATAAAGTCATGCTCATCTCACATGTTTATCAAACATTACGTTTTTTTTGTTCGATAGTTGACCACTTTACATGCTTTTGATTGCAACTGACAACTTTACTTGCCTTTGACAATTTTTCTCGCTGCAATCGGCAGCTTTACGTGCTTTGACAATTTTTCCCGCTGCAATTGGCAGCTTTACTTGCTTTGACAATTTGTTTGACTGTAACTGGCAACTTTACTTACTTTGACAATTTGTTTGACTGTAACTGGCAACTTTACTTACTTTGACAATTTGTTTGACTGTAACTGGCAACTTTACTTACTTTGACAATTTGTTTGACTGTAACTGGCAACTTTACTTGCATTTGACAATTTTTTTCGTAGCAACTTTACTAGCCTTGACGATTATTTTGGCGATATTCTGTATTTTTATGAAAGAAATATGGTCAGGCTAGGTATTTATCGTGTTGGTGTGTGTATTGAAACTTTTCTATCGGAACAACATTCGCAGACCGGACCCTTAGCGGGCCGGAGTTTGAGCACCCCTGGTTTAACCCTTTGGCAGCAGGAATTGTCGGGAAAATGCTTTTCTCACTGCGGGAGCGTAAAAATTTACTTTTTTTGTTTCCTTTTGTGAAAGATAGATGGCAATCAAACTCTTAGACATTACAAATTCAATGCAATCGAGAAAAAAAGGTTGATGCAAAATCGAATTTCCAACTTAAAATCCCCTACACGCTCGTGACTGAAATCCACAGACACTCTACTCTATCCACCACTACTCTATCCCATAAAACACTTTCCCTTATAGAAACAAGCAAACCTGTCAGAGAATAAAAAAAATAAAAACTAGAATATATATATATATGCGTACGCCATCTATACGTCACTTTAAGAATTTATCTTGATAAAAATAAGTAAAAAAAAAATTTCTAATTATCACAGAATGATTGAGCAGAATACTACGTTCATCATCTGTGGATGGTGGGAGTGCTCTGAGGGTTGAAACGCTATCAGTTCATGTATGTTAATCGAAATTATTAAATAAAATCATCAAATGGTTTCAGATTGTGTCGCGGGCCACTTAAGTGGTCCATAAATGTGACGCAGCTCATTCGAGAGATTTTGAAATGTGCCGTGGGCCAATTGAAAGTTCTGGATATAGAATAGAAGATGTGCCGCGTTTAACTTAAGTGTTCCGGAGCTGTGCCTAGTATGCAAGAGGGCCTGGATTGGAGTCCCGGCAACGACAAGATGACTTTTCGAGTTCTCCTCAGCATAATATCCAGAAAATATCTGTGATTTCTTCAAAAACTATTCAGATACCATATAAATGCAGCGTGTATGCATACCATATAAAATGCATTCCATATTTTTTAAATATTGATAGCATTGATAGCATATATATATGTATATATATATACATACATATATTGTCATGTGATAGAATTCAGGGAACCTCATTTGCTTTCAATGCTTGCCAATTAAAGGGTCAAGACAATACATATTTTCATTTTAAAAAAAACTGTCCTTTATAACCAAGTTCTTTATCCATTCTACAATTAAAAAATAATAATTTGATTGAAAAATAAATTCGTAAACGATCATTCTAGAGGTTATTTGCGTCAACCAGTTGTTTCCAGTCATCAAGATAACAACCACAAAGACATGTTGGAAATCTCTCTTCTGTTGCTACTTGGTGCTTTCATCCCGGATATCCTTCCGCTACAACATGAAGATGGCTCACCCTAGAGAGAGACACACACACACACATTATCAGCTATCTTCCTCAATTTTCCTCGGTTTTCCCCCGTCGACCGGAGGAGCAAGCAAACAACTGCTGTTACCAGCAACCAACAAAAACAACGAGCGAACTACTTAGTGTTGTTCTGTTTTTCTTGCTGAAACTGTATTGACAACTCGAAGAAGGAGAAGGATTTAAAAAAATAAAAACATATACAACACACACAAGATGGAGCAAAGAAATAAAAAGGAGTGCTTTATCCTTTGGACACGTGATGAAAGGAGATGTTGATAATGAAATACAATCTTTAGTAAAACATTACGTGAGAGAGAACAAAATACTAGTCAGATTTTATTTTTCTCTTATATACAGGATGATTCATATAGAACCGGCCCCACAAAATAAGACACATCACAAAAGATACCTATATAAAGGGACTTGGGTTAACGAGTGGTTCGGTTAACAAGCAATTCACATAACGAGCAAAAATTTAAAAAAAAAAAAATTTGATTCGGTTAACGAGCGATGATTCACATTTAGAGCAAAAATTTTGAATTATATTTATTTAATCTCACGTTATCACGATTTAGCCGATGACTTTTCTCTTTCGTCCACACACGTACCCTGGAATTGTGAGTAATATTCTGCCCTACAGTCTCCGGTAAGCGTGCCTCACTCTGCAAGCCAGACTGTTCACTATGAAGAACTAGATGTAGCCTTGTAACCCTGTGTATGTGAGCTTGAAGTTTTTTCTTTTTATTCTACTTGGAGAAAACTGTGGGCTGGTTGAATTATTGAACGTGACTTTTTTTTTCTGAGAGGCTAGCTCACATGAACAGGAGCCACCATTTGTCGAAGAGATTGTATCCTTAGGGAAGACCATGGAACTAAGTGTGAATGAAGACGGTATTCAAGAACTAATTTGAGAACATGGCCAGGAGGTGAACATGGACGAACTGATGGATGTCCATTGCACGTTAAGTAAGAGCTTATGGACAGTATCTCGACTGAGGAAGAGAGAAGTGAGGAGAAGTCCCTTACTTTTTTCAAATGAGATTAGAGAGATTTTTACAGTAGAATCTGGGAATCTGTGAAAAATTTTATGGAAAAGAACCACCCAAATAAAGCTGTAGCAGTGTGCGAGCAACGAACCTTTCTATATAACGACAATGAAATTTTCCATTTCCTAAAAAGGAGGCAAAAGCAAGTGTCATTGGTGGGTTCCTTTTCAAAGTCACACAAATAAAGAAGACAACTGACTCGACAAGCAGACAACGGTGAGTCCGTGAATCGTCGTAAACTCCTAGTGTAGAGTTCCTCTCTCTCGTCGTTTAGGGCAAGTTTAACATGATCGTTTATATATATTAATTTATGGAGTTCTGTATTATTTCAGTACAGTATAAGATTATTGCATGAAAAATTTATCATATATTATTATATAATATTTTGTACGTTATTATATATTATTATTGGATTGTATTATTTATTGAAGAACTTTTTATTAGTCATTCTTATGTAAATGAATAATTGAGGAATGATACTAGGGAAAGACCAACTAAGCCATGGCTTAGCCGTGGTTCCTTTTTGCAATTTTGGGTCTACACACGTTAGTCTTTCCCTTGTACTGTCTCACCCAAAAGTTAATTCATTTCTATTGTGGAGTGAATTTTATAATTATTTCCTATGGGAAAGTTTGATTCGATAATCGGGGTGATTCGGATAACGAACACGTTCGCGGAACGAAATAATCTCGTTAACCGAAGTTCCACTGTAATTATGTGCTTGATATGTAACTTACATTGTTAGTTGTATCGTACGTTGGCGTGCCATTCATTGTGATTAAAGTAAGTATTGAAAGTAGGTGCAGTTTTCTTGAAGGCACGCAGTAACTCGATATTTAACATTCTCAGTGATGTCCTGATTGCAGCAGCAGTGGTATTCGTCAAATTTTGTAATGTGTGAGTGTGCGGTTTGCCTATGTACAGTCTGGTATGCACTCATCCTTTGGGAACACCTCGATACCTCTCAGTGATATGAAGCAGGGTGTTTCCGATCCTTCATTGTTCAATGTCTATACCCTGTTTTTTCAGAACACCCCCCCCCCCCCCGATAAAAATAAAACGAGGCTTCTGAGATCTGGGGATCTTGGAGGCTTATTTGTGTCCTCGAACTCATATTATGGGTGTCGTTTTCAGAGGATAAATGTAATATGACTATGTACATAGCTACTATTCACGCTGACTGAGGATCCCACTTCCGTTGAATACCAAACTATCGGTTGCTCGGCGGAAAAAGACGTCTGCTCAAGTTGCATCTCTTGTTCATATTATATTTGTTCTCCGAAGACAGCATCCATAGTGCGTGTGTGCCAAAATGCATTAGAAATTTCGTATTTTTCGGTGTGTTTGCCTATTTTCGTTGTTCTTGTTTTGTAAACTAAATACAGACATGTTTCAAAATTAGCAGCAATGCTGGTTTTCCGATTTGAAGCATCTCAAATTTATTGCCACCACTAGCATTTTCAACGACCAATATTGAGATTCCGATGGACCTTGATCTGACACATTCACCGGTTGATGGATATTCGGTCAATCAGGGCCATACTGTTACTGTACACTGTAACTTAACTCTTGTCAAAAGAAGTCTCCAACAGCTGTACATCTAAAGATACCAAGACTTTATCCTTCACCATCTGAAGATGTCAAGATCTTGTTTTTGTCAGCTGAAATTTGGAAAACATTCAAAAATCTTGTTCAAAGACTGCTATACTTCAACTTGAATGACAACTACTAGAATTAGCAACGCCGAGTTGTAATTCTTTACCCTCATCAAGACAGTCTCTATCTTTCTCTGAGAAACACGTAAAACTCGTAAAGAAACACGTAAAACTCGTAAAGAAACACGTAAAACTCGTAAAGAAACACGTAAAACTCGTAAAGAAACACGTAAAACTCGTAAAGAAACACGAGCACCAATGAATTAAGCAATGATACAATATACCGATTATTGATCAAGATTATTTTATTCAAAAGTTCTATATCAAAAAATAAAAAAGATCCCAAAATTTAAAAAGAAAAATTGTTGAAGATCTATTGGGTCTGATTTTCACAGCCTCGTATCTTTTTGAGCTTTTGAGATAAAAAGACTGACAGAGGGTGAGTTGTAACATATATATACTTTTCTTCAAAACAACACTCGGTTAACTCGGATCGGATGAGTAGTCTTTGAGATATGATCCCGTTTACGGGCATGTGACGAATCTGGAAAATCGAAAAACGTGGACTCAGTTTAAGAGAACGCAGTTCGCGACATCCAGCTGCCACGATTATTTGGGCTGCCATATCAAATTCGAGGTGTGAATGTCAGCCCATCTCTTCGTTAAAAATTCTCGCCACAGAGTGCAACAGTCCTACAAACGGTACAAATATTCAATCATTGCTTATCTCTCACTTCACTTCTGAAATATAGATGGCGGCACTGAAAAATCTGACACAACACGAGAGAAGCACTCAGACTGTTAGGTAAACACACTCACACTTCCGGCACAACTCGCTAGATAGTAAATTGCCCATGGCGATAGACTGGAGGTGTGTTCGGTTAGAAAGAAAGAAACTGTCGCTCATTTGAGCACGACTGCTTCCCCACACCTTGCATCGATTTTAAAGACGTTACCACGAAAAAAAAAAGATCATTGAACCAGAGCTCGTGCTGTCACCTATCAAACAAAAAACACAACTGTTGTAATACTCCTAACGAAATTGGGAACAAGTTTTCGATCAATGTACCGCATGAAAAAAACAATATGGTATGATATTAATAAATATTTTTTGAGCAATAATATACATAAAATTATCAAGTTCGTCGTGAAATTTTAACTGTTGTTATTCATTTGCAGTAAAATAAATACGAGTAGAACCAGCATTGATTAACTTTCTGTAGTTGTCGACAAAGAATATCTGAACCAGAAAAACTTTAATTCTGCCCCCCCCCCATAAGCAGGTTCAATTGTATTTATTTTACCACAAACTATCAACAACTGTTAAAATTTTGAGGCAAACTTAATAATTTAACTAATACAGTGGAATTTCGGTTAGCGAGCAATTCGCATAACGAGCAAAAATTTTGGGGGGAAAAATTGATTCGATTAACGAGCGATGATTCGCATTACGAGCAAAAATTTTGCACTTTGTTTATTCATTGTCACATTTTCGCAACTAAGCTGATAATTCTTCGCTTTCGTACACACACGTACTGTGGAATTGTAGGTAATATTCTCCCCTACAGTGTCCGGTCAACGTGCCTCAATTGGAAAAATTGAGTGTGACTACTATGCGAAACTAGATGTCGCATTGTAATCGCGCGTATGTTCGCTTGTTTTTTATCTAAATTCTGCTTGGCCAGGAGTTGACCACGGACGAACTGATGGACCTCCATTGCATGCAACATTAAGAGATTATATTGAGGATATCTTTTTCTGAGGAAGAGAGAAGTGAGAAGTCCCTCACTTTTCAAATGTGATTAGAGAGATGTGTAAAATGTGGGAATCTGCAAAATTCTGTGGGAAAGTGCCAATTAAATAGAAGCACAGTAAAGCATGCAATAAATCTGTTCAACGACAATGCAATTTCCCATCTCCAGGAAATCCTAAAATGGAGGCAAAAAGCAAGTGTCATTGGATACGTTCTTTTCAAAATCACACAAAAAGAATAAGAATGCAAACAACAGTGAGTCCGTAAATCGTCCAACATGAGATGGTCCTCTTCTCTGTAGTTGTTCAGAGTAAGTTAATTTCTATAAATTATCGTATCGCATGTTTGTTTACGGCATTATAACATTATATATAGTTTATTGTATTATATTATTGTTATTATTCCATTGTATTATTGATTAAATGCCGTTTTTATTAGTAAATTTTATGTGAATGAATAATTGTGGAACGAATTATTCGTGTTTCCATTATTTCCTGTGGGGGAGTTTGATTCGAATAACGAGCGATTCGTATAACGAGCACGTTCACGGAACAAATTAAGCTCGTTAACCGAAGTTCCACTGTATTTTTATTGCTCATAAATTATTTATTAATACCATAATATATTCTTTTTTTTATGGGGTACATTAATCGAAACCCAGTGCCTAATTTCAATAGAAGAATTATAACAGTTGTGTTTTTTTTACAGTTGAATTCCATTTTAACGAATACCGTTCCAAAAAAAATTTCGTTTTAACGAACACTTCAAAACGAGATTTTTTTCGCTATAACGGTATATTCCTCTGACTTAGAGCCTGATAATGACTCACAATGCTTCTGTGTACATGAGTTTTTTGCTATGCAGAATAAATGCCCCCCCCCCCATATTGCATAAGATAGCATGTAAATTTTGTCATTCCGCTCAGATATCTAAATTCTGTGAGCAGAGAAACAGGTCTATGCAGATGATTTAAAAAGACAATATGCTAATATGCTCCTATCGGGAAAAGAAAAGTTAGATGGCACACACACACACACATTTCATGTTGGAATAAATTTTTCCTTTCCAAGCGAGCATCTCGGTGCTCGTCATGGCCCTCTAGACTGAAATCTTCGGTGGAACTCTTCTCTATATTGAATTTATTGAGAGAAAAATAATAATAATGAGGTTTGTTAAGGGGCCCTCGTGCTAGAGCTTTTCCAGCCTTACCTTTGTAAAGGTCATGGTGCTTTCTTAAACTATTGAGGATAGATACTGAATTTCTCACTTACGACACCGACATGAATCATCCGACCATGTTTAGTGATACGGTACTACATCAATTACTAACGAGAACAAAAACTTTAATAAACATCCAGTAAAAATACATGCTAGGCATCAAGGCATAAATGCATGTCTCAGACGAGCGAGAGAAGTTTTCTTCTGGCCGAACATGTCGAGATATCCGGCAGTATGACGAATTATGTGGCACACAGGCTCTGCCTTCGCACTAGTTCAGCCAACTCCAACGATGATAGCCCATGACATTCCTCCGGGCCCGTGGCTTAAACTGGGTGCTGATATTTTTCAGCTAAAAAGAGCGAAATTACTTGATCCTAGTAAATTCATAGAAGTAGACTTCTTGCAAAATATTCTAGCCATCACCGTAATCCACAAATTGAAGCATAATTTTGCTCGGCATGGAATTCAATGCACGCTCATCACAGATGGTGGTCCACAATTCAAGAACAAACAGTTTATAGACTTTGCAAATGGATGGGGCTTCCGTCATCTCATGTCGAACCCGGGGAACAGCAGTTCCAATGGGCAAGGGGAATCTGCTGTTAAAATTGCAATATCCATCTTCAAAAAATGTGCTCGCTCGGGGGGGGGGGGATACTTGGGTTTATTAGCTCGACGTAACACACCAGATGACCAACTGAGATGCAACAAATCTCAAAGGATATTTGGAAGACCTAGCCGACCAGTAGCCAGCGTCTGCAATTCACTCTACCGCGGGTTCCTGAAGTCCATGCAAAGTTGCTAGAACGGCAGAATGAGATGGCTCAATAACAGAGCATCACAAGACCTTGCGCCATTGCATACTGGAGCTTCAGTGTGGCACCGGAACCCTCTGCACAAGAGACCGGTTTGGGAAGAAGCCTGCGTAACAAAACAGCAAAACAGATCAGCCCGCATACGTATGAGATCCGTATAAATGAGGGCTCCACGTTGAGAAGAAGCAGGTAATTCATGAAACCATGAGTCAACAAGACATGGAAATCAAGCAAATAGCTTCACAGCCAGCCTTAACCACTAAGATACCGTGACATCCTTACCTAAGATGCAAGAGTCTGAGTACAAGCCAGAAAAAAGGGGCCCTAAACCTCCAGCAACCAATGAAGTATCACCCCAATGCCAGGCTCCAACACCGCAGAAACAGGTAACATTCCCATCATCACAGACAAATCAGGCTAATGGATATTACACGGTCACAACATCGGGTCGCCTGGTGAAGCCTCCATCCAAGCTGACTTGCTCTCTCAAATTATACGAAGGTTATCGTTTTCCCCTAAAGGGGAGGAAGAGGTTAAAGATGTTATAAATTTATTTATTATTATTAGTATTATAACTAGTCGCGGAATGGCAACAGTGTAGCATTGGAATGTCGGATAGTTTGTGATTGGAATGTCGGATCGTTTGTGATTGGAATGTCGGATCGTTTGTGATTGGAATGTCGGATCGTTTGTGATTGGAATGTCGGATCGTTTGTGATTGTCATGTATGTCTCTGCTGGATGTTTATTAAAGTTTTTTGTTATATAGGTTCTCGTTCGTAATCGATGTAGTATCATATCACTAAGCACAAGGGTTCCACAGAACAGCCTTATAACCATCAAAAATTCCCCGTGAGAAACTTTATATTGAAACCCCTGCTCTAGTGAATGCATACTCAACCCATATCCCGCGGGTGAAACAAGGTACCCGGAGTTATTTGATGTGGCATGTTTACATATCACTCCAGTGACCCGCGGCACACTTCTAAATCACTTGAGTGACTCGCAGTGCATTTTCCCAGAATAAAATCTCACATTATAAAAAATAATATTTTTGAAACAGAAGTTCGTTATTTACTTTCCAGTGACAACATAAAACAAATGAACAACGGCACTCACGAGCGTTGAGAATATTCTTGAATAAGACAGATGTTGGAAAATAATACTCGTGATTCCGTTTTTGAAACATAAATAAACAGTTCTTAGCGTTTTCTAAAAAAGATCTAAGAGTGTTTTTCGTTTTCCCCTTCATTTTTTTGATATCAATGTTAATGTTTGAAAGAGAGAGAAATAGAATGGTTGTCTCTTAAATTTAGCTTCTCTTATGATTTCAAAGATGAATCACCTCCGTGTTTCTATCACTAAGGAGGGAACTAAATAATAAATAAAAAAATATATTATATGATAAAATCTTTTCTTTTCCTTATTTCTATTCTCCTCATTTTGAGGTATCCTCTTTTTTACCACTGTAAATATTAACGTTACTGATTTCTTTCCGTTTCCCATTCCTTGATGGGAAGCCATTTGCAAACGTCGTCGTCATCATCATCTTGAATAAGTTCTTTTTACTGAAGGGAGAGAATTTCACTGAAAAAAAAAAATCCAAATGAGTTTAAGACAAAAAATATATTCCGAGTAAAGGGCTTCAAAAGCCGCTTTTTACTTTTTTCTTTTCTTTTTTGCCCTTTCCTTGGATAAGAGAAACGTTAAAAATAGGTTCCTCTTATGATGTGATTCCATTATTTTTTTTAAAAGAGAGAAGGGGTGGTTCCCTTCACATTTAATTTTCTCTCTCTATGTGATTACTTTTTTCTGCCCTTATATATCCTCCATTTGTACTTACTGATCGCATCTCTGCATACATTTAATATCTTGAACCTCCTCCTTCAAATAGATTCCGTTTTTATAAAAAGATCTCATATGTTTCAGTCTTAGTGGTTTTATCGATCGAGGAGATGTTTGGGAAACGCTTCGTGGTAAAGGAAAGGAGTGTACATATACTTGTGTAGCTGTCGATAGTTTATGTCATGCATTCGACCATGAATTTCGATGTGATTTTCATTTTATTACGGTATGTCTGTCTTGGTCTGGGCCCACCCGGTCACGACAAGAGCTTCATGTCGGTGAGAAAAATACTGTGATGATACTCATTTTTTAAGATTTAAAATTTTTAATATAAAATAAAAGATCTTAAATTGGGTGGCAGGTACTGGAGTAAGTGGAGGTAGTGTACATAAATTTACTCATTGGTTCTCTTCCAAGAACTCACATTTCGCCCCCGACCCAGGGCCCGACTTTTACTTAAAGGAGACCTATAAAGAGCTCGTGTGACTGTAGTCAAAGATGTTCGTTTGGTATAAGCGAACATTTGTTTTTTTTAAAATTTGGATCCCTAAAATTACAGGACCTCGTATTTAATCCTGAGGAAACCAAGCCCAACACTGAACCTACCCGCTGACTCATCACCATTTCGCTTGTTATCATTTTGCAAATACAAGTCGGTAAAACAGCGAAAATATTTCATACTAACAAAATTTCGCAACATTAACCAACAAAACAGGGATTTAATTATGCCAAACGTGGAAAATATGAATTCGTACTAAGCGAGTTCATCTTAACAAGGTTTAACTGTAGTGTTATTCATGAAGACAAAGAAAGCGAGAATGTTTCCCGCAATTAGAATTTTTAATTTTGTCATTTCTTAGATGTTTCACATCTCTCATCCGGTTATTTTTTAAAAACCTATAATTTTCTGCTAAATTTTTTTAGAAAGACACATAATTTCAATAACTTAATCAGTTGCGCCAAATAAATTAAAGTTAATCTGCATATTTTAGTCGAATTTATCGAACAGATCAGCTCAACTAAAATTAAACGTGATTAACAACGATCGATTAATCGGAACAGCCTTAAAAGTATCCAATATTGAATTTATGCTGTTTATAAATCTTGAACTTGTGACTTTACTTGTAAATCTTAAATTTGTGCTTTTATTAGTAAATCTTAAATTTGTGCTTTTATTAGTAAATCTTGAGTTTGTCTTTTATTTGTAAATATTGAGTTTGTCTTTTATTTGTAAATATTGAGTTTGTCTTTTATTTGTAAATATTGAGTTTGTGCTCTTATCTGTAATCTTGCTTTTATCTGTAAATCTTGAATTTGTGCTTTTATCTGTAAATATTGAGTTTGTGCTTTTATCTTCGGTAAGTCTTCGGTTGGCGCTTTTGTCTGCAAATCTTAAATTGTGCTTTTATTTGTAATTCAAGAATTAGTGTTTTTATTTGCTAATCTTGAATTCGTTCCCCTGTTTGTAAATCTTTAATTTGCAAATTTAGTATTAGTGATTTACAAAGTAAATCTCTCTGGTGTGCGCAGTAAATCAAGGGTTTTTATATATTCATGTGTGAAAAAAATGAATCGATACCAATAAACTTTTCCCTATTTAAATGACTACAATCCAAATAAACAACTAGTTACCATGACTCAAACGTGGAATGTCAAATTATTCTCGTCCACCTTCCAATGCAAACTTTTCTCTAAAATACCAGGTTGCTTTAGAGTCCTTAATGGTCCTTCTTTTACTACAGGAGTTACAAACAAGGAAAAAATGTACTCATTTTTAAACAGAACGTTTTAAAATAAAGAGGGAAACGATTCCATAACTCATTTTCAGGGAGGCGGGGAATCTTTTCCCGACGTGCTTCCATTCGAATTTTATGGAACTTTCCGCTGCGATTGCGTTTGTTATGTCGCGTACAAACAGTGATGATTAATTAATCCAGCCACGCAGACACACGCACACAATAAAATATTACATTCGGTGGTTGGATTTTCCGAATGAAAAAGGCTTATTCAGATGTTCACAGAGTTCAGTTCGTTTTCAAGATTATAACATTCATCTTTTCTCTCGATGACCTCTCTCCATTTCGATGACTGCATTACTAACGCACCAACCTGCGCGTCCAATTTCATGGTCCTTTCTCTTTTAATAGATAACTAGAATACATTTTAATATTATCCTTTATGCACTTTTAGTTTATGTGTGTATCTCAGAGAGAAATAATAATAAAATTCCGACTCACAACTTTCAGTGACACGTCGGGATTAGGTTCGGTTTTCGAAGTCACAGATGATTAAGATGACCAGATTTCAATTAGATGAAACCAAGGAACGTAATTACAATCCTCACACTCTTAGCAACACCAGAGGCATTAGCAGGCAGTGATTGGTTACTTCGAGCAAGAAGATTGCAAGATGTCACGAGGGAGCTGAGCTTCTGAATTTCGCTAAATGAAACGCTAGGCTAATACTTTTTATATTAATTCCAATTACAAAAGTCGTAGGCTGCTCATGTGGGTGGGACGAAGAGGTACCGGTAACAAGAATTGCGACTAGGGAGAAAAAATCGCATACGGGATGGAGGAAAAGATATCCTCACGTAATAAAGGAGGAGGATCGGGAAAATGAGCGGAGGGGTTCTGAAATGGGAGGGTAAAGAGGTACGATGATGATCCCCTCGCAGAATTTCTCATTTCTTTAAAGAGGGAGAAAACGGACCAATCAGCAGATTGAGTTGAAAACAAACTTGTTTATTCAAGTCACGCACCTCATTGAATGGTCTATTTTTCTCCTTTGTGTCGCTTCCCGTGTATGTGCCGTGTAGGACAAAACAATACAACTGCTTTCGTCGCTAATCTCTATTATACATTCCCGTACCCCTTGGGTGCCCCGCTGTGTGCGCGGTTATCCTTCTCTTCCACACGATCTTATTCACAAAAGATGATGGTAACTCCATTGAAAAAATTAATTTGGCCTTTAAAAGGGCCTTTTTGAAATTGATAAAAATAAAATAATGAAATTTAAAACAAGAATCGAAAAAAAAACAACCTGCAACCACACATGAGAAAATAAAACTATAGAGAAAAAAAACACCATTCAACTTTGCCAAATGTAAATTCCACCAAGTATTTCAGTTGACGGCGTAATTCACTCCTTGTGCATTATGATTGGAAGAACGTGATTTAAGAAATGATATGATGCATTAGCTTATTATTTCTGAGTGAAGCGCCGATCGAACTCCACTTTCGCAAACTGCTGTTCGTCCATTTTCATTTTCACAATTTTCAACAAAACGAAAATAATGTGCTTGACAAGTAGATTGGAAAGAAATTGAAATAAATTAATGTGTGTGGAACATACAAAAAGGCACAAAAATTGCTAAAGATCACTAAAAATCGTTTCTGCTGCAAGTAGTTCCACCATCACGAATACATTTCATAGAAGCGAGATTCACAACGAAATATTATCCTACATCAATTCCATGGAAACTTATACTTACCAAAATTTTACTATGAAGCAAGCAAAAATAAGTGATTTTTTTTTTTGGAAATTATCAACAATATGAATGACTAACTCATTTTTTTCACCGTCTCTAATCCGTACAGGTACGTAAAAACGGGCGTCTCACTGTATATAGGATTCTGTGGTATGTCTTAAATCGGGTAAATGAGGAAAATATTTCTAAAGGAAAGGGAGCGGTTTGAAAAAAAACTTTGGGAAATTCTGAATTATACAGTTGAAGCCTTGTTGGAGGCTCACATTCTTCGAGACACGAATGCTAGCCGGTTCTACAATTTGAAAAACTCTCTCCGCAGAGAGCAGGCAGACCCACAACATAGTACTTACACAACATGAAAATTCAAGCATTTACCGTCTTCATTTCAAAACATGGAAGACAGATGGCTGCACCAGTATGAACACGAAACAAGTGCAACTCTAACATCATAAGTACATTAGGGGCCACACATACACTCAGAACACAAATTCCGCCATGTACAAACATTTACCGTCTTCATTTCAAAACATGGAAGACAGATGGCTGCACCAGTATTAACACGAAACAAGTGCAACTCTAACATCATAAGTACGTTAGGGGGCCACACATACACTCAGAACACAAATTCCGCCATGTACCGATTCGTTAGAAAATTCCGCAGAGGAATGTATACGATGTGCACGCATGATTAAATAGTAGTAGTAGTTAACGCCTAATTTTGATTAATTGTATTGTAATTAGATAACACAATTTCATAGTGCATTGGAAGAGAACAAAAGATTATTAACTAAAAGCAGACAAAAATCTGAGTGTATGATGAAAGAAAAATGAGTCAAAATTGCATGAAGAGAGGTGAAATGAGTTGCAGGGAATTTTTTTCATCGATCATTCATTTTCCCACATACGATTAATTCAACAGATCAAACGATCTTCGAAACAATAAAAGATGAAGAACTCAAGATAACTCGGACATATCAAACAGATAGGCCTACATTTAGTACCTAGGCTGCGGGAATAGATATGTTGCAAATACAGTGATACCTGGAGTAACGAAGATAATTCGTTCCGGAATCCAGTTCGGTAGCAGAGATATCACTGCGCAGTAAAACCTATCTAAGGCCCCGTTTACATGTACTAATATTGCGGTAGCATTGGGAGTACTAGCACCCACATGACGACATTTTTCCTTCGTAAAGAAAGAAATGTAGAGCAGTCATTGGTGGAAATTCTTGAAGCGGGTTTTAAACCCGCTTTTTCTATTTCCCATGTAGATGGGGGCTTAAGATAGACATTTTATGAGACGGAAACCTGTCTTCGACGGAATCACAAATAGCCCCTTCATCGATTAATGCTTTTATGTGTGAGCGTGCACTTTTATAAAATGGAAACCTGTCTAAAATGGAATATTATTTCAGTCTCTTTACGGTCCGTTTTGTACGGATTTCCTTGTATAATACAATCAAAAAAAAGGTGTAATACGAAGAATCTGGATTCGAGCACTTATAATCACCAACAAAATATATATTTGGGGTAAGCAGACACTCTACCACTACTTAACAATGCACAATCATTCCACATAGTACAAAGAAATTTGTTAGAAGTCAGAGAATAAGGAAATAAAATAAAAAAATGAAAATACTAGAATATATATGCGTACGCCATCTATATGTCATTTTAAAAACTTCGCGTTGAAAAATTTTCAGAAAAAATTCATATCATCTGACGTTGATGGAGCACTCTGCGTGCTTATCATCCCTGGATGATGGGAGCACGCTGAGGGTGAAACTGAATTAGACCGAAGATCAGAAACGGATATTTCTATATACACTGCTGGCCACCCAAATTACAACACCAAGAAAGACAAGAGATATCGCAACAATATTTATTTTGTAGATAACATGTTGACCAAGCATCAAATGATTAAATTTATAGACTTCTGTGAAGTGTGGTTCCTGCTAAAATCAGTAGCCAAAGTAGCCGCCATTGTTGGAGATCACCGCTGCCACACGCCTCGGCATTGATTCAAAGAGACTTTGGATGTGTTCTTGGGGTACAGCAGACCAAGCAGCTTCCACGCGTTGCCAAAGTTGATCTGGTGTGGCAGCTGGGGATGTAATCTGGGTCAATTGTTGAGCAACCATGGACCACATGTTTTCTACCGGCGAAAGATCCGGAGAGCGAGCTGGCCAGGGAAGCAATTCAATCTGGCGATTGACGAAGAACCTTTGGACAATGCGTGCCACGTGTGGTCGCGCATTATCCTGTTGAAATATGGCTGTGGGCAAGCCCTGAAGGTAAGGAAGGACAACTGGCTCCAACACCTCGGAGATGTAGCGCTGGCTTTTTAAAGTACCGGCAATGCGTACTAGAGGAGTGCGAGAGTGATATCCAATACCGCCCCATACCATAATACCCGGTGCAGGACCAGTGTGACAGTGCATAACGCAGCTGTTCAGCATCCTCTCTCCACGGTGTCTCCAGACTCGAATCCGACCATCCTGGTGTTGCAGACAGAAGCGTGACTCGTCAGTAAAGACAATTTCATTCCATTGTGCCGTCCACATCCTTCTTTCATCGCACCATTGGCGGCGGAGACGTCTGTGGTTCTGCGTCAAGGGTAGACGAAGCAATGGACGTCTTGCGGACAGACCACTCTGCTGTAAACGGCGTCGAATGGTACGCGCAGACACTGGATGATGCGGTACAGACTGAACGTGCTGTGCTATGGTTCGTGATGTGGCTGAGCGATCCGTCACTGCCATACGCCCAATACGCCTGTCATCACGTGAAGTGGTGCACTGAGGTGGATGCGATCGAACACGTCAGTCCGTCGTACCCTCCTGCATCCAAAGATCATATATCCGCATTACAGTTGTTTGGTTTCGTCCAACACGACTACCGATTTCCCTGAAAGATAATCCACAATCTCGGTAGGCCACTATCCTTCCTCTGTCGAACTCGGATACTTGATCAAAAGATGATCGCTGTTTTCTACGAGGCATAATTGATCGTTTTTTTGAAAAAACCACAAGAAAAACACAATTTCCGTACTTCAAATCGTCGAAATCTCCAAGCCTTAAATAACGCTTTGAAGTGGCGCCACAGGCGCGCGTGATGTGCGTCTGCGCTGAAATTCTAATCATTTGCATATCTCACCTCCGCTAATGCATGTTGTAAATTTCATATTATTTGCATGCTTCCTTCAGGGTGTTGCATTTACGGTGGCCAGC
This sequence comes from Pholcus phalangioides, assembly GCF_987345545.1. NCBI lineage: Eukaryota > Metazoa > Arthropoda > Arachnida > Araneae > Pholcidae > Pholcus > Pholcus phalangioides. The sequence goes on from NW_028301608.1 coordinate 23,223,764, forward strand.
AGTGTAAGTATAGAAATTTTCATAACTATTTATAGTAAAACTATATGGGGACCGAAATCAAACTTACTGAACAAGAGAGAGAGAGAGAGAGAATCCACCCATCTTCTATTAAACACATTCTACATTGCAATGAAAAACTGTAATTATCTACAACCCCAGAATACATTATAAAAAACCTAAACAGTTTCTATAAATCTCTGATTCAATTATGATTAGAATATTACGTACTTTGATATTTTTACACATAAATTTCATGAGTCGCGCTGGAAGTCGCCATATTGGTTAACTTAGACACGGTTTGCATGTCCCTCAAAGCAAGAGGGAGATATCGCATGATCCAAAAAACCTCATTGAAGAAAACCCGGGCAGCGCCGGGTATTATAGCTAGTAGTATATAATATTCATGTCTGAATGATACGAGTAGAATATTCTATCTATATTCCTCATACATTAAATTAAATATTTATGCAATCGTTTTCTTTTTAATAGTAAATACGACGGAATAACTTTTCAAATCAGAGGTCATCTCATTCGCAATAGAATGAAAATAACCATCTTAAGATAATTCATTTTTCAACTATCTATATAAATATTTCAAGGTACGAGAAAATGGGGAAATATATTACCATTAAATTGCTTTTCCTAACTAGTCTCATCTTTAAAAGAGAAAATATTTTAGTACACATATACGCGTATACTTGAGAAAGTTATTTTTCTCCCTTTTATGTACAAAAAAGAATCTCTTTGAAGTATGTTTAAACCAAATTACATAGGAAAAATTTTTATTACATGTTGGCTTTTTTAAAAGTTTTAAGAGAATTTTATACTATTAAAGTAAAAAAAAAGGTACATAAATTGGAAAAAAAAATGTCCAAAAAAAAAAGTATTTTCCAGGAAAAGCCAAAAAGAAGCTCCGGAGCGAAATTTCAAGAGAGTATAATAAAATAAAATAGGAAGAGAAATTGATCTGTGTGGACGTTAAGAAAAATTTAAGAGAGATAAAATTTTAACAACGAGTTTTATCCGCGGGAAATTTGTGGCTCGTATTTTATATGTTCCTTCAAGGTATATTCACTGACATATTTTCTTTTCTTAAAAGAAATAAAAGTATTTTCCCAGATCTTTTCTGGAAATATCGTATATATTTTTCTTCTTCTTTTTCCTCTAAAAAAACGGGTTGTGTAGAAAAATATTTTTCTATAATATATATTTGTTATTGGATGTCATCGGACGTGAAAGTCGATCGTGGTTTTTGACGTAAAACGTCTCAAATTGGGACTGAAACTGAGGTTTTTTTGTTCAGATATTATTTTTACTATGGATACGAGTAATATCGTAATAAAAATTTTCTGGTTAAATACGCTGATATATTTTCTGTATCCACACAGATGCGTATTTTAGAGGGTATTCTGTTGAATTGGAGCTAAATACAGATACAATGCATTGCGTATCACAGTATTGCGTATCCCATGTATTCGTAAATAGTTTAAGAATTCATAATAATTCAAGGAATTGGTGTACAGCGAAACCTCGCTACGACAATACTCGTTATAACGACAAATCCCTCTATAACGACAGTTTTCCAAGTCTTGTTTGTGAACACCCTATACTCTAATGTTAAACCGATCTCTCTCGATGCAACGATACTCACTCTATAAAAAAATATATATTTTCTCTTGGTGCACAGAGTATCATTATATAGAGATTTCACTGCATTCGAATGCGACTTGCGAAAAAGTCATTCTCGCGAACGGTTGTCGATGGAGGGTGTTGCACAAAAATAAATCACAGAATTCCCAATGGAAAACAATTCTTCAATCCCTTCTATGCCCAAAACGTTCGTAAAGTTTCAGCGGGTGGCTATGAGGTAAAACAACTTCACCAATATCCACCAATCGCAATGAAAATCATAAGCGCCAGAAACAGGGAAACTCAAGACTCAATTTGCTTGCTTCCAATGATTTGCTTTCGTGTATCGCCCTCTATTGACAAAAATTTAAACTAATCCCCCCCCCCCTCTGTCAAAAAAAAACAACAACAACAACAGACACACACACACCTTTGCGAGAATAAAAAACCGCATTCAAATATACCAATTTCGTCAATTTTTATCATAGATATAATATAACACTAATCTTATGTCTGAATTTTTTGACTATTTACTATTTTTTGGGACACCCTGTACCATCATTGGCTAAGGGAGAGTTATTTAATTAAGGTGTATAGAATGTTTTAAATTTTGGGTGGTTTTTTTTCAGCATCAAATATCAAGATAATTTCCCGTTCAGTATCAAGGTGTATCAAGTATAAATATTTCAAACACGTGTAAAGATTCAATGTGTGTGTGTTCACGTGTATGAGTTTTAAATTTGAGTAGTGACGAAGATGGACTGTAGGACTATTGTAGTAGTTTTAATAAAGTTCCGCGAGTAAGTTCACATATAATAGTTTCCTGGAAATGTTTCCTATTATTACGCATTTTATAGTTATAATATTCATTATAGTTAAGGCATTTGTTATGAAATGCCCAAGGCAACCAATCAAATCACACGTTTTACTGCCATGGCGAGAATCATGCTTCTAGGAATGTTCAAAACGCCTAGATAATAAATAGAGCATTTTTAACGAGCATTTTGTTTGAGATAACAGTTATTATTAAGCACATAGTTGGATAATATAAGAGAAGTCCCCCGTCCCGTCGTCCTACGCTAGATCTCAGAACGTGTTGGATAAACTTCAATTAAAAAAAACACATTGTTGGATAAACTCATTGTTTTCAAGCACATTGTTGGATAAACTCATTTTTTCCAAGCACATTGTTGGATAAACTCATAGTTTATAAGCACATTGTTAGATAAACTCATTGTTTCCAAGCACATTGTTGGATAAACTCATTGTTTCCAAGCACATCGTTGGATAAACTCATTGTTTCCAAGCCCATTGTTGGATAAACTCATTGTTTCCAAGCCCATTGTTGGATAAACTCTTGTGCATGTGCAAACTCTTGGATAAACTCGTTGTTCACGAGCATAGTGTTGGATAGGCCCATTATTTATAAGCTGATTATTCAAATAAACTCATTGTTCACAAGGAGATTATTCATATATGTTCATTAGTCACAAGCACATGATTCAGGTATGCTCATTAGTCACGAGCACATCATTCAGGTATACTCATTATTTGTAAGCACATTGTTTAAATAAACTCATTTATTATGTATTTATGTTCACAAGCACATTGTTTAAATGAACTTATTTATTATGTATTTATGTTCACAAGCACATTGTTTAAATGAACTCCTTGTTCACAAGCACATTGTTTAGATGAACTCCTTGTTCACAAGCACATTGTTTAGATGAACTCCTTGTTCACAAGCACATTATTCAGGGAAGCTTACTGTACATCACATCCATATCAAATAAACTTATTGTTGTTGAGGACATTCCTTGAGGAAATACATTATTTACACGAGCAATTTTTTTCAGAAAACCAATTAAGCTGAGTGACTAATTAAGTTAATAAGCTCATTATTCAGAATCATATTATTTTATAACCCCCACTATCACACAATGTTTAACATTTAACAATCTCATCGCAGACAAGTACATGGTTTGATAAGTTCATTTTTCACATGGCATTATATGATAAGTCCGTTTTCAACAGATACACAATAACAGGAGAAAATTAACTTTTATTTAGAAAACCGTCATTAAAATGGATTCTGAATTTGGTAATTTTTTCAAGTACTAATCCCAGTTAAATTTATTAATACAAAGTCATACTGACAATAATAAATAAATTTTAATTCATACAAATTCATTCTGCGTTTTGAGGCTTGAATACATAATTTTTTAAACAAATTAGAGAACCGTTTTTTTTATATTATTCCATGCATAAAACACATGCATAAGTAATTCTAATCAATATTTATAGAGAAAAAAGTGAAAATTTCCATAAAATCACGCACTCCACAAAAAAAAGAAATTCATTGGATTAAATTAAACGTAAAAAAAATGAAATTTTATGATTTTCCATCGAGTACAAAAAAAAAATTCTATCAATTTCTAAAGGAAGAGGAATAAATTATCAGGAAGAGGGAAAAATATTTAACGATATAAAATTAAGGAAGAAAAATCATGTTGAAGAGAATCGAAGAGATAAAGATGAAAGAAAAGGATCTCTACGGACACGAATTTTATCTCCAAGAAAATTTGTTGCTTATCTTCAATGTGTTTTTTTTTTTTCCTTAAGAAAAAAGATCAGCGAGAGGCTTCTTCGAAATCTTGAAAATATCGCCGTTTTTCTTACTTCAAAAAGGAAATAATTCTAGAAAAATTTATATTATTTTTTCCCCTGTTTTGTTTTCCTCATTCGAGTAATCAGTTTTAAAAATGGAGAAATTATTATGAATTTTTGAAATTGTTCTTTTTTTAATTCTATAGATTTTTAATTTAAAAACTATTTCGTATATGATTCAAATTTAATGGCTCGTATGGGTTGATTCGATTTTAATCTATATAATTCACAAATTCGCTTTAATTCGAAATGGGTTTTTAAATTTTTTCAGGAAGGATATATTTGTTTTTCTGTAGTAGTGTGTTTTCATTTTTAAGACTTTTTTCTTCGGGAAAATTTTTTTTCACAACTTAAAGATCTTTTTCAAGCATTTCAAAAACTTCCATTTTTGTAGAATCTTGTGACTGATAGAGGATGAATATTGCGTTTGACAGCATTGCATCAACGAATGATATTTTTCATTTAAAATTTCTGAAAGGCAGAAAAAGTGAAAGCTTTTTGGTGCGATGTCTGGTCAGTAAAACATCCCAGCCTATCTCATGGAATTTGTTTTTGGTGACCATAAAAAAGTGGTTCTTTTCGGTGCGTTTTAGAAGCATGTCACGCACTAAATATCGATCCATATAGTTTTTCCTCCAACATAGTTTCATGAAATGTTTGTAAACTATTTTTAGACATGTTAAGACTCTGCTAAGTTTCCAATGGTCAATATTTTGTTTTGTCCGATCTTCAAGAAATCACATATACCGCAACCACAGATTTAATATATGATTTTTATCTTCTGTCTGTGACTGCAACAGAACATAAAACCCCGTTCTTCCTCTTATTGACCAGTGCTGTTCAAGAAGTGGTCCGAACAGAGGCGCAAGGAAGAAGAGAGGAACAAGGGAGGGCCGATGTCCCCAAGTCGACCAAAAATCAGAAAAAAAATTATTGTTTCGGTTAAAAAAATAGCATATATTGAAAGAGAAAATACCTTTTATATGCTATTTTAACCAATTTCTGTTAATTTAAATGCTTTTTTGAAGGGTGGTAACCAAAATTCCTCGAAAAGAACATTTTTGTGCCCCCCCCCCCCCAAGCCTTTTTTGTGTCTCCTCCTAATGTCGATCCTACGTAAACATGGACATCTCAGTAGATTTCCCTATTGTCATAAAAATTTTCAATATGATGTGATATAAAGACGCATCACAGCAGTTGGAACATATGTTTTCTTGGAAACATCTAACTTTTGGGGAAATCCTAGAATTTTCGTTTTCAAAATATTATTGAGGAATTTTCTTTGGCATTGATTTGAATAATTCGAAACCTACGCATATAAAAACAGCCATGAACTGATAAAAAATATGAGGTGTTCTCAGACTTTAACTGTAAATTAGTTCCGTAAGTTTTTCATTGGATGGATAATTTCTTTCATATTCCAGGTAATAATGATAATGACGGAAATATTTTGGTCATTTTCCATGGAGTTTTCCAGAAGTATCGTCTTTTCGGTGGTCCTTTTCTTTGGAAATGAAACACTAAGAAAGAAGTCCACACAGCTGTCTCCAGGAAAGCATCTCTGCCCGTTCTGTTCTTTTCTTGTAATTAGAGATCGGTGAGTATATGAGGATTGGAAATTGCTGATGTGACACAGCTGAGTTGGACATTGCCAGAACGGAATTCGATATTTAGTCGTGTGAGTTGTCTGATTATTATCGCTACACTGCTGTTCGGCCAAGATCAAAGTTTAGTAGTATGAACTGCACTGTTCTCTGAATTCTTACGGCAATCACGAATTGGAAATTCATGCTTTGATTGGAATCGTTGAATTGCCGGAAACTGGGAGGGGCGGCTAGTCTATTTCAGTCCCCCTCCAGCCCCAATAAATTTTATGAGGGATTTATGGGTAAGGAAAGCTCTCTAAAAATTCGGTGGATGAATAAAATAAAGTACTCTGGAGAAAAGACGAAACAGCTTGTTAACGTTATAATATGAGTATAGACTGAAGAGCGAGCGTATCAAGATCAATAAAACATTATTCTGTAAACCTCAGACCAGTGATTTTTAGATGGTGTGGCACGACTCTTTGGCACAACCAAAGATCTACCGGAGTGTCACGAGATTCTTCGAGGAATAAAATTAAATTTCAACTGTAAAATCAGTAGTCAAAGAAATGAAATCCGTCACGAATGAGCATGCATTTAAAATAAAGTCCAACATATGTCTGATATTTCATAAAAAGAAAAGGGTGGTGTTCGCAACCGAACAAGGAAATGCTCCGGCTGAATCTCATGCATGTGCCATACGCATTCATATACTATGTCGTGGATCCCGAACAGAATCAACGAGTTTGTCACACCAGCTTAAAAGAAAGAACCGTCACCAGTGGTAAGAAGTTTTTAATTCACGGATCTTGAAATCATCACGTCTTGAAAATAAATATTTTCTCACTTCCGCGACATTATTGATCTTAGGCTGGTGAAGAAAAAACCACACAAAGTAAACACCAGCCAAAGATAAAATTCCGCATATGCCGTTGGTACTCATCCATGTTTAGAAAACCTCGCCGAAGAGAAAGAAGAGAAAGAAAAAGGCGTATTAAAGGCAATAACATGGCCATCTTTCAATATTTTTCTTTACAGAGAATCGTTGCAATGTATGTGAAAACTCCTTCTTTATGTATATATCGTTTTTTATTTCCCATTCCAGATACGCCATTCTTATTTCTTTATAGGTTTAGGAAATTGCCCATGGATGTTCGGGTGGTGGGTCACCCATTTGATTGATAGGATTGGGTGCTAACGCACGGGCCAGAGAGCCTCCCTCATCTCTCTCTCTCTCTCTCTCTCTCTTGAATATGTGTATGCATGTATGCGAGCAGTGTGGGCCTGCTTCAAACCTCAATATCAACAACACGGGCTAAAGCGATCGTAAATCCTTCTGCGTGAGGTACCTTATGGTGATTTTTCGACATCTTGCAGGCTCTAGCCTCATTTATTTCGAACGTCAACGTTCAAGTCTGTAAATCTCGCCCGCTGGGATGCCTCTTTGTCTCTTTCTTTCTCACCATTCTTTTTTTTCGCCTATCATCTCAACCAACAGGAAGCTGTCTGTACATTGCTGGAGATTTAATGTGTTGCTACTATCAATAAGCCATATGTTTTACGCATTCATGGAGAGATTTTTTGTATACATCTAACATCAAATACGTGTGTCACCTAAACGAGCATGAAAAGATTCATAAATTGCTCTACAAAGTTTCCGACCGAATAATTTCTTGTAAACCGCGTTTGGTGTTTGTTTCGCCTCCTCCAACACTTGCAATTCACGAATAAATATCACCATCTTTAATGTCCTTCGATGAATCGCTCTGTCTCATCAACTTCGGAATTCAACTGGGTGATACAAAGATGCAGTCAGTCAGAGTAATATATTTGAATAGGTCAAAAGTTGTGCAACATTTTATTTATTTAGTTATAATTTTTTTTACTCAGGTCATGAATGTAATGAACCAGTTCAGACTCTAGAGTTAGACTGTGAGATGCCGAACTCGATGAATAATCTCTAATAATCATCGGAACCTGGGAAGGGCGAGATTGCTATGATCGGGAGCAAAGCCTCGGAATCAACCTGGCCAATATTGCCAACATCCAAAAAATTTCCCAACTATATTCTTCATCAAAAACAACTAGAAACCGTCCCTAAGAAACCAGAATTAATTTTAGCCGTTATTATCGTAAAAGTATATAAAGGGTATGGGGAAACCCCGTCATAACATGAGAATCGATTTTGAAAAGAACGCACTTTTATCAAGAACGCACTTTGTCGATAAATAGCGAGAATGCAAAACACCAAAAATGCATCCTTCCTTTGTAATGCAATGGTGGATTTTTCAACGATAAAAATGTCATATTCGGAATTTACGCCTTAAAAACCAACAAATGACACCCTCGGCCCATTTTTAACCAAAACTTGATGACAGGGGTTGTTTTTTTCCTTCTACCATCACATGACCTACCTCTCTCACGTGCATCTTTTGAATAAAAAAAGGCTTTCTCTACTACTAGTTTTGTCAATTCTGTAAATGTGAATTTTCATCAATTCTGTAAATGTGAATTTTCAACAATTCTGTAAATGTGAATTTTCATCAATTCTGTAAATGTGAATTTTCATCAATTCTGTAAATGTGAATTTTCATCAATTCTGTAAATGTGAATTTTCATCAATTCTGTAAATGTGAATTTTCATCAATTCTGTAAATGTGAATTTTCATCAATTCTGTAAATGTGAATTTTCATCAATTCTGTAAATGTGAATTTTCATCAATTCTGTAAATGTGAATTTTCATCAATTCTGTAAATGTGAATTTTCATCAATTCTGTAAATATGAATTTTCATCAATTCTGTAAATATGAATTTTCATCAATTCTAGAATTCTGCATTTCCATCCAGAAAGAAATAATTCTAGAATTCCGCATTTTCATCTAGAAAGAAATAATTCTGCAATTATTTATTTCATAAATTCTGAATTTCCACCCCATGTCTGGAATTTTTCTTTTAATAAATTATAAATTTTCCTCAATTCCGAAATTATTTCTTGCACTTATTCTGAATTTTCACCAGTTATATTTATTTTGAATTTTCATGGATTTTCATTTTCTAAATATTTTTTGATTCCTCCTCCCTCTCTCACAGAAGAAAAAAAATGGAGCACAGGAGTCCCACTATAGTTTTCGTACCGGCCCCACGTCTGGAAAAAGGGTGGCTATTTTTATAATATGCATTTCCAGAATTTTGGCTATCAGAAATAAGTGTTTTTGGATAATTCTGAATTCGTTGTTGCAGAAGAATGACATGAGGAATTAAGTGAGGAACGTTCCACATTAGTGACCCCCTAAAGTGCTGTTGATGCAGAAGTTATGGTGAGAGCACAGAGCTATAAAATAATATTAATATATTAATAATTACAATTATAATAATTATATCTTTAGTCTATGGTTGAGAGAGGACAACAATAACTGCTTGCTTTGGGCTGCCCTAGAATTCACGAGGCCCTAGAGAATTTGTCTTACGAAGCTCCAAAAATGACGATTGACGAAAAGTGAACTTATTTACATTTGCGAGGCCCTCAGAAAGTGTGAGACCTAAAAAACGTGTCTTATTCGCCTCTGCGTAGGATCACTTCTGTCATCATGGGGTGATGTGAAGCTCGCATCTATCAATAAGATTCACTTATAAAAAAACCGTCTCGACTTTGGCTCGTTGCAAGTGACGGGAAATTGAAGAAAGTCGCAAATTTTTTGTAACTGCAGTTTTTTAAGCATCAGGCCGCAGTCTCATTAAAAAAATTTATCAATGCTGTAAGGGGCGCATGAGGTTGTTTCCCAGTAGTTTGTTTTTTTTTATTCAACCCGCATGTGAATAAAAATCTATATCACAAAGAATAGCTTGGCACGATGAAATCAAAAAAGTAATGTCCATATCAACTGAATTTCTTTTCATTGGTTCCTCTTCTTTTTTTTTTGAAGATATTTGTACAAATACAACGCCACAACAAGCAAAATGCCCAACGAGGTAGCCGAGAATTACATGTGAAAGAAATTCATTCTAATTTAGATTTTTTCTTCTTCTATTAAATACTGGTTTTTGTACCACAAAACATACAGAATGACGCTAAAGTATATCATATCCTAAATGTGTTACGATGAATGCAATAAATCGGTGATTACCTGTTAATTATGCGCAATCACTAACCGTCTCGGTAAGTTTGATAAAGTTTCCTGCAGTTGTCACTTTTGCCGGTGGTTATGCATAATACCCGAATGAAGTTGGTAAATATGATAAATATGAAAGAAATCCGGCGAAAATATCGTCACTTTAAATTCAACAGCTCTTATCAGTTTTCTTTCGAACACGATAGGTGCACTAAATATACTTTGCGATAAAAATTAGATTAAATTGAAATAAGTGTTCAAAGGACAAAAACGTTTCAATTGTTATCATTCTCATGATATTAGCTTTCTTCACATTTATCAACTTTTTTAAACATAATCACCATCACCGATAGGGTCCATTCTCCTAGACCAGTAGTTTTCAAAAACTTTTGTCACTCTGGGCTCCCTTGCTCTATTAATGGTTCATTTGCGGCTCCCCAAAATAGTTTAATAAATATTGTGCATTCATAAAAGAACCACTTTATGAATGCATTTTCAAAGCATGAATTAGCACACACACATCAACATTTCCAGCTCGTCACGACCCCCTGGGAACCGCGAAACACACTTTGAGAAACACTGTCCTAGACTGAATTGAAATGTTCGGTAAATTAAAGTAACTCAATGACAGTTTTTCATATTTACCAATACGAGCTGGTAATCACACATGATCACCAGCGTATGTGGTAAATTCACAAAATTTATCAAGCTTACCAAAATGGTCGGTTGTTATACATTATCACCGGATTTATCTCATTTACCGAAACATACAGTATACTCTCCCTAGTGCCGTCTTAACAACATAGTCTCCTCCCCCCGAAAAAGAGGACTTTGAGTCCCTCACCCAGTGAAATTCATTCTAATTTAGATATTTTTTTTCTTCTACTAAAAATTAAATAGTTTTTAAAAATTCTGTCTATTTGAACCCCACCATGCTGCTGGGAGGCTCAAGCGTTAAGGCAGCTCAGTGATCACCTTTCACGTGATGATATGCGTCAGTCACATGATATACCTGAAACTATTGCAACGCTCATCTCAATCCAATCCCACTAAAAACTTTAATTTTCGACAAAATACAAAAATTCCTTTAGTAGTTTCCTCGTCCTTGAAGGAAACATGAATTTCGACACGTAATAACACTTTTCAAGAAGAAGAGAATGTGTATATGCCTCTTTCAGCTCCGAGCCATTTTAATATCCCTGTCCAAAAGGAAATAAATTAATATTGTAAAAGAAATAATAATAAAAAAAAAGACCACAGTGACTTTCTCTCTCTCTCTCCCCCTAAGAAAGCAAACACATCGTCTCGACCGTTTCTTTAACTTTTACGACCGTTTTTGAACGACCGTGACTTAAAGTGCTCCCCATCTTGTGTAACATAACCATAACCAAAAAACCTTTAGGTTTTTAGGGGCAGCTTTTTTTTTTTATTTTCACTTCTCGTGTTTGCGGATAAAAGGTAGGAGGATAGCAAAAAAACCTCTCGTATAAAAAGGTACCTTTTTTGTTGAACCTTCACCAATAATTGGTTCTTTTTTTTTAAGATACTTTACACAGCAATAAAAAAAATCGATTTCCTTTTTTTTTCCTGAAGGAATTCAAAAAAAAAAGATGGCTCTAATCTCTCTCTCTCTCTCTTTCCCGAATTTACATTAGGAGCTAATCGCCGACCATCGCTATTACTAAGTGAGATTTTTCTTTTTTTTGGTTTTGAACCACGAAAATTTTAATCATCCTCTTGTTTTTCATTGCATTAATTAGACGGAAATTTACGGTTATTTCGTTAATGTTTTTAACCGCTGTTACAGACCTTTTTTTTTAATTTTAAGGGGTTCTTTTTCAATACATGATAAATTTCTTGGTGTTTTTTTTCATTGTTCTAAATGCTTTACAAAGCAATTAGTGTTCGGTAATGGTTAAAAAAAAGACGAAATTCTTACGTTGCTGTCTGATAAGGAGGTTTGGTGTGGTCATGTTACAAGAATTGAACACGAAACTCTTTATGAAATCGTATACACATCAGGGATGAACAAATCGATATGCCCGGGGCATGAAAAAATTTAGACCCCGGGCATGTATTTCTTTCGATCACATGCCCGACGCGGGTATTAAAAAAATAAATAAAAGAATTTAAACATTTTTGTTATTTTTTTTAATTTTTCCATCGACGATGATGCAAGTGGTTCCTGCACACATTCGTGAAATTCCCCAGAAATGCTTTCTTTGGCAAGCAAGATGCTAATGTGTAGTCACGTTATTTCGAATTCTCGCGGTCTTTATAGTTAACAACATGACAACAGCTTGGTGCAGCCATGGCCCCCCCACATCCCAGAGCAGGGTCCTTAGGCTGAGATCTTTTGCTCGCCCCCCCCCCCCCCCAGACCACAGACTTTTTATGGGCTCCTTTATGATGAATTTACAGCGTGAAAAACAAAAATGATGAAAATAATCCCGAACCTTCCATAGTTGGGGAACCTGTCAGCCCTACTCTTGTCGAGGCCATGTAGTGTACATAGTGTAGTGTAGCAGTATACGAGGGTCATGGGCCCTCGTATACTGCAACTAGGCTCTTCTGAAAATAGGAAAAACCTCACTTCCAGGTAAATGCTATATCCTGATGGTATTCATGCGAGAATAGAAAAGGTCTCAGTTTGCATATAAAGAGACGTAAAAATATTTTCCCCCCAAAAAATATGTAAGTATATTATGTCGCTCTATTATACAGTATATGTATAAAGCGTCCGAAAGGGATAAAAATTCTGCGATTGATTCTAAAAATGTAGAAAATATTTATAGGCATTTCTCTTCTACACAAAAATATCGGAAAAATATCTATCATATCTATCAAGAAATATAAGTATGTGACCCCTGAATGAATGAACGCCAGAACACTTTGCCACCGGACTTATCCCGTTGCCGAGAAATCTTCCAGCCCAGCTTCGTGGAATAGTCCAGAACCTTTTATTTTGAGTAAAAAAAAAAGAAAAGAATATATTTCTCCCGGACAATTGGGTACTGTCACGATTAAAATATGTGACCCCCCCTACTGCCACCTATCAAATAGAAAGTAAACTATCTGGTATAATTTTTGAAGTGTAGTACGTTGTTGGTTCCAACCGGTATGCAACATGAAAACGAACAAAATACGTTATGCTACCACACATATTATTAGTTTTCATGAAACATAAGTGTGTAAATTTTATGCGCCAAAATATCAGTTGATATGTTTTTGTGTTTGGCACTAAATTACTTTTTGTAAACACCAAAAAGCATACTAACCCGTATTTTGTCGCAACCGGTATGCAACACAAAAGTTGAACTTTCAGGGGGGTTTTTAGATGGCTTCTAAGAGAAAGTACCTCCCGCGGAAAAGTGTGATATATTATATAAAATTTAGCAATAAAATTCTGGAAAAAAAATTTGTATGTGAATATGAATGTACCGTACTTCATCTTGGTTGAAAAATTTGAACGAAGTGAATTATTTCTCTTCAAGAAAAAAATTGAAAATTTAAAAAAAAGGCATTTGCTGACATGTATTTATGTATGTTTTAATGTATGTTTTCATGTTTCAATGTATTTTTTGAGTATCAAAAATGCAAAAGAAAACATTTTGAAAATTAAAAAAAAATAATGTTCATGTCTGGAAGGGTTAAAAGTGTCTATCGCGGGGGAATTCACAGCGGAAGATAAACTATTTCATGCATTCATACAACCCTTCTAGAAAAAAAAAACATTTGCGACAACACAAACTGGAATAATGCCCCGAGCCAACCGGAAACTGATGTTTCCGAGTCGAAGTATTTGAATGTCGGCATAACATTACATATTTCATGATCCCTCACATCGATCTCACTCAAAAATCTATTAAAGTACTTCAGACATATCTCTCAGGAACAGCATCGCAGTTCCTGACTACTATGTGTCTTAAGCTAATGTTATAGACTATATAGTACTCTTCAATACATAATCGTGTAATACATATTCCACGATGGGGAGCCGATCTCCTCAGTTAAAATGTCTCGCCACACAGAGAGCAATAAACCTAAGCAATATAAATATTCAATCATTGCATATCACTCATATTTTTGAACATAGATGGCTGCACCAAATTTCACACACAATCATGCACCCCCACACCCTGAAGCAAAGACCTTAGGCTAATATCCCCCCCCTCCCCGGCCAGACTTTTTGAGGGCCCATTCTATAGTGAACTTATAGCGTGAAAAAACAAAAAATGATGAGAATTATCTCGGGCACCAGGGCAGGAGCCCTGTCAGTCCCACCTTTGTGGGTGGGAACTATGCACACAACACTAGATACACACTCAGACTGAACTACACGCGCGCACACACACACACACCTCTGACACAACTCACCAGGTAGTAAACTGCCCAGGGCAATATTCCGGAGTTGTGTCCGATTTGAAAGGAAGAAAAGTACATATTTCATGGGATTTTTATTAGACACGGAAACGTGTCTATAAATCCACAATTACGACCATGTTTAGCATCTTTTACGCTACGGTGCAGACAAATATTTTACTTCAATCCCTGTCCAACTCAATTCAAAAAACGTTTTTGTAAAAAATATCGCAAAAATTTGCCGCCCGGTACGCATGCTCGAACACCGCTACGCTTACGTATACCACATCGCCACAATACTTACAAGAAAATGGTCTCAAGGTGACGTCTTCAAATAGTTTTAAAAAAATATCACTGATTCTACTCGTAATAAATATCCACAAAAATATAAAAAAATCGGGCAAAATTATTATGGGTAACTCAAAAAAATTGTAAATATTAATATCGTGAGAGCCAATAGAGGCCAAGAACGAATTTCAAAATCCCGCAACTCTAGAGTGGCGTCATTCAAACACGTCACTCTAGAGTTTTTGTTTTTATGTGTTTCTGGGTGAAATGAATGTACTTAATTTTTCATAATTTTTTGAGGACGGCACCTTGGGCCCAGTTCCTTGTTAGTGGCATAAGTTTAAAAAAAATATATCGTTTTCAAATAACTCAATCTTATGTCATCAGTTGTTGGTTTCGAACGACGAAAATTTTAATCATACTCTTGTTCTTTCATTTCATTTATCAGACGGAAATTTGCAGTCATTCCACTAATTAGACTTTTTTTTCAGTTTTAAGGTGGTCTTCTTTTTGTTACAGGATAAATTTCTTGGTTTATTTTCATTGGCCTGAATGCTTTACAAAGCAATTAGTATTTGGAAATGGTGAAAATAAAAACTTGAAATTCTTGTTGCTGTCAGATAAGGATCTTTGGTGTGGTCATGTTACTATAATTAAACACGAAACTCTTTATGAAATCGTGTATACGAGATTCTTCTCGCCCGTTTAGAAATTCGCAATTGTGTTACGTTAATAAATGGCATCTCAGTTCCTGACATTCGCACAGAAACGTCATTCACTGTGACGAAAAGAAAATCATTTGTGATGAAGAATAGGAGGAGGAGGAATGACATATACACACAGTGTCTCAATTAGGACCTAATCTAGCCATTGACCTCTTAACGCGACCTCCAACATGATCCTTCACTTCGTATGTGTGTATGTATAGATGTATACAGTTTATTCTCTGGCTGTCTTCAGTTCCTGCAATGCTAGTCTCTCAGAGTTAATTAAATAGTCTTCTTTAGCAAGAGATTTCCAAGATGCCACATCGAGAATGGAATCACCATGAGCACCAGGAAGTGGCACGTCACGTCGTTTTCGTGAACTTCTTCTACCTTCCTGACTCGTCATAGACACAAACAAGCGTACGGTGTTATTAATCTGATATTAACTGGCACGCAAGTGTGCAAATCATCAGTTAGTCCTAAGATATATATATATATATATCCCGGTCTGTTTTCAAAAAATACAAATATTATTTTCACATAAAATTTAAGTTTTTGCTTTTTCTACTGATTGATGTCCATGTTTGCCAATAGATGGCAGCAAATGATCAAATATGATTTATAGCCTTTTTATCTTATTGAGACAAAGAAAGAATAAAAGTCGAGTTGACAATAACAAATAAAGTAGAAATTTAATTCTAGAGAATCATATCGCCAGTTGTCGCCGAGGCCACTATTAGGACTTACACAGTAATTAAAGGAAAGGAGGAAATGGAAGCTTTTTCCTTTGGTTTCCTATCGAAAAGAAAAATAAATTTTTCTTTTTTCGATAGCTATGCATAACATTCATTTAACAGATTCACCCATTTCACTTTAAAAAATTATATAACTAATTTAAATACAGTTTACCAAGTTGACTACAGTTTATACAGTACACCAGCGGTTCTCAACCGGTGCTCCGCAGAGCCCTAGGGGTTCCTTAGGCACTCCCGAGAGGCTCCGCGGCAGCTCGAGAAAACTAAAAAAAACCAGTAAATTTGCAAAAAAAAATTATAAACATTTTAAATACTATAAATAAATCAGTAACTTTGATGAATAAATAAAAAATAGGCCTACGGGGCTCCGCCATAGAAATTATATACCAGAAAGGACTCCGCGAGTCAAAAAAGGTTGAGAAAACCGCTGCAGTACACTAATTTAATACAATATTTCGGTGACCACAACTTGCAATCTAAAAACAATGGATGCAAGACATGACAATAACTGCTAATATGGAAGATTTTGGCAAGGAAAATTTGAGCAGAATTTATCATCCACCACCACTACAAAGTACGTTCTATAAGAACTTGGAGTGAAATCTTAAAAAATTAAGAAATATATACAGTATAATTATATAGATGCAGCAAAAAATAATTTATTATTTTTCCAAACAGCTTCCCTTACATGATATGCCATTGTCGCATAGTTCAACCCCCTTCTCAAAGCAAGTAGAGAAAGCTTTTTCTGGAAGCTGTTTCATTGAGTCCTACACAACTGAAAAAGTAATACAGTAGACTCTCGATAATTCTGGCCATCCAGTAATCCGGAGGTATTTATGCGGGTTTTCTTAGAGCATAGAGGAGGAAAACATATCACTGTATGTCTCTGCGCAAAAGTTTATATTATATAAATGCAAGGCCGTAGCGGGGGGACTTGGGAGACTTGTCCCCTCCCCCCCGAAATGACAGAAAATGACCGATAAAAGGGAAAACGATGGTCAAATCTATTTTTCTACCACCTTGGTCCCCCCCCCCTCCCAAAATGAAAGTGGTCCCCTCCAAATGAAATTTCTGGCTACGGACCTGTATAATAAATGGGTTTTTTCAATTGACTTCCAGTAAAAAATCCAGCGATTTCGGTAATCCGGCATACCCTGGTCTCAGTGCCGTCTTAACATATGGGCCCTCCCGGGAGCCTCAAGAGAAGAGGGACCTCATAAAAACGACAGGTAGTTGAATTTTTCGAGAATTTTCCGGGTAGAGCCTGAGAAAAATCACTTGGCCCGGGGGCCCATGATGTTCTTAAGACGTCCCTGCCTGGTCTGATATGTGCCGGCTTTGCGAGAGTATACTGTATATTTTGATATTTGGTACGTACTATGATTTCCGAGAGTGAATAATTGATAACAGATACCTTCGGTCAGCTAAGCACCCACCAGAACAGCACTTTGCCAGGAGGCCCCACGATGCACTTGGGATGGCACTGCTAACAGAACTCTTACGCATTAACTGGAAAGCAGGCTGATATTAAATTGGGACACCGTTCATTAAAATCGTACTTCACTTAGTACGTTCTGGAGTACTTAAAAGAAAAAAATAAGCATTTTCTCTTCAAGTTTCAAATTTTTCGTACTCTAAAAAGCCAAGTTTCTCTCTAATGAAGGGTCTAAAAAAAATTGGTATTTAGGACAAAGGTATCGGTCTCGTGCCTCATCAAGATGATGTATTAAAAACCCACTCGAGATCGTCAAATCTTGTTTGGTTGCCGCGGAAGCTAAACTTTTAAGTGCATTTGAAGCTCATGAAGTTACAAGAAGATACCTTCTTTTTGGGTGGTTTTTTCTTTCTTTTAACGTAATATACGAAGGCCAAAAAAAAAATGAAATCTATGGAAAAATGCACATTTCCTGTTGGCACAGCTGCGGCGGCTGGAAACAGTTATATCCTACAGCCAAGCATATCCCATTCAGTGTCTTCATTTTTCCTCGAGTAGGTGGTGTCGTCCTCTTCAGCTTCCGTGAAAAAAAGAAGCCCTCGAGAGGAACCGAAAATATATAATAATAATAAAGGAAAGAAGTTTATAAGAAAAAGCAATAAAGAGGGAATGTCGTAATATGGAAGGTCTCCTAGAAGGTAGCAAAGAAGAAAACTCTTTTGCTCCCGAGCGCTATTCTCTTCAAGAATTTCTTTTACGTAATATAAAAATGAAAATGGCGAAGGGCACGTGCAGCTTGTCAAGCTGTAATAATTTACTCTGAAAACACTGAAAAAAAAAAGAGAAAGAACAAAAAACAAACAGCAAAATTAAGAAATATAAACGGAGGAACTTGATACCAGCTCTTGTACGTACATGCGACGAAAGATTAATGGTTCCTATTATGTCCCCCGTCTTTTGAAGGGACATTCTTGTATGTATAATTCTTCTGTTCACGGTATCCTCATTCGTTAATCTTGTGTTCTAAAAGAATATTTCGACGGATAATATCTACTAGCGGTTGAACATGATAAAAATACATGGTGTCAAAAAGTGATTGGAGTGGTTAATTGAATTATTAACCTGCATTATTATTAACCTGAATTATTATTTACTGCAAATAAGGCGCGAATGCGAGCCGATCTCTGAGTTAAAAAAGTCTCGCCACAGAGAGAAACAGGCCCACAACAGTAAAATCTTCAATCATTACACTTCACTCATGGTTAGAATCATTGATGGCAGATGGAAGCACTGCGCATATAACAAACATTAACAGAAACAAACTTCACGTTAGGTCGGTGATTCTCAGCGTGAGGCGAGCGTCTCACAAGATAGCAATTTGAGATTGAGTTTTTCTATTAAGGCTTAGAAACTTTTCAGAACTCCCGCTATTTTTATACCAGTTCAAATTCACACTTTTTAAACGATTTCTTGATGACCCTGTCTTTTATTTTTCTCTTTCAGTGTTCTCTTTAGAAGGGGCTTAACGAGAGGTTCTGTTAATGTTTTGTGTTCCACGGGCAATTTGTGCCAGTAAAGATGAAGTCCATGGACCCCCTGTGCCTATAAAATGCAGAAAAATGAAGGCCACGGACCTCTTCATAAAATATGATGGTTTTGTTGGATTCTCTCTCTCACTGTAAGTGTTAGTCACTAATATAAAAACTTTATTTCTTCACACCTTAATTTTTCTTCTCAGCTCTCCAAACCACCTGTCATATCCCTCTTCTCCATTTTCTTCCGTGGCCCCCTTGAAGTACCCCAGTACCACAAGGGGGGCCATATGGCCCCCGGTTGAGAACCACTGCACTAGAGTACTGTTGTTCAGTGTGCCACGTTATATTTCAGGGAAAAAAATTATATTGAAACGTAGTTATCGGATTATGATCATGAAGCGGTCACTAATTTAGGATGTCTTAAATTACCACACGTCAGACAGAGGTAGGGGTTTACTTACGCAGGACCAAAGCCGCTTGAAAGGTCTTAATGCAGCTTTGCGCAGGACTGACGTTTGGAGGAAGCGCAAAGAATTTTTTTGCATCATTTTTGAAGGAACTGCTCTCGGTAAAAGATGCTTGGCGTATTAATAACAAGAAAAAGGTCAACTTATAGGAGAAAAAAAAATCTTTTATTGTACAATTTTTATCAATAAGACAGGAAGGAGATCACTTTATATTTTACGAGAAAAAAAATTTTCATCTGATTTATTAATACGGCTCATTAACCAAAATGACTGATATCAATATTTCTCGAGGTTGGCTGATTAAACTCGATGAAAGATCGTATCCATGATACGAAGTTATGTTTGATGTTTACCCGATTCAAAGTGTGGGAAAATAACACTTTCCATGATTCCCCTCACGCGATTGGAGTTATTGATTTTGATCCCATGAAGAATCGATTTCATTCAATCGGTGATACTCAGAGACAGTTCTCCTGTAGCATACAGTGAGGGGTAAACGCATGGAAGAGGCGGGAATCGGTTTGATGGCACACACACGCACGAGACTACCGATTCAAACCGGGGAATACACCATTATTACAGTATTAGCTTGAATACGATGAAAAAAATGGTGCGGATATAGAGAATTGTAGAGAACAGCGAGAGAGGGAAGACAAAAAAAAAAAAATTGGTACCCTGTATATGATTAGAATGGTACCGGGTATATTTGATTGTACGCGAGCTTATAGCGGGTTGCAGAACTATTAGTAACAACAAAAGAGTGAGTGGTACAGCTATGGGTTGATTGGCCGGCTGTGTATCAAGCATTCCCAAGGCAGGAAGGGAAAAAGCTGCACAGCTGTCGATTGGGTGATGATGATTCATCAATTGGTTGGTGTCGATCTCTACGACCGTGACGAACTTTTTTTTTTCTCGTACCCCAAATTCAGTAAAAAACATCACCGCGATCTTTGTAATCAACGCCGACGTAGCAGGTCATCTAATTAAACGGAAAGCACCGAGAGTACGAGAATGTTCTTTGTTTTTTTTACTTTTTTTTACCCGCATTTTATTGCCAAAATGGCATAGCAAAATATTCGACGAGACGAGCTTTTGACTATTACAATCTATATGATTGGATATGAATGCAGTAGCAAAGTATCTAATCCTGAAATCTCTAAAACGTACAGGGTATCTGTAATTATAGTTGACGTGTTCGGGGCTGTCCCAAAGCTTTAACTACTGTACCAATCAGAAAATTATGAAAAAAATTGGAAGTCTTGAGAAACCAGATGGAAAAAAAAATTGAGAAGAAAATTCGTTCCATATTTTCACTACTAGAGGATGTTTAATGCTGATTGTAGAGCACATGCTAATTTTTAAACAAACATGCTGTCAAGCTTCTTAATATTCATGACATTTCTTCATTAACGTTTAATTTACAAGAACGTACTTAGTTATAAACGTACTCTTTTATGATCATCATCCTGATTCTTCACCAAAAGTTATGAGGAGATTTTTGGTTTCTTAAAAGGGAACTTCGAAGATTATCCTGATCCCTTCATTGAGATGTTTCATAAGTTTCTGATCAGCAGTTAAGACTATAGATAGCTCAGAGAACGCGCCAGCTTCAATTATAGACACCCTGCATTTGTCTTGTCGTACTGCCGTCTCAAGTAAATCGATAGGATCCTACACTGTGAGGGGCCAAAAAATAAAAATCTAAAAATTGGTTGTGTATTTCACTGCACACATACGTACGTACTTCCGCTATGCAAGCCTCGTAGAAAGTGTTTTTATCTAAGCTGTTTCTGATGGACTGAACTACGGTCACCAATATTTGGAGTCAACAAAATGAAGTTGAGTCTCTCCGCACACACACACACATACTTAATGCCCATGCTATCAGTCAATATTATAAATTTTTCTCTACGAAGTCATTCAAACACCAAACATGGCCCCCGCTCTGTCCTTTCTCTACGAAGTCGATCCCAAACAATAAAAAATTTGTTGAAACTAGGTATCATTCGGACTCTTAGATTGTCTACTACTTGTTCCCGGCCCAAGCCCAATCGAGAGCGTATAAACCCCATACATTTCCCACTTTAGTTGACCACCACCATGCTTATTGTGGAGCTCCAACCCAGGCTATCGTGTTTTATAAGTTCGTTTCATCATCATCATGGACCCACCTAAGAATGGTCTAGAGGCCAGGTGCATTAGACAGATAGCATTATAATTTTCAACTAATATTTTAATCGAAGGCTATATTATTTTAGGCTATATTATCGAAGGCTACATACAATTGCAGCTTGAAAGGCGGGAGGGCGGGATCCGGCCGGAGAATCATCTTTGTCTTTAGGAGAAGGGCGGTGGCGAGACTATTTGTTCACGACCTGCTTAGATTACACCATCTTATTCAAGAGGTCGTGCCGCAGATCGAATTTTGAAAAACACTGCTCAACAGTTTCGAATATTTTAGTGTATGAATAATTTTCTCCAAGCACATACCGTTTATAAACAGAGTATCAGAAACTAAAGCAGTGAATCTCTCTTACAATTCTTTTTTTCTTCGCAGTGACAAAAAAGGACTGTATAATAGCACTAAAATGATTATTATACACACAATACTTGGTGACAAAAAATAATGGCCTTCGTGCCCACATAAACTACCGGTCGTTTCCATCATCAACACCTAATTATAACACGACGAAAAGAATAATGACGTCGCCGCCCCATTAATTATCTCCGAAATTAAGTTCTTTCGCGTTTGTTTTCAGTGTTTTCCCCCCATAATCTAGTTTCCACTATTAAAATCGTGTTTTCCAGATTATTATTATATTTACTGAATACTGAAAGGTAGTTCATAATTTTTTTCCAGGTATAAACACACCCGGAATAATTATTATTAAATAAAAAGACTGACGTTATATTATGAGTCAAGTTCAGTTCTCGTATATGAATTGAGTCTGGCGCCAGGAAACACGCACTGTCACAAGTTCATACTATATAGAAAAATGAGTAATGAATTCAAGGTTATATTTATATCTGTGCGATTTTTTCGCTTGATAATTACGCATAAATGACCTAATTGCCGCGATTTTGTTAACGAATGTGACGTTTTATTATTTCCTGGAGCGTCTATTTCCTCGTTTTGTGGTCGGTTTGTGAACGGAACGAATTTGCATGGGAATTTCCGCATTGGTTTAGATGACTCTTAAAAACGATTATATCATGTTATATGCGAAAGCCGCTTTTCTTTTGGTGTGAATGCGCGCAAAGAGTCACCCCGAGAACCATTTCCGCGTTTTCAAGGTGTCTTCTTCCCGAAGAAAGTTGTTTCTTGTACAGTGTTTACGACGCATGAATGACTGTAGATTATACGTTGCTTTGATTTAATGGATTTTGGATTCGGTTTAATTACTCACGCT
This sequence comes from Pholcus phalangioides, assembly GCF_987345545.1. Classification (NCBI taxonomy): domain Eukaryota; kingdom Metazoa; phylum Arthropoda; class Arachnida; order Araneae; family Pholcidae; genus Pholcus; species Pholcus phalangioides. The sequence continues at coordinate 23,246,718 of NW_028301608.1, forward strand.
ACAGCACTTAAGAATCTGTAACGCTTGTGGTGCCTATGTAATAAAAGAATGAAAAGCTTTGACGCTCCGTAATTTAAAAGGTATGGTGGCAAAGATGAAAATGAAAGAAAAATTATCGCTGCGGGACATCGATCACTGAATTAGTGATTTCTAAGTATCTGTCTATTTAAATTTTCGAAGCCAGGAGTCGAATACATTTTGATTGAGGGGTGATTGATTACTTTGTTTTTTCCCCTGATTACATTTCACTTCTGATAAACTGGAAAATCCTGGATTTGAATAGACGGACTATAATCCATGAATAATACATGAGAATGCGCCGTTTGCACAATAAGTTTCTGGACTGGAGCTATAAAAATATACGTGAAAAAAATCCAAACATTCACGTGCAGTGTTAGGACACCGAAAGCCAAAGGAATTGACGTTGTTCGAAGTGTCCACCCATATCATTATACGGGAGACCATATAACTTAATATCACATGTTAAAAGAGAGTGATTATAATTAAACTGATCCTACTCAGACCTACGGTATGTTGAGCCCCTTCTGGTTGACGTATTTTGTTGAAACTTGGTATACGTATGCTATAAATATGGAAGGTGGGAAAAAATAAAACTGCAATAAAAAAAACAACAGTTCAAATCCCAACCACTAAGTAAAAAATGGCGCTCAGTGAACAAAAATACAAATACAGGAAAAATATAACTTCGTTTAGTCACAGCATTTGTTCTATGTACATTAGGACCCCCGAAATCTGGTCCCTCGTAATGTTTTTTTCTTCCCCGAATATACTGTTCTGTTTCGACCTTTTCTAATAAATCAGCCACTTTATTTCTTTCTTACACCAGTTATTGATAGTATCCTTGCGATTTTCGGGCTTATTCAATCATTACACTTCCATTCTGAAATATAGATGGCAGCACTGAGAGAAAAATCAGACACAACACTAAATACTCACTCAGACTGTTAGGTACACACACTTACACTTCCGACACAACTCACTAAGTAGTAAAATACCCATAGATGGCGATAGACCTAAGTTGTGCTCGGTTTCAAAGAAAAAAAGAAAATGCAAATTTCAGCGGCCAGCATTCTTAAACGATTTTTCTTTTTAATTTACTCGTTTTTTTATGTAAAATAGCTAATTTCTCAAATTAGTCAGCGGGCCACGGATAAAAGCTTGGAGGGCCACATTTTGCCCGCGGGCTATAGGTTAAAGACTCCTGGTCTAGCAAATGACATCACAAATACGCGAACGACTACACATCAGTCATGGAACTTATTGTGCAGATGGTATATTCCCGATGGAACACATTTTCCTATCTCCCTTACTTTGAACTTTCCAAAAAGCGGAAGAATGCCTACTTCATAAAAGAAGGACATGGCTCTTTACAAGGGGGTTTAGTGGTTGCTGCTATGTGTGTTCCACGGAAAGGGTTAACGTACCAGTATTATACAGACTTACAATTTATCTCGATATGGGGCTGCCACATGGACGTAAAATAAAAATAAATCCTCTCTCATATTATCCGTAGGCTGCAATAAATACTAAAAACCTTTCTCTCTCCTTCTCTCTTGGTAATGTAGTAAAAAATACATTCATTTTAATATGTAAACAAAACTGGAATTCTTTCCACGCAAAGATTGGACAGAAACTATTTTTCTCTCCTCAACCATAAGAGTTTGTGAATCCCAATCCCAGGGACCCCTTCAATCGGATCCTAATCCTCTTTGAGAAGTCGAGCAGCGTTATTCGATCAAGGGCTTATCGCCAGAATAAGCTTAAGATTACTTTAAAACAACGTCTCTTATCTGAATTCTCCCAGTAAATTACACGCAGGAGGAATGTTGTCATGTTTTCTTCATCTTGTTCTTCCGTGAAAATTGCATGTAATTTTGGAGAATTGAGGGATAACGACGTTATTTTTTTCGAGCAGCACCTCGTAAAGATGATTGGAGCAGCAGCGCGACAAGCTAAAATATTAATAGAGTTACCGTTTTCTCGCTAGCACTCTTCTTTTTTTTTATATATATACTATTCCTTACTCTGCCTTACAGCTCTTTGATTATCACGGAAAGCTTGAGCGATAGAAGCAATTTTTTTTTTTTTTTGGTGGATATTACGATGACGACGTCCTTGAGGAAACTGTCCTTTCTTTCTCGCATTGGGAGGAGTTGACATTTTCGGCCATTTGCCAGACTGATATAGAAACAGGTGTGTGCATGGTAAGTTAATATGGTATAAATGTATGTGTACAAAAAAAAACCACAAATGGTAGCGAGAGAGGAAAAATATATACCATATAAAAAAATGGTCGTGTTGATGATCATGATAGTTGCTAGTATATTTCTTCTTCTCACGATATTATATCATTTACGCTTTGTGAATTCATTTGTCGCCATTTTTCGATCAACTGAAAGCACTAGGTTATAAGGGAAAATGAAATAAAATGAAAAATTGATTGTGCTGTGGTCCTGATGCTTATGTCATAGAAAGGATCTCAACCTGAATATACACCATACACAGGAACTGATTGATGCCAAAACGAAATGGTTTCTTAGTGCGATCCACCACAAAATAGTGGATTTGATTTATGTACGACATTGCATCGCGGTTATTGTTAACGAATGAACTTACGAAATGACACTTCCGGTGTTGCCGAATGTCATGGATAAATGCGTATTTCACTTATGGTCTCGAGAGTGACTTTCACCGATTCCATGATCACTAGTCACCCTGTGGTTTCTCTGAAGTAAAAAATGTAAATGCATTATTCTTGGATGTTCCACTTGTGAAAGCTGATTGTTGGAATTTTATAGTTTTATGCAACTCATTTCAAAAGCTTTTTTTAAGGTATACAAACAACTGACAGGTTGTCAAAGTACCGTCCTGTCATGTCTGACGCACAGGTCAATTTGAGCCATTGAAATCTTTTATTTGGCATTTTTGCATCAAACAGAACAAGTACGTTTAAACTGATTTCGTTATTGTTTTCCCTACAAATTCAACTATCCAAGGAGAGAAATTCGCAATTCAGTTTTTTGGCGAAAAATGGTCCCCAGAAAGAAAAATTTGGGTACAAATTTAGGGCTAGGTAACCAGACGTCACCAAGTGTGGCATAGGCAGGTGAGAAGGATACAAAACCTGGATGCAAACTATTGGATCCCGTGAAACATGATAAATTTGATCGTAAGACATGGTCAATCTCTAGGCTAGAGCCCTGTCAGTTTCTCCCTTGTCAGAAACGTTACTTGAGCACACATGTTTATAAAAGCCCAAAAAAATTTGTTTTTTCCTCCTTGGGGCAGCAAAGTCATTGATTCCGGCCGTGAACATGACCATGGTCACTAGTCAGCCGCAGTAAAATACGATTAAAAGATGACACAGCTCAATTTCGAGGGCTAATAAAAAGTTTAAACTAATGACGGTCAAGTTGACCATAATATCAGTCGACTGATATTAAATTCGTCAAATCGATCGATCGACAATGAAAACATATCATCTTGTGTAACCTCTTAGTTGGACTTTCAAGTCGGAGAAAGTCAAGAACTAATCCTACCATTTCTCAAGGCAAAAGGAAGTGAAGTAGCAAAAGTAGAAGTGAATATTTCACTCCGAGAAATATCACAATAAATCTTTGGTACATACAGATCGCCGTTGGTAGTGGGAATGATCTCGGCGAAATCGTATTTCCTCCAAGAAACTTCCACCCGAATGTGGGAATCGTGCCAAATCTCTTCACATTGAAAATACTGAGACACGAGAGTCAGTCCAGTGAAAGAAGAAAAAAAAACAACATATATTATTATTTGCTCGTTATATTCAATCACTCTAGAATATTTCTATTCGTAGCAATCTATGAAAAGTGCTGAATTTCAACCTTTGAAGTATTTTTACCCTCATTTCTCATAAACAAAAAATTGTCATTTTTACTATAAAAACAACACTCCATTGCGCAACTAGTATGTCATTCCATGCTGACGCAATTGATATAATTTTCTTGTGAGAATTCTCAAAGAGAAAATATACTATAATGGCAAATGTATTCCATCCCGTTTCTCCTCGAAGAAATATTTGAATTTCAAATCGAATATATATGGGAAAGTAAGGGGACAAATTTTAGTTTTTGATTTTTTTGAAGTAAAATAAACAAATTTAATTTTATTTTTTTTGTTATTAATAAACATACAGATTTGTGAATGTTTTTCATATACAGTATGTATGTTTATCATAAAAATATTGATGGCTCGGGGTCTAATGAGACAAGAAAAATAGACTCAGAAAAAAATTGATAACCACAATGAAATATTATATTAGAATAATTTTTCAGGGGTTTCTCTAAAGATAAAATATAATGAAAATGGAAGCTTACTAGTTTCAATTGTTGTTAAGCTATATGGTATAGCTTTGGGTGCCACTACCTAATATATTCAAATTTTCCTTCTTGCTTGAGAGGAAACACTTTGTTGGACCGGCATTACACAATAAAAGTTTGATAAAAGAACTTTTACAAACCTTTTCTAGTGTAATCCCGGCCTCTTAATGCACTAATCTTTACGCTTGTCGCATTAGGCTCCCAAGGGTAAAGTGAAAGTTGTATTCGAAAACCTGAAAAATGTATCCCGAAATTTTATATATATATATATATATAATGTATACTATTAATGACAGCACCTTTATTTTTGTCATTGAGATGAGAAAGAAATGTTTGACAAAAAACAAAACAAATACTGAAATTTGATCTTGTCCTATTGACCTTGATCCTCTCTCCCACTTTCCCCCCTTCAGTATCATAATCAGTTATAGTACTTCTAAATGTTAATAATTTGCAGAAATATATATTTTAGTATCTATAATAACTGGGATTGGAAATCGATTAAAATTTTTAACCGGTTAATCAAAATGTTTTAATCGATTAATCGAATTTTAATCGAACATTTTTCGTAACTAAAAAATATTAAATTGATGAAACTGATGCTATGAAAAAATATATTTTATTCATTTCTCTCTTCCTCTCCCAAGCACCTATTCGCAAGATGTAAACAAATATATGATTAAAAAGTTAAGACAGCCCACTTGAAGCAATTTAATATGCTTAATATATTTGTCAAATCCTCGAATTTCTTCACTTAGATCTTGACGCTTTTTTAAAACTGTTTTTAGGTTAGTCACTGATTTTGAAACTACTTTCGATCATACTGTCGCCTGTGCCGGCCCACCCAGGGACGGCCCGAGGGCCTGAAGTGCAGAGGGGCTTCGTGCTGATGAAATCTGGTGTAGATTTTCGAGATTAAGCACGAGAATTGGTAGGCAGGCATTTCTAGTCAGTCATCAGAAAAATCTATTTACCTGAAAGACCATGATGTTCTTAAGATATGGCCCAGACTGTTACTTTTAATCCTAGAAACTTCTCCAAAATGGTTTTTGTGAGGAGAGGAACTAATGCTTCCAAGAATACGAAAAATTGCTATTCACAGTGGAGACAATAAATTCTGGTCTTGTGTTCTGAAATTCCCAGCAAACTCAATTCGAAGCATAAAAAATAAATTTTCATTAAATCGACTTGTATTTTCCCATGACGAAGATTTTGATCAAAATGTTGATCCAAATATTTTTAAATTTGGTCACTTATTCAAAATATTATAGGTACATAATTTGAGACATCTTATCGGTTTCGTTAAAAAAATCAAGTTAAATTAAAAACTCCCTCTTTATACACAAATTTTAATCGAGTTTTAATCGGATTGATCGAGTCGATTAACTCGACTAAAATTTTTAACTGCGACTAACAATTGATAGATTAACCGACTTGATTAATCGATTAATTAGTCCAGCCCTAATAATAACAATGTCCGTGTGGCGTGGTGGTAAAATGCCTGTCTACCACCACGAAGGTTGCTGTCTCGGATTCGAATCTGAGGGCGGATATAGTTAAGATATAAACCCTAACGAGCTTGAGGCGACTCACCGATAGACAGCACCTTCATTAATCGCCGTAAATAGCGATATGGCCAGAGTTAGTGTTTGGTGAAGTATTTGCCCTAATAATAACCATTTATTACATCAAAATGGTTTGTTTTCTTGTTGAAAAATGAACTGCATCTTCATTCTTGGAAAATCAAATAAAAAGTTTGATTAATCGTGATTTGAAATTTAAAAGATTTGACTTTATTATGCTTTAAATTCCTAATATATACATATACATGGATTGTCGTTTTTATTTTTTTTCTCTTAAAATGTCGGATGTTCATATGATAAATGTGATTTCCGATGGTCTTTCCCAAGATGTAATTTTGCTTGACATTGGATGAATACTAAGAGTTTAACGGAAATCTTTGTCTCACGACATCAGAAAACGGTCGTTATTTCATAACTGCCGCCTCTCGTTATGTCCTTCACTCGCAACCTTATTCCAGTACAACCAACGAACGGTGAAAACAGTGAAAAAAGGATGAAAAATACTGATCACGCACGCACATCTATCCATAATGACGGTGTTAACAAGCCAACATTCCCCCCAGCTCCACCATCAGTGACTCAGTTTCCACCATCGCATGTGTTTTTACCTTCGATCAACAGTTCACTGACTTCTGTTCAGTATGATAATTTGGAAAATCCAATGTCCGAATTCAAGACCCATCGTCGCCATCTAGTCTTTCAATGTTCATAATTTTATGATTTTAAAAAAACCGATAAAACGAATTCTTAAGAAAATAATTTGAATATTCCACGTCTTTGAGGGAAATGAATACTAGTTTTATATATATTTGGTCCTTACATTCATGTTCTCATAAGCAGAAACTTGTATCCGACCCATGGACCCGGGTCCTCCCAATATTTTCAGTAACTGCGCTTATGTATGTTCAGATTGTAAATTCACCTCGAAACATGCACTGGCTAACAATATTTTTCTCGAAATAACAATCCTAAAAAAAACGTTTTTAATAACAATGTGAATTTCGCAGCAATTGTATGCAAGTAGTATTGAACTGCCATCTTTTTTTTCGTTTGCATTTATGAATATGGCTTAGAGTCTCCCACCTAAATGATGTGCCACAGCATTTTATGATGCAATGCGATCAGACAGGGCTCCCATGAGATATTTTAGAGATAAAATTGTTATGAAAATGGTAAGACAAATATTTGCGAAATGTGAATGTCAAGATAATTTTTGTTGATGCTTAAATGCTTCAAAATCGAACAAGTATGCCTGCCACAAGACATTCGAAATTCTCATTCTCTAGGGTACGGCAAACGTAAAAAGTTTGAGAATACTTTTTTTTCCTATCTTATTGGGGAGTGGAGTTCAGCACTGACCATTGTAAAAATTGGGAGATTTCTGTTTGTTTAATGGCACTCAATCGAAATGCTAATTATGATGAAAATCACTACAACAAGATTCTGAATCTCCATAATATAGGGATTTCCATCATATAAAAGGGTGATGCATATTGTATCGATATTGAATTGACAACAATGTCATAACTGCATGTACGCATATGTGGTATTCCTGCATCTTATGAAAGTTGGAAGATAGGCACGATTACAGTATAACATGGACTGCTGGTTGGTACAGATACGGAATAAACGAAAATCGTTGACTTTTACATTCATACCAGAGACAGAGCACAAAAAGCTGTGATATTATGTGCAATTCACATGTCTGCGTCATGTCTTTCCCTGCTGTTTTTTTAAAACGATACGGACGTGCAGTAAATATGAATCCGTTGTTCGGATGCAGCACAGGGCTGTATATCTGCTGATACAGCACGGGGCTTCACTTAATGAAACAGTGACCAATGACCCAACACATGCATATTGTATAACGTTGTATTTGCCTCATCTGAGGCTCGTCATTTACAAGTCGAGGACTAAAGGGTTTGCATCAAGAAGGGGGTTAGCTCCATTTTTTAGTTAGGTCCACTTTCTTGTTAAAAAGAAAAAATATAAAGTGTTTATTAATTTAAAGTTAATTTAACTCCTTAATTTTTTTTTTGCCTGGTGTAAGACGAAGGCAACTCCACCAATTAGTTCCTGTGCTTCTCAATAGATACAGCTAGCACCATCGTAGCATTAGGAGCAAAAAAAAAAAAACTGACTCTTTCTTCATCTCATAGAAGAAAAAAAATGAGGCTAACCCCATTTCTTGCTGCAAGCCATTCAATTTACATAATACCAACTGCACCAACTAATGATGCATGGAGTCAATTTATGACATCTGCCCCCAACTTATAGTTACATAGTATATGTACGCACTAATTGCCTAATTCCCAGCTCTTGAAGGATTTAGGCATACCGTGCAAGAAAAAGTGATCAATTCGAATTTACAGATACATTTCGTGCGCGCACTACCCTGTATCTTTTTCAAATAAAATATATCGTATTCAGTTTAATAGAAGAAAACAAAAATCTCGAGAGTTGTTGGTTGCAATGAACTTGGAAAAAAGGAGGAGAAAAAAAATCTTGTTTTTGTCTCCTCTATATTCTTCAATCGCAACAAAAAAGACTTCATAAAAGAGCAAGTACCCCCAATGTTAAAAAACATATATATATATATATATATACAATATTCGGTGGCCATTTTTTTTGGGGATTCTCGAGCAACAAACTCACAACATAACAAATACGAGAAAATAATACAAATACGTACGTACATACATGATGCATGTATGTATGTACGAAGAGAAAACAAACTTTGGACGAAAAATAACCCACAATATATCTCTTCTCACCAAAAGGGAACTAGAATATAATAAAATGTAAGAACTCGTAGAAAAATGCATTTCGAAAGGGAAAAAAAATATTTTTTGAGAGTGATAGAAGATGAGAGAAAAATATAAATATTTCCAGATAGAATTTCAGTGTAAAATATTCGATTTCACAGAATAAGTTTTTTATATACGTGTGTAATATATTATTTGTGTATCCACAGAAATTTTTTTTGCTACGCGTTTGTGTGTTATTGTCCTTAGTATATAGAAGCTTGTTTTTTTTTCTTTTCATACATTGTTAAAGTTCTGACTCATGTTGGATAATTGTTTTGTAAAAATTGTGTTTTATTATTAATTTTTGATCGTCCGAATGACTCAATAAGAGGATAAATCCGTATGTTTGAAAAAAGTAAGAGTATACAACATATGCACCAAAAGATCGGAATATATTTTACATGGGATTATTCGTAGTGACACATGTTGAACAATGATGTCGTTAAGTAATATCAAATTTCATCTATCCTCTTCCCCCCCCCCCCGCCAATTTTCTTCATTCCGAGGCTAATTATTGCCGCCGTTTATTCCTCTTAAGAGTTTTTGTTTCATCATGGTTTCATATGAGCAGAGGTAGCCATACATTTTGCTAAAAGCCGGAGTCTTTTGCATCTAAATCTTGTGAGCAGGTAGCCAATGCTATGAATGGAAGCTATATAGCATTCAACTGTTTCATTTTTCGAATGGTATTCACCAGTGCTCGCCAATACCCATGTAGATGCGTGATTCACTCATCAAAATTCAATTTTACTCCAAATTTCGTTGAAGAGTGAAAAAACTACAAATTTTGGATTATTTTTTTTCTAATAAGTATTTCTCATTAAAAAAAAAAAAAAAAAAAAAACCACTTTTTACAAAAATACCCCTTAAAATATTGGAGAAGAGTGAAATTACTCTTCAAATTATATTTTCAGATAACTCTGGTACTGACTCTTCGAAGAGACTCTTCAGCAGTTGCCAGAAGATGAGGACAAAAAAGTTAAAATGACCGATTAAAATTGCCAGGTGCAAAACATTGACCAAAAGCCAGGACCACGGCTAGTGGGGAAGCAGACGGGTCTGGTGCCTCAGTCACTGGACCAGAAGGGGCGTCAAATTCACCCTTTAACCACTTCTTCTACATGACAAGGGACATTAAAATGCCGGTTTGCTCCGGGTGACAAAGTATCTAGTTGCGGCCCTGACAAACGCACAGTGATTTCGCCAAAGTATTTGAACTATGAATGGATTACTAAGAAGCTGAAATATCAGTAATGGCTCAGTGCACATAATTACTGTACTTCGTTCTTGCCAAAAGAAATTAATAAGCAGCGCTAAAGTTTTATCCGAAATTCATTTTAGCTCTGGCACCTACTCGTCGAAAATTGTGGTGCAGTTTCAAGTCAAACATGAAGTGATACATCACTTATCCTATCCATCAGACTTGTCATCTGACATACGTATATATACAGGGTGATTATAAAAAAACTATCCCGGCATATGGGCCCCTAACTATCATACCATTCACAGAAACTGAATGAAATTTTGGCATAAGGTAATTTGATGTATGCGCTCAAGAATGATATGGAAAACAACAGCGTCACTCTAACAGTTACGGTTACAGTGAGAAAATTTCGAAAATATCAAATGGCAACACCAAGTTTTTTGTATTGGAATGTGATCTCCATTGTGAAAACCCCTAAATAGCGTTCGAACGGCAACTGTAGCACGAAAATCACCGGCGGTAGATAGGCTAAAAGTGAAGACAACCAATAAGGACAGAGAAGCAGCATAAAATAAAGCATTTTATTGTGTTTCACAAATTTTCCACATGACCTTGGGGAGGACTAATCAGGCTGGGATCTCAGCCGAAGAAACGGTGTGACGAATGAAACGAACATTAATGCTCTGGTGCACGGCAAAGTCCTTTTTACTTTTTCCTTGCCTAGCTCCGGGGATTTTCGTGCTACAGGTGCCATTTCAACGCTATTTAGTGTTTTTCAGTATGGAGATGGCATTCCAATACAAAAAAATTGGTGTTGCCATTTGATATTTTCTCACTGTAACCGTAACTGTTAGAGTGACACTGTTGTTTTCCATATCATTCTTGAGCGCATACCTCAAAATATCTTATGCCAAAATTTCATTCAGTTTCTGTGAATGGTATGATAGTTAGGGGCCCATATGTCGGGATAGTTTTTTTATAATCACCCCGTATATACATATATATATAGATATAGATACTGTGTTTCTAAAAATTTAAAAACTAGAAATAAGAGTGGTCAAGATTTTACATATATGCTAACATTGTAAGCATAGATCAGAAAATGAGTTCTTCGGAGCATCCGATGAACTCAAAAATGCTCTAAAATATATATGAACGGAGAAGGGTCCTATGATAAATTATTTTGTTTTGAGATTTATTTGAAAAAAGTATTTATCCACGGTGAAAATCGGGAAATTTTTTGTATAGACCATGCATGCTCAACCCATGGCTCGCAGGCCAAATGTGGCCCGCGACAAAAAATCAAACAGCTCAAGAGGCCCAACAAAGTTTATCAAATCACTTAAGTAGTCCGTGACATATTTCAATATTACTTCAGCGGCTCGCAGCGCGTTTCCAGATCATTTAAGCTGCCAACGGTGCGCATCCAGATCACTTAAGTGACCCAAGCACATTTCCAAATCACTTGAGTAACTCGCAGCCCACTTCCAGTTCACTCAATTGGCACAAGGTACATTTGCAGATTACTTAAGTGGCTGGCCGGCACATTTCGAGATCACTCGAGTATCCAGCGGGACACGCTTCGAGATGAATTGAGTGGCTCGTAGCACACTTATGACATGTCACATTAGCGGCCCGCAACACGTTTACAGTTCATTCAAGCGGCCGTTGCAATTTTATAGATCACTTACGTGGCTGTTGGCACATTTTCTCAGATCACTTCAATCCCCCGATTGAAGTGACACATTGTGGCACATTTCCAGATCACTGAAGCGGCTCGCGGCACGCTTTTAGATCAACTGAGTAACTCGTGACACAATTCCAGATCCGTTGTGTTGCGGCACACGGGTGTGCCACGAAAACTTTTAAAGGAAATTGAATAAATTTTTCCTTCTAAAGAAGTCCAAAAATCCTTTGATAACTAACAATTAAGTTTTGGTTCAGAATTAATGTTAATTGCCCTTTCATTATAATAGCAGTTGTTTTCTTTGGGTTAATAATTAAAAAAGTCATTAAAAAACTACTTTTTAAAATCTCGATTGATGTGTGCCGCGAGGTAAGAAAGGTTGAAAAACACACCGTTATATAGACGGTTGTATGTGAAAATGTTTGTGTTCTTCGTGGTTCCCTCTCCCCCTTACTTCATAACTTTATTCAATTCCCTCCCCCCCCCCCCGATTCAGAACTTTATTCAGTTCCCCCCCCTTGATTCAGAACTTTTTTTCACTCCAATTCCGTTGTAAACTCCAAATATTCATTTTTTATGTGTGTATGATCTAGTTTTTCCAACTTATTTTCCTTTTAAAAAAAATAAGTAGAACATATTTGTCAAATAAATATGTACATTTCCTGCTCTAGAGGTATTACGTGCTCACTGTACCTTTGGAAAACATCTAAAGTGGGTTTCACTGCATAGAAATCTACCCTTTTTCACTCGTGAATTTTTTCGAGTCTTCAAGAGATCTGGATCGATACTGAAAGAAATAAGGTTTTCCTCTTTTTTTTGTATATTTTACAGAATAAAAATACTATTTGCAATTTGAGGGTTTTTTTTTTAGAAAATGAATTACACAACCGCACTTCTCTAGAGAACTATATTCCTGTATCTCCCCTTTTTCCACCTTGGTGCGGAGGTATACGTTTTTGGTGTTCGTTAACCGACCTTCTTTACGGAGGGTTCTCAAGCCTTGCCGATTTAGTTGGCGCTTCATCGCCATTTCTTTTCAGCCAATCGGTGTATAATAGGTGATGAGCAATGCACAGGAAACGCGATGAGAAATCTGCGGACGCGGGTTTTTTTTTATATTTTTTTCCTCACGTAACAGAATTATTAATAATTTTACTACGCATTTACTACTGCATCTGTCAATCATGAAATGAAATATATTCTGTAATGTATTTGTGAATGAATTAAACAGCGCTTGAAGACATCGTTTTGTGTTTTTCTTTGGTATTTCAGTGCACGACTTTGACTTAGGTGGGGGGGGGGGGGGGGTTCCTGGGCAAAACCATCAAGAAGCTCTGTATTCAGAGACGCCGACGTGGAGAAAACATTGGAGGGGCTGAAAGTTGCTGGTCGTCCCGTATATACGGGTTCCGGTGCCTATGCCTGTATTATAACCTCTTCGCTCTAAAGGTACACATATCTGTGCCTCACTTTTAACGGTTTTAAATGGTTTTTAATGATTATTTTTTTCAAGACCTGAGGTCAGGGCCGTCTTAAGAGCATCATGGGGCCCACGGGCCAAGTGTTTGTAATGAGGCCCCACCTCGTTAATTCTAGAAAATTTCAACCGGGTATCATTTTTGTGGGGCCCCTCTTCTCTTGAGGGCCCCGGGCCGTGCCTGGGTGGGCCCATGCGTTAAGACGGCACTGCCTGAGGTTACATATGTGTTTACCTAACACAAATGGTACTAGTAAATATATCAATCTAAATTAATTGATAATTTGTTGGGTTTTTTTTCCTCTTTCTCTAACATACAATACAATAAACACAGGTCAATGAAAAATAATATTCTTTTAATAGTCAGTTTTGGTGAACAGGATAAGGGTTTTCCAGTGAATGTTGCTTCGGGGCAAGGGAAAACGGGCCCAGTTTAGAGTCGAGTGTTGTAAATTTGAATCAGTTATAATTTTTTTTAATATTGAATTAATTATTTGAGTTAGCTTATTGGTTGAAACAAAAATTAAATCTAGTTCAATGGCGTCTTATCTATATACGTTTATTCATTTCACTCTCATCCATATTAATCCCCCCCCCCCCCACATTCTCTTGCATAGGATACGAAGAAATAAATGTTGCATGAATAAATAGTAAAAAAGAAAAATACACTCTGAGGAAAAAAAAATTCATTTAGCATAAAAAAACCTAGTTTTATAAATTAAGTATCGATCCATTTGAAATTCATGGTAAATCATTAACAATTTTGATGCAGCAGTTTTAGCACATATAACCTAGATCATCTGGTGTTCCGTGGAACCCCAGGGTTTCTTGAACGTTTTTTGGGGTTCCACATGATCACATGCCACGGAACCCTTAAATTTCCCGGATCCCGGAGAAGAAAACTTTCTTGTTGCTGATATTCGCAAAGCTGATCTTTGTTTCGAATTTTAACGAGATAGTGTCACGTTTGAAAACAAAATCCAGACCACTTGGATAACTAACTAACCTAGAGAATGTGTGTTAACACACATTTTTTTATGTAGGAATATAAAATTTTTCTTTTCCCCGTGAACATTTCTTGTGCTCATGCCTCCCCCTCTAACAACATAGGCCAGGGCTACCCCCCCCCCCCCTCCAGACTCAGATCTTTAGTGGATACTCCTCGATATTGAGTTTATAGTGTAAAAAACCGACAACTCAAAAAAAAACCCCTATGATTCAATGATTAGCGTCATGATTATTTCAAGCATTTTCATGATTATTTGAAGCCCATGCCAGAGTTCCTTCACGGGATCTCTGATGATGATTATATATTACATCTCTTTATTCGTGAATATACGTCCGATAGGATGACAGGGCTCCAAACTCTTGAGTCCCAACCATGAAATCAATCGGGCACGGCTCAGAGACCCATGTCCCCTCTCCATCCTGAAGTAGTAGGCTGAGATCCTTCAGCTGGAATCTTCTGTGGGCTCCCAGGTAAGACTCTTAACGGACCCTCTCTAATATGAACTTATAGAGTGAAAAACAAAAATTATGAGGATAATCCTGGGCATAGGCGTAAGCAGAATTTTCCCGGGGGGGGGGGTTCAATTTCTTTTCTTCTCAGGGGAGGGGGGTTTACGTTTTTCCTGCAAAATAACACTATAATCTCGACTTGAGGTGGGACCCCACCCCCCCTCTTTGCGTACGCCAATGATCCTGGGGCCCGGTCTGGAGCTCTGCCAGCCCCAACCTCTTGTAGGGGCCGTGCGTGGACCTCAGTTGGTCATAGCTCCAGGATAAGATCTGGCACAATGATTTATGACAATAAATATGTATATTAAAAGCAGAGACCGTTACGTATAGAGGGACCGTGCCCCCTCCTAAGCCGACCAAAAAAAAACTCAATGTTTCGGTTAAAAAAAATAAAATATCCGAAGAAAATATTTTTTATTTGTTATTTCAACCAATTTCTGTTAATTTCAATGCTTCTGAAGGGTGACAACTTAAAATTTATCAGGAAGATAATTTTTGTATCCTCCATAAGCCAAAGGGCGATCTTGCGTACGCCCCTGATTAAAAAAGAAGTGGTGCCAAAGCCCTCTTTCATTTTGCCCTGGGACCCTGGGGCTATGATGTTGTTGAGACGGCAGTAGGGACAAACGTTTTTTGGATAAATATTCAAAAATTTGTTTAAGTTCCGTGAAATAGCCTCATTATCATCGAGGGTTCCGCTGAACAGCCTTATAACCACCAAGCGTTCCGTGAGAAACTCTACGTTGGAAACCCCTGACCTACATAGAATTTCTGTATCAGCAAGCGTTTCATAGACTCCCCGCCCTTAAATTCGGAAACTAAAAACACAATGGTGCAGCAACACGTTCAGTCATCTCTGGGGATGACTGAACTGATGTTCCAGAAAGGGACAGGACCAACGTGTTGACAAGACTGATGTTCCGAGAAATAAAGTGCAACATTCCGAGAAGTAAGCTTAGTCACGTGACTTCATCTATACGAATGGTTTTTCTAAAATCTTCGGGAGTTGACAGTTGTTAAAGGGTTACTAGATTTGAAAACTGAGAAAGGAGGACGCCTGCACGTACTCTTGGTGACGTCACTTTTCCGACAATTTTCGAATACTTTTTAACTATATTTTCGTAAATGGAAGATATAACACTCACTTCCCTCAAGGGCGTGTGAGCGGCATCAGTGGCCCAAGGGCAAAATTATTTTTCTGGGGCTCCCTACCCACCCAGAAATACCTGCAACCCAATTTACATACAGTCAAAAATTTGACCAGATCTCACTTTCATGAGGCCCTTTGCACTTGCCGCCCGGGTGAGCCCATGCATTAAGATGACACTGCCCTCCCTTCCCACCTCAGCATACGGCTTTAGCTGTTGGTGAGCAAATAATGGTAATCTCAAAAAATAGATGTTGCGGTTTTCTTCTTTCATAACTGCTTTTCGGACTGTCTTTTCCCATATTATCCTGGATGAAGCTAGACCGTGGTTATTAGAATAGCATCTGCCCTGCTTGAAGGTTGTTGCATTCTTTTGTATTCTGGTTGTTTTTCGGTCCTGAGTTCACATCCATTTGATATTTTCATTAATATTTGTGTTAAAATACAATCAACAATATTGTGTGTGTTTATATTTTTTAAATTGATATTTTACAGCATTTTTGAATGTCGATTTCCTCCTTCCCACAAAATATATGTAAATTTGCGCTTTTTAGGCCCCGAAATTGTTGAGACACCTCTGCACCGCTATTATTTTCTGTTGAGGGCAGCTATGGAAAGGAGGTCTGGTATCATGGGGGGGGGGGGGGCAAGACCCAGGAAAGACGCTGAGTTTAAATTTTAATGCCCCCCCCCCCGTATCTCCGCCCATGGTCGTGAGTTCAATGCAACGAGTTCATCCTCGTCAGAAGCTTTCCTGACGCGGAGGTACAACGGAAACGGTGACATGACCACAAGGAAAAAGATTGCTATCGTAGAGAGTCCCACATCGAGGGATAAGTGCACGGTGAGTATAAAGAAAAAAACCGCCGTTCGGAATCGGCAATAAATTGTAGGTCCCGGTCTGATTAGCTCTCATGTGAAGAAAATGAACCTGGTGAGACAAAAATGACCGAGAAAAAAATCCCGTCAAATCACCCATAATGTCACAAATCACCCTTAATATGCTTGTTTAAGCATAATAATGCAAGATTATTTAAAATGGGCATTGCATTGCGAGAAAATAATTAAAAATAAATAATTTTTACAGCTTTATATAAATTTAGATATATTGTTGATAAAAAATTCCTCAAAGATGTATTTTATGCATGGATATATTATTCAATTGTGAATTATATGGAATTTGTGCTTCGGGGGGGGGGGGGAAGAGAGCATACGATAGTAGCATAAATCATTTGAAAAACATATACAATAAAAAAAAGATCCCAAATAACAATTACTTCTAACCCAAACAAAACAGAATGCCATACATTGAATTAACTTTTAAACAAAATTATATGAGCAGGATCGTAAAATATTCATTATTAAATAATAAATGGTTGATAAAAAGCCAAATAGAAATTTTCCAGTCTTATAAAAATATATCACGTCCCAAAAACAAATAAAACACTTTTTAAAAAAGTTACTCCTACACAGCCCCGAAAATATTGAACTACAATGAAACCTCTCTTTTGCGGACACCATCGGGACAAAAAAATCGCCCGTAAAAGAGAAGGTGACCGTTAATCAGGGGTTTCAAATGCATACTTTTATTATATGGAATAATTATTATTTGGCCGTAAAAGAGTTGTGACCGCATCTGAGGGGTGTTCGTTAAGAGAGGTTTATTGAATTTTCATAGCGTTAATGATACGAAAAATGTAGCAAATTCGCTCAGTAACAAAAAATTTAAACTATGAAGCTATAATACAATGAGATTTAAAAAAAAAAACCTCATTTTTAAAAATTAATTTACATCATAAAACAGACACTTATTCTTCGATCTCTCACTATTCTGCCTTAATGTTTTTTCCCTTTTTATGTTTAAGGAACGCAATACCATAATAACTAACTATAAATGCGGTACGCTGTTGCATTGTATAACAACTCCAAATAATGTATCTCTTATAGACCTGATGGAAGGATTGTAACAATCCCTACAGGTTGTTACAGAGTGTATGTTTGTTTTTTTTTCCTTTTTATTGTTGCGTTCTTACTTGTAGCGTTTTGTATTTTTTCGTTCACGTTGTCTTTGTATTCTCGCTGATTGTATGAATGTATAATAATGATAAAAAAAAATTGAAGAGGAATCTCCAATAATGCGATGGCACATCATCGATTATCCTTCAGAACCTGTCGCTTATTATTGAAGTTCTTAAACAAAACCTAGAGAATGAGAAATTAACTCGGAAGTACTCAAAACAATCTTCAAAATTTAGACAATAATTTTCGGGGAAAAGAAAAAAGTAAGACATGAAAACTATACGGATAATTATCAAACGAGAGAGAGAGAGATAATTCCTACGTGTCTCAAATGATAATTATCACAAATATCTGTCAGAGATTTAAACCAACAAGAGAGTGGAATTTATCACGAGGAAAAATCATACCTCATACCATGCAATACGTAGAATGACGCACGAAGAAGAATGACCAATATTTTTCAGAATTTTTCTTTCCTCGAAACTTGGCGACGGAAAAAAAAAAAGAAAAAGAGATAAAAAGAAACACTGGCGAGAAATCGCAGTGACGGAGGGGGGGGGGGAAAGAAAAAAGAAGAGGAAGGGGAAAAACTCGGGCAACCCTTAAATGTGCGTTCCCGTGTGCTTGCTTTCTCCCCGCTTCTCGTCTGGTGCCATTCGTGCGCGAGTTGTGCTGCCGTTACGATCGTCTGCCATTCGCCGTGTGAGTGAAAAAGAGAAAAAAAAGAAAAGAAAGGTGTTTATATGTGGTGTGTTCATAAAAAATAAGGAGGAAAAAAAAATTATTTTTTTTTCTACGTTTTGTGAAAATATCGTCTGGCTAATTTTTATATTTTGAAAAATTGTGGAATTCCGTTGTTTTTTTTTGTAACAAAAAACATATATATTAAAAGTCGCCCATATTATCATTTCGTTCCCAAGGATTATAACGACCAGTTGAAAAGAAAAGAAAGCATCAACCACCACCGACCTTATACCAGAGAAGAGAGATTGACCCAGGATTTGCGCGCGAACCGGGGGAAAGGTACCAACCAACGATATATATATTTTTTTTACAACCTCCGTTGCCGAATTTTAGTTTGTGATTATTAGTTTAGTGAGAAGATGGGGAATTTCCAACGAATCGGACCTTTATTGGTGATCGTGTATTTAGGTGAGTGTTGAAAAAAAAATTATTACTGTCGATATAATATGTTATTATATATTGTGTTGTTTGAAAATATGAAAAAGGTTCTCGCAGGTGCATTAACGGCCGATCAACCTGTCTCCATCCCTCCCCTTCTTGTACATTGTTACAGGTTCTCCCTCTCAACCCCGAAAACCGGCTCTTTTTCTTTTGAAAAAAAAAAGGAAACCGTTGATAAGAGAGAGAGAGAGTTACGTACGAACCGAGCTTGTATTAGTTTGATGCATCTTTGAAGCATCATGCCTCCCCCCCCCCCGGAAAATGGGGTTGGAGGGGCGGGCTGGGAATGTAATGTTATTATTTTTTGTGTTGTAAAGATTTCAGTCTGGGGGCCCTGACTACTCCAGCCCAGGGTGATTTTCACTATATATATATATATATTTCTTTTCAGGGCACCATTTCACTACAGAGGTGAAGGATGATGACCCTCCCCCCCCCCCCTGAAAAACTTATTGTTAGGTAAAGAAAGTGTAAACTTTTGTGGGACCCCATCCCATTCGTCTCGGGGAACAAGGGCAGTACCAAAGCCTAGTTATGGCCTAAGTCATAGTCTCCCAAACTTTTTGTTCCATTGCCCCCTTCATCAGAAATTTTTTTCCTCTCATCGCCCCCCAACTCAAGTAAACCCATAGGATCCTATGTTAAGTCAGTAGGTTCTATCGCCCCCTTGGACCATTCCATCACCCACCAGGGGGCGATATTGCCCACTTTAGGAAACACTGGCCTAAGTGACCTCCACGCCCTAGGCTGGGATTTTTGGCGGCCCCTTGCACCATACTTTTTCCTAAACCCCGCTGTAGTGAATTTATAGCTTGAAAAATAAAAAATTATAATTGTCCCGGACCCTAGGTCTATAGCACTATCAGCCCCCGCCCATGTGGGGAGGCCATGCATGTCCTGTGCATCATTTTGAAAATTAAAATTACAGCTCAATGATTATGTGGTACAACATAGGTTTTGACCTCCTCCAGACCAACCATGGCCCCCTCTTATATGTTTTGGCCTGCTGGCTTCACTGAAATTTTCAATGTGCCCTGTCCCCTGCATTGTGTTGAAGATTTGAGAAGTCTGATGCAAAGGATACATTCACTCCTTTACTTTGACAGGTGTGAAGGGCCGTATAACAAGATACATGCTATACTATCATGGCCACTACAAGAGTAAGGCTGACAGGGCTTGACCCCTGGAGCCTGGGTTGATTGTTATAATTTTTGTTTTTTCACACCATCAATTCACTTTGGGGTTGCTCATCAAAGACCTCCATCCTAAGGTTCCTGCTGCAGGATGTGGGAGCCATGGCCTCTGTCTCATTTCAACTTCGACTGCTTGAATCACTATCAGTTATTAACTCAACATAGGCAGGGCCTTCTTAAACCCAGGGTTTTTGACTAGGAGTCACAGCTCCACTTTTAGGTTACTTGCTGCATTGATTCTGTATCTGGTAAATTTGTTGAGAATCACCTCTGTCAGCCAACCTGTATGTGCCTGGGATTTGTCCAGCCCTGTTCTAAACCATCCAAACTTACTTTCACAGGCATACCTACAGGCTATTACAGCTTAAAGCTTGAAATAGTGGTTCCCAAACTGTTCGCTTTGATGTACCGTGCTCAGCTATTGGGTGTGCCATAATGATATCCCACTAAGTGGATGTTCTAACTCAATTGTATGATCATGTATTTTATTTCCTACATTAAACACAAACTGTTTAGAATTAGATTTATGCAGTAACTCTCAGGTAAACCTATTAGTCAAAGGTGTTGCGAACAGAAAAAATTTGGGAACCACTGGTTTAGACAGTCCAGAAGAGCCTTGAATCGGCTATGATTCATTTGACCTCAAGAAGTTCATATATAGTGATGGTATATGCAGTATTGTATACACAATTTCTAACAGAAATCTCTGATTTCACTTTCTACCAGCAAATCCTAAATATTATGTGGTGGTTTTGTGTCTGGATTGTGATAACTGATTTTGTAAATGATGTAAATCTATCTCATGTATCTATTTTTTTGTATTGAAATGCATGCAAAAGAATTTTATAGAAAATATTTGCTTAGGCTGGGATTACACTGTAAAAGTTTGATAAAAGATCTTTTACAAAACTTTAAAAACAACCGATAAGCCTATTAGTTGCATTCATTCGTAACATATAACTAATACACTTATTGGTTGCATTTTTCAAGTTTTATAAAAGAACTTTTAAAAACTTTCATAGTGTAATCCCAGCCATGGACACATAGTTTACAGACAGATTATTTGAATACAGACATATGCTTTAGACATTTCTTTGAAAAGAAATGTGTGCTTTTCTTTTCTCATGGATCATTTATATTTCTCAAAGAATTGTATTGTAATTATGATCATGTTCTCTTCTTTTTAAAGTGAATTTTATTCTTGCTTAAAAAAAATTGTGTTTTTTTATGGTTGCAAAATTCAGTGGAATGAATTGAAGAAATTTGATCCCTAATTAAAACAGCAGTATAAATATTATCAGAAACATTATTTTGACCAGTTTTAATTCTCATGAAATTTGAGTTCGATCCTTACAAGTGTAACATATGTGTGGTTCCTGATAAAATTTCATGAGAATGATTTGCAGTTGACAGTAGGCCCTACTCTCATACAGTCTGTCATAAATTTTACAAGAAAAAAAGAATTTCTTCCTCTGACAATTTATTTTACTTTTGAAAACTTTGATGTAACATAGGAGAACTTATACTCATGAAATTGAAATCCATGGTTTTGTCACAAACATGATTTACAAGTTTTTAAATGAAAACAAAAAATATCATAGTATTCCGAGTAGGTTCATGAGAATCATAATAATTGTAATGCATGTATCTGTATGGGATATTAATGGCTCGGATAAAAATTTGGTATTACTGTACGTTTAATCTCTTCCACCATGGAAACATTCTGAAAGTAATTCTATTTTTCAAACTTCATAGAAATATGTGCTTTCAGAATCCAGTACCAATAAGTTTTATTAATGTTTTTAGTAAAACTAATAGCTAATGCTGCTTATGAATCATAAGTCTGTTATCAGCTTTACTTTTCCCAAATTAAAATACCTCAGATTCATTTAATTGAGATACACATAAAAAAATTCAGTTGTTTTTAAAAGTTGTTCTTTGTTTTCTTTTTTCTCTCTGTCTTGATTATTTGATTTCTCAGTAGGCTATACATCTTTCCCTTTTTTCACATCTTTCACATGAAAGAGAATTGAGCAAAATAATTCTATTTAAATCATGAGCCCTGCTGCTTATTTGAAACATTGTTTGGGAAGTAAAACCCACCATATGGCCTGGTTGCTTTTAAGATATAAATTGTTTTATTTGTCTATATATTTCCCACATTTAGAGATTCATTAGTGGTACATTTTTCTAATTGTATTTCACTTTTTTTGCGGTTTTTTATGTATTTTTTTATTTGTTGTTTTTGGCGTTTCTCCCCTTATAGAACGATGGATGTAGTGCCGTTTTCGTATTTTCGTGCGAATTAGTCATATAAACGGTTTTTTTTTCTCTTCGTTTGATTTGGATATCATTGTCAGACTCATGACTTCGCAGAAAACCGTGACGAAGTGCTTTATTCATAATGAATGTTGTGAGGGGTTAGGCTAAACCAATATAACGTATCTACCACTACACACTACAGATATTGACTGTCACAGCCTGTTGTCATCTTCATCTCTTTTGAAGTCTTTTTCTGGCCTGAGAATTTACCTCTGAAAATAAATTAGACGATACAGTACCACCACACCAATATATGCATTTTTATAATAACCCGCCCCATCTCCAAAGTTACAAACACCAAAGCCACGATAGGTTAATTGTCTAACAAAGGTGCTGAAAAAGAATGAAAAAAATGCCCGTTCTGAATATGATTTTCCCTCATATTATACAACAACTTCAAATTTGATGAAACTTAAAAACTTCAAGAAAATAAACACCTAGAATATGGTCGTCATCTATGAATAGATAAGCCTTTTGATTTTCCCCACAGTGAATATCAAAACACTGTGTGTGTGTGGATCGACAGTCTATTAATATATAGTTACTACATTAGGTCTGGACCAATGCCAAGTACCAGGTCGCCATGGCGACTAAAATATTGTTATTGGCGCCTAAAATTTTCTTTGTGTAGTTACTAAATCGCAGGCTGAGAGCAGCACTAAAGTTTGGAATTTATAGCAGCATATCTGTCAACATGAAAGCGGGTCACTATGCTTTTAAAAAAGTCACGAAGAGAGCATTATTTTGGACCTTTTTCTTCGGGTAAAAATTTTTTTGGTGCCTAAAAAATTAATCTTGCGCCTAGATCTTTTTTTGCGATTTTTGTCCAGCTCTGTACTAACACTCTTATCCTTCTATAACAATATATTCAGAGAGTCAAGCCTCTCTTCACAGCTGAAGTTCTACTAAAAAAATTCCCTTGTACAGTGGTTTATAATTTTTTTACAAGATCGTACCTTCAATGAACTGAATTTGTATTCTTGCACCCCTAATAGACTTCGATTTACACCTACTGTATATTATAATGATGCACTTATCACAGGGCCATAAGTATGGTTTTTGCCGCCCCGACAACTTTAAAATTCGATAATTTTATATTCCTTTGTTCCCACCTAAAATTTCCGCCCAGGGCAGTTGCCCCCCCCCCCCCAGTTACGATCTGCTTATTAACAACAAAAGTCATACTTTTTTCATCTCTTCATACTGTGATCAAATCGATTTCATTCCGTGTGTTTTGTTGACTGATGCATTTCTTGCGTTCCTCCTATCCCTGTCCAAAATTGTATTTATTATTTTAAATTTTACCCTCTGAATTAGTACGTAGCACCGAGTTCCTTCTCTTTCTTTCTCTCTGATATTTATCAGAGTTGGTGATGGAGTAAAAAGACAGTATGGAGTATGTAAAAGGTTTTGGTATTATTAATGGATTATTTTTATTACTATTACGTTTCATAAGAGATTAATTGTGAATGTATGTGGAACGTGAGATTATAATAAAAAATTATGAGCGAAGTTCTGTTGAATTAGGTTGTTGAATTTCGGATGATGGAGAAAAGAAAGATTTATAGTGGAATTCAGTTTCCAAGTTTTATAGCCCTGAAGAGAATGGGATCGTGATTGGTTCTTTCTACATGTTCACTGACCCGATGTTGTACCGCTCTGAAATTTACACTCCTAACGGTTTTCCCATAAATAAAAAGAAAACCAACTCGCGAAAATATCCAAGAAGTTCTATTCACGTTTAGAAATGTTTTAAAAGGAATTGTGTGTGGGCGAATTCTGGAGCCCTACCTTCGCTTTAGGTGCCTTTGTTATTATGCCTAGCATTGCACAGAATCCAGAAAAGTGAATATAACCCTCGCGTGGGGAAATCCCCTTTGTTGAGGAGGTTGAGGGTCCAAGATAACAGGTATACAGAAAAAAGAAAAGTGGGGGCCCGGAGTTTCAGAAAGAATGTGAAAGAAGGAATAGCCCGCTTTGAGGAATGGGAGGATCACAGATGTTCACATATATGTGCCGTCCGCTTTTGCCACAGAAAGCCCTTTGATAGCGCCAATAGATGCTGCTAGGAATGGATTCCTCTTCTATTTTTCTCTTTGTAGTAAAAATCTGTTCTCTTGAAACCTGCGAAGAGATAGACAAGAAAAGACTAAATTGTTAAAAGATATGTATATCTGGCAAACACAGGAGAATGAATAAATAGAGATATGTAGAAAACATGGGAGTATATGGGAAGAATTAGACTATCTTTTTTGGGGCATCGATTCTCTCAAGAGAAAAGAATTCCACCGAGAAATTCGTACTTGGAAAATGTCCAAAAATTTCTAACCCGAGTTCAATTTTTTTCCCCTCATTTAAGTCGGATTTGATGAGCTGTTAACGTGCAGTAGCGCTTGTCTGCATTCTATGTCCATAATTTTGCCTGTGTAATGCCAGTGTGCTAGTTGTCAAATGCTAACACGGGATATTTTATATAATTCCTGTCTCATTAACTGTTGAAGAATTATCGTAACAATTCCGAATCGTCGTTGTTCACTGTATCTTTGTGTTCTTGTCTCGAAAGCAAAGTGTGTAGTTTGGCTTAATTTGAATGAAAATGTTCTGCATGGGGCTTATTCATGGTTTGTTCTCCTGTGTGTCTAGCTCAAAACGTACGCTACTAATTATAATCTGCTTCAAAGTTTTACAAGAATCATACATAAGTGTAAAATTATTAAGAAAGAGGGCTTGAAAATATTTGGCGGAGTGGTGTCTCGGGACCCATCAGCTCATTATAAGTTTTCGCCTATGAAATCATGTATTTCTTGAAAGCTGCGATCTTTCTATGCTCAAAATCATCTCTTTCTCCCCTCCCCGTGAGAGTACAGAAAAGTCGAGTCAGTTCCAAAGAGAAGTTGAAATGTTACACAGAAAGACCCTGACTCGGGCTTTCATCAAGAGCCAGCAGCGGTTTTTCAACTTTTTTTCGAAAATCCCGGGTTACAGAACCAGTTTTCACATCCCTCTCCTACGACCTCTACAACGACTTCAACTTCGTCCACAGTCTTTTGAGTTTTGTGAGTGTTGCCAGCTGTCCGTAGTTCCCGTGAGTTGGCCCCTTACCTTTCCTTGCTTCCTCCTTCCCTCCTATAATATATCCTCTGTCGATGTCTGACGGTGAGAAGGGATATTCTCTCCTGTATACTGAAAAAAACTCGTTTTACCATTTTCTTTACCTGTCCTGTGTTTTTTGGTATTGTGTGTGGCACCTTGCTACATAACTTTTGCGGTCATCATGATGATGGCTCGTAATTACACATTCATCGTTCACGAATGCCTAACGATTTATCTGTTGTAAATATTGACGCCGCCTTTTGCTGTAACTTAACTAAGGCCGGGATTGCACTATAAAAGTTTGATAATAGTTCTTTTATAAAACTTAAAAAATCCAACCAATAAGCATATATTGTTTACATTCGAGCAAATGCAACCGATGATCTTATTGGTTGCATTTTTCAAGTTTTATAAAAGAACTATTATATCAAACTTTTATAGTGTAATGCCGGCCTAAGGATTGGAATGGATATCAGTGCTCAATTTCTTATTCTTTTTTGGGAGAGAATCGGTATCCAGGTTTATCTTTTTAAAATTCTTAGATAAATTCGGGAAAAAAAAAAGAAGTAAATCTCACTAGTAACCAATCCGAACATGGAAAATGATGCCGCATCGTATTATGTCTTCTTAAAACTGTCGAGTGAAGCGTTTTAGCCCGTTTTAATTTTTCGTATTTCAGATCTCCTTGAGATCAAAAACACGTGACATGATTTTGAGTTTCAAGTTGATTTGGGTTGTTTTTTAGTAAAACGAATTACTATTTCGAAAGCAATGAAAATTTCCTGGATTCGATTATCATTCTTCACACCCCAATCGCCTTGTTTTTGGAAGTGGGTCTGATTCTGTTACATGTCAAATCCTCTTCAGAAAAATTTATTCACTTTTATCTCAATAGATCCCTGCGTTCGGTTGTCTTTACACTTATTTTTTGTTTCATCTTTTCCCAAAGGAATGATGACGGGTTGCGTGGGGTTGTTGAATTGGATGCACAAATCGGCTGTAATTCCCCCCCCCCCCCCCAATTGCTTTTCATTCACCAATCGATGGTTTGAATCCAACGAGGGTAAATGCCCCCTTGCAACCTTCCCCCCACTCCACCTTAAGCCCTATTTGAAATCGGTAAGACACCCCAAATTCTCCCCCCCCCCCTCCACTTGTCTCCGCGAATCCCCTCCTCCATTTCAAAATGTGCACCTAAGTTTAGATCTAGATCAGTGATTCCCAACGTGGGCGGTGGAATATTCCAGGGGGGGGCGATAGAAGCTACGGATATAACATAGGATCCTACGGGTTGGATTGCGATGGGAGAAAAAAAGGTGGGGGAAACTATGATCTAGATTTATACAAGCGCCTTCCAGTTACATAGTTTCAGCCACAGTAAGAGAAGGCATTTGTTGCAACCGTAGGGAAGAGGAGTAAATAAGGGGTGCATTCGATTCGCCCACCTTCCTTTCCAAGTTTTGTTGATGGAGGTTTTTAAAAACCCCTTCAATTTTGTGAACCGTCACATACAGGGTGTCTACAAATTCTCTGGGCGATTTCGTGATTGTTTAGTGCATAGTTTCCCAACCTTTTTTGTCCCATCGCCCCCAACGCAATTTAACTCGTATGATCTTATGTTATACCCGTAGCATCTACTGCCCTCCTAGAACTTTCGCTCCCAAGGGGGCGTGAACGCCCATGTTGGGAATCACTGGTTTAGTGGGAGCACGTATGAAAACTGTTTTGTTCACAAAAAATTTTTACCTTTTTTTTTGGTGGGGGGGGGGGGAGGCTCGTACGCAAATATATATATGTAGCAAACAGGGGGGTATGACATTTCACTGGCGAACAGTTTATCCTAGGGGTATACTTCCAATTAGAAAAAGTTTCAAATATAACGTGTAGTATTCAGATGAGTCATTCATGTTGCAAGGGGTGGTTTTATAGTTATTAAAATTAAAAAAAAATTAACTGTTTATAGAGTCCTCGTGTGCCCCAAACCCCGATTAGAAAATTGTTGTCCTCGTCTCTGCCAAGTGAAGATTTCGAATTCGAAAAACAGGAAATTTGGGAAAAATCAAATGGGTAAAACGGTGTTTCCCGAATTTAGAGTGTTCTTCCTCAACTTCCATCCGTTTTCCGAACTCGAATATCTCAGTGAATATTGCACCTAGAAACATGTTTTTTTTTTGCATTAGAAGGACAACTTTCTAATTGGATTTCGTAGCACACGAGGACTGCATAAGAAGTTAATTGTTTTTATTTTAATAACTATACAAAACCTTGAAAACATGAATTACATATCTGAGTACTACACGTTATTTTCTGATTAGAAGTATACCTCTAGGATCAACGGTTCGCCAGTGAAATACCTTACCCCCTTGCGTGTATATGTGTGTGCGCGCGTACCCTGTTTATATATACATATATATCTTGGCGCACGGAGTTATTCAAACACCGAACATGGCCCCCGCTCTGTCCCTTGTGGGATGTAAGCAGGCTACCTTGCTGCTGGGCCATGCTGGAAAGGGCTTGAGTTATGAAGAGTGACTTCATTTTTTGAAGATGTTTACATTGGAAGAACGTAGGTGTCGGGGGATATGATCGAAGTGTTCAAAATTTTCAACGGGATTGATTGATTAATTATAAATAAGCCGTCAATCGACTGCTTCGACAAGGGGACACCGGTGTTGATTTGTAAGGGTCAAATCTAGGTTGTGGTGTCGCTGGGAATTTTTCTCTAATAGGTTGTGTTAATAAATGTAATAGCTCATACCCCCCACGGAAGTAGTAAATTCCAACACAATTGACACGTTCAAAAAGAAATACTATAAACATGTTGAGGTAAATCGAGAGAAGAGCTATCTATACATAGAATAAGACAACGATAAATATTTTTTATGTGTGTATGGGCATTATATTATATTTTATCATGTAATTATAATCTTTAGTTTTTATGATTGCATTTTCAATTGGGTTGCTGTATTTTAGAAATATATGACATCCATATTTGTTATGAACACCTTTTTCTCTTTCTCAGCCACCTCTTTGGGCATATTTTGCCTATTGTGGCCTTGTATGTGTAGGTGTGTGTGTCAAAGGATGAGGTGTTCAGTTTATTATATATTGCATTTTTATCATTATCCTTACCAATGGAATATTAATGTTCATTTCATGCATTTAAATAAAAAACAACGCGCGCATAAGTGATAACGAACAAATTACAGATTGATGTACTTGGATGTCCATAGCCTTAAGTGTCACGTCATTCATCACTGAGTCACAGGGTGAGGATTCATCTTCCTCTAAGCTTCCTGGTGTAAATTTGTAACATGGGAAATCTGGTTTCAAAATGAGTGGGCCCCTCTTTCTTGAAAAGAAGTTCAATTTTCAAGTTGTATGGTTGAATATCTCTGCACCTTGATGTCGCCTCCTTCTATCTTCAGTTCTCCTCCTCCATAGAAAGAATTCGATGTGTTTGGGGAAAAAGTGACCTGACCCTCAACCAGACAATACTAGTTTTCACGTGATACCATTTTTTTCCTTGTGATGTACGTTTGGGAAAAAAAAATCCATTTGAGTTGCGTATTAAAAAATTGCTCATGTGTCGTCGTGTTCCGTGCGTTTATTGGAACACAAAGGATTCCAACGTCGAAGGGTGAGTTATTACTCGTTGTCTCGAAAGAAAATCTTGAGGAAAGAATTGAATGGGTGTTTAACATATTTTTCTTCTTATCTGACGTAATGGTATTTCTATGATCCCCACACTTTGGTATTGGTGTGAGTTGGTAGATCTACATTCTAGGAGTGTTGTCCATTCAAATGGATGATCATGTTTTCAACCTTATCATTCCTCTTGGTAGTAACTAAAACGAGGTTAATCTTGTTTGGCTCGTCTAAAAAAATGGTGCCTAGTCTAATTAGAATTTGTAGGAGTTTCCCTTAAATAAATGCTCCAGCGTAGTTACGAACGAGAAAGAAAATTAGTGGTGACCGAAGTGCTTAACCACTTTGTTTCTGAGAACCAGTTAGATGAATATTATATGTGCCATCCATTAAACCAGGGAACGATCACGGGTGGTGGTGGGGGAGAGCATTTCTTACTCTTACCATTTCTTTCATGGCAAAAAAACTCTTTTCTAAAATTTCAGTGAATTTTTTCATTTCAATGAAGTTTGTTTCAGGAGCAGTGATGCGCTATAGTGTGACGATTCGTGGAATTTCTAAAAAGAACGCGTAAAAAACCCCGACTTTAATCATGGTGTCCATGAACCCCACGGTATACTTTTACTAGATAAAGCCCCGTATTGAACAATTTTCGTCCTCAGTGAGCAACTAACTAACATGTGGAATCGCATGCCTTTTTTTTAATCAATTACGATTCTTGGTACACTTTTAACTTTGACATTCGAATGAATTTTCTTTCCTTTTTACTTCAATCTTACGGATGATGCAAGATTAATTACTCAAATTTAATTGACATGAGCGTATATGCGTCAGGGATAAGACCGCTTTTTATGGTCAGTGAGCTTCAGTGACGCTGATTAAATTTTTACTCGTATTTATAGTTTCCACTGTGAGTGGAATTTCCTTATTCAGTGACGGGAGTCTTACGTATGCCAACGCTTTTAAGCGTTGTTGCATAAAGCTAACGGCGCGAAAAGAATTGTGTGAATAACAATAGCTTGTTTTTGCTATATTTTGGTCTCGCTTATATTTTTGTATATGTTATTATACCAATGTTTCTCCTTGAATATTTGCTGTACAAAAGATTTCCGACTTTTGTGCTATTGAGAATGGCGTAGCGAGAAATCGAGAGACCGTAACCATTTCATTCTTTTTTTACACACGGATGCCTATATATCTGCTATCATTGTATTTTACTGTCAAAATATTATAGCTAGCATACGCGTTTCTGCGAATGAAAGCAATCAAAAACACGTGTTTACATTGAATTTACATGTTTCCCTCGAATACGCCACAGTAATGTGCTATTTAATATCTTCTGACAAACAGGTGATTCTATGAGGACTAGAAAAGTTAATTCACGCGCAGAAAAAATAAAAGATGATGCTCATAACATCATTGGTTCTCAGTGCGAGTTTCTAAATTGCTTTTAATTCATCTTATGTGGATTAAACGTATTTGGAAAATGGGGGTTTCCGTTTTATTTCTAGTTTTGAAAAACTTGAAGTATTTTTCATTTGTGTCTATTCAGGTTGGGTTTTTGATGTCAAAAACTAGTTCAAACCATCAAAAACTGTCGAAAACCGTCAAAAACCTAAAGGAATGCCTTTTCATAATGTTTTGAACGCAGTAGGTATACATGATGAAAAACTTATTATTATTATTATTTTTTTTTTTTGCATATTACAATGTTTTATTTTTAAACATTAATTTATTACAATAATTAAAACAATATTGATTATAATTTGCAATTTTGAATTTTTCAACATAAGAGTCTCAACATTGTTTCCTAACCTTTTTTGTCCCATTGCCACCCTTCTTCAGAATTTTTTTTCTCCCATTGCCCCCCCCCCCCCCACGCAATCTAACCCATATAGGATCCTATGTTATACCAGTAGTTTCTACCGCCCCCTGGCACATTCCACCGCCCCCAAGGAGGCGTTAACGCCCACGTTGGGAATCAGGTCTAGAAGATATATATTTTTATGGTTTATTTATCTAAGCTACTGTATTCATTATATGTGTTCAATTTGCTAAGCGGAATAGAGCGGTTTATTCAAAGTATGTACACATGATAGGGCATCAGGGTTAAGTTTTTGACCCCAGAAACTCAATCGGTATTAAAACTATCAAAAACTTACTGTCAATGATGTCAAATAATTTTTGTTAACTTGATAGATATGTTAAATAACAAAACACTTACTTTTATGTAGATTAAAGGGCTTTATATTCAGAATTATAATTACTGAGGAAAAATATCTATTTTGATATTTTAAATTTTCTGATCAGTCCAAAATTTAATTCCATATAAAAATTCTCACGCAGCATCTGTTAATGCACTAATTAAACTCATTTATTTTCACCTAAAAATTTCTTAGATCAGGGTGTATATACAAGTCATTCCCAGAAAAAGTGTACAAACTGCTTCCGAGACTCCGTAATTTTTTTTTACAAAATTTCAGAGCACTCTGGGGGTAATTTTAATTTTTTTCTAGTTCTTCATTTAATTCTCTGTCATGCAGTGTTTCTTAATTTATTTTTCAGATGGTATCTAATTCTTTTAAAAATCATTGTTTGTAGCAAAACGTCAAAATCTGGCTGTCCCAGCTTCAAAGAACTGTTAAACAAAGAGACTTGGTATAAACTTGGAATTTTTTTCAGAAAACTTGGAATCACATTTGATATATGTGCCATAGATGAATAAAACTGACAATAAAATTTTGAGATAATTTTTTTTTCTTATTAAAAACTATTTTTTTATTCGTGTCCCGAAATTTTTCCCATTTTAAAATGTCCACTCTGTTACGGTCATTTGGGAAATATATTTTTATACCAGATTAAATCTGATAACACTTTTGAGCCCATTGAAAGGTTTACTTTTAATGCTTGATCAACAATTTTGGTTTTGACTTTTGGCCATTTCCATGCGTGACTCACACTACATTTGAAATTTCTGTCTAATAAACAATCTCAATAAAAAATAAGTTTTTGTATTTAAAATAATTTTTGAAATTAGATGATATTTTCCAGGTTTAGATTTACTAAATAAAACAAACTTCCTATATTTTTCTTGTTTTTTAACCTCTATAGAAATTATTTAATCACACTGTGACTCACACTACACAAAAGGAAGTCATATTTTTTATTCATAGTGATGGTAAAATATCTTCCTCTTATGAGCATGGGAAAAAAATCTTTTGACATAGTTTTTATCTTTAATAGGCCTAGTCATGCTTTCTTCATGCTTCAAATTAGCTGAAAAATAATTTCAGCTAATTTGTCCACTCTGTTACGTCTTCCAAAAACTCAACCAACGCCACAGAATAGAAACTATGATTTAATGTAAATTTTTCTTAATTAAGAGTTTTTGAAGTTCTAAGTTAATTTAATAAGTTATGTCTATTCAATTTAAAACCTTTACTACATTCTCCCCATCGTGTTAATTTTTCAGTTACATACGAAAGTTAAATAGTACAGATCGTCAAAATCACTGCCAGGCACAGATCCAGGGATATGTGGCACAAGAGGCATTTTAGTATGAATAAAGGGCGTTATATGACAATACATTCTGTATTTTATGGGACTGAACAATTATTTCCCTATATTATTTTTGCGTGTGGAAATGACAGATGCCACTCAGTTTTTCACAATTCTCAAAGATGCCACCATTGTAAAATTGTACGAAATCAAAAATGAAGAAATAAAAAGTATAAAAAAAATTATCCCGAATGATATAACTGTGCGAAAAGGCACTATGGCAGTCCACCAAATAGTAGCAACTTGCAATACAGAGATGTCTCTTGCTTTTGTGAAAGAAATGCTAATCTCTGTGAACGCTACGAAAAGAAAACTTACTCGTGCCAAAGTATAAAACTGGAAGTTCCACAACCGATTTCAGAGTTTGAATCTCTGGAAAATGACATTCAAGAAAAAATAGTGAAACTATGCTATCGACTCCAATAGAAACAGCAACGAAGAAATGTCAAAAAAAATTTAATATATTATATATTTTTCATAAGAATCGTACATAATTACAAATATCTAGAAAATTTAACTCATTGATTTCTCGAAAATCGTACATCAGTCTAGGGGCCGTTCAAGTATTACGTAAGCAAATTTTTTAGCCATTTTTGACTCCCCCAACCGTGTCAGCAAAACTCTGACTGCCCCCCCCCCTCCATCAGCAAAATTTCGTCAACAGCTCTGCCCCTCTGAATCCTAACGCATATTGGCGGGATCAGAGACGTACAGTGCTCCCCCCCCCCCCCCCCCCGACGGTCAAAAATTTATTTTTTTAATGCAAAAAAAAAAATTTTTTTTTAATTGAAATTTCCTAAGAAAACACCTTTATATGCTATTATGATCAATTTCTGTAAATTTCATTGTTATTTGAAGGATATGAACTCAAAATTTATCTTTAATAAATTCATAGCGACCCACCCTCTAAGCCATAGTTTCCCAACCTTTTTTGTCCCATCGCCCCCTTCTTCAAAATTTTTTTTCTCCCATCGCCCCCCAACGCAATCTCACCCATAGGATCCTATGTTATATCCGTAGCTTCTACCGCCCCCCCCCAGGGGGCGTTAGCGCCCACGTTGGGAATCACTGCTCTGAGCCATATAATGATAAATCGCATAAAGGTCCTTGGTCCGCTGACCAAATATGGCCCTGGGGGTTATCTGATGCGGCCTGCCCACCTCAAACCTAATTTTGAAAAAATGAACTAAGCGGCACATTTTTACAGATCGCTTAAGTGTCCCGTGGTACAATTCCAGAACACTTAAGCGATCAGTGACACATTTAGAGATCCCTTGAGTGACATGTGACGTAGTTTTAGAGCACTTAAGTTACTCCAGTGTGGTTCTACATCACTCAAGTTACCCGCGGCACATTCTCAGATTATTTAAGTGATCCGCGGCATATAATTACGGAGCACTTGAGGGATGCGTGGCACAGTTTCAGAGCACTTAAGCGGCCCGGACACATTTCCTGATCACTCGGATCCGCGAAAAATTTAGAGATCAGTAAAGAGTGGTTCTGTAGGGCACTCATCAATAGGGGGGGGGGATGTTACTTCATGTGCCCACAAACTATCGAAAGGTTTTTCTAGTTTTCGGCGCGCCGAGTAAGATGTCATTAAAAATATTTCATATTTTCATAAAGGCTGGTTGATGCCCCTCCCCCCCCCCCTTGTCATCAAAAATCAGCAAATCGGAACCCCCCTATCGATGCTGACGTAATACGTGAATGGCCCCTTAGATCAGTGATTCCCAACGAGGGTGAACGCCCCCGGGGGTCAAAAACCTAAAGGAATGCCTTTTGATAATGTTTTGAACACAATAGTTATACAACATGATAAAAAACTTACTTTGCATATATTACAATGTTTTATCTTTAAACATTAATTTATTACTATAATTAAAACAAAATATTAATTATAATTTACGGTTTTGAATTTTTCAACATAAGTCTAGAACAGTTTCCCAACCTTTTTTGTCCCATCGCCCCCCCCCCCAATGCCCATAGGATCCTATGTTACACCCGTAGCTTCTACTGCACCCTGGAACATTCTATCGCCCCCCCCCCCCAAAAGGTGTTAACGCCCACGTTGGGAACCACTGGTCTAGATTTTGCTGACTCTTCTGACCCACCCTTAACGACTCGTTATAAAATGAACGAATGAAGACGCCATGGTGAGGCATCGATTCGAGCAAAGTATGGAGAGGAAACATTTCTATTTTAATGCAAATCAGATTGCTCGTCTTGTCCGATTCAAGTTTAACCGTTTTCATGATTATAGCTTTTATAGTAAGCTTATTTGTTTAAATGAAGCCCAAGTGTAGAAAATATTTTTGTGTGTGGTGATGAAATTAGCTGAATAAAAATCGTAGTTTTTGAAGGTCTTTTATTTTCTCTCGAGATAGAGTGAGTAGCATGAGTTTGATGCTTTACTCATTGTTATTTGAAAAGAGAATTTCCGTCTTCCTATTCGTCTGCATGTATTCGGGTCATGGATTCCAAGGTGACACATAGAATACGAATAAATCTCCAGGCGTCACACCGAATGTTACAACCCTGCCCTTTTTGAACCTTCGGAGTTTGAGGAAGAGAGAGCCAAACTTCTGATTAACCTGTCGTCCTTCTTCGGCCCTGCAATGAATGCAAGTTTCCTGAGGTTAGTTTATTTTCTTTGCGTGCCTTTGTGTTCGCATTATAATCAGATATACCATTCTTTCACTGATAAAATTAAGGTTATGAATGATTTGTACAGTGATTTCCGTTTTTAAAATAATATCGTTTAGACCGCAATGGTGAGTAATCCAAGCTGTTGGAAATGGTCCATTCAGTGTTTGTAACTTTATATTCAATCTATTACTTTGCACATGTATATGTATGTGTTTGATTGAGAAATAGCATTTGCGGTAGTTTCGGATTGTTTTTGACGTATTTCAATCGGAATGCGGATGTTTCAGAAGCCTTTTTTTTTTTTTGAAGGTCAGTTCTTTCAATGCTTTTTCTGACACATATAGTGATAATCTTTCTCTGATTTATGTTATTAGTACATGAAGTCTTTCATGATTATTATCAGCTGTCATCGAGTGTTTGATATGACTTTTATTATTTTCATATCTATATGCTTGGCCAAAAACTTTTACTGTGAACCTCACAAGTTAAAATAGTTGAAACTTTATTTTTATTACTTGATGAGCTGTAGAGTTCTTGCAAGGCTCTTACTCCACGTATTATATATATATATATATATATTGAACTACCATAATATACAACTGTGTTTTATTTGCGGATTTCTTTTCTGAGATGCTGGAGTAGAAATAAATATTTTCAAAATTAATTTGTAATAAATAATTTTTCAAAGATGTATGGATAACTTACTGTCGAACCCCGTTATAGCGCCTCCGTTACAGTTCCACAAAATTTTAGTGAACAAATCTTCCGTGTAGGGATGTTAATGAAAAAAACTGTTTTCGCGCCAACTCATAATACTAGCTATTGTTTGGATATATACAACGTCTTGCGTCCATTTTCCCAGAATTTCCACATTTCTTCTCCCAACAGAACAACAGTTTAGAACAAAAGACATCAAAAATAAAAAAATGGTGTGGTCGGGGTGGGTTGTCTAGAAAGGGCAATTCTCATGAAATAGCTTAACGTGCATAGGGACCAACCTTTTCAAAGAAACGAATATTTTAATAAGGGAAAGCGTACTGCACCAGTTTTCAACATTGCCAAGATTAGTTTTTCAACAAGTGCATGTTTTGTACTCGAGTGGTACGAATAGTCATTAGCAGGGTCTCGACTACATTCTTGGTCAGCCTGGGCAAACAAGCATCTTAACGCGCTCTTATAATCTCCCTCGATTTGCTCCATTCAATCACGTTAGAGAGAATGAGTTATTTTTTCAATATCTATGAAACAGGAAATTTTTTTATTATAAAACCGGTATAGACTAAAAGCAATTCCGCCATTATTTCCCCTTGTTTATTTTGTTTTTGCACTTATAAAATGTGTCGCTAAATTTATGAAGAATTAAAGTAATTTAAGTTGTAATGCGTCAGTGGTATGTTTCTGTCAAGTTTTTTATATGCAGAAACGTTTACATTTTATATGCTGTATTTACAGTTATATCAATTTTCTTAACTTTAAATTGAATGCGTATAAAATAGGTTATTTTATTTATGAAGTAACACTAGTAAGACATTGAGGTACAGCAGTTCGTAATAGACGTGAATTTATGTAATGGTGCTTCTCCGAAACACTTCCGACCATGATCCGATATAACGCCAAACTCGTTATAGCGCCAAAATTCTTTGGTACTGATGGAGGCATTGAATCGAGGCTCGACTGTATATACGTATGAGGTGAGAAAAATCGATATTTTTTCCCCACAAAAACGTGGCAAACAACTTTTTACATTTCTTGAGATTTCATTATCGATAAATGAAATTTTCACATGCTGATTATACGCCGCTATACATACTTTTTCCTCAAAATTGCGAAATTCGCGTTTGTGGATTATAGACAGAAAAAACGGAAAACCCATTTTCAGCAAATATTTTCCCATTCCTCTGTGTCAGGCATCTTCACCCCGTTTCACGCGAGCACCGCTGTGATCACCGAAGCACCCAAGAGTGTTGGATGCTTGTGCTTGATTTCGTGCTCTCGCCAGTTCTTGATAGAATATCTAATTGAGTCTCTCCTCCCTATTCAAAAACTCACATTATAATGGCTGTAATTCAAGCGTCAAAATTTAAATATGAATGCCATAGCTGCCAAGTCTCCCGAATTTTTCGGGAATCTCCCGAATTTTAGCTTCATTGCTCGACCTCCCGAAAAGTTCTTAAATCTCCCGAATTTTTACGAAAATCACAAAAATCCCTAATTGTCCCTACACATTCCCTACTTCATTAAAAAAAAATCCCCGCTTATGAAAACAATCCCTAAGAAATTTCTTGTGGGGCATGAAGCCCTTTTTTTTTTCGAAATGATGTCACACGTCGTAAATGGGGAAATTCCCTTTTTAATGAAGTTTTACAAACCCTCTGATGGTAACAAGAAAGTTGTTTGTCATCCTGCAGGGAAATTTCTTAGCAGCTAATAGTCCTGGATAATAATTGAAGATTCTAGTGACGCGTATATGGTCAAAATTTCTTTTGTTGAAGTTACGTACGTGCAATATAACAAAGCATGAATACTGATAAGCAAAAACATATTTAATCAATTTTAAAGATACTTCCAGAAGAGGGCGACTTTTCCTTTTTGTACAAGTTGTGTTACGGACATAAACATCGGTCATGGGAAGACTGACATAATCACTCATGTGAAATGAAAAAAAAAACCATCAAGCAAGTGT
The DNA here is from genome assembly GCF_987345545.1 of Pholcus phalangioides. Classification (NCBI taxonomy): domain Eukaryota; kingdom Metazoa; phylum Arthropoda; class Arachnida; order Araneae; family Pholcidae; genus Pholcus; species Pholcus phalangioides. Next base: position 23,284,867 of record NW_028301608.1, read on the forward strand.
CACAAAAAGTCAGTGTTCTTCAAAAATTGACGGTGTTTTCCTTCATCTTCCGATGATTTTGGGGTCATTCGCGCAGAATGTTTGTTCACAGCGTTTCTGATTGAACACAATATTTATTTTTACATCACTGAAGTTTTGGCCTCCAATTTCACTTGTTTTTTGAGTAGGAATTTTATTTCCAAGGGTTTAACTTCCATGTGAGTAAAATCCCTATTTTAATTTGACTAGTTTTTAAGTAGGGATTTTATTCCCTACGCTTTAACTTTTATGCTTGGAAAATCCCTATTTTATTTGGAAAAATCCCTATTGTATTTATTAGGGAGTGGTTTTAGCATAAAATACGGGTTCGCGCGAAAATCTCCCGAATTTTCATTTTCAAAAGTTGGCAGCTATGGAATGCTCTTTTGCTGATAATGGGGCGTAAACAGTGCTCGAGATTTTAAAAAAGTTAAAGGTCTAGATCATAGTTTTCCAAAATTTTTGTTTTATCATTCCCTTCAAAAATTTTTTGTTCTCATCGCTCCCCTACTAAAATCTTTCCACATAGGATCGTATATTAAAACCACAGCATCGACCGCCCCCTGTAAAATTTCATCGCCTCCCGGGGGCGATATTGCCTTTTTTGGGAAACACTTGTTTAGGTGAACATGAAATTTGGGTCGTATCAACTATACTGTGGTAAAACGGAAATATATTTTCATAAGAATGACAAATTTTTCAAGTAGGCAAAATCAAATGCTCTAAGCGCCGAAAATTAGAAACGTTTTTCTTGGAAGCTCAAAATTCGCTTGTGCTTCATCATTCTGTATGAGCTTCTTTAATCTTCCCCATATGTGCAAGATCTACTTCCTGCTCACCAATTTGCTTTTCTCGTAACTCGAGCTCATAACGTTTCTAGTAATTTAATGAGAAGAAACCGATGCAATCAGACTAATCTACGTAATTATTAGAGGGTGTTTATTATCTCTCTCAGTTCCTTATCATGTTTCATCTCTTGGAAGATAAATCATTTGTATTGTTTCCTCCCTTTGCCCTCGGTTATTTTGTCATGTAATAAGCGCGTTTGTTTTCTCTCGATATTGTGCTTGAATTCTATACATATTGCGCGTATTCTATTTTTTGAATTTCTTGTAATGGTCAATAATCGCGTTTGTTGATGTTACTATTGTTCTTGGAAAAGGGTGGCAAGCAATGATCGAAAATTGTACGTTGAGCGTTGATATTGCCGGATAAAGATCGGACGTTATATCTCAGAAGGTCATGGAGGAAGGCTCTGCCTTCTTTTGCCAATTATCATTCGTACTCTTTTATCCATCTCCAGTTCAGACACCGAATAGAAGAATGACCCTTCTTTTTTCTAAGCTGTGACTATTCTTTAAAAAATGGGCCATCATTAGATTTTTATGGTCACGTTTCTTCTATTTCTCGTGCAGGTGAAGGACTTGGAATAGAAAGAGAAGAAAAAAAAGCCTTCATGTTTGAAATCTTGATGCTTTGTGTACTTGTGCTAGTCATTTGTCGTGTGTACTTTTTAATGAGATTCCAGTCGCGTATCGATGTTTTGAGTTTTTTTTTCGTTCCTCTTTTCAGTTACCTTCACCAGATTTCACCATGGTTTTGTTTTATTTTTCTTACAAAATAAATTGAAGATGAACGTCTGTCCATTACTTGGTTGTAAGCATTCAAAACGATGACCTCTTTACTCATGTTTTTAAAGTAGGCCTAAATGTTTTAAAAATGACACCCCTTTCGCAAATTGTTTTTTAGTAGTGACTTGTATGTTAATTTTCATTCTATTGCATCAAAATGAATGACTAGGGACAGTGTTGAATTAATGTCTGTCGAGGCCCCGGGTGCAAGAGAAAATATTGGACCCCTTAAATGAGAAAAATGTGTAAAGTTTGGGTTTTTCGGGGGCCCCAGGCGCGCACCCGGTGCGCTCGCCATTAAATCCGCCTCTGACTAGGGAAAGAAATCACCTCAACTGTCAAAAATCTATCTAAAATGATCCAAATATGGTATCCATGTTTTGTACGTACGTTTTGGGGAAAATAATGTTGGTACTGTATTTTTCATAACGTTATAAGGACTAGGTTTCAAGTTAGAGTCTATGCAACAGATATCTTCTAATAACCTTCATACAAGATTGAAGTTTTACTTTTAATTCATTTCCGATCAATAATAATCAATCAGTTCCGATCCAAGATCATTTCAGCTAACTAAAAATTGTTTCAAGTGTAATAAGTATAGATTAATTGATTACAGAAATAAATGTGATTACATTTGAACCCTGGTATAGAGCGAACCCAGTTTATAACAAACATCTGTGTATAAAAAAACGAAATTATTTTGTTTATGTTGTCAGTTAGCCTACCGTAGTCACATTACACCTGGACAACTCAAATGTTTCAAGATACTTCTGTCTCCATTTCGTGTGTTTCTATGATTTAAGGTCCCCCCCCCCCATTTAAAATTCCTACTGCTTTATTCAAAAAAATAAATTAATTAATTTAGGTGATAAAAGAAATATATTTGTTATGAAAAAAAATCGTAATTATTTATGATAATGGCGTAACACAGAGTGGACATTCGACAAAAAAAAATCTGGTACTGAAGACATAACATGAATCTTAAGTCGTTTTTCAAAAGTCTAATCCAAAAAAGTTGATCAAGTATTAAAAGTGAGCCTTTCAATGAGCTCAAAAGTATTATCAGATTTAATCTGGTAGAAAAATATATTTCCCAAATAACGTGAAGAAGTGGACATTTTAGGGCGCGGTAGCCCAGGTCGATAAAATACTCGCCTGAAGTACCAAAGGATGTTTAGATGTGTCGCGAGTTCGATACCCGGTTCATCCTTGTCAGAAAACTTTCCTGACACGGGGTACAACAGAAACGGCGACATGACCGCAGAAAAAATTGCTACCGCAGGTAGTCCCCCATCGAGGGGTTAGCGCACTAACCTCTCGATGAGTATAAAAACAAGCCTGCCGTTCGGAATCGGCAATAAATTGTAGGTCCCGGTCTAATTAGCCCTCGTGTGCAGAAAATGACCGTGGTGCGACAAAAAAGGATCAAAGTGGACATTTTAAGATGGGAAACATTTCGGGACATGAACAAAAAAAAATTTTTTTTTTTTTTCAAAATTTTATTGTAAGTTATATTTATCTATGGCATATACATCAAATGTGATTCCAAGTTTTTTTGAAGAAAAATTCCAGATTTGCACCAAGTCTCTTAGTTTAACACTTTTTAAGCTGGGTAAAGCAGGTTATGGTTTTGTTACAAACAGTGATTTTTTAAAAAAATTAGATACTATCTGAAACAAATTAAGAAATATCATATGACAGAATAACTGGAAAAAAATTAAAATTACCCAGAGTGCTCTGAAATTTTGTAAAAAAAATTAGTCTCGGAAACGGTTTGTACTTTTTTTTTTTGGGAATGACCCCTATACCTAAATTTCTAAAGTAATTTAAGTCACGGAGTGGCTGGGATTCGTAGTTTCTACTACTGTACGTGAATAGCCCGTTTTGTTTTGGGGTAGGTTCTCATTCATTCATTCTTTTGTACTTCGAAAAATTCATAAATGTGATAATTATGCCTATCCACCAAACCGTCAGTGATTGGAGGAAGGGAGAAAACTCGTTACATGGCTGATGAAATTTATGGAATTTTACTTTCATTACATTACCGTAGGCAGGTAGCCGTGGGGAACGTTCAATCTCTGCACTAGATCAGAGCTCAACTTATCTTTGTTTTCGATTGCACTGAAGCTGGTACTTGAACAACTACAAGTCACGGCAAGAGAACTGATGTGTATCGTATAGTGATGTTATATCTCGATTTAAAGAAATAAGTTTTCCTCTTAGACAACATCGTTTCTTTTGTAAGCTGGCTAATCCAACAGGCGAATTTTCAATTTGATCACAGGTTTTTCGATGTATATAATGAAAAGAAATCCCTTCCTAACAGCAGTTATAAATATTTTTGTTTGGGTTTATTGCAGATAATGTGCTACGACTCCCGAAAAAGTCGATTGGAAAAAGCAGTAGCGGTGGAGAGAGGGGGGATGTGAATCGCAAAGGGAGCACCGAACCCATAAAATGTCGCTGTGTTCACCAAAGGATCATCATTATCATACAGCCGAGTGGCTATCAGATAGATGGATGTTGGTGCTCCGACCTGCTTTATGTGGCAATCCAACAAACATAGACCGCGCTACAAATGTAGGTCGCTCATTTGCCATCATCTCACCCACCATTTCTGCTGCTGCTATGTGTAGCTGTAATCAGTTTCCTTAAAGCTTGTAAATGGTATAGCGTCATTAACAGTGCGGTGTGACAATGCGACATCCCCATCTCTCGTTGGACAGTTGTGTCTGCCAAGGTCGCGTCTGTGCGTGCGTATGCGCGCGACTAATTTTTCTCTTTTTTTCCTATTTGCATTATCGAAGGATAGATTGTAGGTGGATGGAACTTTACCGATTGGAGTGTGTGGTTAAGAAGGTCCCTTATTTTATTATTATTATTATTTCATTTTTATATCGGTGTGTATTCTATCCTCCTTTTTGCGTCTATTCTATTCTATAATTAGTTCTCATATACTGGATAATCTTCTGAACGATTTGTTTCTTCGTTTATTTGTTTCCTCATCTTAATCTCGAATGCTGCAAATTAATATAACCTGGAATATCTTTAATCACGATGGTTTTCATCAGCTAATTATTGCTATTATTATTATTTTGATTAGCTGATTTTTTTATCACTATAACCCTTCCCCCCTCTTTTTTTTTTTTAATGAAGCTAATCACGCCTTCATGTGAAAAATTTGGTATTTGGTCGTCTAAATTCTCTGTATGAAGAGTTAAAAACAGAAAATTAATCAAATTAAATTTTAATCAATATTAAGGTGAAATTTTCTTTACGCTATCAAAGATTACTTTGCTTGAAATCGATTTCACGAAGTTTTAAAGCAAGTAAAGGGGGTGAATTTTCCTCAAATGATATGTTTCTAGTGTGTTTTTATGCAAAAAATAGAGCTATCCGAGGTTTAAACGTCGATCTTGTGTCTCTGTGGAAGAAATACGGAATACTCGTTGCTTGACAGAAAGTATGGTACGTACTGAGTCAATACCAGCTAAAGATTCTGCTAGAGTAGGGTTAATAAGAGGTAAAGAAAAAGAAAGAGATCGCAAGTCATCTTTACTTGTGTTCAAAGGATTTGTCTTGTCCAGCAGGGGGATGGAAGGAACGGAAGAATCGGGAGGGGAAAGAAGACATCTTTAAATCAAAGGGAAGCTTACTCTGATGATGCACACAACTGGCAAAAGTAGACAAAACATATTTATGGCGCCGATTTGCTTAACTTGTTGGTGTTGCAGATGAAGAGTTTATTCTGACGAGAAGAAGGGCTTGATGTTGCAGATTAACTACATTTTGCATCATGAGTGTTTATAGAATAGCGTCACAGTAAATATGACTAGATTGTAATGGATTTTTGCTCCCCATTCATCTTTTCTATACTTATTGTATTTATCTTGCTGTTCCGTAAGATTTAGCATCCAAAACATGCTCATTTGCTAATACTCGCTTTGGCTTGATCAGATTTTATGAGATTAAAAAGAAGTGATAATAATATTATTGTGATATACAATAGTAATTTCAGTGAAGAAAGTTTTTTCGAAATGGTGATTATGAAATAAAAAATTTAGTAAGTGTATCCTATAAGTGCTAATGCGGCATTTATCTCATGAAGGGTTCGTCGTAGGGGTATGGTTTCAATTAAAAATATGCTTGAAATGTGTTCAAAAATCATTGTGTACCAGTTTTGAGAGTTAAAATAAGAGTATCACACAAAATCTAAATGAAATCTAAATTTTTATACTGTCCGTCCCCCTGCCCTCTAACCGCCAATTAAAAACTTGTTGCCCTGTCTCTCCTGAGGCAAAATGTGTGTGTGTGTGTGTGTTTTTAAGTGCAATATTCGCCGAGATATTTGAATTCAAAACAAAGAAAAGTTGGGAAAGAACATCATAAATGAGGGAAAGGAGCGTTTTCCGTTAGTATTTGCTGTTCTTTCATAACTTTTCTTCGATTGTTGAATTCAAATATCTTAGATATTGCACTTTTTATTATTATTTTATTTTTATTTATTTATTTTTTGTGCCTCAGGAAAGACAGGGTAACATATTTGTAATTGGACGTTAGATTCCAAGAGGACCGTACAAAAATTTAGATTTTTCATTTCGCTTCACATTGTATTTTCACTGTCAAAACTGGTACAAGGTAATTTTTGAACGCCTTTTTAGCATTTTTTAAATATATATATATATGTATTAGGGTGGCCCTTATTTTTTTATGTTTTAATTTCAGTTCGCCCACCGCCCATTTTTTTCTCCTTTTATTTCAAGAAACAATTAGAGACCTCATTTGTTCAAATCAGAGGTTGGGAACCCGTGCCTCATCGCGGTAGAAGTGGGAAGCCAGTGAGTGCCAAAGTGCTTGAAGGTAGAGTATTATCACTTCAGTGGCGAGCAGGTCGTAAGCTTGCCAACTTAGTAGTGCGCGAATGCCTCATTTTTTGGGAGAAGGCAAGGATTCCTACGAGAACGATACCTCATTGTGTAGAAAAAATTATGAAGATGTACTCTCATAATTTTACGCAGAAACAACATGAACATAAGTTCATATCAAATTTGATAATTTATTTGACATTGCTCACGCTAATGCTTTGGAAATTATAAAAATTGAAGAAGACAGAAAATTTTTACTGAGTCAAAGAGAGTCGGGCGAAGGGGGGATGTCTTGGGGGAGTCGATATGAAGCTAGCAAAGCGGGAAGAAAAGTCATTATTTCAGAGTCAGGGAACATGAAAACATCCGGGCTAAGGCTCATTGTAGTTCTGATCTCTCTGGCAATTTCATGGATTCATCAGAAGAATCGTCAGGCATTGAGGATATTTCTGATCAACTTGGGCCTTCATCAAACATTACCCAGACGTCTCTTGAGGAAAACATTTATTTACGAATAGGTTTAGGGATGAAAAATGTACATGGGAAGAAATGTTTTTTAACTCCAAAATTAATGGTTGTACTCGATCGATGCCACATTAGTCAGAGAAATCCCGTTTTTATTCTGGAAGCCGCAGCTGAATCTTTATTAGGGTACAACATAGATGAACTGGCAATCAACCGAAATATGATCCAAAGATATCGGGAAGATTTTCGTAAGACGAAGGCTACACACTCTCTCTCTAAGATTTTACTAAGATTATCAAATTATTTACTGATATTAAATGAACCCAGTATTGTATTCGTTCATTGGGATGGTAAATTGCTACCTGCTTTAAATGTGAGAGATTTAAAAAGTGAAAGGCTACCTGTATCATTTACATATAAAGATCAAGAAAAATTACTCGGAGTGCCAAAATTAGAAAATTCTTCAGGGAAGGAGCAAGCTATGGTTGTATGGAATGTTCTGAAAGATTGGGGATTTGAAGATAAGGCTCAAATGCTCTGTGTTCTGACACAACCAGTTCCAACACTGGTCACATCAACGGTGTGATTTCTAGAGCAGTAAAAGATCGAGAGATGATATATTTTCCATGTCGGCACCACGCGTATGAATTAGTGCTACGAAGTGTTTTCGAACATGAGTTACCTCAAGTGACTAGTAGTCCCGATGTTTTCTTCAAAAAAATCAGAGAAAAATGAAATAATTTGGGAAAAGAAAGTTATATGGACGGGTATAAATAAATAAATATATATATATATTTGAACGAAATATGTAACGAGAAAGAAATACTGAGTAATGTGAATTTCCTTTTTAATGCACTGAAAAATGAAAAACTTGAGCACAATTATCGGGAGCTTGTTGAATTATGTATAGTTTTTATTGGAAGGAACTCAGACTCCCGACTATCAAAATCAGCCCACCAGGGGCTTACATTATGCGCGATGGTTGGCAAAGGTAATTTACTCTTTTAAAATGTTTTATTTGGACAGAAATTGGCTTTAGAAGTTTCTGAAGTGAACTGTCTGAAGAACATTAGTTTGTTTGTTGTAACGGTGTGTGTTAAAGCATGGATTGGACACCTTTGGTTTTATAATGATAGTCCATTTTTATCATTTACCAAATTTTTAACAAGGTTTTCTAATGATTATTTACAACTTAAGCCATTAAGAATTTAGATATGCTATCTAATAATTAGTTCACACACACACACACACAAAAAAATTCAGATAAAACAAAACATTTCATTTCTCAGAAAAGTTTAAATTTGTTAAAGAAATTGAATGTTGACATTTGCTTTCTGAATCTCAGTATAGATTTTTGGGATAGAGACAATTCTTGTTTAAAGTCACAAGAAACATTCGGGAATCTCAGTGTTGTTAATGACACAGCCGAAACGGGTGAAATTGATGTCAGATGTTAATGGGCTCGTAACTGGATGAAGAGCAGAAGTAATTTCTTCTCCAGTGTGTCGAAAACCACAGAAAGGAGTATCCGGACTGCAAGAAGGCTACTCTTAAACGAAAATTTATTTAAATATATTATTAAAAAGTAAATTTGTTTCATATGCCCTTTTAAAGATGTCATTTCATAATTTTATAGTAAAAAATCATAGTTTCTTAATATGAGTAATAAATAAACATTTTTAAATGCTTAATTTTTAGCAATTTTTTTCTCTTACATCGTCATTCAATCAAGCTCGATGAGGCACGGGTTAATCCTTATATATTGAAAAATATTTGGTATACTTTCACATTATGGTAAAAGGAAAAACATTAATGGATGGACGCTTAAAAATGTTAAGTAAATTTTTCACCGTTATAATAAGGGCCACCCTAATATATATATATATATAATGTTCTCTCTATCTCTCTCTCCCTCAGCTTATATATTTCTACATTTTGACTTTTTTTCATTTGCACCCAACTTTCTCTTTAGTTTTTTGATCTTTTCGATGCTTCTAACCGTTTCAATAGTGGCATTTTCTGATGGTTCCTATGGTGTCAAAGTTGGCAACTTATGACGCCTCCCTGAACATCTGTCATTTCTTTCTGTTTGCAGTCGTTGATGTGTCAGAGTTTTTTTCTTTTCCTTCATAACCAAAGGTTTTTATTGTTCAATAGCTGACATTTCGAGTCCAACAAAAAAATAAAATAAATAAATAATTAATGCTCTTTGCTTATTATTATTATTACTTTGTCCCTGAGCATCTAAGATTTCAACCACGTGAGAAAAAGATTGAATAGACACACAGTTTGTTTCTTTGTTCCACCAAGTTTTTTGGTGGTTATTAAAGTGGAATACAATACCTGAAATCTTTTTACTGTTTCAAAATAATATCAATAATTACATCATCTTTTTTGCATGAAAATTTCCACGAAGGTAAAGACGGACATGAAAGTAGAAATTTATATACGTTGCTGAAAATATGCTGATTATCATTAGGAAATTTCTTTCTTCCCCCCCCCCCCTCCCCCAGGGAACTTTGTGCCATTTCTTCTAATTTCTTTCAGAATTATTTTCTCGGCATGAATAACTTGCTTTGTGCGTTTTCGGCGGAAAGACTCATTAGCATAATTGTGTTATGCTTAATTTTAAAATCATCTAGTTCGTGGTTCCGAAGCAAAGCAGCATCCAACTATTGGGTTTTCTTTATTGTTTTCGCCGCTTCCGAACCATTCAGTGCAACATGACAGGTGCCCATGAAATCCATTATCGACTTGTTCTTTTGACTGTATCCGTTCATTTTTCTCGTCTTGATGGTAGTGTAATATACAGCTATTCATCTCTAAGAATCATTCCCTCCCCCACTTTTCAAGTAATTAACGTCCTAATTAATTAGTTCAGGCATCATTACCCTTCTATCCATCCTCTTCCCTGGAGGCATCTCATTGGCTCAAAATACTCGTAGTGATAACCACTGGTTATTTTACCTTCTAGTATAATTACACTCTACCTTTCAATTAATTAAATAGTGCAATTTGTGTGATGATTCTTAACTAAGAAAAAATTTTGTGAACTAGTGTTAGTACATCCAAAATAGTGCAGAATATGCAGAAATAAACCGGTATTGCGAAGAAATATGAACCAAATCCCTTCATTTTCGCTTACAAATTAATGTAGTTGTAAAGTATAGCATAGCTTGCGTAATGCTCGCTCGTTAAGTAAGCCGTCAAAGTATGCAATCCGGCATTCTTTAGCTGTGGTTCTCAACCTTTAGAAGCGTGCTGCCCTGTTGATTTCTTTTTTTGTGAGTAGAGGACCCGGTCATACACACGACTAATGGAAAATAAATGAGGAAAAATGAAACAGCAAATCACTCACGGCCCCGTTTGATTGATGGCAGGACCCGGCGGTCGAGAAACACACTTCTATAGGATGCCCGACAGTTTTAGAAGATGAAAAACTTGTTTTTGCGATTAGACCATGTACAATATTTCATATTCAGTTTGGTCAGATTAGTGATGTCGATTTATTCTTACTCCTCGATTCCTCAAACCTAGGTTGCTCAACAATCTGGAATTCTGGATCTTTACCGAGTAAAAATTTTCCGTGATGTGTCCGAATCAAATTTTTATTTGCTCTTTTCGGTAATTATGGATATTAGATACGCTATATAACACGTCAATCGCCTCTAGTAACAGACATCAAAATATAAAATGCGTTTGCTTGAAAAATATAAGAAAACCGTGTTGTTTTTGAGAGCAACATTTCCAAATAAAGGGTTAACTTATGCGCACTGACGCGCAACTGATGAAAAAATATGCTCTAGTCAAGTCGTGTGCTGTTAAAAAGAAAGACATGTATAGGTAGCTTACTGCAGTGATTACAGCTAATAGTTTTAGAAAATGAAATGTTTGGACTTGAGTTTAGCCAACACCCCAGTCGAAATTTATGCAGTTTAATGAATATCACCGTGACTCCAAAACATCTGTTAACTCACCACAAACTAACTTTTGATAATCGATGCCTGTTATCGCATTCATAATTCATGTACAAATTTATGTCATCAACGTATTTGAGAGTTCCGAAATCTTCAATTTTTCCCTTTTTGATAGTAATAATTTCATCAATTAAAATCAAGCTAAATTAACAGTTTAACTAACCACCTCGAGTCGACGAGCAAATCGTGAGGCACTGTATCATTTCTACCGTGAGACGCTATCCCATGTTTTTCCCCCCTATCCTCTGATAAAACAGATTGTTGGGCGGTTTTTTTACGTAGACTAGGGATGGGACAAATGTAATGGATGATATACCACCGCTGCACGTGCACAATGAAGAATCAGAGAGAAAACCACAGTGAATCACGTTTCTGTAGTGCAAGTTCCCATAAAATAGGAAAAAAAAGTTACCCCTCCCTCCTCCTGCTCCCGGATTGCTCTCTTCTCAACTCTGATTCTTTTCGGAAGATGGTTTTCGAATCCACCCTTGTTTTTTTTCATTTGATAAAAAAGAAGGTAAAGGCCTTTGGCATCTGTTGCACCCAACGCCAACGAACCGTCATTGTTTGGTCCACTGAAAAAGTATGAAAAGGTGGGGGTTTTTTTCCTTGTAAATGGATGAGGGGGACATAGTGCCTATTGGGTGATCCACCTACAAAACCTTTTTTTTTCTTCAATATTTTATATACTATACAGTATAATTCTAATGAAGAAAATGGGGGAGGGGAGGGTATAAAAATCAGGTTGTGGGATTCTGGAATTTTAATGCGATATTAAAAAAATGATCTCGTATCCTGCTTTAAAGGTGAGGGATAACCTTGTTGACTTTGGATAATTTTTCTTAAAAGACTTTTATGTTTTCTTTTCAAAAATTGTCCTTTGATCCATTAAACACACCTTCTTTTGAAGCACCCATTTATCACAATTTTTTTATTATAATTTTTGGATATCGGAATGGCTATTCCATATCAAAACAGTGGAATTCAGATAACGTGTTTAATAATTATCATTTATCATGTTATCTAACTTGATGTACCGAGTCAGGGTTCATACAGTCCTTGAAAATCCGTGGAAGTTCTTGATAAAAATGTTCCTTTTCAAGTCTTTAAAAGTCCTTGAAAAACAAAAAAGTGAATTTCTTCCATCAATTTTTGTCCCCACATCCCAACTAAGTTCCCCCTAAACCTTGTTCCGCTGGGGCGAAAATGAATAGAGCAAAAGCAGTGAGCTACGTAGACAATGTTCAAAACAGGATATGGTCACTCATACCTGAGGTACTTCTGTGCTTAAAAAAATATCGCCTAAAAAAAAAATCTGGCAGAAAAACACTGTACTTCATAATATTCTTCTGATATTGCTTCATAATATTTTAAACTATTTAATTAATGAATGTCAGTTGCGTATATGGAGTGCTGGAGGCTGACCATGCCTCCTCGATAAAAAATACGGGAAAATCGCTAGTTGTCATCTAAAATGATGCCAAAGGGTAAACGAAGTTGCTAATTGTTGAAGTACCCTTGCATTGAAGCAGTAGATTTAAATGAAGTCTGTGGGAAAAACACATGACAAATATAGGAGATTAATATTCATATTTAAAGTCATACAGGGGTGGGAACTCTGCGCCAATTGCGCCGCACTGCGCTAAAACTAATATCTTGCGCCATCCTGCTCCAATAGCGTATTTTCGCATTTTTCTGCGCCAAATAGCGAATTTTGCTTCAGTATGCCCGGAATTTCGGAAAGGGCGCCAAAAAATGTTTGTTCCTGCTAGCCACGAAACGTTTCTTTACAAGAGCGTGTTTTATTCCGCTATACTTAAACTATCGGCCCCTGATCGGGCTTTCCATCGCGAAACCCCGATATTGTTCGTGATCGTGGAACTGAAGATGGTTTGCAATGCCTTTCAGCTTTACAGTGCAAATTCGAGTGTTTCCGAAAAAAAAAAAAAAGTCGTCACTGGAAGCAACAAAAATTACTGTAGTCGATTGTCATTGTGTTAAATCCCGATGTTTCGTGAAAAAAATTTTCATTCCGGGAGTAAAAAGCGCATGTCCGCCGAATTACGAATGTTAGTTTAGAAACTTTGCCGAATAACGAGCGTTAAATCGCCAATCTCGCCAGATAATGAGTTCTGAATCGCCAAACATCGAGTTGATTCTTCCGAAATTCTCTCCCATTTTGCAACAATTTCTTTCCAAGTATAAAAAAAATTAAAAACTTATAAATTTTTTTTAGCTCATTTGAAGTGCTGCTGTTCAAGGCAGCAAATAGTGTCGTCAGTAAGCCAAAATTATCTTAAATAGACAGGTGCAAAAAATTTTATCACAGCCGCTCTTTCAAACAAGGTGTCAAAAGCCTAAAACACCAAAAACAAAAATCAAGCTGACGAAAAGATGTTTGATAACAAAAGACATGCTGCAGTTTTATTTTGAAAAGGGTTGAGGGTTAACGAAAATATTCTTGTTAATTTCACTGCTCCCATTTATAAATATCTGCTCCGAATCCCATATTTTGTTGCTCCAAAGCTGCTCCGAAATAGACTTAGTCACTTCCCACCCCTGCTCATAATTACCAAATTACCATAATTACCTAAATAAAATTTATAGGATTGGGAAAATAATTTTAATAATTTCAGAAATTAATAAAAATTCAAATAGGCTTTGTTAAAAATAGGGGAAGTAACAGGACATTTTCATGTAAAAGTTGGTATGGCCAGATCTACATGAAAATACAGAAATGTGCGGGAAATATAGGTCATATAAGTCACACTACACACATACGACTAAATTCTCTGATTCTTTTTATTTTAGCCAAATTTCAATACTGTTTTAAATATAAAATGATTTCTGCTTAAATGTCATTTGTATACTTATATACTAAGTGGTTTTTTTTTAAAGCAAGACCTTTAGAAGTTGATATTGTCTACAAGTTGAACTATATAATTGTTTTAAAGCTATATACAGTGAAACCTGTCTGACACGGAAACAAAATATAGTGTGTTCAATGATTAGTGCTCTTATTTGCACCTTTATAAAACGGAAATCTGTCTGAAACGGAATATTATTTCAGTCTGTTGACGTTCCGTTACGTACAGGTTTCACTGTATCTTTAGTAAAATAACATTTCTTTTCAGATTCGAAATCAAAATGAGCACGTGTTGAAAATAAATTAAGAACATCCAATTAATTCCATATTTTTAAGATATCACGGTTTTTATCAATCATGATACGAATGTCCTTAAATTTTTAAAGTTTGCCTGGAAAAGGGCTTCAATAGTCTTTAAATTATTTACTTTATTATACTAGCTTTTCTTATTTTGAATTTTTTTTTCACTTAAGACAGGGTTCCTGTGTAGTCTAGTGGTCTAGGGCGTTCACCCGGAAAGTGAGAGGATGTGGGTTCGATTCCCTGCAGAGGCAGTTGAATTTTCTCTCTTTCCACAATATATCTTCGCAACAGCCAGTTGTTAAAAAACCTTCGTATGGTAGCGAAGAGTGACGTCATCCTTGCATATTCGTCTATCCCTCCGTTTCCTTCTGAGATGGAGATATAGCAACTTTAACTGCCTTTTGTCCGTACCTTACAATTTTATACAATAAAACATCAACAACGGTCACTGACGGGATCAAAATTATAAGCCGTTCTGTTCATTACGAATATAATTGACATACTTTAATAACTTTTAAATTTAAGTTTTGATTTTTTTCTTTTGAAATATTTAAAATTATTTTAAATACTTTTTTTTTTATTTTTAACATTTTTAATCTTTTAATTTTTTTAAACTTTAAAAAAAAATACTTTTATTAAACAACGTTATCCACGTACGGTGTTCACTCACCACCGGATTAAGACGTTTAAAGGCCCTAAGCACTTGAATAGTTTTGGTCCGGCCTAAGGCCGGTATTACATTATAAAAGTTTGATAACATCCCTTTTATAAAACTTGAAAAATCTAACCAATAAAGTTATTGGTTACATTCTAGAAAATGCAACCGGTGATCTCATTGGCTGCATTTTTAAATTTTTATAATAGGACTTTTATCAAACTTTTATAGTGTAATACCGGCCTAAGACAGAATTGTGATGTGAATTGGGTAAACGTCAAATCGTGAATTGCAATGCAAGATTGCGGATCTTATTTCCTCTTGTGCTTTCCAAACTTTTTATTTCGAAATAAACGATACGACGTCTGTAGCATTTATTTATTCGTGACAAACGGCCAGAAGAAATTTCACTGACGAGAAGAAATTTTGTGGCCTCATTTCAGTACCTTGACAGCTTCGCTGGCGGATAATAGACTTCAGAAATAGATTGTTCCTAATCGTTATTGTATGATATATTTATTCAATATTTTTCACGTTGTGAAGCTTGGCGTTTTATTCACAATACCATTTTTTATAACTGTCGTAACTGTCAATAGTTCTCAGTTTTCTGAATCTGTGTTTACGTTGATTTTTTTTTTCTTGCTTGCTTGCTGCTTTTTTTTTTTTTTTAATATCGTGTATATGAAATGTATATAAGTTTTAGATCTACCTGAAGTGGGGATGCTAATAATTATTTCCCTTATTAAATTAAATTTAAATAAATATTATGATGGCTTCAGCTCGTTACACGTTCAGATTTGCCTGCGCAGGCAAAATCGAACGTGTGTAGGACAGTTTGTCTGTCCATATATGCTAGACCTAAACATGTGTAGCGGGTCTTTTTAAAAGGACTAGACACAACTCGCTTCACATCAGCATTCAGCCTGTTACATATCGTAAAAAGAAACGGTTTGACTTTATTTCTCTAATATGGAGAAAGGGTGCCGTGATTTGTCTTTATCGTCTTTTCTTCTCCAGGTTCATTATATAAACCTTTATTTTATTATTTCATGGTTATCTTCAACCACTGACGGGATAATGAGAAAGTTTTCTATTGATATAATCTTCCCACGCACGCACCATTAAAATAATAAAGGCACTGATAACTCCAGCACATATCGTGCAGGTCATTAGCACAGTGTTTTGTCCATTCCAAACGAATCACAATAGCCTTCACAATAGGCATAAAAATGAAGCAGATAGACAGCCGAGTTCGAATGAAAAAATAATGAATCTGATGTCGCGAAACTGATTGTAGTGCGATTTATTTCCATTTATTAATATTGGAATAACCCCCTCCCCCACTTTTTGCCTAAAACTAGGATATCGTGATATATAGAAAAAATTTTACCCTCCCACAAAAATTCACGCATATAAAAAAACAATAGTTTTTATTTCTGCGCCGGATATCAATTTTAATGGTTATGCCAGGATGTGTATAATATCCGGAAGTTGCTGGCTGCATCGTTGCACAATTTTCTTGAGCTGTTATTGTTTCAATCATTTTTCTGTTCTTTTTCAGACTGTTACTCCCTTCTCACTTCCTGCCTATTCTTTCGATGATGAGATTAGTTTTAGGAAGAAAGAAAAAAAAAATTAATTTTGTATGTGATGGGAGAAACATGACATTTCACTTCCCGATTGTGAATTAATTAAGGAATTAAATGAGGGTATAAATAAATTTCGACGGATGTGAGAGTAAAATTTCGACTCGTTTTCAAAATGTACTTAGACAGCATAAGCAAATGCAGTAGTGTAACATTTTAACCGTGTGAACTACAACTCAGAACCACATTTTATTTTTTGAGCTATACCTAAATATAAAAGTGTTAGAATAAATTTTACCTAGGCTGGGAAGAGCAGCAATATACCATGCATTTCTACGATCTTGGGTAAATTTAAACTCCTTTTTTCGAATGTACCCGATTAAGACTCGTTATTCTGGTATTCTCAGGTGAAAGATAGAGTTTATCCTTTAAAAAATTGCATACTTAGTTTAGGCTGGAAAAATCGATGAACTAAATGAACCCTTAATTAGCAATGAGCCATTATGAAAACGACCCCTGCCTTCCCTTATCTTTTTTTAGTCAAGCCTCACTTGCTACACAAAATTCCAAGTTCCAGTCAATAAGGTCTGCTGATATGGTAGTTACGAATCCTATTACTTATTACTAAGGCAAGCTGTTGTTCTCGGGAATCGGGTCGCGCGCGTCTTTTGTGTGCATTCCGAATCGCCACCGCATTATGTCACTCGTGGGCCATTGTTTTTCTGCGATGTTTTATCGTCATTTATTTGAATCTTTTGTGGGCCAACGGGACAAATAAACTCTCGTGAACGCGGAACTGCAATCAAATTGCTTTCTCAAGTTTTTATATACCACCGGGTTATAGATGTGTTTATTCGGTGATTCTTTTTACAAATGTCTGTTGCTTTGTGCCAAAAAGTTAACTTTATCTGTTCTTTAGAAATCATAAAATTTCACTCTCTTGCATTAAATTTGATATTGCTTGCGAAGCAAAATTATTTTTTAATTTTGTGTTAAAAATTGTCCTTAAAAATTTTCAAGGTGAGTAACCATATAAATTTAGGAGTTATATTAATATCAATGCAAGACGAAGAAACGTAGTTGGGTTCAGTGTTATCCGAAATTTTTTTTATGAAGAGTAATTTCACTCCTCTCTTAAATTTTGAGGGGCATTTTTCGAAATTAGGGGTTTAACGGTGAAAAATAGTTTTAAATTGGAATTGAAACATTCATGATACATAAATGCAGGGCTCCCACTCGTCCTCCTACTTTTCCTACTTTTTGTTAAAATGTCCTACTTTTCTCGGTTTTGTCCTACTTTTCCTACTTTTATCACACAAATCCTATCGACAAAATTTGTGTAATTGGACTTATTTGAGCAGGAAATCATTGATATATTGCCAAATATTACAAATGTTGGAAAATGCATTGTAGCGTTTAAAGGTTAATTGGGGGGGGGGGGGTTTATGTGGGCCATTTGGTTGATTACTTGTTCATTTGCTTAGTTTGAGGGTTCAACAAGTGTAGCAGTCATTAAAACTTCTGTCTGAATGGAAAAAATAATTTGTATGATGGTCTTGGACAGTAACTAACATTCATCATTCAAAATTATGGTGCAAATAGGTGAAACAACAGTTTGCATTTCAAAGCAGTTGGATACATAGGCCTATTCTAGGTTTGGTGATTCTGATGCTACCCAATAGCATTCAGTGGTCTTCTGTATTTTTAAGGCATGAAGAGGCATAAACAATATTTGCAATGGGTGCTCAGCAAAGAGCTAGAAATGGAATTCCTTCATTTGTCAAAAATGATTACACTGGCATTGAACAGTAAAATGTAAACAAATCCCTTTAAAAAATTATGGACAACGCAGTAAAACTATCTGGTTCACCTTGCCTTATTTACATCGGATCTTGTAATCTGCACATTTTGCACTGTGCTTTTGAAAGTGGTCTCGAAGGAGCGTCATTCTTAAAAAACGTACGTCTTCAAAATTTGCTGTGCATTGTCGAAGAGAGTTGACAAGCTCTGCCCTTTGGAAGACTCCAAAAAAAGAATGTAATACGTATATATGAGGAGAGACAGAAAAGAATTATCTGCTAGTACACTGTTTTGGCCAAAAATTGGTTTTGTAACCAAGTCATTTGTCAGTTTGCTTTGGCTTGAGTCAATTTTATAGGAAACTGAAATAGTGCTATGAAAAAAAAAAATCAAAATTAAAAACAATTTTTTTTGTAATTATTTGAAATATTAGGGATTTTTTCCATTATGCTATGATTATGCTAAGGGGGTTACTCTCCACCGCCCTACTTTTTAGTCCTGCGTTTTCCTACTTTTTCTCATTTTTTGAGTGGGAGCCCTGATAAATGAAAATATACGTCAAAACTTTCAAACTTCGAAAAATATTTAATTGAAACACATAATAAATATTGATTTGATAAAAATATGTAAAAAAATATGAGATAACAAAAACCAACTTAATCATATACATAGTATATGTATATATTTACATACTCATTCCATTACATTTTTCAACAATTTTTCTTTTGTTTCCACATCTTATATATATATATATATATATATATAACAGCCAGTTCAAAATTCATATCAGAGTGAACGCCTTCATCAGTGACAGTCAAAGGAGGCCCTTCGCATGATAACCTTATCAGGGTGTCCACATGACCATCACCAAGTTGATCCCTCTTTTTTAATTTTATACGATTTAATGTCGCAAAACCACGTTTTCATGATGCTGTTGAAAGAGGCAAAGTTAAGGCAATTACGATCAACTTTCTTTTTTCTGGATATATAAAAGGCTTGTTATCGCCACTTTTTCTGCACCCACTGATATATTTGCAAAACTCTGCCATTTTCATTCCTTTATATTTATGTATTTTAGTTCTTTCACGAATAACCATTCTTCCCTAAGTGGCTCTTCTATAGAAGCATATTTTCATCCTTTATACAAGATATTCCCATTTCCTTTACAATAGAGACAAATTAAACTGTACATTGCTTTATCTGAACTTGGGTTGTAATTCGTTTTTGAACCATTATACAGAGTATCATTTTTTTTATCATTGGTCTCGAAAGTTTTTGCACATGTTGTGTCATTCATAGGATTCAAAACTGCGTCAAAGTCAATGAAAATTTTCATTGTACTTTCTTCAAACTTGTTGTCCAAATTTTCAACCAGATGGCCTAAAAACTGTTTTTAGCTTTCATGGAATTTTTATCTAACCTGAGCATTTTTAATTTTTATATGTCTGTAATGCTCATTTCCTTTTTCTAATTGTGAAGTCTTTCAAACGTATCCCAGGGTTGTTATGAAATTTTCTATTCGGAATTTCGTTAATTTCAACCTCTCAGTAAGAGTTGAAAAACTAAGGTTTCTGCTTGAAAAGCGACAGATACCAACCATCATCTTTTTGTTACCGATATGTCAGTGTTGTCATCAATTGGCAATAAAATAAATGGGCAATATTAGTTAGTTTCCTATTATGCATGTTAATTTTTGCAACATTTATATTTTGCATGCCATTTGCTTTCTGCAGCATCATTATTAGTTTATATTTCTTCTTTTTTTTTTCTGCCATCTCTTTCTTTGCCATCATGTATAAAGTTTTGAAAATAATTAAATCTATTTCATTCACTTGGGATTCAGCGGCTTTTATGCAGGATTCAAGTGAACTGCTCGGTGGGGAGCAACAAGAGCTGCTCTATGATCCGATGACAATTGATGCCGCAAAAACGAAGAATGTTGAAAATTCAATATTCACCATGTTGAACAAAAACGACAAATTGTTATTTTCACATGTTTATTATCTCGTACATATACTTAAAAAAAATTGAACCTAAATTTTGAGTATTTTCAACCTTTAAGAAAAGTTCGGGGGTGGGGGGGTTGAAATAGTCATCTAGATGCGTATTGGCCATAGATTAATAATAGTACGTAGAGTAATATGATAGTACTATATATCTTCAGTCTATGGTATTGGTGAACGCTGGTCGAGTTCATATAAACTGAGTCATACTTACAACTGAAGAAGCTTCTCCAAAAAACAATGTCTTCATTATATTGGAGAAGTGAGATACATGCCAGTTATCCACTCAGTAGTCATTTCGATTCTTTTCTTCTGAGCCTCCCGCAAAACGATATTAAGCCTCCCCCCCCCTCACATTTTTATGGGGGTCAAGGGGTCAAAATAATATTGCTCTGGTATCTGACGCGGATTTATCCCCTTTTTTTTCTGGGGCACGTTGACCGATCTCCGCTATTCATGCGTTTATAGGAGAAAATGGGCAATCCGCTATGCGTTAACTCTTTATCCTGATTATGAGAATTATGCTTCTTTTTTCTCCACATTATGGTCAATTGTTAGTACAGAGTTTTTACGCAAAAAGCTGTTTTCTTTGCACTAGAAATTCTCATATTGCTTTCGATTGGTGTTTTCGTTGTAACGGTTATGAGGGCAAAATAATTAGCATTGCGAACAGATTTTGTTTTTTGTCTGTAATAATAATGCTAATCCGCCTTATTCAGCTCTTCGACATGAAATACGAAATGTTCTTCAAGTGCAGTTTATTCAAAATCATTGACCCGCTGAAAGATTGCCAATTTATTTTTTAAACTATTATTTGTTATTTTGATGTTGATTAGTTCATTTGAATAGCCGTTTCGGTTCAATTTCTCTCATTTTTGAATCTGAAAATGCAATAGAACGTAAAACGGACGTTTACGCTGATCTGAAACATTTCTTTTGAATCTCAGGAAAAAATAAGACATTTTATCTCAAATTAAAAATGTTGAAAAGTGACATTTTTGAAAAATGACATTTCAGCGAAACCTCGCTACAACGATAAATCCCTCTTCAACGATGTTCTTTAAAATCTTGTTTGGAATTGCCTATACAGTGCAATAGTCTAATAATATATATAAACTCTCAAACAAAGATATCCTTTACTATCGAATAAGTTCCTCTGTAACGGTATTTTCTTATATCTCGTTTAAAAACGTCTTGAGTATAATTTCACCTTCGCCACTTGTTTTCGTTATTCCGAGAGCTTTTAATAACATATTTTGCACCACGTGATCACTGAAGTGTTAGTGTATTAGTGTAATTGTTTAATATTGTTATTTTCTGTGTAAGACACGGATTTGGAATGCGGTAAACTTATTTACAAAAGAAATGCATTTCATCCATTTGACTGA
Source organism: Pholcus phalangioides (assembly GCF_987345545.1). NCBI lineage: Eukaryota > Metazoa > Arthropoda > Arachnida > Araneae > Pholcidae > Pholcus > Pholcus phalangioides. The sequence goes on from NW_028301608.1 coordinate 23,306,424, forward strand.
ATTTCATTAATCAACTAATCTATATATATATAAACGAATGTATGTCTGTCTGTTTGTCCTTTATGCATTACTACACCATTCATCCGATCGCCATGAAACTTTGGGAAGTTGTTGAGTACGCTCCCGCAAAGGTTTCTGGCATAGTGTGTGTGTGTGTGGTTTTTTTTTTTTTTTTAATATAATTTTCCACCATGAACAAATACTTTTTTTCAGTTGTACTAACATCGTTGTTTTAGAAAGTATTGCAACAAAAGTTTGAATTTGGTGGTATGTGATGATTCGAATTTTTGCTCTTTCTTCTGCGAAACGGACTCAGAAGGAGAGAGAGAACTTTCAGCTAACATTACTCTCGCTTTTAATAATAAAGATTCCCCCCCCCCCCCATTATTGCAGGGGTGTGTGCCTTTTTTTTTTTTTTAGATTGGAGGGGATTATGGAAAAATTCAGTTAGTTATGGGGGGGGGGTGACATGATTTGAATCGTTTCAATGTATGTTCTCATAAAATTTTACACTCGTTCTTGCGATTTGCTTGAAAATGCGAGATTTTTTTTAGAAAAAAGGTTTTGTCGTAATTAACATATCTAAAAAAGTATCAATAAATATAACCAGTGTTCCTCAAGTACTTTGAAGTGTTTCTGTATGAATGGAAATATCTACTAAACTATTCTGGGTAACAGCGGATGAACGGCGAATTGGGCAAGGGAGCCGTGAGTGACAAAAGTTTGAGAATAAACTGCAGTAAAGGAAAGTGCAGTCTGAGTTATTATTTTGATCTGAATTTATATTTGCGTCGATCGTAGGATTTAGAAGCTGTTATGTTGACCTCTATTTTGGGTGTAACTTCGCCTGAATTGTGCAGCTGAAGTTCTTCGTTGTGAAAGAAAAGATGGTTTCGAGGTTACTTTATAAAAATAAGTCGTCCTTTACCTGTTTGGTGAAAAGACCAAAAAAAGGGGAGGGGGATAGTACGTGTATTCATCCGTACGATGTTACGCACAACGTGTGGGTGTCCGTTTCACGTTTCCACAGGCACATAATTACAGCGGTATGTCTTTGACCTTTTGATAATCGTTGACGACCGCGACTCTGGTTCGCCGCCCGTTTGTCGGTTTTCGATCCTTTTCATTCTGGATATTTTCAAATTGAAGAATCGATTGCTCCTTCTGCTGATTTCCCATTTCTTATCGGTAACGAGCTAATATACGTCAACTTACAACCATAAAATTGCATCTTTTTTTAAAAAAAATAATTTTGCTTAATTAATAATCAAGCAGATTAATTCTGCAATTTTTCGCTAAATATGTGACGTACTAAGATTAGGATGTTGATATGTGCGAACTCAATTGTTACCAGGAATCAAGTGTTAACAGGAATTTGTTGCCATGAGGGTGCCGTGGTTATATAACCAGTAGGGCAAAAGGGTGCCGCAGATTTCAAAGTTTTTGAGTTGGACATATCTTTGTTATACTGTATATTTTGCTCGGTTCAATCGTTATGCAATTTCAAGCGCTCATCGTGTTTTCTTTATCAACAGTTAAATTTGTGATGTTATACTTTTTAAAGCAGATTAAATCTATTATACACGAACGTGTTAAGTGCTTCTCGTGAAATTTAAAATTTTTTTCTACGTTGAAAAATGTATTGTCATTTTTCTTGCTCGTTTTCTTAAACTTTCTCTTCGAAACAACGTTTGTTCTCACTAACAACCATTGTGTTATGTATTATCTCTTCGACTCATGCGTCTGTTAATTGATAGTTTCCACTTAGTTGCATTCTACTTGTACAATCAGAGCATGGAATTCCTCCCCCTCCCAAATTACTCGATTGTCTAATCCTTCCATAATCTTCTATTGAACGAAGTCACCTTCCTTATGTTTTTGAGGATTTGCATTACGATAATCCAAGACTCAACAATACTGAAATCAGTTCTGTGAATCGGTTCGAACTGTATTTATGTGGCACGCGTTTTGCAACATATTCGGTGGCTAATTAAATAATAATTGTGTAATATTGTAGTGATGCTTTACATCCATTTTTCATCACTGGTGAATGAATTCCCCCTGCATTTTCCCGAAATATGTTATGCGTAAAAATATATAATTTCCATTGTGCATTTTGGATATCTTTAAATTCGTCACTGAATTTTGGGGGGGGGGGGGGTGAATTTCCGTTTTACCTTTGAAGCAGCCTTATTCTTGTCCGAGATGATGAATGCTATTATTAAATGTTTCCCTTCTCGCATGCACACTAAACCAAAAAAATACCGGCTCCTATTTCTCTTTTTTCTTGCGGTGCTAAAAATTCTTTTCTTGAGGTTGAGATGAAAATCTTTTCAAAAGCGATGGAAGGAGTAAAGTGGATGCTTTCCATCTTTCTACGGGAAATGTCTATATTTTCATCTTCATCACGTCTCAGCTGCAGAGGAAGAATGGAATAAATCAAAGTTCGTGAAGGTAAAGCTGACGGGGAAATTCACGCTAATGAAAGTTCAAGTAATCTCAGATTGAAATTTTAGTTCGATAATTTTTCAATTTTTTCTTTCTTTGCATATTTTATTCCTAAAAGAAATTTAATGAACGAAAATGGTTCCCCTTAATGATGTCACAAACTAGATGTATTATTATTATTGATTTGTGGACGTATTGTCCCCAAAGCAGAATGTGCCAAAATCTGCAACATACGTCGCAGAACAATTCGGAAGAATTTTAAGAAAAAGTGCAAAAAACACTATTACATGTACGGGGATTTTTACTGCAGAACATTTCCAGTCAGCCGAGGGCTCGTCGCAGAACAGTGCTAAACATTCTGGTTTGGGGCGTATTGTTAACTCAGTAGTGCATAAGAGTTAGTTCACTGAAATGTCGTTTGACACTTATAAAGTATGAACTGGTAAATCATGAACTGCAAAAAAATTCTTGCAGGTACAAAGAAAAAATATCTACTTAACCACACTCTCTTATAGCTTCTCTGGTATTTGTAAAAGTGGAGAAAAAATTGGTGTCAACTTATCTCCCTTTTGAAACCACACACGCCCCAGTTCAAGGGGTAAGTGTCACATACGAACTAGCTTTTCAAAAAAAAAAATAAATTCGGTTATAACTATGACTCATTTGTCTCGAATTGGGTTAAAAATTATTTGTCAATTATTTTATGGACAAAATAATAAAAAAAGTTGTTTCTCGCGGCTCTATCAGTTTACCCACAGCATTGCCTCTAAATCAAACTTTTAATTTTTTTGTGCCACACTTACCCCGGTTATCATGGTACTGGAAATATAAATTTTCTTAAAATCACAATTGTAAATAAAATTTTTGGTAATTTTCTAATGATTGATATTGAAAAAAAATATTTAAATATACAATTTATTATTTAAATTGATATTTAACAACTGGTAATTGAAAGATTTTTATTGCCATGATACTGACGATAAATTTAACGATGATGTATTGTATTGTTATATTACTTACAGAATCTTTTTTTTTTTCAACACGTTACAATTTTACAGCTAATGAAGAAAACGCCAACCATCATTGACTCTCAACTAGTAATGCATCTTTAAAATTTGTGCAACTTATTTTTCCTCTTTAGATGTTCTTTGCCTCTTTCAGTAGCTCAATACTTATCTTGTCTAGGTAACAACATCCTTCAGAGTTTATGAACTTGTGTAATTCATGTTCACACTTGCACCTTATTGCAGTAGGATTCTATTTTCAGATTCATGTTTTACTTATCCTAGAAATTCACCCTGACTAGAGATGTAAAATTCTAGAGAATAATCTTTCGGAGAATATTCTCTTGTGGTTATATGTGCTATTATAAATAACTTGAGAATATTCTCACCTCACATCTTAACCGTGATATAACTTCTTTCGCAGAAAGAAATATATACTGCACAGCAAACTATAATCAGTAAATTTGTAATTTATGAGAAAGTTCCAATTAATATATTCTTTTTAATTAGTTTATTGTGCTTAGATTAATTTGCACAAATACTCGGCCGAATACTTAAGCATTATTCGGCAGAAGTACCGAATATTCGCCCATCTTTAATTTTGACCTGAGATTGTAGTAATTCAATGAAAAATATTCGTATGATTCTATTCCTCAAAAACTGAAAAGTTGTAATATGTACAATTGTTAGAGCGGGATTTATAAGAAAATGGTTAATAGTTAATTACCAACTAAAATTGTCATCTGATTAAATCTTAAGTTTGGCAAAACCCTTTTGACTGAGCTATGATATGAGAAGAGGTAATCTTCTCATATACCTTTGCACCACGGGAAAACAAAAATCAACTAGTATTTCAGAAGTATTCAAGCATTAAAAAAAATTACTCCGATTAGAATTATTTGTAAAGTAATTATTAGAGCCCGAATTATATGCACTAAAAAAGTGCAAAAATAAGCACTTAAAATGCAAAAATAAGCTCTTGAAATGCGAAATATGCGCTTAAAATACCAAAATGTGAATCAAAAATATGCACTTATACTGAAAATTCTTTGATTTTATGCATTTATATACATTACAATTAAAATAGGCGAATATGCAAATGCATATGCACATATTCATTTGCAAATAATCCGGGCTCTAGTAATTATTAATTTTGGAACATGACTGATGTATCTGTCAGACACAATAAAACAAACCTGTTTTGTTCATTCCCATCGATTCATTACGTTTTAATTAGGAGACATCTATTTAGATGTGAATCATCCCAAACAACGACCATTATACGTGTCTACATTTTTCAAAATTCACACACTAGGCATCTGATGCCAATGACTGGAGATGGCAGTGTCCCCTCCCCCCCTTCTCTCAATTATTCATTTCCCTCGCCCCAAGTGTGTGTTGCTGTACTACTATATTCAGTACCTGTGACTTTTTGATGACTGTCTTAACACGGACTCACCGTCTGTTCATTCAGTTTCTCTCGTTTGTAATGATTGCTATCTGGAACTGCGCCAACGAACTTTCCAATCTCTCGGTCAAACTTTTTTTTTTCATAATTACAGTAGGCCCCGTTATCCCACTCTCTCCTTCCATTGTAATGAGAAAAGCATTCACCCCTCTGGCAGTGGAAAGAAAAATCAACACACAACTTCTCCTTTTTTTTTTTGTGCCACTAACTTTTTCTGCCTGGTTGAAGTGCACTTTTTTTTTGCTCCACACCTATTCCCTGGAAATAGCAATACGAATTAGCCATTTTGTTGCTGACTTCTGTGGTATTTTCTTGAAAAAATAGAAAAAAAAAAATTAATCACTATCCGATTCTTACAGTGCACCAATGAATTTGTCGTAGACTAGTGAAGTCATTGACTGCTAGTAGGCGTGGCATTGGAAAAAAAAATTTAATCCTTTTTGATATCATCTGGGTGTATTTACAGATAATGCAGCTGTGCGAGTGCGGTAGCATTTTTTAATTACTTTATTAATAACCAAGTGATTTACTATTCATAAATTTGTTTATTAGAATGTAATTAAAGTAAAAATATATTTCCTTTGTGATAGTCAAAACACATGTTAGTTACATAGTGAAATTAAGCTTTATTAAACACGCTTGGATAATTAGTTTCGTAATATGCTACACGTGTTAATGGTATTACACAGGTTTTGGGAATTTAAATATTTGATGATACTTACACTGTAGGTGCAACGCTAACAATTACATGCATTTTGATAATTGAAATCAAAATCAAATTGCTATCAAAATTTCGGGTTTACTCTTTCATGTCAACCATCATTGTCTCGTGACAAGCTCGGAGGCTTATCAGTGTCGTTTATGGAGAGTTGCCGAAATGCGATGCAGGATATGACACTAATGTCAACTGTCATCAGCTGCTTATTACTGCCTACACTTCTGCCCGCTGTTATGCTTGGGAGCTGATAGGTTCATCAGTATAGCTTGATAATTATCGCATGAGAGAAGTTCCGAGAGATTGAGCACAGTGAACCCATCTCTCTTTCAACTGTGGATTCCGTTCCTTCAGTTTTGAGTATGGAGATGCGCTGTATTTGACTATTGAAAGACATTAAGCCGTTTCTCTAATTTCATCAAATCACCGATGAAATCGAATCATACACGCCGTGAGAAATGATACTGAATCGTAGTAAATGAATATATTAAAGTTTAAAAAAACTTATCAATGAACCAAAAAGTCAGCTGAAATTTTAAGAGTGTTTTCTTTTTTTCTTTTCTTTCTCTCTACTGATACGTTTTCACGATTTCGGTTTTCCAAAAGATGCCTATTAAAGTTTTTTCTTCGATTCTGCATACATATGGTGAGGTTCTTTTTCGTTAAGCATGTTGGACGTCGAAACAAATAATTTTTTTTACTGAACTTTGTTACTTTGCCTTAATACTCGAATACAAATGAACACAAAAATTTCTGTGGCTGTTCCTCTGATATTTTAACAATACTGATTGACTTTATATGTATCTGAAATAACAGGGGGGGGGGGGGGAGATTTCTGAAATTTTCTAGGAATATTTATACCACATGTGTTAGTAAAATAAATCTCGGACTTGATGTCTGAGCGTTCATTAGAATTTTATGTTTTAAAGTTTGGGGGGGTGGAAGAGATAAATAATTTCAAAAATCTCAAGTCAAAATTTTTTAAAAACTTACTTCCCTCATCAGTTGCTAAATCGGAAGTTCATTTTACAAACATATGTCGGATAAACCTTTTCTACAAAATTTCAGAATTTTTGTGCAGTCCCCCGCCCCGCCGTTTTTAAATTTATCATGCGGATGAGCTGTAAAAACTTCCGTAATTCGATCTGAGAAAAACACATTGAAAGTTTGTTTTTTGTATGCTTTAACACTGTTATTCATTATATTTCTTTTATTTTGAAAGGAACTATTTTTTTTTTTAATACGAAGTTATAATTTCTATTCTATACCTAACCGGTATAAGATAGGTTATATATAATATCTATTATATATTATAGATACAACCGATTGATAGATTTTTTTTTATTTCTCCGCTTCCTCCCTTCCCGTCCCGAAAAGCTTGAAAAGAACTTCTTGAAAGAGCAACACTATTTTATTTACTTTCGACAACAGTTCTCGTGTTGAATGTGTAATGACAAGTACTAAGCCCGTTTGCAACTTGCTTTTTTCGTTATTATTATGTGCCCATTAATTGATATTGGGGTCGCTTTTGTGGCCTTGACCTCAATTAAGGCGATCTGGAGCTCAATAATTATTTCTTTTTCTTATATCCATCTTCAGTCCCACTCTCTCACTTCAGCTTCTCTTTCTAAAATTCATTTTTGAAATCTGTAATTGCATGTTGTTTTCCTAGCTCCATAATAAGTCATGTCTATGAGTCATAAGCTATAATATATTTGTAAAACTGGTTACTGTGTGTTAAGAATAACCGGACTGAGTGAAGAGCTACGACGAGACAAGAAAATGGTTTGAGAGCTTTTAAATCCTTATTGAAAATAAATCATAAGTACACTTGCACTTACAGGATAATTCCGAACACGTGGTACGAACTTTGAGGAAAGGTAGAATTCAACAAACTTTGTATGTGTGTGTTAGCCAGTCCCTATTGTATGCATCTGCATACTTTAAAGTAACGATTGATTAAACTGCTCAAAAAAAACAAAAAAAATGTTCTCAAGAAAATTTCAATGGTTTTGGGAGTATATGGATGTTTGCTGATTTCAAAACTGGTGTTGGTTTTGCTGAATTAGCTCTAGTTTTTGAGATCCAATCTGACAAAATAAATGCCAAATTCGGAATCAGCGCCTCAAAATCACCCTGAAATCACTGAAATATCTTTAGGAATAAAATCAGTGTTGAGTAGTGTTATCAATGTCTGATATTAGCTGGCGTTGTATCGTTAGTGGTAGTTTTATGCAGTAGGGTTATATACGTTCAGTTGTTGGTAAATATAGTTCGATGTACGTACACCACGTTTCGCAGGCGAAGAACTTAATTTTGCGAAGATCTCCTGATTAATATTTCGTTTGCTTCAATCTGCAGAATTGGTTAAGGTTATCGTTTGGACTGGAAATGTATTGACCTGCCCAGATAGAGAGGCAATACTTAAGAGATATTATAGATTTAGGTTTTCATAACCATATATATCTGTCCAAGAAGGTGCCTTCTTGTGTGTGAAGTCGACCGATTTAGATCGAAAGAAAAATAACCAATGATAGGGAAAGAAAGAGAAACATCTCACGTTTTTCTCAGACAAACGACCATTTTTCTTGTATGGCGGAAGTGTCTTTATATGTAGGGGTGTGTGTACACACACACACACATTCGTGTTATGGGGGGGGGGAATATGCTATTTACGAATTTTTTTATACTAATTTGTATTGTGAGAGATGAACTTGGCCTATTTTGAGGTAGGTTATTTGTCGTTTGCATCTGAAGCCAGTCTGGTGTGAGAAACAAGTTTTGGACTCGTATAATACTATATTCTTCCCCCCCCCCCCCCATGTGTACTAGTTTTGATTTGTATCTCCATTTTCTGAAATTATTGTGCTGGTTTCGGTTTATGTAGCATTAGTTTTGAGTAATATTTACGTCAAGAAAAAAACCCTGTACGAAGAGAGATTGATAGCCATGAAGATATGAATTTTCAGTTTTTGTAGCCATTTGCGACGACGGAAAATAACCCGAAAACCTTCCATCTTCGCAATTTTGATTTCCCTGTGAATCTCAATGGTGTACGTATTTTAAATCAGTGGTTCTCAAATTCTCAATCTTTAGAAGCCCGCGGTCTGATTTACTACTTCTGTGAATGGAAGGCTCAGTCATACACACCACTTATGGAAAATGAAACGGTGAATGGCTCACGACCCTGTTTGACTGATATCAGAACCGCCCGGCGATTGAGAAACACTGTATTAAAATTATAATTTAAAATAAATCTAATATTTATAATATTTTGAGTACCAATTTTCCACATATTTTAGCAATACACTTGAAAATAATTCATTTAATTCATTGCACAATACTATGAATGAGAACAAGCAAGGGAAATTGAAAGATGAAGCTATCAGTTTCTAAATTAGCGTTTCTTATCAAGAAGTAATTACAGTTATTTCTATAAAGTAATAATGTGATTTATACAGAAATAAGTAAATAGGAATCAACACATAGCTGGATATAAATTACATTAGTTATTAATAAGTGTCGACATATTCATGTGCGTATGTAGTACTATAGTTGGCAGGTGTTACAAAAATTATTTTTGCAATATTTTTTTTCAAATTCATAATTTTTAATTTTATTTATTATTTATATATTTTTGATGGTAGTTCACCCTTTTCGCCAAACTTTGATTTTCTTTTCTTTTCTACGTTTGTCGGTCAAGGTTGGTAAAAAAAAAAGTTGGGTTTTTTTTAAATCAAAAAACTGGGATTTTTTGTTTAAACCGTTTTTTTTATTTATTTTAATAGTATTTACATTAAAAACAATAAAATTTTCAAAAAATCATCCAATCTTCTAATAGTTAATTAAAATAAGATGTTTATTAATGTAATTAACGCAATTCCCATATTAATTAATCTATAAATATTTCTTACATTTTAATAAAAACGAACTTTTGTAATTTAGTTATTTTGTAGCTTAAACTCAAGGAAATATTCTGTGTTTGAGAATTCTAAATTTTGTTATTGACCGTATAATAAAGATTTTTTCTCCAATTACCTTCAATACGCTTAATTAGAACGCTATTTTACAAAAGCTATGATAAAAACTAGGCAAATACAATGTGTTTAATGAAGCATACTTAATGCAGATTAATTCACAATGATTTACGATATACAGGGTAATTATAACTAAAGTTCTGATTTCAAAACACTGTAAAATAAAAATCACTGGTCAAAATGACTTGAAAATTTGCATGAATGTTGCTGAGGCAATCGAATTTTGTATGACGAAGAGGAAAAAATACTTAAAAATGTAAAATAGACGACGCTGTACTCTTCCAGCACATGGGGAATTTGCTCGCAGAATGGATATGATAGCCAGTCAAGGCAAAATTATAATGCAATTAGCATGGCACAATTTGATAATTCATGGAAACATCACTAAAATGACTTACACGAGAAATATGTTGTTTACTGTGTTCTGCTATGAGACGGAAGTGCAAAAATGCTTGCTCAAAACAGATCAGAGTATGTCATGCTAATGATGTGAATGTGCTTTCAATTCACCAAAGTTTGCAATCCCATCACTGTACATAACAGTTTGAGGTATCCCCCAAAGCCAGTTGCAAGGGTTAAGGTCAGATGAACGTGGCGGCCAGGTGTCGTGTCGTCCTGTTATTGTCAAAATGGGTCTTCAGCAGCTGCTTGGCTGGTGTTGCAATGTGTATCTTAATAAAAGTTGTGCTATCCACCGGGGCTGGACAAATCGGGAAAAAAATTTAGGCTCCAACTAAATTGGTTTAGAGTGAAGCATGTTTTCCCCGAGAAAAGCAGTCTTGTAATGTGCGTGCGTGTGTCTGTGTGTGTGTGAGAGAGAGAGAGGCATGAAAGGGTAAACCCGAAATTTTGATAGCAATTTGATTTTGATTTCAATTATCAAAATGCTTGTAATTGCTAGCGTTGCACGTACAGTGTACGTATCAGCAAATATTTAAATTCCCAAAACCTGTGTAATACCATTAACACGTGTAGCATATTACGAAACTAATTATCCAAGCGTGTTTAATAAAGCTTAATTTCACTATGTAACTAACATGTGTTTTGACTATCACAAAGGAAATATATTTTTACTTTAATTACATTCTAATAAACAAATTTATGAATAGTAAATCACTTGGTTATTAATAAAGTAATTAAAAAATGCTACCGCACTCGCACAGCTGCATTATCTGTAAATACACCCAGATGATATTAAAAAGGATTAAATTTTTTTTTTCAATGCCACGCCTACTAGCAGTCAATGACTTCACTAGTCTACGACAAATTCATTGGTGCACTGTAAGACTCGGATAGTGATTAATTTTTTTTTCTTCTATTTTTTTAAGAAAATACCACAGAAGTCAGCTACAAAATGGCTAATTCGTATTGCTATTTCTAGGGAATAGGTGTGAAGCAAAAAAAGTGCATTTCAACCAGGCAGAAAAAGTTAGTGGCACCAAAAAAAAAGACAAGTTGTGTTTTGATTTTTCTTTCCACTGCCGGAGGGGTGAATGCTTTTCTCATTCATATACAATGGAAGGAGAGAGTGGGATAACGGGGCCTACTGTTATTATAAAAAGTTTGAAGACACATTACAAAATCAAAACAATTTAGGTGCCAAAACCGATTTTCTAGTCAGTCCGGTATCTGGGAATTGTCCACCAGCCCTGCTATTTACACTTATGAAGCTGTACTTGGCCAGCGGTATAATCTATTTTGCGCAACCATATCATTTTCGCACTTCAATATCATCTACTCAAATACAAATACAACGCCACAACAGGCAAATTGCCCAACGAGGTGGCTGACTTAGAACATCATGGATCCCCGAGTCATTTTTTGGAGGCCCTACCTACTACTACTACTACACCACACATGCACCCCGCCCACACCCCTCCCCCCGCGGAACCCCCCAACGAATCGGTACATGCGGGAATGTGCGTGTACGTGTAGTGAAACCTGACGTGAAGTTTTTTGTTGTTTCTCTGTAATGCTTGTTATGTGTAGTGCTGCCATCTGCCACTAGTTTTTGCAACTATGAGTGAAGTGTTATGATTGAATGATTTATCGTTGTAGGACTGTTGCTCTCTGTGGCGAGACTTTTTAACGGGGAGATCGGCTCGCATTTGCGCCTTGAAGTTGGGAACCACAGAAAACCAACTTCAGCCAACCACCACTGTGGGGTCCGTCACTATAACCACTCGACCACCACAGCGGCCATACTCCAATATTTAAAGTTCTTTTTTTTCTTTCGCCAAAGAAAATTCCATTGCTTCATGCAATGGATCCATTCAAATTTTCAAGCCATTCTGACCAGATTACTGTCAACAGTTCTTATTAGTGTTTTGGAATCGGAACTTTAATTATAATCACCCTGTATATAGCTGATTATTTTTCATAAATCATTTACTACTATACATCCTAACCAAACGGTGGCTCAGTCCATATTTTTAGGAATTTCTAACTGAAAATTATTTGGACAGGGATCACCGGCAACTTCACGAACTGGCCAATTTCGGGCTTTTACTACTGCACAGTAGAACATTGATTAACTGGGGGTAATGTTGAAAATATGTAAAAAAACAAAAAAAAAAGAGTTCAATATTAAGCCTGATGGCGACATACAGTATGAGATGTGCTGCTTCCTATAGAAAGAAAATTAAAATGTCTGTGAGGTAATGTAACTACTAGTACACTGGTCTTTATCCTTTAAGAACAGCTAGTGTCTTTTTGGATTATAAGACCAACTGCACTTAGCATTACAGTGAAGTCACCAGTGTTGCTGCTTCTTTGTGAAGGAAAAAAAACCTGCGAGACAATACACCAGTATATTTAGATGTGTGATGCAATCTTCATTCATGAATGCTTAAAATATAGCATCAGAATGTAGCGCAAAGTTAGAAAATGCAGTGAGAATGATAAAAATTTTGATACTGTAAAATTTCGTCAAATCACAAAAAAAATTCATTTTTGGGAAGAAAACACAATATTTGCCAATCAGCGAGCGTCAATCCGGCCTTTCGAAATCCAAAATTGACACGATCGCGTGTATCTGCTTTATCCATATGTCCTATTGCGGGCCCGACGGAGACTTTCTGGTTTGCGAGATTTGTTTTTTGAGAGATTATTTAATCCAAAGACTAACCTACTGATTGGCCATGATTAGCGATGGCTTGCACGGTGTCACAGTTTTTGCAACGGGAAAATATCCCTAAAATTTCCCTTTTACTAATGAAAAATCCCTAAAATGTTTAAAAGATCCCTTTTTTGCATTTATTTTTGTACTGAATTTGGATCCGTGCGAAAACCTCCCAAATTCTCATTCTCCAAAGTTGTCAGCTATGCACTAGAAATTGTTTTTGAAAAAAAAATGTATAATAGATTTGTTTTTGAATTAGTTCGTTGCGCAATGAATTGACAGAATAATACAGTGCGAGACATAATTATAAGCACTCTTAAATCTCTTAAATTTTAGTGAAATCACAAGGAGCAAAATAAAAAATATAAAAAATTTCAAGCTGTTTTATGACGGCAAAAAATAATTTTATACCAAATATTGGAAATTGAAAAAATATTTTCATGTTATTTTATGGAAAAACAGAAAATGTAGTATGGAGAGAATTATATAAGACACCTACTGGTTTTTGAAGGAAAATAAAATGATCACTTGTAATGTTTATCGAAAAAAAAGTACAATTAATATTGGATGATTGACCGATCCTGCGTGATGGCCGAGGGCACAATTGATGGGTGTACCAATTTCTTTGTGAGAGTCTTAAATTAAAAGAAAAAAAAAATTTTAATATCCGGTAAATTGACAAGTGGTCACGCCATTAGTGATCCCAAAGGCGAAGGAGATGTAGATATATAATAATTAATACTGATCTGGTGCTATGTATCACTTAGTCATGGTCTACCCCCCTCTTTTTTTGCTTGTCCGGAAATGGAGTGCACGCTACTGCAGAAAAGAAACGGTGTTATAGGTGTGTATGATAAGTTTGGAATTTTTTATATTTCCACTAGAAGTGGATGAATGTTAAATTGAATTTTTTCCAGAGGTGAATCTGTTTGCATTCGTTTCCACACCTGGCACCTCTTACGTTAAATTGTTTTAGTTACGAAAAGGTGCGGTGATGTAATAGAAGAGCTCTCGCCTACCACTGAGGATTAGCAGATTCTTAAATCTCTCAGAGAGATAGACATTTCGGAGAAATGAAGTCTTTCCTCTTTGGCTGAGTCTACTAAGTCTATCCCACTCTCCCCCCACTCCCCCTGTAGCTGTCTATAGGTGCGAATGTCAACAAATGTTTCGTTGCCAGCCAAGGAACGTGACTCGCACTTCACAAACGTCAAACTTGGGAGGATCCACGGACGATCGGTAGAAGGAAAGACTTGAATTAGATTTTGTATAGTGTGGGAGGGGGGACGCGCGTGGAGTGCCAGATCGCAACCGGATTGTGCTCGGAGGAGGAGAAGAAAATAATTACAAAAAAAAAGAAAAAAGTTTGATATCGGCGTAGAAGGGGACAAAAAAAAAAAAAAAAAATCAAAAATGTGCTACCATGTAAACAACATACTGTATTTAATTCCTTTTGCACCACAAAAACTGTGCAAGGAATATTGGTTAGCCCCATTCGCTGCCTTAACCCATTTTTTACCGCTGTTACAATTTGTTACCAAATCACAGAATTTGTCCATGTACCATGACTGCCTACTTAAATAATATATTTTCGAAGTTTCAAAAAAATTGGCCATCAATTTAGTATGTTTATCTTTGTAATTAATGTAAATTAATAATCTTAGTTTAATCAAAGTAATTAATAATTATAATTTTGGGAAACCTCATACACCATGTGACAAAAAAATGGTTAAATATTATTTTTTTTCTATTTTTAAAAAAATTATTTCTGTTCATGGTCAGGAAAAAAAATTGATATAGAAAATCGGAATATAAAATTTTCGGAAATTTCATTTTTGAAAAAACAAAAAATCAAATTTCATTGTAAGCAAATTTTAAAAAATACTGTGACACTCATTAGACCTTCCCAAAAGTTCATTTTCCCAAAAAATTTGAATGAATTTGAATTTACGTGAATATACAGACGTGATGTGATTATCACGTCACAGAATTTCCACGAATTAGAATTCAGAACGTCTCTGACATGACGCGAAATCACGTTACGTCAGTATAGTGTGTTTCGGCCTTTTAGTCGTATGTTTACAGAGATCCGAAGTTCTATCTTTGATCACGAGAGATTGAAGTATTGTCAATTTTTCGGACCTTGTACTAGACACGTTATTTCTTGAGCTGGAATAGATTAAAATTTGTAACGGGTTAATCAAAAATTTTGATTGATTGGCTGATCGATCGATCGAATATTTTCGAATGCTAATCATTCATAGTAAACGTAGTATTGATAATATTTTTTACAATTGATGCTGTAAAAACCATATTCCATTCATTTCACACATCTACCTATCGAATGGATGTAAATAAATATAGAAATATACTGCATTTTGTATTAACAAATGAAGGCCGCCCTCTTAAAGTTATCTAATATGATGAACATACTTGTCTTTTATGCTGTATAAAAAAAAATCTTGTAATTTGTCAACTTAAGTCTTGATGGTTTTTTTTAATTGATTATTTTCAGTTAGCTACTTATTTCGAAACTAATTTATATATTTACATACTGTTACTTTTTTTAGTTTGAAACTGCTCTCAAATTATACTGATGGGGGGAAGGGAGCTCAAGTTTTTCTAATTAAAAAATTGGAATAGGCTGGGTCATAGACACGGCCTCAAGTTTTGGCGTGAATATGTTTGTGCCTTGAATCTCATGGTAGGTACCGACATAATGATGTCATTACCATCAGCTTTGTCTTTGGAATAGCTAACAAACAATACTAATGTCATCTATTTTCGTGGTGAACTGCTCGAGATATAGCAGACTACAATTTGTTGCGAATCAGGGCAGCGGTGTTAGTGACCAGACGGAAAGAGATATTGAAACCAGAGTGATAGTGAATGCACCTTTGCAATGTGCATCTGACAATACCATTGCCTTCACGGTGGGACAATAAATTTTGGGTTTGTCTTCGAAAACTTCCACGAAACTCGATTTGAGACTGAAAAATCATCACTAGATTTCGTTGAATATTCTTTTTTCCCGATTTCGAAAAATTTGATCAAAATATTGATTGATATTTTCAAATATGGTCATTTATCTGTAATGTTAAATCTAATCGGTTTAGTCAAACAAATCAAGTTAAATTTTGATATGATTGGTCGAGTTGATTAACTCAACTAAAATTTTTTAACTGCGATTAACCGAGAGACCCGATTAATCAGACCACCCCTAGTTATTTCATTATTATTACTGTATTTTTGTTAAATTGAACCTCAAAATTTTCGCCTAAATTTAATCATATTTTAGGTTCCCACTGTCATTGAGTATCAACGTTTTAAATAAAGAAAATTATATTGAACTGCTGATCACACATTTGGGAAAATGTATGTCAAGCATTTGATTGTAAATTAATATTTACAGATCGGTCCCGATTTATCCCCCCCCCCTTTTTTTATACCCTTACATAAATTTCCACCAGGGATTTTCCAATAATTCAAGAATACGAATTTTTGCCGTTTACTGTTCATCCGTATACATATATCTTCCGTGAACCATAATTATTTTTATAGGAAAGTGATGACATAATATGCTAGGAAAAGTGATTAGATATAATGATTCTAGATATTCGGAAGGTGATACCCCGATGAATGATTGCTGTCTGATTCAGTTTATTCTGTCACTTTGACTGTCAGAGCCTTATGACCTGACCTCACTTTTCAGGAATAAAAAAATGAAAAAATTAATCACTATCTTTTTCTTTGATGAGAGAAAGAGTAAAAACATATTTTTCTTTGGAAAAATTTTCGTTTGTGCTGACTTACTTAATGGAAAAATTCATTGTCATTTAATGCAAGTAAGGTCTTGTGTACAATACTTTTTTCTGAAATTTGAGATGATTGTTTCAAAGCTTTGTCGCCAAGGATGAAATATTTTCTTCAAAGAGGTAATTTGTGATCTAGGCTGGTTCTGAAGTCATTTAATCCAAAGGAAAGCAAAACAATGATCGAAATCAATTTCTTTTAAAACTAACAACTTTAGCTGTTTGGGTACTTAATTCTTTGATGTAAATATCAATGTGCGTTGTCACGGAATATAAATGTAAAATTCTCATGGAATTTCTTTTCCCTTGCATCTTTTATTTTCATATGACATTGTGTGCAGATTTATTAATAGTCTTCTAAGCATGTTTATCGGTATAAAAGCTTTAAAGAAAAATATCATTTTCGCAGCTGGGAAATACGGTGTGAAATAAATACGATATTTAAGATGACATTCAAATGTAAAAATACCCTATTGTACTTATATTTCAAAGTTTTTTGGCACAACTAAAGCTGCAAAAAATGGAGCTATGAATCTGGCCAACAACAAAACAAGTGTCATTAGATAGGTTTTTTTTTCAAAGTCGCTCAAAAACAATTAAGTTTGCAGACAACAGTGAGTCTAAACGATAGACCCGACCTCCTCCTCCTCCTCTCTCTCTCATTTAAAGTAAGTTAAATTGTAAACATTATCGTATTTTTGTATTTTTATTTATAGCGTTATTTATATATTATGTATATTTTATTGTATTTTTTATTATATTTTTATGTGAATGAATAATTGTGGAACAAATATTATATATCCGATTTTCCATTATTTCCTATGGGAAAGTTTGATTCGATGTACGAGTGATTCGGATAACGAGCACGTTGGCGGAACGAATTAAGCTCGTTAACCGAAGCTATACTGTGTTAGATAAAACTAAGTGCAACGGACGAAATAAAATTAAAACTATTAATGCCAAGCTTTATATATACCGACTGAATTGTGGGAAAACGCTGCTGTTTTTAAAACCTAATCATCTCTAGAATATACTGAGTTCTATTTTGCATCCATGTTTGAAATTCAACTTACATTTTTCGGCCGGTGCGCATCTGTAATAGAAGCTCAAATGTTCGACCCCCCCCCCCCCCTACTTTTCGAGAGAAAAAAAGAAAGAAAATAAATCTCCACATTTTTTTTGTTCCGTACAAAATGTAAGCTTCATTCATGGACTTCAGGTGAAAGACCCGGGAAGAAGAAAAAAGAAGATCGTGCCCTCAAAAGTCACCCTTGCTCCAAACCTTAAGTGCAAGATCTGACACCACAACTACCGTGCTTTAAAATAACTCCTGATATTCATATGTGCATGCATATAATTTTTGCCTTGGTTTTATTACTTAGCATTCGTGTGATCGCTGCGAAAGAGATCATCTCGACCGCTTCATCTCACGCCGTATTCTGGCGGTTTTCACGCGAAGCTCACGATAATCATAGGACTGAAAATTCCGCAGACTTTTCGGGTCAATCTAGCTGGCGTTTTAAGATCATATGATATAGTACATATTGCGTATGGGGGGGGGGGGGGTCAGCAGTCATGAATATTTATATCCTCTCTCGCTACTTACAGAACTGGGATAGAGCTTGAACCTGCCTTCTGCAGACGAAAGCGTGTTGGGATATTTTCCCGATACCTGTAGCAGTTCTGTTGGGGATTTAGTACTAGCAATATTGTTATGTGATACTGGCGGCAGTCTGAGTGAGTAGCGTGCTAGCCTTTGGCTGTGCAGGTCTGGATTCGATTCGCATCCCGATTCGAGCATGGATGTTTACTAACATTAACAAATTCCCTGGACAGATCGTATTGATCTCTTGCTTTCTTAGATTGGGACTAGACCAGCCTGTCCCATTTTACGGAAAATCGATTGGAAATTGCCTTAAGTCAATTGCCTAAGTCTTGCCTAAATAGCAGTCTACCACTGCCATTTAGGTTCCGAAGAAGTTCAATAATAGCTGTTTTCAGTCCGGTCGTTCGGTAGTTTATAAATTCTGACGGCCAATATGAGACAGATTTCTCCAATGAACTACCGTATTTCTTATGGTCGGCGTATAAAATGCCCCCCCCCCCTTCTCCATTCTTCGAAACATGTGGAATGGCCTAAGGCTGTTGTTTCACGTTTAAGTATTTGATTGAGAGAATAAGAAAAAAAAGAGGGTAAAAATAGGGTGCAGTTCGATTTTAATTTTCCAATCATTCTTGTTTTTCGGAAAAAAATAATCTTCCACTGAAAATGTGAAGTATAAAAAGTTTTTTTTCTTTCTTTTTTTTTAAGTTTTTGAAAGAAATGAACAGATTCAATCGTAACAATACCCTTGAAGTTGGACGAAAAAATTCTGCATTACTTATGCTCGATTTTTTGTACCTTTTCGTGAATGGTAGATTTGTGCATTGAAATCACCGACGTGAAAATGTGATGCGGCATAAAAATGAATAGGTAAAGGTTATATTATAAATAGATGGATTATGAGATACGGAGAGAGAGGATGACTGAAGAGTAGGAGATATGAGTCAGCTGATAATAGCGAGCCATGGAATCGTGACCGAATCGGGCATTGCCATTGAAACAGGGCCGTGCTTTTGGGATATGACGGCGTACAGATCTCTTTCTTTATAGTTTTACAAGAAACCCTACCTCGATATTTGCTCTATCTATTTATCGTGATAAAAGCATCTTTTAGGCCATTGTTATGTGTGTGTACATTTTCTTTTCTTTATTTAAAATTGCTCTCTTCATTTATCTCTCCATAATTTTGGATTTCAAATTCATGATTATGGGATTCGCGGTAGTGCCTTCAGCACTTATATATTTTGATGTTGGTAGACACTGGTGTCATTTTCGGCAGTAAAAATTATGCACATAAGCATCCTCCTTTTTCCTTTCTCAGTCGTAATTCAGTTAGACATTCTAGATTGTAACTCCCAGATGACTTAAATCAAATTACTTGATCGCGTTAACATAATTTGATAATTGTTAGTAAATAAAAAATTTCCTATACATTTTTATTAAGTAAATTCAATGTTTAGCCGCTTTCTTAAGGTATGTAGGATATATATTTCTGAAAAATATATCTCACATATCTTAAAAAGACAGCTAAACATTGAATTTACTTAATTAAAATGTATATATGAGAGAAAATTTTTTCCTCAATCACACACACACAACCCCTTCCCCCCACCCCTCACTATACATATATATATATATATATATATATAGTTTTCCTTATAAACTATCTCATCCATGGGAGAGATTTATCCAATACAAAATATTTTAACTTTCGATCACCAGGTGAAAAAGTGGCGCTTTTATTGCATTTTCCTTCTTCCTATGGTCCATATAGCGTATATACCAAGTTTCTGTGGAATACGTCCACCAGAATGGGCGCTACATACAGTAGGTCTGAGTAGTTTCAGTATACTGAGACATTCTTTTTCTCTGTATAATTTTGTTTCTCTGCTGCCACTCCAAAGCAAATGCCTTGTTGCCGCCCCCGCCCCCACCCACCCATTATTTGTTTCTCTAAAGCCTGTATTCGAATCCTACTGCTGTCATTGGGAATTAATTACAGATTACAGGTTGTAAGCATACAATCTGAAGGTAATTTTGCTGGTATTCTTCATGATGTTTTTGTGATGCGATGCACAATATCTCATACGAACGAATGCCAGCTTTCGGATCTAGCCAATCAAATGTTCCTCGGTACCTTGAAGTTATAATAGAGTTCCAGTATATGACGAAATATTATGACTTATCCTTTGGTGACTTGTTCATCTCGATGTAAGATGAAAATTAAATTTACTGAACACAGTAAATGGTGGTAGGTATACCCAATCGCGTGATGAATCAACGATACTGCTTGAATTTTTATTGATCACTAGGATAGGGACGATAGAAGAGCTCTAGTTATCTCTCTTCGTGCTTTGACATTTCAAGCTCAGAAGCAGAATTAGAAGATTTCTTTGTGGAAAACGAATTCCGGAGCCTGAAATCTTGTCTTACAAAGTGCAGTAAATAACGCTGCTGTGATTCATGTTGGAGGCGGTTGTTATGGTAGATGACTGAGTGGGGGGGATAGTCGGCTTGGTTTATCTCGTTTGGAGCCGTTTTCTTCTTTTCGCTGTTATATATAAAAGGACACGTCTTCTCCAAAAGAAGGAAACTCTCCGATCCAATTCAGTGAGCATCAAATGGTCTTTCATTGTTCTCGGAAATTCAATAGAAAATATGATGATGGTTCTCATTCTCCCCCCCCCCCTCCTATCTTTTTATCTGCTCTGTCTAATGGCCATGACATCTCGGGACGACTTGTTCGCATGTGCGTGCGAAAAGAACCTCTTCTGATTCCCATTTTTTTTTCTCTCTGTGTTAGTTAGGGAAATCATATCTTTGTTTCTTCCCCCAGAATCATATCAAGTTTTTGATGCAACTTATTTTTGAGGTGTGTCCAGTATCGCACACAATGCATTTTATGCAGTGAGCGGTCATTTCTTTTCACCTTGGATGTGGGCAATCTTTTTTTTCTTCCATCGTTTTAAAGTGACGCACGAAAAATTGAGAAAACTATTATTACAAATTAATTTGTGATTAAAGGGGGACGGGAGGGATGTACCATTTGAAACCACGTGTAATGTATTCTACTGTTGTATTGAATGCTCAAGTATGTCCTGGCTTCTAGAGGCCCATGAGTGGTGGTTTTTTTTCCATTACTCAAAAATTCAAAATAGCGAAGTAGTTCCCCCCGGAGGTTAAAAAAAGTTGTCTTTTCTTTTGTTCACTTTTACTGAAAAAGATAAAGGAAAGGGTTATATAAATCCTGTCCTTCACTAGAAAAATGAAAATGAAAATAGAGGGAAAAAACACCTTTGTGTATGGGAATCTTCCTCCACACAAAAGAATAAATTGTGTATTCGTCTGCCATTCAGAGGAAACTTTGACAAGAGGGATGTCGTGCTTTGCATATTGAATGATGACATGACCCAAAGGGGTTAGAAGAAAGATAGAAAGGGAAAAATTATTACTTTTTTCCGTAATTTGCAAACTCTGAAATGTAAAAGAAATAGAATCGTAGTGTAAAGTTAACTTGACCCTTTTTGGAGTCTTCCCCCCCCCCCTCCCCCATTCTAAGCTTGCTTAGAAGTGGTTAAATAGAATTTTTCAAAGTTCAAAATCAGCTAAACAAATACCAACCTCTCATACCACCTTGTTTATACGTCGCTCAGCTGTACAACTTTCACGTTTTATGCGATGCTTATCTTCGGTCGTATAATGGGTTACTAAACATTTTTATTAACTAATAATTTATTAATAATGCATTTGTTTAACGCAAAAGCTCAATTATTCGACGTTTTTACCATTTAAGGGCCTTTTCACATGGAGTGGATGCGGGTCCGGAAGAAGTTTTAACTATTGGTGCATACGGAGCCTTTCAGACGATGCGGAATGTGCCCGCAACTTGGGAGTGTTCGTGCGGGTCCGAATGGCATCCGCATATGTCAAAACCTAAGTGCGGGCTCCGCATCCGCACATACAGGTTTTGTAGATTAGGTTATATGGAGCTATTCACACGACGCAGAACCTTGGCACAAAGTCATCCTAGTTTATGGTATGTAATACCATAGTGTTGAGAGGCACACAGGGTCTCAAGACATTTGAATGAGTGATGTTTGAAAAACATTAGCATGTGTAATGCCTTCCAGCAATTTATACTAAAATATTTTAAGAATATTTTTAGTATAGGTAGAACCTTCCTTTTGTTCATACTTCACAATTTTATTCTTAAATAATAAAATAAAACTTAAAAAATAAATACTGTAAAAAACAACGCGCTATTCACGTACAGTGTTCACTGGGTCAAACACAACTCCGGTCTATCGCCATGAGCAATTTACTACCTAGTGAGTTGTGCCGGAAGTTAACTGTGTGTGTGTGTGTACCTAACCGTCTGAGTGCGTATGTAGTGTTGTGTTTGACTTTTCAGTGCTGCCATCTATACTGCAGAAGTGAAGTGAGTGACGTGTTATGATTGAATTACATTTGTACTGTTTGTAGGTTGCACTCTGTGGCGAGACTTTTTGAAGGGGAGATCGGCTCGCATTCGCGCCTTGAAGTTGGGAACCACACAATACTTCTAGAATCAAATAATCTCATGATTCATACTCCACCACAATGCGCTTTTCAAACCCATTAAGCTGTTATCCAATGGGCCCAGAAAAAGATTTTTGCCCTGTGGGTGCACCATCTATATATGCTGAAAAATGTGACGGAAAGGGAGTTCGTTGAAATGGAGTAGACACGCGATCCGCTGTAGCGTTCTTCCCACGTGCAATTCACATGTGCTCCAGTCCCACTCAGGCAGTCGAGAGATGTGCCTGACTTGTTACCGAAATCCTCAACTAAAGTATGTGGAGATGAAGCTAGAGATAGTTACACCAATTCTACGCTGTTCTCAAAAAATTAGAGTCATGCCTAATTTCTCCCAAAAGTCAGATTTAAACGTGAACACTTGGAAAAGAAACAATAGAAGAAACTGTAAACCACTAAATCCCCTAGTCAATTTTGGTAACTATAATGTAAATTACACACACTCTCATACTTTGGATGGTTGATTGGACAGGGTATGGTACAAGTACTATGCGCGACCGGAAGATGTCAATAGATTTTACATTTTTTTACGTCATTTTTCTTTTCATTAAAGGAGGCAACTTTTTCGCACTATAGCGATTTGAAAATAATTTTTTTTTTCGACCCACCCTAATGTACATCCTTTGTATGTACAATGTATATTATGTCTAAATATACATTTTTTTGTGCATGTTAAACTACGATTTGATCAATAAAATTGACCATACTATAAGGGAATAATTGTTTACACATAAACACACCCACTTCTGTGTAATTATATCTGAACCTTGAATTGTATACAGAACTGTAGCAATGAAGATAGAAGATTGTTTGTGGTAAAATAAATGAATTTGGATAACGAAAATGAACATTTTTTATGTGTGAAATCAGAATGGTGCCTGAATTTTTTCTCTCGAAATTTTTCAAACCCCGCAGAAAATGTATCCAAAAGTGTGAATAACATTAGTATATATTAATATCTGATCACTTTATACAAGAAAACCTGTCATGTATAGCAACAAACCTACCGAATGCCTTCATCTGGCTGACGATTTTAATAGGCCAATTTTCGTGGTCAATTATGAGCATCTTGAAAAATCAAGCTAAGGCTTATTTTCTGGTTAGGTCTTAGTTTCGGAGAAAAACTATACTTTTTGTTCCTTTTTACTTGAAGGTGTTTATTACCAATGTTCAATTCAAGAATCGTTATGAGATAATGTTATTTTTATCTTTTGATATTTCAATTATAAACGTCTGATATACCCGTATAAAACTTATAAAAAAGTAATGCAAAAATGTAAATTTTTTTTAATGAAAATTCAGTTTACATACATTTGTTTACTTCTTCACAGAGGCTTCAATTTATTTGTACAAGGATTTGTGGGTGTATGTGAAAAATTATTGTGTATTATAGATAAGCAATAATTTCTGTGGATATGCTTATTACATATAACATATCAAGTATATTTCTTAAACTAAAATCCATTACATTCCCTGGTTCCCATAGTTCCCTGGTTACATTTTCTGTTTGCGGTTTCTTGTAACATATTTTAATATGTGAAACTCATACCTAAATGCTTACATAAAAAAAGGTAGAAGAATTATAAAAAAGTGATTTTTGGAATACATAAACTAACCTCAAACTAAAATTTTAACCTAAAAGCAACACATATTTTCCCCAAAAAAAACCCCAACCCAAAGGGGAAAATGGGTACTACCCGGGGAACAAATTTGACAACCCTGCTAAAGATGCGGGCGAAACGCCCGCAAATATGTATACGTGTGAAAAGGCATGCGGTTCCGCATACGCTCCGTGTGTAAGGGGCTTAAGCGGTTTTTAAAATTTTCCTGATCCGCATTATAACTGCCACATTGGAAATAAAAGCGAAGAACCCGAGATACTTCGGGGTGACCGAAATAAAGCAAATCAAGTTTGACGAGATATCTTGGGATTGCCATGATAAGAGTTAACTTCGACTCAAACTACGAATCTTTTGAAAAAACGTCATTTATATCCATCAAATGCGCATAATTTTTGTATGCAGTGAAAACGCGCTGCTGCAACAGTTCTTGCATATTGTCACCGCAAAAGCCATAAATTTTAGGGTGATTGCGGACGTAAACGAAAATAGCCAGTAAGCTGGCTAATGGCCATTGAGAGTGAACACCTAAATGATTTGTTTATATTGCTTGTTTCTGAGAATACGCAAACGACTAACTCTGAAGAGAAATAGGTTTAAATTGTTTTGGCGGCCGTACGTCCTTTCCGAATTTATTCTTCCAATGTTTTAGCGTTATCCTCAGAGAGTAAAGAAGTACACACACGCTATAAGCATTTGGAGGGTACAGGTCTGCCGATAAGAGTCACATACACGCTGAATGAACGCCAGGGTCTCTGCCACCAGACTTATCCCGTTGCCGAGATCCCTTCCAGCCCAGCTTCGTGGCAGAGTCTGGAACAAAGTGAGTGCACCTAACAGTCTGAGTGTGTATCTAGTGTTGTGTATGATATTTCAGTGCTGCCATCTATACTTCAAATTGTGAGTGAAGTGTAATGATTGAATATTTGTAACGTTGTAGGCCTGTTGCTCTCTGTGGCGAGACTTTTTAACGGGGAGATCGGCTCTAATTCGCGCCTTGAAGTTGGGAACCACAGAAAACCAACTTCAGCCGACCACCACTGTGGGGTTCGAACCCGGATCCTCGCATCGCGAGTCCGTCACTATAACCACTCGACCACCACAGCAGCTCACATACACGCTAAGTTCTTTCGATCATTTCCTGTTGAATTTTCTTTCGTTATGGTGCTTTGCTTGCTGTGGAAAAAGAGCATGGAAAATTTTGAAAGAATTCGAAAAAAATGTTAAATTAATGACGGAAAGTTGATCTTGCAAAAATGTTCAATATCCCTGTGTTAACTTTGAAAATGATTATAAAGCAGAGAAACAAAATCAAAAACCAAATTAGACAGTTGTTGCCCTGTCTCTCTCCTGATGCCAACAATAAAATTCCACGTCCAAGTGAAACATTTCAATGATTCGCTGAAAAAATAGAATTTGGAGAAACGAGGAAAGTTGGGGAAAAACAGCATCAAATGTGAGTAAACCGTTTAACTGGTTTGCAGCATCAAATGATTTAATGCTGTTTTTCGAATTCGAACACCCCAATGAATATTGCGCTTGGAAACGTGGAATTTTTTGTTGGTATTAAGAGAGGCATTCGTTTATTCAAACCGAGCACAATGTCGGCCCATCGCCATGGGCAATTTACTACCGATTGAATTGCGTCGGAAATATGTGTGTATAGGTAATTGTGAGCAGGTAATTGTGTATAGGTAATTGTAAGCACAGGGACCTGTATAAAAAGTTAATTTTTTTAATTTTAATAACTATACAACCCCCCTGTAACAATCCGAGTGCGTATCTAGTCGTGTTTGAAATTTCAGCGCTGCCATCAATGAGTGAAGTATAATTAATTATTGAATATTTGTACTGTTGTAGATCTCTGTGGTGAGACTTTTTAACTGGGAGCTCGGCTCGCATTCGCACCTCAAAGTTGAGAGCCACAGGAAACCAACTTCAGGCGACCACCACTGTGGCGGTGGTGGGGTTCGGACCCAGGTACTCACGATGCTAGTCCGTCACTATGACCACCACAGCGGCATCAGAAGAGACAGGGCAACAACTTTCTAATTGGGTTTTTGAACACAGGGACCTGTATAAAAAGTTAATTTTTTTAATTTTAATAACTGTACAACCCCTCTTGCAACATGAATGACGTAACTGAGTTCTACACGTTATTTAGATATTTATTTTAATTGGAAGTATGCCTCTAGAATCGACAGCTCGCCAATAAAATGCCGTGTGTGCTGTTATCTATGCATTCTAAATATTGAAATATCTAGACGCCGCTATAGTATGTACGTCATGAACAAATTTTCCGAATTATAGAAAAATGTTTTGGAAATGTATGTATCATCATTTTTTTGGTCTTGAAGTTGATTTTGAAAGAATAAAAAGTATTTTGTTGCAGGTTCATTTGGATAGTAAAAAGACGGTGTTTTTTAATAGATTCCTGAAAGAAGTAAAGTATTTCAAGTTTTGGACGGTATTATAAGGACTACCTATCTTGTTAGGTCCATGAAATATGCAAGACTTGAGGGAAGATTCAAAATACAGTTTGGATACAGTCTCTAAAACATCACTCATAGAAAAGAAAAAACAAATTCTCTACTAGATTAAAAAATCAGGTTTCCCACCCGCCCCAGCTATTTCTTAAGAAACGCCATAGAAAAAATGTGTTTACAAAAAAAAAAATAATAATAACGCTAGATGAGAAACTAAAAAGATTATAAGTGTTTTGAAGAATACAAATGCATCTTTGCCATTTGTGTTAAGCTTTCATTTCGTGGATTTCAGTTTAGAGCAGCGGTTCTCAACCTTTTTGATTCGCGGAGCCCTTTTCAGTATATAATTTCTATGGCGGAGCCCTTTTCAGTATATAATTTCTATGACGGAGCCCTGTTTTACTCGAGGAACCCTTTTTTGTACATAATTTTTATGGCAGAACCTTGTATTGTAACCTCTCTTATTTACTTATCTGTCAAATTTACTGATTCATTTTATTTTCCTTGAGTCGACGCGGAGCCCCTGGGAGGATCACACGGAGCCCTTGGGGCTCCCCGGAGCACCGCTGGTTTAGAGTATTTAGGATTTATAGTACTCAAATATATCTTTCCTAATTGTGTTTGGAGATACATTATATACAGTATATATATATATATATAGTCCCAATTCCTGTCTATTCTTTGTAGATAATGCGTTTTTAAATTTAGTATATTTTGCAAGTTTTGATACGGTGAGGTTGGAGAAAAATGGCTTCTTGTGTTCTGTTCCCTGAATTATTCCGTTTCTATAAATTTCAAACAAAGCCCTTCTGACAAGCCATTTTCCCATAGATGGGGCGACCAGATTTCAGTTGGACGCAACCGCACGTCTTGCCCAATTCTGGATCTAGATCAATTCGTCACTTTTAATTTGTCGCAGCGTCAATTCTTCGTGCTACAAACTCGTCGTGGTACAAATTTGTCGCAGACTCTTTTTGTCGCTGTACAAATTTGTAGCGGAGTCATTTCGTCGCGAAAAATTTGAATTGCTTTAAAATTAAAATGTTTGTTATGATCTTATAAATAGGGTAGTTGCTTTAGGCGTAAAAAATGGAACTAATTTTTTTCTCATTTATTGGAAAAAAATGTTTCCCCTTCCCATCTCTATTTTAATTTTTAACAAATGAAAAAAAGTATTCATTGAAGTCATCAAGGGACATTGGAACGTACACCAAAATAATAAATTGTGATTCAATAAATTTTCAAAATTTAATTTTCACCATAAAAGCCGCATTTCTGTCAGGATTTCCATTTCTCGCAGTGAGGGGCGTTGGGGAGCACACCAAAATAATGAATTGGGATCAAATAAATTTTGAAAATTTAATTTCCACCGTATAGGCCGCGCTTCCCGCTTTCTGTCGGGATTTCCATTTCTTTCAGCGAGGGTCCGAGATAATAAATTTCGATCAATCCGTAATTCACTATTGAATATATCCATGCAGAGAATATATCTTTGAGGAATTTTTTATCGACAATGTATCTAAGTTTTATGTATAACAGCTGCAAAAAGTCTTATTTTTAAATTATTCTTTTGCAATGCCATGCACATTTCAAATCGCGTTGTATTATTACACCGAAATATTCAAACACTCTCACCATAGGCGCCAGATTCTTGGGACTGATGCCATTTGAGCACGCTCCCCCCCCCCCCCTCATGAATATACAATGAAATGCACCATTCCGCCCCTTGAGTACGGGTTTGAATCCCTTATATACGGAATAAATGCCGATTTTCAGCCCCCCTCCCTCAATGAATAAATTTTCCTTCATGTCGGCGCCTTTGGCTGGCCAAGAGTGCTGGAAGTGTTTGGAACTTGTGGGTTTTTGTCTTGATCTTTAAGTAGGAAATTTTGTGCAATAAAAGCACCCACATCATCCCTGTTGACACAACTGCAAATGTCAATCGATTTTTGATTGTTTTTTTGTTTTTTTCAACTCTAAAGCAAAAACTCTCAAGTAAAAAGAATCAGACTTTCAATTAGCTCATTGTATGTAATTTCATGTACATGACACTCATACGACTCCAGTCAACGATTAGTAAAAAATTCTTACAACACAAGTCAATTAACATTAACAGACAATATAGGATTATATTCAGAGGTTCGTGAATGGGGAGAGGATATGCGGGCTTTATAATCCTCCAGAATATATAACCCTTTATTTTCACAAGTGCCTTTAAATAACATTTTATTTAAACACTTATCTAACGTGAATATCGCAATAAAAAACCTGATGATGATTAATAGAATAATAAGGGATGCTATTTTAAACTACCATAAATTGCGTTTTCCTTTTTTTAACGATACGTAGATTTCAATTTATTGCAATTTAAATTGAATTCAAACAATTTAATTTAAATACACTGCTCAAAACAATTAGGGGAGCACATGGTTTTAACAAAATTACGCAAAGATGTATACCGATAAGTAACATAAAATGAATCATCCATAATTTAAAGCCTAGCAGGAAACGGAAGAAGAAAACTTCATATGCAAATCAAAGTTCATGACGTCAAAAACCAGAAAAAGGAGATAAGGGCAGAAATCGGGATGTTGCAGAAACGTCCTTTACTGCGTAACCGTGTAAAGCAGTAAACGTAACTGGCATTTTACTGCCGTAACTGTGAAATAAATTCGATTGCGCAGTATTTTTTTTTTTTGAGACAAGGTGACTTGATTATGTCTCAACAACGTGATTTACCGGAATCCATGGCATGGCGTGTTATAGGCAGACTGGAATCCGGGCAAACACAACGTAGTTTCGCGGACGCTGTTGGAGTCGCCAGAAGTGTTGTTGCAAGGGTGTGGAATCGATTCCAACAAACAGGAAATGTTAGACGTCGACCAGGGCAAGGTCGGCCACGCGCTACTGCAGCAACTGATGACCGGTATATATGGTTAACAGCCCGTCGAAACAGAACAGAGAATGCTACGCAGCTGCAAAGACGGTTGCTCTTGGCAACAGGACGAAGGGTGTCCAGCCAAACAGTACGTAATCGGCTTCATGAGGGAGGGCTCTATGCACGTAGGCCAATGGTCTGCATTCCGTTGACCCCACGCCACCGTGCGGCCCGAAGAAGATGGGCTGCTGAACATCGAGATTGGGAGCAACATGATTGGAGCCAAGTGCTGTTTACAGACGAGTCCCGATTCAGTCTGGAGTGTGACACCCGACGTGTTCTGGTATGGAGGGACAGGGGCACTCGAAATAACCCCGCATTCGTTCGTGAAAGGTCACAATACAGACGAGCTGGTTGGATGGTATGGGGTGGAATCAGCATAGGCGGACGTACGGACCTGCATATCATTCGGAATGACACTTTGACGGCCCGAAGATATGCAGACGAGGTACTGCGACCTCATGTCATCCCTTACGCTGGAGCCATTGGAGATTCCTTTGTTTTCCAGGATGATAATGCCCGACCGCATAGAGCTCATCTGGTGGAGAACATGCTTGAAGCTGAAACAATACAGTGTATGGAATGGCCAGCGTGCTCTCCTGACCTGAATGACGACGCATTGCTGCGCGACCAAGGCCGCCTGTTACTGTCCGAGACTTGCAGATTGCACTTCTTGAGGAGTGGAACAGTATTCCCCAAAGTCTGATCGATAACCTCATCGCATCCATGGCAAACAGGTGTGCAGCAGTCTTAGCTGTTCGAGGAGACCACACGCCCTATTAAAACTCATGCATCATGTCTAAACAGTACTTTTTTTTTTATCGTTTACATGTAACCAAATTGTTGCCCTAAATCATCTTTTCATGTTTTTTCCATATTTTCAAAGAATTAAAGCTTAACTCCAAATTTTTTTACGTCTTTTTTCGGTATTGCGCGTTGATACGCGTGTACTATCCATTGTATGCCAATACGTGGCTGTCTCGCACGGTTTTCTTCACTTTTTTGCTTGCTTCCCCTAATTGTTTTGAGCAGTGTAGTTCTAAATTATTTTTTGTCATCCGTATAATCTGTATCTCTACTTTATGATACAACAAAAAACTGAAATAAAGAAAATTAATAATAGGCTAATCAGTTCAACTGCATTTGAAGTTTTTCTACAAGCAGTGCAAGCCTGCAGTTGTAAACTGCAGTACAAGCCTCAATGTCAGCTTTAAAGAGAGGAGGGTAGAAGTTTTTTTTCCTTCCCACACTCGATTTGGGCCACAAGAAGATTGTTTCTAATAGAGAGTAGTGGAATGCACCGTTATTACTGTTTTGACATACATGCTTATGTCATCACCTGATGTACATGGATTACTTTGGAAAAAGTTTTAAACACACACACACAAACCAACATATCATTTCCACTTTCGGTTTTGCAATATTCCATGTTTTTGCCAACAGAAAAATGTAGACCAAGCACACCAACCTTGTACCAAAAACTTAGACGATAATGAAAACTATGTGAAAATATTCAATCAAGCCAGCCAAAGATATGCTACTGACCATAGTCATAAGAATAATGGTGTATTATATCTATGCGACTGACCCATAGTCGTCTTTCTTATTGATGTTTATATGGCCTTTGTAGGTGCTCATTCTGTAGGCATTATGAAACCTTCATCGAATTGTGTCGTCATTCATAAGCGCTGTACGTTTCTACCCTTGATCTGCGCCCAACTCCCTTCAATACCTCTGATTTTTTTCACCAAATATTGCCTATTTTAGATCTAATAGTGTAATTTAATTACATATTATCGTCTCCGAGGCAACTCAAAAATTTCCCGGGACTCCAGAACAGGTCCTTCAAACTTAGATGTCTGGTCACCCTACCCCACGAAGGCAATCTATTTTGGTCTGGAATGTTTCCCCGGTATATTGGTTGAAGACATTTCAACAGGTCACTTCTTCGAAGGACTGGTTCTCTAAAGAACTGGGTAGTTCTGGCTTTGTTAGAGAAGTTGTTAGTGTATTTACAAAATGTGTTTCTATCGTTATTGTTGTAAATAATATGATGAAACAGTGGCAAATTGTCTCAATAGCGACAGACCGGTGTTGTCGAGATGATAGATTCACATAGGCTAATAGTTCCATACTTTGTCCAAGTTTGGAACGGAGGCCGGTCGAGAAAGCTTATGCCTGTGGTTCTTGATCTCTTTCCCACCACGGACATTCTCCTCACCCCCCCCCCCCCCCCACCCCAGTCAGGTAATAGATTGGTTTCGACATTTTAAGAAGTGATAAAAATTGTATTAGCACGAGATTCAGTTCTGTAAACTGTAACTTCCAAGAAAAAACTTCATCCAAACCGACACTCATCCATTGTTTCGGGAACGTGTTCGAAGAGAAAGAATACTGTTGAGATTTCGTAATTCCTAATCGAGCTTGAATTTTAGATTTTCCATAAATTATCGAATCCCTATCATGGTTTAGTTACACTCTTGAATCCTTTCTCTCCTTCCTCTGCAGCTAGTGCATGTCGTTTTTCTATTCTCACGTACAGAATCTTTTTTTTTTCCACAACCCACATTTTTTTTTTCTTCTTTTTGTAGGGGTTTGCTCTTGCGGTAACATTGATATTCTGAACGTGTGTGTATATGAATTATGAATGGCGCCTTACATCGCGCAACATATTGAGAACTGCTCCACTGACTTGATCTTGTGTACTTTCTCTTTTATGCCTTTATTCTTACAAAGCGGTTGAGCGGTAATAGTGGTAAGGCAAGTTCCCTCTCTCTCAGGATACTTCTTGACTAAAATTCATGATGACATCACGTCACTAAAGCAAATTACAATAAAGGAATTTCCCCTTTTTTTTCGATATTTGAAAAGTAGTTGCAAAATGCCTAGTGAATGTATAAGTGATATTTTTATTATCTCAATGAGTTAATCATATCTTATTCTTCCTCTGTTTGAAAAATGATTGAAGAACTATAGTCGGGTTTTATTTCACAAGTTTTTCCAAAAATATCCAAAATTGTTAATGCAGTTGCATTTTTAGTATGGAACTACTTCTGAGAAATAAGTGCAAGAATCTCGTTTTTGTTGTTGTCCCATACAACGTTAACCCATTATTTACCATTCTCCCTTTTTTGGGACACTTGTTTTTATTTCCAATTAAGGAGTGCAATTTGTAGTTGTGATTGTTGTACGTAAATTTTGAACTACAATCAGTCCCAATATAACGAAATTTCTTTCTTACGCAACGCTTGAATTTTCATTAGTTTTCTCTATCAAGAGTAATTTCTCTATCGAATTTATCAATGTAACAGAGCTATTTCATTATATGAAGACTTAACATGTTCTTTGCTCACAAATTTCGTAATCGATGAAAATTATTCGTTTTCACGTGCATAATAATTACTTCAAGATGACAACAGAGCAGGAAGGGGGAACTCTACAATATTTACTGTGTGTGTGTGTGTGCGTTGTCCTTGATCAAATCTAAGTGTAAATATAGGGGGCGTTGCCTCCAGCGAACAGGTGCCTCCCTCCCCACCGCACTATCCCCTCCATAATAAAAAAAAAAGATGCTGCCGTGGCGCCGAGTTTCTGAGCGGCTTTGTCCACATTTTTAATACATTATTTATATGTCCTATCAACAAATCAATGGTTCCCGGGAAAAGGGAGAAAAAATTTGCACAGTATTGAGAATTTTATTGCAAATAAATGAACGACTTAATTAGCTTTATTCATACACGAGGTGCGGCCTTTTTCTTTTTACTTTCGTGGAAAGATTTTCATTGATTTCAAATTTTTGTGGTTTCTTCGATTACAATCCCCCCCCCCCCAAGAATGATAAAAAAAGAAAAATTATTATTATTGTTCACAGCAGAATGTACCGAAATTTGTGATGGATATGTTTTACGCAAATGCCCTCAATTCCCCATGGTGACACCGTGCGCATGTCTATGAGGCTTCTATATTATACCGCAGGATCTGATTTATCGCGGAACATCGCTTTTGTCTCCTTCCCCGCATTATTTTATTTGGAAAAAAAAACCAATTCCGGGCAACTTCAAGTTGCAAAAAAAAAAAAAAAAATATGTGCTCACGGGATCAGACATCAAGGAAATCTACAAATATTGCGATTTTTAGCAAGAGATTTAAAAAAATATATTTTAGTTTTCTTTCCACATTTATCATGACCTTTCTGCTTGAGTGAAAAAAAAAAAAAACACCATACTTTCATTTCCTTCTTTATTCTTAAACTTCTATATTTTCATCATTCTCTTTTCATTCATTCTTGTTTCCCTCATCTTCCTCACCCAGTAACTGCCTGTATAGCAGAGGTCGTCAACGCATGGCCCATTGAAAATTTTCTGAAAACAGCTGACAAAAAATTGGAAGATGATAAAATCGAAATAATCATTTGATTAAGTTCACTGAGAATCAATTATGCTGTGGTATTTATAATTGTAAGGTGCTTTCCCGACTCACCAGTAACGCTATGCATTTGATACATCACCAGGACCGTCCTAACAGGGTGAAAGTAACATGTTTTGGGGAGCCTGATTGATATATTTCATATATTTCAGGACAGAAAAATCGGCAAAAGAAATAAATAATAAATAAGCAATAATAATTACAAAAATGTCAAAAAAAAAACTAAATGGAAAAACGAAAAAAAATGGAATTTTCGAAAAAAGCAATTACAGAATTTTTTAAATTATTTCATAACAGATAAAAGTTTCAAATTAGGAAAATAATTATTGCAGAATTACTGAAAGAAATGATTACAGCTTTACCATAATAAATAATACACAATCATTTTAAATAATTTCAGAATAATTAAAAAAAGTAATTAATCAAAAACTTTTTCAAAATTTGTGAAATAAATAATTTCAGAACTAATCAAAATAGATAATTGAAATAAACTTCATAGTAAATGAAAGTGTTGAAGGATTTTTTCCTCTGTTTAACTCAGGGCCCTGTTGGCCTTTCTATTAAGATTCCGATGCATGTTACTAGAGAAAGAGAGTCTTGTAAATCTCCCCTATTCCATCTTGCAATATAAATGCTGCAGTGTGAATTGGTATGGTGTTCTGCGGACCTTATGGAAAGTTTAAATTTGGCTCATGATGTCTGAAAAGACCCCTGTGGTATAGGCATGGTTGATGGTTGCTTTTTATCATCATTATTTCATGTGTAATATCTAGGGATACGTAAATTTCCTATTTAGGAAATAGATGTAAATTTTTTAAATTTTGGCAAATAAATGCAGAAATTTGATTTTTTTAAAATTATTTTCCATGAAGTATGAATAATTTGCAGTTTTAAAGCAAAAAATTGGTCATAGTTTTGCTCAGTATTTGCACCTTACATTCTTATGTGCTTAAAAGCCGATATTCTCTAGCCTAAAACAAGATCATCAATAGATCATCTTTTTGCGTGTAATTGTTCTGCCAAATAATGGGCCTGGTTCATGTAATCCTTCTTCAGTTGGGAAAATGAAGTTCCAACTCGTATAATACATGTTCAGTTGACTTTTGTTTCTGAGTTCTGTAAAGCTGGTTGCACACTGGCCTAAGAAAATTATGGAACCAATCGACAATCTGGAACGATCAAACTATCCATTCACGCACATCTTGTGGAGTAAGTTAATGGTCTTGAAATCTTTTGAGTGCCAAAGTAAGGTCATGTTTGAAAAAAGACAGAAAAACTTTGGCAAATGGAAATGGTGAGTTGAAGAAATGAAGAAGGGCCCAATAGCATGCTGCTAAAAACAGGAGCAGATAAGTACACTCAAATCCTGCTATGAAGAACTCCAAGAGACAGGAGAAATCACTTTGTTATAATAAAATTTTGTTATAAAGGCATTCTAGGTTTTTGCATTGTTCCCGTTAAAACAGAATTAGACTAAATTCAAATAAATTAAC
Source organism: Pholcus phalangioides (assembly GCF_987345545.1). Lineage (NCBI taxonomy): Eukaryota > Metazoa > Arthropoda > Arachnida > Araneae > Pholcidae > Pholcus > Pholcus phalangioides. The sequence goes on from NW_028301608.1 coordinate 23,342,168, forward strand.
TCTACATGTGACACCCAACTCAACGAATGAAACCTATCAGCAAATGTATATTTTGGGCATTTGAATTCGCAGCAACACCTATATCCTCTTTGTTCCCAAATTTATTACTGGAAGCTTTTCTATAAAGTACTTTTTTAAAAGGGATGACATGATATGGGGGAGGGAAGCAATCATGTTTACAGCTACTTCTCTCCATAAACCAACTGACTTTTGATTATGTTATGCAGACTTCAAAAATGTTACCCCCCCCCCCCCCCAGTATAACCCAAAACATGCATAACTTCGGTAAGATAAATTATGTTTGGGCCACACGCACTGGTTCTGCATGAACCTATTCCTCAAAATTTCCCAGAGGAATCTTTACAAAATTGCATGTAGTTAATTAGAACAGTAGAACTTGAATGTAAAAAAAAAAATTTTTTTTTGGTATTTAAACTTTTCTATGGCAGTTATTAATTTATATTAAAAACATGCAATAATAAAAAAACAACCGTAATAATTGTTGAAAAAAAAAAATGGGTCGTTTTTAGAGAACAAATGCAAAATTTTTGATTTGAGACTTTTGCAAATAAATGGGAAATTTCAGATTTAGAAATTTTTCATTTGCAAAATTTACATATCCCTAGTAATATCTTTATAGAGTAGTGAAAGAAATTGCTGCCACATGTGCTCACTTTATCCTTTTTTTTTGGTTGTTATCTCTATTGTGTAGATATGATTTATTGTGACATTGTCAAATGCCCATGTGATCATATCTATGGAAAAATTCTAAAAGTGTTCCAATTAAAGTGTCAAAAAATACTGGTTTCAATCATCTTTGAGTTGACCCAAGTCATTTTCCTAAATTTTCATCTTGGGTTAGCCTTGTTTGTTGGACAGATGGATTTGAGAATACAATTTTGGGATAAGAAACTCCATAGAGTCAGGCCCGATTCGTCCCCATAATTAAGTTTACTTCATTATCTATCGTTTTGTTTTTCGTATTTTTACTGATCTTTTAAATGAAGGGAAAGAAAAAAAGAAGTATCCAAAAGGTTCCTTAACCCTAGATTCATAAACATGCATGGGAAATACACTAGTCATAAACATTCGTCCCGCAGAGGAACATATTATATTGATGATTTTTGTTTTATAGAATACAAGGAGCAATAAAACACGCTTTAAATCTGAAAAGTTGTTTATTAATCATTAATTTTCTGAAATAGAAATGAACACAATAGTTGAATCGCTAAATGTAAAAAGGGATCATGCCACATTTTCTCAAGTTTTCAGGAGAGGCAAAAAAACGTATATCTTCTCCAATAATTTTTTTTAAGTAAAAAATTTAATTGCTGTGTCTGTGGAATGCATTTAATGAAGCCTGAGAGAGTAAAATCTGATACGGACGTGACCCCTTTTTACAATTAAACATTTTAAAGCCCCAATTCTCTATTGAAAAGTCTCAGGAAAACACATAAATAAACAAATGTACGCAGTGAAACAAACTTTATTTAGGCTTTTTATACTATGCAAACTTTCTATTAGATGGGGATCAAAAGTATTCCTCTTCTGGTTGCCTCTAATGAGAATGGTTGGTGCACTAAAAATCTAGTCCCAAAAATTGTTATAGTTATACTCCATTGGGATGTATTTTTTGATTTATTCAACTCATCCCTTTTACTTTTGTTATTGGAAGTTTTGTCAATGAATAAGCTTTGCTTTGGAATATTATTAGTGGTACACCAAGTTTTCTTAGTGGGAAGATTCGTGAGCCGATACCGTATTGTATACAGTAAACTTTGATGCATTCTGGTTGATAAAATCCACATATTGATCCACTGTGTACAATCTCACATTCTTCTTGATAAGTATTTTTATCAGGGCGAAATCTCTATCACGGTAAAAAAAAATGCCCTCTGATGGGGAAATGAAATTTAATTTCCTCAAAATGTTCAGACTCTACTAAGAATATCAAAAACCTCATCAATGTGTTATTATTCTGCCCTCCACAGTTGTCCATAAAAAGTTACAAGATCTTTCCATCTTCAGCACCATCAATATATTTTTTCAAACAGAACATAACTTTATTAGGCCTTTTGCCTCCATTTGTTTCGCCATAAATGAAACATTTCATTTTACCATCTCTTAGGTTATGAATACCAAAGGTATTAACACTCAGCTGCCTAAAATAGTAGATATCTTGCACTTGAATCTGAGGTAAGGATACAGTAGCCATATAGTCAATACACAGACAGAAAATATCACTGTTTTCTTGGCAAAGCTCTTTAGCTTCTATGATTGCAGGATAAAATGTTTTGCTCCTTTTCTGTACTAATAATTACAACATAATAACTACTACATTTTAAACAAATAACTACGAAACAAAAACAATGTAAACGAAGAAAACCTTCTTATGAAAGTAACTCAACAGGAAAACCCTGCTGCCACCTGTTAGCGGTCTTGAGAACTAAATGTAAAAAAATGGGTCATGTCCTGGACTTGACATCTTTTTACTTTTGACATCCGTTTTTTCTCAGCATCTGGAGGCGAGACTTGACCCACTTTGCTATAAAACAATGTGTTGGCGTCTCTATTACATGAATCCAGCAAAACATAAAAATTGAAAAAATGTGACATGATCCCTTTTTACATTTAGCGATTCAGTTATTCTGAGCAATCAACACATAATAAATCGTGGTAATCCATACACATGAATTTTTTACATTGGGCTCAACAGAACCCTGTCATTCGTCATTTTTTATAATCACAGAAGGCACACATTTTTTTCTGAGATCCACAGGGTTGTGTGTATGAATAATAATAATTCATATTTACCTTGAATAACACTCAGCTTCACGAAGAAATTACGATTTCAAATAATCGTACCCGTTCTACAATCGCAACACTATTCATAAACAATCGTCTGTGGGACGACCTACTCACTGTAACTCCATTAGCATAAGTGCACTCTGACATGCGACAGGTGCAATACTAGTTAGTGATCGATCTAGGAAGGTAATTAGAAGTTCATCTTTCTATCTCTTTCACTTTAAAAGTTACAAGAGTTTATGTATTTTGCGCGGTCTGTGAGATGAATGTTTATGTCCTATACTATTTTCCCTATGAGAAATAGATTATTTAACTCATTTTTTATTTTATTTTTTTCTTCGAAATTTGCATAAAAATCAATTTTTTGCAAATATTTAAGTGTCTTGGGGCACAGAAAGAAATTAATTGAAGTTGAAAAAAATAGCATTTATGCTAGTATGCTTAAAAGACAACTTTTGCGCCCCATGCCGATTCTTTTATCCACATTTTGATTTTTCGATCCACCCTACTGCTCAATCTAGTTTTACACACTTGATCGAAGAATAAAGAAATAACTTTGTAGTTCCATGCATCTCGAATTTTACACTTCAAATTATGTTAGAATTTCTAATTTAGAAGCTATAATATAGCCGTGAGAATGAATATGAAGTCAAGATTGCGATAGTTTAAAAAACCTTGAAGCTCCACCTATCTGAATGAAGTTAATAAAAACAGACGTAGAACCTTAAGATGCAGAGAAACTAGGTTCAAGTCAACCACTTTAGTCAATTCTTATAGTCGAGATAGTTAAGAATTGTATACCAATCTAGTACATTCCCGGTTAATTTTTTTTTTTGTTTCCCAACAATAAATCATCATCGGACAGCAATAAAGAATGACAACACTTTTTTCCCACTTGAAAACATTTATTTAACGGTGTAAAGATAAAATTACAATTTAACACCGTTTTAGTTTCTTCCAATAACAAAATGCAGATTTTAAGTATCAAATTAAAATTTGAAGGGTCTCACCAGCTCTGTCAGACTAGAACATCACTCTAATGGCCGTATTCAGATTTTAAACTACAATCGCAGGTTGAAGGATTAGAGATCGACACAGATTGGTTAAAATCCTGAATTTAACCAATCCGTGTCGATCTCTGATCCTTTCAGCTGCAATTGTAGTTTAAACTGTGTCAGTGAATACGGCCAAAAGTCTATTGCACAGAAGCCGTCACTCCATGAAGCCAACACCTGTTTCTTTTAGTTAGAGTCCATGAGGATCCACGCCTCACGATCGACTGACACAGGAAAATCTGAGGAATTCCAGCGCTTTATGAAGTTATTACCATCTGCAAGATCTCATCATAGCTGAAGTGAATTTCCAGTAGGAAAAATATACCTTCCAATCATTTTAACAGTAGTGAAGGCGTGGCCACCAAGCCTAGGCTTACAGGACTGATAATTCAGGAAGTGTCCAAGCACTCAAGAGAACTAATCTCAGAGCGTGGCTAGAATGGAATACAAAAGCAAACAAGAGTGAATGTTCACAACACATACACCGATTATAAAAGAAAATTCCCTGTCACATGAATTCACCAGAACCAATTCGCTTTGAGACTCATCAGTATTAAAATTAGCTTAGCATTTCAGACAGAGAAAAACTAGTTTACATACGCTTACATAATTTTACAATACTGACTGATTATGACAATTGAAGATCTGGCCAGGATCAGCACCATTAGACCTATTGCAGATTGAATATTTTTCATGAAGTTATTGACTATACAGCGGTCCATGGCCCATCATCTGTGTGAAAGTAAATATTGCACTTATTTTATGTATAAACATATTTCCAGATATTTTAAACTAAAAACATATTGCACATTTATCATAATATTTTCTTTTTAATTGTTTAACTGAGTTGGGCGATGACTCACCTCTGCGCTTCCACCGGCAATCCGCTGCCCCCCCCCCCCAATGTTACAATTGATGTAAATCTATAACTCTTATTTTCCCGCATGCTGGCTGATGCGATAATCAAAAAATTTTCATCTCAAAATTAAACATTTGAATGTTTAAGAGTACTATTATTCACACACACACATGCATATTGTTTTGATAAAAAAAAGATAAATTTGCTGTCCTAATCGCAAATGTAAATCTTAATATACTTTTCTTAAAGAAAATGGGTATTATTGTATGAAATGCTACTTTTGGGAGGAACTACTGTATCAATTTGATGGTTCAGAAAAGATATGGTTATTAGTTGGTCGGGGAAAAAGGTATCCGATAGTCAGGGAAATCCTTTAGTCAAAAGTTGAAGGAACCCTGCTTTCACAAGAAAATTTGGTTTCATATCTGTTTCACATAGTTGTTGACACATCTCATTGACCTTCGGTTTTATTAACAAATTGTGTAGTTCTTTTTTTTTTACTTCCAATTGAGTAAAAAGAGTGAATTCTGGAATATTTCAAACCTATTTATGTTGAGAAATATATGGGAGTTATTGCTGTTCAATTAATTCAAGTGATTATTCCAACATCATGTTCTGCCTGCAATTCCTTAATTTTTTGTGCTGCTCAATTCAATTTGAATCACTCATGATTACAAAAATACTATATCAAATGTAAATCTTGATATATTCTGTTATTTCTTAATGTATATTATTCTATGATATGTCACTTTTGGGAGGGGTAATATCAATTTGGTGTTTTAAAAAAATAAAACTAATTTGGTCAGGGAAATATTTCAATCAAAAGTTGTAGGAGCTCTGCACTTCTGTTTCCCCTCATTTCACTGTGATTACACCTACACACCTTTGGAGAGAGTACAAGCAATCTTTTCTAGAAATTTTGAATTACCAACCTCCAAAAAGCATTTAAACTGACAAAATTTTATTGAAACAGCATATAAATCATACACCTTGAAAGTCATGTTATAATGAGATTCTAGTTTATGCTGATTCAAAAATTCTGGAGGCAGATTTTGAATTGTTTCATGTCACGTTCTTAAAACAAGAAATGTAGTTGAAAGATTTTTGTGTTCATGTTCTCTTTATTTTTCTTTCATTTTCAGGATATTTATTAAAGACAACAGATGGGGCCAACTTGATGATCACTCCATCTGGACAGAACCAAAGCCAACCAGCTGATAAGGGTTTTGTTCTGATGTGCCGTGGAGAGGCTGAAAACCAAGAACTTTTCTCCGAAATGAAATGGCATGGACCAATGGGAGAACTGCCATCATCGTTAGTAATTTTTTATGATTCTGCAAATGTATATCAATACAGTAAAACCTAGACTATTTGATACAATGTACAGAGAGCTCTTGATAAAATAGGGTTGGATTATCAAGGTTCTAACATCCAGAATATTACATAAATATCATAACAGAAGATACCCTTTCTCTTTTTTCAATCACATAGTTACTCTAAAGCAATTGCCATGCAATGTTACCCTTAATCAGAATCGGGGGGGGGGGCAAAGAATTGTGTGCTCCAAGCTACAAATTTCAGGTATTGAAAGGGGTGGTTTTCTTTAATGCATAATGAAAAAAACTAAAATTATGGAGACTTGTACAAGGGAGGAGTGGGCGGCAAAAATAATAGCTGTAAAGGTATTGGAATAGTTCTTGGGTTATTCTGTGCCTGAATCTTTTCTTTTTTCCCCCCATTAAACTGAGATGTGTGTATACGAAACATATCCTTAGAGTTTGTGAAGGGAAATTGTTTTTATTAATTTAATCATTTTGGTGGTAAAAAAAACTTGGAACGGGGGTGGGGTAGGCTAACCCTGTATAGATGAGAGTATAAAATAATTTAAACAAACCTCTGTTCTGAACTCTCAATATGGTAGTAAATTAACTGGTAAAACGCTCAAAAATATCAAGTAACATGGTCTGGATGTTTCCATATGGATTGATCATATTACATTATCAATAACTCATCTGCCTAGATATATGCTGAATCAGTGGTACCTCTTCATTTTCTTTCTGATCATCTCGTATCATGATCGCTACAAATGCAACTTGAAAACTCAGTCTATGAATCGATTCACTATGGAAATTTACATGAATGAAATGGGGAGCATAATGAAAACTCCAGACTGAACGACCTGGAATCAAATTATTGGGCATACCAAAGCAGAATGTTTTGCATTGTGCTACAATGATTTCTCGGCTGACTGAAAATGTTCTGTGGTAAAAATTTCCAACCTCTGTGCAGTGGTGCAGGCATTGCGCTGGACTCTCAACGTTAGGATTAAGGTTCAACCCCTGTTGCCAGCACAGTGGTGGTCATCTGAATTTGGTTTTCTGCAGTTTCTGACTTCAAGGCACAAATGCAAGCTGGTCTCCCATTTAAAAGCATCTCTCAGCAGAGAGCAGGCAAATCTACAACACGATGCTGACATAACATGAAAATTCAAGCATTTCTATCTGTACTTCAGAAAGTGGAAGACATGGCAGCATAGACAGGAAGCAAACGCAGCTCGACAACATAGATGCATTAGGGTCGTAGAGGCACTGAGAACATATTCCGGCATGTACGGATTCGTTGGAAATTCTGTGAAGGAATGTGTAAGAAGTGCATGTACGGTTAAGCAGTAGTGGTAAAAATTTCCATAATAATGTTTTCTATGCTTTTCTTAAAATTCTTCCAGATTGTTCTGCAGTAGCACTAATTGTTCTGAGTCACAGATTTCGGAATATTCTGCTTTGGGGATTACAAGGCTCCCAGTTGTCCTACTTTTACTACTTTTTGATTAAATGTCCTACTTTCTGGGTTTTGTCCTACTTTTCCTATTTTTTACCAAATCTCGTCAATGAAATTTGTGTAACTATTTATAAAGGAAAAGCAGAATCATATTGATATATTGCCTATGTAGTAGATTGGAATTAATGATTCTGTCGAAGCAGAAATTGTATCTTTTTTCAAGTTATTTGGAGAGAATGTGTAAACCATTTGGTTTATTAATTTTTCTTTTGCTTAGTTTGAGGATTCAAAAACTCATTTTGCGTTAATGTTTTAAGTAGTCATTAAAAACTTCTGTCTGGATAAAACAAACAATTTTGAATTTACTACTTCATGGTCTTGGACTATTCATTATACAATAACTAACATTCACCTACGCACATTTTGTGCATAGGTGAAATAACAGTTTGCATAACAAAACAGTTGGATGCATAGACCTGTTACAGATTTTGTGATTCTGACGCTGGACATGTTCACAAATCTCTGCAAATAGCTATAAATAATGAAAATGCTTCATTGGTGAAAAACTACGATGCTGGCATTGAAAAGTTAAAAAAATTGTAACAAATCCCTTTAAAAAAAGGATGGACAGCGAAGTAAAACCTTCCGCATGTCTCACAGCGTTCCTATTTTTCCAATTTTTACAAATATCCTCCTATTTTCATATTTTTGCACAATAATCCTTTTCTACCCCAATTCCCTCCTACTATTCCTATTTCATCCCTCCCATCTTTTGTTTACAGCCAACATCTCAATTCGAAAATTCCAAGAAACTGCAAATATCACTGCTTTCCCACTCCCTCCGTTTTTGACATGTTTTATTCACAACTTGCTACTGAAAGTAAAGAGAGGAAAAAATGTTTTCAGTTCCACTGGAGTTGGAGACGATGACAAGCGTATCTTTTTGCTGTTGTGCTCAGTGAAAGTGCTAAAAATAAGCCTGAAGTCCAATGGGGAAAGCGAATCTGTTTCGCAGATCATTTGCTGTAAAATAAGGAAGGCAAAAAAGGGGACGGGGGAGGGACAGGCTCTGTCCACACGAGAGATTCCAAGAGATACTAAGGTTTCCTCTCCTGGGATCCCATAATGAGCTTTCATCACTAACGAGACAGAGCCTGGGCCATTGGGAACCGATTAGCTACTAGCTGAACCCAGTTTTTTTTAATCTTCAGAAAATAACTTTCAGGTGTCTTTATGTTATTTTAAAGCATGCATGTGCTCAAACCATGGCCCAAATGTGGCCCCAGTATACTTACAAATAACTTGAGTGACTCACTGCACATTCTTACTTCAATTAAGTAGCCAGAGGTAAATTTCCATCTCACTTAAGTGACCAGCAGTAAATTCCCAGACCACCCAAGTTACTCGTGGCACATTCACAGATTACACAAATAACCTGCACCGCTGCTCTAGGTCACTTAATTATGTGGCTCCCGACATATTTCCAAATCAATGAATTTCCCCCGCACTCTTCAATGGGTTGAGAGGTTGAGTTAATTGGAAATTGTGCTGCAAGTCATTCAGGTGGTCTGATAGTTTGCCACTGGCCATTTGAGTAATCTGAAAGTGTGCGCAGGCCACTTGAGCCATCTGGAAATGTGCCATGAGTCACTTGGATGATCTGAAAGGGCACATCGGGTCACTTGAGTGGTCTGGAAATGTGTCCAGAGTGCCACTAAAATAATCTATAAAAAATGCATCGGGCCACTTAAGTAAACTGTTAATATATATCACAGACCATTAGGTGATCTGTGTGCTGCGAGCCATATGGTGTAACTCCAGGAGGTGTTATATCAAGGGTGTTCTACTTTCAGTAGAGTGTGAGCCATTTCATTGATTTTGAAATGTGTCACAAGCAACTTGATTGAGTGATCTGGAACAGTGCCGCATGTCATTTAAGCTGACCTGTAAATGTGTCTGGGGTCAATTAAGTACTCTGGACTGTGCTGCAGTGATCTGTAAATTTTCCGCGAGTCACCGAAATGACCTGGGAATGTGCTGCAGCCCACTCAAAGAATGTGGAACTATGGTGCAGGTTACTTGAGTGATGTTTAAAAGTTTTATGAGTCGATTGAGTACTCTGGAACTATACCGCTGTGAACTGTAAATATGCGGACACATATTTATTGATCTGGGAATGTGCGGCAAGTCACTTGAATGACGTGTAAATGTGCTGCTGGTCACTTGAATGATGTGTAAATTTAAATGTTCTTGAAAAGCAGCGCTGGTAAGTTGAGTAATCTGTAAATATGCCGCGGGTCATTTAACTGATCTAGGAATGTGACGTGAGCCACTTGAACGGCCTGAAAGTGTGCCATGGGGTCTTTTGAATGATTAGACTTTTCAAGTGACGATAGAAATTTGATTAATTTCTTTTTAGTTTTGCTATTTACATTGTTTTTGATACCACACTCTGTGGAAATGAAATATTTTTAAATATGTTAGAACTTCAGTTTCTTGAAATATTAATAGATAATACTATAAAATTAAAATATTTAAGGTGTGAATCTCTTAATGGTACAACATTTTTAAATGCCACGATATAATTTGGGAATTCTATTTTTTCCTAAGTTTTTGTCAATGGTGTTCTTATTTTTTCTACCTTTTTTTTCTAATTTTCACTTCGAGGCCTGCTCCCGGTTCCCCTATTTGCATTGGAACTTGTAATTTGCACATTTTGCACTGTGCTTTTGAAGTTGTCTCAAAGAAGCATCATTCTTAAAAAACTTAAATTTTGTTGTGTATTGAAGAAGAGAGTTGACAGACTGGACTTTGGAAGACTCTTCGGAAAAAATAAAGTAATATATGTATGTAGTGTGAGGAGAGACAGAAAAAATAATTATAAGTGGTTGCTAGTGCACTGTTTTGGCTTAATTAAAAAAAAAAGAGGTTATTTTCCATAAGGCTATGATTTTGTTGTCTTGGGGGGGGGGGGGGTCCCACCCCCTCGTCCTGCTTTTTCTAATTTTTTGAGTGGGAGCCCTGGGATTGGGATGCTGGTGTATTATTATTGGTTTAACAATATTTGTGTTTTAATTTCATTTTAAAAAATATAAAAATTCATAGACCCTTTTGTATTCCCAACTAAATTTGTGATCATGCATTATTTTTCTTTTGTAGACTAGGAAGCCAAAAAGATATTTCATTTTTGAATAGAGATTTAGTCTTAGTGTTCAGAAAACCAACAACAGAAGACAGTGGCACATACACCTGCAGTGCAATGTATGACAGCACTGACAGACTGAATACGTCAGTCAACTTGGTATTTTACCGTAAGGAACTTTTTTTTCCCCCCTCATACATGATGTATCACTATGCTCATGATGTGTGCCTATGATTTTAACATGCAGAAATATGAAGTACATTTTGATTTTTTTAATCCCTGAATATATATATATATATATATATATATATATATATATAATTGATTTTCTGTGTGTGTGTGTGTGTGTGTGTGTGTTCTCTATACAAATCTACAATTTTAGATCGATCGTCGCCAAATTTTGCATATATACCAAATGGGACCCGACTTGAACGATAGGCTACTTTAAAATTTCGTCAGACCAGGGCAAATGCCCCAAATGGGCAAAAAACTGTCCGGCAACAATGGTTTTTGGGCCTCAACAATCACTCTCAACAAGAACGTTTACTTGGGTTACCGTGGTTCCCTAGCAATGCGTTTCAGACGTGTATATGCCTTTACAACGGTTTGTCACTTCTTTAATCCTGTTAGTATATGTATAATAGTTTATGCCTTTATAATGGTTTGCCACTTTCTCAATCCTCCCAGTAATGAGGCTTTTCGAATAGACGTCATAATCATCATCAGAATCAGTTTGAGGGTCAGGCCAAGGATGATTCCCATAGGAATCAGTGTTAAAATTGCCGATTTTACTGTAGAAATACGGAAATTTGGTGGGGTTTTCCACTCCATCAATAATTTTAAAAGTTGTATTTTATACTCGATTTTTGAAATATTGAGTTCGCTTAGAGATATACGAAGTCCAGGAGATTAAATATGAAGTGATTAGCCAGACCTACTTTCGAGTTCGATATTCATGCAATAACATTGATTTCAACTTTTTATTTACATCTTCTCAAGCATGAAAATTAATGTCTCCGTATTGTCTTTTGATATTTATTTGCATAAATTCATATAGTTTAGGATGTTTTTAAAATTAGTTTTGGGCCCCGTAAAGTGCATCGAAAAAATCCCACAGCTTTAATTAAGCATTTTTGGAAGCTCAAACAGGCAGAAATAGATAACTTGAAGTTCAGGGGAAGGGAATCGAAATACCTTACACCTATAAAAAAAAAGGGTGGGGGGGGGGGACTATTCATTTCTACGTTTCTTTAAATTTAGATTTATTTCTTTCATGAGTCGCGCAGGACGTCGCCATATTGGTTAACTTAGACATGGTTTGCATGTCCCTCAAAGAAAGATGGAGATATCGCATGATCCAAAAAGGCTCATTGAAGAAAACCCGGGCAGCGCCGGGTATTGTAGCTAGTATATATATATATATATATTACGTAGTAATTTCATATTAAGGCTTGACAAGTGGAATGTCACCATTGTGAGTAAAAAGTTGTTATTGGGACCGAGATATTTTATGTTTGTTACTAGTCTAATGAAAACAAAAATTTGGAATTTATGTCACGTGTGAACTTACATGGGGAGAGATCACTAGGTCTAGGAAGGTTGAAAAAATATACATACAGTCGAATACCGTTATGGCGAAAATCTCGTTTTAACGAACAGTTTCATAATTCCCCAAATAAGTTTACACAGGAACAATGCTAAGTAACTGGAAATTCCTTTATAACAAAATTTTGTTATAATGAAGTGATTCCTCCGGTCTCTTGGCGTTCATTATAACGGGATTCGACTGTATTAGACAGTTTTTCTTCAAAAATATACATGCTTGGTTCCTAAGAAATGGGCTGGTATCTAGATAATAGGTACAATAAACAAAACCACCAAAAAATGAGCAAGGGGACTTTTTTGTATAAATGGTGTATAAGATATTTCTGCCAAATTTTGGAGAAAAAAATTATTACGCATCATGACTGTGGTTTGATGGGTTGCCATAACTAATGTAGACATAATTATCACGAAAAAAAAAGCAACTTGGAGATGATCCCGAATCATATCTTTGTTATCGGACTGACCAGGGATCACCGACTACTTTACAAACTGGCCAATTTTAGGATTTGGCAGTAACATACATTGGTGTACACAAGGGTGGGGGGTTCTAAACCCCCCTCAAACCGAGATTATAGTGTTATTTTGCAGGAAAATTTTTAAACCCCCCCCCCCCCCACTCTGAGAAAACATTCTGCGTATGCCTATGGTAGTATATATACCAAACACAGGACTGGAATTAAAAGATAAGCTACTTAAAAAGTTCATCAGAGCTGGGCATATGCCAGAAATGGGCAAAAAAGCTGTTTGGCTGTGGTCCGTGGGCCTCAACAATGACTTTTTGGATGTTTACTTTGGTTACTGTGATTCCAAAACAATGAATCTCAGACATGTTTATCCTTTACAATGATTTGTAACTTCATCAATGTTTCCAGTGTATAGTGAAAATCTGGGCAGCACCAGCTATTATAGCTAGTTATTAATAACCTTTTAAAGATAACAAAGCCCTTTTTTGGCTCTGCCTACTGTAAAAAAGTTGTATTTCAAATTCATGGTGCACCATTAAAAATGTGTAATTTTATTTATAGGTTTGTTAATGAGTTCGAATTATTTTATTTTATTTTTTTGTTACATATGCCCAATTTGTTTGAAAGTATGTTTTCATTCCAATGATACTGATCTGTATATTTTTTATAGAGGATATTACATGGGAAGATTGTCCTGAAGAACAGTCTCTTGTTATCAACAGTGATAGTAAAGTTAGGTGTAGAGTTTCAGCCAATCCTCCTGCTACAATCACATGGAGTAAAGACGGAATGCCTTTAGAGAAACCAGATGACCGATATATCACTGAAACTGATGGTATCCGAGTATCTAGTGTAACAAAAGAAGATAAAGGTGATTTTGTAGTTAAAGCTATGGTTTCTCAGACTGGAAACTTCCAAATACGTACTATCAAGGTGGAAGTGCATGGTATGTATGCAACTCTTTTTACTAATTCAAATTTTGCCAAAAAAGTCAGTTTACTCAGTTTTGTCGTTCAAGCATTGAATCACATCATGTATCAAGAATTATCCAGCTTAATATAATATGTGTGAATGCAGTTATTTTGGTTCCCAAAATTGTTTCACTATAAGTAGATAAAAATCAATCTTAATTGAATTGATTTGTTAATAACTGATGATTTTTTGATTTATTATTTTTTTCTCACAAGACATGGCAGAAATTTTTTTGGCACAAATAATACTTCTTGTAATTTAAAATATTATATTAATTCGAAGATAATTTTTGCACTATGAACATTTGGCTTTTGTGCTGAGTAATGTAACCGTCAATTGAAGTCAGTGCTTTCAATCATTATATTAGAGGATTGCTTCATTGAAATTCATCTTAGGAACCTGTATCTCTTCTCCACCTCCTGTATTTCCCTCGCTTTGTCTCTAAGTAGCATTTTGTTGAATTGGCTTTGAATAATCCTGGGGTTGTTTTTCTTTTCTCTCACTAGAACCTCCAGAGATCATCGAATTGAATGACAATGCTGAAGTTGTTGAAGGCAGTGAAGCTATGCTGCAGTGCAAAGCAACAGGATTCCCTCGACCTTTATATTCATGGTTTGATCCTGTGAGTAGTATTGACTAGCAAACCATTATGATTCATAATTATGTCTTGTATGTACATAAATGAAATCCTCAATCAAACTTATCAGTGTAACAATGCGATAAATTTAATTATTTAAAGCACTAATAGCAAAGACCTGCAGATTTCAGGTTATGAAAAATTATTGTATACTCAATTCATATTTAAGAACTTTTTATATCCAAAACATACACTGTAATACTTTCTTTCTCAAAAATGTGTTATTCATATGAGAACAACTTATATCTTTCAGAATGGACGTGATCTTGGTCTTATCGATGGCCACGTTGTAGATGCAGATAGTGGCACTTTGACATTCCTGTCTATCAAGCGAGAAGAACAGGGACGGTACACATGCATGGCAAAGAACCCTGCTGGTGAAGCAAAACGATCTTTGGATCTCACAGTTATCGGTATTAATCACTTTTGTGTTGTTCCTCTTATTTTTTAATAATTTTAGTTGATTTTTTTTTAATTATTATTATTTTTTTTTTAAATAAATATCCTAGTATTTTTTTTAATTCTAATGAAAATTAATTAAGTGGGCAAATTAGTTGAGATAAACAGTTTTTTCGGTTATCAACCTCAACATGCACAAAGCTTATTCACATTGTTTGAGTTAATTTACACAATATATTATTTTTTAATGTTATGGGTTTTTTTTTTTTTACAAATGCTGGACATTCCCCCCCCCCCTTAAAAAAACTGTTTTGGGTCACACTCGAATCGCAAGAGATAGTCAATAAAGAAAATGTGTATTATCGTAACTTAGTAGTCTGTAACTATAATCATCTGTCACTGTTTGGTAGCAAAAATCACTTTAAATCTATCTGAAACATTATTGAAATATTAAAATATATATATTTACATTAATTGAGCCACATTAATATATAATATGTTTTTGGCCTCTGAATCTCTCACTCACTAAAAGAATGGGAGCCATCTGTGTTTTTTTTTCACCAAACACTGCAATTTTGTGGCCAGGCTTACCAATAAAATCCTAGTAGATGCCCAAAAAAACTCTTTATTAACACATTAACTTTTTAAGCGGCACAACAAAAATCATGAAACCCCATTCAAAATTTTATATCTTAGGAATTAGGCTTTCTTCTGATTTTCCAGCAGGTACAAATTAAGGAATGTAGAGAAAGGTTTTTCTCTGAGAAATAAACTTTACAAAATATCTTTTTTTGCCAATGTTAAAATAAAAGACTTTTAAAGAAAACAAGATATCTCATCAATGCCACTTAAAGGGTTGAAACCATATGGTCACAAGAAGTAACTTGTAATAAGTTTATAGAAAAAAAACGTAGAGAAAGATTTAAAAAATAATCATGAAATTTTATCCATTTTTTAAAAAATACTGCACCAAAATCACTTTAAAAGCAACAGTTATTATTAAAATGTGCAGAGAAATCATCATTATTAACACCGCCATCACTGGACACCAACAACTGGCTGATGCAATGTGAAAAGTTCTGCCATCAAACGTTTAAATAACTTGGTGCAAAAACAAGACAGCTCCTGGAGCTATCTTAGGAGCTGTATTGTTTCTTACACTGCATGAGACACCGATACAGCTCTTTTCCCTTTACATTTCCCTATACCTATTGCTGGGGGCTATATGATTCTTGCACCAATTGATAGGGAATTTTTTTCTTTTATAAGAAAAAGTGAGAATCAGAAAAAAGTGGAGCTGTCTGGTTCTTGCACCTACATCTTCAATTGTGCTTTTGTACCTTGCTTTTCCCAGCATGCCGGAAGGGATTAGAGCCGAACATTTAAAAGGCTGGTGACCCTCAGGTTTTAAGGCATGCCCGCTAACGTGGTATATATACATTTTTAAATTTTACACACATTTGTTTTAATCAAAATTCAGTTCAGAAACAAGTATTGATAGATAATGTTATATCAAGTGTTTATTCAATTTTTTTTGTTACTTTTTTCCATAACAGTTAAGCCTGAGATTATGGAATTTAATAATATCACCACTGTTGATACCAATGCAACCACATTTGAATGTCATGCACGTGGTGATCCGCTTCCTGAAATGAGTATTCGAAAAGATGGATTGGATAGACCATTCCCAAATGAAGTAATTTATTACTAATTGTTAATATAAACTTTTTTATAAGTTATTTTTATAATTAAAAGACTCATGAGTCAACCAGCTATTTAAATGATTAAATTTTTTAGGTATACATTCTTCCCCCTTATGAGTAAAATCTATTTTCATCAGGCTCACGCCATAGAATGACTTCTGCACATCAAAAATTGTTTGCTAGCTCATTCACCATTTGCATTTATTAATAGTCCTGGCCAAAATATTTTCATTCGCTAATACATCCATTTCAAATAACGTGGACTTCTTATATGCATTGTACATATTTGTGTATTTACATCTCCCCCTTATGAGTAAAATCTATTTTCATCAGGCTCACGCCATAGAATGACTGCTGCACATCAAAAATTGTTTGCTAGCTCATTCACCATTTGCATTTATTAATAGTCCTGGCCAAAATATTTTCATTCGCTAATACATCCATTTCAAATAACGTGGACTTCTTATATGCATTGTACATATTTGTGTATTTACATCTCAACAGAAATAAATTCCCACAATGAACATGAAAATAGGATGCTGTTAATAAAGAATTTAATGCAATGGATCCCTTTTTCAGACACTGCTGCAGCAGAGTGTAGTAAAAATGTTTTAAATGTGAAATCATTTTGAATAGAAAATATGTTGTTAATTTTAACAAGTTTCATGAATTACTTGCAAAACAAAGCACCACTTTAGTTTATTTATTGATATAACTTAAAATGGATGTCACAGATTTCCATAGTCCTTTGGTTTTCTTTTCCAGGATGATAGAATAGCAGTGAATCAGAGAAAAGAAGCTGACAAAGCAATTTTGACTTTAACCATTAGGAATACAATGCGAACAGATGATGGCTTATATTATTGTGCAGCTGAAAATAAAGGTGCTCATGTTGAAAAAGTTGGACATCTTACAGTTCAATGTAAGGAAACATTCAAATTTTCTTTTTTTTTTAACTCACAACTTTGGTATTACATTCATATTGATACTCAAATTGTGTGAGGTAAGTAATTTGTTTGAGTGAACTTCCTGTTTCGCTTAGAATCTCTCTGTCTGCATTAATTATGGCATGATTTTATTGTATGCAACAGCTACTTGCAGACCTGCCAACTCTCCATGTTGTTCATCCTTCCTCCTGCTCTCCGAATTTGTTAACATTTCTCCGGATTTTGGCAGAAAATTAGATTGTATGCGAGCTTTCACATTGTCGTGACATCAATAACTGCCATCGTCGTTATGCAAAACACCCATAGAGGACAACCGTGGTCATTTCCATCGCACGAGCAGCCATAAAAAAGTCTTGGAGACCACATTTAAACAACTGGCCAAGCCGTAACTTTGTTTTTGTAGCGTTTGTTGGCAATCATTTATCAAGGGATGCTAGTCAGGGCATGACCTTGGTTGCCGAATTCCTGTATAATCGTTATTGTATTCTGTTAACAGTCATGCGGTAAACGCAAGTTTTTTCATCAACAGCTTTGTATTTTGAAGGTTTTTAAATTGTTTCCTCTGATTAAAAATGTCTTCAGAAAGAAAATATAAAACTTTAAGCTATATAAAGCTTTTAAAGAGTTTATATACCCAAGATCATTAATCACTGATAGCATCCACGAAAGAAAACACTTATGTTTTATGAACAGTATGTAGATGTGGTTTCCGTATTCTGAGTGGAAAGACTGACATGGAATTATATTCTGCTCAGGGGCAATGCAGAACCTGCCTTGGGGGGGGGGTGGAAGAATGGAACTTTTTCTTAATTGATTTTTTTCAAAAAAATTTAAATGGTTTTTTTTATTTTTTATATATATATTTTTTTTTTTTTTTTTTTTTTTGATCGAGTCTATGATTGCCAAAGGGGGGTAACCCCCTCAGGAGAATCTTCAGATTTCTGGATTCCAAAAGGTGGCACGTCTGTACTTGTATTTGATTTATTTTTCAAAATTAATAAATATTTTTCTTCTTATTGGAATTATTATTGACTTTCATAACAAATATTACAGAATATTTTATGACTGGGCTTGACAAATTCCAGGCACTAGGTCACCCTGATTACCAAAACATCTGCATTGTCTCCTGAAATTTTCCACATGTGATGAATAAATTGGAATTGGCAAACAATGCAAAATATTCAGAATTTATGTAAGCATTTAACATCTGGTCACCAAGTCTCAGAAAAGCCTAAAAAACTTATTTTTGCTGTTTTTCTCGAGAGAAAGAAAGCTTGATGTATAAACTGTGTGTATTTTATCACATTTCATTAGATAGAAAACCCCACATTCATTCAATATTTTATTCAAAAATGAATTTCTTCTTCTTTTTTTTTCTTGTTATGATTATTTTAAACTAATATTTGATGTGTATGTTTCATTACAGTTGCGCCTGTTATGACCTCAACTCCTAATACAGCAGTTAAAACTTGGAATGGGAATCCCATGAACCTCACCTGTATTGCTGAGTCCATTCCAAATGCTACTATCACATGGTCATACCAAGGGCAGCCTATTCGGGACAACAATATTTATACCATATTTGGCAGAGCTGGACATAGTGATTTGCAGGTTAGACGAGTGATCAAGATGATAATAAAAAAATTTGAAGCTATGTAGTACTTTTTAATCTAAAAATCAATCATTTATTGATTTTTTTTCTTTTATTGATATAGTCGAAGAACAAGTTTGACTCACTGTTATATGTGTCTGTGTTTGATTTTTCATTTCCCCAGTGTCTTTCTATGGTCATTTTTGGAGAGGTTTTAAACTTATCATGTAAAAAAAACATACACTAAAAAATGTCTCAATCAAAGTGATTTCACTGTGAGCAGTGGATGGCTGACCCAATTCAAAGAGTGTTATTGTTTAGGAAAGTTTGTGGAGAAAGCATATCTGCATCTCAAGAAACTGTTGAAAATTAGAAAACTGAAATTCTCATATCAATGATAGAAGGGTATAAAGATGCAGATATGTTTAATTGTGATGAAACAGGTTTATCTTTTCGTTTTTTGCTTAACCAAACTCTTGCCTTCAGAGGAGAAAAATAGAAAGGAGGTAAAAAACACAAAAATCATTTGGCGGTTCTTTTGGCTAAAAGCTTTTAAAAATACTTCAAAATATGCATATTCTGAACACTGCGCTATGCAGCAATTTTTGGAATACATAAACTAGCCTTAAAATAAAATTTTAACCTGAAAGCAACACATTTTCTTTGTTTTCTCTAAAAAACCCAGCCTGGGGGGGGGATGGATCCTACCCAGGGAGCAAATTTGACAACCCTGGCGGATTGTCATCGCTGCGGCGGACATCAAAAGCATACCTGGTATCTTTGAGCTTGTTCGGGAATCATTTTTACGTTGTTGTAGACTGCAATGACACAGCAGCTGCAACTTCCAACAACTCTTGTAATAATTAATCAAATGAATCTTTTTGTAGTTATTATTGTACTTTTTGTTGTTCCAGTGTGACGTTGAAACCTGTATGAGTTTTTTGCAATTTTCACCCTCTCAACAGGGTTTGCGACACCATGTTCTATTGCAATTTTTGTTCCTCTTGATGCCTACTAACAACCCTCTGAGTTTGTCGGCCCATTAACAGAACACCCTGTATTTTTTTTATTTTTTTTTACAGTTGTGTAGAATCTTCACCAAGAAATTCATATTTTTTTACTTGTAACAATATGTAGATTATAATTATGCAGGATAATTATTAACACAATGAATGTGTTAATATATCATCCTACATATATCATCCTTCTATTGACAATGGTATGTTATGCAGGAAATTGAAATACCATAATTTAAGATTATTCACATCTCATTGTAAATATTTAGATAGCACTAGATATAGCTTCTTACCAGGGCTGCAATTAGGAGGTGCGGACAGGTCCGGCACCCTGGGTGCGGATTAGAAGGGGTGCTAAAATGCATGCTTGCCTTTAATAACGAACTTGATTGTAACTAATGGAGCGTTAAAAACAAAGCCTCGTTTATAGTGTCATAGTTTTTTTTTTCAATTATCATTACCGGCCATCCATTTGCTATTTCAGGTACATCCACCATCAGATTTCAACAGAGATGGTACGTCAGTTTATGGAGCATACAGGTGTTCTGCAACTAACCCCTATGGAAGCCAGTTTATTAACATTGAATTAACAGAAGCAAGTGAGTAATTTTAAATTGTACATTGTGAAAGAACTATGATATACCCATTTTAATTGGATTTTTTAAAATTAATTTTGTATTGTGTGTATCTCACATTTTTTTTCATTGTTTAGGGACTCCTAGTGTAATCCTGCAAACTTCTGTAGAAAAGAAAACGGCCACAACCATAACTTTCAGTTTCCATGGACCAAGAGATGATGGGGGTTTGCCTGTTAGAGCATTTGCTGTTAGATATTATGATGAAAATATGTCATATGAGGATGCTCAGACTCATGAATGGAGTGAAGGTACGTCTTCACAAATAATTTATATTAATATCTTAAATTGATGTACTAGATAATTTTGGATTTTAATTTTAAAACATCTTTCTTCTTTTCACAAAAAAAAAAATCTTTTAGGTTCTGCATATACTCTAGAAGGTTTGCAGCCAAAAGCAGCATACAGGTTCTCCTTTGCTGCTAGAAATGATGTTGGAATTGGTGAATGGAGTGAACAGATTCGTGAACAGATGCCAGAAGAATCAGCACCAGAACCTCCGAAATTCCTTAGTCCTAATAGGAACATCAGCACATATCCTGATCGTCAACAAATACGATGGACTGTGCCTCTTGACAATGGCTTGAAAATTGATTATTTTGAACTGCGATACTTTGAGGTAATAACATGAGTACATACAAATACAATGCCACAACAGGCAAAATGCCCAACGAGGTGGCTGAGAAAAAGATGCCCATAAAAATATGGATGTCATATATTTCAAAAATACAGCAACCCAATTAAAAATGCAATTAACAAAAAATTGTAAACAATATATACACATGATAAAATATTATATAATGCCCATAAAAAATACTTATGGTTGTCTTATTCTAAGTATGGATAGCTTTTCGATTTACCCCAACATGTTTATCGTATTTCTTTTTAAACGTGTCAATTGTGTTACAATTTACTACTTCCGGGGGTAAGCTATTCCATTTATTAACAACTCTATTAGAGAAAAATTCCCTGCGACACCATAGCCTTGCATTGTCCCTCACCAATTGATATTGGTGTCCCCTTGTAAAAGCAGTCGATTGGCGGTGTACTTGGTCCATCTTATCCATCCCATTGAAAATTTTGAACACTTCGATCATATCTCCTCGACACATGCTTTCATCCAATGTAAACATATTCACAAAATGAAGTCTCTCTTCATAACTCAAGCCCAGTGTGCCAATAAGGACATGCGTAGCTCTTCTCTGCACCCCTTCAACCAAGTCTATGTCCCTCTGTAGGTATACATATGTGTATTACAGTCAGACTCCTTAACCCCTTATAACAAACAGGAACACGATAAATGTTCATGCTTACAGTAGTATTGATACTCAATAATATGGGTTGTAAAGTAAAATTTTTGTGTAATTTGGTTACTAACTGTCGTTCTGTACTACTTCACATCTCAACCATGAAAACAAAAAGACGAAACTTTCTGAATTCACAATTTATAATAAAAACTAAAATGTATTTCTCTTCTATTGTTTTGAGCAATATGTATCATAAATTCTTCTGTTCCTTATGCTTTAGACGGAAAAACGGGATGGTGAATGGAGGAGAATTGGAGATCCTGTTGCAATCAAAGTTTCAGATTTTGAATATGCTCCAACATATGAGATGCAGAATTTAAAGCCAAATACTTACTATAAAGTTGAAGTTCGAGCGCATAATTATTTAGGATACAGTCAAGATGCAACTTTGGTGTTCCAGACAGCTGCAGGTAGATTATTTTTGCAACACATTTTTTTTCACATTTTGCCTCTATAAAGATTTTTCATATTTCAGCCATAAAGCTCAATAATGTCTTTTTCTTATTTTTTGCATCGTGCATTGTTCTTAATGATTTTGTCACTTTCACTCAATAACTTTTTTTTTTTTTTTTTTTGCACCCTCATTGATTTAATTTTTTTTCTTTTTACTTCTTTGAGGACCCTCATATAAGTTGCATGCTTGTGTATGTGTTCACAGTGTTCCATCATTCAAATAAACTGTTATGTTACTATAATTTTTTATCACTAAGGTTTAATTGATAATAATATCTGTTTCTTGAGGGGGGGAAAATCCATTTTTTTGTCATTTATTACACCCTTCAATTATTTTTTTAAGACAGTTGCAGCTTAACTAATGTCAGAAACTAATGATCATTTTATAAGAGTGCTTGTATATATTAATTTATTTTTTATATTATGGTTTTACTTTTATTAATTATCACAATTTTAGGCTGATATGGTTTAAAAATCAAGAATTTTTACGTTCACATTGTTAAAATTTTCAAATCGTTGTAAATTGATATTATTCTGTATTAGATGTGATCAAATTCCACACGCAGTGCATATTTGAATGGTTACATGATAGAAAAGAAAAATTACTATATTCACTTATGTCTATTTATTTATTTTTTTGTTGTGTTTTTTTTTTTTCCTGTTTGTGTTTATTCTGTGGTGTTGGTGTTTTTATGTGTTTGTCTCTCTCTCTCTGTTTCTAGATCCCAGCAAAAGGTCACAGGGTCGATCTCCAGCCCACCTTCCTGGTACTCTAACCTTCAAATGTCCCTTTCCATTAAACAACCCTGTGTTATACCCCTTGTAGAAGCATGATATTATATATAGAGTTAGTTGGCTTTGCTTAATGTAGAGTCTGCCTTTTTAGAAATGTTTCCACATTGCAAATGTTAGTTTGCTGGTATGAAAGATTAGGACACAACATCTTATATTGTTAATTCTCATATTTGCATTCTTTGCAAATTAAGATATGAAAGACCAAAAGAATACTTTCAAAAATATGTACATATATCAAAATGTAATCAAATAACAGGTTTGGTCACTGACAATTTTTTTTTTTTTTGAAACATGAACATTGTTATATTTTTCTATCAGATTCTAGCAAGGGTAAACTCTGTTTAATGAAAAAATTTCCTCCATCATAGATCATGTGGGGAAAAAAAGAATCAAATAAAAAAATACAGAAATGCATTTAAAAAAGCTCATCACAGCTCAAATATACAACAATATATTCTGATTTGGGCATTTACAAGATATCTTGCCTCCTTCTAAATCCTCATATTTTGTAAAGCTGATTTTCTCAGTGCAACATTTTTTCTTACCTCAGCTGCTGAAAATTGAGAAAAAGGCCTTTTAAATTCATGATGTTTTAAAGATAATATAATGATTTCTTCTACCAAATTTTTTTTTACGCAAACCTATGAAATAAATAGTCAGAAAATGGGTTAAAAGACAAGATGTTGCATTGTATGACATAACTGCTGACTACTATTTTCCAGGAGAAAACTATAAAAAAGTTAATAAACTTTAAAAAAAATAATCAAAAATATTATGTTTATTTTTTTCAATTGCTCTTCTAGCTGAACTAATCCATCATGAATTTCAAATAATTTTATTTTTCAGTTATTTTTTTAATAAGTTTATTAGAAAACCCTTCGAACAACTTTTTGCTCTGTAGAAAGCTAATTACTTATGTTTAGTTTGAATAATAAAAAAGTGTGTATCAAGTTGCATTCAACGTATGCATCATTGATTAATTTTTAATTTTTCCTATAATCATGCACAAAATTCTTTTACAAGGTGTTTCCTACATTACAGTTTAAATCTTGCCTTTTTTATAATGTGGCCTTATATAATTTCAATCATGATGGGATTTATGACTTGATGTTGTTTCTTGATTACTTTTTTAAATACTAGAGACCAACTGTAGGTTGTAGATTATGAACCATTTGCAAACTGTTATGCTTAATTAATTTGATCGATGCAAAATTCAGACTTAGAATTGGGGCAGAAGTTATATGAATTATTTATGCTATGATTTTTACTGTAAATGCAGTAAAACCTCTCGAAAGACCCCCTAAGAGAGTTACTTTTCTATTCCTAAAATTTTCTCTTAGGAGAAGTGGTTTCTTAACTGTATGACTACTCCCATCTTATAAGCGCTAAATAGATTGGCTGCCAAATCACTTATTTGTGATTTGCAATGCATGAAAAAAATGAGAATTTTTCTCTTATGCATGCCAATGGGTATTTCTCAGACTATGCATACATTTTAAGGGTTTATTAAAGGTAAATTGTGTATGGTAGAGAATCTGTATCAGGGAGAGAAAAAAAAGTTGGTCTTATTAGAGAGGTGGCACCTTCGAGAGTTTTTACTTTTCTTTTATTTTAGTATAAATTGGACAGCTTTTATATAAAAGGAACCAAGCACCATTTTTGAGATATACCGACATCTGAACTATTTAAAGATATAGGATTTTTTATTTACATAGAACCTGGTGACATCTAAGTTGTGCTGCCATTTGTGTGCACTTGAACCAACTACTAAACTGTGTTTTCATCATCTTATTTAAACAGAACCGTGTTATCTTTGACAGTTGGTTCTGTTTACAGAAAACTGACAAGAGAGGGAACCCACAGGAAAGGATAACCTCAAATTTTCCCTGATGAAATTCAGAAAGTAAAGGATGGCATTAATAAGTTTGCCCTATAAATTGTCAAAGAAAGAGTGGTGATACAAAATATCAGTCAACAGAACCAGCAATGTATGATATACAAGGAAGAAAATAAAGGGAATGGTACAGTAAGTTTTAGTTGTTACAGAATGATACTTCACACACATTTTAAAATCGAAAGAAACATGGTGAAAAAAGATACCTGCAATCAGGGCCGGAACTAGAGGGGGAGGGGGAACTGCCCTGGGGGGCAAAATTTAGGGGGGGGGGGCAACAGTTTTAGGTGGGAACAAAGAACACTCTTACAAAATTATCGAATTTTAAAGTTATGGAGGCAGCAAAAATCATAATTACTGCCATGTCTGCAGTAAATGTGGCAGTTTTCATGTTAATATGCAGAACAGTCACAACATTGCTGACATGAGCAAAATAGAGGATGATTTACATGTGCATCAGTTGGAAGCAAGAAAAGCAGTGTGGGTGGGTGGGTGAGTTAATGATGATGATCTGAGAATTGCAGAGGAAAATGAACATGTGGAAACTTTGTGTTATGACATGGAGAAAACATTGCCCCTGCCAAAAATCCCAACAAATATTATTTATTACAAGAGGCAAATATGGGTATATAATACTACTTCACCAAACACCAACTCTGGCCATATCGCTATATTGCAATTTACTGCCATTAGTGAGATGGGTTAGAAGTGAAGGCGCTGTCTATCGGTGGTCGCCTCGAGTTCGTTTGGGAAAATATCTTATCTATATCTTCCCTTGGGTTCGAACCCAGGACCCTGACAACCAACAACCTTCACGATGGTAGACGAGCATCTTACCACCATGCCACTCGGGCACCCGATATATAATACTGGGATCTTCTCTGGAAAAGAAAACAAAAAGTTTCCTTTAGATTTGCAGGGTTCGTACGGGTCAGGGAAAACTTGGAAAAGTCAAGGAAAAAAATTACTAAAAAAAGTCAGGGAAAATGGCCCATTTTTGCTTCAAAACCTGGAAATTTCAGACAACAACCTGGAAAATCGTCACAATTGTCGTCTGATCGGGAAAAAAAGATTGATCAAAAATAATAATGAGGAAAAAAAATCCGTCGGGATGAAAAAGGGAATACCGATAACATCGTAAATATTGATAATCCGTAAAATATTGCAATATATCGCAAAAAAACGTTAGATACTGCCAAGGAGGAACTAGGATTTTGTAAGTCCGCTTGGAAAAGCGTATTGCTATGACTTTATCGTAACTTTTTCTAGTGCTTCCCCAGAAACATCATAACTATGCATCGTAGAAAGTCATGGGTACAAAGCGCAGTTGCGATAGTTTTGTAAGTTGACTTCAGTTAGGAACGACAGATGACGCACGGGTATGTTTTGATTTTCCACGTGGGTATTTTTATTTGAAAACAATACGTTGTAAGAAAACTTGTCTGAGCGGATCGTCAGTAGGCTGATTGGATCGAAGCAGTCAAAAATGGCCCGTATAAAGCGTGGGTGGCAGCTTTGCGGTAAAACTCGCAACATGGGCGGATAAGTTATCCAGAACTATGCCAAGCACGTGAAATCAGAGTTCAGTGAACAACCCCCGATTGCGTAGCTTCTCGGTTCTAGCGCTTACGCGAGTGCAAGCAAAGCCTCCTAGATACTACTTCTAGGAGGCTTTGGTGCAAGCCAACTGGAAAGAATTTTGATGCAGTGAAACCAACTACATCTTTGACTAATTATGTCACAAAAGAAACAACTGTAAAGGCTTAAATCTTGTGGGCATTGAAATTGCCGAAAAGGGAAATCTTTCATTCCTTAATTGTGTTCCATTTTTCTTCTCCATCAGGTGTATTTGAAAAGCATAAATGTGTGTAAAAAAATCTACGATTATGATGTCATTATGATATTGTAATTAAAATTATTAATTTTATAATTTATATAAATAATTTTATAATATAATTAATTTTTTCTAAATTTTTATTAATTTATATCAATTTTTTGATTTAAAAAAAAACCTGGAATTTTTTGAAAATTTGACTGGAAAACCTGGAAAAGTCAGGGAAATTTTTCTACGAAAATGAGTATGAATCCTGATTTGGGTAAAAGGGTCTGCAGGACGAGTGCCCAGAAAATGGGTTCCTGCTTGTGAAAACACATTCTTACTCATGTTGGAAGGAATGTGACAGATCTTATGTATACAGTCAGCCCCCTGTGTTCATCGTTTCATATTCTCAGGTTTTTTTTCCTTTATTGGGTAATTTTTTTGGCAACACTCAGCAATCGCCATTCACGTGTTTTGTGTACAAAATTTGAGTTGTGCATGTTTAGGACAGCTCATTTGTCTAGTGCTACTGAAAATGCTTCAAAAAGACAAAAAAAAAAAATTGAAAACTTTACAAGAAAAATTGGATACAATTCGGATTAAGCAATGTAAAAATCACTAGTGATCAAGCTGCTGCCAACCAGGAGGCAGCTAGAAAAATTATTGAAGAGAAGGGTTATGCACCTCAGCAGGTGTTTAATGCTGACAAACCTACACTATTTTGGAAGAAAATGCCCCAAAGAAATTTATCACCCAAGAAGAAAAGCAAGCCTCTGGTTTTAAGGCAAGTTAAAGAACCGTGAATACAGGGGGGCCGACTGTATATATAAGATCTGTCACAGTCCTTCCAACATGAGTAAGAATGTGTTTTCACAAGTAGGAACCCACTTCCTGGGCAGTGGTCCTGCAGACCCTTCTACTCAAATATAAAAGAAACTTTTTGTTTTCTTTTCCAGAGAAGATCCCAGTATTATATACCCATATTTGCCTCTTGTAATAAATAATATTTGTTGGGATTTTTGGCAGGAGCAATGTTTTCTCCATGTCATAACATAAAGTTTCCACATGTTCGTTTAAGGCAAGTTAAGGTTTGTTTTGTACAAATGCGTATGGGTACATGGTAAAGCCCACCGTCATTTTCAAATCTATGAATCCACTAGCATTGAAGGATAAGTCAAAGCTCCTACACAGTATTTTGGATGAACAATAAAATGGCTTGGACCACGAAAACACTTTTCCAAAGGTACCTTTAGAGTGAAGACATGCCATTCAAAATTCTTTTGATACTGAATAAAACTCCTGTACACCCAGATATCAATGAGTTCAAAGCTGATGATGTGGAAGTTTTTTATATGCTTCCTAATACAACATCTATCATTCAGTCCCTTGATCATGGGGTAATGCAAACATTCAAGGCTCACTATACACGTCACTCAATGGGGATGATTGTGCACACAACAGAAGAAGATGCAAATGCAGAAAATGGCTTGAAGGTAAGG
Source organism: Pholcus phalangioides (assembly GCF_987345545.1). NCBI lineage: Eukaryota > Metazoa > Arthropoda > Arachnida > Araneae > Pholcidae > Pholcus > Pholcus phalangioides. The sequence continues at coordinate 23,370,546 of NW_028301608.1, forward strand.
AAGAATTATACTATCGCCAATGTCGTTACTGTCATCACTAGAGCCAAGGCAGCTCTTAAGAGATAAACAGTCAACTCGGGTTGGAACATTGGATTAACCTTTGTCCACAATGTGTGCTCCAGGACACAACCATTTCTACAGAGCCAACTGAAGAGATTATAAAAGACATTGTCACGTTACCAAAATGGATGGAGAAGGGTTCAATGATATAGATATAGAAGAGAAGTCAAACAGTTAATTAATAGCAATTCAGAGGCATTGACCGAGGAGGAATTAATGCAGCTGACTGCTCATGAAACAAGCGGTACCAGATAAAGAATATCGAGATAAGAAAATGGAAGACAAGTTCACCTTGAGTAACATAGTGGAAGGGCTACGTAAGTTCAAATCAGCAATAGATTATTTTCATCATATAGATCCCTCTATGGTACATTCTTCACATGTAGAAAAATTGGTAGAGGAAGTCTTGTCAACATACTCCTACATACTTGATGATATGAAGAAGAAACGGCAAACAGAAATCATAATGTTCTTTTAGAAAGCATTGCCAACAATCGTTGTACCCTCTTTTACATTCCCTTATACCTCTGCATCACCCTGCTCTTCTCATGGTGTTGAATAAACAAGATTGACAAAAAAACAGGTTTTGGTTATTTGTGGATATTCTGTATTTGCGGCCACCCTCGGAATGTAACCCCCTGCGAATACGGGGGTGGGGTACCATTCATATTTTATGGTCTAACTCATGAACCGAAACAAAAAATGTGCTTATGATGAATACATGTTTGATGACCTAGTCATACTGAAATCTGTGAGGTTGAAGCATTGGCCTCCTACCCCCCCCCCCCCTCCAGAAAAATCTTGCGTACACCTATGCATTGAAGTATTTCATTTCAAGGCACAATTATCTTCCAAATGATTCTGATTTTGGTGATGTAAAATCTGCCCTAAAAACCAACAATGACTATAAACTTTTAGAGATTATGTTAAGGAATGGAGGATGTCACAAAAAGAAAAAAATTTCATTTCACAAATGCAAAAGGATGACTTCAAAGGGACCAAGGAAATTGAAGAAGTTATCACCAACAGGAAGATAGACACTGAGTGAAAGAAAATCAACTGGCTCACAGTTTGGGCTGGTGAACTTGAGAGGACCAAACCATTTATCCTTCAGATGAAAACTAGTCATTCATAAGACAGGTTCATTCAAGTAGATATTAAGAGCAAGCAACGAGAAAGACCATCAGACAGCTTTCATTCTACTATGTTGATTTCCCTTATGACCTGGAAGGAAAGCCAATAAGAAGGAAAAGCATAAGGATATCCTATCTATTCATCACCTCATACCAAAGAATGCCTGGCCTTTTTATAAGAAACTTGATTCCAGTACCGGGGTTGAAGATGACATAGATGATTTTGAAATTACAGACTTCACAACAGATGATTGATGAATGAATGCTAATGTATTGTTTCAAAAGGTGTATATTCATTAGTTATATTATGTAACTGTTCAATAAATTTTATATCAGTGGACTTATTTTTCCATACCAACCAATACATATGGCATGTTAATACCCAATGACCTATTGTCAAACTTTACTTGGCGCCTTTTAGATAAATATTAATTTGAAATTATTTAAAGAGAACCAACACACAGCTTTTTTTCTATGATGAAGTTATGAGGGGAAGGTGAATTCTAATGGGGGTATGCGTAACAGTAAAACAGCTTAATATGTACTGAAGTCATCTTAATACTTTTTTCACTGAAAGAGTTTTTATTATTTTTTAAATTGAAGATAACTTTAAATAGCTTTTTCTCAGTTTTGAAGTAATGGCATTTGATTCCTTTAAAAAAAAGAAAGCTGTCCAATTGAAATATATTTATTTATGTTTGCATGTTACAAAGTAGAGTTTTAGGTGAAATGTGCAGATTTTTTTTAACGTGCCTCCTACCTGCATGAGCTTTGCACTGCATGAAATTTTCAAATGTTGATAGTTATTTTATTTGTTGATATTGTTGTTTATGTGTTGATGTATAAACTAAATTCAACTTGGTTTTTGCTTAGATCAAAAAAATTTCATTTTTGAAAGTAAATCAGCCGCAGGTATAGTACTTTCCAAGTATAGCAGGTATAGTAACTTAATAAAGAATATTTAAAAAGTGGTATGCAGCCAATGCAGTATGTTGATACAGTTTCACAAGCCTTAGTTTGAATCTTGGTAAGAGCCATTCAGATATGGTTTTTAATTGTAAAGAATTTAAGAAAAAAATTATCAATCTTTGCAAAATTGGAAGCACATACATCATCAGTATCATTTGCATCAATATTCCTGTACCTGAAACTTCTGTTGGTTTAAGATCTGATAAATTATTTAGCTACTTTTCCCAGAAATGTTAATCTTTTCAAAATTCTTCATTATCTGATATCTCTAAATGTTCCATATTTGTTAGAAATTTAATTTTGACTAAAATATTTTTATAAACATGGATGAAAGTCTCAACGTTGTGTAAAAATAACTTTGAAAATTATTCGGAAATCAAGCCAAAAAGAATGAAAAGAAATTCATAGCACCTTTTGTCTCACCGGCTGGTTTGTTGAGCTTATTTTGATTTATAGCTCCACCACTGCTTTTTCAACCCATTTTTGATGCATATTACCAAATGCTGGATCAGATAGATCTCTCTCCTGTTCCCATTGGTATTCAGAATATTTTCATGTTTCTGTAATCAATTACATTGAATCCAAGTTGCTTTCATCATTTGAAAATGTTAGCAATAGCATATTTATTACACATATATTTTGTTTATATTCAAGGATCTGGTCATGAAGGTTTAAAAGATGATTACTCAGGTGGTGGATCTGGATTAACAGGAGGAGCAGTTGGCGCTATAATATTTGTGTTGATACTCGTAATCCTTATTGCTCTGGATGTTTTACTCTATGTGAGGTATAAACGAGGTGTTTTGTTCCTGATCCGAAATCGTGCATGTGCTAAGCCTAATGACAAAGCCAAAGAAGCTGCAGTGGAAGATGGTAAAGGAGGGTAAGTAAAGATCAGATAATTTCTTTTGCCTTTTAATGATGAATAGCGGAATTGGTTTTGATATACATGGTGGTCTGGAAGTCTGCTTATTATGGGCAGAATATGTGTCCGAATATTCTGAATATATCGTTTATATGTAAATAAAGTATTTTATACTTGTAATTAAAATATTTTTTTAGGAAAGGTGACATAACAGAGAAAAAGTCAAAGACAGAGGTTGATAATCCTGCTTTCGAGTGAGTAGATAAATAACTGCTGTTAATCAGTTATTATTATTTAATTAATCCTGTGAATATATTATGTGCATTGAAATTCCATACTTTTTTTTTTATTTCACTAGCATGAAAAGTTTTGATGTAGCATGAAATAAGTTCAGTTTGCAAGTGTAAAAATTGCATGCATGCAGTATGCTCACTTTTTGATGAATTATTTGCAGTTGATACCAAAATTGCATCAGATATTTTCCTGATCTAATAACCTTTTATTATATACATATAAAAACCTAGTTAATACACGTGCTCTGGATAGAATTTCACAAGTTTGTAGGAAACAGTTTAACCAATAACTAGTTGCAAATTAAATGCAACTCCTCATCCACAAGGCAGTTATTGAATTTTAATACAGAAATGACCTTCAAAAATTATGAATATAATTTTAATTTTTTTTAACTGTTGAAAACTTTCACTAATTTTATGATTTTGTTTACTGCATTTCAATAATCTAGCTCTTTGTGTAAAACAACATTTTATTTATTTTTTAAAATAAATTTTCATTTGATTCTGCACATGTTGATTTATATTATAGAAAAATATATTTTTTAAATACTGTACTCAAAAATGAGTAGGTAATGACTGGGACCTTGTGGTTCGAATTCTGTTTTCTTTTATCTGGTGGTGCTGGGGGAAAAATGCATTTGCTAATTTTTTTCTGTTTAGTTAGTTTGCTACCATGCCTAATTATCTGACACGGTGGTGGTGATGTGAAGGATTGGTTTTAAAAGTGCCCTGGTGGATTTCAGAAATTTTCTTTATTGCATAAATTCAAAGAGATTCAATGTGTTTTATAAATTGCCAATTGCATCAAAATTCAGCCTTGTATAAGCAAAGAAGTTAATTTGCCATAAAATGTTGTATCTATGTTGTTTATCTGAAAATCCTGCTACATTTCTATCATCATTCCCATAAAAAATTATTTCAGAAATAGTTATGTAATATATATTTTGATCCTTTAATTCAGTTCAGGTCAACTACTTACATAGGCTATCATGGCCAATATAAATATGACTTCACAATATTTTTTGTTGAAAATTATACAATGATTCATTGGAAAAAATAGTCAAACATTTCATTAACAAATATGGGGAAAATCAGAAGTAGAATACCGATCTCCTGCATGTATTAATTCATTAGAAATCCCCCAGAAGAATGTGTATGAAGTGCACATATAGTTAAGTTGTAGTATTAGCAGTAGATACCAATCACACAAGATCTGATTATTGCAAAAGAGGAATGAAAATGTCTTTTTTTCACTTGATTTTCCAATTAGAATGTTTGAATTTCTAATGCCACAGTTGTAGACCAAGCATCTGATTGTTTTGTTATTTCATCACATCCTTATAATCCCAAAGAAACATCACATTGTTCATATATTTAAATAAATTTTATTTCACTTGTTTAAAATTTCATTTATCTTACCAGTTACTTGCAATTTTTTTTAGAAATGAAATTATGAGAAAAAAATTTTCATGGTACTGTGTAGAAAATTGTCTAATGAAAATTGTATCATTAGCGTTTGAAAGCAATGATATAACTATAAAAATAATCTTCATATAATTTTTATGTGTTTACTGTCAGCAAACTTGGGATTTCCATAAATTTGATACACAACAAATAAGTCGCATCAATATGGAGACAAGTTATCTTCAAAATAGCATTATTCACACCAGATGTACTTTTAAAAAAAAATGGTTACTTTAGAGCGGGGTATGAATTATTTCAGTTATATGTTATGTATTCTCTGCATTTCTAGCAAAGAAAAGGACCAATCGAAAACTAAGGAAGAGACTGATAAGGATAATGAAGGGGACGTAGCTACTGAAGAAACGCCCATGATTCAAACATCTGGGTGAGCGTTAGGAAACCAGTCCTTTCCGTTCGATTGCTGCATTTTTGCTTCCATTTTTTTTATATCTCTGCTCAATTTTCTTCTGTTTTTTTCCCCCTTCAATCTATACTTCCTATCATGTTGGCTTGCATATCTCACTTGCACTTAGCCTTCTTATCTTCATATTGGTCCTGTTGTATGCCATGAATCATCAAAGAAATCACTGAATACGTTGAGTGGAATATTTTTAGAGAATGACAATTGATGTGAATTATTCCTTATACATCATGTGCATTTCTGTTCATCGATTGATATAGATATCAATCACTGAAAATTTTCTTCATTATCGCTCTTGTATAGAGGTCAAATTCCGGGATTTCTGGATTTTTGTTTTTGTTTTTTTTTTTTTTTTGTGTGTGTGTGTGTGTGTGTAGAAATTACTGCCTTCATCATACAAAATATAGTTATAATATATTCATAAAGACAAAATTATTCCACAACAGCATCACAATATACTCATATTATACATTGGTTATAAACTGAGTCATCCACCCCACAAAGCAGAATGTGCCAAAATCTGTGACGTACGTCGCAGAACCATTCGGAAGAATTTTAAGAAAAAGTGCAAAAAACACTATTACATGTATGGAGATTTTTACTGCAGAACATTTCCAGTCAGCCGAGGGCTCGTCGCAGAACAGTGCTAAATATTCTGCTTTGGGGCATCCACCCATATCAATTAGGGGTCGTTCAAGTATTATGTCAGCACATTTTTTGCCATTTTTACCCCCCCCCCTCTTTTCAGCAAAATTCTGTCATCTCTGCCCGCTATCTCCTAATGCATATTGGTGGGATCAGAGATAAACGCAGGGGAAGGGAGCATGCCCCCTATGCCCCCCCCCCCAGACTTTTATTATTATTATTATTTTTTTTTTTTTTTTTTTTTTTAATGCAAAAAATATTTTTTAATTAAAATTTCGAGAGAAAATACCTTTATATGTCGTTATAATTAATTTCTGTTTCGGAAATTCATTGTGCTACCCACCCTTTAAGCCATATATGGTAAACCCTTGGCCCACTGACTAAATGTGGCCCTGGGAGGTCATCTGATATGTGGCCTGCTCCCTCAAACATAATTTTGTAAAAATGAACCAAGTGGCACATCTACAGATCACTTAAGTGACCCATGGCACAATTCCAGAGCATTTAAGTGGCTCCTGTCACATTTTCAGATCACTCAAGTAACCACATTAACAGATCACTTCAGTGACTCTAGACGCAGTTCCAGGACACTTAAGTGATCCATGGCACATTTAGTGATCCTTGAGTGGCATGTGGCACAGTTTTAGTGCTCTTAAGTGGCGCCCCTTGTGTGGTTCTACATCACTCAAGTTACCAACAGCACATTCCCAGATTACCTAAGTGGTTTGCGGCACAGTTCCAGAGCACTCAAGTGTCCCGCAACATATTTCTAAAGCACTTAAGCAGCTCAGACACATTTCTAGATCACTTGAAGGATGCACGGGCCATTTAGATCAATCAATAGAGCAAATGTTAATTCAGTTGCTGACAAACTAGGGAAAGGTTTTTCTCATTTCTGGCACACCCAGTAAAGGTGTTCGTTATGAATATTTCATATTTTTATAAAGGGTGGTTGATGACATGAGCATTATTCAACCCCCCCCCCCCTCCCCCATCAAAAGTCAGCAAATCGAAATGCCCATCAATGCTGACATAATAGTTGAATGACCTCCTTAAGAGCCATTCAAGTATTACGTCAGCAGATTTTTTACACCCGTCCCCCGTCAGAAAAAAATTTCAGCAAAACTCTGCGCCCTGCCTCATAACACACATTGGGTTCAGAAACGTATACAGGGAAGGGAGTTACAAGTCTTCTTCCCCCCCCCCCTCCAGACGATCAAAAATTCAGTCTTTTTTTTGCAAAAAATATTTAAAAAATAATATTTAAAATATCAGAAGAAAATACCTTTATATGTTATTATAATAAATTTTTTCTGTTGATTTTAATGCTGTTTGAAGGCTAAGAACTCAAAATTTCTCTCTAAGAACTTCATCGCAACCAACTCTCTAAGCCGTATGTACATGCTAAACCCATGACCATCAAACCAAATGTGGCCCTCAGGGTTATCTAATGTTGCTTGCCACCTCAAACCTAATTTTGTAAAAATAAACTAAGTGGCACATTTACAGATCGCTTAAATAACCTGTGGTACAATTCAAAGTGCTTAAGTAACCGTTGCACAATTCCAGAGCATTTAAGCGACCCATGGCAAATTTAAAGATCACTCGAGTGACAAGCACAGCTAATCAACCTGCAGTGTATATAGTTCCACATTACTCAAATTAACCAAACATTCCCAGATTATTAAAGTGATCTGCGGCATATTTACATATCAATTGAGTGACGCACTGTACAGTTCCAGAGCACTTAAGCAGCAGTAACACATTTCTAGAACACTTCAGTGGCCCAGTTACATTTACAGATCACTTAAAAGATCCACTGAACATTTAGAGATCACTAAAGTTGCTCTATAGAGGACTTATCAATAGATGGGATGATGTTAGTTCAGATGCCCACGAACTAGGGAAAGGTTTTTTTCGTTTTTTTGCTTACTCTCAATAAAGATGCCATTAAGAATATTTCATATTTTTTAAAGGGCGGTTGATGTTGTAAGCATCATTCAACCCCCCCCCCCCATTCTCCATATTCAAAAGACAGCAAATCCGAAAATTTGTTCAAGTGTGGCATTTTATGAGCAAGAATATAATATAGATATAAGCTTTGAAACTTCATTTTCATTAAACAATTTGTCTCGTTCTAACAAAGACAAGTTGAAACCACAAAAAGGCATGATCAGTCACATCCAAATGTAAGCTTCACATTGTTTTATGCTTGAGTTCATTCAATGGTATTGTTACCTCAGATGCAAGTAGGGTCACTGATTTGGGAATTCTCATTGACGACGAGTGGCATAGAGTCCCTCAAAGAAGTGTTCTTGGGCCCATACTTTTTCACTTTTATCAATAAATTTGATTGGGGGTATCGGTGGAATTGGGAACAAATTTGCAGATTACATGAAGCCAATGGGGTAGTCAGGAATCCAAGTGATAGGGGTGATGGTCCAGGCAAACTTGAATGTTATCGAAACATGGGCTAATGAATGGAGCATGACCATTAGTGTTGATAAGTGCATGGGTCACTTATTTTGGTTCGAACAACCCACGTTTCACTTACAAGTGTAATGATATTACTATCCGGATGCAACTAGAGCTGCCGATTTGGGAATTCTCATTGACTTTATGAGTTGCTTAGGTTTTCTGAACATTGTTCAGCGATAGTCATAGAAGTATATAGAATGCTCTGTTTCATTCTTAAAAAGGTTTCTTTGCATTTCCACTTTTCTGAGACAGTTTGTCCTGGAATGGAGTATGCTGTAAGGTTTAGGATAGACCTGTAGATATTCTGTAAGAATGACTGTCATTCCTACAGAAGGGCATAGACTTGGTTGAGAGGGGTACAAGGAGAGCTACATGTGCTCTTGTTGGCAGGAAGGGATACAGATGTTGGGGGGGACTATAATCGAAGTGTTAGGTTAAGACTTGATTTCTTGAATATGTTTACATTGAAGGAATGCATTTGTTGGAGGCGGGGGGGGGGGGGGTATGATTGAAGTGTTAAGTTTTCAACCGGATGGATAGGATGGACCATGAGTTAATACATCGTCAATCAACTGTTCAGTAAGGGACAATTCCAGGGAGTTTTTCTCTAATAGGGTTGCAAATAAATGGAACAGGTTACTTCAAGGGGGATCACATTCTAACACAATTGGCATGCTTAAAAATAAGTACAATAAACACAGTGGGATAAATCGAGAAGCTATCCATACTTAGATAAGACAACCATAATCTATTTATGGGAAGTGTATTATCTGTTATTAATTATTAGTTTTTTCTTTCGTAATATATACTTTTATATTGGGTTGCTGTATTTTGGTTATATTTGACAACCATATTTTTGGATAGGATGGACCATGGGCATCTTTTTTTTCGGCCACCTCATTGGATAATTTGCCTGTTGTGGCCTTTGTATTCATAATTTACACATATTTCTGTGATATACCTTTTCTTTAACAGAACCTTCAAAGCCAGAAATCATGTTACATCAAGCATACTTTTTTTCGTAGTGCAACACCTAATTCACCTGTTTCTGCAAACTTCATGATTTGTATAATCGGCTTTTTTTCCTTATTCTTTTTCAAGTAATGGCACTGTCACAATGAAGTCACAATATGCTGCTATTCTGATAACAGCAATTTGCCAATAAAGCATGTTGTTTTCGTATCTAAATGCATTTTGAAAACACTATGACTTGCTCTCAGTTATGGCTCTTTAATTCTCTGCCTGAAACTGGAGTTTTGTGTTCACATAAATTTACCATTTAAAAAGCACTGTGGTGATTTTACCCTTTAAGCAATGCAGTAGAAATTACTAAATTCCCTGCAAAATGCCTTATCTTTTTTAATGATGTAGTCTTTCTTTCAATTTCCAGCAGGTGCAAACTAAGGGGTATAGGGAAAAAATATTCCATTTAGAATATTGAAGCTTTATAAAGTATCTGGACTTGTCAATGCTAAAATAAGATGCTTTTAAGTAGGCAAGATATGTTGTCAATATTGCTTAAAAAAGCTAAATCTGAATGTTGTATTTCTTTGAAAATCTCTTGCCTACGGTCTAAATAGCTTAAATACCAAGTTTCAGAAAAATCTGATCATTTGATCGCTTTTCATAGGCCTTTTAAATTGGGATATTGTTTCATAACCATTCTTTTGTTTGAGTATTCAATTTATATAATTTCTTTCATAGAGGTTGCAGTTTTTGTATCACTCATTAATTTGCTTAAAAATTGGTTCTCTCAATCATTTTATATCTGATACACTTATGGGCATTACCTGGTCATTATTTAATTCATTCATTTTTTCTCTGTGGATTTCACTATAAAAAAATTATGACATAAATATCGCAAAATTTCTGGTGTGTGATATTTGATCGAAGTAAACTCCATCTATAAAAGTTTCTTTTATTTAGTTTTAACACAGGGTAAACTAATTAAATCCGATTGGTGAACTTCGTTTTCAGTTTTAAGATTCATCTTCTACATTATTTATTGTTGCTCAGTTTTTTTATTACAGATTGTAAGGGAAATAGTTTTATAGCATATGCATCTGTGGTTCCCATGTAAATAATAGATAGAATTCACAGTAACCTTGTTAAAATTTATGTGTGTGTGTGTGTGTAGAAACATTTTATAATGATGATCACCATTGTATTTTTCCATTATACGTGAAAAAACATGACTGTGGTGTAAATTTTTTTATTCGCCTTTCTAAATGTTATTACCAAGAAAAAAAATTCATTTTGTGTCTCAATTCAGCATACACAATGTATACATAGACTTAATGCCTGCATGTTATGGGAAAGGAGCTATTTAGTACTATTAGTCTAAAAAAAGCTGGAAAAGATCTCTATTACCTTTTTTAAAACATTTGATCATTTCAAACATTTAGCCAACTCTTTCTAGACTATATTTATAACTGGGTTATTGGATATCTTGGTCATGCACTCTTTCAAATAATCACAATATGCACCTTAGGAATTGGAACAAAAATCTAAATTTCTAAGTTTTTACTAATTATAGATGGCATACTTCAGGATAATTTGTTGAGTATTTGTCTATATCTAACATAATTTTCATCTTGATGAGTTTTATAGTTAAATACATTGGGTTCATAACCGATCATCGCAGTCTGAATGAATTGGGGAAAGAAATCTAATCTTTTTTACACTTTAACTTGGAATGTTGCATGAAGTGACAAGCTGCAATTGCAGTATGGCTTTGTCATCCTTCACTACTAACATGTCAATTTTCAGAACTCACATATTTTTCACGTGACTCTTTGTTATATTTTTTTTAAACATTTTTCTGTCTATTTCCTAAATACCTAGCACTACCTTTTTTTATACATATCAAATTTGATGTTTTGTTTGTTTATTTGTTTTTTAATTGCCGGTTGAAAATAGTATTGGGGCCATGACAAAAATATTCTACTGAGTTTTTAATAATCATTTACTTTCAGTTTAAAAAAGAAAAGATTAGCATGTGCAGTCAGCGCTCATTATAACCACCCTGTTTGTTTCACAAAAAATGGACGTTATATTGGGAAGGACATTATATTGAATATTTTATAAAATCATAAAGTTTATCTTCTTCGAAAAATTGTATATTCTACTGACTCTCTCTCTTAACAAAGATAATTCTTTCATTTTAGCATAATGTTACAAGGAAAATGTATCTGGCTGAAAAAATTTAACCAATACATAATATAGTATGAGTATGTACATCCTACTTACGAAAATACTATATTTTCTGTGATGACCTAAACCTACATTTATTTTTTTTACTACATGCTGAAAAATGAGTTCACTTGCCTATTTATTTTCTGCCATTGATAAATTAAGTAAAATTGTGCAGTAAAATTTAAAATAAGGTAGAAAATCCACCAAGTGGGTGTGGATCACCATGTGAAATTATAGAATAAGGAAACAGGGAAGAGAGAAAGAACACCACCATCCAGTCGACTCACACAACCGCAATGAGCCTTTGGTTTGCCCTGTTTCTAGATATGACACTAGTTAACCACTAAGCATTTTATAGAAGTGACAATGCTGTATCTTTAAACCATCTATGTTTTGTATCCTTTCTTCTGCAAGCATAAAAGGTCAAGGTCAAACACACTCGACAAAGGATTTTGTCTATTTCTTTGCAATAAAAGGGGGGGAGGCAAAGCCGCTTGAACTCTTAATGCAGTTTTGGGGGGGGGGGCAAGTTGAGTTTGGTCATTATAATAGATAGAATGATATTCACCAGTCATTATATTGGACGAAAAATAACATGGTGGGAAATAGGAAAATATTTGGGACCTGTTGTAATGGTCGTTATAAGGAGTGTAGACTGCAATTGAATTAGTTTGTTGGTGATTTCACTGATATTTTTAGCAGACAAAACCAATATACATATTCATTAGTTTAGTATGAATTGCTTATGAATCAATAAGTTCTTACCTTATAATTCTGAATTCTTTTTTTTCTGTAGTATCTTCAATATGGATTTTCTTCTCAGTAGTGAAAGTTTTTTCTGGCCCCAGTACATGTATTCATGTATTGTTATTTCATGTATTATCATTTTAAAAAATTAACAGAATTTTCAGAGTTTGCGATGAAAAAGTATGGTCAAACGAGTTGTGAGCTATGATGTATTTTTGCTTGATTTTTTTCTCAAAGGTTCATTGATAGTTTGATTTTTTGCCCAGAGTTTTCAAAGATGAAATGCTTTGTGTGCAATTTGAAAATTTTTGATTAGCCTGTCTTAACATTGATTTTCAGTATATGCTGATGCAATTGACCTCAATGTGATTACTGTGATAAAGTCTGCAATTTAAAACTAAGAATGTGTAGTAATACAAACTATTGATTACACAAGCTTGTAAATTTCGAGTTATAGAAAATTATTGGAATTATGTATTTAACTATTTTGCAAATACTTTTGGCCGCTAATGTCAAATATCACTTCTATATTCCTCCATCAAATATAGATTTTCACAAAAATTTAGGAAAATGGTTTGAAAATTTAATATTTTAATCCATTGAATTTTGATCTAACTTCTCAAAGTATTTTTCAGATAATGTTTGTAGCATTGAATAGTTTTGGCTGAAAAACTAGCATCAAGAAGAGGAAAATCCTATTTTGCAACTTTTTAATTTAATTCAAAGTCAAGTTTTTGAAACATTTAAAAAAATCAATTTTTCAAACTAACGTTGATATGTTGTTTTCATCTTAAAATGTTTAAAAATATTTCATAACCTTTAAAATTATTTTGATCCTTGTTTTTTCACTACTTATTTTCGGTCAGACATGTTTCAGAAAACTATGTAGTCCATGATTTGGTGGTATTTTTTTACCGGAATTTGTATGTCGTAGCAACAAAAAATGTGCTGGTATCTTACATCTATTGTTTCAATTTTGAGAAAATATTGCAATGTGTGTTTTGAAGAGTAAGCAAAAACAATCATAAACTTTTACGAAAGAACTTAATTTTTTCTTAAAAGTGTGATTTAAGACTTTTAATTGTCCATATAATATTCAATAGCCAGTATCACGACTGGCTGGACATTAAACGTTTGTGACAGGCAAGGACAATAAATGGTGATTGTTCTAGTTTGAGACAGAAGAACCTGATTAAAGCTCAGTTGTGGTGGTATTTGAAGCGATATCATTACCGGTCACTGCACTTTTAAAAAGTCATCTGCATGCAGTTTTCAGTGACCTAACTTGTAGAGATTGTTTGTGTAAAGAAGAACCACTCTCTCTTCTTGTTAGTGTGAAATGTACATAGATTTCAGCACTTGGTCAACATCTGATAAAACCTGGAAGCTTCAAGATATTCCCAACAAATTTTTGGCTTCTTATAAGATGATGCCTCTTAGCATAGTTTGTACAGTCCTTGTGAAAAAAAGTTCATTTTCTAGTCTTTAAAAGTAATGAAAATTTTATAAAATGCATATCCAGACCAAAATGTGATGTTTTTGTCATTTTCTAGCCTGCATAGGCTGTCTGACGACTTACAGGCTACCAGCGGAAGGTTTATATTTCAAATGCATATAAAAATGGTTAAAAATAGAAATCATGTTTAGCCTGTGTATGATCACAAGTTTTTATATCATCATTAGTGCATATTGTTTTATTGGGAGAATAGGGGAGAATAGTGAATAAAACACAAATTCAGTATTCCACTGCAAGTTTTTAAATCATGGATTTCTGCAGCTAGATTGATAAATTCCCCCCCCCCCCCAACCCTAGTAGTGCTGCAACGAATTTCTTCTGTTCTCACTGCATTCATAAAGGATAGGGGAGCAGTGTTAGAGATTTTTTACTGCACAATGTGAATTTTGAATCTGTGTACCTAAACACTTCAAAGTATTATAATGTTGAAATCAGTCACATGTGAAAGCTTACAAGTTGTTCTTCCATGTAAACTAAGTTTGATAGATCATGTATTGCCTTTTTGATGAGCATATGCCAACATTATAAGAGTTTTAAAATTTTTCAACTTTGATCCAAACTTGTTTTTTTACTTTTAATATGTGGAGGAAAATTTTTCAATTCAGCAATCCTCTTGTTTTTGAAATGGTTGTGAAAGACTTCACACAATATTTTGCTTTAAGTGTCAAGTTATTTTTATTCTAATATTTCATTCTTATTTCAGTGCGAAAGATACCAAGCCTAATGATGGCACAAACGATGATCTAAAAAACAAATCACCAAAGGGATCCAAGTCTAGTATTGCCAAGGACAGTCTAGTTTAGGTAAAAAAGGGGAGAACAAAGCGCCAAAGAAGAAGAAAAAAAATATTCCACTTCATAAACATTTAAGAAGTTACAACACACACACTAAAGAAAAAATTTACACCAACATCATTTTCAATTGAGGGTTTTTTTTTTTAAAGATGAAGCGTGAAGGAACATTTGTGAAAACTGGGCTTTTTAGGACAATTATTTTGTGTGTTTCACTTGAAAAGGACAGCATAGTATCTTTTTGATTCAGCCAAGAGAGAAAAGGGAAAAAAAAGAATGAACTATATTTTGCACGCACGCAAGGCGAATTTCTGCCTTCAGCTGTCATCTTTTATGTTTATAGTCATAGGAATGTAAACAAATTGTATGATAGGGCTGTCAAATTTTTGAAATGATATCACTATATATTGGCATTTGAATAGATTTGATCTTAGCAAGTCTGGTATGAAACTGCAATGACTGCTTGTACAGTCACAATTGCAGTAGGGTATTGCCGTTATTTCAAAGTTTTTAATACAATCTATAACAAAACTTAATGTTTACAAAAACTATAATTTTTGATAGGGCAGGGCCCTTTTTTTTTTAAGTTCAGTTACAAAAATATATCAGACATTTCTCCAAATTTGGCAGTCCTATCTATTTTTTCCCCCAGTTCATTGTACTGTTTCACGCTATATGTGTTTTTCTCTCCCTTTGAAAGCAGTGTCTGTATTGTAAAAAAAGAAAAGAAGAAACTTGATATTTTTATTCTTGTTGTATATCTGTGGCTATCTGACATGTCCATCTTGGATGAATGCATTACCATTTACCTGATGAAAAAAAAAGTGAATTTGTTTCGATCCAATTTTCCCCCTACTTCATAGATCTGGGTTTTACCTTCATAAGCTTTGGCATTTCTTTGAGCTTTTAATACTTCATAAATATAATTTAAAGCACAAAGTTCTTCAATCAATTTTTTCATTAGCTTCCTGAAGCCAGAGAAGCCCATGTTTTTTAATTCCACCCCCAAAGCGGGACTGCTAGTTGGTCCTTATATGCTTCTAAGCATGTCTTACACATCGATGTATTTTTTCAGTATTCTTTTATGTATATACGGGAAGAATCTTAAAGTCAGGGAAGGTGCTGCTCACGGCGGAAGCATGGGTCGCTCTGACCCACTCTATCTGATTTGCAAATATTTTCTAAAAGGAGAAACTCATTTACAATTATTTTGTAAATTAGCCTATGTTTTCGTATATAATTTTTTTTAGCTTATACCCATGAGTCATTCCATGTTCATTCATGTTTTTTTTTAATTCTGTGTTTATTGCTGGTTCAGTTTCCTGTGGCTAAAATTGTGTTTGTTTTTCTGCAAAATTTCATTGTGGGATGGATTTAAAAGCTGTATTTGTTGTCTCCGATTATGAATGTTATTCTTCTCAAGCAGTGTGGATCTTTGATGTTTTTTAAGCACATGCAAGTTTTTTCTACTTGACAGACTTGTCACATTCAGTGTATATTTTGCAAGGGTAGCGTGAAAGGAAGAATTTTATAAATTACAAGTTATTTTAAAGGGAAAAAAATAAGTGAGATCTACAGAATCAATCATACTAACAAATATTTTACAGTCTTCAAAGCCATCTGTGACTTCATTTTTAATAGATCTGTCGAACAAGACATCAGTATTAATATATATTACATTGTATATTTTTAATGCCATCCATGAACATATAAATGAATCGCATGACATATGAAAAGCTCTTTATTAATAACTATCATAGTTATAAATTATTACCAAAATGTTATTACATTGTATGAAAAAGAAATGCTGATGGACTCTCGAGAAAGATTGAGATCCCTGTCAAGTCAGATTAACACCATCATCACAAGTATTCAATGTCTTTTTTTTACGGAGGATATATTCTCAGTTCTTGCATTTGTGAAATGTTGATAGTAGATTTTTCACAAGGTAATCTGAAATTTTAATAGCATACAAAATGCCTTCAATTATATACAGAAAAAAAAACTGCCAAAGTTTTAAGAAAAAAAAGTTTTTACTCCGCAAATTTTGATTATATTTTCCAAATTTTCTTTCCCCCCTTTCAAACAAGTCACTGTATATAAAAATAAATACAATGTAAACACAGATATATATATATATAACAGATATTAACGATGCAGTATGCTAGACAATTGCGTACTGACTGCAATTAATGCTAAAAATTAAATGCAAAAAAAAAGACTGATTTCTCAATGTAATAATGCCGTACCTAATGTCTGTGCCGCAAGTCATATGACTGATAGTAGCGTGAATGCATTTAAAAAAATAATCCTAATATTCTGTATATACGTGGTATAAAGCGGAGGGAAATTGATTCATATATATATATATATAAGGTTGTGTGAAAATTCTTATGCAGCGAGGGAGCAGTGACACCAATGCCTGACGACGATGAATCGTCTCTGTGAGCAGCTATTTTTCAAGTACATACCAGCGATGCGAACCGAGTGTTGTTGTTTTTGTTTTTTTTTTCCTTTCTTTTTTTCCTGATTTTTCATTTTTTCGATAAATGTTTTTGCTGCTCTGTTTTGATTTTGTGATGTTTTGTGCATGAATTAAAATAAAAATTTGTTCGTAATTTCTTGTGTGTGGGAATTCTGTTGTTAATATTGGATGCCTTGAGTATTTGTACCCAAAGTGTTTCTTCTAGATCAGTGTTCTTCAACTGTCGGTCTGCTAAACATTTCGTCCAATTCATATAGCATCTCCATAATTTTAAATTTTTTTAATGTTATACTGTTTCTGTATTTTTCTTTATTTCTGTTAGAGCTGGACAAAAGATCTGCAAATTATTTCTATTTATTGTATTTTGGTCCATAAATTATTTCTCTCATTTATTTATTTCTTCTGGTCCGCAAAATATTTTTGCTATTTATTCTTTTCTCTCTCACTCCCGCCCCCTGAAATTGTTTCTCCCATTTGTTTATTTTTTTCTGGTCTTCAAATTATCAAATTATTTCTACCATTTAGTTTTTACTGGTCCCTAAATTATTTCTCCTATTTGTTTAATTTTTTTGTGTCTGTAAATTATTCCCCCCATCTATTTTTTTGTGTTGGTCTGCAAATTATTCCTCTTGTTGCCCATTCCATTACAACGACCGGTAAGATAAGTACTAAATGTTTTCATAGAATGACCATCATATAATGAAAACATTTTGGACTTATCTTATCGGTCGTTGTAATGGAATGGCCACTGTAATGCGTTATATCGAAAAGTAAAACGTGATATGTTTTACTTTTGATATAGTGACTCTCCCAATAAATGTCTGTTTTCACAGGATGAAGAGGGTCATTATATCAAGCATCGACTGTATTATTATTTTGGGGGGGGGGGGGCAATGTTGAAATTGTTTTTCCTATTAATTTTTTGTCAGCCTGTAGCTGTAAAAAAGGTTGAAGAACGCTGTTCTACATCATGGGTGCAAGGACGTAGATAGGATTTCTCTGGGGGGGGGTCATGGTTTGGCCACCCCTCACCATAGTCAACACTTGTCCATCTCTTCACAAAGCAGTTTGACAAATAAGCTCTTTTTGGAAAACCATAACAGGCTATCACTACGATGCCTTTGACAAAGGTTGGTGGTACACAGTTTGAGAACCCAGGTCTACCTGATTTATAAATTGGGTGCTTGGTATAGTCCTCAGATCACGAGAAGAGTTACGCGAACCCCCCTCTCTAGAGAGGGTCCATTTCGGCGCGGGGAAAGGATAGAAATTATCCCGGGTTGCCAGTAAAGGCTGTCTTGGCGCAAATCTCTGCATGCGGGTATTCTTCACGCTTCAGTGAACTCCGTCAATCTTCACGCTTGCGTGAGCTGCGCTTTTTGTGTTGGCGTTTGTTAAAAGATGTACTCGGAAATTGTTTGTTGTAAATTTTGGAAGTAAATTAAATTTTTAAATTTAAAAAATTTGAATTTTTATTAAATTTGATATTTTGAACTAAAATATTTCATACAGAAAAAAATTTGAAGGGAGTAGTGATCATTTAGTAATAAAGGGAGTAAAATTACTGTAAATTAATAATTTAATACAAAAGGAGTATTATTAATATAATAATAATAATAATTTATTACTACTGTAAATTATATGGCATTTTCTTCGGTTTAATTTCTATACCGCAGTAAGAGAATGCCACCTGCTAGCAATTAGCCATTCCTGTTCTGTTTACCTTCTCTTATAGCCATATCATCGTCTTTTTTTCTTTTTTTACTTTCTCGACAGAAGCTACTCATATGGGCTTTTTAAATAGGGGGCCGTTCAAGTATTACGTCATCATCGATGGGGGGGGGGGTTGGATAATGCTTACGTCATCAACCACCCTTTATGAAAATATGAGTTAGGATTCAGAGGGGCAGAGCTGATGACGAAATTTTGCTGACAAGGGGGGAGGGGGGTCAAAAATGGCTAAAAATTTGCTTACGTAATACTTGAACGGCCCCTAGGTGACAAATGCAGTAGTGACAAATAAAAAGATTGACTATGCCTGCTTGTCAAGTTTGCAGTTACGTCTATAGCCAACTTAAGGGCCTGTCCCCCCCCCCCCCAAGGGCAGGGCTTACAGGGATCAAGCCCTGGGGCCCTGGATGGTTCTAATCATTTTTTACAACTATAAATTCATTTTAGAGTGACCCGTCGAAGATGTGGGGGCCATGCTTAAGGGCATCGGAAGAATGGTCCTCTCATGCTGCAGCAGGGATCCTGGCTGGGATCTCTCACCGGACGTCCATTCTGAATTTACAGTGTGGAAAAAAAAAAGAGAAAATTTTAAGAATTCTTCTATAGGCTGGATTTTGTCAGCCCATCCTTCGTCCTCAGCTCGTCTGCCACTACGAAGGTTACAATCAAGGTCCATGGGTTCGCACTCGGGAATAAAAAATATATTTTTTGTATTAAAATAATGTGCTCAAGCAGCCGGGCCATCTTAAGAGCATCACGAGCTTTCCCGGGCCAAGTGATTTTTCTGAGGCCCTACCACGTAAATTCTGGAAAATTTCAACCAGATATTTTTGTGAATCTAATGCGACAATGGCTTAAGATGACACTGTCGAACAGCTGGTGTTTACGCAACAAAAACACTGTGATGACGACGTTATCGAGAGCACTGTCGTGGCGCTTTTAGTGAAATTTCTAGGAGACCAAAATAGCGCTAAAGACGCCAAACGGGAAAGCGCCGTTGCTAATGCGCTATCCTCGATGGGCAGTTGCTTTACCTAAAAGTAAATAATAAAATCGTCCGACGTGACGTAGCCAGTGTTCTCGTGATCGGTGGACTACACTTTGCCCCCCACATCCTGCAGCAGGGATCTTTTGCCCCAGCTCACTTACCATGTCTCCCCCCCCCCCATAGTAAATTGATTGTATGAAAAACCAAAAAATAATTGTCACTTGGCTGGACCGGACCCCTGTCAGCCCCACCCTTGTTGGGATCATGCTTGCTACCTCAGAGCTGCAAGTTGTGGGGATATGTTGTTTCCAACAGCTAACATATATAGTGCGGTCTAGCTAGACCTTAGATCACAGGTATCTAATAGGGGTTCGGTGATAGTTTTTTTTGGGTTCTGCATGATCAAATACTATGGAATCTTTGAATATCTCGAAATCTAGAGAGCTTTTGATCAAGAAAACTTTCTTGTCACTGATATTCACGAAGCTGTTCTTTGTTTTGAATTTTAATGAGATAATGTGTGTGTGCCATTTATTTTATTCCGTTACACTTGGATGACTAACTTAAAGAGTGTTCAAGTTAGTGACCAAAACAGTGTGCAAGTATGTGAGTGCCCAAAAGAATGGCCTGTGAGCAGGGCCGTCTTAAATCATGGTATCATTAGTATCATGGGCCCACAGTGTGCAAGTATGTGAGTGCCCAAAAGAATGGCCTGTGAGCAGGGCCGTCTTAAGAGTATCATGGGCACCCCGGGCCAAGTGGTTTTTCGGAGGCCCTACCTGGTAAATCCTAGAAAATTTCAACCGGATATCATTTTTGTGAGGCCCCCCAGGCTGTGCCCGGATAGGCTTATGCGTTAAGATGGTACTGCCTGTGAGCAAGAGACAAAAACAGCGGCCTAGGGGGTGTGAAAAAATGTGAACGACCAAAAGAGTGACTGGAAAGGGACCCAAGGTGTCTTCCTCAAAAAATTATGAAAAAATTTAAGTAAATTCACCTCACCTAGAAATACAAAAAAAATTAGCAGCGGAATGCAATTATATTAAAGCTTCAAAAGATTATTAAAAATCATAACAGGTGGCTACTCATCGCTTCTTGGCGATATCTGTGAAAAACTTCCTTTCTTTTTACTCCAGCTTTTCTGTTGTATAAAAAGAATTTTTTCCCCTATTTGTCTGTTCTGTACTTGATCCTGTATTGTTTGAATGACGTCACTCTAGAGGTTGCAGAATTTGTAAAGTCATTCTTGGCCTGTACCATTCAAAATATTAATATTTAAAAATTATTTTTCGACTGACCTCGTAGCAAGTTCACTGAATTTATTTATATTTTTGTACATATTTAAATGAGTATAGAGTCAATGATATTTTTTTTTCAAAACTTTTTGAAGACGTCACTTTGGGAGCCTTTCTTTGTTAGACTTACAAACATATTTACAGTGTGGGGGGGGGGGGGGTTAAATAGACTAGTTCAGGGTAGCTAGTTTGGAGGAATGAGTAGTCAATAAAACTGGAATGGGTGAATCGCGGCAAAATTTGTACAGACTACAAAACTATAAATCCGCCTTACTGTGCCAGACATCTCTTCCTCCACCTGTACGCATTTTTTTTTCTTCCTAAGCCTCATTTACACATGTGGCTTTGGTAATTATTACCTGCATGATGACAACTTTCTTTCTCATGGGGGGGGTGGGGGGGGGAGGAGAAAGAAGAGGGACTACGATTCGTCAAAAGAGTCCCATTTTTTGTTGCAGAATAATGGTGGGTGACTCCGACCTTCTCTCCCACAATCAAATTATAACGGTTGTGTTTTTTATCTGATAGGTGACAGCAGGAGTTCCAGTTCAGTAATGTTTTCTACATGTAATGTAATGCTACGATATAGTCATTTTCTAGAAGACATTTTGCTGATGAAATTTTATTTTTACCTGTTTATTGTTAGACACAATTTTTTCTTGTGAACAAAGTTTACAAAATGTGAATGTTTTCGAGTCTAAGAATGCTTCCTTGTACATAGATATTTTGCTGCATAGAAAAAATATATATTAAATAGCATGTTGTTTTTTCATTACGCACGGATATTGGAATTCTGTGTGCAGAGAAACAACGTGCCTGTACAGATGAAATAAAAGAGAATGTGCCTTGTATCTAAAAAAAATTAGAGAACTCATTTCATGTTGGAATAAATTTTTCCCTTCACCGAGAGCATCTCAATGCCCATCATCCCCCCCCCCCCCTCCATGAGCCAGACAGATCTTTAGGGGGGCCTCCTCTATAGTGTAAAATAATAATAAGGTTTGTTCCGGGCCCTTGCGTTAGACTTTAACCATTCACTTTAACCATCGAGGACAGATACTTTATTTCTTACCTAGAAAATATATATATTCACCTGTGTGTGACCAACAACATCCATGAACACCCTATAATTCATTTATTAGCATCATGATTATTTCAATTAAAGTAATAATTATGTCACAGTTCTCGCACAGAAGCTTTTCTTCTAGTGATGGTTATAATCAAAGCTCTTGATTCGTGAATATGTCTCCCAATAGTCTGACAAGGCTCCAACCTCGTGAGTCCAAACCATGACTTCAACCAGCCACGCCATGGAGGCCCATGGCTCCATATCCCACAGTAAGGCCCTATTCTGACATTTTTGGTCAGAATAGGGCCTAGGTCAGACTCTTCACAGCACCCCCCCCCCCCATGAATTTATAGTGTTAAAAACAAAAATGATGGGGCACGCAGAGACCTCAGTTGGATAGGGACTTTCTTTGACTATAAATATGTATATTAAGAGGTGGTGACAAAGCCCTATTTCATTTTGCCCTGGGGCCTATAATGCTGGACACATTTTTTTTGGACAAAATATTCAAAAATTGGTTTTGAGTTCTGCTGCTGAACCAGACATGCACCTCGTCCATATTCCTCTGCAGAACTTCTAACGAATTTGTACATATTGGAATGTGTGTGTATGTGTAGTGAACCTGACTAAATTTGTTTCTGTGTAATGCTTATTATGTGTTGTGCTGCCATCTGCCACCAGTTTTTTCTAACTATGCGTGAAGTGTAATGATTGAATAATTGTATTGCTGTGTAGGCCTGTGTTGCTCTCTGTGACGAGACTTCTTAACCGGCAGATCGGCTCGCATTCGCGCCACAGAAAACCAAAATCAGCCGACCACCACTATGGCGAAGGTGGGGGTTCGAACCCAGGTTCTCGCGATGCGAGTTCGTCACTATGGTTTGAGTTCTGCAGAACGGCCTCATTGTCATCAAGGGTTCCGCAGAATAGCCTTATAAATATCGAGGGTTCCGCGAGAGACTTTATGTTGGAAACCCCTACCCCTAGATACTTGTGACAACCTTAGTCTCATTGTATCATTTCCAAATCATCTGGCTTAGTGTTTCCAAAATGTGAGATATAGCTTCTTGGGACAATGCCGGAATAGATCATGTTATCACGATGAATGACGATTTTATAAATTTCACCCCAAAGTCATATAGTCATAAAGTGCTATCTAGTTCTGGTCGTCACGATTTAACAGGGAACCATCGAGAATGACCCTGCTGTTAACCGTACACATACGCCTTATAAAAATGCCATGAGAAATGTTTAACGAATTGGTGCTTGTCAGAATGTGTGTGTGGAGCGTAGCCCTCAGCGGTACATTTACAGGAAGGGGTGCTCACAGCCAAGGCCGTAGCGAGGAGAGGGGACACTTAAAGATGTGGGTCCGTCCCCCCCCCAAAAAAAAATGTGAGAAAATGACAGGAAAAAGATGGCCAGATCTATATATATATAAACTGAAGAGCCAAAGAAACTGGTACAGGCATGCATATGCAAATAATGAGATATGGAACCAATCAGAGTACGGCGCTGCGGTCGGCAACGCCTAAATAACACACGTGTCTGGCATAAATGTTCGATCGGTTACTGCTGCTAAAATGGCAGGTTATCGAGATTTAAGTGAGTTTGAACGTGGTGTTATAGTCGGCGCACGAGAGATGGGATATAGCATCCCCGAGGTAGCGATGAAATTTGGATTTTCACGAGTGTACCGTGAATATCGGGAATCCGGTAAAAAATTAAATCTACGCCATCGCTGCGGCCGGAAAAAGATCATGCAAGAACGGGACTGACGAGAATCATTAAGCGTGACAGACGTGCAACCCTTCCGCAAATTGCTGCAGATTTCAATGCTGGGCCATCAACAAGTGTCAGCGTACGAACCATTCAACGAAACATCATCGATATGGGCTTTCGGAGCCGAAGGCCCACTCGTGTACCCTTGATGACTGCACGACACAAAGCTTTACGCCTCGCCTGAGTCCGACAACACCGACATTGGACTGTTGAGGACTGGAAACACGTTGCCTGGTCTGACGAGTCTCGGTTCCAATTGCTTCGAGTTGATGGACGTGTACGGGTATGGAGTACCATACAAGCTGGTGGAGGCTCTGTGATGGTATGGGGCGTGTGCAGTTGGCGTGATATGGGACCCCTGATACGTCTAGATACGACTCTGACAGGTACGTAAGCATCCTTTCTGATCACCTGCACCCAT
This sequence comes from Pholcus phalangioides, assembly GCF_987345545.1. NCBI lineage: Eukaryota > Metazoa > Arthropoda > Arachnida > Araneae > Pholcidae > Pholcus > Pholcus phalangioides. The sequence continues at coordinate 23,394,894 of NW_028301608.1, forward strand.
TCATGTCCATTGTGCATTCCGACGGACTTGGACAATTTCAGCAGGACAATGCAACACCTTACACGTCCAGAATTGCTACAAAGTGGCTCCAGGAACACTCTTCTGACTTTAGACACTTCCGCTGGCCACCAAAATCCCCAGACATGAACATGATTGAACATATCTAGGATGCCTTGCAACGTGCTGTTCAGAAGAGATCTCCACCCCCTCTTGCTCCTACGGATTTATGTACAGCCCTGCAGGATTCATGGTGTCAATTACCTCCAGCACTACTTCAGACATTAGTCGAGTCCATGCCACGTCGTGTTGCGGCACTTCTGCGTGCTCGCGGGTGCCCTACACGATATTAGGCAGGTGGACCAGTTTTTTTGGCTCTTCAGTGTATATTGTTCTATCACTTTGGTCTCCCTCTCCTCCGAACGAAATATCTGGCTACGGGCCATGGGCGGAGTGCCCCTCCCCCCCCCCCAGCGTCAAAGGTGGAGTCGACTGATCTAATGTATACATGAATCATCGTGCCCCCCCCCCCCCATTTGTCGCCCCTTCGAACTATAAACCGAGGTATTCTCCCGTTATCATGGCACACTCCTCAAGAGTTGGGATGACAGGGCTCCAGCCCGGACATTGCCTGCGACAATTCTTGTAATTTTTTTATTTCTCTAAGCTAAATGTTTACTATATAGCAAAGGCGGAGATAGACTTGGAAGTCTGGTGGGGGGGGGCAAGGTCATTATTGCTGGGGGGGCGGCATGATGATGATTATGTCAATACATATATATACATTAGATCTGCCCGCCCCCCCCCCCGTATCTCCGCCCATGCTATATAGAAGGGCTGTTGAGAGGTTGGTCTGAGGGCCCGCCAAAGATCACAGCCTGGGGGGTCTTGCGGCAGGATGTCAGGCCATGGTCGTTACAAAAGTTTGTGCGAGTTGTTTATTATTTTACGGCAGATAGTGAGATAAAAAATCCTCATTTTTTTCCTATTACTTTTTTTCTTGCAGAATTTTACAATTTTATTTCTGAGCTAATTTACGCCGTATGATTTTCCTGGGTCGGATATGCTACCAATTATAACGTGAAACAAATTATGAGCAACTTACCGTTGTGTTGCCGCTTTTTATTTTTCTTGCGGGTCTGTATAATTAAATATTTCATAATAATCCACGAGCTGTAGAAGTTCCAATTTGATGAGAGAGAGTCATCCACATTTTTTCGTTTCTTTACTTCAACCTGTTGTTGATATGCTGTTTTTTGTCAAGAATTTCGGTTTTTTATCCGTGCGTAGATTGCGAGCCATGACCCCAACATCCAGCAGCAGGAGCCCCTGGACTGGGATCTTTAATGGGCCCCCAGGCCAGGCTTTCTCGCCGGATCTATAATATCTGTCATAATGAGGCTAACTGAATCAAAAGTGAGCATTACTCTTTCGAACCAGACCCCAACATCCAGCAGCAGCAGCCCCTGGACTGGGATCTTTAATGGGTCCCCAGGCCAGGCTTTCTCGCCGGATCTATAGTATCTGTCATAATGAGGCTAACTGAATCAAAAGTGAGCATTACTCTTTCGAACCAGACCCCAACATCCAGCAGCAGCAGCCCCTGGACTGGGATCTTTAATGGGCCCCCAGGCCAGGCTTTCTCGCCGGATCTATAGTATCTGTCATAATGAGGCTAACTGAATCAAAAGTGAGCATTACTCTTTCGAACCAGACCCCAACATCCAGCAGCAGCAGCCCCTGGACTGGGATCTTTAATGGGCCCCCAGGCCAGGCTTTCTCGCCGGATCTATAGTATCTGTCATAATGAGGCTAACTGAATCAAAAGTGAGCATTACTCTTTCGAACCAGACCCCAACATCCAGCAGCAGCAGCCCCTGGACTGGGATCTTTAATGGGTCCCCAGGCCAGGCTTTCTCGCCGGATCTATAGTATCTGAGGCGTGCCGGTAATGGATCCATATCACAATCGGTCCTTAATTTCCCAATATTCAAATTTGTGCTGCCATCTTCTGGCTGATTTGAGAAATAGAAGTGTTTAGATCAGTTGATAGATGGCAGCGTAAGTATCATGCCATGGTGGCCTATTTCAATCTCGAAACTATCTTTTTTGAAATACAATAATTCCATGACCGTGATAGCTAAAACAGTCGCGATTTTATAACAGTAAACTAAGCATTTTTTAAAGATAATTTGTTATCATTTAAACAGCGACAGGCAGCTGAAAAATTCCGTTGAAATGTCTCCCCAATAAAACCCGTCGTATGGTCAGATTAATTCGCATCTCTTTGGGAAATACTGATGACGTCATAGTAACAAACGTGGAAGCTTTCGGGTTTCAACAGTCAAAGCCGTCCAGTATCAGGTTTTGTTTGTTTACATTTTGTCGGATATTGATTTTGATAAACTACCTTTTTTTTTTCTTTTTCGGTACGAAACATTTCTTGTGATTTAATATTTTTCGATATTTTATTAGTTATTACAACAATAAATATTTCTAATTTGTCAGTAAACCAACAACAATAATTGTTGTTTTATTCGAGTTCATTAATAAAGTAATAATGATAGAGATGTGTTAATCATAATTATATTATTGATTGAAAATGGCTATTTCGAGGGAATACTCTCAAAATTATCTTTGATTTTGATCATGTCACTCAAGAAAAGCCCAAATAAATTCAATGGCTTTGATTACTGGTGGTCTTTTTAATCATTTTCATCATATATATACAGTCAACGCTAGTTTCTACGAACTCATATGGGCTTTGTAATTAGTTCGTAAATGGGGGGAAAATGCGGGAAATTAAAGAAATGAATTATCTTTATCGTTTTTGAAAGACCTACACGCAAACTAAGCACATGTTTGGAAAAAGCAAAAAAAAAAAAAAATCCTATAAGGTGACACTATTTCCATCGAATATTCCCCAAGATGTGGTCACCCCGTTATATAGCTGAATAATTTCCCCTTATACAATAAAAGTATGCATTCAAACACCTGATTAAAAGTCACCCCCATCTTCTACAGACGACCCCCCCCCCCCATGCGTGTATGCAAAAAAGAGGTTTTACTGTAGCTGCATTTAATGGTAAACTGCAACCATATAAAGATTTTCGAAGTTCAAAATCAAGTTGTCTCCAAAATTTTTAATCGCAAATTCTGTAAACACCCTTCTATCTAAAATCGGTCAAATCTGCTAAAAACTTGTCCGTCCTACCAGCTTCTGAAAGAGCTTACAATAAGCGCTATATCAATTTTCTGATTCAGAAGAAATTTAGTCTTTTGTTTGCAATATACATCACTGAAATCAACATTTGCAAAAGTAAACATTTTAGTAGATTTTGTAACTTCGCAAATCTCAAAGTTCTTGTAGCTTGCAATTTGATCCTGATAGAGGAAGGGGGTGGTGTTCCCTAATGTGATTTTTTTCTGCAAAATTAAACTGTCGCCAAAATCTGAATTCATCAATTTAGAATTTTCAAAGAATATGTACTTCGGCAAACGTCAGTTCCAACTATACATTGCAAACAAAAGGCTAAATTTCTTCTGCACTGAGACACTGGTGTGGTGTATTGTAGACTCTTCTGAAAGCTGGTGGAATAGATAAGTTTTTGGTAAAATTGATTGGTTGTAGCTGGTTAGGCATTTCCGAGGATGGTGATTAAAAATTTTGGCGACAATTCAATTTTTCTAGTCTTTCAACGCTTATAGCTCATCATTTAATTCTGATGAAAATTGTGTCATATTTTAATGTGTGCTTTATTGTATGCTCTTTTTTAAATGAATGCTTAGTTTGCGTGTAGGTCTTATAGAAACTTCATAACTTCTTGTTTTTTCAGACTTGACAATTTTTTTTCATAATATCCACCATAAGTGAGAAACAGTTCGAGATATGAGGAGGGTTGATAGGGTGTTTCTTATTCATTATGGGCTCGTCTATCACCACTAGGGTATGAAAAAAAAAAATCATGATTGTGTTTTTATTTAACTCTTTTACAGCGGTTTTTTTCCCTCAAAATAGACTTGTCCAAGTTTTGACTAATTTTTTTCCTCCTCGCCCTCTTATGAGACTTGGACTTGTTTTTCAGGTTTCCGCCTCTGACAAGATCTTTCATTTTCTTCCTCACCCTTCGCAAATGCAAAGCACAACCATACTCCCTATCAGGGCCGTTTTGAACTTACAGATTTTTTTTTTGATTGAAATTAGCTGACTGCTTAATAATTAGAACAAATCTTGTCAATCATTAAGAATGCATATTTTCATATCACCTACCTGTTATTTCTATGTAATCTCTCAGATTTAATTCATCGTTAATGAATAAACTACAAACGAACCACAAACAAAAAAAATATGAACAAAAAAATCTGTTTATGCATCATGAAAAGTCAATGATTTCAAATTAACTTTATGGAATAACATTTTTCTCGTACAGAGAAAAGTGCTTTTATTTCTTTTCTCTTCAAAGTGAACACCTGGTGGCAACTCAGTAACACATATGGCACAAGGTTTCTTGATTCACTCAATATACGACCAGAGGGTCATTCAGCATCAACTAAATGAAAAATATATATTGACAAAGATTGTTTCTTGCGTGATTGTTGGATGCATTTATTATGATGTGTTTCAGACTTTCATAATGTTGCCTAATCATTTTGCGCATTTGTATTTTTTTCACAGATTTAGTGAGTTTTGGTAAAAAACTAGCTAACTATAAATTTTTTCACTTTTTGCATTGAAATTTCAAGTCCAATGATATTTATGTTGGTATAACGTCTATTATTTTAAATCGGCAATTAGGGGCATGGAATTAAAGGCTTTATACAAAAACTAATGTATCTGGTTTTTTTTATCAGGGGAACCCTAGTGCTCCAATTGTTAATGCAAATACTTAGTGCAGTTACATCTAAGTTCACATATCCCTATATTTTTTGTGAAATTTTTTCGATGCACAAAATCTAGAAATAGAACAGCTTTCTTTCTGTGTCGTATCTAGGGATTAGGTTGAAGTGTATATTTACCAGATCTTCTACATTTCTTTTTTAATCAACAACTTTATAACATTTCAATGCCATCCGTAACATATTATGTTACTTTTACTTCAATGTCATTGAAGTTAATACAAAGGAAAAATAAAATTTTAATCGATTTTTTTTTTTAAATGGAGCAATTTAAATCGGCATACCCTGATCACCCTTCTTTCATTTGACAGAACAGGTCACATTCACACAGTGCCATCTTAACGCATGGCCCAGGGGGCTCACAAAAATGAGAACCGATTGAAATTTTCAAGAATTTGCTACATAGAGCCTCAGAAGAATCACTTGTCCCGGGGGGCCCTTAAGATGGCCCTGCATATTTACTCTGCAGAGTTTAAGTGAATAGACTCACAAAGGCTTATCAATACATAACTAGGCGGGAGCCGAATGGGGGGGGCACACAAATAATGAACACTTATTTTGCATACCTTTTAAGGGACCCCAAAAAATGTGTCTTAGGGCCCAGAGCCGCAACTAGTGGGGGGGGGAGTAGGTGGATCTCTTGCCCCGGGCATTGGACCAGAGGGCAAATTTTATTCTCAAACCTCTCCTTCAGCATTACAAGGGGGCGCCAAAATGCAACTTGCCCTGGATGCCCAAATATCTAGTTGCGGCCCTGCAGAGCAGGCACCCTATGGCTCTGAATGTATCATACCATTTCTGAAACCACCAGTTTATCAAATCATAATTTGCACAAACAGTCATAATTCATTGACCCATAATAATTTCATGGTCACCCCCCCCCCCCCACCAACAATTGAATCCTCCTTCCTGGCACGTGTTCGAGAAAGACCTTTATGTTGTTGATGACAAATCTCTCCTCTCTTCCTCTATTTTCGCTCAAGACATAGAAAGTCTAAATTGAAGTTTACTTTTGGTTAAAACGAACTCGGAGGAGGCTGGAAGAATAAAATAACAAATAGCATTAGCTCTATGGCATGGTGTTCGGGACAGAGGACCAGTTCATAAATTGGAGGTTCGACTAAAATTCGAGCATCGACTGTATATTCATGTGTGTTTGGTTTGTTTTATTTATCAGGTCGAGAAGATGGATAACTTTTCTATCATATATGGCGGCGCCGACCATGTAATCAAGACAATATGGACCAAGATCACGACCCATACTTCAAGCCTCTTTCGCCATGCAGAGAGTGTGTACAACAGAAATCTTGCAATGGCCAGCCTCATCAATCAAGTTTTGTTCTTCATGCTATGCGACCGTTGGTTTTGTCCCGAAGACAGGCTGACTGGACTCTACTCTTTGTTATTCTACAATGTCATTGGTTATCTCTTCCTGTATGCGAGTAAACTGCTAAGTTTGCACGACTATTCTCCTATTGTCAGAGTGTCGGAACACACAAACATACGTCATTTGGCCATGACGGCTACAAAAGTGGTGTTGGACTTGGCTAAGGTTGTAACCTTTGCGATTACGTGTGTCTTTATGCTGCTGGTGTTTGGCTTGGAGCAAGGCCTGGAGCATTTCAGTCCCACATGGTCTTATATATTTCTTACCGCCTTTTATTTCGTCTTAACAGAGCCAAAATGCAAGAATGTTGCCATAAGCTTTCTTATCAAGATGCGGATAGATTCTCTTGAGAGCATGGAAGCTCTTTGGGTCCCAGTTGCATTGCCTTTACTCTCATCTCTCATCGCGGTACTGATGATAACGGTTGTATGGTTCTTCACGGATGGTGGTTGGATGCTCATTTTCTCTGCGAGCTACATCAATGTATACCTAGGACTCAGGGTTATGGGTGATCACTGGCAAGAGTTACTTCGAGAGAAGAGTTCCATCGAAAAGTACCGCTTTGCGACTCAGGAGGAGCTAAGCGAGAAAGATGATGTGTGCGCTGTTTGCTTGCAGGGCATGAGATGCGCTCGGGTCACACCGTGCAAGCATATGTTTCATGGAGAGTGTTTGAGAAGGTGCTTGAAGCAAGAAAATGTGTGTCCTATGTGCAAGCAACTGCTGTAACATCTGCTGAAAATGAAGAAATGAAAAGTAGCTTGTGATCAGTTGATTAGTTTGACAGCTGCTTTGCGTTGATTTTCATAAAAAAAAATGCTTGTTGAAATTATGAATGTTAATGCACGCTGATTTATTTTATGCTGTGGGAAGTTGATAATCATGATGTTTTAAGAATATACTTATTTTTATTATAAAATCATTTCTTTCCCGTTAAAGTATGGGTTTCCCCTATTATGTTAATGTAATAATCACATTCACTCAAATCTAACAAATACCTTCCCCTCCAAAATAAAACCTATTAATAAAGGTGCATGTTAGAATTGGTGATAATATTAAGGAAAAAATATGCATCGCTACAGAGGAGAACGTTTTTCGTTAGATTCGAATGAATATGGTATTTTGGCCAATTTATTTGTCGTTATTTTTTGTTTGGATGAGGTCATAATCATAATAATTGATTATATGACTATTTTTTAGACTTTGTTATTATTTTCTTCCCCCTTTTCATATGTTTAAGTACTGTATAAGATCAATATCTCCGAGATTGTATATTCTGGAATGACATGCAGATAAAGGCTTGACAAATCCCAGGTTGCAATGGCACATAAAATTTTCTATACACAGAGTATCCTGTGATTACAGTGGTTTTTTGAGAAAACCATCATGAAAAAAATGTTGTAAGCAGGAAACCACTTTAAACAGGAAATATCTATGAGTATTAGTTAGAATTGGGACCACAAAAATAAATCGTACTAAGCAGGATACGTTATAAGTGGATCAACTGTGGCTTATGTGTAATTACTAGGGCTAGGATTTTTATGACCAAAAAACTGACAGAATATGCTCCATAAAAAAATGTGTTTATTTCCTAAGAAAAGCTTCTAAAAAAAATCTAACCATATTTCCTATGAGGAAATTATAGGAAATCGCAGATCATTGCCAAAAATAATGGCAAAGATAATTAAAATTGTCAATTATTGCTAATATCAAAAAATTGTCAGTTTCGGAAAATGATGCTAGCAAGGAGCACACGTGGAAAAAAATCCCTCTTCAGTGTTCTTCTGAAATACACAAAATAATGCCCTAAATTATGAAAAATCATGAAAAAAACCTTAAAATAACTGAAAGTAATAGGAAAAATTGCTCTACTGCGTAAAAATAGTGAAATATACAAAGTCATAGATAGGACTCAGATTTTTATGACCTAAAAACAATAATATTGACCTTAAAATTCAAAAATATTACCTTATAATTTTCCCATTATTTCATCTCTTCTTTTTCAGTTATTGCCTCTTATATTAAAAAATAAAAAAATTCATCAATCCATCTTTTTAATTAAAATTTTCTTTAACTGGTACCAAAATTATATACCTAACCATCTGCGTATTTAGTGTTGAGCATGAAGTTAGTGCTTTCATCTATGTTTCGAATTTGTTTTTGGTTCATTCAAGATTACGAGGAATGAGAAATGGGAAACCAAAATGGATACTTGCTCTGAGTGATAGTGTCAATTTTTCTGTGTTTGGTTGTGGCCCTGGTAGTAGGATCTATTACGAGCCTTTTTTATCAGGGAGATTGACTCACATTTGCGCCTGAAGTTAGAAAACAACAGAAAAAACAAACTTCAGCCAACCACAACTGCACCACCAGCAGGATTCGAACCCAGGTCCTCATGATGCAAAACCCTCACGATACCCACATGACCGCACAGCAGCTATCATTGGTGTTGAAACTATTCTCTACAAAGTTCTTAAAAATATTCCGTAACATATGAGCACTCAAATTCAAGCGGGGCCAAATTTTTGATGATAAAATATAAAAACAAAATAATCTTTTATTACTAGAAAATCCCAAAAATATAACCAGTCACTCGAAAATGACTTAAATACAACCAATAGCTTGAAAATGTTTAAAATATGACTAGCTTGGAAATGCTTAAAATATGACTAGCTTGAAAATGCTTAAAATATGACTAGCTTGGAAATGCTTAAAATATGACTAGCTTGAAAATGACATATATGACCAATGGCTCGAAAATGCTTAAAATATCACTGACAGCTCAAAAATTACTAAAATATGACTTGTCATAAAAATCTCTAAGCCCTAATAATTACTAAACAAAAGTCTAGTGTCTTAGCACACAAAAAAAATTGATCTTTTTGTGACATGGAGAGAGCACTGCCATAGACAAATTGAAAAAAACATGTATATATATATATATATATGTATATTATTTTGGACTTTTTTTCTTGGAAAAATTTTTTTAAGCATTTGGCTGAGGTTTAGATTTTTGTTTTGATTTGTCAAGTCCTGATGCAGATTAATTATTGATTACAGTCGAACCTAGTTAGTGTGAAATTGAACTTTACATGATACGTTTTCAGCCTTGTGCAAGTAAAAGGTACTAGTCAGTTATCAGGACGATTGTGTAGGAGTGTTTTAACAGTAAAAAAAAAGTTGCCGCTTAAATCACAAGCGTGACTATAAATGCCACTGGACTATCAGAGAAAGCATAATAAATCATGCTAATATGATCATTAGTGGTGCTTTTTCAAATTAGCATGATGTAATCGTTCCCAATAAATTAACCAGTACCAAATAAAACATTTTATCCAGTAGCATGGAATAGTCACCTTGGTTTTCTTGTGTTGACAAAGTCAAACTGTATTTGGGTTCTTAAACGAATCTACGGCATAACATAAGTAGTTTGTTGATTGTTATTGTTTTCTTCGTCTTTAGTTTATAGGCTTTTTGATGTGCCTTGGAATTGCATTTTGCTTATTAATTGAAGTTTAACATGAATTTATGGAAACACGAAACATGATTGTTTTTTTTCTTCAAAAGAAAGTAAATAGGAATTATAGGATAAACAGGCTTAGTCAAGTACATTGATAATGTGCAAAATAGAATTAGGTACTGACATCAGGGTTGGACGGTTTCTTCCGAAGCGGAAAAAACCGGCCAGAAGAAACTGGTTTTCCTTCAATAATTTGTTATATAAGTTAGGATTTATGATAGATATGGCAAATGTATATATTTTTATAACATTAAGTAAATTTAATTATGTATGCAAATTAGTAACTGCATCAGTCTTTTGAAGAGTTGGACAGTTTCTTCCACTTGGAAAAAAAACTGTGACACTGTCTCTTCCAAGAGGAAGAAACCAGTCTTCCTTCCATATTCATCATTTGCACTACAATGTAAGATATAGCAAATACTTTTTAACACCTCTAATAAAGTTGAATTAGGCCTATGACAATTTAACTGTGCACATGTAAAATCAATTATAAAAATCATATCAGTCCTTTGACTAAGATCACATATCTAGCTGAAGCTTTTCATCAGACCTAGAGAAATTTCATTGAAAGTTTAAAATGTATTCATCAAATTTCAACCTGATTGACCAAATTATTTTAAACTTTTTTAAGTAACAAAACAATTGAACATTATTAATTTATTAAATGACACTGATCTCTTCTGTAATATTGGAAAAAGAAAATGTTTATCTGATTGTTAGAAAACAGATTATTACAAATAATAATTACAAAATATCAGAAAATATAAAAATCCTCATTTTCCTCACTACAGTGCAACATTGAAAAACAAGTGTCTTTCTAGCAGTTGTATGCTGTAATCGATTTCTCAGCTTAGAATGAATGAATGCAAAAGACAAGGAAATTCTTTTGAGTTCTGTAGAACTTAAATGGGTGCTTACAAGCATTTTGACATATCTATCAAGTTCATCAGGTATTTCGCTGCCAAGATTAGGAAGCTCCTCTGATTTGGAAGAAACCATTGAAAAAAACAGCGGGAAGAAACTGATTTATAAAATATTACTTCCTTTCATACTCGTGCAATCATAAGCTTAATTTGCTGCTGTTACTGGAAGATTTTATCAACTGTAACATTAATATAGTATCAATTTTGAAAGGTTTTATTAGTTCTATTATAAATCTGCTGAACAACTTGAAAGCATTTCAACACAATCACAGCTTCTTGAGAATTTCAGATATTATTCATTCATTCTTACCATATTAAAATTTTAATGGTATAACTGAAGTTTTGCAATTGCAGTTAAAAAAATCACAAGTTACTATACTTTGCCACAGTTCCTGTTCAGAATTTAATCTTTCATCCTAAATATTCAGTATCGATAAGACATGAGAACAAATGATAGGGAAGAATAGTCTCTTCTTATCTTAATTTTATGACTTACAAATAAGGCATCAAGTCAGCATTTTGTAAAAAGTCCCATTTATTCGTGATAATAATCAGCGCCATTTGCACAATCTTTCTGTAGCTGATATATTGAGTGGACCCTTATGAAATTTTAAATTATGTCAAGTATGCTTTTATCCACCCCATGGAGATAGTCTCCCACAATGATAAAAAACATTATAATTAAAAATATTTCTAAACATTTCTCAATTGGCTGTTATATCTGATGTCTCCCAACAGCTTTGGTCTTATTGCATAGGGAATGCCTGTCGATCATACACACAAGTCCCATGATAATTCCTAAAATACTTTTTCATTTTGGTTAAATGCAATATATTACTCTTTATAGTTAGATATTGCCAAGTAATTAGATAAATGTGATGAACATATGAAACTAATTATTTTCTTATATTCTTAAAAATATTATACTTCAAATTGTATAATATTTTAATACTCAGATTAACGTTTTGAGCAGTAATTGAAATAATTTATTTTAATATGTGTGCTTTTATTGGAAAATTAAATATTGCACATCTTGGTGAGATATTTATAATTAAATGAAAAAAAAAATATTGTTTTTAAAACATGTTTTATATTATTTCACAACCAATGAGGTGAAATAACAAGCATTAATTATGTGTACTTCAACTAAACGATAATTAATGCACATTCTTTTCAGTCCGCTGTTTTTTTCATAGCACACTGTCGCGGAAGAAACCCACAACCCTGACTGACATCTACCTTCACAGGGCAATATACTCTGGCTTTTACCCAAAATGAGCAGTTATTTTACCGCTGGGAAATATTTTGAGCTGGTTTGAATACAAATTGTCTTACTTCTTCACAATTGCATCATTATCACAGAAAATGCTATACTGGTGGGACAGTAACCCGCAGAAGAAAGCAGAGTGTTGAACAGAGTTTGTCAGAAAACAATGTACACCGCTTTTAGGATATTGGGTCACACGGCAAATATATTGTCCTACATGCAAGATTTTTGACTGCTCCTGCAAATTTTTGGAGATTTGTCCAGCCCTGTTAGGTCGTCAAGTTTTGAATTTTTTTTGTTCCTTTTTTTCTATTATTTTTTTTACATTTTTCTGCATGAGTGGCAAGCCCATAAATCAGAATGCTTTGTTTTGTTCAACAAAGAGCCTTCTGCTGACTGGAAATGTTCTGCTGCAAAAATTTAAATAATAGTGTTTTCTACACTTTTCTTAAAATTCTTTCAGATTGTTCTGCGATGTACGTTTCAATTTTCAACAAATTCTGATTTGGAAGTTGGCAGGCATATTAAGGAATTACAATCTTCCTTAGCAGCTTCTTAGTTATGAATTTCCCCAACTTGTCAGACTCTGTCTGGATTTCATATCTTTGAAACATCATAATCCCGGAGGTGCTTTTCTCGTGCAAATGAAATGCCTTTAAATCTTGATAGCCCAATATCCCGATATAAAGTTTTTGAACCATTCAAGTAAAGTATTTTTTTTGAAAAGAAATTCTCAACACATGACTTCTGTTTCCTTACTAATTAACACTAGAATGGCAGAAGCTGTCTTTTTTTTTACTGCAAAGCTGCTTTGACTTGCGATTGCACCCAAATGGTTTATCTCAGGTTGTTGAAATATTTTCCCATCTTGTTAAGACTCTAAAATTCCTAAAATATAAGAGTTCTAGGTTTCTTACTTTAAAGTTAAAATGAAGTTCTACCTACAACGACTGCAGTCACTGTTGTTCGGTCGCTATAGATAGGCTTATATAGAATAGCTATATGCTATAGCGGTCAAAATGACCAAAAAGATATATTTTTAACTAATATGATTGCAAAACATGCTAAAATGGTCTGTCTTTTTATGCAAACATTAATATTGAGGGAACAGATGTTCTATCACAGTGTTTACTTTCCTCCAGTATGTAATTTTTACGTACGTTTAGAGGTACACTTTTGAAGAAGCTTGTCACCATACATTATTCAATTCATCCAATGTGTGTGTTTCTATAGATCTTTACACTTTTACTGCATTGCATTTGCTGGTACAATGTTGCACAAAATGAATTCGTTCAGAGCACAATGCGATCGGCATTGAAAAGATGTCTTATGTATGTATTTTTTACATTGTTCAGGACTTGGCGGCTATTTGCAGTTTTTTCTGCACATGCAATCTCTTCACAAATTTCTAAAGCTTATCATACTTCAAACCTTGTCAGTGGACTGCCAAGTGAAAACGAAGCCATGATTTATATAAGCTCAAACAACCATAGTCGAACTTCTTTTTAAGGTAACAGAAGTTTGACTATGGTTTTTTGAGCTCATTTCAACAAACCTTTTTGTTATAAATTCCAAAAAAATGATACGTGAAATAGGGTTTATTGCAAAAATAAGTCAGAGACTGAATATATACTGTTTTAAGAAGTTTCAGTGCAGAAAAATCATTTAAGTTAATTTTTCCCTATTGTGGTCAAAATAACCACTATCCGTCATTCTAGTTGATTCAAAGTTCCTGTCATTCTAGTGTTAATGTCAAGCTAGCAAAAATATCAAATAAAAAAAAGTTTCTATGTTGTCAAGTAAGCCTTGAAATTTCGTTAATTCCTGAATGTTTTTTAATCGTCGAATTACAGTATTTTCTAAAACTGGTGCTAATGCTACAAATATTTCAACAAAAGCAACATCGTTGATATTTTTATACACCTCAAATTGATGACCGACAATTTTTTTGATTGATCGATGAATTTGTACATTTTTTTCTGTCTAGTCTAGTCAAGCAGTAATGCTAATTGTGAATTTCAGATGTAAAAAGTATATTGCTTGTTATTTTGAAATACATCGAGCTGAATAAAAATGTTATCGACGACGAACTTTTGATTTTTAATGAGAAGGTGTGTATGTTTGTTGAAGGATCTGTTGTAAATGTTTCACACAAGGTGGAATCTTTATTCCTTGTCATTATGTTGGTTATATTCAAAATTTATTTGCAAAAATTGTACCACCTTTTTTGGTGGATGTACTGGGGTGTTCATACCTTCTTTCTCATACTATTTTGTGCTGTAAATGGAGAAAACTGACATTTTAGTGCTGAATAAACGGGTTTCTAGTGAGATTCTCTCTTGGCACAAAAACAACAGGTTTTTTTTTTTTAATTTTCCATGTAAATGGGATTGTCTACATCAGTTGTTCTTGACCAGGAGCAGGGCTGTCTTAACGCATGGGACCGTAACCCTCGAAAACTGAGATGGCCTGCGCACCTCTTTCGCTATCGTTCGTGACGTCAGCAACAGAAGATCCACTATTGTCCAGTGTACAGAACCAGTTGTACACTTGACATCGGCACGTGATGGTGATGCTCGTGGCCACGTGTCTCGATTTAATTTCATTATAAAAGATCATTCAAATCATTTTTATAGTTTAATGATAATTTTAAATTAAGGATGCCGACCCCATGCTGCGTTCCACGATGTAATGGAAATTATAAAAATGGGCCCTCAGTTAAAGTTTATAGTTTCCCCTGCAACGATGATGTGAGAGCAAAATGGACGAAAGCTATCAACAGAAAAGATTTTACGCCAACAAAATATAGCAAGGTAAGATTCTCCAATTCATTATTTTGTGTGTGCTTGAACTATTATTTCCTAAATATAATACCAAATATTTATAATATTTCACCAAAAAATTATATACACAGTATAGTTATTCTAATTCTGAAATTTTCAAGTTTTTCTGCTAAGAAATGAGTTGCTATTCAATGGTTAATAATTTTTTCACACATGATATCACAGTAATTAGACAGTTTTGTGTGTTGGCTGAGTCATGAGCCACTAATTGTGATTTATTAATCAAGCATGTTACGCTTTTAAGGCGACACAGGACATGCGAAAGGCAATAAATGCAGCATGTAATTAAAAATTCCTGGTTAGGAAATAGGAAACATAGTTCATGAGATATCGTGCTCACAGCGACAAAAATTGATTTGAGAAAAATGCGTTTAAAGATTGAAGTATGAATTTTGATTAAATTATTTTTTCTCGAGCCCAATACCATACGGATTCATGGGAATAGCCTCAATGTTCAATAATATAATCAGTTTTTAACATTGCCATCATGTTTCCATACTTTAATTTAGCATTTTAATGTTTTGAGATGACTGCCACTTCAAACGCTCAACACACAGCAAGTTGAGAAAAGCCATAGATTAAATAAAGAACTAATGAGGCAAAAAGTCACTTGAATTTATTTTGCAGTCCGTATTATTTTACCATTTAATGTGTTCTGTGAGTAATATTTGAAATTTATTATCAACTAACCCAAGAAAACTGACAAGAAATTAGTTGGCATAGTCAAGGACTCGTTGATTTGTGAATTTGTGGTAAAAAAAATCTCAGTGTGTGTGTGAGGTTTTTCTTCATATAAGTAGTGGCGGCATTAGCATGAATAGATTTTGAGATTTTGTGGTAACTTTTTGATAGAAGAAACATGATTACAGTTTATTTTGGAAGACAAAGTGTGCAGAAGTTTGTGGACGAGAAAGTTTTCGAAAACTATCAACAACAAATCTCATTGCATTGACATGCAAGTGCATGACATTTACCTAATATTATTTACTAGAGATTGCTTCTATAGTTTTTCTAATTTATCTTGTATTGTAGGTTTGTGAAAGGCATTTTCTTGAGCAAGACTTCCAGTTCTATGCCGAGGCTTTTGATGAGAAAAAAAATGTCTCCATAAGAGTCAAGCTGGAAAGACCACATTTGAGGGCTGGAGTTATACCATCACAGTTTCCAAATCAGCCATCCTATTTATCAAAGCCTTCGTCATCAAGAAGGGTGAGTCCAGAGGCAAAGAGACAGAAGCGAGAGAAAGCACACTTCTTTGCTGCCCTTGAAGAAAGCCTTCGACAGAAGGATGAACTGGAAAAACTCAAGCAATTTGCATCACTCTCAGAATTTGCAAGTAAAATTGAATTTCTGGACACTGTATACTGGACAGTCATCAACAGAGGTAATGAAATTCTATTGTGCCACATTGTCGATGCACCTGCTCCAACAATTCAGAGTTCTATAGTAATTTCTAATGATCTCAACATCACTCTGTACTGTAATAACATCAAACTGGAAAAACTTGGCAACTGGCAGTTTCCACTAAAGGTTTCGAATACTGATGAAGTGAATAACATTTTGAGTTTCATGAAAAGTCTTGATTCACCTGATCATGTTTTTGATGCAGTTGATCTAGTAATATCAATTTTAAGTTCTGGTGCATTTCACACTTTCAATGAGAGTTGTATATCTTTTATGAAAGAGCAATTGTCATTGCTTATAGCCCCTCCTAACTCTAAACGATATTCCTCAGACATAATGGTGTTTGCCTCTCTTCTGTTCACTATTTCACCTCAAGCATATAAATTTATTCGTAATTCCCAATTTTTCATCATGCCTCACCCATCCACAATCAGAAGAGTATGTTCTTCTTATAATGTAAAGCCTCAACATGAGCAACTAAATTCTAAATTTTGTTCATATGTAAAACAAAAATCAGGTACTTTGAAAAATTCGGACAAAAATGTTGTTTTGATGATAGACGAAATTCACTTAAAGCAATGTGTGGATTATTCAGGAGGAAGCATTATTGGTCTAGCCCAAACATCTGATTTTGTTTCTAGTGCCCACGTTTTTATGATCAGTAGTATCCTGTCCCCTTATAAAGATGTGGTACACGTTTTACCAGTTAAGAACATAGATGCTGAAATCTTGTATGCATACACAAAAAATGTTATCATAGAATTAGAAAAAGTGGGCTTTCATGTAATATGTATAATCACAGATAATAATTCTATCAATCGGAAAGCTGCTTCCATGTTTGTCTCTCCATCAAAATTGCAAATTGTATATACAAATCCACTACGACCTAACAAACCATTATTTTATATGATTGACACAGTACATATATTTAAATGTGTCCGCAATAATTGGGTAAATCAGAAAAATAGTGGAACATGTATGTTTTATCCAAAATTCAAGTTTTTTGAAACTGGCGAATCCACGGATGACAAAACATTTTCTACAGCTTCATGGTCAACCTTGAGAAGGTTGCATGCTGCTGAAGTGGACAATTTAGTAAAGTACAGTTATTCTCTGTCGTTCAAAAGTCTCAATCCAAATAACTTTGAAAAGCAGAATGTGAGCTTGGTGGTCCAAGTGTTCAATGAGCATGTCATTCAAGCTCTATGTGAAATAGGTCAAAATCTTAACTTAGAGCACTATAAAGGTACTGCAGATTTCATAAAAATATTTGTGACATGGTGGTCTATTGTTAATGTCAAATTTTCATACAAGGGACATTTACATAATGATGATTACCAAACTCCATTAACATGTCTTCAGTCTGATAAAAAGGTCAAATTTTTGAGTTATTTTTTGGATTGGTTAGATGACTGGGAAAACATGAAATGTACCACTGGAATGTTGACCAAAGAAACTCACACAGCATTAAAATTAAGTACGTATAGTCTTTTAGAAATAGCTTCGTACTGTATCACAGAATTGAATCTGACGTATATTTTAACAGGGAAATTTCAAACAGATAATTTAGAAGGTAGATTTGGATTGTATAGGCAAATGGCGGGTAGCCAATACCACATCTCACTGAGACAATTGTTTGAATCAGAAAACAAGCTTAGAGTGAAATCACTATTGAATCTAAAAATAAATAGCAGAATGTTTGGAGAAATTGTTATTGATGATTATAATATTGATAATGATGTTTCAAATGATGAATGCCATATGTTTCATGTTTCTGTTCTCCCATCAGATGTTGAAAGTATTAAAATTCATTTGCCAGTACTAACTTATATTGCTGGATATTGTGTTTTCAAGATTCTGAAAAAATTAAAATGTCACTGGTGTTCTTCAGAGCTATTGACAGATAAAGAGCTCTGCTTCACCGAGAGTGACTACAATTTGATAAAAAACTTGGACCGAGGGAAACTATCCTGTCCTGATAACTTTGTTGTTAAAATAATAATATTCAATTTCATTATTGTGAGTAAACTCATAACAGATTTTGAAAATGATTTCCTAAAAGCCACCAAACAAAAACAGGTTGCTGCATCCCTAACAATGGCAGCATTAACAGCGAATGAAATGTTTCCCGATAATGAATTTTGCAAGGAGAAGCATAGTATGGAACTAAATGTAGAAAAAATAATTTGGTGTGCATGTAATATATTTTTAAATAATTACTGCAAAATACAGAATGATAAATTACTGCAGTCAGCAAAGGTAAAAAGATGTAAATCAAAAGAAAGTAAAATGAATAGGAAATTAGAAGTGCTAAAAAAATGAAGGGGTTAATGAAAGTGATATAAGTAGGACTGACTGTATATGTTCATAACTGTAGTCAACTTAAGCAGTGATTACCCATCTTGTGCCAGTTATAGATTTCTCCCCTATTAAATTTAGTATTGTGCCAACCATGAGAATAACAAATGCCAGTTTATCAGAGTTATTGAGTTATGCAGGTTCTACTGTATATATAAATAAAACTTGTAAAATTCTATTGAATTATGTAATGCGCAAATGTCATATTTTTTCTAGTACAATGATATTGAAATATTAATGTTGCTCATTATGGTCCAGCAACTATGTTGTTGATAGTGAAACCTCACAACAACGATACTTGGATATAATGATAAATCCCTCTACAACAATATTTTCACAAGTCTCGTTTGGAAATGTTTATACTGTTATTGTTAAACTGCTGCCTCTCTTTATAACAATCTCTCTGCAACGACATTTTTATTTTGATCCGAAGAGTAAAATGAATAGGAAATTAGAAGTGCTAAAAAAATGGAGGGGTTAATGAAAGTGATATAAGTAGGACTGACTGTATATGTTCATAACTGTAGTCAAGGTTTCACATCGAGGTTTCTCTGTAATTTGATGTAGCCTACATAGTTGAAATTAGAGCATGATATAAATGTGATTCAATGAAAGCAAGCTATTTTCCAAGCGTGGAAATCCAGCCTTATTTTTCTGAAATGTGTTGTCTTTTGATATGTTGAAATAAAATTTATTTCCCAACAAATTGTTTTTTAATGAATTTTTTCATTCCTTGGGAAGAGAGCAACAAATTTACAGATGTGTCATAATAGTCTAAGTTATGATAAAAAGAAGTATTTTTTTTTCATTGAATGTAGCGAAATCTCGGATGAAATAAAGGCATTAACCTTTTTAATAAACCTTTCACTAGCCGAATCCACATTTGGATTGATTTTCATTTTTCTCCCATCTGATCTTAGTTAACTATCAAATTATTATTTAACTACCAAATTCTTAGATCAAATGAGAAATTTTCAGATTTTTTTTCTCATGTCAATATAAATATAAAAGAAACTCGAAAATGGAGGATTTTAAGAAAATCGTAGCACAAGAGCTGCCTCATGAACAAGGTTTTTTGCTTTTAAAAATGATCGTAATTTTGTCTTCAGGGAATTTTTTTAAGCTTTACTCTTTAATCAGAATACATTTTGAATTGAGCTAAAAATTTTTGCAATAAAAGTTTATAAACAAAGAACTCGTCTATATAGTTCCACTCTTTCAACTGAGCACTTCTCAATCAGCAGTGCGAAAAGCTCTTGAATACACCGAAATTCACGGAAGAAGTGGATCCACTAATGGTGACGTCACAAACGAGTACGCAGGCCATCTCAGTTTTCGAGGGTTACGATGGGACCCACCCAGTGGCGTCAGAGCCAGGGGTGCTGTGGGTGCTCGAGCACCCACGGAAGCTTGTAGAACGGGTCCGAGCACCCACAGAATGGATTCAAAAATCGAAATTTCCTACATGAATCTTACGACGGGCACACACAGGTTCGAAACACTTCCGACACCCCTGGGCCCACCCAGGCATGGCTCGTGATAATGAGATTAGGTGCCATGGTTTTCGAGAGAAAAAAACATACAAATTTATAAGCAGGTACTTTCAGAGCTAATCAGGGTCCCCAGAATATCACTTGCATAGAGGCCCATAGCGCTGTTAAGATAACCTCACAGAAAACAGAACAGATTGGATTTTTCAAGAATTTGCCAAGGTCTCATATAAATTTCTCGGCCCGGGCACCCATCATGCTCTTAAGACGGCCTTGGCCATATGCCGCCCCCCCCCCACCTTCCTTGCGACCCCAGGATATTCTAGGGGGAACCAGCGGTGAAAATTGGATGAAAGGAATAGGGACCACAGCTCTCCAGAACTCTGTGAAGAAATAAAGCTTTCAAATAAAATATGGTGGGAAAAAATGTGACTACTTTCAAAATTAGAAGAGCTGCCGTCCATAGAACCAGGGCCCATGTGGACAAGGCCCGAGATCTGGTACAGTGATTTTTGAATGTATGTATGTCAGCTGTTGCTTCCAGCCAGGGCCATAGCGTGCCTTCTCAGGACCCCAGGGCAGACTTTTCCTTGGGACACATTTTTAAAGGGTTATTATTATGCAAAACAACTGTAAACTTTTGTGGGGCCCCCATTCGGCTTAGGGCCCAGGGGCAATGCCCGGTTGCCCCAGCCTAGTTACAGCCCTGCTTCAAGCTAAGTATGGGGGGGGGGGGGTCTCCAGAACATCACTTTTTCCAGGAGACCTACGATGGTCAGATGGCCGTACATATCCCATTCCCCACAAGAAAAAAGATTATTGAACTGTGATCCAGGGTAGGTGTGGACCTAAGGTAATGTGTCTGTAGCATGGACCATAAATAAGATCCTATTCTATGTCTATGGTCGGGATCGTCCCATATTTTACACAGACCTATTTTTAGCATGTGATTCCATTCCACATTTGGATAGGCTCTTGGGAGGGATGATCACCCAACTTCTGGAGTTCTGCCTGGCCCAGGGTTCCAGAGATTGATCTTCATTATAAAATTAATTTTTATTAAATTTGATAAGTAGAAATGGTCTTGCTCTTGGATGAAGGTAGGTGGCCCTGTATCTTTCGGATGAGGTTCAATGACATAAAATATAGGCCATAAGCTGAAACAGGTTGAGAAACACTTTTAACATTGTAGCATTATTACAGTTTTTTAGTAACAATATTTCCAATGAGTTGCAATATCATTGTTGCTCCAGCCATGCAATCTTCTGCTGAGAAAATTTCTCAAAACATCATTGTTGCTCATTTGCGCCTACAAAGAAGTTCCTTTACCTTCATTAATTGGTAGGAAAATTTCAAATTTCGCAATAATTTCTGTATTACAAAGAAGAAAATTATTGTTTAGGACAGAAGTTTCCAACCCTTATGTACCTAGATGTAAGGGCAGAAAGTACAAATGTCTTAATTTTTTTATCAAACAGTTATTTCCTGCACACGAGAGCCAATCAGATCACAGACCCTACAATTTATTGCCAATTCCGAATGGCAGCCTTATTGTTATACTCATTGAGAGGTTGGTGCAGGAAACCTCCAGAGTGTGGGACTCCCTGTGGTCATGCCACTTCGAGGACAAACTAGGTATGGACTCCTTTAAACATCCTTTACTACTTTAGGAGGAATATCTTATCGACCTAGGCTACTACACCACCCATAATTCTTACATACCAACATGGTAATTCTTTGGGGCTATTGTGCACCAGGTTAGAAAAGAATATCACTGGCCTATGGGGGCTGGTGCAAGGGTATCTGGTGCCTCTAGGCAAAGTGAAATTTATACATTTCTTTTCTCATCAATGTGTGCTCACATAGAAGCGTGGGGGTAGAAATTCAGCAAACCAAGGGTGGTTTTGTCCAATCAGCAAGCACCCTTAGCGACACCTAACAGGAAAATTATGCTGCTGGGTTAAGGTAATGAATGTCGGATAATAAATTTGCTACCACTCGTACAGCTTTGGAAACCATTGATGGGAGTTGGCTTTTGCGACCACCTTATTACTTCGTGGCAATGCTGCTATTACCTCATCTAATGACACAAGGAGATGCCATAGGGTTTTAAACTCTGCAGATTTTGTTTAAATCACACAAGTCAGTCATAAAATTAAGTACCATTATTGACCAATGTAGAATAGACCTGGAACCCCTGGGGCACAGGCTATTTTGAGCCCATCCTATAAATTTTGTGAGGCAGCTGATAACCCCATCAATAAATCAATTAATATGCAATGCAAAGCAACATAATGCCTCCTGCATACAGCTTGAGTCCCATTTACACAGGATTAATAACATTTTTCAGCCCTCAATGTTTTCTACATGTCGGTGCCTCTGCAATGTAGCATCATAGATTGTTCATTGTATTGTCCATTGTAAAAACGGGAAAAATTGGAGCTTGAAAAAATACATGATATCATTCGTGAAGAATGTCGAATTATGACTAAACAGATGGAAAAAAAATTCTCTGAAGAATGCAGTGTGTTGAAATCCGAAATGATCGAATTGAGAAAATCAATCGAGTTCAATGATGAAACACTCAGGGACATGAAAGCTGAACTATCGGAGGTAAAGAAAGAATTACAGATAATGAAGAGATCGAATGAGGGGTTGCGAAGTGAAAATAATGTTTTGAAGGAAAAAATCAAGAACATATACGATGAACTGGATAAAATAGAGTTACGATCGAAATCAACCAATATAGAGATACAAGGAATGCCGGAGGAAAAGGGGGAGGATGTGATGGAAATAGTGACTGAAATTGGTAAAACTTTGAATGTGTATAAACCGAATGATATAATGAAGCTACATAGGGTAAATTCGGTAAACAAAAATAGGATCAGACCAATTATTGTCCGATTTAGAGACTCCGCGGTGCGAGATGAATGGATCGAAGCTAGCCGAAGCAAGAAGGGACTAAATGCAAGTGAAATTGATGAACGTTATGGTGATTCAAGGCTATTCATAAATGAACATCTTACTAAGACTCTCAAAGACCTTTTTTATCACGTCCGGAAGTTCAAGAAGGATAACGACTTTGACTTTGCGTGGGTGAGGGACGGCAAGGTCTTACTGAGAAAAAGGCAGGGTGAAAAACTTCATTATATTCGTAACATAAATGACTTGGATAAAATTAATCAACAGCAGAATTCCCAGGAATCAATAATGTAAGTATCAACTCATCTTGCCTTGAAACATTCGATGATTTGGTGAGTTTTTCAAATAGTCCTGAAACTTTCAATATATTGCATGTAAATATTAGAAGCGCTCGTGAAAATTTTAATAATTTATTATTGCATTTAGAAAAATTAGTGGTTCCATTTGATGTTGTATTACTGTCTGAAATTTGGATCAAAGATCATGAAACTGATCTGTACAATATTTATGGCTATAATAGTTTTTGTGAATGTCGAAATAGAAATAGATCAGGCGGCGTTATTGCATATGTAAATAAAAAATATTCATTTTTAAGTACTGCCTTGAATATGAATACAGCTGAAGGCTTATATTTGTACAGTGAAATGTTAGATCTATGCATAATTTTAATTTACAGATCCCATGATTTTTCTCGAATGGATTATATTATTGAGTTCAGATCAATTATTAGCAATTTAGGGTATAAAAATATTATCTATACTGGAGATATTAATATGGATATATTGAAGTCTGACACGGACAGTGATGAATACATGAGTCTCATGTCTGAATTTGGTTTTTTATCATACATAAATACACCAACAAGAAAGTCAGCGTGTTTAGATCACGTTTTCATTCGAAACGCGAGGTTAAATTATCGATTTGAAACAGCAGTATCAAAATTAGAGATAACGGATCATTTACCACTGGTTATTAAATGTAATCTTGGAACTGATACAAAACTTTTAAATAATAATCAAAATAATAAAAATCGGTTTTGTCAAAATGTGGATTATGATAAGTTTGAAATATGTGTAAAAAATTATGAATTTGATGAAAACATTTTCAATGAGACTGATGCAAATGTATTATATGACAAATTTCTTGATATTGTGTTTAGGCATCGTAATTTCTGGACAAAACAGTCTAAATGCAAAACAGGAAATAATTTGAAAAGTGAATGGATTACATATGAATTGAAATGTATGGTCGATACTAAAGAAAGACTTTATAAAGTTTTTAAACGAAATCCTTCAGATCGTGATAAGGAAAATAATTACAAAAACTATAACAAACAGTTAAAAAAGAAGCTAAAAGCTGCAAAGGATGCTTTTTACTATAATAAATTTATAAAATGTGGTAACGACGTCAAGAAACAATGGAAAGTTACTAATGATATCATAAATCGAAAAATAAATAAAATAGTACTTCCAGTAAATACTAATCCTGAAACAGTGAATGAAATGAATGAATTTTTTATCAATTCTGCAATAACTGAAGATTCTGAGTTAATAGATGAAATAGAGCTTCTAGTACCAAACCAGTATAATTCTATAGTTGTTACTGAGATAGAGGAAAGGAATGTAAAGAATTTAATAAACATACTTGAGAATAATAAAGCGGTTGGTTATGATGGAATCACTCCAAAAATGCTAAAAATTGTCAGTAAATACCATTTGAAGTTTATAACCCACATTATAAACTCTTCAATTCTCAATGGAGTTTTTATTGATAAATTAAAATGTGCTCTTGTTATACCCATTCATAAATCAGGTAATGTCAATGATTTCAAAAACTATCGTCCGATCTCTATTTTGCCCGTCTTTTCGAAAATTTTGGAAAAGATAATGAAACACAAAATTATAAATTTTCTAAATCAATTTAATTTTTTTTCGAGCAATCAGTTCGGTTTTCTTGGAAATAAGAATACTGAGATGGCAATTTTGAAATTTTCAGCAAAAGTATATGAAAGTATTAACGAGAGCAAAAGAACCCTTGCTATGTTTTTAGATTTAAAAAAAGCCTTTGATAGTGTCGATCATCCAATTCTTATGCATAAGTTATATTGTTCAGGTCTGAGAGGCAACACTTATCACTGGTTTAAAACTTATCTGTCAAATAGAATGCAAGCAGTTAAAATAAATGATACAATAGGTACATACAGGATTATTAAAACTGGCGTCCCACAGGGTTCTGTTCTTGGACCGATTTTATTTCTAATCTTTGTTAATGATATCAATAACCTGGATCTACATGGTGATTTGATTAGCTATGCCGATGACACAGCTATTGTTTTGTCAGAACAAACGTATACCATGCTGAAATCTGATACTGAAGAAGATTTAACAAAAATTAACACTTGGTTGAGGCATAATAAGTTAACCTTGAATCTCAACAAAACTAAATACATAAATTTTCAATTATACAATAGAAATATTGAAACACTTATAATTCGATGCCATGAGTTGGGATGTTCTGATGACCAATGTTTTTGTCCGATTGTCTCGGAAACTGAAGAGTATAAATATTTAGGAGTCACTATAAACAAAAATTTGAAATGGAACTCTCATGCAACTGCACTTAGTAACAAAATAAAATACATGAATGTTCGTTTATATTGCTTAAAAAATATTATATCTCCTCAATTTATTCATACACTTTATTTTGCTTGGTTCTACTCACTTATCCAGTATGCTATATGTGTTTGGGGAGGTGATTATGAGTCCAATTTAAATGTTTTAATAAGTGCTCTGAAAAAAACTATAAATATTATTTCCTCTCGTAACCCTACACCATCTGCCTATAATTATAAATCAGACTATAGATTTAATATTGAAAAATTGTATATATACCGAAGTCTAATGTTTATTTATAAAAATCCTACTTGGTTTGAAATCAAGCAATGCCCAACAAACACACGTCTCCGTCGAGGTTTTCAATATAATATTATACAACCTAAAAAAACATTAACCCAAAAGCAATTTATATATTTGGCTCCATTATATTTTAATAACCTGCCAAATGAAATAAAATATGAAAATAAATTAAGAGCTTTCAAACAATTAATTATCAATTATATTAATACTTTACTACAATAGGAAGGTACTTCTCGGCCCCCAGTATACAGTGTTGTGTCACCTAGGCCTTTAAAATATTTGTCTATTTCTATACTTGTATTTTGCTTAGTACTTGTTAGTAGCTTATATGAAAGTGTTTGCCACCACAGAAAAATTTATGTTTGTATACTCTGGACGGATCAAGCGATCCCTTGAGTAGAATACTGTATTTATATATTTATATATATTGTTTTATTTTTTTCTTCTCTTAATAAACTATTTCTCTCTTTCTCTTTCTCTCTATTTACGAACTTAGTAAAAAAAAGTATTGAGAGTTAGCCTTCCAAAAAAGATATAAGCGTGTTCTGTCAGTGCCATCTCCAACTAGATGGTGATCTCTAGTACTATAGATATCGCTGGTTCTGTTAATTCTCACAACTGCTGGAATAAAGAAGTATGATAAGCATAACCACAGTTTTGTTTATAGCGGCTTTTCTCAATCTTTGTGAACCCAGGGACTATTAAAATGCCTTTAACGGTTCAACAAACCTCTTAGAGCAGTGATTCTCAAACTTTTCCCACTCATGACCCCAGACCAGACATTGCCTCAGTCAATGCTTATCCATGGCTTCTCAGAATAGTCTAATAAAGAACCGCAGCAAAGTACACTAAGCAGGCATTCATCATTATCGACAGCTCGCTCCTGAAAAACGTTGACAACATGACTAAAAGTTGTGATGCAGAATTTAAGAATTACTTATTTACAGTATAATTTATATAATATTTTATAAAGTCTGTCTGAAGACCACCTGGCCCATCTTCAGTGCTGTCTTAACGCATGAGCCCATCCAATCACAACCCAGAGTCCTTAAGTGCAGAGGAACAACACGATAATCAGATCTCGTTACAATTACTCATTACAATCGCATTAGCTAGTCATCTAGTACTTTAGAATGTATGCTAACACTAAGGGCCATTTATTCTGGTTTAGTTTATAAGTGATTTAGTGGATAAGTAGAATAAAGTCTGTCTATTTTTTCCATTAAGTAGACACTATGCACATGCACCAGTGGCCTCGTATTAACCAATAAGTATTCACTACTCAATTACTTATGTTGAGATGTTGTTTATATTGATTTTTGGAAGATATTCAATTGGATCCAACATGGTAACTATGGTAACTTGAAGCATTTACATGAGATCAGGGCGCAATTAGATAAAATCGTGTGATTGAGAGATAGGTCTCAATGAGGAATGGAGAATATTCTGATTGGACAGGTGTGAAAAGTGGATTCCCTCAAGGAAGTGTCCTTGGGCCCATACTTTTTTCACTTTCATCAATAAACTTGATCAGGATATGGATAGAATTGTGAGCAAATTTTCAGATGACATGAAGCTAATGGGGTAGTCTGGAATCCAAACGATAGGGAAGATGCTCCAGACAAACTTGAATGTGATTGAAGCATGGGCTATTGGCACGGGTGATTGAGCATGACTATTAATGTTGATAAGTGCATGGTTGCTTATTTTGGTTTGAACAACCCATGTTTCACTTACGAGTTGAATGATATTACTATCCCGGATGCAACTAGGACTGCGGATTTGGGAATTCTCATTGGCTTAGGTTTTCTGAACATTGTTCAGCGATAGTCAAAAGAAGCAAATAGAATGCTCAGTTTCATTCTTGAAAAGGTCTCTTCGCGTTCTCCTAAAGTCATTCTTCCACCTTTTCTAAGCTTAATTCGCCCTGGACTGGAGTATGCCATAAAGAAATGAATTACCTTTTGGGTGAGGAACATACTAGGGAAAGACCAATGGTTTTTGGGTCTACACACGTTGGTCTGTCCCTAGTATTATGCCGTAAGGGTTTGGAGACCATACCTTTGGAGACACATACTTGGTTGAGGGGGTGCAGAGAAGAACTACACATGCTCTTGTTGGCACACAAGGCTTGAGCTATAAAGAAAGACAAATATGTTTACATTGGAGGGTCGCAGGTGTCTTAAACATATGATCAAAGTGTTCAAAATATTCAACGGATGAATAGGGTGGACCATGCGTAATTAATACACCATCAATCAACTGCTTTGACAAGGGACGTTTAGTAAGGGACAATTTCAGGTTGTAGTGTTGCAAGGAGTTTTTTTGCTAATAAATGAAACAGCTTACATCTGGGGGGTTAGGAATTATAACACAATCGATACATTTAAAAAAGTATGATAAACATAGTGGGAATAAATTGAAGAAGGTATCCATTGTTAGATTAAGACTATAATTCGTTTTATGGGCAGTGTATTAGATGGTATTAATTAATGGTTTTTCTTTCATTATATATATGCTTTTAATTATATTCAAAATCCATATAATTTATGGACATCTTTTTCTCCCCACCTCATTAGGCAATTTGTTGCCTGTTTTGGCCTTTGTGTTTGTATTTTAGAGCACTTGATCACTTGAAATTTAGTCAACTACTCAATCACTTAACGCTGTAAACGGGCCTTAAGTACATCTGCAGACATAAGTATTTCTAGCCAAGTAGGGACCTCACAAAAATCATTTTGCCTATGATGCTCTCAAGACAGCCCTGCCCATCTTAACAAACCATCTCTGGTCACTGGACCGTGGGTTGAGAAATACCGCTGTAAGAGAAACCTGAATGTAACAATACTCGGCGGACCCAGAAAAAATTTTTAGCAGAGGGATTATCGTTATATCGAGAGGCACCAGTTTAATGTTAGAACATAGACATTTCCAAACAAGAATTGGAAAAATATCAGGAACAATAATAGTCAGTGCTATCTTAATGCATGTGCCCACCCGGGTGAGGCTTGGGGACCTCACAAAAATGAAAAATGTGGTCGAAATTTTTGAGAATTTGCCAAGTAGGGTCTCGGAAAAATCATGAGGCTCTGGGCCCCATGTCCTGGAAATAATATAATCATTATTTCTTTGCCAACTTTTTTGCCAATTTTCTTTCTAGCATGTTGCCGCTTTTCTTCCTGGTCAGCCATTTCCTTCTGTGGGCATTTTTTTTTCCCCTGCTGGATATTATTTCTTCGGCTTCTGGGTTGCTATTTCCTTTTTTTTTCTATTGGTTATTTGCTGAGGTAATTATATGCCAGAAAGGGCTCAGTGAGTCAAAAAAGGTTGAGAACCGCTGGTCTAGCATGTTCCACTTTTAATCTTGATCTCTTATTTAGTCTAAGAAGGTTGTTGTTTTGATGATTTTGGTTGTCAATTTTAACTCTCTAGGTTGTCATTTTAACAGTCATAGTATTTTCTTTCTGGCAATATTGGCAATTTTTTTATTTTTTCTAACAAGACATCCAAAGCATGACTGTTTCACTCTTAGCAACTTCTCATCATGCTTTCTGGCATTTTTCTTGCCAAGGGGGAAAAATTGCCAAAATGGATTATAATAGGGGTTCTCAAACTTTTTTCACCCGCGACCCCTCTTTTCCCTATTCCATGCTTATGCGCGAGCTTCGCCAGCTCCCCAGAGCTGCTTAACGAAGAATATTTTCGAAAAACCTTTGTCAGGGACGGCGCGGAACAGCAACCCTGATAAAGGTTGGAGGCACACCAGGGTGCCGTGTCGCATAGTTTGAAAACACCCTGGATCATACTATATGGATATACTGGAATACAATATACTATCCCCAGTAGCACATCAATATAGAACGACGTAGAGATTTCGATACCGTTCGACGTCGTTTACCGATATCGTTCTACGTAAAAATGGCATATATTTGTCTGTATAGTTCGACCTGGAGAAATCCGACGTCGAACTATATCTGACCCCGACACCGTTCGACGTCGTTTACCGATGTCGTTCTACGTAAAAATGGCATATATTTGTCTGTATAGTTCGATGTAGCGAATCCGACGTCGAACTATCTCTCTCCCGAGACCGTTCGACGTCGTTTACCGATGTCGTTCTACGTAAAAATGGCATATATTTGTCTGTATAGTTCGATGTAGCGAATCCGACGTCGAACTATCTCTCTCCCGAGACCGTTCGACGTCGTTTACCGATGTCGTTCTACGTAAAAATGGCATATATTTGTCTGTATAGTTCGATGTAGCGAATCCGACGTCGAACTACATCTCTCCCGAGAACGTTCGACGTCGTTTACCGATGTCGTTCTACGTAAAAATGGCATATATTTGTCTGTACAGTTCGATGTAGCGAATCCGACGTCGATATAAAAATGTCATACATTTGTCGACGTAGTTTGACGTTTACGATTACGTTAGCTATGATTTGTTATTACAATATAAAACATGTCGCACATTTCTATTTCGAGAAGTCGGCCCTTTCTTCATCCTGCGGCACACTTAAATTCAAATAAAATAGAAAAATAATTTTTTGTTATGATTGTCACAAAATATGTTTTAAATAACTATTTACTATAATGGGTCACAAAAAATAAATTCAAAAACTCATTCTGCTGTTAATTTAATGTTAAATCCAAGTTAATACAGTTTACAATGTCTGCTTTTTCTAGGTTGAATTTTGAGCAGGGATAGGTTTAAATATCTTCTTGTAAGACTTATCATTTGTAATAGATTTCAGCGTTCCATAGTATCAAATGAAATGCAAAAAAGATTGCTTTCCATAAATATGATAACGTATGATAAAACAAGAACAGAGGTATTTCTATATGCCTTTTTTTTGTGCAATTCTTGAAAATTCTTCCATTAAGTAATAACAGGAATGAACCATGGCCAATATTTTTAAAAAAAAACTATTGCTTTTTTTCTCTCAAAATTGCTCAGTTTCCCCTCTTACACATACATCTAATTTGAAAAAAAGAATTAAATTCCTCGCACTTAAGTACTCAGATACTTTGACCTTTGAAGACCGGACACACCCCGCTTCCCATCTCATAGAGGTATCGAAGCGTTCCCGGAGGATGGGTGTATAGTACTCAGATATACAATATCTGCGGCTTCAGACTTCTTTTAAAAATTAATCTGATAATTTCCTTAAAAAATGTTTATGGCATAACTACAATTCTCACGTAGCACACTAGTTGAAAAACTCTGATGCATAAGTTCTAGTTACATTCAGAATTCAGTTTCTATACGAAACACTTATGTGTTCTGAATGTAAAAAATAGAACTTACTGCTACAAAAAGTAAGTGTAACAATAGTGAGCCAGTTCAAAATATTTAATGTTATTTTTAATATTTGAAATAATTATTTGTATAATAATTTATTATAATTCAAACTCATCTGTTATTGTTATTAGATCAAATTTTGACTGCTAAGAATTATATAAATAAAATATTTACAGTCCATATAGCAGTAAATGGCCACCCAGATATTGAATGAAAACAATGAAAAATATGCAATAGGCTTGACAAAATTGTAAAAAGAAACATCACTGAAAAATATTATAAGTGGAATAGGTCTCTGGTATAATTTAAAATGAAAATTTGACTTTCTTGTATTCTTTCACAGGTGATATTTTTTATCCACAGAAAAACAAGGTGCTGCTCTTTCGATTTCAACTGTGGGAAATAATGCAATAATATCTGGACGTATTATGTAGACACATAATTTTGTACATGAACAAAACGCCTATTATTTCCTGTCAAACTCAAAAACCTTGAGCAATTATTTTTTTTATTTCTTGAAACAGGCATATAGTTATAGGTATTTTTGAGAGAGCTTTTATTTTTTTTAATTTTTATTATTTATTTTATTTTTATTTTGAGTTTTATTTTTTTATTTATTCTTTTCTTTTCCAATTCTTGCTTTTTCTGTTTTCTCTAAGCTTCATTTTTTTTATATTTAAGCATTCGAGAAGTTGCTTCTGCAGGAATTTAGTCTCATTATTTTTTTTTTGTCTTAATATCTGTATGTAGATAGAAAAGAATTCTCTTAAAAGATATAGTATGTTTGAAAGCAAAATGTATTTAAGATTGTTCACAGAGAAGGGTATCACTTCAGCAAGATTGGTAGGCCTGATTACAATGTCACATGTCATACAATTTAAATAATGTGAAAATGATTGACCCTAGAGTAGGCCACCCTTTCAACTTCATGTGCAATTTGTTTAACGTCTTTAAAGCACAATCAATTTTGTATTTAGAATATGAAATTATTACTCTTAGTGCAAAATGAAATGTCTTGCTTTGACTGATTATTGGCATCCTTTTTCCACCTATTTTTTTTTTTTCAAAACCAGCTTGGACACCGAACGGCAACTGAAAGAATATAGCTTGGTATATGGTAAAAAAAGCTACAGAGTTTTCTCATAACTTTTGATATATATTTTTTAAAAGTTGAAAAAGGAAGCCTATTACTGGCGTACTTACCTCACACTATATACGTACAGGATTCTAGAAATTCAGGCCATTTGAACACACCACCAATAATTTTAAATGCATTTTATATGATCTGTTCAAATAAAACTAGTTCCAGTTTTCTGGGGATTAAATGAAGAGAGCAAAGATAAAGCGAGCACAAATAGAATTATTAGACATTATTTAATATTGCTCCATATACAAGTTCTTAAAGAGATATTTTCAAATATTGATAAATTTTTTTAACACAGCTGCAAACTTTTTATTACACATGGAACAGGGTGCTTCATGCCAGCAAAAAATTTCAGCAATCTTATGTTTCAGACAAAACCTATAAAACATTGAAAATACATTTCTTTTAATTTATTGAATATTGAGAATATTTTGATAGTAGCCTACATTAGAGAAATATATTTTATGAGTATAATTTGCAGGTGCAACTTTACACTGGCTCAAGCCGCCGCCCCCCCCCCAACAATATTTCATGAAATCATGATAATTTTAAATAGGTATATATTGAAATGTTGAGCTGGTGTCCCACCAATATCTTTGATAACTTTATGGTGTGAAAAAATCATATTCTCTAACATCAAAATAATCTCTCAGACCAATCACACGAATACCACAAAAAATAATAGCTACTGATACATTTGCAATGGATGTTGGAAATGTTTTGCATCAGCGGGTGTTCATCTTGAGCTTCACGTTAAAAAAATCTGATTTCTGGATTGATTTGGACTTTCTAAACAGTGACTGAAATTTACTGGATGACTCTTAGCCGAACAAATTCAGTTTTATAGAATGAAAATAAGACAAAATGTAGTAAAAAAATTACAAACTATGTGTGTGTGCATATACAAGAATATACTCAGATCTTGCTTTAAATCTTGATCTTTTGTAGAGGTCAAGATTTAAAGCAATGTTTTGTTCATTTGATAAACTAATTTTCAGGTTGTATGAATTGTCTATATTAAAAATATTGATAATTAATTTTCACTCTAAATTGTTCAAAACATGGTTTTTGAAATGAAAATTAATGCAGAAGCTCCACTAATTTTTGCTCAAGTCTCCACAATCACATTTTCAAAAACCTAAGCACAGTTGCAGCAGGAAAAACTGTAATTTAAAAAAAAACAACACATTTATACTGTACTTATGAATATTCTTTACATTGTATCCTGAAATTTGATTTTACTCCTTATTTTATTGTAAGTTATATAAATAGTCTGCAATTGTACACATAAACTACAAACAAATGCACCACTTTGAAACCATTTTGTGTACAATTCAAATTATTTTTATTTCTTTTAGTTGTGTATGGAGACCTATGCTTGGACTTTTCATGTCAAGGTTTTATGAACTGTAAAAACAGATTATTTCAATGTAGCAAGGCCATATATATGATATGAGGGATATTCCAACTCAGCAATATTTCCTTCATGACAACCCTGTATAGCAATCAGCTGCACAATCACACTCCGAGAATAATCGTTCAATGCATTAACTTCATATATACTGTACATCTTAAATTATATTACAAATTATACAAAATTACCATCATTATTGTAGGAATTGTCTATACTAAAAATATTTGATAATTAATTTTCACTAACTTTTTCAAGGTTGTGTTATACAAGTTTACCATTTTAACCACATTTGCCCCCATGGCAGTTGAACAAGGGCGTAGCGAGGGGGGGGGGACTTGGGGGTCTGGTCCCCCCCCCCCCGAAATGTGAGAAAATGACCGAAAAAAGGGAAAAAGATGGCCAAATCCATTGTTCTGTCACTTTGGTTCCCCCCCCCCCCCGAACGAAATTTCTGGCTAGGCCGCTGCAGTTGAACATCAGTTTCCAACAGATTAGAACGCATGTTGATTCCTTTTTTTCTGATACAACTTTTATTTAAAATAATAAAATATCATAAAAGGTAAAATTCCAATTTAATGGTATTTAAAGAAAAAGAAAAATACTTACCGTTGCACATGATTTATTGGTGGAATAGTGCGAGACGACAGCATGGTATCATTATATAGGGAATTATCATTGTATCGCAGTTTCATTGTGTCATGTTTAACTCCTAGAAAAATTCCAAATAGGTACATGTGGTATAAAAATTTCAAAGTATACATTTGCTTATTAATATTTCACGAACATACTTTGAACAATTTTAATCATAGCCCCTTGCATATAGAGTGGAAAGGGGAGCTGAAAAAGAATGTAATCACTGTTCACTTACATTAGAAATATACTACACAGAACCACATAAAAAATCCTGCTCTGAGCGATTATGGGTCCAGATTAGTATATCAGAGGCTCCATGATCTATATATAAGTTAATGGGTTAATAAATATTTTCAACATCACCAAGTAGGCATGCCCCCTCTTTACATCTTGAAGATGGCCCCCAGACAGGAATCTGGTAAGGTACCCCCAAATGGCGTATTCACAAAGAGGCTAAGTGAGCTATAGCTCAAGGCGAAAATTTCAAAGGGGCTGCAAATTTAAGGAATGACTGGTCAAGTAGTCAACTGGTCATGTCATTCAACCTTCCCACTCTACCAAGAGATCATGGAACTAAGTCACTATGCAGCAAAAAGAATGTGCAAGTACATGAGTAACAGTGTGTGCAAGCATAGGAGTAACAAAAAGTGATTTAGAGGGTGTGAATATGGGAGTGACCTGGAGAGAGCAAGAAATTGGGTGAGTGTGTGACAAAATGATCAGGGTTGTAGTGATTTAAATCAGCAGTTTAAATCATGATTTAAATCAATTTTTTTCAGATGTGAAAAATTATCTGTTGTAATTGAATAAAATTATTTATGCAGCTCTAAAGTGATTTAAATTGTTATTAGATTATTTTAAATATCAATTAATTTAAATGTATTTTCAAATATTTTTATATTATAATGTATATTATAAGTTGACTTAGAAAATCAAAAATTGCATGGCGATGAATGGATGGATAATGAATAAATTCTGTGTGTTATCAAATAGTGTGGTAAAGCCATCTATGTTGATACTATTGACACATCTGACTTATCACATGCTGGAAATTATTTAGCAAATATGGTTTTTAGTTCAGTGAAGTCAACAGAAGAAAACTTCATATGTAACATATCAAATTTTGTTACTGCAAATATGGTTTCATCCAGAAAGACCCTGGATGAAAAGCTTGGCTTTTTGGGACTTACATATTGCTACAGTGCCCACATTTTAAACTTGTTAGTCGAAGATTTGGTTAAAACTGATGTAACAAAGCATGTTACAAGTATATTTAGAGCGATATGTGATTTGTAAACATGCTAACTACAGCCAAATCATTGGCTGGGGGTCAGGTTTGTTAGTGTGTATAAGCATGGGATTGGCTTAAAGAGCAATGAACTAGGCTGCGAGGCAAAAAAAAAGAACAACATAGAGTGTGCAAGCATGAGAGTGACCTAGAGAGTAAGGAATGTGGCCAGAGACAAAAGGAGTTACATTGTTATTGATGAAATATTTTAACACTGTATAGAATAGTGTGCCAAGACCAAAGAGCGATATTTTTATATAGCCAATTATCACATTGTGTTGAAGTTTCAGTCAAGTTTAACTCATAGCATGTAAAATTTCAAATAAGTATATACTATAGATTTCAAATAAATTTCCATGTTCATATTTGATTTATTACGTACATACTTTAAACAATTTTAAGCATGCCCCCTTGCATTCAGGGAAAAGGGGGGCATGATGATTGAATTCTGTCATGACAAAATTCAATAACTTTAATTTCTACATAAAAATATAATTCATATAAAATATACATAATATTATACAAAAGTTTACTTCAGAGAACATAAAAACCCCTGCCCTGATAGCCCACGGGTGAGGCTTAGGATACAAAATGGCGAAAAATCGGGCCTGTAAATAGGCTGGGGCATCGAGCCAAATGGAGCCTCACAAAAAATATGTTTACTTATTTTGCAACCTTTTAACAGGGACCCCAAGACGGAACGCTACGACCTTGCCCAGCCCATGATCATTCAGTTTGACATGAAAATTATTGACAAGAAAAAAATATTGAGGGGGCTGAAAATCCCTAATCATCCCGTAGGCAGGAGGAATGGTGTGTGGTATTGTGTATATTCGTGAATATGGGTTGGGGGCTCAGCACAAAATTTATAGGGAGCGCTCAACATGGCTCATCACAAGGGTGGGGCTGACAGCCCCCCCCCCCCCCGGGGAAAATACCATCATTTTTGATTTTTCCATGCTATGAATACAGAAGGGCCCCAGATCTTAGTCTAAGCGCCCTACCCCTGGATATGGGCCAAGGGCGTAGCGGGGGGGGGACGCCCCAGATGTGGGCCATAGGAGCTCAAATAGCCTCAGCTCCAAGGTTACGGCACGTACGGCTCAAGAGAGAGTGCCGTGACAACCCTTATTTATTTTTTTACATTGTAAATTCACTACAGGGGGCCCATGTTAACCTGATCTAAGGGCCCGCCAAAGATCACAGCCCAGCAGGAGGGAACGGATTTATCAAAAACTGCGGTAAAAAAAAAAATAAATAAACATTGACAATATCTAATACTTGGAAAATTTATCATACAGTTCGATAGGAATAGTGAAATAATGCTTACCTTTTCTCTAAACGCTGTCTTCGGCGTCAACTGTTTCGTTAATAAACAATAAAAGCGCCGGCCTTCGCAGCTTGTAACTAACGCTGTGCTTTCAAAATGGCCGGCTTTGTTGATGCTTACTGACAGGGAAGACGGGAGGGGAGAAACGCGTAGTGTCCTATACCGTTCTTTGTCGTTGTCGGTCGTTATAAATGGCAAGTGCGACGTTATGATGGGCGAAAAATTTAGATTATTTCAAAAGAAACAAATTATCGTTTAAGATATTCTCCTTCGAAACGAAATGCTGTAAAAGTGAGAGTAAAACTATTTTAGAGAAAAAAATGAAGGTATTTTGGCGTTTACCGACTGAATACATTTTTACTATACCGTTCGGTATCGGACACGTAGAAATTTCCGACCTCTTGCGACGCTCGGTATCCACTCGACGAACCGGCGTCGCATCGACGTCGATCCGACGCATGCCGATACCGTTGTGCTACTGGGGATGCTGTTACAAATATTGTTATAGAGGGGATTTATCATTATATCAAGTACTATGTAGTGAGGTTTCACTGTTTCAAAAAAACAATAAAAACAGGACTATTGAGTTGAACTTAACGGTCTCAAATTCATAGATTACAGAAATTTTGAGATTTCGCTGATTTTGTATTGGTGATTTTTAAAGCAATGGCATTGTGGCATTCACTCCCATAACGACATGTTACCCCCGAAATAATTAAAACTCAACAAAATTCCTTTGAGACAAAAATTTAAAAGATAGATAATGGGACTTCATCTACTAGACTTTCTATGAACGATCCACACACCCTATATAAATATGGTTTTACAATTACTATAAATTACATGAACATGGGGGAGGGAAGCTTTCGATCATTTTCTCTTCTTATGAGGATCATATTCTTCAACTTGATAAAAAGTCTCGAGCTGTTTTCTCTCGAAATCCATTGTCGCCACCTTTTCAACAAGCGTCACTATTCTGGTTGGGCACAAGAATGCACCGGCGACGCACCTGCCCTCAACGTTCAAATAATTGAAAGTAGCGATGGCGTTCTCGGTAGAGAGTATCTCCGGAGAGATCTTGTGCGACTTGAGGTAACTCATCGCTTCTTTACTCGGCATGACGCTCTTGTCCCCGGTCCCTATGACGAGTATGTCGATCTTCGGCTCCAACAGACAGAACAACGAGAGCGACTCGGGAGTGATGTCGCTCGCTGTAGCCGCGTTCCATTGCAACACAGTCCTGGGGAAAACAGCCACTGGACCGACAACGAATATGCCGTTGTTGAGTCGGAAACCGTGCGTGCTCATGGTGTTTATCAACACGAGCTGGTTGTAGTCTATGTTCAAGATTGACACCGTTGTTTTGCCATCTCCCTCGTAGTTTGAGTGGCACACCGTTGACGTACCGAAGAAGCGTTCATTTCGCACCGTTGTAACACCACACCCATTATTCGGGAGACTTATCCTTTTACAAATGCGATTCGAGAGACCGAAAAAGCTTTTTAAATACCTGGGAAACATATCGGCAAACTCCTTTACAGCACTCCAATCTTCAATAGAAACCGGCGATGAGTCGTCTGCTTTTCATTGATCAATGTAAACAAATTTTCATATGTAAATGCACAAGGTCTTCTCGCCTTATTTTAGTTGTCAGTGTGATGACCATATTATTCGTATTTTACGGGTCGATTTTCATAATATTCAACTATCTCATCTTTTTTATGTAAATGATAATTTTTCAAATTCGCTAAGGAAACTCTGTTTGAATTTTTGAAATCAGGAATGGATTTTTTCTTTTATCGGAGTTCTGCATAAATGTACCGTTTCATCAAAGTATGGTCACATATTGATGGTATATATTCGTCTCAAATAATGTTGTGGGAAAAATCGTAGCGTAAGACAATAATCTTACGTAATGTTTACAAACCGGTATGGGGGGTTTTTAAATTCACCACTAGGAATTTCCTTCGTCGCGGAATTCGTCCACGAATTCTTGGGCAGCCATCATTAGCATTGGTTCGACAAACTTCATTTCTTAGAAGATCATGAACAAGACCATTAAAGTCACGGCTCCGGGTAAAACTGTATTGCACGGGGAGCACTCTGTTGTCTACGGTAAAGTATGCATCTGTTTTGTCAAAACTCTAAAATATATATATCTACTAT
The DNA here is from genome assembly GCF_987345545.1 of Pholcus phalangioides. NCBI lineage: Eukaryota > Metazoa > Arthropoda > Arachnida > Araneae > Pholcidae > Pholcus > Pholcus phalangioides. The sequence continues at coordinate 23,434,095 of NW_028301608.1, forward strand.
ATGTAAATACTCATGTACTTCACGTAAATTATCAAAGATTTATACTATACATGCTTAACCCATGATCCGCGGGCCAAATGTGGCCCTCGGATTCATCTGATCTGGCCCGTGACCTCAAACATAATTTTGTGAGAGAACATTTCCAGACCACTCAAGTGGCCCCACAGTTCAACATCACTTGAGTGACCCACAGCACAGTTCCTGATCACTTCAGTGTCCCGCGGCACACTCTCAGACAACTTAATTGACCCACGGCATATTAGATCACCGTCGCACAGTTCTAGAGCACTCAAGCATCCCACAACACATTTTCAGATCACTGAAGTGGCCTGCAGTCCTCACTGGAATCACATGAGTGACCTGTGGCGCAGTTCCAGATCACCTCAGTGACCCATGGCGCAGTTCCAGATCACTTCAGTGACCCATGGCACAGTTCAAGATCACTTCAGTGTCCTGTGGTACATTCCCAGACAACTTTATTGACAAGCTGCATATTGACAGATCGCTGTGGCACAGTTCTATAGCACTTAGCCACATTTCAGATCACTTAGCCACATTTCAGATCACTTAGCCACATTTCAGATCACTTAGCCACATTTCAGATCACTTAAGTGGCTTGCAGCACATTCTCAAATCACTTGAGTGACCTGCGGCACAGTTCTAGATCACTTAAGTAACCCTTTAAGCAGCATTGACAAGATATCTTGCCTCCTTTAACAGCATGTTATTTTAGCATTGACAAGCCTGGATATTTTGTAAAGTTGATTTTTCAGTGAAACACTTTTCCCTAAAGTGCTTAATACCCCAAAGTTTATACCTGCCGAGAAGCAGAAGAAGATCTACTTCATTAACCCTTACAGCGGCAATCCCGAGATATTTTAATTTTTGCCCAGGGTCCATACTTATGAAGAACGTGCACCCTGGCAGAATCTTCTCTATTTCTTCAAACATTCGTCACCTTTATAAGAATTGGGATAAACCTATAGGTCGCAACCTTTATGCTGAAAAAAAATTATTGCTCTATTTCACACTTATTGTTGTTCCTTTGGAGTAGTATGCAGTTGCTTGTTGGCTGTGCAATTCTACTTATAACCACTCATTGTAGGTATTCATTACAACATCGCGTATCTGAATTTCGAAACGAAGTAAACTTTCTTTTTCTTTTTTTCAGGCAGCCATAGCAGCAAGTTTAGGATTGAGAACTTCGGCAGTCTATAGCATTCAAAACAATGATAATGTTGTATTAAAATTGAATCTTTTAAATTTTGAAACTCGATGGACTCTGGAAGCTCTCAAGTCTTTAGAACAGCATTATGAAGGTACACACACACATTCATTATTACCAATACTTACCAATTATTCTAACCACTACATGCAGAAATATCTCGTCTACGAATGATAATACAGGGATTATGGTCCAGAATCCCTGTTTTGCGAAAAATATATGTAAAAAGCTATCGAAGATAGAGACAAATGGTTTAAAGCATTTGAAAGAGAAGGTTTTAAGGTGTTTTTCCCTTTCTATTTAATACAAAATTTCTACGTGCGTACATTTAGTGGCACAGAAGATATCAAACCTATACAGCATTTCTTGCCATGTTATTTGTAACATGGGTGTCAGAAAGAATGGAACTAAAAAAAAACTATTATTTTTTATGTAATGTTATTGATTTTATCTCTTTTAGGCTGTTGCCACTAAACACTTTTTGGTTGAATTCGTGGATTTTTCTCCATTTTTTCATACCTACACTGACTGAGTGGTCCAGAAGCGCTGAAATGTTTTGAAAAAAAATATTTTGAAAAAGCTGTTGATGATAGAGACAAGTGGTTTAAAGCTTTTAAAAGAGGTTTCAAAGTTTTTTTTTTTCTTCCGTTTATTTTACATCCATCTTTACTTCCGTTTTTTTGTAACATGCATATTGTAAATAAAATGCAAGAAATGCTGTATAGGCTTGACATCCTCTGCATCACCAAATGTGCGCATGTAGAAATTTTGTAGTAAATAGATAAAAAAACTTTGAAACTGTCTCTTTCAGATGCTTAAAACCAGTGTCCCCCAAACTTTTTGGAGCACAGCCCCCTCAACTGATAAGAAATTTATCAGTGACCCCCCACCCCTTCTGATAAGAAATTTATTGGTGAATCCCCCTTCTCCCATATATATTGTGATAATATGTTCCAGTTGTCCATTTCTCATTTTTTACTAGCAAATGTGATTTCTCGAAAGCACTTTTTGGGATACCTGTTTCTCTATGTTTTAATTTAGTCATACTGACTTTTCACAATATTATTATTTTTTTAATATTTTATAAGTAAATATTCGTATAATAAGTATTATAAATATTTTTTTTTATGTAAGTGTAGCTTTTGCAAGCTGGAAGTGTAGTGAGTAGTATGTTCCTAGATTTTAGTGTGCAGGGTAATTCAGAAAGAATCATCTAATTTCAAAATTATTCTTTACTTGAAATCAACCATTAATAATATTGTTCATGAAACAGACATTTCTGCCTTTATATTGGCATATCACTTACCATTCTGTGTTTTTCATTGGAAAAAAAATATATATAATTTTTAAACCAGATGAGATTCCCTTTGCATCACCATGTATAAGTATTAACTTTATATATATTGATTATTACACAGGTATAATTTGATAAAATTATGTTGTACCTTATAATACTTGGTAAATAGCTCAGCTGAGTAAAGACATTTTTGAGTTGTGACATATTTTTATTATTTGTTGCGAAAAATGAATTTTAACTTGGACGTTTTGTTATGGAGAATCTCATACGACCCTCCCACCCCCGTGGTTTAATGATGCAACCCTCATTTTAAGAACCACATCTTTAAACCATTTGTCTCTACCTTCAACAGCTTTTTTTAATGATTTTTTAAAATCATGGTATTTCTGGAAAACCCTGTATGATGTGGATCTCAATCACCGATTCTTAATTCATAGTTGATATTCAAAATTTCTTTATTAATCCTTCTCTTGAGCCACAGATATGTTAGTAGTTGAATTCTGTTTCGATAGGATAGATTTGGTATATATCCCTTTTTCATAACCTTCACCATAAATTGAGTATGGTGCAATTTAATTGATTTTGTTTTGTGCATTTATTTGTTTGTTTTTTTTACCAGTATCAAAAGATGACTCGATTGACTTACCGAGTGGGAAGTACCTCACAGAGATTACGAATTTCACAACAAGGACAAACAGTTTACCAGAAGGGACAACAGAGTTTCAAAGACTGGCTGTGACCATATTTTTATTTCTTTACTCGAGCATGGGCCGTAAATATTCAAATGGGTATGAAGTGGATTTGTTTTTTAAAATTAATATTAATTTTTCTTGCTTTGAGTAATCTTATCTATCAAGAATAGGAAACCTATTAGAAATAATATCTTGTGTTTATTCAATAAATCCTGGTACTTATTGATAGAAAATGTCTATTGTGGTGCTTGCAGCTCATGGGTGGAGATATGGGGGGGGCATAGGAAGGCATTGCCCCCCAGTGTCAAAGGTGGAGTCGACTGATCTAATGTGTATATGAATTGACATCATCATAATCGTGCCCCCCCCCCAGACTTCCAAGTCTATCTCCGATTATGTTGCAGCTTATTAAAATCACTTTTATCCTGACTATTTTGATTTTCTTGAGCTGCTGATTTTTAACTGAATTCTTAATGAAACATGTCTTCTATCCCCCAAACCTGTAAGATGCTCAACTGCAGGTGGGCAGAGCCATCTTTTTTTACACATTTTGATAACGGGAAAAAAAGGTGTGTTTATATATAAGTGATCCTCTCTTTCCTTCCCTTCGCTTAATTCCAGGTAAGCAGTTTAATTAGAGATATATGGAATTAGATCTCTCATGGGTTGATATGGGCTTCTATACCCCCCCCCCCCCCCCCCATAGTAAGGAATGGCTCGTGATGGTGTGGCTGCTCACATGTTTCAGTGCATTAGTTTCAAATCGCTGATTGATTTGTTGCCCTGTATGTAGTCCATCTATGCTGTTACCATGAAATTTCTGATAGTTTAACCCCTTCACTTACAAGTGATTGGCAAGAAATTCTGATGCTTTCTATTTGACGAATCTGCAATAAATATGGTAACTTGTCCTAACCTAACCTGCATGCTAGAATGCTAGAAAAATGAAAAAGAAAGGCAAAAAAAGTAGAAAAAAAAACAAAAGAGTAAAACAGTATACTAGATAAGTTGATAAGAATGTAGGTGCAAAGTAGATTTCTCTTTTCATCCTCTCCCTATCTGTTCTTTTTCACCCTTATGAGAAAGATACATCATATGAGGAAGAAAATCACTATCAGGGTATACAATAAAACAAAAAGGAAAAAAAATTATAGGGTTGCAACAAAGCTTTGCAATGATGAGGAGAGAGGAAAGAAAACAAATAACTTGTTTGAATTTATTTTACTGGCATTTGGACGCAATATTACGTCCTTGATTGTAGAGGGGTTAATTTGCAAAAAAAGTAAGACACATAAAGACATGTGTGCATTTTGTAATCCTAGATCCATGACTTCCGAGATGGAGTGACCATACGTTGGGCCCAGACAATTTGTCCATAATCAAATGTGCTTAAATCCTTCATCTTGGAAGAGTAAATAATCTTTTGCCTGATATAATTTCAGAAGGAACCAATTGGAAAGGCAAATAAAAGGAAAAACTGAAATCCCTAGTGCTTTTATCCTCTGAAGATGACACCCATTTTATGTTGAAATTCGTTAGGAAGTTTTGGTTTTCCAAACTCTAATTCCTTAAAACAAATGATGACATTAAAGCCCCATTCGCATGTGCAATATTTCGGTGCGATTGGGAGTTTCAGCACCCGCTTGACGACTTTTTTCCCCTTGTAAGGAAAGAAATGAAGAGCAGCAATTATTGAAAATTCTTGAAGGGGGTTTTAAACCCGCTTTTTCCCATTTCCCATCTAAACGGCTTAATGATCTATTCATATACATCAGGCATGACTCGTCTCCACTCAGGGAGATTTGTCTTGTCTCAATTCAAAAAAATATTCTTCCCTCTACTAGCATATTCATTCACGCTTATCAGGCACAGGGCATGAATCCGATCCTAATATGTTTTAGAGAGGCAAGTCATATCCATCAGAACAGAGGCAGGCCATGACAGTTGTGTGTGAATAGACCTTTAATTAAAGTTTGACTGTCAACAACCTTCTACAGCAAGGGTGTACAACCTATTCAGTCAGCAGGCCAGATATGCTGTGTTTTTGCCACTCGCAGGCCAAAAACTTGTGTATATAGTGGTGACGATAGGACCCTATTTTATAGGTCATTCCGTAATTTTGGCCATCTGAACCTTTTATAAAATGTCTCTATTTATCCCCGTATTTTCAACGACACTTGTATTTTCATTCTTTACTGAAATTCAGAATTAAGCTTATTTTAATGAATTATAGATTATATTATGATAATTATGATTCTATCATAATTAATTATTGCCATATGAATATATTATACAAGGTAAAGGTTACTCATTCTGCCGAATGAAAGGGAGTGATAGACGAGCCCAAGAGAAACATGAAACACCCTACCAACCTTGTCCTAGCTCGAACCATTTTCAAGTTATGGTTGATAATCGATTATGAAAAAGAAAATGTGTCAAGTCTGAAAAAATGTGGAGTTAAGAAGTTTCTGCAAGACTTGCATACAAATTAAGCAGATATTTGGAAAGAGCATAAAATATCCTATAAGATGACATGATTTTCATCAGGATATCTGGATTTAATAGCCCTAAAAGATTGGTGAAGTTAAAAACCAAATTGTCACCAATTCCACAAATACCATTAGCTACAACCGGTCAAATTTACCAAAACTTGTTCATTCCACCAGCTTTTGAAAGAGCCTACAATAAACTATATCGGTGATCTAGTTCAGGAGAAATTTAGCCTCTTGTATGCAATCATCATTATTGAACTATTTATTATCACTCCAATAATCACTATTTGCGAACTGTATTTTAGTTGACTTTGGCGACAATTTGATTTTGTCACTTTGCCAATCTCTCAGCGCTTGTAGCTCGCCATGCAATCCAGATATCTTGATAGAGGAGGTGTGACCTAATAGAGGTTTTTTTTTGTGCAGAAGCTATAGCTGCCAATTCCAAATTTTTGTTTAGTTTTTACTTCAATGAACCCTGATTTTAGTGAGATATTGCGAAAAGGCTAAATTTCTTTGGAACCAGAACACCCATATGTTTTATTACTTGGCTGTTTCGAAAGCTGGTGGAAATAGAAAAGTTTTTGGTAAATTTGGCCAGTTGTGGCTAGAACGGTGTTTGCAGAATTGGTGATTAAAAATTTTGATGACAATTCATTTTTGAACTTCGATCTTTCAGTGCTTAAAGATCACTATTACATCTGGATATCCTGATGGAATTAGTGTCACCTTATAGGATTTTTTCTGCTCTTTCCAAATATGAGTTTAGTTTGCATGTAGATTTTGCAGAAACTTCACAACTTTGGGTTTTCCCAGACTTGACACTTTTTCTTCCATAATCAAATAGCCCTCTATAATTAGAAAACAATTTGAGATAAGACGGGTGTTTCATGCTCCATTTGGGTTGTCTATTACCTCCTTTTGTTTGGCAAAACAGGTCACATTCACCCTGTATAATGTATAACATATAGGCCTACATCTCTAGTTCATAACATCTGGCAATATTTAGTGGTTTTTATGGAAACTTTACTTTGACATTCTTTTTGGCTATAAATGGAAACTCTACTTTGACATTCTTTTTGGCTATAAATGGAAACTCTACTTGCCTTTAACATTTTATTTATTTATTATTATTTTTTTGCTATAATTTTCACTTTAATTTGGCTTTGACTATGTTTTTTTCGATAATTTGTGATTTCTCATATGAATCCTGATTTCCTGTATTTTTTATCAAAGAAATATGGTCAGACTATGTGTAGATCATATTGCTAAATTTCTACAGGTCTGGATTCTTTCACAGGCTCCATTTTTCCCACAAACCAGAGGTTGTGCACCCCTGCTCTGTAGCAAATGAAAATCTAAACAAGAACAATGACAACTAAACTTTTTTTTTTAATTTCTGAAGTACATTTATTAGTTTTATTTTTCCATGGAATATTAATCCTGCTACATAACTTATTTTCTTTTTGAGAACTCTAATACATCCAATGCACAAATAGTTTTTCAGATTCTTGTACTGTATCAGTAGATACTGAGCTGTCTATTGGTGCTGGAATGGGGTCATCGGCTTCCTATTCTGTTTGCTTGGCAGCTGTCTTCATGGCAGTGTGCAAGAAAATCACAAAATTTACACGGGGAGATAAAGAATCTATATGTAGATGGGCATACTGCGCAGAAACAATATGCCATGGATCGCCATCTGGTATGGACAATTCTATATGCACATATGGTAAGCAGGTCTGATAGTCTGCCTGAAAATTTTATAATAGCTTTTTTTTTAAAAATTCCAATTCTGTCTGTATAATTCATATTTGTGATTTTCGTTTGAATTTTGCAATTCCTTTTTTGACGCTGATCACCTTTCTCTCATCTGTATGATTAAAGCTCAAAATATTTTTAAAAAAGGATTTTTTCATTAATGGGGCATATTGGGGGCTAAAGTCACCTTGGATTAACAAGTTCCTTGATTAATAGAGATGATCCTTGAAAATGTGAGAAATATTCTACAAGTATATAATAATCTATGGAATAAAAATTACTTTTCATTTCATAGATGGCATACATAGAAATTTATGTATTTTTTACAAAATGAGATAACAACCTAACCTTATGGATAAATGAAATTTTCACACGCAGATTAGACAATATTTTTTCTCAGAGTAGCCAAATTTGCATATGTGGATACACACCCCTGACTCATCCCTTGGGACATGTAGGCATAGTAAATAAACTGATGTCGCTTTCCTACAGTACAGATTTGACAGGGCAAGATGGGAAATACATCCCAGAATTGAGAGCCAGTGAGATCGAGTTCAGGGAGTGGGGGGGGGGGGTGCCACACCCCTGTTAATTTATCTCATTCAGGTTTTTGTGATGGCTATTTATCCACCAGCACAAGACACCAGCCAGCTCTTTAGCCTTGGACGAGCTGACTTCACCATCCAAGAGAGAGGCACCCTCACATACACTGTAACAATAGTTGGGAACCTTTGGGGAATTTGCCAAACCTGCCTCTATCTCTTATTTTTGAAACATGTTTATATAGTTGTAATTGTATAATCTTTAATAGAATTTGTTATGCTGGGTTGTCGCAACACTTGCCTTGGACTAATGCAGGCAAGGGTCTGTCCAGCCAAAATTTTGGTCCAATTTATGGACTCTTTACAAAATTTTAGATCTGAAAAACAGACCCTTCGCACAAAATGCAAATTAATGAAACCATAAATTTGGCATTTTATTTCTTTTGTGATTAAATTAACTAGATTATTTTTTCCCACAAAATTAATGACCCTTCTCACAAAACTCAGGAAAATTTTCATAAAAACAGGACCCTACAAAAAATGTTTGGACAGACCCCTGGTAGCACCAAGTTACCGGAGGCACAGCAAGGAGGTAGACTGGCTGATTTGACCATCTGTGGTGTAGCACAATCCGGCCCATGCCTCATTAATAATAAATAAATTATGCGATTTTTTTTAACAATAGAAATGTACTCATAAGACACATGAACAGTGTCATATCTACAGTTTAGTTATGCCACTTTAGAAGCAAGGGCAGATGCTATACACAGGCATGTTCTATGCTTCATGTTGTGTGTTTTCTCAGGTCTTTGATACAGTAGAACCTCCCTCATCTGAAAAGGAGGAGGGACTGAATCGATTTCAGATAAGATAAATTTTTGATGTAAGTAAATGATTCCATAGAACTTTAAAAGGGCTATCCTTTTGCATTTATAAAATTTTGAAAATTATCACAAAAACTATTTGCTCTATTTTTTACACAATTGACCATCTCTCATCTTTGAAAATTTACACTTAAAAAATTATTTTTCACACTTGGGAAGTCGCAATGTAGTGCATTTCGCAATTGGGAAAAAAACATTTGTGTTAAACCTCAATAAATCAAAGTTCAGACACAAATTTTACAGAGAAGAATGTAATCTAATGAATGTGTATTTTGAAACATGGAATGATAATTTTATCACAAATTCAGCAATGAAATGAAAATTCTCAATGTCACGTTTTGTAGGAGAAATTAGATATGCTTGTGAAATGCTCACTTCCTTCAGCATATTGCTGAAGAAGAATTAAAGGGGAAAAAAAAGGTTGAAAATATGCTTCTGTATTTAGGTGGAGCATTGCTGTTTCAAGGAGGTAAAATTCAAAGTACACTAACAAGGTAATTGAATTATACAGATGAATGTATTTAGTTGTAGATGCAGCATGTTACCAAAATATATGGTGGTAGAATTGTTTTTTTTTTCTTAATCACTTATTTTGACGTCACCTTTGGCAAATCAGTTCTGTTCAGTCTGAGCCATGGAAACTTGTTTGCCAATGAACTAAGTGAAGTCATAAGCAGGGCTTGACAAATTATAAAAAAATTTGGGTGCCAGCCAAATTTCTTAGGAGCCAATTATATTTATTTTCGAGAAAAATATTCCTAAATAATTTTTTTTACTTTTCTGTCATTTGATCCCCTTTATGTGTTGGTAGACAAGTTGGCATAAAGTTAAAGACTTTTGTGTTCTCCTCAGACTCCAGCTTAGTTAACAAATATAGAAAACGCTAATACCAATTTTTTAGTCAACTTGATGCCTAGGATTCGTCAAGCCCTGGTCATAAGTTTGTGCTACAATAGAATTTTAAATAAACATAGCATGATTTTTGAACATATCTAAATATTTTATAATTTTTTTCACAGCATACCTCCACTGCAAGTGCTATTGGTTGATACCGGTGTACCTCGGAATACAAAAAAATTAATTGCAAAAGTGAAAGAAAAACTTGATGCAGTAAGTTTTGTGGACTTTCTTCATCTTTTACATTAATTATATTTTTTATATTCTAAATCAAGATCTCTTTGCTGAAGATGTAAAAAATGCAAATTGCAAAATCAGTTTCGTATCTTAGCATTTGAAGTGAAAATGTTTTGAATTAATGAATGCCTTTGGGAACAAAAACTTTTAAAATCTACAATAAGGAATTTCATTATTGGTATAACTAAATTCTCAATTGGTTCTATAGTATTAGTTCTAAAATATAATCGGTGTTGATATGTTTCTACTAATGTTAGTGCAGACTTACAAAAATCCAGCAATTTACGCAAATATTTGGCAAATGCACTTTGAACATTTACAATTTTTTATGGGCATAATAAAAATCAGAATAAGTTGTACATAAGGTGACCATATTACCAATATTTTACGAAATGTAGCAGTGTTTTTTGCTATCATTTCGTGTCCGACTATTCTAAAGAAATATTGTTTTCTCAACTATGCTTTCATGAATTTTTGACATTTAACGGAAATTTTTGTTATGTTAAACATTTTCTTCGTGAAATCATTCTAATTGACAAAGATTTATTGAAGCCCTCAATTTTCTGACCATCAGCAATTTTCAACAATAAATTGAATTTTGCCCACAACTGGCAATGCCCATTATTCGATTTTTTTTTTTGTAATTTCTATTTTGAAATATGGTTAGCATAGTAATACATAGAGAAAATATGGTGATTGAATCATTTACCAGCCGTTTTACTAATAAATATGTATAAAAAAAATTTCCCAGCATTTCTGTTTTACCAACAAATATTTTTTTCCAAAAATGTTTCCAACTTTTCATACAGGCTAAGGAGTTTAACTTGGAGTTTAAGTGGTGTGATGTCACAAGAGGTTTCTCATGTAATGCAAATGGGGTCGCTTTCTAAAAAAACAGTTGCAGTAAAAAAAGCAGCGAAAACTCAATATTTATTTCCTTTGTTTTTAGTCTTTTGTGTTGATGGCAGTAATTGAAAACCAGCGATATGAATTTATAATCCTGAAGATCTGTTATGTAACTCATAACGCTTTTTCATGCTATAAATTAACTACAGAAGGGCACGTGAAAAGTCTGACTGGGGGGCTCGCAAAAGATCCCCACCTGGGGACCCTGCTCCAGGATGTGGGGCCATGATTATTACATATCCCAATTGTTACAAAAGCTGAATAATTAATAGAATACGTCTGTTATTTTCTTCTGATACCTATGTTATTTTAAATTTTTATTGAAATGTTTTATATCAAATATTTTAGCATCCAAATCCGGTAAACCATGTGATGGACGCCATTGATTCCATTACTCATGAAAGCTGGTCTCTTCTGAAGAAAATGGTGGATACAGATGAAGTTGAAAGATCTATTTTATCACTTCAGGTATTGCAGATAGCAAATTTAACTGAAATGCTTTTGTCTTTGCACATAAACTGTTATTAAATTTAGCATTAAGAATGTTTTCAACAGTATGCAAAAACTGGCTACATATTTATTTTATGATTTTACTACCCACAATATTCTTCAATTTTTGAATGAACCATGAAAATTCTAATGCAAAATTTTTGCTAGATATGCAACTTAACATTAACTAAGTATTCTGGATTTTACACAAATGGTTTATAATGACATTCTTTTTGAAATTGTACACTAGTAAAAGCTTTAAGACCATAGTCATTAATTATAAGAATGAATTGTCCTGAACACTTATTGTATTTTTCATTGCTATGTACATTTTCTATTCTTGGTTTCCAGATGAGTTTACAAATTTACATTAAACCTAATAAACAATTAAAATTATGTAAACCCATGTATGCACTTTATGTTTTTGCATTGCATTCTTTTATTGGGGAAAAAAAATTGGCCCGCATTACTTAATACTCAGTTTTTAGCAAAATGCATGTTTAGTTGAGTGTTTAATTCCTTTACATTTCTCTGGTAAGGAACTTGTGGAGATGAACCAACATCTGTTGAATTGTTTGGGTGCTGGGCATCCTAAACTTGACGTTATATGCAGTTTAGCAGGAAAATATGGTTGTTCTGGCAAACTCACTGGTGCTGGAGGCGGTGGCTGCGCAATAATTCTGATCCCGCCTAATTCAGGTGAGTTCTGATGTACACAGAAATTTTTATTGACTCAATTTTTCCTTTCATTTGTTAAGACAGTTGTTTTTTTTTTTTTCAGCCCTCAACACATGAAGGAAAGATATTTTCTAGACATTAATACCAAGACAAAGTTTGTCTGAAGGGAGAAAGCCTCTTTCCTTGATGTCTTGAGGGCTGGGAACATGTCTCTACTCAGTGCATCATGTTACTGTGCATGTTGAACAATTGTGAAATAACAATTAATAGTCTCTGAACAATTGTCTCTGTGGTATATCAATCTCTATAGTTAGTGTGCTTGCCCAAACTGAGAGGACCAGGGTTTGATTCCTGGCAGAGACTGTAAACTGTGCTTTTCAAAGTTTGTCTGGACATTAATGTCCAGAAAGACTCTTTCCTTGATTTCCTTCAATTGTTTCCAACATTAGATGCAATAGCATTCAATCAACATTCTTTTCAACAAATTAAAATCTATATATATAAGATTGATTTTCTGTCTGTATGTGTATGTTCTCTATACAAATCTATAATTTTTGACCAATGGTCGTCAAATTTCATATGTATACAAAACAGGTCCTGAATTGAACATTAGGCTACTTTAAAAGTTCATCAGAGCTGGGCAACAATGGTTCCTAGGCCTAAACAATGACTTTTTGTTAACTTTGGTTACCATGGTTCCTCTAATAATGCATTTCAGTCATGTATATGCCTTTATAATGGTTTGTCACCTAATTAATGCTGCTAATACATGGGGAAAGCCTGGACTGTGCTGGGTTGAGTATTATAGCTAGTATTTTTAAAGGGGGGGGGGGGGCAGCCAAGGGCCGGAACTAGAGTAGGCAAGTGGAGGCAACAGCCCTGGGCAGCATATTGTTTAGGTGGGAACCATTATAAAATTTTGAAGTTGTAGGGGCCAGCAAAACAATGTTTGCCTTGGGCAGAAAAAAACATAGTTACGGCCAGCAGCATTGCAATAAGTTACTAAAAATTGACAAGAATTCCTTGCATTATTTGCTTTTAGGTTATGCCATACCACCCACTTTCGAAATTATCAGATATGAATTTATTTCAAATCATGGATATAATTGATTTTAACTAGATGAAGGGCATCAGACAATGATTTATTAAGCGGGATGTGTGTGTTTGGTTGCCAGCCAACCATTGTGTGTGTTAATCACTGAAATTAATTCCATTTCATAGTTATCATGAGCACAAAATCATTGTAATGCATGATAAGGGGCCATTCAAGTATTACATCAGCATATTTTTACCCCCCTTGTCAGTATCTCTGACCCCCCCCCCCCATCAGAAAAATTTCATCAGCTCTGCCCCTGTATACCTCCGGTGGATCAGAGACTTACGCATGGGAGGGGCATGAGCAATTTATGCCCCCCCCCCCCGAGATGATCAAAAATGTATGTTTGCTGTTTGAAGGTTAAGAACTTTGAAAAAAGATTCTTTGAAGGTGAAGGTCATTGCTACCCTCCCTTTATGCCCCAATCCTTCATATGCCTCTGATTGCTCTTTGAGAATATACATAGGCAAAATAGCCAATTCCACCTTCCCGATCACCATGGCACCCTCGGTGACCTACATCTCCCTCCCATTCGAAGTTAGTTGAGCGGTGTAGCAGTAGAGAAGGTTTTTTGAGGACTTATCAATAGGGGGGTAATATTAGTTCAGGTGCCCACAAACTAGAAAAATGAGAATTATCGCAAAAGAAGAAACTAAAAAAAATTCTATCAGAGAATGAAGAAACTAAGAATATTTCATATTTTTATAAAGGGGTGCTTGAGGACGTAAGTATCATTAAAACCTCCCCCCCCCCTGTCATCAAGATTCAGCAAATTCAAAACCCCCGCCACCGCCTCCCATAGATGCTGACGTAATACTTGAATGGCAATACAGAATGAGTTCACCTTATGGTATATGAATGCCTTTAACATAGTTTAGTGTTACAGTAATATACAGGGTGATTATAAAAAAAACTATCCCGACATATGGGTCCCTAACTATCATACCATTCACAGAAACTGAATGAAATTTTGGCATAAGGTATTTTGATGTATGCGCTCAAGAATGATATGGAAAACAACATTGTCACTCTAACAGTTACGGTTACAGTAAGAAAATTTCGAAAATATCAAATGGCAACACCAAGTTTTTTTGTATTGGAATGTGATCTCCATTGTGAAAAACCCTAAATAGCGTTCGAACGGCAACTGTAGCATGAAAATCACCGGCGGTAGATAGGCTAAAAGTGAGGACAACCAATAAGGACAGAGAAGCAGCATAAAATAAAGCATTTTATTGTGTTTCACAAATTTTCCACATGACCTTGTGGAGGACTAATCAGGCTGGGATCTCAGCCGAAGAAACGGTGTGACGAATGAAACGAACATTAATGTTCTGGTGCACGGCAAAGTCCTTTTTACTTTTTCCTTGCCTAGCTCCAGGGATTTTCGTGCTACAGGTGCCATTCCAACGCTATTTAGTGTTTTTCAGTATGGAGATCGCATTCCAATACAAAAAACTTTGTGTTGCCATTTGATATTTTCGAAATTTTCTCACTGTAACCGTAACTGTTAGAGTGACAATGTTGTTTTCCATATTATTCTTGAGCGCATACCTCAAAATACCTTATGCCAAAATTTCATTCAGTTTCTGTGAATGGTATGATAGTTATGGGCCCATATGTCGGGATAGTTTTTTTATAATCACCCTGTGTATATATATATATAATATCAACATTATAGTAAGAAACAAAAGAGGATTCAGCTACATTTACAAGATTAATGATTTTATCATATGTTCATTGTATCAAACTAAGATTTTTTATTTATTGTGCTGCATATCATGTTCTTGTTGCAGAAATTGATTTTTTGAAAGATGAGTTGATATCCGAAGGTTTCAAATTCTGGGACGTATCGCTTGGAGGTGCTGGTGTTGAAATTGATGAATGATTAAAGTGACTTCTTTTAATCATATCCCACAGATGTAACGATTTCATAAAATGAATATTTTCGATACCAAAGTGTGTGCATTGATCTTTTTGAAAATTTGCAAATGTTTTTGCTCTTATAAACTCGTACTAATGTATAAAAAAAATATTGTGATATAAAAATTCAAGTATATATATTTTTTAAATGTCATAAAAACATTATTTGTGTGAGGTCAAAACCTCTTCCAAAGAACCCATTAGTTTTGGGAGGTTGAAGATCTAAGAAACACTGGTCCCAAAACTTGTTTGCATCAAATTGTTTTTTTCTTGAAAATCACATCTTGCAATCCAGGCAAGTGCACCAACCAATATCATATAGAAACACTAACTACTTTCCTCATTACATACAGAGTAGCCTCCCTTAACTTCAGCAATAGGCCCCAGGTGGTGTGCCAGTAGAGAGGTTTTTTTTTTCCCCAGCCCAAAAACATCAAGGGAGCCTACACAATGTGTAATAAGAAAATAGAAGAGTGTCTGTACAGTATATAGTTTGTTCACTTGCCTGAATTGCAAGTGGTTAGATAGACGAGCAAACTTTTCTTTAAAAAAGAATCTCAAAATTTATATTCAGAAACTTTTTCCCAACATATTATGATTTAGTGTAGTGTGTTAAGTGTGTCACAGCTTAGTGGCATTGAGATAAGTTGATGATATTGATGTGTGCCTGTTGTCTTTGAAGTAGTCCTTTGTTAAACTATTCTGAGAAGTTTCAGATATTAGTTAAGGAAAGGGAACGCGAGAGAAAAGTTTGAGAACCGCTGATCCTGTAAAGGAGAATGTTACACATTGTTCTACAAAGAGCCTATGAGGGACTAAAAATGTTCTGTGGTAAAAACTTCTATTACATCACAGTATTTAAATTTACTTTTTCTTTTAAATATTGTTTGAGGTGTCTAAAATTTTTGCAATGGTTGAGATAATGCGGAAGGTTTTTTTTTTTCGTGCAACACAATTCATATCTTTGCATTTGATTGAACGCAGTGAAAACAAATTTCTGATCCTTTTAGTAATACAGTCGAAACTTGTTTTTACGAACCTGTGCAGACTTAATAATTAGTTTGTAAAATTGAAACAATAAAAAAAATGCAGGAAATAAAACAAGTTGGACATATAATTATTTCATGATTTTCAAAAAAATCATGTTTGTTTGCTTCATCGTAACATTTGATGGTAGTTTCAGCAATGATTTTAGCTTTTCTTCATTCATTCTTTGGTGATGTATTCATTGTAACACGTTCTCTGTATAGTATCCCAAACGTCAGGCCATGTGTTTTCGTGAATTTCTGCTGCCATCCATCTATTTTGAAATTCTCCAAGGGCAAATTTTAAATCTAATTTTCCTCAGCAGAGCAAAAAGTGCCCTTTCGAATTCTAAAAATCTTGCTTCTCTGAAGTATTTTCAGGCAGCTGGATCTACTTGACGCAGAAACAAACTTTTGCCAGGGCTCCCACTCAAAAAATTAGAAAAAGTAGGACGGGGGTACCTCTCTTAGACAACATAATTAAAAAAAATACCCCCTTCACAAATTTTTTTTTAAAAATTAAAAAAAAAAAATAACTGTTTCAGCAACCTATAAGCTTGACTCAAGCCAAAGCAAAATGACAATGACTTGGTGACAAAACAGTGTATTTGCAACCACAGATAATTTTCTGTTTCTCAATATATTTTACCAAGACAGGCCAGTCATTTATGGGGGGGGGGCCAGAGCCGTTCTCTCCCCCCCCCCCGGCTTTTGAAAATACACTAAAAATGGTATATAGTACATGTACTTTGCCCCCCCCCCCTGGAAAAAGTTGAAATGACGGCCCTGTACCAAGGCTCCCACTCACAAAATTAAAACCATTTTAAAAAAAAGCACAAATTCGTAATTACGACAACACAGGAATACCCAATATAGAATAATCCCTAAAAAACATATAATGAATAATAGTTTTAATACACATATTTCTTTGTTACAGGAAATTAAATATATTTGTTACAACTTCTTTCTTGGATTGACTATCAGAATTTTACTGATTACTACAGTCCACCCAGTCAAATCGAATTTTTTTTGCCAGATCAATTTTTTTAGTCACTTGGTAGATATATCGATCATATCCAAAGCAAGAGATACTTCACTACAATCGTTCCTTTTAATTGCTTCATGCAACCTTTTCTTTCCTTCATCTAATAATTTCTGGGCAGCAGTCTTTTCTTTACGTATATTTTGTTGTTCAGCTCATTTTCAGTTTGAGATATTTCGAAAACTTTTGATTCCTTTTCTTCTCGAACATTGCCATATATTTTCCACGAGAAGCCTTTGCTGCCTCCAACATCTCATTAGTTATAGGTATGTTTGATTCCTTCTTGAATAATCTTTCACGGCTCTCACACCTTTAATGGTGTTTTCTGACAGTGCATTCCTTTCGGAAGTTACCAATGAATTATTAAAAGAAAAACCTTTCTACATCTGAATTACTGTGTGCTAATATCAAAAGGGAGGGAATGTACTTAGCAAGAAGAGGGTACCTGCATTTACCATCTAGAGATTTGATCACTTCAACCCAATAATGGTCAATTCTATGATATTCAACTGCATTATCCTTTTTCTTTAATGAAACACTGTTCTTTAAACATCATCAACCTGGTATGATCACCATTTATCAAGAATTCTGTCACTGTCATTAAGAGCATGTGGCACCTCAGTTGTTAGTCGCCTAAAACATATGTAGCTGTCTTCTTCAGTCCGCAACAAGCCATGAACACATTGTAAATTCTTCAGTCTTATTTTCTATTGACAGTGTTTTGAAAAGCGTTTATTATTTTCTTATAAAAATTCAGTACTGCCAAGTAATAGTCCAATTTGTCCGTCTGATAGTTGAGACAAGATCACAGTATGCTTTGTTTCAGTTCCTATTTCTACTTTATGCAAAGGCAAGAGGTTTTCATGCGTGAAATTTATTGAAGAAAAATCACTTGAGAACTCCTTTACAACATCTGGTTTAAAAAATTTCATCAGCAGCATCTTTAGAAGTTCACATAACTCGTCATACAAAATATACACCAGCGGCTGTTCATTTTGAAAAGCGCAAAGAAACTTTGAAAACAATTCACTAATATGGACTATAAATTACATAAGAGGAAAGAGCAATTGGTTTTTCAACACTTTAACAATGGCATTATATTGTGTGTTATTCAAACATGCAACATTATGACTTGGAATGAATTGCGAAAAATAATGTAGCACAGCTTCATGCTGTTCTATGAGTCTCTTTAGTACTGGAGCAAGAGTAAGCCATCTACAGTTCACAAACTGTAAAAAGTTCTGATACAGCTAACAGTTCTTGAGAAGCTTTAGAATCTTTTCGTCTCACAGTAGACTGTTTAAACCACTGATACACATTGTGAGCGTATATAATATTAAATGGTTCCACTTCCAAAAGCATTGTGTACAATGTGCAAATTGCATGAACCAAGGTCAATTAGCCCAAATGAGCCAGCTGATTTTACTGCAGTCTATTTTTTCCAAAGGGATTTATTAACATTTGGACTGTCCGTTGTCAGCATGATCTTAGATAAATGAAGCCCTTCTAGTTCGAGTTGCTTACATATGTTTGTGGACATCGTTTCTGCTTTTGAGTGTCCTAAAAATACTGAAGACAAATATCGATACTGAACTGGTTGGATAGCATCAGGATCCCAAAACAAACTATTTTCTAACTTGGGCTGTTGTTCCATCCACACATAAGTGAAGTGCATACCAGAATTTCAAATGATGGATGTCATTTCCTGTACAATGAGTGGTCCAAGACCATAAGCTATCTAGTATGAAATTTTTGTTCTGTTGAGACAGAAGTTGTTAGGAACTTTTCCAAACATAGATACAAAAAGATCCTTTAAACCCTCACATGAAGCAAAAGAAAAATTTGTGGAAATAACTTTAAAAGTTCATAGAATCTCTGCTTTGGCAACCTCATTAATTGCAATAGAATTTATGTTCTGGCACAATGTTCCAACCATTCCCTTTTTATCTACAGAAAAGTTTACTGTGGCTGGAAGAATATTGCTTTGGTAGAAGGTTTTTGTGTATCACTATGCTTCAAAAGATGGTCTTTGCCCCTATTCACACATGAGAAATACACATTACACAGTGAGCAAAATGCTTGTTTCATTTTTCTCTCTAGTACACCACAAGTTCATAACATGGTTATTGTTGTCCGACTGAAGCAGCCATTCTTCATTGAACTGTGTTTCCCGAGGCATTTCTAGATAACCTGCAATAATAAAAAAGTTTTTAAACCCAAAAATTCCAATTAAATTTAAACTTAAATATTCAAATTAGGACCTCCACACTTAACAATATTTTGTTAAGATATAGTAGAACATCCATCTCTCTCATATCCAGAAAAAAAATCTAAGTATTAAAAGAAAATATCTTTAAATGCTTGTTTGGAGATACATATATATATTTTTTAATTTAAAATACACTATTTTGAAAGTAAATGCAAAAATTACTAAAATAGCAAGTGAAAGAAAAGGGGATCATATTATGAATTGATAAAGCACCAACCCCCCCCCCCCCCCCCCATTGAACAAGAGTGGAGGACAATGACTAACACAACAATTGTTTCTGACTGCTAATGTATAAGCAGTTTGTTGCAATCATTCAACAAGGGGTTTTTTTTAAAATTCATTAACTTTAAAGAACGTTACTTTAGCTATTTCACAACTCTACACAGATATTTAATCATACCCAAAAATCTTTTTTAAACGAAATGGGTTCAGTCACTTTAGTTTTGATATGGGAGGTTCTACTGACTTATTTTTGAAGTGTGGTATTATTTCAGGACATTCAAATTAGTTTAAAATGGCATTTAAAAACAAAATTTATATATTTTTTATTATAACAGAATTTACGGAAAAATTATATTTAGTGAAATACCATAAAATTTAGAATGGATATTGATGTAAGCTCATCCCAATTACATTGGATAATTGAAATTTTACTATATGAAAAGTAATCTAAAATATAAAAATCCCATGTTCATGAATTACTTAAAATATTTCATTTTGTTTTATATAATTTTTATTGTATAAGTTTCTGCTAATTTTTTAAAAGACCTGTACCGTGGGTTTTACTCGCTTGTAAATTATGGTACAAGTCTTTTAAAAAATTAGCAGAAACTTATACAATAAAAATTATATAAACCAAAATGAAATATTTTAAGTAATTCATGAACATGGGGGATTTTTATCTTTTAGATTACTTTTCATATAGTAAAATTTCATTTATCCAATGTAATTGGGATGAGCTCACATCAATATCCATTCTAAATTTTACGGTATTTCACTAAATATAATTTTTGTACCATGGGTTTTACTCGTAAATTATGGTACAATTATAAAATGGGATGGCCATTATAAAACTAATTCATTGTCTTTATTTTCAATTCAAAAAACTTTCCAAAATTTTTAGTCTGGGTCAGTTTTCATTCTTTTATTGAGTTATTTCATTCATTTGATTTGAAACTTTTATCCTTGGTTTATTTTTCTGACATATGCTTCAATTAAAACTAAAGCTGAAAAAAAATTATTGTAATTTAAAAACACAAAATTAATAAAAATTATATTCTGTTGGATAGTGTAATATAGAATTATGAAATCTCTAATTATTAGTACATCTTAGCAAATGTAAAGAAAAAAAATGTTTCCTAATTATATTAAAAATGAAAAAAGCGAAAAATTTAAAAACCCACATTAAAAAAATTCTTACAACACAAATCTGTATATTTACTCCATTTAATTTTTTTTTGATTCGCACAACCATTCCCACATAAAAGTAAATTAATTTCAGTTTAGAAAAAAAAAAAAGTTTATATACTCACTTTGTACACGGCAAATTTCTAGGAGAAAAATCTCATCCAGAAGCAGCAACATAAATTAGTTGTCTAGTCAATTTTGAAGATCAAAATATTGTGTGTTTAAACAATGAAATAAGCAAAACAAGAAACTAACACACCCAGGGTGAAATATAAAAGCAGTGTTGCCTCTGTAATTGTTCCTGTCGCCGTATAGGGAGAGAAATTGTAACTTGCTATCCAGGACTCAAAAACTCAATTCTAAGTTACTATGAAAAAGAATTTATGAAAAAAAAGTAGGAAAAGTATGACAAAATCTGGAAAGTAGGGCATTTTACCTAAAAGTAGGACAAGTGGGAGCCCTGCTTTTGCTGATCTTTGATTAGAGTACTCACTGTACTTTTTGGAATTACGTACATTTTAACAATTTTTGTTTTAGAATTTAAACATCAATTTCTTTTTTCATTTATTGTCAAGCATAATCTTTTCTGTTGAAATTGCAAAGAGGAAAATAGACCAACAGCATTTAGTTTTGAAGCAATCAGTTTGATCAACTCCAGACTCAGAAATTACCTTATCAATGAGAAATGCTATGACATATTAGCTTAAGCTACCAGTTTATTCAATCATAATGCACAAAGAAATGAAGATGCATTGTCTATGCATCTTCACTTCATGGTCAACTCTGAACTAACTATTGAATGTGAATTTTCATGTTGGTGATGACAAATTGATGAACTCTTTACCCCCCCCCCCCCCGCTTTTCTCTTAAAACATCATCATGTAAAACATCCAAATTGAAGTTTACTTTGGTTACAAAGAACTCTGAGGCAGCTGAAAGAATAACAGGCGAAAAACAAGTTCATAAAACAGAGCAGATTTTAACATTAGCTCTATGGCATGCTGCTTGGGACAGAGAACCAGTTTAAAAAAAAGAGCCTGTTTGTAAATTCAAGCATCGACTGTAGTAGGGTTTGACTACATAAAAAAGGAAATTTGTCCTCCCCATGATACACTTCGATGAAAATCTGCTAGTAGATTATAGGTTCAAGTTAATGGAAGTCACAAAATACAACACCAACAGGCTTTTTGTACATTTGTTTTTTCATTTATTAAAAAGGGCAAAAACATAGGATGAAGATGTGAGTGCACAATGAAATTTTTCATTCCACACAATCTAACTAAAATATTATACAGTATATATTAAAATATATTCAGTGAAAATATGAGCATATACTTACAATGTGACAGCGAATAAATTTCAGAAGGGGCAAAATACCATCAAAATTCTTTGGTAGGTTTTTTTTTGTTCCAAAGAAAAAAAAATTGATACTAAAATTCAAATTTATCACACAGAACCTTTCTTTTATGGTATTATATACAAAAATGGGCAGGTAACGCATATTACATATTCAATGAAGCCCCATGATGCATGCCAAGTAAATCATACAAGTCAAAAACAAAAAAAAAACTCTCCAGCATCAAGTTCTACTACTTGTGAACATTGAGGTGGGATGTTATATATATATATAATAATTAGTTTAACTAATATTATCACAGTTACACAAACACCTGCTTTTGCAGTATTACCTCTCAAATACACACATACACAAATGAATATAACATTAGCGGATTTGGGTTATTCTATGTATATTCTTTTATACATGAAATTGGACGTATTTGTTATGTTCATAGTAGAAGTTATACACTTAGCTTTTAATTACAGAGATATAACCAAAGTATTTAATTTTAAAAAGTCACATTTTTTTCTTCTAAACATAATGTGTATACATGTTCATAATACAAATAATTTATCTTCAGATACTTTTTTCTGAGGAAAAAACAAAAAAATCCACACTTAAAAATTGCATAGCTTTCATTAAGTTACATGGTGAATGGCAGATCTTTTCATTATTTAAAGAATAACCCCCCCCCCCCCACCCAAAGGCGATGTTTTCTTAACTCAAAACAACCAGATTAGTAGACAATATACCTGGTCTCTATAAATAATATCTGCCTATTCTTATTGCAGGAGATACTCGAAAAAATGTTCTCATGTCCTATAATCAGAAGATGATTTTTCATTCAAGATTTTGAAGATTTCTTCAAAATTAAAAAAAACCTATTTTATTTTATGACAAAAGGTGTCTATATTCTAGAATATTTTCCACTAATATTATTTTGTCAATTTTAATCTAGCACCAGTTCTCACTTCTCTACCTATCAAAATGGGATATTTCTAGACACAATCACACGTTAAGCATAAAGTTGAAGTGAAGAGATTTCAAGAAACACATTATTGAATCATAGCTTGGACAAACAATACCATAAATCAAAATTAAAACCTTGTTAATGAATTTTGTTCTTATACAAATGTATAAAAAAATCGTTTTTCTTAGGAACTAATATTTCATCCAAAGAATGATATGCATATATTATTTTTCATTCATGCTGTAGATCAAGCATATGATAATCTCAGATGATATACAGTAATACCCAGACTCAGAGCGCACTTTACATCACTCACATTTACACATTGTGCCATTCTAAAATTATTTTTTTAATTAGATGCGCTCTGAGAAAATTTTGAATATTGTGACGTCACAGTTTTAATACACATATCTTTCCCCAGAGTGGCATCAAAAAGATGGTTTAATAAAAACGAATAAAGAAAATCTGCCTATTTGCCTCCCTTCTCTAGAAGGCGAGGCATTACCAGTGGAAAAATTTATCTCAACTTGTTAGTCAGGAAACAAATTACTAATGCAAGTTGGGATATCGCTGTATATGATATACTTCAGCCGATGCAAATCATTTACAATTGATCACCTACAAGTTTTTGCACAACAAAAATTAACACCATTTTATACACAATAGAACTTTTATTACGATAAACATTTTTTTTCACATTACTCGAATATTCCTTCCAGAAATTGTTTAACAATATTTTATCAAATCAAATGAAGGTGCCTGAACTAAAAACTTAATAGAGGGAGAGAAAAGCTTACATCTGTATTTTACAGGAATTTAACAAACAGCAGAACCTCAATTAACTGAGGTTAGGGTTATCCAAGGTACTCTTTTCATATATTCATTTTCAAGAAATAAGTAGTGGTAAAACAGCTTATATACAATATTTGCATTGTTCAGAAAATGTCAGTCAGAGCTTTACATATTATGTAAATACAAACACAAAGACCACAACATACAAATTGCCCAAAAGATAATAGTTCAATCTTTTGGGTTATCTAAGATATTCATCCTCAGAGTATACAATTTGTAACATTTTGAGGATTACATAAGTGGAACTTTATACTGTATTAATTTTTTATATTGCATTGTACTTTAATTTTAAATCTTTGTGTGAAGTAATTTCCACCATTTTTCCTGTCTACATAAAATTTCATAATCTAATGAGGTCCATATTAAGTTTTCAGCTACCCGAGGGAAATCTGGTGCACGTTAGCTCAGATAATCGGGAGACCCTAATATACATTTGATATATATTGAGCAAATATATATAGCATGTAATTCCTTAGAAACTCAGTTTGAATGCCTGTATCAACATATAGCTAAAACAGGAATATAAATTTTATTAGGGCTTTTTTTAGATAATTCGGATTTTAGAATACCATTTTGTGCTTCCAAAATCTAGAAGGAAAAATTCATTCAGAATCAATAATGATATAAATTATTTTTTCAATTTATTACTTGTTGCACTTTTTTTTGTTTGATTAAAGAAAAGTTTTTTGTTTTTTTTGATTTCAATATATTGGAACTAATTAGTTGACTAGAATGCATTTGTCTTCAAATATGCAAAATTTACCACCAGATTTTGTTCAACCCAAGTCAAAAGTGGATTTAGTTACCTTTGAAATATTAAAAATTTAAGTCAATATCCATTGTAATAAACTGTCCATAAATCAAAACTTCATGACTCGAAATGGTATTGATCACTTCGAGGTGTAAAAGTTTGGCTGCACATTATTCCTCCATGCCGGAAAAAAGGAACGTGCAAATTTTCACTTTTTGGTTTATCAGCTCGTTCGATTATTTTGGTATCTAAGTTTTGCCAGAAACTTAATATAAGTAATACTTAAAATCCCTTATTGAAAAACATGTTAAAAAAACGTTTAAGGAAGCCGACATTTACAGAGTAACGTCTGCAACCTTCAAATGTCAAGAGCAAATACTAAAACATCATTTCCCAATTTTCTGAAATTTGTCCATTCTGGTGTGGGGGGGGGGGGGAATAATATAAAAGTTTTCGAAGATCAAAACAACAATCTTTCACCAAGTTTTGTTATTATATATATATCTCACAGTAAATGTTATTATGCATAATCACCGATCATTTTGGTGAATTTGATAAAATTTCCCTAAATTATTCACTTCTACTGACGATTATTCATAGCACCCAAGTGTCATTGGTATAAATTTAATAAGTACTAAAAAATATCACTTTTACTGGCAATCAAATTACTGGCAGTATTGTATTTGTATTTAATTATGCATTATACCTAAACATTGAGTCATTGGTAAACATGATAAATCATATATGATATACTATACATGATAATTCATGCATATATTGTATCATTATACTGGGATATTATCGAAACATTTGTTGTCATTATATTGGGGTCCGACTACATTCATCACACATACTAGACTCATTTAGAATTTTTTCATATTTATCAAATTCTACAATTACACTAGGGTCAGATGCCACTACTTTAATTTATCTGGGTCCCGGGACCCAGGGTATTAAAAAAAATCTGGGTCCCTTTCGAATGAAAATGGGTCCCTCTCGAAAAAAATTATTTTGAAAAAAAGTTCCCCTCCCCATAATCAATTGGTATTTCTATGAATTTTTTTTCCAGCATGTCCCAGGTCTTTCACCTGCTTATATCTCTTCGTTGAGACAGAGCAGCTGGCCATGTTCTGGGTAGGAGAAAAAGGTAGCTCTGTGAATCAAATGATTCATTTCTAAAAACGTGTTCTATCCAAAGGTTCATTTACTTTCATTGTCTACTAGTTGGAAAAGCTTGAAAAGAAACCCATTGATGGGAATTTTAACACGTGGAATGTAGCACATATAACAAATCTAAAAACAAATATACAGTTGATCCTGCTTATAACACATTCCCATTCAGAACATTTTTCCACTTAGTACAACTGATTTTCATGGTCCCAAGTAATTCTTATTAAGATTTCTTGTTTGAAGTTTTCCTGCTTACAATTTTTTTTATGGCAGTTTTTGAAAAGCATTATAAGCAGGATCCACTGTAATTTAAAGTTAGAAGTATACATTTATATATTTACTGATAATTCAATCTGGTAAAAGTGATAATTTTTCTCAATATTTAGAGGCCATACAAGTATTACGTAAGCAGATTTTCAGCCATTTTTGACCCCCCCCTCATCAGCAAAATTTCGTCAGCAGCTTAGAATATTTCATATCTTCAAAAAGGGGTGGTTGATGACGTAAGCAACCTTCAAACTCTCCTTCCCCCACCCCTTGTCATCAAAAGTCAGCAAATCCGAACCACCACCCCCCCCCCCCGATGCAGACGTAATACTTGAATGACCCCTTATCAAATTTACCAACAATGCTTAGACATTATGCATAATTTCTTCAGTATTAATCAAAATTTGCCAAACTTGATGATTGGTAAGTATGCATATGCTATTATGTACAATATCTGATTTATCACATTTACCATAACACATACTGAACTTTATTATACAAAACATCAACTAACATTAATTTTGCCATAATACCGAGTATGCACACAACTACGAGCAGAATTTTTTTTGAATTCATTCCTGAAGTCTGAAAAGCTATTGGTTTAGCAATCCCCTTCAAAATTAATCATTTTGCTGGTTAAAGACCTTTAAATAATTATGTAATGTTCTGTAATGTAATGATAATAATGTTAAGATATAACATGTTCAGTATCAAAGCATAAAGTAGCATATTTAATTTGAGACATATTTTTCATCACAATTTTTTTTTAAAAATCTCTGTATCCGAGATCTAGGGCCATAAAATTATAGAAAACATGATTGAACATAGATATGCTCTTAAATGAATACTTTCAGTAGCTGTTCAATATCTAAGTGTGTCTCCCGCCCCTTTTCAGAGTTTAGAATACAGTATGTTATAGTGAAATATTATCTTGGAAATATTTCTATTTCTCAGACTTCAGTTGCAATAAAGAAAATTTTATTTGAACAGTATCTGATATTTCAAACAAGTAAATTCAGAAAAACATTCAAATATTTTCAAAGTTTAACAAAAACTAAATTTGACTATTATTCTCAGACAAAGAATAATATAGCTGAGATTTTACAAATTAAGATTCTTTAGAATTTAATAACACATTAAATAAATTACATTTAAATTAAATCTCACCAATGTCCAATGCTTACAAGTTCTGCTAAGAAGCCAAATTCACAGGACCTTCCTGTGATCGTAAGGAGTTATGATAATGTACTGGTTTTTTATCTGAATTTCAATTTAAAAAAAAAAGTTGGCCATTCCAACTGCAGCAGGACACTTAAGTAAACCCTGAATCTTTCAATTGCAGCTATTTTAGCTGAATACCACAATTGCATTTCCAGTTACAAAAAAATTGTTTTAGTAAATGATGACCATCAAGTTAAAGAAAAAAATTTTTTTTTTGTTTTTCATTCAAGCAGTAAACAACAAAATTTCATGATTCACTCTTGAAAAAGTTTCATCTCACAAAATTTCAGAATTTTTTTTCAGTTTAAAAGTTTTAGCAAACTATTTAACTGCCAAGGGGTGGTATTTAACCAAAAAAAATATTGAAAAACTAGTTAAAAAATTTGTCTGAGTCATTTTTCAACATTTTCAACTTCTATGTCTAATTACATCAAACCCTTATTGACCAGAATTTCTACTTTGAGCATTACATTTATGTCATTTTAACTAGTCAGCTGGCTATGATGGCATATGCCATCGCACCCATTTTTAATCTAATTTTTTGCAATTTTTTCAATTATAATTTTTTTCGGTTGATGATTGAAAAAACAGTCAAGAACATAAAGTCAGTTTCAATGTATTCATAAAACATTTTAATAAGGAAAATACAGTAAAACCTCGATAAGTCCTCACCTCATGTTATCAAAAAATTATGATGGCTTAAGTGGAGTGCCGTCAGTTTCAATGTGCAATATTGTGAAAATCGTATAAATTTAAACTAATATAAAATTTATTAAAATATGAATCAAAATTACAATATTAATAAAATTTATAGATAGCAAATGAAAAAAAAAAATAAGTAATAGATCAAAAAAATTTCTAACTGATTATGGTAAGATATACTGGTACACATTGATTTATAGTAGTAATTTTTATTTTTGACTAATCAGAGCAACTGTTAGAATAGGTAGCTTTTCTTCACAACAGAACTCTCTCACACATTGATTTTGCATATACATGAAATTTAATTTTAGAGTTTTAATTCTTCATCAGTAGTTCGTGATACAACTACAAGAGAGGTAATCTTGAATACAGGATCCACTTTTGACTTTGTGGGGGGGGGCACTGGGCAGAGAAAAGTAAATGTTAGAAGACCTCAACTTTGGAAAGAATGTCTGGTTTTTCAACAAAGATATTTTGTTTAAATTTGAAGCCCTAATTTAGTGGGGGTCCATGCAGAAAGCAAGTCTAGCTCGAACAGTCCCCAACGTTTCAAAAACCTTTGTCTACAAATGAACTTCCCAGCATAACGTTTATTACTTAAATCAGTGGTTTTAAAATCTTCAACCTTGGTAAGCCGGCAGCCCGGTTTTATTCATTTTTGTGAGTGGAAGGCTCAGTCAAACACAAGACCAACGAAAAATGAATGAGGAAAAATTAAACGACTGATCATTCAGGACCCGGCGGTTGGAAACACTGACTTAAACTGCCCTGTTTTGGTACATAGGCTTTTATGGTGACTTTTAACCATATGGCAATGCTGTTAACATGTCCTTTTTTTAATGGGTGCCCTAAAAAATAATCTGTTCCTCTCTCTGAAACCTTTTCATGGTGACGAGTAAATGAAGGTTGAATAACATTGTTGTCTATGAAAGCTGGAAGAGCCTGAAGAAAAACGATGACTTAATCAAAATGACAACTCATTAGGGTGATGTCTTTTAACGAGGTTTTACTATACATTTTATTAGCTTCAAACTTTTAAAAAGGCAAAACAGAGAAATTAATTGGCCAGCTGACTGATTAAAGAAGGCCATTCCCAGCATAAGTTTATATTTTCAATGAACAGAGTATTTCATTAATAAAAAGGACTGCAGATTGAAAAAATCACTTCAAAAAAAATCTCAATTATACACATTCTAATTCTTTGATGCTCAAATTGCTGATATATTAGCTTTTCACGTTTGAGAGTGAGGGGGGAAAGGGTTAAAAATGTATAGAAGCATCCTCGTAAATGTATAAAATATACATTTTTCAGTAATTTAACTTTGGAACAGGAAATAATAAATACAAAAAATAATGACAATGAATAATAAATATCACATTATTTTGAATGTAAAGAAATAAATTTCAGTTCCTTTTTTTTTGGCAGCATGTTATAATAGATACTGTCTATTCATCCGGTGATAGAATTTGTTTTGTTTTTTGTTTTTTTTGTTCTGGCTCTAATTAGCTTCATAACATGAAGATGAACCATACCTATTCAGGCCTAAAATACTAACTCTAAGTCTCAGAAACAGATATACAGGCAGTTAACATGTATTTTTTTCTTTTAGTTAGTATTCTAGGGTTAAAGAAACATAATATTGAAATACAGTCAAACCTGCTTATAGTGAAGAGCGCGTTAAATCTGGTCATTTGCTAAATTTGTATAGAAGTGGGAAAAAAATGAAATTTCGGATATTAAGTGCTTATAGCAAATATACATAACATGGTATGGTTATTAGTAAGGCTCAGATTTTTATGTCCTAAAGATGAAACGTTGTTGCTGATAAGTTAAAAAAAAACCTAAATTTACTGATCAGCAACGACATTTCATCTTTAGGGGCATAAAAATCTGGGCCCTGGTTATTAGACATGTGAAATATTTTTTTTTACCCTTTTCAAGCAACTTTATAATTTATATTTTATCCTTGACAGTTAAAACTTAGCACTTTTTGACAATTATTCCTCAAAAAAATAAAGAGCACAACACATGGGAAAGGAAAAATTACATTAATTGTCCTCACACTTAAGCTTACATTCATATTGGAAGTTAAGCGAGAATTGAATTAGCCGTTTTTTTAATTCAGATATTGGTCTGTTTTTCATCATCTCCCCATCCTTCCCTTCCAGACCAAGTTTTGCTGTTCCTGCACATTGACAACAAACCTTATGTGATAATGGGTCTTTTGCTGAATTATTTAATGGACATATTTATCCCTCATCAATTGTATTATCTCCATATTATGAGGACATATAGGTAAAAGCAGCTCAAACAGTTCTGTAGCTTTCCTTGTATTTACTTTTCAGGGTTTCTTCTTTTATGGGTTTATTCTTTGAAGTTACCCCTTTGAAATTGCTTGTTAAAGATACCATAAAAAAACTTGCTTGATAAGTGACAGAATTGCCATTGTACCAACAAAATGTATTAATTTGATAGATCCAGACACTCGCTAAACCAGGTCCCACTGAATTACTTCAGAAAAATGATATTAAAATATGTTAATTTAGGCCAAAATACTAAATAAATACGCATATGTGGCAAGCTAACCAATTATAAGTATTTCCAATAAGTCAGACATGTTAACACGAGCCATATTTGACTATAACAAATGCAATAAAAACTATAATTTATGCAAAAAAAGGAGTCCTGCATTTACTCTCAACCTCATTTCATATAACAATGGATTCACCGATAACATCTATTGTTACACAGAATATTGAAACACAGTAATTAGAAACTCATCATAATGCAGAACAGGAAATATTTCATTTCTGTCTAACCAAAAAAATATTTTTTACTGCATAACCATTTTTTGCTTTGCTTTCATTCTTGAGCTAACAATGATTTTGTAGAAATCAAGTCCTTGAAATAAAAACAAGCATAGCATTTGTTCTCTACAACATAGCTAGAATTATTTCAATGCACTCAAGATTGATAAGTTATTTTATTTCCCTGCAAATCATTGTAGCTTATCAAAAAATAACTTCATCGAAATGAGAGCATTTCAATTATATCTATGTGACTTTTTTTGAACAAAAAAAAAGAAAAACAAAATCAACAAAAACCTCAGATTTTTACTTTTTTTTTTCCTTGTTAAAAAAAAAACACTTCTTCTGCAACTCTCCTCAGTTCCGTTTTATGTACAGAATATACAATAAAAAAAACTTCACTTTTTGGTTTAATACAGCATCTTGTGTATTTTCAAAATCTTTCCCAGCCTCTGCTTCGGTGTTGCAAAACCCTTCTTTGGCCTTTTGTGAACAACTGAAATTACAGGATGCATAATCAATTACACATGACCATTGACACAGCGCGATTATAATCGAAATTCCAATTGCAAAAACATTGTAAAGTGAGAACCACTGGTCAGAGTTACTCAAAAATTTCCTGGGTGAATGAATACTGGAATTGAATACTGAAATGAATACTAGAGTAATAGAATTTTGTTTGGCAAAAGGATGAATTTACCTGTAGACGGTGCTTGTTTTCGTGGAACACTACTATTTAATCATACATGCACCTTGTATACATTCCTCTGCGGAATTTCTAACGAATTGGCACATGCCGAAATGTGTGTTGTGAGTATGTGTGGCCCCTAACACAAATATGTTGTTGAGTTGCGCTTGTTTAGTGTTCATGCTGCCATCTGTCTTCCACTTTCTGAAGTAAAGATGGAAATGCTTGTATTTTCATAGGTTTGCCTGCTCTCTGCCAAGAAACTTTTTCAAATGAGAGACAGACTTGCATTC
The DNA here is from genome assembly GCF_987345545.1 of Pholcus phalangioides. NCBI lineage: Eukaryota > Metazoa > Arthropoda > Arachnida > Araneae > Pholcidae > Pholcus > Pholcus phalangioides. The sequence goes on from NW_028301608.1 coordinate 23,466,015, forward strand.
GCACCTCAAAGCTGAAGAAACCATAGAAAGCCAACTTCAGCCCACAACCATTGTGCCGTCAACGGGATTCGAACCTGGATCCTCAGGACGAGAGTCCAGTAGGATGCTCGTGGAACACTAAGAAGCTCGCTCGCAGAAGGGAAACAAGAGCCAGCTAGGCAAAAACTACAATGTAGTTAATACAGCCCAAATTAAATGCATTTGCACATTTTGGCCTTTTCATTAGCATTAATGCATATAAATGCATAAAGAGAAGTTTCATGCATCAAAGAAGTTTCAGAATAAGTGCATATTTTTGAAGGTTTATTAAAGCTCAATCACTTTTTTCATAACTTCTCAAATAAATATTGCTCATATTTTCATATCAGGTTTTTTTTCTCCACAGTTAGGATTTAGTGAATTAATAGAGATGTTTGTAATATTTCCCATATATATAAACTGTTTCATTGTATGCTATTTGTAGAGGTGTTAAATAGTGTTCAGTTTGTTTTAGAAATATCATAGAAATTATTTCATTACTGAGTAGCCTTGACTGAGTAGAGATTAAAAATTCCTAAATAAAAAAAAGTTATTTGCATATGCACATGTATGCAGATTTTTTTTGTAAATTAATATGCACCAAGAAATAGAAAATATGCATTTTAAAAATATGTTTTTTGTATGGTGATTTTTTTTAATGTATATTTTCTCATGTTTGGTACATATTTTGACATTTTTATATTTCGTGACTTTTTTAGTGCATATAATCTGGTCCTCTAGTAGTTAACATGGCATAGTTCATGGAAACATATGAAAAAGAACACAGAAAACCAACACCATTGACTTAGAACATGGCCCAGCTGTTGGAATACGATGACTGATAATCCTGTCATTTTTGAATGGTTCTCTTCTGCAGCAGCTACTGGTGTGTCACATTGACACTGGTGTGTCAATGTGCTGAGGAATGGCATTTTGTATGAAAGCTGTGCTATCCACAAACTTACACATAATTGTGGCACTGTAACATTACTAGGACACCATTAAGATGACCTGGCTCATCTCTATACCTAGTCAACATATTTTTATATATTTATAGTGGAATTTTTGTTGTGAGAAAAGGCTTTATTGTGAAAAAGCTTTTGTTTCTCATAGCACAATCATTTCCATATTCATGCTTGCGTTCTCCATTACCTAAATGTGATGTGCAAACTTGACAAAATGCCATTTTTTTTAATTATATACATAGTTGCCAATATAATTTTGTGAATCTTCAATCTCTGAGGGTGAATATGCAAATCAGTTCTGTTGTTTAAAGTAGTCTTTTCAGGTGGTCAGTTCCCAGAGTTGGACTGTACCGCTTATATTCTTTCAGGTATAAATATTACTGTCTATAATGTTTGTTCTCACTACTTTTTGGGTTTCCATTCCTTATATGTAATTCTCACTAGCAGCTCTTGGAGAACTGCCCAATTGCTCATTTGGCGCTATCATCTGCTATGCTGTCTATCTAAACTTGGAATTCCATCCCCCTTGTGCGGTGGCACAATACTGGCTGCGCCAGATGCTCTCATCATCATGATCATCGTCCATCCTTGGTTCCGAGCCACAGTCTAATGCAACCTTTGTCCTGGCCTTCTATGGGTTCTTCTTGTGATCTCATTCTCTAGATCAGAGGTCTTCAATCTTTTTCCAGTCATAAGCACTGCCTATACCCATCATCAAAAGAAGAGCACACTTACGGCAAGTTTGACATATGAATAAAATTAGGATTTCAATCCTGGCATATATTTGTTTAATTGGAATGTTGATCAACCGCTCGCAAGCACAAAAATTAGACACAGGCATCAAGTACTCTGGGCACTTCACAGAGCACCATGGTGTTCACAGGAATGGGTTGAAGATGCCTGCTCCAGATGATCCGGTGCCCTGTTGTAACGTCATCGTAGCACAGCCTTCAGGCTCTGTAGTCGAAATGTTTCACTGATGTCACTCGTGTGTGCATGCTTGCAGTCAATCTGCGACTGGTGTGGTTCTCGGATATTTATTGTGCTGTGATATTGCAAACTTGCAACTGGATTTACTTGTAGTATGATTGGTTTGACAATTTCTTTCTTTGTTACCAAATTAAAAATTTTTTTTTTTTAATTGTTAACAAACTAATTGCGACTGTTTATAGAGAATCTGTTTTTGTCTCTCTCTCTCTCATTTGTATCACTGCACCATGATGGGAACCTGAGTTTTATGGTGGATTGTTACAGGTAATTGCGGAAAATATATTTATATGCTGGTCAGTGACAGTACAGGTGATGGGAGCCACAGGTTCTATCTCCTTAAAAAAGAATGGGCCAATGACAGAACCTGTGGCTCCCATGACCTGTACTATCTCCTTAAAAAAGAATGGGCCAATGATAAATGTTACTGTAAACTCCATCACTCAGTGATCTTTGCAGAATGAAGAGGTAATGGTTGCGGTGGGAACAGATTAGTTTTTGCTTTTATTCTGCAATTTTATGTATTGACAGCACCAAGCATATAGAAATGGGCTTTATCTGTCCACAATATGTGTTTCATTCTGTGAACAAATTTTGCATTTGTACAGCATCCATCTAACAGTAAATTTCTAATTTTTTTTCTTCCACCAAATAAAATTCCAGTTTTAGGAGAAAATTAAAAACTGAATTTCTTCATGAAAATTTTCGTCATTCTGACCAGTGGTAATTCTTTGACAGCACTTTGAAATTGGAACTTTAATCACTGTTCATTGACAACCAATATAACTCAAAATACAACAGCATATGGAGTTTTATTTGAATAGCATGAAATTCTTATTTTCACATCTTTTAAAAAGCCAACTACCTTAAATAGTACCAATATTTTTCATATATATCAAAAATATTTTTGATGGGAAACAGTTTCTTGACCATCAAGTTGATTAATTTCATAGTTCACCTTCAAAACACCATAGTGTGCCTCACTGTTTGACAATAAAATTCCGAAAGAGAAAAAAAAAATTGATTGTATTTATTATTTTTAGTTGGTTGTGTTGGAGTTCATGCTAATTTTCAATTCTGCTTTCGCAAAAAAACATGTTAGAAGGCAAGAATACCAAATTCTATAATTTTAGTAAATAAAATAACCAAATTATGAATTTGCTTAAAGTACACAATGATGAAACAATATACTACTACCTAACTGTACATGCATTTTGTACACGTATAGTTGTGGAATTTCCAATGAATTGGCACATGCTGGAGTGTGCATTTTGACTTGCACGTGCAGCCCAAAAATATCAATGTTGTCATAAAAATTTTTTGTTTATTAACTTGACTGAAAAAAGCAAATTATTAAAAAATCATGATTTTTTCCCCTTCAAATTATCCAAAAAATTTGAATTAAACAAGAAATTTTTACATTAAATTAGAAAGAAAACTCAAGGGAAGTTAATAAAAGTTCTGTATTATATTAAAATCAATTTTTATTCTGAAAAACTGAAGGAAACTTGATTTATTATTCTTTTTTACAGCCAGAGCTATACGTAAGTGACAATTATGACAGTGTTTATTTTCTGAAATAAGAAAACTGAGAATTCTATAAAAAATTCTATTCTTTTCTAAAATAATCTCATGTTTCTAAGTGCAATATTTGGAGATATATTAGTATTTAAAAATCTGAGAAAAGCTGGTAAAGAACAGCATAAATCGAGGAAAATAAATATCTATTAGTTGTGATGCTGTTTTTTTCAAAGTTCCTCCAATTTTTGAATTAAAATATCTGCGATTATTGCACTCAGGAACATGGAAGTTTGATACAGGAGATACAGGGAAATAATTTTCTAATTGGATTTTTGAGGACAGGGAGCCCATAAAAAATTAATAACCCCGTGCAACATGAATGGCGCATTTGAGTCTTCCACATTATTTGGATTATTCTTCTAATTGGAAGTATGTCTTTAGAATCAATAGTTCAACAGTAAAATGCTGCAAGGGGAATTAAGTAATCATCCTGTATGTTGATCAAAGTAAGTGATGAACTACATCTCACGATGTGGACTATCCATTACATTATAACTGGAGATATGGCTTATTTACTTGAAATTCAAGAATTCCCATAATTGTGGATCAAATTTTTTTTTCAAATGTTAGCATTGAACAGCAGAATGTTTTACCTTTGTGTACTTCTGGTGCGAATGGACGAGGTTTGTTAACAGGAGATGGTCCTGGCTGTAATGTTAGAGCTTGCTGCATAGCTGTCACTTCCTTGGCTTTTGGTTGTTGCGGTGGCGGTGGTGATGGTAGTGTAGGAGGAGGGGGTGGTGGAGGTGGTAAAACTTTCTTCTTCGTATACTGCCTCTTAGGTGTCTATTTGAAATTTTTCCAAAAAAAAAAATTATCACAGTGAAGCCTATGTACAACAAACTCAGAATATTTGGATGAAAGCTTTTTTTTCCATATTAATAACAAACGATACATAATAATAAAATGGATTTGGGTAAATACAATCATCATAAATAAAAAAACTTCGTTCAATACTTTGGTAGTTCATTTATGAGCACATTGAGCATTCAAAACAAGGATTAAAACATTTCTAAACTCCCTAAATTTTTTTTGTGATCAGTTTTGAATGGTATTAGCATTTTTTAATATAAGTACAGAGTGATTATAATTAAAGTTCATTTTTCAAAAGGCTGTAAAAAGAGAACCATTGGTCAGAATGACCTGATATTTCCCCTGAATATATATGAAGCAATGGGATTTTGTCTGGCGAAGGAAAAATGTTTAAAAAATTGACCGATAGATGCCACTGTACTCGTCATAATATGCAAATTAAAGGATGTGACCATAAAAAAATCGTAGAAAAGCAAACAGTAATGAAACCATCAGGAAAAGGATGTAGTAAATTAGCTGCTACTCAAGAAATGTTCAATATGCTGTCCACCGTTTTCTCCTATGAGCCAAAAATGCACAACAGCATGTTCCACAACAGATAGAAGTGTATCGGGGTGATGTTATAAATGTGTTGCGTAATGCGGTTTTCCAACTCAGCTAAGTTTGCAATAAGACCACTGCACACAACATTTTTGAGATGACCCCACAACCAGAAGTCACAAGGGTTCAGATCAGATGATAGTGACGGCCAAACTGTTGGAAAATTTCAACTGATAACTCTGTCATTGCCAAAATGTGTGCAATATGCGGAGGAGCGCAATCATGCATTAAAATTGTACTATCTGCGCTGTTGCAGTGCTGGAATGAGTTGGTTGTGCGAAGGAGATTCATACCGTTTCCCATTGATGGTACAGGTTACCGGACCCGAAGGACCTATCTACTCGAAAAAGAAGGGCCAAGAATAAACACTGCCGTAAACCCGCACCACAAAGTGACCTTTTGAGAATGAACAGGGTTGCATTTGGAATGGATTCTCTCTTGCCCACATCCTGCAATTTTGTGTATTGACAGAACCTTGGAGATGGAAATGGGCTTCGTCTGTCCACAAAAGGTTCTTTGGCCATGCATGGTCCACTTCCATCCGAGCAAGAAATTGTAGGGTGAAATTCGGCAGGTCCGCAAGAAACAACTCTTGAACATGCATATTTTTGTATGGATAGCATTGCAGGATGTTTCATAAAATTTTACGAACCTTGCTCACAGGCATGTCTAAAGTTCAGCCAATTCCCTGAGCAGTGCACGTTCCCAAAGCACTGCTTGACACTTCCTGCAATGCCGAAGCTACTTGCTCCACTTGTCCAGTTGACAGAGGGTGAGGTAGTTGCTCCATCTCCGGTGAAATAACTTCCAATTCGCTGCAGGTTCTTCTCAGAATGAGAGACTTGGTAACTGCAAACCATGGACAGGCAGCGGCCGGCAGCTGATGGTTTCACGCTGTAACATTACCAGCTTCACAGCCAGCCTGTCATCACCAAGTCAATATGACATCCCTAACTGAGATGCAAGAGCCTGAGTACAAGCCATTCATTTTTCATTTCATTCCATGCACCGCCCAGGCTCTATCGACCATTGTCAATTTTAGCCATTGCCCGGTGAGTACAAGCCAGAAAGAAGTGGTCCTAAATCTCCAGCAACCAAGGATGAGGTGTCACCCCAATGCCAAGTTCCAACACCACGGAAACAGGTAGCAGGCCCGTCATCACAGACAACCCGGGATAATGGATCTTACATGGTCACAAGATCAGGTCGCCTGGTAAAGCCTCCATCCAGGCTGACATACTCTCACAAATTATAAGAAACTTATGGTTTTCCCCTAAAGGGAGGAAGATGTTAATGATGTTATTAATTTATATGATCTTTATTATTATAACGAGTCGCGGAATGGCAACAGTATGGCATTCCAATGGCGGCTCGGTTGTTATGGTAACTTAGGGCTCAGCCGGAGGTTGAGTATTAAAGCGTCAGTTGTAGTCTCGTTCGTAATTGATGCTGTCGCATCACTAAACACCACTGACGTCAAAAAATTGCTTTCCTCCCTCCGCCACATTGCACAAACAAACCTGTCTCTTTTAATTTAGCAATCATCTTCTTTAGAGCGTTTGTAGACATTGGATCAGAGCCACTTCCAATACCCTATACTGTGAGGAATTTCTTTAATGCAGATTCCACACAGTCACCGTTCTTGTAAAAAAAGTTTCAAGAGCAGAGCCTGATCCTTCGATAACGAACGTCATGACGACCTTCTTGGACACAGAATTACAGGAGCTGCATGTTCCCCAACTTTTATCACAATTTCAATATGCGCATGTCATGTCTTTTAATTTGCATCTTATGATGAGTACAGCGCCATCTATCTGTCAATTTTTAAACTATTTTTTTCTTTTGCCAGACAAAATCCCATTGTTTCATGTATATTCAGGCGAAATATCAGGTCATTCTGACAAGTGGTTCTCTTTTTACAGCCTTTTCAAAAACAAACTTTAATTATAATCACCCTGTATTTTAGTGGAAACTAATTTCTTTTTTTTTCAAAATATATTAGAATGATTTAAAAAATAAACCATCACAGTATTCAGCATGAAATGTTTTTTGGTTTTTTTTTTTATAAACAGGCACTGTTTTTTAAATTATTATTAACCATTTATAATCCCCCCCCCCCTGCAAACATATCTGTGACTGGAAGTAAAAGACACTATGTCCATTTTCGCCAATATTGGAATAACGCTATTCATTTGCAGTGCTTTCAGTATACCACATATAGGTATAGCATAGCTGCCAACTTTGGAGAATGAGAATTCAGGTTTTCCCGCGGATCTAAATTGCGTACAAAAATAAATGTAAAAGGGATCTTTTAAAACTTTTTAGGGATTTTTCATCAGTAAAAGGGAAATTTTAAGGATATTTTCCCATTGCAAAAAATGTGACACCAAGCAATCCATCACCATTCATGGCCAACCAGTAGGTTAAAAAAAAAGTCCTTGGGTTAAATTACCTCGCAAAAATAAAATCTCGCAAACCTAAAAAATCTCTATTGGGCCCATAATGAGACATATGGATAAAGCAAATACACGCGATCGTGCCAATTTTGGATTTCGAAAGGCCAGATTGACACTTGCTGATTGGTGAATTTGGGTTTTCTCCCCAAAAATGAAATTCTTTTTGTGATTTGATGAAATATGACAATTTAAACAAGGCTTATGAAGCAGCAATTTTTTTTCAGGTAAATTCTTGGGAATAATTTTTTCCCTAAATGTATGGATTTTTCACAATCACGGGCGAAATTCGGGAGATAAAAGAATTTTTCATGAGTCTAGGAGATAGAGTAGAGATTCGGGAGACTTGGCAGCTATGGTATAGGATACTCAAGTCCTATTTCAATAAATAACAGAGACAGTCACTTCATAACACCAGTGAGCTTCATAGTAAGACATACTGAAAAACATCTTTAAATGGCTCTACTGCAAAGTTTTACTTTTGAGACATATCGCTCTTTACACTTCCGGCATACATATATCTAATAATACTGCTTTCAGGTGAGATATAATAAATAGGCACTTTAGAGCATGGGTTCTCACTTTTTTCACCCGCAACGTCCCTTACCCTAATCAATGCTTATCTGCGGCTCCCCAAAACAGTTTAATACAAAGAATCTCTTCCAAAAGCCATTACCAGGCCACCACTCTGAGATGTCCCTGACAAGGGACTGTAGAAAGGTATTATTATAAATGAGTTATTGTTATAAATGGAAATATATCAAGACTATGAAATGTTCAGAGGAACTAGAGATTAATATCGTTATATAGACGATTATTGTTATATATAGCTTTCACTGTATATGTTGTCAAGTATATATATATATGTATATATATATATATATATATATATATATATATATATATATATATATATATATATATATATATATATATATATATATATATGCTAACTCATCATAAAAATTCAAAATTTAAGGTAGAATGTAAAAAGGGACAGAGTGAAAAATGAAATTTTCTCATAAGTGAAAACTTGTGAATGTAATTGATTGTGAAATACAGACATACACAAATTTCAATTGACTTGGAAATTATACTATACACAACTGAAGCAAAAAAAAAATTTTTTTCAACTCACTGGAGTAGTAGATAGTTTTGCTGCTGCAGCTGCCAAGCCTGTTTCAATAGCTTCCTTTCGAACACCTTCTCGAACAGGTCGTTCAGGCTTTGGACAGTTTGGAACAAGTTTGGCTAAAAATGAAGATTGTTTGTCATGCATTTTGTTTCATATAAATTATTTAACATTTCAAATAAACGATGCGAGTTTCAAACACGAATGTTTGCTTTGTAAGTACCTTTTGGATTCCAAGGTCCATCCCGCCTGTTTTTACCTCTGGGTTTGAAAACATGATAATCATCATCTGTTGCTTCTAGTCCTAAGTAAACTACAGAAAGAGCAAAATCAATAACTATATTTAAGATATGCAAAAAAAAAACTAATGCATACAATGATACACTAGTACAAGTGTTCTAACGTTTTTTCAAGACATGTATATGATCTATATGGGGGAATTTTTAGCATTAGTTCAAACCCACCCATGTACAACCTGGGGTTTGAACCCAGACCTGCACAACCAGACTAACATGCTTATCACTTGACTGCCTAGAGGTTAAAATTCACTTCTTAAAAAAATAATACAGTGAATGCCTATGTAAAGATAAGGGGCTAGAGAAACATATCATTATAAAAAAGTTGTAGTCATAGCTAGCAAATATTAACACTGAAAAGTGCATCGAAACCAAGGAGTAATATTATAGTCAAGAGGCATTTTATATTGGCATTGTATATCAGATTGCTGTTGCAGAGGGTATTGTTATACAGTATTTTCACACTATTTGTGTTTCTATTCATTATCACAGTGAGGCAACAACATATTGATTAGCAAATGCAAGAATTTTTCTTTGAAAAATAGAGTTGAAAAAGTCTTGAAGTAGAGAAGTTCTCTGAATATATTTATATGCCTATAGTGACCTCTATCTGTACAATTAACATATAATGAATTGCATAGAAAAAAATTACTGTAATCAGAGTCTTGATGACATTGTTTCAGAGATTCTTCAAATTCTTCATCATCCTCATCATTGAATCTGGCTTTCATCTTGCGTTTTCTAACAGATTCATAAGAGCTCGGCCTAGGCTGTGGAGCAGATTTTTTGGCAAGGATGGAGAAATTGGCTACTGCAGTCTCAGCCAGTGAGAACTGGTTAGGCTCAGTGGTAGTGGGAATCGATGCTGGGGCAGCTTGATATGACTGCGTAACCATTGCATTTGGATCATTAGGATTTGTAAATAAGAAAGCACTTTTACTGATCGAAAGCATTCCTTGGATTGCTTCTCTGGTTGATGGTGATGTTCTTCCTCCACTATTTAAAAAAAATATATTAAAATCTTTAACTAGAAAAATATTAAAGATTGCAAAGCACAATTGAATCAAAATTTCAAGCTCAACACTTTAAGGGGGTTTTAAAATTTTCCCGATCTGGCATTGTAACTGCTACATTGGAAATAAAAGTGTTAATAACCCAAGATATTTCAAGGTCACAGAAATAAAGCAGATTAAGTTTGACAAGATATCTCAGGATTGCCATTGCAAGGGTTAACATGAGGGGGGGGGGAATAAAAGATACACAAGCGTGGCACTCTGAGATACTACTTCACTAAACACAAACTATGGCTGGCCATATCGCTATATTGTAATTTACTGCCATTAATGACATGGGTTGGAAATGAAAAAGCTATCTATCGGTGGTCGCCTCAAGTTCTTAAGGGGGAAAATGTATTATCTATATCCTCCCTCGGGTTCGAACCCAGGACCATGATAGCAACCTTCACGGTGGTACATAGGCCTAAGCATCTTACCACCACGCCACTCGGGCAGTAAGCTTGTGCTGGGCATGAATATTTTTTTCATGTAAACCTCATTTAAATTAGAGGTGGGAGAGAGGGATGGGGGAAATTACTGTACACACAAAGCATATTGCATTAGTATTAAATTATATAAAATATTATGAAATTTAATGCAACCATCCTATTTCAGGGTTTTCAAAAACAAAAAGTCAGTGTTTCCCATATTGAAAAATTAATGATTCATTAATTTTTGTTGTCATTTCAATGATTCAAATTTTATACCTCAAATCATCATCATCTAAACTGTTATCTTCATTTGCTAAACCAGTTGCCATGAGCAAGTCGTCAATAGTAGCATTCTTAGGAGGGTCAGCTGCCATTTCATCACCAGCATGCTGGATCACAGAGTGTTTGAATACACTGTCATCAACAGTTTTTCCATTAACTTGGAAAAAAAATTTAAGAAATTTTTTACAACTCATTTAAGAAATTTTGTACATATACAAATCCAATCAACTTTTCTGTTAAAAGTCAAACAATGTAAACTTCAAGAAACAACAAATTTTATTATACACTTGCAGGATTTAGCCACTTTATGACATTATCATACACAAAATGTCCCAGAACTCTGTTTCTATCACCACTCTAATTTTATCAGTAATTTCTCCAATGAAAGCCGCAGTTGTTACCCCCTTATTCAGAAGTTACATGATTCCCCTTTAGATTTTGCTGAAATGAGGCAATCTGAGAAAAGGCTGACAAATACTTAAAGGATATAATTTTAAACTTGCTGAATGGTCAGTGTGCAATTAATAAAGATTTATGGAACTGTGCAGTCATTGGAAAAGGTAGACTCATGCCCTCAATATATAAATTACATAATTTACCACATAACGTATTAAACTCTTTTCAGGATTATTTTCACAAAAATTAAATTTCAAAGTGCTGATCACCAAAAATACTTTTGTACTTACTAGAAAATTTAAGTTTAATGGTGTTTGCTTTAGATTCTAAATTGAAAGCTTCTTCAGCTCGTGAATGCTTTGTGAGGTCCAGGCCTTTGCTTTTAGACTTAGGTGGATTTTCGTCCACAACTAAATTGTCTTCATCAGAATCAACAAAGTCATATACAGATTCTTTCTTTGGAACAACACCACTAATATTGTTCTTACTGAAAAAGATTATGCAGAAGAAAACAACCATCAAATACATTCAAATCAAATTACTTTCATTATAAGTATCAGAAATATTCAATTTCCTCTATTCAATGTCAAATTCATTTTTAAAGATTAAAGCAACATGTTAATTTTTATTTCTTTAACTATTAAAAATGAAATTGATGTATTAATAACTCAATGTTATACTTATCAGATGATCCATCTTTTTAATACATAAATTTTGCTTGTATGTTTTTTTAAGAAAATCAAAACAATATAACTATTTTTTCCAACCCAAATAATGCATCTTTTATTTTCTTTAAAAAAAAGTTATGTAGACTAAATAAATAATACAAAGTATGAAAGACTGGAACTAAGCAGCCATGAAGATGAGCTCAAGGGGAAAAAATTCACACATGCCTCAGTGGGGACTCATACCTCTATCCTCTCAGACCCGGGAGTGCTCTACCATTAAGCTACACGGGACTGACATTTTCTTCCCCTTAAAGTGTACGGGTGTGCTGATTGGGATGAACATTGAATGCAGAGATGAAGAAAACCCTTTTCATCTCTGCTTGGTTCCAGTTTTTCATACTCTGTATGAACAGCAGAAAGTGACAGTCTCTCTCTGAATATATACCAATTTTTTCTCCCTTAACCTACAAAATCAAATGGAAATATACCTCACAGGTTGCATTTCAGTCATCTGGTACTGAAAGAAGTCACTTGCTTCTACATGTGGCACTTCCTTCCAACTAATAGGGTTATATAAATGCGCTGGAAGATGGGCTGGAAGTTCGTACTTCTGGTTTGACCTCTGAGAGAATTCTACTTTGGGAACCTGGCTAACAAATGTTGTCTGAATAGGTGATTTAGATGGCTCATTCCTACTCATCAAGTTGGGAGTGAGCGAGAACTTTAATGTTGTTGGTTCTGACTTTTCAACACCCTATAATGATGTGTTAAGAAAATAAAAACATGTTTGAATAAAGGCAAAAAAAAAAAAAAAAAAATCTATATTTTGATGAAAAGTTTTAATAATTTTCTTGGGATAAGGTTTCAAAAATTATCCTCGATAACAGGATATACAACCCATGTGTGGCCAGCAAAAACAGTTTTTACTCTTTTTTTAAAGGGCATAAACACACAACACAAGTGCACTCCCCCCCCCACTTCATAGCTTATCTATACTAATAAATATAGTATATTAAGAATTCTGACAAATGTAAATTTGTAATTACAGATGGGAATTCTAAATTCTTACTCTTAAAAAAGTAATAGGAATTGAATGAACACAATAGAATTATAACTAATCAGCAGTGAAAACTTCACAAATTTCTGAAGCGAGCAGAAGAAATGATAAATTAATAGAAAAAGAAAAAAAATTAAGATAAAAAATTCTAATGTGAATTTACACAAAAAAAAATTCTAGAATTTGGCTCCAGCTCAGAAAGAGCTATTGTTCAACAAAAATATAAAATATTCAGATTTTCAGGAAAAGGTTTTGCCAATTAATTTTTATTTTTGCATAATAAAAGAATTCATACTATTCTATGCTCCGATTCACTGCCATTCATATCCATATCTTTCTGCTTTCTTAACCTCGGAGGTGGTTTTTTAGTTGCGATCTGATTTGCATTTTTCGCCATTATGAATTTCTAGGGGGGAAAAAACAAATAAATTGATAATAGATCATCTTCATGCCAAAATTTCATTTTTTCAAGACGTTTCTGAGACATTTAATTAATTTCTATAAATTGACAAGCCAAATGAAATTATAGAGTACAACATAAAATTAGTTACAACATAAAGCTTGAATAAGAACATAAACTTCACTAACTTCAGCAGTTCGAATTTCACGTTGTAGATCTTTGATCAGTTTAGCAGCATTTATTCCTGGCGGAATATCTTCATGTTTCTAAGCAAAAAGATAAAAAAAAACAAGCAAGATTGAGAAATCTGTTACTAATTATATTTAACACAAAATCAATCATGCTATATATAACTGACTTGAAATAGGCTAGCTGTTAGAATGATATTTTATTTTAAGGCTCACCAGCCAACCATATTACAATCTTAATAATTATCACACAATATGCTCCAGTGCAATTGCACGAAGCCATCAAAGGGAGCTTGAGATTAGAGTAAATTTCTGAACAGTATAAACAGTAGATTAATGAGCTCAAACTTTTTTTTTTTATACTGTATTTACATTTGCAAACAGTTTGTAAGAATTTTAATATTGATTAAATGTATGTATAACGATACTCATTTCCCACAATACCAACCGATTAGGTGTTATTTTCTGGCATCAATTCATAAAAATGTAATGATGCTCTACAACAAGGATTCTTAACTAGGGGTTCATGGACCCATTGAAGGTCCCTGAGAGGCGACTTTAGAGGGGGGGGGGGTCTGCGAGCTTCAATGAAAAGCAATGTCTTAGAGAAACAATTATTGTCTTTACATTATTAATGTAATTTGGTTTTGAGGTCATTGGACTTCTTTCTATTGGCACAAGGGGTCCATGGAACTCCCAAAGTTGAGAATCCTTGCTCTAAAACTTCACAATAGTTAGTTTTTTGCTCCCTTGCTTCACTAACAAGTAAGATTTACTTAATTCCAAATCTCCCCACTACAGCAGCTGCAATTATTTTATACAGATCGGCCAAATTAGATACCCAAATAGAGAAACTTTATCAGTCAAATTTGAAGGGAAAAACATCACAACATCTGAATAAAAAGTAAACTATAAAAATAATAAAAACATATTTGGGTCATTCTCACAAAATTGGTATAAATTGTGACCCCAGCAGTTTACATTAAATATATTTGGCATGCAATTTTTTTTGGTCACTTTCAATTTATATTCCATTCTCTGACATGTCGCAACTATTTATAATTTTTTCATTAATAGATTTTTAAAATTTACCTTTGAACAAATCAACTTCATTTCTTAAGAACATTAATTTTTTTCCTGGCTGTCCCCAGTCCATTTTCTAAATTTTATAATGATAACTTTATCTTAAAACAAAAAATATATTTTTAATTTTCAATAATATGTATTTTTAATTTTCAATAATATGTATTTTTAATTTTCAATAATATGTATTTTTAATTTTCAATAATATGTATTTTTAATTTTCAATAATATGTATTTTTAATTTTCAATAATATGTATTTTTAATTTTCAATAATATGTATTTTTAATTTTCAATAATATGTATTTTTAATTTTTAATAATACATATATTTTAATAATTTACAAAATTTCTTTTTTTTCTATTTGTGACATTCGGAAACATTGGTTCAAGTCCTGCAACACCAGTTGCAGCCTATCAAATTTTGTGTTGAAAAGGTTAAGGAGAATATAGCCATCACTTGAACTTCCTTTCAAATTAGATTTATTCAGGAAAAAGGAGTGTTTTTATTAAATGACCTCCTCCTCTTTACTTTTTTTGTTAGAGGTATACAATTGAAAATTATTTGCAAAATTATTTTCTATCATTCTTTTAATCACGTGTTTCAGTTCAAAGTCTTTATTATTTCTGAAAAGCACATATTTTCAACCTGCATAGTTTTTTTATCAGTGTTGCAAAACATACAAAAATTTCTTTCTTATGGTATTAAGTAACCAGAAAAAAGTTCGATAAGTCGGGGGATAAAAGTTTTAAAAAAGTCCAGATTTCTTGATTGAAGTAATGTTTATCTGAAAACTTTGCTTTGAAAGTGCCTCTTGTGCTCTAGCAATACAAAAACAAATGAAAAATCTGTTGTGCCCATAAAAATGATGAAAAAAGAGAAACAAAAATAAATAAAAATAAATAAATATAAATTAATTTTAAAAAAATTGTTCAGAGTATCAGTACTTGTCCAAGTTGGAAATAAGCTGCCAAATATTGATGACATATCTTGCATATTTCAAGCACAAATATCAAGGTAAGTGTTGAAATAGGCAAATCCAACGCAGCATTTTGCCTATCTCTCACAATGGTTAAACTTGAATTTTTTCCACCATCAATTTTAAACAAACTTTGCTCAAGTCACTATAATGTATTATATTTATCAGTAAGTAAGGAAGGAAAAAAAGTGTCCTTAAGAAATTTTTTGAATTTTCAGGCTGTCATTTTTATTTTTTGTTCATTTTTGGTGAGAATGATCAATTTTAAAATTTTCATTGTTTCACTCCCCCACTAGCTATTTAAAAAATATGGATCAAAAGTGACTACAAAAAAATCAAAGGGGAAAACACTTACATGATTATCTGAGCTCCAGACTTTCAACACACCAATGAGTGCTTTTGCACCAACAACTAAATACTGTTGCTCCCATTTACTCACATTATTGTCTGAAATGTGACAAACATAAAAAAAATGCATATTAATTCAACATTATCAGCACAAGAAACAAATGATGTAATTCATTCACAGCATCAAATGAATATGTTTTCAGATAATACCACAAAAATATCTTTGTCGTTATTAAAAATATTTCTTGTCCAAAAACAACAGAATTTCAATACAACAGGTAAAAAAAATATTTCAGTTCATTTATTTTTTAAAAAGAGGAAAAAAAGTATATCTATACCTTTCAGTTGTTCTAAAACACTGGGGGCAGCAAACCAATGAATGGTTTCAAAACTGGGAAATTTGTATTTTTCTGGTGTACTCACTCTTCTCTCTATCTCATGAATTCTGAAAAAAAAAAGGAAAAAAACTTTCCACAATATGCTAACACTCTGAATGCAAACATACTTTCATTGAATTTTAACGATTTACAAGAATATAAATTTTCCAGAATTCAGAGCTTGCCATTAACACACTTGATTCAGGATGATCTTTATATACATCATGTGTTATGTGCATTGTCGGCACACATGTATGTATCATCTACTTGTCCAATGAGTCACTATTATTGTCAATTCCTGTTCTGTAGTCTTTCACAGAAAAAAATAAGCCATATCCATTGTATTTTGGCAGATTAAATCAACTGGTTTTTTTTTTATTACGACTCATAAATGAGTAAATATATATAATCTCAATTTCAAGCGATTTATCTGTGAAAATACTACATATGATCCTGTAATCATTTTTGTCTTTAATTCAGTCTTCAAATATTCAAAACTCACAATGCCCTTGTATAAGTGAAGTGAGAATTTTGAATAACTCAAGGCACCCCAGTCCAATTGAAGAACATCAGCAGTATGTTTAATCAAATTATATATACACACACATGCATACATACATATCCACGGATTTCGTATTTGTGATCTCTTTCCCAGTTTTCTGGAAAACATCGACCATTGCAGTGCCAATTCTCATATGGGAGCAAAATATAAACTGCATTTGTTAATTTAATGTTTAACAAGGTGGTTTTTTAATTATTTTGAAAATGTTTCCAAAATACTGTTGTTCAAATGTGCCTAAAAGTAAAACATTTGAAAGAAAATCTAAAATATTGACATTGGTTAACTTCATTGCTGCAGTTGTTATTACAACATCAATAAATTTACGAATCAGATATTCAGAAAAAAAAAGAACATGAAGTTCCATCAGCCATTGCTGAAGCTTCAGCTGCTACTATGTAGCCCTGGATCTAGATAGCTCTGATGTAGAAAGTGCTGCTGTGTTATTTAACATGCCTAAGAAACAAAACTTTATGGTTTGTATTATTCATGGATTCTCTGTATTTGCTCTGTGACACCCCCCCCCCCCCGAGAATATAATTCCCATAAATACAGAGGGACGACTGTACTTAAAAAAAAAAATTCCCTATTTCAAACAACTAAAATAATTTTTAAACATGCATATTGAATGATAAATGATGGGCTGAAAGGGTGTATGCAGGGTCAGTAACCAAAGAGGTAGGGCACATAATTATTTTCACTATTTCTTTTGTATTGAAAATATGAATATACGTACATGAAAATATCCATAAAAATATGAATATGTACATATAGAATATGAATATATGGACACAAATAAAACAAACTTTTTACAATGTTTTGCCTTTCATTAGCTTTAACATTTCTTACAATAGAGTTTACTCAAAGCCAATAACCTAAAATCACCTAATTTTTTTCAGATAATTTTAAAAAATATTATAAATACATTAAGCAAAATCCTACCATTTTTAGCCCAAGAATTTTGAAGCACAATATTTCAGCCCTTTTACAGATCTACAAAGATATTCATTTGTACAAATGTATTTGTTATATCTTAAATGGGTTTTTGCTCTATTTATTTCAGATGAAAAAGGGGGGGGGGGTCTACAGCATACATAAAACTTAAAATATATAGTACTGTAATGTAAAAATCATATTAACAATTTTCTTTCAAGGCAAAAAAAAAAAACTGCAGGACTAAAAGAAATATGTAATTATATTTTTTTCCCTCCTCTAAATCAACATGAATATAAACATTAGGTTGGCTGGATTGAAAAAATTAGAATTTAACAAGGCAATACTCGTGACACTTACTGCAATTGAAGAGGGACATTCAGCGTATGCAGGAAGTTGCCCCCAAACACCAGAGAATCCACAGGAGTGAAAACAGCATGTATCCACCCAGTAGGAATGAAAAGAGTTTGGCCTTGAGTTAGAACCAGCTGATAACAAGCATCAACTTGATCACCAAAGAAGGTTTCACTCTGATTTGATGAAGCTGTCCAATGCTCATATAGTGTGAGGTTAGCTTGTGTTGGCCTGACTAAAAAAAACACCTTCTCACCCTACAATAGAGATGTGACACAATTTAATACTATATATAGATAATTTAAAAAATTATATATTATCTACATATACATACACTATCTTGAATACAAAACTGAACAATAATTAACAATAACAACACACAATAATTAGAATTCAGACATGGCAAGCAAAAACAGCCATTATTAAACAACATCAAATATTACAGAGGCAACACAATATATAAGAGGAAGATATACAGAATCTTTCGGGGGAAATTGATTTAGTTGCCTTTGAAAAGAAGCATTTTAAACTGATTAAAATAAAACTATTAAAACACCTTTTAATATACTAAGTTTTTTAAACATCAAGTATTTGATCATTTTGCAACCTATGCATCCTCTGTATACAGCAAACCTTGATTTAACATCACTATTTATCTAAAAAAGGTATTTTGGCATTCACTATGAAAAACTTGGTGGTACATAAAATCTGTCATACTTATATTTTTATAAATTTTTTATGGACTAAAGCCATTCAGACATTTGAAATGTAAAGACCAGGGAACATAAAAATCTTCTGTAAGAAACTATGGTCTTAGCAACCCAGTACTTATTGGTATTGTATACAGAATGCTTATTTTTATCAATCTATTTCTTTGAATGGAATGATTGAGCTGAACAAATGAAACCATTCAACATCTAAGCATAGTAACTTTATTTCAGTTTTCAGTGCATAGAATAAATTGTCTCGCCAAGAATCCAATGCTTGAAAAAAAAAGTCTACAAAAAATTATTTTTTGACAACTTACTCTTAAAATGTGGTACCAGACAGATGTTCCACCAAAGTCTATGTGAAAGTCTGTATAGCTATCCTGAGCACTCATCAAGCAGTATTTCATCACACTGGGACGAGATAACGGAAATGTCTCTGGGAGAGATTTAGGCCAATAGTTCTCAACCCAGCTAAGTTTCTGAACAATAGTTGGAGGTTTAACAAGTTCTGAAAATCTAAAATAGGAATAATAAGTTAAGAATAATTAGATGCACAAAAATATAACAAAATGCATAGCATTAAAATGAAGAGAAATAACTTTACTGAATGGCAGTATTCAAACTTACTTAGTCTTTGAGAACTCCAAACTGATGACATTGTAAACTTTATTTCTAACAGGACAATTGAAATATTCAACCCATTCTTTCATGGACATCTTGATGCTTTCTTGCCTTGTCACATCTATCACATCCAGTGAGAAATCGGGACCTACAACAGTGAGGATGAGTATATATATATATTTCAATGGAAAAAGTACAGAAAATGTATGCACAACTCACATATACAAGCTAAAAAATTGAAAAAAAAAAACCCTTTTGTTCAAGGTCATTTACCAGCAGTGAAAACCACATTAATTATCAAGAAAAAGAAACAAAATTTTCAAAATTTTAAATTGTCATTTTGGAATAAGTTTATTTTCTCCTTGAAGTTTTCTAATGCTAATAGTTGGCATAACCAGGAAATATATAAGATGCACTGCTGCATATGCTAAATTAGAAGATTCACTGCTAGCTTTAAGTCAAAGACGTAGCTACAAGTCTAGAAAAGTCAATAGACAACTGAGTAATGATCAGTGTTTACTTATACTTTTTCAGCTTTTAAAAATAATCACATTCAAAAGAAATTAATTTCGTCACCAGAACCCAAAAAAAATTTCACAATCTATTTTTTTTCTGTTTTTCACACCAGAAACATTAGAATACAAAATAGTTTTACATAGTTCCTACATAACTCTAACCAAATTAAATCTTGGAAAATTTAAGAAATGCACATTCAGTAAACAAACACATATGCGTGAGAGAGAATATCTAAAATATTTAATTTAAAAATAACCACACACAACTTGATGATGAATAATGAAACATGTTTTGCAAGAACATTATTTGTTTATTATGTCTAAATTTGAACAAATCAAATTTATTCAATTCATAGAAAAATTAAAATGAATTTATGAGAAGTATATTTACCCTCTAGAGGCATATGCCTGTACAGACAATTCAAAAACTAAATTATAATTAAAGAATAAATAATGTAAAATAAAACATGAAAAAAAACACAAATACAACAGACAAGGCAAAATTATTAATGCCAAATAAGAAATACAAAATAAACAAAGTGGATCATTTTTTGAACAAAATTTCATATAAACAAAATTAATATCTTCTCATACTTAGTTCCAATTATTTGATTGAAAAAAACCTATACATTTTCAATGACACTCACCAACATAATCCATAACATCACTGACTGTAAAAGTATCAGATGGCACCTGAATACCAAGCCCAACTTTAGAATCAACCAATATAGGCCAATTGAAACCATTTTGTATGAGGTATGGCAAATTGAGTGATGGACCCCTCAAATGCAGGACAACTTCTTCACCACTACAAAAAGAGTAAAGATGTGAGGCGAGAATATATGTTCAAAATATTTTCTTCAATGTAAAATTTTGTGTGAAATAGACAAAAAAAAATTATAAAATTTTCTTACATTCTCATCGCCAGAAACATAAACAAAATTATTTTTGGCATTATTTTTTACCTTACAGGGTAAATTTTTAATCAGAGAATATTTTTGATACAAGATATACGGAAGACTGGATGTTGTGAAGATATTTAGTATTTGAGATGTTAATTTTTTAAGGAAGGAAAAAACTCATCTCTGCCTCTACCGGGAGTCGAACCCGGGTCCCTCGATTGCCGGACGAGTGCTCTGACCACTAAGCTACAGAGGAGATAGAGATTTTCCTTCGCTAGAGCGTATATATGCCGAACGGAACCGTGCAATGGACGGTGAAACCGATCAGCTAATAGCTCATGGACGACGAGCCACCAGAGGGCTATATATATGACATGAATGTCGCTCTCCACTTGTTAATACAAGATATACGGAAGACTGGATGTTGTGAAGATATTTAGTATTTGAGATGTTAATTTTTTAAGGAAGGAAAAAACTCATCTCTGCCTCTACCGGGAGTCGAACCCGGGTCCCTCGATTGCCGGACGAGTGCTCTGACCACTAAGCTACAGAGGAGATAGAGATTTTCCTTCGCTAGAGCGTATATATGCCGAACGGAACCGTGCAATGGACGGTGAAACCGATCAGCTAATAGCTCATGGACGACGAGCCACCAGAGGGCTATATATATGACATGAATGTCGCTCTCCACTTGTTAATACAAGATATACGGAAGACTGGATGTTGTGAAGATATTTAGTATTTGAGATGTTAATTTTTTAAGGAAGGAAAAAACTCATCTCTGCCTCTACCGGGAGTCGAACCCGGGTCCCTCGATTGCCGGACGAGTGCTCTGACCACTAAGCTACAGAGGAGATAGAGATTTTCCTTCGCTAGAGCGTATATATGCCGAACGGAACCGTGCAATGGACGGTGAAACCGATCAGCTAATAGCTCATGGACGACGAGCCACCAGAGGGCTATATATATGACATGAATGTCGCTCTCCACTTGTTAATACAAGATATACGGAAGACTGGATGTTGTGAAGATATTTAGTATTTGAGATGTTAATTTTTTAAGGAAGGAAAAAACTCATCTCTGCCTCTACCGGGAGTCGAACCCGGGTCCCTCGATTGCCGGACGAGTGCTCTGACCACTAAGCTACAGAGGAGATAGAGATTTTCCTTCGCTAGAGCGTATATATGCCGAACGGAACC
Source organism: Pholcus phalangioides (assembly GCF_987345545.1). NCBI lineage: Eukaryota > Metazoa > Arthropoda > Arachnida > Araneae > Pholcidae > Pholcus > Pholcus phalangioides. The sequence goes on from NW_028301608.1 coordinate 23,487,915, forward strand.
GTGCAATGGACGGTGAAACCGATCAGCTAATAGCTCATGGACGACGAGCCACCAGAGGGCTATATATATGACATGAATGTCGCTCTCCACTTGTTAATACAAGATATACGGAAGACTGGATGTTGTGAAGATATTTAGTATTTGAGATGTTAATTTTTTAAGGAAGGAAAAAACTCATCTCTGCCTCTACCGGGAGTCGAACCCGGGTCCCTCGATTGCCGGACGAGTGCTCTGACCACTAAGCTACAGAGGAGATAGAGATTTTCCTTCGCTAGAGCGTATATATGCCGAACGGAACCGTGCAATGGACGGTGAAACCGATCAGCTAATAGCTCATGGACGACGAGCCACCAGAGGGCTATATATATGACATGAATGTCGCTCTCCACTTGTTAATACAAGATATACGGAAGACTGGATGTTGTGAAGATATTTAGTATTTGAGATGTTAATTTTTTTTAATACTCCCGGTAGAGGCAGAGATGAGTTTTTTCCTTCCTTAAAAAATTAACATCTCAAATACTAAATATCTTCACAACATCCAGTCTTCCGTATATCTTGTATTAACAAGTGGAGAGCGACATTCATGTCAAATATTTTTGATATTGGTTAGCTCCAGGGACATACAGAGAATTTCTTAAGAGGGATGATCTTTATTTTCCTTTTAATTTTCTACTTGGGTCTAAATGAAAACAAAATCTTAGTCTCCCCCCCCCCCCCCGAATACACAGTGGTTGGTTCAAGTTTTGTAGTGAAGATATTTTTAAAGCCTAAAAAGATTACAAAAATCACTTCAAAATTAGCTATATTTTTAAGAAATAAAATTAATAGCTATTAATGGAGTTATAGTTATTGATTTTAACTATCTATTATTTTTAATTTTCTTTTGCTTGAAGCATCTTTCATCTGATTGATCATCTTTAATCTCAGAAGATACAGATTTGTCCTTTTTTTTCCAATAGACATGCTTTGATTCTATATCACTCATAACTCGATATTTATTTTCTTGCTTTAGAAATTAAATAGCTTAGACCAGCGGTTCTCAACCTTTTCTGACTCGCTGAGCCCTTTTGAGTGTATAATTTCTATGGCAGAGCCCTGTTTAACTCGAGGAGCTCTTTTAAGTATATTATTTATATGGCGGTACCCTTTAGGCCTTTTTTTTCTTCTTTTTTTTGTTTATCAAATTTATTGATTTATTTTATTATCCTCAAGTGGCCGCGGAGGCCCTTGGGGCTCCGTGGAGCACAGGTTGAGAACCGTTGTCTTAGACTACAAAAAGGCCGATTTCCGTACTTCTTTCTGTATGTATGACGCCATTAGATACTGAAATATCTTCCTATTGCAGCAGTTGTAAAAAGGCATGGCTCTAGTATTTGTATTGCAACATTTATCAAGTTCTTTCTAATGTGTGCCCTTTTCCACTATGAAAATCAATGTTTTCTCTCTGCAGACTTTATTATATATATCTTTGGGAACCTAATCTAGAATTCAAAGGATTAAAGAATAAATGCTTTTTTTCATGAGAAAGAAATTTCAAAACAACATCTATCATATTATCTTTCCATGCCCAACTACACTTAATTACCCATTGGAACTTAGGAAATTAACAAGCAGAAAGGTTTCCAAATGCTTTTGGTAGCACTTTTTGTGTATTAAAAATTTTGCCCATGTTGACCTAAATCAGAATATAGACCTACCTACAATGGGGCTAGATTGATGAAGTAAACAAAAATTTGAGTTCCCAAACAATTTATAGCACAGAAAATGAGTATATGTTTCAACTACCACACTATTTAATTATTACATATACCAAGTGGGAAATTTTGTTGCAACATCCCTAGTAGCCGATCAAGAAGTCCTAAGAATGTTATGGCACACAGCTTGGAAAAACTGCATTAGCATAGAGGGGAAAGGTAACCTGTCAAATTCAACTAGGGTTCAAAGGCTACACGCCACCATTGCTTCTAATTGCTAGAAAAAAAACTGATTAAAAGCTCATGAAACAAATATAAGAAATGTCTTGAATGTAAAGAAAAAGAATTGGATACCTCCAATATACTCTTTCACAAGAGTAAATAAAATATGAATTTACCTCAAAAAATGTCTGGATCTAAGTTCTTGAACAAAAACTGGTGTTCCAGATTGAACAGGCTGTAAGAGATGGAATAAATTTTAGTTTGGATAAAAAAATATTAAAAACATATATTGTAATATTATTTTTATATTATATTAAAATATTATAAAAGTGCATACTTTTTCATATCACAAGCTTATTTTCGTCAATACACATACTTTATTGAAACTATGCAAATGGTAATTTTTTAAGAAAAAGAGGATAAAATGATTAATTCCTTTATACTTTCAAAATGTGAAGAAAAAAAATTGATTTCAATGTTAACAACCAATATTGGTTTTTTTTACACTTCCAGTTCAATATAGTGAAACCCTGTTTGTATGCCTCTCATCTATACAGTGTTTAGGTTTTATCTCCGATTCATCTCTATCCATTTTAATGATAAAATATATCCTTTATACCAGTGGTTCTCAACATTTTTTGACTCGCTGAGCCTTTTTAAGTAAAAAAATTCTACGGCAGAGCCCCGTAGGCCAACTTTTTAATTATTCAAAGTTACTGATTTCTTTTTACTATTTAAAAATATTATAATTATTTTTTTAATTTTGACTCAAGTGGCCGGGGAGCCCTTAGAGTGCACAATGAGCCCTAAGGGCTCTGCGAAGCACTGGCTGAGAACTGTTGCTTTATACCATGCGCAAATTCAACTACACCATTTTTTAAAATCCACCCAGATCTTTGGAAAAGATATTCTTATCTACCAAATCCTACATAGTTTCCTATAAGCATCACAAACATGTCACTGATGCCATTCACGTCTGCTCTTTTTATTTCAGTAGAATTCCACAAAATTTTTCTAAAGAACCAAATTTTTTATGAAAACAAAACCTTTTCTCTGAAAGATTAAATTTATATTTTGTAAGAAAAATTTGCCCATAATCCTGGATTACAGTGATACCCCAACTTGTATCAATAATTTGTTCCAAGACCGACAACGTAAGTCAAGGTAAACTTTTTCGAATGGTAATGCCCCCCTCCCGCTCTTTCCAGGAGGGGGGGGGACATTAGGAAAGGAGGTAAATTTGCAGATTTTCTTTGTTTTTCACTATGTCTTTTTTTATGCGACACTCTGGAAAACATTTCCCTCTAAGAACAAGACATGAAAAGCCTTCAAGCTTTGTTCAAAATGTGCCTAATTCGGAAAAAAATCATTTTTAGGATGAGACAATATAAATTGGGGGTATTACAGTACCAACAGAAGTGGAACTTGTAAAACAACTAAACACCCCTCTGACTTATCTCATCCCAATTAGGATTCAAAAATTTTGAATTCTGATAATGGGTTCTTTTTTTTTAAATTTAATTTCATATTCAGATCATCAAACAGAATCCAAAATTTTGATAACAGCATAGAATTTGAGATAGGAGCATGAAGGGTAGGGGTTTACCCTCATTTTAAAATTAATTTCAGTTAATGGCTCTCATTTATAGGACCTTTGTACCTGGTCTCTGAAAGATTATATAAAAAACATTGTTATAGATTATAGTAATATAGATAATAATTCACACAGTTTCAAGAAATAACATATTACTTTCAGTTAAATTATTCAACTTTCAGTAATAAGTGAAAATAGCAATCCTACCTCCTATAACAAATATAGTCATGGGTCTTCACCCATCATTTATGAAAAAAAGATGTACTAATGTCAATATAATTCTCACAAATCTATTATTTATCATCTCATTACCATCCAATCAACAATTATTAACTATTCTAAAAAATATATACAGCCTCGCTGCAGCTTGAACCTTTTATAAATCTGATGCAATATCGGTTTTATTAATCCTTTTTCAAAATTAGGCGATACAATATCACCTAATTTTGAAAAACAAATAACAGCTGATTTTAAGACAGTTATTTTAAATAAAAAGCACTCTCTGAATATATCTTTCTAAAATTTATTTCATTACATTAAATCCACGTTTCTTTATAAATTTTCTTTTTGCAAAACAGGAATGCTAAAAACATTTTTACCCTTTGACAAAAAAAACTTAGGTTAGCTATTATGAATCATGAAAAATATTCTCCGACATAGAAGCTTGTCTAATCAATAATTCTGAATCAAAAACTTGGGCAAAGGTGCACAGGGGGCAACATCAGAGATGAGTCAACTGATCTAATATAGGCCTATTTTTGTGTACGGCATCATCATATCCCTCTAGTCATTCAAGCCTAATTTTGCTTATAATGAGAAGCTGGATAAGTTAAAGACAAGATGACTTTTTTTTCAGAGTTCACCTTGACATGATATCCAGAAAATGTTTCTTTGAGTTTAACATTTTATTTTAATTTCCGATCAGATTTCTTTTGATTTGTTAATTACAAAATAAAAATGTTCCAACTTTTAAAAACTTTTGTTCTAACTTAAGTTAAAGTTTTGTGTCAGTACTCACTTTTCCATTAGCCTCTGAATCCCCATAGTCATGCCTATGATAATTCTTTACTTCTTTATCTGGAAACAAATAAACATTCAGTTTGTTCATTTCATTGATTCTATGATATTACAATTATTTTCATCATTATTTTATTAGCTTATAAAGACAGCGTAAAAATAAGAAAAATTCCAAAAATGTTAGGAGGTCAGAAAATTTCAACATGATCCATGGTTAATGAAATTCTTCAAAGATGAGCTGGAATCCACAGAACCTTACATGAGAATGTACAAATTATCTCTCATTTTACGAGTTTTGGATATAACCCATCTGAAAAGTTATGTTCAGAATTCTCTATTTTTTCTAAAATAATTTTTGTGAGAGCCAAAGACATCAGCTGAATCATCAAACATTTCATTAAAAAAGTTATCAGCTCATCATTCTAGACTCTTCAAGACAGCAAAGATCCACACTCATCAGGACCAGTCCATTTATTATCAACTGAGAATGGTTAAAAGTAAAAAGTTTTATTAAATTCATCAATGCAATGATAATTAACTAGATTAACTTACGAATTTGAATATATAATTCATTTACAAAATTTAATTTTTCTCAATTTTATTTTTTTTACCCTTCTGAAAAACTATTACTATTTTACAAATATTAAATTCACTTTACATGATTTCATCTCATGTGATTTGCAGGGCTTGACCAATCCCAGGTCGCCATGGTGACTACAAAATTAATAAGACAATTGAACGAACGACGTTATTTGAACACAAAATTCCAAAAAAGACTGCATTTCAAAAGGCATTTTTGAATTCGACTCTTGTCTACAACAGCGAGTAACTCCCGCTATAAAAAGGAGTATTTTCGTTATTTTCCTTTATTTTTTCTTTTCTTATGTTTTGTTTTTTGCTACCAATGAAGGAACTTCCTATAGTTCCGAAACGCGTATAGCCGTGGTTCTTTTTGAAATTTTAGGTTCAAATAACGTTGTTCATTCAATTGTCTTATCTAACCCAAAAGGTAATTCATTTTCTAGAAAATTAGTGTTGGCACATGAAATTTTTTATAGGCTATGCCCCCAAAGCAGAACATACAGAAATCTGTGACGCATGTCACAGAACAATCAGTGCTACTGCAAAACAATTTGGAAGAATTTTAAAGAAACACTATTATGTAGAAAACACAATTATGGCAAATTTTACGGCAGGACATTCCTAGTCAGTCAAGGGATCGTAAGAACAATGCAAAACATTCTGCTTTCTGCTGGGGGCTATACCACAGGGGTTCGCAGACTGTGCTCTAGGGGGCTACGGCCCGACAAAGGTTTTTTGAAGAAATCCTTTGTTAAACTGCTCTGCGGAGCTGAAAATAAGCATTGATTAGGGTAAGGGGGTGCCGGAAAGTGAAAAAGTTTGAGAACTCCTGGCTATGCAGTTGCTGAATTTGAGTTTAAGAATAGAGCAGAATTTTCTGATTTATGACTGTACTGAATGTATGACCAGGAATGTACTGAAGAGATTCTGTACACTTTTAACATAGGAAGAAGGTTAATGACTCCCAGAAAGTCAAGAAAACATTATTTAAGACTAAAAACCACGAGCTCTTGAGCAAAAATGTTTAATGAGGAACTAAACAAAAACAATGTTTAGCTCCTAAGAGCTAAATTTGGCTAGTGCCTAAATTTTTTTTTATTTCTCAAGCCTGGTGATTAATTCGCAGAACCAATAAATTGGGTAAAGCGGAAGACACCCATACCACAATTTCTGGCAGATATAATGTATGCAGAGAAAATAAAGAAATATGAATTTTAAAAATTCCTTGTTTAAAAGAAGATATAACTAAAGAGAAAAAATTCACACTATAGCACTCAAGGCAAATGGCAACATTTTGGCTAAATTAACTCCTTCCCATAGATAAACTGATGCAAATTTTTAAGATTTTTAAAACTAAAAAATATATTTCATTGAATTTATCTAAACAAGACATTCACATTACCAATCTACGCATATTACCTATGCATATATTTGCTTCCAGAAGATAAAATAATAACTCCCGAAATTTTGGAAAAGGAGGCATAAAAGTTCAATTCTCTTCAACCTGTGTTCCAGAGACATAGAAAGATGTGCTGTCACTCTACCCAACTGACATTATTGATAATCCATAATATCAGCATGAAAACATAACTATTAAAGAAATTTTTGTTTCCATCCACTTAGATTAAAAAAGAAGTTTACCTATGTAGAATTTGAATCATTCAATCAGAATATTTGTGCATAATACTTTCTTGAATTTGCTTTACTTACAAATTGATGGTCCAACAAGAGGAGCACACTGAACGCAATGGTATTTTTCAATATCCCACGATTCATGTTCTTTGATGTTAACACAACTGAAAAAAAATTGTATAAATTAAAGCCTTCATATAGTTCAGTAATAAAAAGGTTAAATTTTATTTTGGTACATCAAAAATGAAAACTGGTACTTTCGATATAACCAATATTTGAATAAAATTTCAAAATGTAAATACTGTATTTTAACTTGTATAAGAAACCCTCTTTTTGGCAAAAATTGAGTTCCGAAATTGTGTGTGTAGGACAGGGTTCTTTTACATGGAGAGTATTAAAAATATATCTTTTCAACTTTCATCAAATTTTAAGCACAGAAAATCCGGGGGTTCTTTGTACATGTTAAAATATAGCAAGTAACTTGTTCAATGATTATTTTAATGCAATAAAAAACATTTTTTTTTTCAATTAGAAAATATATGTAAGTTTGGCATGATATCAAGCAAGATTAAAAATTAAAATTTTATCATTATTTTGGCATATAATGTTTACTTTAACAAGGGGCTCAACTCTGAAAGCAAAATATGCAGAAAATTGTGATGTACATCACAGAACAGTCTCAGGAATTTTCAGAAAAAAACTCTTCTGTGTGGAAAATTAAGACAATTTTTACTGCAGAACATTTTCAGTCGGCCAAGGGCTCGTTGCAGAACGAAGCAAAAAATTGTTTTGGGGGAGCTTGACAAATCCCACACAGAATTTAGTCATCATGGCTTTGGAATAGTATAAAACTTAGACCTATAAAATTCAACATTGGGTAATAGTGATAAATTTTGTAGACACCAAAGTTGTAAACATGGGATTACGAAATAAGAAGTCTGAAAATGGCAAAATTTTTAGGAATTATGTTATTGTGTCTATCAAAACGAAAAGGGGTCACTAAATCTAAAAAAAAGTTGGAAAAAAATAAATTTTGGACTGTTTTATCAGGGTGGGAGGGGGGGGGGATTTTGGCTCTTACGTAATTTGGATGACACCTAAATTTCTTTCCTATTTTCAAACGCTGCTTTAATTTTAATGTGCATGGCAGTGACTTATCAGATTAAAATCTATGGTTACACAAACATAGTCATGAAACAACGTCAAAATTATGTATGAAAAACTACTATGCACAGCTTAAGAACTAATTACGTATATATTTACTGTATTAATTATATGTTAGTGACACAGCTAGAGATTCAAGAACCACGAGTGATATGTTCATTTCCCTTCATGGGCACTAATGGATTCAGAGAGCAGTGCCTGACAAAAAAAAAATTGACAGCGGTCTTTCTTGGGAATGTAGCATATTCTTTCTAGTAGTGCCTTTCTAGTATAAGGCAGTCTAATCAACTGCCTTCATAAATTCAGACAATTCCATGGTGTTGGCCTTTAATTTCAATCTTGTGCTGGTCAAGACTTTAACTAGAAACAAAAATTTACTGTCGTCGAGGACAAACATCAATTTTGGAACCCTCACCCCACAATTCTGAACAAATGAAGAGCAAATTTATCACTCTTAATACTTTACCACACACCATCTTCGATCATATATCGCCGTACGGAAATTTTCAACCAGTGAAGTACGGTGGGAAATGAAGGCACCATCTATCGTTGGTTGCTCAGGCCTGGATGGTAAAGAAGTTGCTTCTGATGTTCTTTGGACTGTATTCAAACTAATGAGCCTTGACGGCAACCTTCATAGCGGAAGATGAGCATCTTACCACTGCGCCACTAGAGCGCTGGAAAAAATGCGGGGAACACTTCACGATTTTGCGTGTCATCCTTTCGGAAGGGCCATGCTAATCTTCTTTGTATCATTTCAATTTTAGTATATGTATTAACTGAAGCATTGTATCACCCTTACTGGTTCAGTAACTCGAGCCATAGGTCCTCCCTGTCCTTTTAGACACTCTTCTGGCAATAGCTCTTGGAAAATTTTAGGTGTCAATACAAATTCTTCCATCACCATGGTGACTGGGATGTTTTGAGCGCTGTTAAAAAAAATTTCCCAACTGCATGAAAAAATTTTCAGAAACTTGAAAATTCTCCAAGAGCAGGTGGGAAGGAATTCCTGCTCAAAAACCCCCACCCGCCTCATGATCTTTTGCAGGATCCACCAAGAAAGGATTTCTCACAAACCCCTTCTATGGTAAATTTATAGCACAAGAAAAAACAGAAAATAAGATTCATACATTTCATACTATGTATGAAAAATCCCTATCTCTTTGGAGTGCAATTCAACTAATGAGACTCAGCCCGGGGAGACCCTTGTCTTTACTGTCACCCTCCCTAATCTGTAGGGAGAGAGAATTCTTGAAATCCATCAACCTGTTATACATGGGAGAGGGGGAAGAGTTATCATTAAAAAAAGCCTCACCCCTCCTCTCATTAAAGTTTAATTGTCTTCTGTGCCCGAGTGGCACAGCGGTAAGATGCTTATCTTCCACTATGAAGGTTGCTGTTAAGGTCCATGGGTTCAAATCCAGCCAAAGAGCATCAGAAACAAGTTCTTTACCTACCGAGCCTGGAATGACCACAAACAGATGGTGCCTTCATTTCCCACCCAACTCCACTGGTTGGAAATTGCCGTATGGCAATATATGACTGGAGCTGGTGTGCAGTAAATTAGTCTAATTGTCTTTGCCACCCAGGGCTACAGTCCACTTTGTGACCCCATAAATATTTCTCTGGTCATATCTGGTCTTTTATTGCCCTTAGTACCAAGTGTGCACAGCTACGAGGCTGTTTGAGCAATGTGATGTACTCACATCACAAAGACCTAAGTTCAAAACCCACTGACAGCATAGAGATAGTCACCTAAAGTTGAAATTATGCAAATGCGAGCCCATCTATCATTTAATAAAAGTCTTTGCAACGTAAGCAATCAGGCGAATTAACATTCACGTATAATACACCAGACAAAATAGCATGCTAAGTTGTTTGCGCTCCAATTCAGAAGACAGATGAAAGCACTTCTTAAATACATAACCACAAATTTCAAAGAATCAAACTTCACATTAGGCACACACATGGGTGGATCTAGAGATCACTTTTGAGATGGGCGATTCCACAAATTACTAAAAATTAGGCACTTAGAATAATTTAGTGCACTACCATATACATCACTGGAGCCACTACCCTGCCTTCCTTATTTCACACAGAAAGGGATGCATTCTTTCGTAGTTCATCTCGGCATACTATCCAGAAAAGCTCTATTACCTTGGTGCATTGAGCTGAGAAAAAGGCATCTCTTCTCTCTGTACACTGCGACACAGAAAAGTCATTCGTTGAAGTTAAGGGGAGGTTACTAATGCATAGGTGCTAATTCCTGTAGACTTGAAAAATCTAGATTATTTTTATTTAACCCCTTTAACAGGTATTGTGAAAATTCTGTGCATAACTGGCAGACATCTTCAGCTTTGATGAAGTGAAGGCACACATCTTCAGCTGCCAATGAAGCCTAGGTAGATATCTTCAGCTGCACATGAAGCTTAAGCAGACATCTTCAGCTACAAATGGAACAGAGACTAGTGGATCTAGGACGATGTTATTTTGTTGGTGCATCAGACTTTCACCTTTCAAAGTTCCACCTTTGGGGGAAAAGTTCCCCCAAAGGTGGGGCTGACAGGTTTCCAGCCCTCCAGATCAACCGTGACCCTGCTTTGTTCCCCCCCCCCCAATAGGGGGGGGGGGGGAGGGGCTCCCAGCCCAGAGATGATTCCACATTTTTTTTTTTTTTGGATTTTTCACACTGTAAATTCACTATGAAGGTCCCTAAAAATTCTGGCTGGGGCTCACCAAAAAGATCCCAGTCCAGAAGCACAAAATGCAGGATGTGAAGGCTTCGATATTGAATCATCTCGTATCTTACAGGATAGACAAATTCACCCCATATTATTCAGCTCTTTGGGATAGACAATCACCTCCATCACCCTCTCCTGGATCCGAGCTAGCGTTTCGGGTGCCAAGTCTTTAAACACTTACTTTTCAAGTGACATGCAGAATACATATTGTAGTTACTAATATGCAATGGATATTACAAATTCTCAATACCTGCCTAAGGGTTGAATATTTCAAAAGAACTCTTCCTGAATGTCGATTTATCACCGACATTGTTATTATAGCAACAAATCAACAAAACCATTAGCTACAAAAATTAATTGGGCATATAAACAAAAAAACCAATCACTGACAGCAGTGGCGATAGAATGCACGTATAAAGCGATACATTTTTAAAGAATTGGCCTTAGAATTGTACGATTTCCCCAAAATTTCTCGAAATCCCTAATAATTGATTGCTGTTTTGTCAAAAAATTTGCGATATATTTAATTGGCGAAATGTGGAGAACAGAGCTTAACAAATGGAATGACATAGCCTTCGATTTTCGTTGTTATTTTCTAGATATCAAGTAATCGAATGAACGGATTTCGCCAAATATTTACCTTCCATGGTACCAATCTTTGCAGGCATCGCACTGTATCATGAAACGCACGGAATCGTAGGGCTGCCCGCAGATGCAATATACAGATCTGGAAGCCATCTTACCAACAACAACAACGGGAGCAGCAGCAGCAGTCGCGTCAGCTCCTCTTCTTGCCACAGATCGACTTCATATAATAATACAATCAGCAAATCATATTCACTTCTCTCGAATCGTAGATGGCGCTCTAGTAGGTTTACTTATTATTTAAATTTGGGGGAGGAGGAGGGGATTTAAGAGCGCGACACAAATATCAGAGTGCGAAATCAATCTTTGTCAAAAAAAGAATTTTCAGGAATTTGATTAATTTCGAGAATTTCTATAATTGCTCTTTTACCCAGTTTTTTTTTTCATGTACAAAAAGAAAATTTATTTGGTCTAAAATTGGTATAGATTTTGATCGAGGATCAATACACATTACGATCGCCTTTACACTAAGCGTAATATGAATTTTAGTAAGAGAATTCATATTCTTCTGTGGGGAATCGAACCACCGGCCTCTCACAGTCTATGCGAGTGCTCTACCATTAAGCTACAGAGGACAGATAATTTCTTCCTTTTTATTCTGAGGTTTTTTTCCTTAGAGGAGAAATAAGGCCACTCACCAAAGGAAAGCAGTATGATTGGTTTTCTATTGAGCGCAATACGGCCGTAATTGACCGACTGTTTCTGGATAAGACGCCTTAAGTCGAGTTTTCCTAGGAGCAGGGTTTTTTTTTTTGTTTTTTTTTTGCATCGCGTGAACTGAATAGGATTGTTTCGCGTTTGGCAGAGACGTGTTAGTTTGTCACGCTACGCGTTTGTGTTTTCATACCGTGGCGCATCAGCTGTTCTGTCATCTGCACGCTGCGGTCTGAAAAAAAAAGAGAAAAAAAACACAACCAGACCCAAAAATGAAGGGATCGGGGAAGCGCGCGGCGTACAACGCACACTGACTCCTCCAATAACGCCCGACGTAAAGCGCTGGTCGCATAGTGGTGGAGCACGTTTGCTTTTCCCATTGCTGAGTAGATGGCGTGTCGCACTGGGCGGTTCACATTACACGCGACAAAAAAAGATAAACCTACTCCTAGGAAAACCCGGCTTAAGGCTCAAATCAAAGCTGCTCGAGATTACAGCTCGATCTTTATACAGCTTTGGCTCAAATGTATTAAACGGGATCTACTTCTGGAACAATCACGGTCGTGCACCGCGCGTTTCGCCGACATTCCCTTTATTTTTGTTGTTTTCTTTCCCTCTTCTTCAGATCGGAGCACGGAGACGGCAGAACAGCTGATGTGCCACGCTAGGAAAACACAAACGCGTAGCGTGATGAAGTTTGGTTGGTGATGAATATTTGGTTCACGCTGCTCAAAAAAAATCTGCTTCTGGGAAAACCCGGGTTTAGAACACATGTTTACGCAGAGGAGGATTTAACGGCGTAATGTAAGGGGTCCAGAAAAACACAAACTTTACATTTTTTTCTAATTTAGAGGACCCAGTATTTTCTTTTGCGCCCGGGGCCCCGACTTTAATCCGCAACTGTGTTTACGCTGAATGGTACTGCGTTTCAAAGAAGTATAGAAGCACTGAAGAAAGACTCATCATTTCGTTGAATGTCGCCATCCGGGAGCTTTAGGCTGTCTAGAGCGCAGTCCCATTCAGCGTAAACATATACTCCAAGGGGGTAGGAAATGTCTGGTTTCTGAAGCTCGATGGTAGCGCACTCGCATGGCTTGCGAGAGGTTGGTGGTTCGATTCCCCAAAGCGGAATGTGAATTTTCTTTCTTCCTTCGTGATTTTCGCAGTTGCACTTTATATAATTAGCAGACACATTCGTCGTTTTTTTGCAAGGATCAGTAGTAAGGATTTGCAACCTTTTTCAAGTCGGCAGTTTATTTTTCCTGTTAGAATGATGTGTGAAGTTTGCTTTGTTGTGTGGAGAGTTCTTTTCCAGATGGAAGATCGGCTCGCATTCGTACGTTGAAGTTGGAAAACTACCGGAAACCAACTTTAGCTGCAGTGCCGCAACTAAAAACGAAAATTTACTCTGTCGACCAGGGAAAAATCTCAAGGTAGAAAGATTCAAGAAAAAACCTCCACACTTACGGGATCTATTTTTGGCGCCCCCGACCACGGGTTTTTTTTACTTTTTGGTCGAAAAGTTTATCTTTTGCCTTTATAACTCGGATTCGGCACCCGTGTGGTACCTGTCACATGGCCCTAGAGCCACCCCCCCCCCTACTGTCGTCCGGGGCCAGTTTATATTTAAACGTCCCCCCCATCATCATTTTTAACGAAAACATAGTAAAATGATGGTAATAGTAAAATGGACCAATAAACTCAATACCTTATTGGTCCAGCGCCAGGGCTCCAATCCCCCTCCCTCCCCGCATATTCTTGATTGCGGCACCCTGGTAACCACCATCACACTTGTATCCCTGGTACGGTATTGCTACAGCCAGGCACCACTACACACAACAAGCATTACACAGAAAAAAACTTCACGTCAGGTTTCACTACACGTACACGCACATTCCAACATGTACAAATTCGTTAGAGGTTCCGCAGAGGAATATGGACGAGGTGCATGTGTGGTTTAGTAGTAGTAGTACAGCCAAGCACCACACTATTAATATCCCTAACCAAGCCCTGTTTCTCACATCGGCCTTTCGTATTTTAGGCACAGCTCAGCTGCCCCCCCCCCTGCCTGCGCCTCTGCCCCAACACTATAACAATTACATTACTTATTCCCTTCATTCTGAATTTTTATGGGTGCTGGAATCCTCTCTGTCAATTACTTTCGTTATTTTCGATGTATGATTTTTTTTTGACGGGACTCCCCCTTTCCCGCAGAATGCATAAAATGGGGGCTAAGGCGAACCGAAATTATAAAGATGCCTCTAGCCCCATTATTCCTTTTTCACCGGACCCCGCCGCTGGTAAGAGCGGCCCTGGCCCGGGGCGCAGGATGATTCTCGTCATTTTTTTTTACGCTGTGAATTCAACATAAAGGGACCCCCACCAAGGATCCCAGCTTGGGGGCCCTACCAATACCTTTTAAAGCAGCTCTAGAAGGTGTTGGTTCTACTCCAGGATGTGGGAGTCATGAAAAACCTGTTTATGACATATTTGAAATAAATTCACGTGTGTTTCATCAAGGTTACGGCTGAAAGCAAGGGAAAGAAACTGCGGATGTAGAAAGGGAATAGAGTTAATGCGTTCCCTCCCCCCACAAGGCAAATGAAAAAAAAAATCATGTTAAAATTATTCGTGTTCATAGTTGAGACTCAAAACCCCAGACCGACGCTACCTTAACAATAATCGTATCAATTACATTCGCTCCAGTGTAACCGATGCGCTAATTGATGGCATTTTTCAAGTTTTAGAAAAGAACCTACCAACTTTTATAGTGTAATTCCGGCCTAAGATACATAAAATCAATAGGTTTTCTGGATATTATGCTGATGTGAACAAGGGGGGGAAAAAAAGTGTTATTTCTCTCTAATGGGAATCGAACCCAAAAAACCTCTTGCATATCGGGCAAGCGCACTTACCATTATACCATAGAAAGATAATCCTTGAAACACGCACATCTGCGTGATTTTTAACGAGTGGAAAAAGTTACTGAAGAGGCTGCAATGTCTATTCAGCAAAATTCACGCTACTGTGCATGCTTTAAGATTGTCTCTCTGTGGTGTAATGGTAAGTGCACTTGCTCGTTATGCAAGGTGTCCTAGGTTCGATTCCCGGTGGAGCCAAACATTTTTTTTTTTCATGTTCACCTCGGCATGATATCCAGAAAGCCCATTGATTTCATGATTGGACGGCACTTTGAACAGTAAACTGGTTTTACTGCTCTTCAATGAAGGACGAGATGACTTTAATATCAATGGTCACAGAAGTGTTGGGGGGGGGGGAGCTGATTAAAAGTAAACTTTTATTGCGAGTCGAGTCAAGTCATAATTTTCCCCACGTATATTGTATTCCTTTACAGGGAATAGCCTTAGATGCTGAAAACCTTGAATAATAAAGTCACGTATTCGATTCTTTTTGTCATATGTTTATTTAACTGTACTATAACCACGTGTGTTTACGCTGATCGTAGTAAGCTTGGACAATTCTCGTCGTGTGTGACCAAGTTTGTTACTCCGATTGCAAGCGGTTTTAACGACCGTGAACTGTGTGTTTCGAAGTTAATACGGTTCTGCAATGGGTCTGAATAGTGAAGGACAACAGACCCACCGTCCTGGACTCTTTAAACAGGCCAACAAAAAGCATAAAGGTGAAAGATCTAACAGGTCTTTGAAAGGTAGAGTTCCAGGCCGATTTCCCAATCATTTATGATATGATTTTACTGGTTTATATGTAATTATACTGATATATATACATTATATTTAACTCTTTTTCTTGAAACAACATTTACCCTTGGTTTTCCAAATGTAGGAAGAGTTGGTGTGAAAACTATTACTCGTAGTAATAAGTCTACACTGAATAGGGTGGATAGAAAACATCAGGTAATTTCATTGATTTATAAACTTTGGTGTGAGATTATTACTTATGTATAAGAATTTGAACGTAATTAAACACAGGCCATATATATCGGCTTATTCACGATTCAGTTACAAAATAGCATTTCTGTTGGAGTAGGTATTGCACATATAGCACAAAGTAAAACCTTGTCATTGCATTACAATACTCTATTTTGAAGTTTGTAAAATTGTGCATACCTATCCAGAAGTTTAGGCATTAAAAATGGTTAAAATAGGCATTTATAATTATCGAAAAAAGGAAAAAATTAACTCCTTGACATTGACACCTGGGCCCATTTTGGGGGCAGAAAAATTTTATATCTGTTATTCTGATGATTATTATTGTGACAAAAATAGTGTTTTCTCTTCCGTGAAGTCTGAATTGAGTTCGTTTATCTTTTTTATTGATGTAATGCACAACAACGAAAAAAGATTTCACTTTTGGTTCATTTTTCTGAAATACACTGTCAAGCGGTTAAATGCCAAGATATTAAGCTTTCGAAAACTGGCAAAAAAAAGTGGTTTCGTTTGCTTTGTGCAGTGTTTCAAATATGGTTTAACTTGGAAAAGAAATTTATATCATAAATTGATTTTATGCCAAAAAATAAAGTATTCATGGTCTTTTACAATCGGGTCGATTCCAGAGTCACTGTTATCAGACGTGGAGCCCATAGAGGAAATGATCATGGGCTGCTTCAAATATTAAATAGTTCTCATTTGTTTGTTACATTATCTGGAATATTCAGCATAATTTTCATACTTAAGACAGAGTTATCTTGTTTTATTGTTTTAAAAAATCTGACTACTTTTTTGTTTTCATTTATATTGCCACTTATGCGGGACTCCTTCAAGTGCAGGGCCTGTTGTTGTAAAACCTTTCACACACTTCTGAGAGTGGTTCTGGTCAATTGAATACTGAATATGTATCTAAAATGAATAGTCATGGTGGTTTGCAGTGCATTTATAGTGATTCCCAACTTTGAGATGTGAATGCATGCAAGCTAGTCTTCCCATTAAAAGTCTCGCCACAGAGAGCAACAGGCCTACAACAATAAAATTTTCAAACATTACATTTCACTCATAGTTCGAAAAATATGTGTCAGCTTCCTGTGGGAGCCATGACAACAACTGATGACCTCTTGAGACAGTCATCGGTCATACATATACAATACAGTCTAATGCATCAGCAAGATATGTGGAAACCTGGGAGTAACATACTTCTAATTTTTCCTCACCGTTTCTCATACATGAGCTGAGCTTGTCTTAAACAAAAACATTCATGCCTAACACCATTTGGCCAAAGTAAAGTTAATGCATGGCAACACCAAGTTATCTATATCTGAGGTACACACTTACACCTTTTAACTTATTTAAAATGGAACTGAAAGGAAGACTGGCTTCTGAGATAAAAATTAATACTGAGCGTTAGAGACTTTAAAAAAGAGCAATTCTTTTGAAGTTTTCAATGCTCACCACATTCAAGTTCTATAGAATATGGCCTCTGAAATTCATGAATGAACTTAAAACAATGTTAAAAATAGGCATTTATTACAGGAAAAACTCAAAAAAGGTGTTATGCTTGAAAATAGGCAAAAAAAAAACCTATTTATGGCATTTTGCCTGAGCTTCTATGCTCTACCTATCATATTTGAGAACACTTTTAAATTTAGTATGAAAATAAAAGGTTAAAAATATATGAATAATCATACTTGATGATTGATTGCTGGTGAAAAAGTCTTTTAAGTTTGTTTAAGATCATAATCATTGACTTACGGGACAATTTTTCCATCATTTTTGCTGCATGGCGGATGTAATTTTTTCCCCCCTCAGATTTTTCTATCCCATTCATCATAGTTGTTAAAGTGAAATTGTTCTATCCAGGTAACAGCCTGTGATTATTTTTGTGTAATTATATATGTTAATTTTCATTGGAATTGATGAGTAAATTAATTTGTTTTATGAAAATATAAAGATTATTTTTCAGTGTATAAAAAATAGTTTTTTTGTAATTTTTCATTAATTTCAGTGTTAACTAATAGTCAAATTCATTTTTGCACAGGCAAGTCAGTTGCGCAAGAAGAAACGGGATGAAATTTTGTCAAAAAAAAGAGGCATTGGATCAGTGGGTGCTGCACCAGTTCTTGTGGTTTGTTCAATCAAATATTCTTGTGATTATTTTTTTTTTAAATATATAAACAGGGTGCATAGGTTTTGGGGAGGGGGTTATGGCATTTTACTGGCAAACCGTTGCTCCTAGGGACGTACTTCTAATTGGAAAAAATATCCAAATAACGTACCCACATTTAATGAGGTTTTTTCCCAACTTTACTCAATTTTTTTAAATTTGATTATCTCATTGAATATTGTACTTAGAAATGCAGAATTTTTTCAGTTGGCATTGGGGGAAAGACAGGACAACAACTTTTTAATTTGGTTTTTGGCACACAGGGACAGTATAAAAAGTTAATTTTTTTGTTTTAATTACTATACACAATCCATTGTAATGTGAATGACATATCTGAGTACTGCACATTATTTGGATACTTTTTCTAATTAGAAGTATGAATCTAGGACCAACAGTTTGCCAGTAATATGTCATACGCCCTGTTACTTATGCACCCTGTATATTCAGTAATAGAGATTAAAAGTTCCTTTTTTAATTGAATTAGATAAAAATTATTTATTTCAATGTTTTAGCATATATATTTTGTTTTCCCAGCATATAAGGGGAACAAAATATTTGTTGTCAAACATGGTTAGGAAAAACTGGCCAAAAATACAAATACAAATACAAATTGAAAATTTGTCCCGCATGATGAATATCCAAAAATTTTGACAATATCTTTGTTTAATATGAGCATGGAAACAACAAACTCCTAGTTAAGACAAAATGAAAATTTTTCTCACAAAAAAAAACCAACTCCTTTTTAAACAATTCTGGGATTTTGTCCCAATTACATATGACAATTCCCTTGTCCTTCTTGAAGTCAGTTTCTTGCAATTTAGCAATTATTAAATGCTCTACTTTGATTCATTATGAAGTTAAATTTGGTAGTTTCTTAATTTTGCCACTAGAGTGGCTGCAGTTGTTTTTTCAATTGATCTGAATTTGAGTAATGTTCATTTTTATAAACACAGTCAATGGCATCTCCTGCAGCAGTAAGAAGGCTTAATATAGTTTTTTAGGCCCTGTATACATACTATTTACCTAGTTCTTTCACTGCTCTATAAATTCAAATGTTCATAAACACGAGTTGAGAATTATGTAAATATTGTTAAATACTGGTAAGTTATCAGGATGACCGATTACAATGAAAAAACCTGTCAAAATTTATGTGGAATTGTTTTTAAGGTTGAAAGTATTCTTTATGGACATTGTATAATATTTTATCATGTGTATATATTGTTTACAATTTTTGTTAATTGCATTTTTAATTGGGTTGCTATATTTTTGAAATATATGAAATCCATATTTTTATGGGCATCTTTTTCTCATCCACCTCGTTGGGCATTTTGCCTGTTGTGGCGTGATACTTGTATATTTGTATTTGTATAAAGAAGTCACAGAGCTCAAATTAAAGGCATGAATAGAAATGTCAGGCTACCATCAAAGGTATTTGAAATTACACCAGCTTGAAAAAAAAACAAAAATGGAAAAATAAATTACTGTAGAAAAATTGACAAGTTAAATATGTATTTCAATATTTCTATTTTTTGAGTTTTGTAAAATGAAATAAATTTTCTTTTTTTTTAAAATTTAGCTTATTGTTTTGTTTCTGATATTTTTTTCTTTTTTTTTGTTTGTTTTTGTTTTAGGCAGTTATTCCTCTTGGATTGTCTTCTGATCCATTAATGTTCTTGAAAAAACTTGAAGAGTGCGCTGATGGCATTGAAGCAAACTACAATGATTATGGTCATTGTCATATAAGGTATGGATCATGTTTCTATATTACATCACTGATTAAAGAGAATGCGAGATTATGGGAGTGGGTTTGTTACTAGGATGGAGCAACAGAACACTATCCCAATTGTGCTTTAGGGGAGCTCAGTATAAACTAAATCAATATTGAAATATTAATATTCAGATCTTGGGTTCTAATTTCACCTGGAGCCCATGGTATGGTCTTGTGTGGGAATCATATTAATAAAATTTTTTGAAATTTGAAAACTCATTTTTTTCCTGTTTTTATTCAAGTTTGTTATCATTTTTCATTTAGGAATGATGTTTATACTTTAAATTAAACTCTTGACTTGTGCTTCATAATTAATTTCTAATTTATTTTTTTTTTTACTTTGCTTCAGCTTTCCTCTTCAAAAGCAGAGGTTTACATTTTTCATTCCCAAATTTAGTTGTATATATGAAGTCATGGATGCTGCAAAGGTGTGTATATGTATACACATACATTTATATATTTTAAACTGCAAGGATATTTATGTTTTACCAAACATTATTTTATATTCATCACATATTAATTTCTTGTTTTGTGTTGATTGGGTTTCATTATTGTTTGCGTTGAAAAAGTTATGGTTTGAAATTTTATATCACAAAATTTGGATTTACAATCACAAGAAAAATAAGAAAATGTTAGTTGAACATGGTAAACAATAATTTTTGTTTATTGTGAATTAGTTTGTGATACATGTTTAAGAATTTTTTTCATCAACCAAGTGTTCAAAATTTTTATGGTTATCAATAATATTTTGATGCTTAAATTCATTTCAATGAGTTATTTTCTTCTGTAGGTAGCTGACAGGATAGTATTCATTCACTCTGAAGATTCGTATGACGACTATACAGAAATGCTTCTTTCTGCAATATTAGCTCATGCTCTTCCTTCTTGTGTTCATATACTAACTGTATGTATTTTGCAATGTAAGATTGAAAAAAAAAGAAAGAAATTTAACTGTCTGTTAAAAATATTTCAGATTTATTTCTGATCATTACTAAAAATATGTGTGTTATAATTATATCTTTGTCTATTTATAAGGGACTACAAAGTCTTGCTCCTAAAAAAAAGAGTGAAATAAAAAAAGAAGTCTTCAAGAAGATGGAATCCAGGTTAGTGACAATCCATCTCATTTAACATATTTTTTAAATCACTGGTTACTAATACAGTTATTTTGGCCTGGTTGGCCGTTTGAAACAAACTATACTGATTTACAAAGAACAAAGCCAATGTAATTATTAATCACAATTATACTTTGACAATGTTGTGATCTATTATAATAATTTTTATTTTCATATAGATTTCCTGATGAGAAGTTATTCCATGCAGATACAAGGCAAGAGCTTCAAATAATTTTGAGACATATAGGTTGTCAAAAGGAGAAATCAGTTGGATTTCGCGATGCCAGACCTCACCTAATAGCTGAGAAAGCAGAATTTGTGAATGAGGATACTGTAAGTTTTAAGTATTATTCATTCTGGTTGGTGCTGAAAAGTTTGAATCATTTGGTAACAGTTGTTAAGTGAAAACATTCACATTAGTCTTGACAACTGTGTGTGTTTGTTGTATATAGTCATCAAGAACTGTTATGATGCAACTTGTGCATGCACATGTTATGGCCAATGTCGGAAGTCTGGGCATTCTGAGCATTTAAAATAAATTTGATGAAATCCCATAGTCTAGTCATCTTGTGAAATTAAAAGCCAATTCAGGCTTTGGTCAGCTCATATGAACCCCAAGTTCTTGATGTGTGAAAATAAATCCATTGTAGTTTTGATTTTAACCATGAAAAATTGTTTAAAAGTTATACAATACAGCTCTTAATTGCAATTTTTGCATCAAAAGTGGAGTTCAAGCATCAATTTTGTGTATGATTATTAAGTGTATCTTTGTGTGTCATAAATATCAAGTATAAAAATTTTTTTACCCTTTAAAAAAATTTTAGATTAAATATCGTAAAATGCTATTTATTCATTATTATTTACCATCAGCATGGCATTTATTCGTATCTTTTTTAGTTATTCTATTAAAGTTCTTGTTCACTGCTTATTTAAAGGAATTAAGAACTGGCACATTGAAAGTGTTTGGTTACATAAGAGGTAAAGCTCTGGATGTGAATAGCATTGTGCATATTCCTGGTTGGGGTAATTTTCAGATGTCTGAGATCCACTTTGAACATGATCCTTGTGTACCACAAAGAAAGAAATCATCTACGAAGGTAAAGTGTCAATTACTCAATTTCAAAGGGATTTTAAACTTCAATTTTGATTGCATGAAATCTAATAGTTTATCCACAGTATTGTTTATTCTTTTTTATTTATGTCTATTTATTTCTATATTTTTGTCTAACTCATAGCTTCATTACAATTAGTTTACTAATGTTATTCCAAAATATATATCAATTGCAATAGTTTTTTAAAACCAAATGCATCATTATATCTTTATCATTAATGAGTCAATTATAGCAAGATTTTTTGTTACTGATAGTCAATCTTGTTTTCAATTAAGATCTACCAAGGCAGAGTTACAATCAAATTCTTTCAATTTCAAATTATAGCTGTGAGAAGGCTCCATATAAGATGTTCTAGCCTTAAGCAAGAGATTCTGGTTTAATCAAGGTGCTTCTGGAAGTTAATATTGCTTTATTATGTTATCAAAAAATTTTCAGTAAAACTTAATTACAAGTAACTCAGTTTATGAGTGTTTCGTAAGACAAGCAAAATTGTAACACAAATTTTGACTCATCCTAGCGACCTGGAAAGTCAGAGGAGAAGGCAAAATATTTGTCAAAAGTCAGGGAAATATGCAAATATTTCTTTGCTCAGATGGCAAAATGTCATAAGTAGAGCTGAGAAGTTTAGGCATTAAAAATGGTCGAAATAGGCAGGCAAAAAAAGCACTAAAAGGCATTAAAAAGCACTAAAAGGCATTAAAAATGCCTAAATAGGCACTTAAGGCATTTATAATTTATGAAAAAAATAACTAAAACTAAGGTATTTTAAGAGTCCAAAAGCTAGCTAAAAAATTGCTTGCAGTCTCTACTGCTTTAATTATGGTTTATAATAACTGCATTATTATCAAAGTTAAACTGATTTCAAGCCCAAAGTAAAATGTTATTAGACCCTCAGGATTAGGTTAATTACAGGGCCAACCAACATTACCAGATGCGGAACCCGTAGAGAAAATGATCTGGGGGCTCCTTCAAGTTGCAAATAATTCTCGTTTATTTGTGAATTATTTGGAATAATAATTATAATTTCTAAAGGTGAAACATAGCTACCTTGTTCTGTTGTAGTAAAAAAATATAACTTTTTTTATATTACCATATTTGCGAGACAAGCTCTTGACCCTGTGTGGCTGCATCTGTGGCACACCCCTGAGGGTGACTGGTCAATTCAATTGAATAATAAATATGTATGTAAAATAGATAGCCATGGTTGTTTGCAGTGCATTTATGGTATAAAAAAAATCAGAACAAGGACCGCAGAGTCCTGTCTGCTCTTATCCCGCTTGTGGGAGTCATGACCAACTGATGACTATCTCCTCGGACAGTCATCAGTCAGCTATACATATACAATGTAGTCCAATGCCTGAGCGAGGCGTGAAGCATGTGGAGAAGCAAAAATTTCTCATTTTGCTCTGCTTTTCTAACATGGGCTGCTTCATCCGAAACAGTCATGCATGTCCAACACCATATGGTCAAAGCAAAGTTAATGCATGGCGACACTGATCTCTCAGATCAGTTATTGATGTTTAAATGGGGCTGGAAGGGGTTGGGGATTTTATTGATGATTAGTATCAAGAGAGTTGGAAAACTTTAAAAATAGCAATTCTTTTGTTCTCAATGCTCGAAATATCTAAGTTTTACAGATTATGTGGTCTTTGAAATTCTCTAAAAAATTAAAAATATGGTGAAATAGGCATGTATGGCAAGAGAATTTCTAAAAATATATTTTTACAAAAAAGTTTGAAAATAGGCAAAAAAAGGCATTTGTGGCATTTTGCCTGAACTTCCAAGCTCTAGTTAACTAATTTTTCCAAAATTTCATGATGGCAAATTTGTAAACAATATTTTGACAAAATGTGATATTGGGGTTTTCTGACGTATTTTGCCCCCGTTGTTTCCTCATAAACTGGAAGAGAATGATGAAAGTTTGCCACCTTCCAAAATTTTGGCGAACGCGACTCCAGAATGCAAACAACTCAATTTTTTGGAAAAAAACAAACTCGAAAAGTAAACATTCAGAATTTGGAAGGTTAAGATTTTGAGTTATTTTTCTTTCTTCTGGAGTTTTGATCAGGGAAAGTCAGGGAAAAGATCAAGCAGATTTTGCTGTGAACCCTGAAGTGGTCTTGAATCAAAACATGGATTTAAATTTTGATCTTTACATATGTGGAAAAGGAATCATTTTACAACATAATTTTTTAAAATTTTTATGTTCTGTTTGAACAATAGGATGAAATGATGTTGGATGAACCACTGGTGGCGGATCCAGCTACACAGCAATCACTGCAATCTGAAGTAATCTCTGATTTTATAGAATCTAGAGAAGCATCACCTGAGCCTGAAGATAGTGAGTGTAATGCTTTACATATCATAATTTAATGTTTCAAAACTATGTCAAGATGGTAATTGAAGACTGCTGGGAGGGAATGTCACTAGTTTATATACAAAGGAATTGAAACACCCCCCCCCCCATATTTTAATTACCTATTTTAAGACTGTTTTTTTATACACTAAAAAAATATGTATTTGTAATTGAATTCAAACTTATTTCTTTTAGCTGTGAAGCCCAAGAGTGTGAAAGTGGTCAAGAAAGTGGCAGAAGGCACCAGTGAATATCAGTCAGCTTGGATAATTGGTAGTGATGTTGAAGAAATTGATGATGATGACAGTGACGAAGAAAGTGCTGGAGAATCAATGGTTACAGCAGCTGAAGACTTATCAGACAATCCTGATGATGATGATATGGAAGACATGGAGACGATAGATGGAGATGAATCAGTATGTCTTTTGGTTTATTTATTTTGTTTTTTATTTTTGCAAGTATAATCCTACATACATGCTAAACACTTTTTTTTCTTCCTTGAGTATATCTATATATATAAAATTGATTTCCTGTCTGTCTGTCTGTGTGTGTGTATGTATGTTCTCTATACAAATCTACAATTTTAGATCGATTGTCGCCAAATTTTGCATATATACCAAATGGGACCCAACTTAAACGATAGGCTACTTTAAAATTTCGTCAGAGCAGGGCAAGTGCCCGAAATGGGTGAAAAACTGTCGGGCAACAATGGTTTTTGGGCCTCCACAATCACTTTCCGAACGTTTACTTTGGTTACCGTGGTTCCCTAGCAATGCATTTCAGACGTGCATATGCCTTTACAATGGTTTGTTACTTCGTTAATCCTGTTAGTATATGTATATGTATAATAGTTTATGCCTTTATAATGGTTTGGCACATTTCCAATACTCCCAGCAATGAGGCTTTTTGAATAGACGTCATAATCATCATCGCTTTGAGGGTCAGGAAAAGGGGGATCCTCATAGAAATCAGTATTAAAATTTCCGATTTTACAGTAGAAATGCAGAAATTTGGTGGGGTTTTCTGTCACATCAATAATTTTGAAAATTGTATTGAATTCTCGATTTCTGAAACACATTGAGTTTGCTTAAATATATATGAAGCCCAGGAGATTAAATATGAAATAATTAGCCGGACCTACTTCTGAGTTGGATATCCATGTAATAACATTTTGATTTAAACTTTTTATATCTTCTCAAACATGAAAATTAAGTTCTCCGTATTGTCTTTTAATATTCTATCTGCATAAATGGATATAGTTTAGGATGTTTTCAAATTAATTATGGGCCCATTAAGTATATCGAAGATAATCCACAGCTTTAACTAAGCATTTTTGGAAGCAGAAACAGACAGATGGATAACTTGAAGTTCGGGGGGGGGGGGGGATCGAAATACTTAATGCCCCTTAAAAAAGGAAAAAAGCATTTTTATGCTTCTTTAAACCTAGATTTCTTTATTTCATGATTCGCGCAGGAAGTCACCATATTGGTTAACTTAGACACGGTTTGCATGTTCCTCAAAGAAAAAGGCAGATATCACGTGATCCAAAAAATCTCATTGAAGAAAACCCGGGCAGTGCAGGGTATTAAAGCTAGTATTGATATAAAACAGATTTTTTTTTTTTGTATGAAATTTCATCACTCCCAGATTAGACTAATTCTATCTTGGAATTATTCTAATGAAAATAAAAGTTGTAAAAATGGTAAAAAATTGTAATGAAGTTTCTCATCAAGCTTTTTTGAAAGTAAAGGCAGAATACAAAACAAATACACAAATATTCTACTCTAAGTTTTATGTATTTGTTTGTTAATTTTTACATAAGCCTATATATGTTATAGCAAAAGTGTTTCACTGAAAAATAATTTTTTCTTTTATTCAGGCAAAAGATAGTATAGATCCATCTCAATATGATAAAGACATAAATATTGAAGAAGAAAGAAAAATGTAATAAAGTTTTTTTTATTAGGAACAAAATATATTTTTGATAAAATTTCAATTTTTTTTGTTTCTTCTGAGTTGTTTTTCTATTCATCTTAATTATTTTTGTTAGGATGGTTCGTTTTAAAGAAGAAAGAATGGAACAGATGTTCCCTGATGAAGTTGACACTCCTTTTGATGTACCTGCAAGAACCAGATATCAGAAGTATGTTGTGCTTTTAATTTTGTAGTAGATTCTAAATAGTAACAGTGGGCACAGGGAAGAAAATGTAGAGGACAAAGTTTCGCATTTAAGGTGTTCCAAAAATCTTTATGCTAATTATAAATGATGAAGATAAATTTTAGTCATTAAATCAAATTGTTATTCAATCAAACAAAGCCCAATTTCACAAATTTAGGAAAATTTTAGAGCATTTGTCGGGACAAGAAACAATCTTATTTGAAATGAGAAACATAGGAAGAGAGAAAAGTGTCAACATTAGTTTAGCTTTTTTTTTTTCGCATTTGAATTCTAATAAGTTGTGTTTAGTATTATGTTTTAGATTTTTAACAGGTTTTGGTCTCGTATAGTGTCCATCTCAGACAGGTTTCACAGTATTTGTCTGTAAAAAAGGAAAGTTTGCCTTTTTCTTTCTGTTATTAATCTTTTTCTTTAAATATATATATATATATATATATATATATATATATACATATTGAACTGTGTAACACTGGCAGAAATAATTGAAATTCATACTTTTCTCACAGATACAGAGGACTCAAGAGTTTCAATCAAACTCCATGGGATCCAATGGAAGATCTTCCTTCTGATTATAGAAGAATATATAGATTTGAAAACTTTCGGCTCACAAAGAAAAGAGTTTTAGCTTCCGAAGCTGAAGGAGCTCCAGTACGTTTTTTTTTTAACTTTACAATACAGTGTTTTATAGCAGCATAATTTTTTATTTATATTATGTAAGTTTTGGCATAATAATAGTATCTCTATGCTGATTAATAAATTCTAGCAAACATGCATTATATGACAGAAATTCTGTTTCTGTTCTTCCTTCCACCTCACATTTTTCACTTATTGTATAAGCAGCCCTTTTCCCTTTAATTTCTTTTTGTGCTCTGGAGCAAGGAACATAAAATTCATAAAAATTCTAAAATTATTAAAAAAACAGATTTAAAGCACAGGATGTCTTAAAATTTTACATCAAACCTCTTTATCTCAAAGGAATTTACTGCACCAAATCAGTACATTTCTACCTCTCTGTTTTGAAGCATTTTACATGAAATATTTCTATCTTGAAAGTCTAAATGTAGTCATACTCATGGAAGAAAGAATAACAGGAGGTGGCGTGGCCAGCATGTCCGTTGAGAAAGCATGGAGAATCAGAGTTGCCAGATGAATCTAGTGATCGCTCTATTAAAGAGACCAAGTAAGCACAAAACAAGCCGTGGCTTCCCTTGCTTTCCTATGAGAAACATCCCAGTTTTTAAAAAGCATTTACAAATTTTTTGTTCACTTCAGGAACTCAATTTTTTTTTCTCAGATTCTGTGGTATATTTATTCAATTGAACAAGAGCTTTTGTGTAATTTTAGTTGTTTTTTTGAATATTAATTTCAACAACATGGAACCTTTTGCAAAAATAATCAAAATTTACCCATATCTTGTGCCATAAAACTTCTTTGCAGCATTTTAATTTTAAAAAAATTCTGCCAAAGCATGTAACATCTCAGTGCTGAGAGAGAGAGACAATGTTTTAAGGCAATTGAACAAGCGGTATTTGAAAAAATCACAATTTTTTTTTTTTGTGAAAAGAGCATTTTAATGCAAAACATTAATATATATATAATGCCTTTCAACTGTTTATAGTAAAATATTGGGGAAATACAACACAAACACATACCTTCTAGTGCAGGTAGAACATCATTTGATCATTTTTGTTGCACCACGGTCATTTTCTGCACACGAGGGCTAATTAGACCGGGACCTACAATTTATTGCCGATTCCGAACGGCAGGCTTGTTTTTCATACTCATCGAGAGGTTGGTGCGCTAACCCCTCGATGGGGGACTCCCTGCGGTAGCAATTTTTGCTGCGGTCAAGTCGCCGTTTTTTGTTGTACCCCTGTGTCAGGAAAGTTTTCTGACAAGGACGAGCTGGGTATCGAACTCGCGACACCTCTAAACATCCTTTGGTACTTTAGGCGAGCATCTTATCGACCGGGCTACCGCGCCCCAGGTAGAACAAAAAGTTGAACACAGACACAATTTTGAATTTGAAATTCAATTCAAAACTGTTTTTTTTGTCAAATTTTCATACACATTTTAAAAGAAAAGTAATAGGTACAAAAGGAAGACGAAAAAAACAGTCCAAGTGCTTATTTTCCTAAACACTATAGGCCACTCATCACGGTTCGTAAAAAAAGTTATTTATTTATTTATTTATTTTTCTCTGTACTATATCCACATAGCGGAAGGTTCGGATGGGTGGCATATATTTCAGTAATACATGTTCAAGAATATGAGAGTGGAACGGAAGATAGGTGGTGAAATTTGTATATCTTACTGGCAGCAAAACCATAAATACAGTGTCGGAGGAGGCTTGAGCACTTTCAGTACTTTGAGGCACGGGGCCAAGCACCCCCGTGCTTAAGCTTAGAATTGTTTCTGAAATCAAAATATTCTCCTACATAAGGGGAAATGAAAGTGTTTGAGACTTATGGCTGCTCTGTTGAACGTTTCTGAAATTTTCATTTCTGAATTCATCTTGCCGGGTTGCTCGGCCCAGGGCCGCAGCTGGGGAGAGCAAGTGGGTCCAGCGCCCCGGGTGCAGGACCAGAAGTGGCATCGAATTCCTTTTAACTACTTGTTCTACATTGACAATGACCGATAAAGCCTGGATGGTATACGTTATGAAATGCTTGTTTGCTTGTTCTACATGGCAATGGGCGTCAAAATGCTGGTTTTCCTCGGGTGACAAATTATCTAGTTGCGGCCCTGGCTTGGCCTAGTGCTCACAACATGCCTCCCTCCCCATTCTGGAGCAGGATCTCTAGGTTGAGATCTTTGGTGGGGGGGGGGGGAAGGGTTCCCAGCAACCTGGAAAGTCAGGAAATTGGAAAACGGTCAGGGAAAGTCAGGGAAAATATGAAATATTTGTCAAAAGTCAGGGAAAATTCTAAATATTTGGGAAAAGTCAGAGAAAATTTGAAGAGGAAAAAATCAGAGGATAAATCTACATTCAAATGGTTTACCTTCACTTTTTTCCATGGAAGATTATTTTTCAGATCCCCAGGGAGAGGAAAAAAAATCCTTATCAGCATTTTCCTCCAGATCCCCTACTAAGAGAAATGTCTTATCAGTTGAAGAGTGGGATTTTACAATGTTGGCCAAGAAACAATCTGCCCTCTGAGTAAATAGATGAAGGGATCTAAAGTGGAGAGACCCTCCTTTTTCCATTGTTGAAAGCAAAGCCAATATACCAGCCCTTAACTTCTTTTGTATTTCTTCTGAAAAAACATTTTATTTTCTTGTTTTTTTTTTTCCCGGCCTGTGGGTAGAGAAACTTTAGGCCCATTTCACACTGAGCGGACGTGGGTCCAGATACCAGATCCGCATGCCCTTTCACACGAGCACTAAAGTTCTAAAAAATCTTTAGTTTGAAATTTGTGCATAAAAACTTTTTTCCCCAATTTTTGTAATTATTTTTCTCCTTCACCCCTGATTCAGTGCTCATAGGCAGCCTAGAGCAACCTATTCTTTGGTTTAATCTAGAGCCCCATAGAATAGTCTTAATAGTTTAATCTTAGCATAAAGATGCCTTTTCAGTTTGATCGTCACAATTAGTCAATGGGAGAACATAGCTCAAAATATTTTCAAAAGGTTTTGAAAAAAAATCTAAGATCTGTCTTTTTAGAAATGAAATGAAATGAATATGAAAAAATATTCCAAAAACACATCCAATGATGTTCCAAAAAAAAAATAAAAATATCAGGAGATATCAAAGACTTTGCAAGTAGAAAAAGGGGGAAGGGTGGAGACTTTCAAAATGTCTGTGCTTAGAAATATTCACATCATGATTCTGTGTTAAGCCTGGATTACACTATAAAAGTTTTATAATTCTTTTACAAATGCAACCAATAAGCTGATCGGTTGCATTTTCCCGAATGTAACCGATAAATTTATTGGTTGCTTTTTTTTTTAAAGTTTTATAAAATAACTTTCATAAAACCTTCAGAGCGAAATCCCATCCTTAGATTAGTCACATTTTTTTTTTAAGTTTATAGACTCAATATCATGTAACGTATATATGTAGGTATTGGGGGTGGGACACACACACACCAAAACTATTCAAGTGCTTAGGACTTTCAAACGTGTTAATCCAGCCCTGAGTGAACGTCGTACATGGATAATGTTGTTTAATAAAAGTATTTAGTTTTAAAAATAAAAAATAAATAAATATTTAAAACAATTTTAAATATTTATATTTTTAAAATTTTAAAAATTTAAAAAGAAAAAATTAAAAATTTGTAATTAAATTTAAAAGTTATTAAAGTATTCAGTTAATTATATTTGTTTTACAGAACGGCTTATAATTTTGGTCCCGTCAGTGTTCGTTGTTGGCAAGTTTTATTATATAAAATTGTAAAGTATGGACAAAAGGCAGTTAAAGTTACTATATCTCCTTTATCTCAGAAGGAAATGGAGGGATAGACATATATGTGGGTACATCCTATTGATGCACAGGGGCCTTCATATGGTGTTTTTATATTTATGTCAAATAATTAAAAAATTCCATGCAAAATCATCTTGAAAAAGTAGCCAAAGATGTGGACTAATTTGACCCGCATCCGCGTCCTGTGAATAGCTCAAAATAACCTAATGTACGATACTTGTATGTGCGGATAAGGAGCCCGCACGTAGGTTTTGACACATGCGGATGCCGTCTGAACCCACATGAACACTTCAAAGGTGCGGGTGCATTCCACATCGTCTGAAATGCTCTGTATATACCAATTGTTAAAACGGACCTGCGTCCACATCTGCTCCGTGTGAAAGGGCCCTTAACCTTTATATGTTGAATAATGATTTGAATTCAGTTATCTCTGTGAAATTTCCAAGGAAACTAGTGTAGTGTACAATATCATATACACCGTTTGATTTTGTAAGGAGTGGTGGTGGCGGCAAAATATTAGCATCTGTCTGTAATGTGCTTTTCAATGGTGTATTACCGTGAAATGATATACAGTCTCCCCACCCCGTATTCGCGGTTCCCGTATTTGTGGTTTTTTTCCCTTTATTGGATTTTTTCCTCAGCAATCGTCATTTACATGTTTTGTTTACAAAATTTGAGTTGTGCCTGTTTAGGATGGCTCATTTGTCTAGTGCTACTGATAATGCTCCGAAAATACAAAAAAAAAAAAAAAAAAAAATTATATATATTGACTATGCTTGGCGAAAGTAAGTCAGTTGCTGCTGTGGCTCACCACCAGATGATTTTCATGACATAGATCCCCTCTATATTACGTTCTTCACATGTAGAAAAATTGGTAGAGGAAGTCTTGTCAACATACTCGAACATACTTGATGATATGAAGAAGAAACGGCAAACAGAAATTACAATGTTCTTTCAGAAAACATCACCAACAATCAATCGCTGCACCCTCGTTTATATTTCCTTATAATTTTGCGTTACCCTGCTCTTCTCATGATGTTCAATAAACAAAAAATCTATGGTTTCAGTTATTTGCAATTTCCCATATTTTCCCCACCCCCAGAATGTAACCCCCACAAATACGGGTTAGGGGGGTCGACTATAATTTAGAGCATAGTTTCCTAATCTTTTTTGGCCCATCACCACCCTTCAGAAATTTTTTTCACCCATCGCCCCAACACAATCTAACCCATAGGATCCTATATTATACCTGTAGCTTCTACTGCCCCCTGGAACATTCCATCGCCCCCAAGGGGGCATTAACGCCCACGTTGGGAATCACTGATTTACTGATATTAGATGGTTTAGAATTATATATGCGTGTGACAGTGTACGTGCATTTGGTCAGGGAAATTTTTGAATTTGATCAGGGAGAGTCAGGGAAAGTCAGGGAAATGATCAAGTGGATTTTGCTGGGAACCCTGGGGGGGGGCCCAAGCCAGACTTTTCACAAGGGCCTCTATAATGAATTTATGGCATGAGAAAAGAAAAAAAATTCAATCATCCCAGAGCTGGAGTCCTGCCAGCTCCACGACCCCCATCACCATCAAGGATGGGGCTGATATGGTCTTAGCCAACACCCCCTGAACAAGGTGTTGTTGATTTCTGTAGCGGGTGTTGCCCAAGCCCTAGGCCTACGACGATTCTCATCATTTTATGGGCAGTTATTTATATAGGCATATTATTTCAGTAATACATGTTTGTTTTTTCACGCAATAAATTCACTAAATTGGGGGCCCGTTACCTATCTAACTTGGGGTTTCACCAGAAGTCCCAGCCTTGGCGTCCTGCTCTAGGATGGGAGGCCATGGTGCTTGAAACCCAACAGCTCTAATGCCAACCACCCCCTTCCCTGCCACCGAGCACTCGCACGTTTGAAATACTGCTGATTAATATTATGTAGTCAATCAGGATGGTATCAGAAGTCAGGGCTGTAACTGGGAAGGGGGAGGGGGGAGTAATTCTGTAACGGCGTTATGAAATTAATCAAATTTTGAAGTTGTGGGGCGGCAAATTAGTTTGTCCCGGCCTGCAAAAATCGTAGCTACGGCCCTGTCAGAAGGTGCTCGAGCACCTCAGAATTGATTCAGAAATCAAAATTTATCATGTAAAGCTTAAGATGAGCGCCCATGGGCCTGAAACATCTTTAAAATTCCTCGGGTCTATCATAATGATGAATGAAACAAAAAGGAAAAATAAAGAGTTAAAAGAAAAACTTATGAAAATTGCACTTTTTATTAGAGCTTCGTATTATTTTAATTAATCATATTCCCATAGACATTAATGGGATACATCTAATTTCTAAAATAAATTGAAGTCACTGAACTAAAAACTGACGAGTTGAGAGTAAAAAATGATCTTCCCTTTTCAAAAATAAATTATAAACATAACACCCCCTTATATAAGGATAAGGTTTTATCTTTCCCCATTATTGGATCATGTAGATTACCTGAAGATGCATTAAACAGTCATGGTGCTAAAATTTATTCAGTTATTAATATTGTAAAAGAATTTGATCCGACAAAACACATATTAAGTATAGGGAAAATAGCGGTTTGTTTGGGCTTACTTGTCAGCCCATAGGGTTGCCACGACGGCTTCAGTTTTTATACCATATGTCACTTCCATGTATTATAACCTCCTTGGGTGATACTGGTTAGAGACATGAAAATATCTGCTCTTTTAAAGATATTTTGTTTTCTTCCAGAGGCGAAAGAAGCTGGGAAGATCACTTACAACATTTATGTACAAGCTAAGTCCAACGGCAAATTTGGCTTATTATAGAATTTTATTTGGCCTGCAAAACAGTTTAAAAAAAAAATTAACATTAATATGCATTTAGTACAAAGTTAAATGTGATGTGTGTACAAAAATAGTATGGTGTGAACTACAAATATTGTTCGCCAATCAAAAATATTTCACATTAATCAAAGCAAATATATTTATATTACCTCTTTAAGATGAACTTGCTTAATACAAATGAAATGTTTTTCTATTTGGACATAATGAAATCACTATTTTGTTGATTAATAAAAATTACATCTGTATGAAATATTTTTGTGGCTTCATCTTTATGAGACTTGGCTGCATTGATTTCATGAGTGTAGACAAATATCAGTTTTATTTGTCCCTGAAACTGCTAATTCAGCTTTTGTTATACACTACCAAAGTAGTCATGGGGGAATATATAGCCCTCAAGTCATTTTTGTATAAGTTTGTGCATCCATGACTTGGAACAGAGTTTCCAAGTGCTTCCTTTTCAGAATTTTTTTTTCTCATCTCCCCTCTGTAACCAGGCCCGTCATTTATCATTTAGGGGGGGGGGTGCAGGGCTTTTGAAAATACACTAAAAGTGGTGTATATATATATATATATGTATATACAAATATATATACATACATTGAGTATATGTGCTTTGCCCCCCTCCCCCCTGGAAAAAGTTGAAATGACGACCCTGTCTGTAACTCAAGATTACCCATAGTACCCAATATTATATCCGTAGCTTCTACTGCCCTCCTTGGACCATTCCATCACCCACTTTGGGAAACACTGACTTAGAACATCGGGAAAAGAAGAGGATTTTTGATAAGAGGTCTGAAAAAAGATTCAGTTTCAGAAACGTGGTGTGAGAGATGTTCTGTTGTATTATGATCTACTTCTGCTTTTGTTCAAAAAATTACACTTTAGTTTTTCCTGTTTGTAAAGCTCAATTTTTTTCCTCTTTTTCAAACAGCCAGGTTCATATGTTTGCATTCAGATTATGAATGTTCCATTGTCTGTATTGGGTAAGACATTTTTTGTAAAATTTATTCAATTCACTTGTTTAATTTTGAAATGAAGCTTACATTATGTGTGTTGCTTATACTTTTAATTCATAATAATCTACATGAATGTGAAATATATGTATATTTTTTTATTTTCATATTTTTTTCAGACGAGGATGATAAATGCTCTCTTGTTGTTTTTGGACTTCTACCGCATGAACAAAAAATGTCTGTGGTCAATGCACTGATCAGGAAACATGCATCCTGCAAAGTACCAATCAAATCTAAAGATAGGTTGATATTCCATGTCGGGTTTCATCGTTTCATTTGTCAGCCAATTTTTTCTGTTAATGGGTCAGGAAGCAAGTTCAAAGTAAGTTCATTTGCATGAAATTAATATTTGAAAAAAATTGAACAGACTAAAAATGTTGTGTGACATATGTTTTCTTGGTGTTACTGTGCAAAGGTATACATTGAATAAACTGGCATTTGTGTCTATATTTGTATTCTAATAGTTTCATGCAAGATTTATTCATCATTTTTAATGGTGTCTTCACTTGCATAACAAACAAAAAATTAACATAAAGATGGGGGATTTTTTTTTGCTTGGTTAAGTCATGAAATTAATAGGCTATCTGGATATTATTTAGAGGTGAAGTTCGGAAAAAAGTGTCATGCTCTCCACTGGGAATTGAACGCAGGACCTCTTGAATACTGGACAAATGTACTGACCAATATATCACAAACTCAGCAAGTCATGTTAATGTGCAAGTTTTAAGGAAAATGGATCGTCTTTTTTGTGGTGTAAATGGTCAGTGCACTTGCCCATTATGCAAAAGGTCTTGCATTCAATTCCTGGTGAAGAGAACTACACTTTTCTCTAAAGTTCACCTCAGCATCATATCCAATTAGCCTCTTGATTTAAAAAATGAACACATTTTACAGAAAAGCATAAATCATGAAAAACTGAAAAAAGCAATGAAATTGATAGAAATGAAAGAGGTCTAAGTGTTTTAAGCAATTCGTTATTTAACAAAATGCAAGTGATAGATTGTATCTATCATTATGTTTGTTTTAAACACATACATTGATGAATGCAAGAGATTTTGCCTTGACAAAGTTTACATTTACCAAGTTGATATTCTTGAAAGTATTGTTTGCCAGGATTGGGAAATGATTTTCATGAAAAAAAAAGTTTGTGTGAGAAATATTTTTACACGGGATCATTTTTATTTACAAGAACAAA
Source organism: Pholcus phalangioides (assembly GCF_987345545.1). NCBI lineage: Eukaryota > Metazoa > Arthropoda > Arachnida > Araneae > Pholcidae > Pholcus > Pholcus phalangioides. The sequence continues at coordinate 23,523,940 of NW_028301608.1, forward strand.
AATACTTGAAAACAAAATACAATCTAGAAAAATTTACATTTTGCCTTTTATGGCATTGTTTTTTTTTTCTTCTCTAAAGTGTTTTAAAAAACCCATCTTTATGTTATGATCTCTGAATCGCAACTTGGATTTGAATTATGTCTCAGTCATGTCAGAAAGATAATAATTATGCTCAAGTAGCTTGAAATCTTAAGAAAAATACAGGGATAGTGGTAGAATGAATAGATTATTTTACATGTATGATGGAATTATGCAATATTACAGTAGTTACATATAGTTTGTTTTCTCCACTTATGATTTTCAATTTTTTTTTTTAAATTTCCAGTATGAAAAATTTTTGCGAAATGGAGAAGCATATGTATCATCGTTCTTTGCTCCTGTTACATTTCCTCCAGCCTCTGTTGTTGTTTTCCATCAAAAATGTGATGGTTAGTGTCTTTGAAAAAATAATATTGTGCTATTTATATTTTCCACATATCAGGATTTGTTCTGAGCGAAACAGGTTCTAAATTTAAGATTTTTTTATGGCTGAAACACTATAAAACATAAAGTAGAAAGCAAAATATTTCAACTTTTCATAACACAAATCAGTGGATTAAAGTGGACAAATTAATTGAGGTCTTTAACAACATTGCATAAAGTTAAACCAAAAAAAGTATTACTTCTTTCTAGAGATGTGAAGTGAGAATATTCTCCTGGGTGTAAAAATTAGAGAATAATCAAGAATATTCATTTTTCTTTTAAATAATTTAAATTTTTTTACTAATTTTGTTTATATTGTGAAATATAAATCAGTTTTCATAGCCTGAAACATTTACAACAAAACAATTTTTAGTGTAATCACCCGAATGACAACTTTTAGTTCGAGAATATTCTCCAGGTCATGAGAGGTTTTAAAAGTTTGGTTGTGAAGATTTTAGAAACCTTTAGATTAAAACCTTAAAAAAATTATACATTTCTAACTTAACTACTACATACATTTAGTTACATAGTTAAACTACATACATTTTCAGAAATAAGTTCACAACAAAAGAAATTAAATCAAAGTTGATAGATAAAGGAAGCTATTCTTATATAATCACCTTCATTCTAAGAAGATACAGAACTGTTGTTTTTTCAATGCACAGACACTTATAAATTCTGTATCACTCACATTCTTTAGAAGTTGTGTAATTCAGCCCTGTTGGTTTAATTTTCTGGCTTTCAAACTTCAATATTGTGGTCTACAAACTTCAATATACCAATCTTCTTAACAGGAAGAGAGACAGGGGCAGAGAATATTCTCTCAAAGGACTACTATTATAAATTACTAGAGAATATTCTTATCAAAAATAATAATTATTATTATACAAAAAGAATTTTATTATTCTCAAGTTATTTATCAAGATTATTTATTATAATACATGTTATTACATATATTCTTGATAATACTCTCAGGAAAGATTTCGGGAACTGAAGAATATTCCCCAGTAATTTATGAAAGTAGTCCTTCCAGAGAATATTCTCAAGGATATTATATGTAACTATATATATATTATAAATAACAGGAGAATATTCTCAAGGATATTATATGTAACTATATATATTATAAATAACAGTAGAATATTTTCATCAAGAACTTATAAGAATATTCTGAAGTTATTTATAATAGTAGTCCTAGCAGAGAATATTCTCCTCGATGAGAATATTCTCCGAAAGGTTATTCTCAAGAATTTTACATATCTACTTCTTTCTCTCTTTTTTTTTGTAACTCAAAATATTGCAATAGAATCAAATGACTTTAAATGTTTCAATGGTATGAGTTTTTGATATTTTTCCTTTCAAATATAATATACAGGTGAAGTGGAACTTGTTGCCACAGGATCAATCATCAATGTTGATCCCAACAGGATTGTGGTGAAAAGAATAGTCTTGAGCGGCCACCCTTTTAAAATTTTCAAAAGAAGTGCAGTGGTGCGATATATGTTCTTCAATAATGGTATGATTTCAATTTTTCTCCCATGGCCTTTTCTGGACAATTTTAGCTTTTCATACCATGGAAAAATATATATTTAAGATACATTTTTTCTTTCAAACTGAGCACAACTCCAGTCTATTGCCATTGACAATTTACTACCAAATAAGTTGTGCTGAAGATGTGCACGTGTACCTATTGGTCTTATAGCGTATGACCAATGTGTGAAGTGTGTGTTGTGTGTGAATTTTTAGTGCTGCCATCTATTTTTCAAATTATGAGTGAAGTGGAATGATTGAATATTAGTACTGATGTAGATCTGTTGCTTTTTGTGACAAAATTTATTAATTTAGAAATTGGCTCTTATTCATTCCTTGAAGTTTGGAACTGCAGAAAACCAACTTCAGCTGACCACTACATTTAAAATATGCTATAACAAATTTTTATTATGGTTTAACAAATATATTGTCTGTTACTGAATTTTTGACTTGTCAAAAGATCTCGGCTCTTTTTATTCAGGATTCACTTTTCTCTGAAGCAGATTTTTTTCTTGTCTAAAATTATACTCTGCAGACTTCATGTAATTATCTTTACTTACCCTTAAAGACTGATGTTTTCTTCAATTCCAAGTTATATATAACTCAAAGTAAGGGATTATTTTATCCTTAATGGGATGCTGTAAAAAAACAAATTTACCTGGATGTTCTTTGACAAACAAATATGCTTTGAAACAAGAGGAAATTTAAAATTCATTGTTAGAGTATAGCGCCTATGGCTGCTGTATACAAGCAACATGGAAAAATATAATTGAAAAGGGAATTACTGAAAAGATAATTCTTTTTTTAATTATATCATTAATTATTTGCATTTCAGTCATTGAGAATTTTCCCCGTGTTAGCCAGGAAAATAGTGAGGAAAACCAATATGGCAGGATTACCTGTATTAACCCGCATTGGGTTAGAGCTTATGAAAGCTAAATTTTTATTATCATTATCAAATTCTTGGACAAAACACCTTTGCTTACAGTGAAGACTATTATTTTATTCTTATTGTATTTATTCAGTACTGAATATAGATTGATATCAGTCTTCTAAATTTTTCCTGTGATCCTTATTTGAACCCAGTATGCCAGGAATGGACCAGGCTCCCACATTTAGAAAGCTATTTTTACAGCATGCTGGCTAATGCAAGGGGGGTATACTGAATTCTACTAATTGAGCTTTATCCATTGATATAGTTATCCATCTAATACATATGTCTCCTAAAATATATTTTTTTAATTTTTCTGCAGAAGATATCGAGTTTTTCAAAAAAGTGGAACTAAGGTCTAAATGTGGCAGAAAGGGCCACATAAAAGAAGCTCTTGGTAAGCTAGAATTTTTTTAAACTTCTTATTGCATTTGTCTAATTTTTCAATTTGAAAAGCTATTGACATTTTGATGAGCCCCATGGTTTCATTCCACATGTAAGCCAACTATATAAATGTCAACTCCACCAAAACAAATTAGTGAGGTTTGTCCAAAGGTTTTTTTATAAGAGTGCTTAAAGTGTTAAGTGTATTATTTACACATAAAATAGTATTAAAAATTCAAAATGCTACTAAAATTTATTCTTTGCAAAACAAATACATTAAAATCAAAAATTTGAAACAGTGTCTGATGAAAGAAAGAAAAATTTCCTTATGCTTTTGCATTAGCAGTTGAAACTTTTTTTCAATTATCCAAAATTCAACATATGCACAAAAAAAAGTTAAAAAGTATGTATAAAATAAAAAATCCAAAATATGCAAACTTGCAAACTCCTCAGTTTAGATTTCAAAATTTTGGATCAAACTGTTCATTTTGTAAATTAACTTGACTCTAGTACTTTGTAATCTTATTTCTTTTGCCAATCGCCCTCAAGTCAATCTTCAATGAAGAATTAAATTTGTCAGTAGATAATGATCAAGAAAAAAAACTAATGTTTTTTTTTTTTTTTTTTTTTTAAATTTACACAGATTCTTAAATGTAAATTAAGCAATTTAGGGAACTGTATTTTTTTTTACTCCCCCATCATTAATAATAAAATCAAGGTTTCCTCAAAATCCAAAGAAATTTTGGAATCACTTTGGTGTAAAGCCATGTAACTGTTTCATTTCATCATATGATTGGTTAATGATTGGCAATTATTACAATTAATTCTCCTTCATTCTGTATTTATATTTTGGATTCAAAACATTTGATTATTTATTTTAGCAGGGGTATTACTAGAGCCATTTCTTTGTTTTTTAGGTTCCCATGGGCACATGAAATGTGTGTTTGATAGACAGTTACAATCGCAGGATACGGTTTTGATGTCTTTGTATAAAAGAGTGTTCCCAAAATGGACTTATGAAAAAGATGTTCCTGCGCCTGTATCACCTTATGAGAAACATAATGAAAATATGATAATTTAATTAAAACTCTGGATTCAAAACCATCTGTATTTTTTTATATTTTATTGGATTGTGTTTTTATTTGCAGACAAGGTATATCGAATATTGAAGTATATACAATGTATATGAAAGGTGTTGATGTCCGGCACTGTTTGACTAAAATGATAAAATATGTTAATTAAGTGAAGTCAAGCTGCAATATTTCTTTTAAGGGGTGCTTCGTTCCTTCCATTATATAATTTTTGTGGAAAAGGGAAGGAATTTTTTGGTAAACAAAAAAAATCAATAAGTATTCTTTATTTTGGTTTTTTTCCTCAGCTGTGTAAATTTTAATACATTTCTATTCAAGAGAAAATATAACATGAAAAAAATCAGTCTACTTATCTGATAATAAGGTTGAAACTTGTATTATATGTGCATGCAAACATTTTGTCAGAAAAATATTAATTTTAAGAAACTGGAAAGAAAAATTTAGAAACTAGTATCATTGTAACATTAATTGACAAAACTAGCATTCTTATACCCAGCGCTCATTTTTTCCCTTATTTAATAGTTTTTTTTCTTTCCCCAACCCATGTTTTCACCAATGTTCATCACCTAAGAAAGTGAATTGAAATGCCAAGAACCACTGTTTAGAAGTTTAACATGTGCTCAAACAGTAGCGCAAAACTTCCTGAAACACAGTGGGATCATTGAGTAGGTTACCAGAAGCATTATTTCTCATACTTCCAGATGAGACGATAAATGATAGATTCACACTTCAGCATAGTTTTCCTGTGAAAAAATCTCTCCACAGAGAGCCGGCAGGACCTACAACATTATACTTACATAACACGAAAGTTTATGCATTTACTATCTTTACTTAAAAATATGAAAGGTGGCCACACCAGCAAAGAACAAGAAACAAGCCCAACTCTGACGACATGAATACGCTAGGGGCCACACACACTTCAGAACATACATTCTGGCATGTACTGATGCATTAGAAATTGTGCAGAGGAGTGTGTATGAGTTACATGTACAGTTAAGTAGCATGATTTTCCCACTGACTTTTTAAATAAATATTTAAAATATTTTTAAATTAACCAGAAAAATATTTAGAAGTTATAAGAAAATAGTGAAAACTCTATTAATGAGTGTTCTCCCCAACCCCTTTTAAAAAATAAAATGTAACTGAGATCTGTTTTTTTTTTTCACATTTAATACAGCAGCATATTTGAAATGACAATTTATTTACAGTTCCATTTTTCATTTAAAACAAAATTTCCTGTTTGTCTTTTGGACACATTTTCAAAGCTTTGTTCTGGCAATTTTGCTAAGAAAAGAGGACTCTATAAACTAAAGATCAAATTCGATGAATTTCCAAATCATAGTGCTTGGCAGTTGCAGGGTTAGCATACCACCATGGTGAGTAGAGGTATTATAATTAAAGTTCATGTACTCTCTCTCTCTGAGCTGTTTCTATCAAAAATTACTCGTCCAATATACACAAATTTTCGGAACATCTTAATGAGACCATGGGAGAGATTTATGCAATAAAAATAAAATAGTTAAATTTTTGACCATTAGGTGAAACAGGCACTTTTTTATTGGATTTTTCTTTTTTCCATAGTCCATGTAGTGTATATACCAAGTTTCGATAGAATCCCATCAGAACGGGCGCTTCATAGGTCTGATGTATTCCATTGAAACTTGGTATCGGAATCGATACATCCAAACGGATTGGTAAAATTTGTTTTTGTTGTTTTGGTAAACACGGGTTTTAACCAATCCGTGTCGAACTCTAATCCTTTAACCTGTGATTGCAATTAAACTCTATCATTGAATACGGCCGTCAGACTGACATAGATGCTACTGTATACTATGTACAGTACTTAGTGATGTCATTCATAATAGAGCAGGGTTCTTAACCTTTTGTGCTCCATGGACCGTTTATGCCAGTAACATCAAAGCCAGGAACCCGTTCAAATAATATTCAGCACATAATGTAAAAAAAGAGTTATCTTTTCCAAGCTGACTGTGTGACTCCTTGAAACGTCTCCAAGGACCCCTCCAACTGACCACTGGAATATACTGAAATCATCTCTTCCGGATCCCTAGCACCCAAGCTCTAGAAGAACTTGGGTTTCGTGAGTTTTTAAGTTTTACGCGTCTTTTCCCGAAATTACGGTTGTTTTACGCAGCATAATAGCGTCAGTGATCACTGGTTCTTCGAAGATAATTTTATCTCGTTTCGAAAGAACGGTTCATTCGTTTTCTTGGTGAAAAATTATATGTTAAAGACTTACTTATAATGCCTATTACCAAATACAGTAAACCTTCCTTTTGCGGCCACCAGCGAGACAAAAAATAATTCGTCCGTAAAAGAGGGGTGACCAATAGTTTGAAATTTATACTCCCCTGAAATTATTCAAGGGGGAAATTATTATTTGGCCGCAAAAGATTGGTGTCTCCGTTAAGAGGGGTTTTACTAAATTTCTAGGGATTTGCCACTTTTTTAATTTTGTATCTCAGGTTGTTAAACCCTCTCATATCGACAATCCCGAAATATCTCGGGTTCTTAAATCGTCTCATTTTCGGCATTGACAAATCTAGATACCGTTGTAAGTTTTCTTGTGATAGCTTGTTTTTCTCTTCCCCCCTCCTCACCCCCTGTCCTGTCAATCAACTGCCGGTGGGGGCGCGCGAAGTCGGCTTCTGTATAAAATCTAACAGAAGGGAAATGATGTTTTTCGTTTTTCCTTTCCCTCTTCGAAGGTGTATACGATTATGCTTACAGCGTAAAACAAAACTATCGTTTTTTTCCCTTCCTTGTTTGTTATTGTTTTGTGTTGGGGGAAGCATTTATCAGCTCACGAGATCGGGAAAAAAATAGGTGGTAATTTCTAGAAGGTTTAGCGATTTCCATTGTGGCAGTTATAATGTGGATTGGAAAATTTTAGAAACCACTTAAAGGATTTGATGACCAATTGTGGCAATTTTTTTAGTGTGCCATTGCTTCGAGTGGAAAACTTTTGCTGGAAAAAAATAAACACTCATTAGAGCTCAAGTATAATATTTAAATTTGAATTTTTATGTTGCACACTCCTTTATTGATGTGGAAAATGCAGTGAAACCTCTCTTTTTGCAGACACCGGCGGGGCAAAATAATTCGCCAGTAAAAGAGGGGTGACCGTTAATCAGAGGTTTGAAATGTATACTCTATTATGCAAGGGGAAATTATTATTTTGCCGTAAAAGGGGGGGGGTAACTACATCTGAGGGGTTTTACTGTGTGTATTACAAAATTGTATAGATATCACTTTTTTTTTTTTAGATCAATTTCTTTTATCTTTCTGGACTTATTTTTTACGTCTGTATAATCGAATCTTTTTATTGAATTTTGTTACTTCGAAGCAGCGGAGGATATGAAGTTAAGAATTTTAATACACGACAAAAAATCTATTTCTGGATATTCTAAGTAGGCTTCTTTTTTTAAATTTGTGTGTGTGGACCTCTTCAGTGACAAACTGCAGAATGACATGATATACGCCCACAACCTTGACAGGAACCAGAATTTAATGACATTGCGACCCTAGGAAGAAAGCAGCAGCAAGCTCTTGGTTTCGCTGTAGCGGAACCCGAAACCCCACCTTTTTTTCCTTCCCCGGCGGTCGCTGTCGACCAATGGCGATATTGATTTTTTACCACGTGATGCGCGTAGACGCTGCGGTTGGGAAAAAGCGTAGTTTGTTATTATTTTTCTATCCTTATAGTGAAAGAAAACTTTTTTTGATCATTTGTTAAAACTCATTGATGCTAGAGTGAGGGTAGACAACTCTTTTTCTTCACAGCTGTTATTCATTGACGACCTAATTTTTTTCATTCATTTTGACCGAATTTCGGAAATATGTCTGTTTTAGATCCAGCTTTTGAAGGTGCGGGACAGGAACCTGGGTTGATCATATGGCGTATAGAAGTGAGTTGATTTCATTCGTTATTATTTATTAAGCCATTGTGTGGGTGCCGAGTGCAAGTCGGTTTTGACAAGCCGGTACACGTGAGCAGGACCGCGTGTAAGAGTTCAGGGAAGAGGGACTCCTCTCTCTTTAGCTTCTGTTAAAAAAAGTTTTTCGGTGAAAAACACAACATTAAAATATTGGAGAAATGAATATTTATGTATAATTCTCTATGTATTAAGGGGACCCTTTTGAGCCATTAAAGAATCACTGCACCTGAGGAAAATTTTAATTGTTGGTTATATAGTGCGATAATATTATGGTTTTTAATCATTCATAAAAGCTGGGTTTCGGTCCCTTTGCACTCGATCCAACCAGGTAAAAATCGTAGAGGAGAATTTTCTTTGACTACAGCAATGTGAATTTATTAAAACCATTTCAATGAAAATAAAAAATGATTTAACTAGGTTAGAATCGCAAGTATAGGCCTTCTTTAACCGGAGCTGCAGCTGCAATTGAATAAAATAGCGACCAATTTTAAAATTGATGTTGGAAATTTGATTTTAAGCATGAATTTTTTTTAAAGGAATGTTAATGTACAAGTGTTTGAAATATTTTTATTTAAAAAAAAAGACTTATTTGAAAAATTGTAATTTAAAATTTTGTATTAGATGACGTCTAAAACTTTTATAAGGTTTAATTGCATCATTTGTAGCGATTGTCTTTAAAAAATGTCAGTGTACATTTAAGATGGAACATTTTCTTGAGATGGAAGTAATTATTTGAAATGACAGTTGTGTGCTTTTTAATTACTACTTTTTTTATGTTGAATATATTTGAAGCAGCGAAAATATTTTTAGACACCATATTTGAACGAATGTTTCGACAAATACCTTATCTCCTGGTAGCCGATTTATTTGCCCGCAAACACATGCCTTCGATTCCACCGGTTGTTGGGGTTCAATGACATTGACCAAATTAAAAAACTTTCAACGATAGCTTTCGATCATATTCTTCCATTGATCAATAATTGTTGTTCGGGATTTGCTTTAAGCTGTTGTTTTGAATCAGCTTTCGTGTGAATAAAATGACCGTGATGCCACAAAAACGATGAAAATGATAAAATGTTCGAAAGCTATCGTTGAAGGCAAAACTTTTTTTTTAATCTGTGAATGTCAAATTAACGAGACAGGTATTATATTTTATGCCTGTATATATTCCGTAATTTCCTGTGTGTAATTCGTAGATTATATAAGTTTAAAAAAAAATCTAAATTTCTTATTGCAGATTATAGACTGCTCCGCATAATAGACGTAAGAACAACAACGTAAGTTGTTGTAAACCCCCCCCCCATAAACGGATACCCCTTGGATGCGATCACATCACCCTTCTTGCCCCCCCCCCCATCTTCCGACAAAATAATTTCTCCTTGCATAATAAAAGTATGCATTTCAAAACCCTGATTGACGGTCACCCCTCTTTTAAGGGCGATTTTTTTTTGTCCCGCGTGTCCGCAAAAGAGAGGTTTCACTATATACCCAAAATTCGATGAAAACAACAGTTCCTTCTATGCTATAGTAGCTACTATGCATAGTAGAACTAGGCTTTTTCTAAAAAAAAAATCGACAAATAAGCCCGTCAATTATTTAACTCGCAAAAGAATAGATTAATATTGCACAGTACAGCAGTGGGTTTCAATGTGGCCCGCAAGAGATTGTATGGGGTCCAGAGAGGATGTGTTTCAGAACACTACAGATATTTGAATGGAAACAGTGAGTGATTATGGCATGGCCCGGGGGTCCTCGAATAAGTGCAGTACGGTCTACTTTCAGTCTATTCCATGTAAGATTGAAAATAAGCTTTGCATACAATACAATCACTCAATCATTATACTTCACTCATAGTTACAAAAATAGATGGCAGATGAAAGCACTACACACACAACAAGCATTACACAGAAACAAATTTACCGCCAGGTTCGGTACACATACACGTACATTACAACATGTACCAATTTGTTAGAAGTTCCGCAGAGGAATATGGACGAGGTGCATGTGTGGCTCAGTAGTGGTAGCTTTGTTTACAAACAGTGCCGTCTTAACGCATGGGCCCACCCGGGCGCGGCCCGGGGACTTCAAGAGAAGAAAGCCTCACAAAAATGAAATTCGGTTGAAAGTTTCTGGAATTTACGAGGAAGGGCCTCAGAAAAACCACTTGGCCCGGGGGTCCATGATGCTCTTAAGACGGCCCTGCTTACAAAGACGCGTACTTTTTTCTGTGCACTACAACATCGACGTGTAGTCTTCGTCGTATTGAAAGCGCCCGAGAGGTTTTGCTAGTAAGATAATATGAGGCTTTTTCTCGTACTGATCAAGATCGCATGTCCAGTATTTTTTCGCAAGTTGATGCAATTTGAACAAATGTTTTTGCAATTTTCATTACTCGAGGGTCCAGGCACCATGTGCATATCGTCTTGTTAAAATGACGCGATGAAACCAAGTCAGTGATCGACTTAACGGTATAACGGTAAACTTCAGCAGCGTTTGCATTAAAGTAAGTGTAGATTTCTACGGAGAATATTTTCAGAAGTGCGGAATGTTCGAGAAATCGATTAATTTGGACCTGAAGGCTTTCTTATAGAAATTGTATAATTAAGTGAATTTCTTGTTATGAAGTTGGTGCTTTGAGAGAACTTTCTTGAACTTTCTTTCTTTTCTTTCAAATCGAGCACAAATCCGGTCTCTCGGTATGGGAAATTTACTCTTGGGCTGCCCCCCCCCCCACCCCCAACATCAAAGAGGTCTGCACATATATATGTGGGGAATGTATTGACATCATCATCATCGAGCCCCCCCCCCCCAGACCTCCAAGTCTATCTCCGTCTATGCAGACACTTGTTGATATTGTTTCAACACAATCGATTAGAACTGACGGATTTGTCAGGTGTTTAATGGAAACATCTTGCCATGTTGATAAGTCTTTTTATTATTTCAGCCTACATAACGTTTAGTATTCCGCATTTTTATTATTTATCAGAGCTTTCTGAAAAGAAGATAACGCCATGTAATGTCGAGAGTGCGGAGAATGGGTGGGGGTGGGGGTATGGCCATGCTTTCAGAAACAGAAATTTATTACGTTCAAGACAAGAAAGGATATCCGTTCTGGTTTTGTCTCGTGGATATAAAATATAATCGTAGTATTTGCTTGGAAAAAACACTAATTTAATTTGGAAAATACTATGTTAACTTATATAAAACCTTTTTAAACTACATGCATAGCATGGGTGCCGGGCTGCGGGCCAATATAGCCCATTCGCAAATGTTATCCGTCCTGCAAAGCACTTAAAAAATGTTTTAAAGTACGATATAGGATTATAAAGTTAGATGTACTGTAATATCCATACCAAATTCAATAAATATCTGCGGATACTGTTTAATGTACGTAAATACAAATACAACGCCACAACAGGCAAAATGCCCAACGAGGTGGCTGAGAAAAAGGTGTCCAAAATAAATATGTATGTCATATATTTCAAAAATACAGCAACCCAATTAAAAATGCAATTACAAACAATGTATATAGATGATGAAATATTATAGAATGCCCATAAAGAATACTTATGGTTGTCTTATTCTAAGTATGGATAGCTTCTCAATTTACCCCAACATGTTTATCGTATTTCTTTTTAAACGTGTCAATTGTGTTACAATTTACTACCTCCAGGGGTAAGCTATTCCATTTATTAACAACCCTATTAGAGAAAAATTCCCTTCGACACCATAACCTCGCATTGTCCTTTACCAATCGACACCGGTGTCCCTTTGTAAAAGCAGTCGATTGACGGTGTACTAATAATTCATGGTTCATCCTATCCATCCCGTTGAAAATTTTGAACACTTCGATCATATCTCCGCGACACCTGCGTTCATCCAATGTAATCATATTCAAAAAATGAAGTTTTTCTTCATAACTGCAATCAAGTCTATGTCCCGCTGTAGGTATGGTCTCCAAAACCTTACAGCATAACTCCAGGCCAGGACGAACTAAGCCTCGGAAAAGAGGAAGAATGACTTTAGGAGAACGCGAAGAGGCCTTTTTTGAAAATGAGACCAAGCATTCTATTCGCTGAACAATGTTCAGAAAACTTAAGCCGCTCGTCAATGAAAATTCCCAAATCGGTGACCCTAGTTACATCCGGGATAGTGACACCATTCAACTCGTGAGAGAACCGTGGGTTGTTCGAACCAAAATGAGTGACCATGCACTTGTCGCCAAACGTCATGCTCCATTCTTAAGTCCTGTTCAAGTTGGTCTAGAGAACTCCCTATCGCTTTGATTCCCGATTACCCCCATTAGCTTCACGTCATCTGCGAGTTTGCTAGCAATCCCATCGATACAATGATCGAGTTCATCGATAAAAAGTGAAAAAGTATAGGACCAAGGACACAACCTTGAGGAACTCCACTTGTGACGCCTGTCCAACCAGACAATTCCCCGTTCACCATAACTCGTTGTGACCTATCCTTAACCAGCTTCAAGAGTTTACCATGTTGGACCCGATCGAAAGCCTTCTGGAAATCAAGGTAAACAACATGTACATTTTTGCCCTTACCTAAAGCCTTCGTCACGTGATCATAGAAGCAAAGGAGGTTATTCACACATGAATTCCCTTTCCTGAACCCATGCTGATTACCCGGCAATACATTATTCTCGTCTATCCACTTCACAAACTGCCTTTTGATGATAATTTCCAAAATTTTACGGAGGAAGCTCGTCAAACTGACTGGACGGTAATTGGACACAGCTTCTCTACTACCCTTCTTAAATATCGGAACAACATTAGCAAGTTTCCAGTCTCTTGGGACGATACCCTCAACAATACTACTCCTGTATATCTGTGCGACTGGCCCCAACAATTCATTAGCAGATTCCCTGCGGACCCTGGAATAGATACCATCTGGTCCTGGTGCTTTGCTTGCACATACATTTTTTAGAAGATTTAGGACCTCCACATCTTCCACTTGAATATCGTTGAGGATTTTATTATCCCATGCAACACCCTCATATTGAATATCATTATCTCCATTAAAAATACCTATGCGCCAATTTCACAACGAAGTATATTGGAATGATTTCATTTATTATTTTTTTGTTCCTCTTAGACGTAATTCAGCTCTTATTCGACCCGTAAAAGCATTTTGGATGGCAAGAAAAATTTCCCACAGAAGCATTTTGGATGCCGGAAAGTTTGTTAATCCACCATATTTCCGGTAGAAACAAAAAAAATTACTTATCCAGGAATTTTCAAACGTTTTAGCACTTGATGCTTCCTTGATTGCTTGAGTTTCCAAAATCTATCGCTTAATCGCGTCTTATAAGGCCGTTATATCGAACGTTTAAAAAAAGTTATAAAGTTTAGCTTCTCCAGAAAATGTGTAATGTATAATTCGCAATATAATGACGCAATAAAATAAATTCGTGCAGTTTGTCATAATGTTGCAATGGAAATGCATTTGACTGGAAAAAAAATTCAAATGCATAATACAGTACCGTATAAACATGGTACTTACGGAAATACCGTGCACGGCCTAAACCTGCATTTATTTTTCACTACATGCAGTAAAATACAGTAATAAATTCACTTGCATGTGTATTTTCCCATTGAGAAATTGCGCAATGAAATTTAGAATAAGATAAAAAAATCAATCACATGGAAAATGGGAGTGAGCTACCAGAGAAAATAAAACAGAATGGTAAGCAGTTTCCAGTGATGGTGCCAGTTAACCACCGAGTTTTCCGTAGAAGCGACAATTCTTTGTCTTCAAACCATCTGTTGTTCTATACCCCCTTTTTTCCCTAAGCATCTAAGGTCAAGATCAAACACACAGATTTTGTCCATTTTTCTCTCAAAAACACCCAAAAACGGGGGACTGAGCTAAGTTGGGTCATTGCAATGAATTGAATGACATTTACCGGACATGTTATATTGGATAAAAAATAGTATGACGGAAAAAAGAAAAATATTTGGGACCTGTCGTAATGGTCGTTATAACTAGCGTAGCTTCCACACAAGTTTGAAACCCCCTGTGTGCACTAATCTTTCAAAAATTGCATTTAAATCGAGTGTATGAGGCACTTCGTGGTTGCTAGGAAAATGGTAACTCAACCCTAATGTGATCTTGATCCACCATTGATAGCAATTCGTTAAGTGACTGTTTCATAATGATCACCAGGGCCTTTGAATATAAACGCAAGTATATAAGTAATTTATTTCTTTTTGTGTATACAAAGTTTATTTCGGAAGTGGATTTAAAATCGGCTCTGGATAGGCAATGATTCTGTGTGTAATTAAGAGCAGAGTAAAACTTATCATGGTATTTCAAGGGCAGTTTACGAGAAGATCTTTATCGACATTTCCATCAAATTATGCCATTCCTTTTTTTATCCTTACATAAAGCTGCGGTTGTCTCTCATCTTGTGATCATGAATCGGTCGATTTTCCGCCTCCTTGAAATCTATTGTGTGCTCTGCCGTCATGCAGAAACTGCGATGAATTCACGACCTTCAGGGAATCTCGTGGCGACTCATCAGACTGCGACCAAAAAAAAAACCTAACGAGGGACTTGTACCATTACGAGATTTAAATGTTTTCTTTCTTTTTTTCAACTTTGTGACTGACTCGTAAAAGCCTTTCTAAGGAATTGTGATTTGATTCTGAAATCGTATCCCGTAAGAAACAAATAAAAGATCTGCTTCGATTATATTACATGTTATGTTTGTATCGGTCTGCTGAGTCTCCGGTTGTACATTTCAATTTCTTCTTTTTCATTAAAAATCTTCTTTTACACGAGGATACAATCTTGACCTTGTATTTTTTTCTTTAAGACAGTCAAACTCGGTTATAATAATACAGTCAATAATCGGTAGTCTGGACTAATCCCCACAGAGAATAATGTTAATGAACCTTGCTTATAACGTCGATGAAAATGCCATGAACTTGGATATAACGACACATTTTTCGTCGTTTTATGGCGTTTTTAATACCAAACGATGGAAAAAAAAGGATTTTTAAAAAGTTTTCCGAAGTGCTCCTCAATAACATGGCTGTATGCTAGGGCTGGACAAATCCCAGGCGTCAGAAAAAAAAAAATGGGAGGCGTCTAAAAGATTGGTATTAGCGCCTAAAGTTTCTTCGCGTAATTATTAAATTGCAAGATGAGAGCAGCACAAAATGTTTGGAATTTATAGCAGCATATCTGCCAACATGAAAGAGGGTCACTATACCCTGGGGAAGTTCGAAGAAGCATTATTTTGGACCCTTTTCTCCAGATGAAACATTTTTTGGTACCTAAAAGTTTTTTCTGCCGTCTAGATTTTTTTGCGATTTGTACAGCCCTGCCATGTACAGGACATCACTATTTTCTCGTAATTTCGCTCTTTCCGACTTTTTCCCATTACAAAAATATCCCGTTTTCCCCAATTTTTTGGACGTGAAATACACTTCACGAAGTTGGACACAAGTTTACACTTCAAGTAATTGCCAGGGCTGGACTAAGGTCGCCATAGCTAATAGAAAATCGATATTGGCACCTAAAATTCAATTTCAGTTTCGAATTCAATTTCAGTCTGTAGAAGATAACGAAAAATAAATTGACTCGGCAACTGCATCGTCGTTAGACAAATCGCTGCCGCGTGGTCGCCCACCTCCACTAAGAAAGCGGGTGATCCCAGAGTTCCGACGATCCACATAGTCAACTCTTCCTCGGAGTCAACTATGTAGTCTCTCTCAAAGTCGCCGTTTTGACCACCTCGTCTTTCGAACTGAAGATTCAGTCTAAAATCTAAGAGAAACCCGAGGAAACTTCATCCCGGCCTCACCAGCTTCACGAAACGGGAGACAATGTCTCAGCAAGCTGTTCTTACCTGGCAAACACCTGAATTTCTTTACCGATGGAAGCCTCCGCTTTACAGTAATAGTTGCTAATCAACCAAAGCCTCACCCTTCTGATCAAGAAGTGGAGGATTCTTCACGATCTTAATGGATCGAGCCAGGGTTGACCTCCCAATTGAACTAACCACGTTGACAACCACGTTCGCCTGAAGTACCAGCTGCCTTTCCGAACTAAATTGGGAAAGTTTCACGTTGCATTCCACTGGTTTGACGGAGGAATCAGTTCCCTCAGAAAACTCTACGAAATCAAATAAATCTCAGTTCAAAATTAGGAAACAGGGTCGGTCAACCAACAGAATGACCTTCATCGTCGGAACTCTAGAAACACTGTTCAAAAGCGGTCTATATATAGGTGAAAAATCGGAATCCATCTGACATTGTTACGGCAACAATGGACCGCAATAATATCATCAGCAACGCATCAACAACATGACCGAAATTTGTGTACAACAATGGACATAAAATCTTCAGTAGACATTTTTTTTCTTTTGCTCATGTAAAGGCTGTGGTGTTGTACAGGGGCATATTTTTACCAGGGGACCTCTCTTAGCAAGCTATAGCCAAGGGTGGAAAGTTCGAAGTGGCATCGAATTTAGGAATGAGTGATCAACAAAAGTAGTAAAATGGTAGAAGGGCAGCAAAATCTGTATAGCCCGATATAAATTCGTCTTTGCCTAGAGAGCGAGAGAATACGTTAGTGCGTGACCAAACAAGTGACCTAGAGAGTCTGCAAGCACGTGAATGAGCAAAAGTGTGATCTAAAGCGCATACAAGCATGTGAATGATCAAAAGAAAGGCCTATAGAAAGTTAATGACTAAAAGAGTGACATAGATAATTTGTGAGCATAGGACTGACCAAAAGCGTGACCTAGAGTGCATTGGCGCACGCAAAGGGGGGGGGGGTTTGGAGTTCTAACCCCCTCCCACTGAGCCAAGATTATAGTGTTATTTTACAGAAAAAAACGTAACCCCCCCCCCCTTCCTCTCCTCGAGAAAATTCTGTGTACGCCTATGCTAGAGTGTGTACAAGCGCATGTCAATGACCAAAAGAGTGACCCAGTTTATGTGTGAGCATGGGAGTGGGGCAGGGATTGTTATAGCGCATGGACGGCGAATTTCAGATATGAGCGGTCAAGAAAATTAAGACTGGGATGGAAGAAGTAAGTCAAAATTAGCTCGCATTCTTAGTCAGAGTCAAAATTCGTGTAGGTCGCACAAAACCAGTAACAAAACCATGAATACACCTCTGTCAGAGATTTAGTACATTTTTTTATCCAGTTGCAAGTCGCATCGTTCGGAACAAATCGATCGAATTGAACGAATTTAACAACAAAAAATAATAAATAATGTGCTTTAAAATTCGGCGTAGGAATCTCATGACGCATCGTTGAGTATGACGTAATCGTATCACCAGCATAGAATTTGCCCTTTTTTTTTGTTTCCTCTCAGACTTACCTCGATGAGAACAAAAAACCAGTTCAGCTTTATAAAACTTTTTTTTTCCCCTGCCTTTTGTTCCACCAAATTACAGAGATCTTTTCGCTTATATGTTTCGCTATATACTGCTATTCCTTCCTCTTTCCTTTCATTGCTTATCATGCTTTTTTGTTTAACTTTTGTTGTTTTCCAAGGTGAAAGGAAAGCGAAAGCATGGCAATATAAGGTGTAAAAAAAATTCTATAAACGATTTTTTTTATTATAATTTTTTACTAGGTGTATATATTTCCTGGACTAAAGAAATCAAAACCGTCTGTGATGGTGACTCATTCTTTCCCTGTTGTACTCCATACTTCAACTGTTGTATACGTGAATATATTCATTACTGTCGAGTGGTCAGTGGAAGTTTTTGCCTTCCCTGTCCCATAAAATAGACAGAGGAAATTTATTTTATTTGCACTTCAACATAACGTACAACATATTGAGTCAATGCACTCGATTACGATATGCATTTTATGCTGGAGCCTATTCATGTACAATGGTCACGCAAAATGTTTTCCTGTCCGTATTATTTTTTACAGTTATTTATTCGTTATTTTCTACTTGTGTCACAAAACAAAAACTTGACGTTTCGGTGGTTTCAGCCATGGTGCGTGTGTTGCCGGAATGATCATGTAAAAATTTTTTTGTTTATCCACGGAATGGGTCAGACAAAGGATTAATAAATTACATGTAATTTACAATACACGAATGAGCATTTCATCCTATAAATAACGGTGTTGAAGAAAAAATTATTCAAAGTACCTGTTACTGACAACAGATATTTTCTTACGTAAGATCAGTGTTTCTCGACCTATGGTACAAGGACCAGAGGTGGTCCGCGGCAATGGTACAGATGGTCCGCTGGCAGACTTGATAATTTTAATTCTAACTAACTAACTTATTTAAACTAAATGAAAAATGTTCTTATTGATTTAGCAATATTCTAGCAATACATTTTATTGATTTTAGCAATACTCTAGCAATACATTTTATTGATTTTAGCAATACTCTAGCAATAAATTTTATTGATTTTAGCAATACTCTTATGGGTTCAAATAGAAATTAGGCTTTCACGCTTAGGGTAACCATATCTAATTGAGGAAAATACTGCTTATCGGAATATTAAATATGGAGTAAATTGTAACCTAAAAATGAAATTTACGACAAATTACGCTAATTATTGATAAAATTGCTGAAGAATGGGGAAATGAAGGACTGCAGCAAATCACAGTTAACTAAAATGTATTTCATGAAAAAGCATTCATCAGGATTGGAGACCATTTCAATTGAGAAAAATACTGGAATATGATCTGAAATAATACGACAAAACACGGGATATTGCCAATTGTTTTCTTAAACATCGCCACAAGTTGGCAAAATCACCAATTGTTGCTGAAATGGCTCAAAATTACAAATGAGTGGGAAAATGAAGGAGTACTGGAACTAGGGCTGATAAATAAGCGTAGAGGTAAATGCAATACTTTTCAGTGTTGAAATGCTATTCAACTCTTTGGTATTCAATTCTTAATTCATCTCAATACTCCTCTCTTGCACTTCCAAAAAAGTGCCACCTATCGCTAGAGAAGCTGGTTTGTGAAAAAAATTAGGTTCCTTCTGTTTTTTGTTAAAGATATTTTCACTCATTATCAAAATTTTTCCACTTGACTTTCCTTTCTTTAGTCGAATACCCACAGCGTAAGTTTGGATTTCTTGTTCATCTTCGGACAAATGCCTCTTTTAGGCCGGTATTACACTATAAAAGTTTTGTAAAAGTCCTTTTATAAAACTTGAAAAATGCAGCCAACAAGGTCACCGGTTGCATTTTCTAGAATGTAACCAATAACCTTATTGGTTAGATTTTGCAAGTTTTATAAAAAGAATTTTATCAAACTTTTACAGCGTAATACCGGCCTTAGTTAGCACCATACCAGAAGTCTCTTTAGCGTCGTGCTGTTTCGGCTCCGGAATGTTCTGACTGTCCATTTCTGTATACCCATATCTGTTCTTTATATCAGGATTTTTCAACGTAAAGTTTCTCGCAGAACCCTCCTTGATGATTACATGGTAATTGTCTACAGAACTCAAATTTTTGAATTCTAAATTCATGGTACAAACTTAAAGAGGTGATATAAGACACTTTAACAAGCATTTTTGATCATAGAATGTGAGGTCGAGGGGTTTTTTTGGAGAGTGCACAACAGCATTTCACCAAAAACAAATATCATATTTTTCCGACAAAAAAATATGATTTTGCTGCGATATGTGCCATCAACCATTCGAGAGTGCATGTGTACCTTCGGATTGGAGTTTGTTTTTTTATTGGTGCAAGTACCAAGGTTATGCTGTCCAAACAATGATCAAGCAGCACAATGGCTGGTGGTGGAATTTGCGTTATCCAGGTTGCCCCATGAGAAGGCCTACCACATTATCGTATACCCTAGTCACGAGCATTAGAATACGCAAGATCCACTTTTAAAGGGGGGGGGGGCACATTGGGTTTGGAGAGCACAAGGAATTTCTCCTAGAAAAATTTTAAGATATTAACCTTCATAAAGCATTTTCCACTATGGGACCACCCTCCCACTTCAAAGAAAAGTTGTTAAATTTATTTGATATATTCACTCTTATCAGGACGTTTGTATTTAGGAAATTATCTCGTGACATCTTAAATCATCAACGTTACCCCACCTTCCCAAGGGGATGAAAAACATTTCGGGAACCACTGTATCAACGTAATAGAGGTGAAGAAAGAAAACTCTTTTCAGATAGTCGTATCTTAAGGGCGGCAGAATTTCTAGTACTGGCCCTAGCTGGTAGCTGATACGGGCTGGAATACATTTTCTTTTTTCTCAGAATCAAATGCAAGCAAATATGCAAGCAAATTCTATTATACAGGAGGGTGGTTGCAATTAAACTGACACTACTCAGACCTATGTAGCGCCCGTTCTGGTGGACGTATTTCGTTGCTGAACTTGGTATATCAGTTATATTGACCATGGGAAAAACTTCAATAAAAAATAGTTCATTTTCAATTACCAGGTGAAAAGGTGGCATTTAAAGAGCAAGAAACACGTAAACATAAAACTTCATTTAACAACAGCATTAGTTTAATATGCATTCATTTGCTGCGTCAATCACACGTTCATATGGGAGTCAAGGACTACTCTCCTCAAGCAGGCCTGTTACTAGGCTGGGGCAACTGGGGCACAGCCCCCACAAAAATTCACTTATTTTGCATAATAATAACTCTCTTAAGGGGGCACCAAGAAAAAGTCTGCCCCCATGGTCCATGTAACGTATACTCTACGGTATATAACAAGTTTCAACGAAATGCATCCCCTAGAACGGGCGCTACATAGGTCTGAGTAGTGTCGGTTTAATTATATCCACCTTGTATATTGTCCGATGTATTTATTAGAATTTGGCGTGCGTTTTCTATCTCTCGGGGTAATGTTATTCGGTTTACTATTATTTCGATGACTCGTTAGAGCTCACGCCCATTGCGTTCTTGCAATTACCTGATTGAACTAACTCCGTTCCGAGTAACGCCCGTCTTGTGTATAAATGTAGAAAATTACTATTTTTCGTCCCACTCGAAATTCCGTTGAAATTAGTAACTATTGATGGAAACACACTTTTGAACAAATGTATCCGACAATATCATACAAGAGAAACCTTTGAAGTCTAACCACGGAGTGTCTGTTAACGTTTGTGAAACATCTCAACACTTCAGATTAATCTTCTTCACGTTCCCTTTCACTTCAACTCAGTTTCGAGTAGGATTGTTTTGGCAAAGACTTTCGTCAGTAAATTTACGAGCCTCCTCGGCTTTTCTCAGAAGAGCAATGTTTCTTGCAGCAGAGGAAGTTGAGAAAAGGCGCCTTGTGTTCCGTCCGTCTGGGAAACCCCATCATCCGGAATCAAATCCTTATCTTGTCACCAGCAGGTTTTCAGCAATGGGGGGAAATCTTATGGAGGGATGAGAATCTAAATATAGTATTCGTTGTGGAGATCTATGGGGTTAAAAAAAATTGTGAAGAGATGCAATCGCATTGTAATAGTTGTGAGGGGGATGGAATCCGGTGGCTCCGCGTTGATTCTCTTAATGGCACTTGCAATCATTTGTTCAGGAAGTAGATCGAGAATTGAAAGCGGTAAAAGTCTTTGATATGTCGTTTAGAAGGTACGCCTTTTCTACTCATTATCCGTGGAATGTACGTATAAAAGAAACAATTCAACATCCCGTAACAAAGACTCGACACAACACAAAGCCCATTTTGCCGTGTGGGAATTCCGATTATTCGCCTAGGTTTTCGTTTCATCGGGAATTGCTGGCAATGCATTCTAAATGCCGATTTTCTTCGTTAGAAGAAAAAATTTCCGGCTAAAGATTCCGCGCGTGTTGGACTTAGTATTTGAACTTGATTAAGAGTAAAATGATATTTGTGTGTGTGTGTCAATTTTCTTTTGAAAACGCAAACTTGGTACTCTGGTAAATTTAAAAACATTGAGAAAATCGTTTGATATCAGTTAGTAGTTAGGGAAAAAGATGACGATATTCACCACATGTTTTTTTTCTTGTTTGATTAAGGAGAACTTAATCAAAATATTTTTAATAGTTATAAACTAATTACACCAAGTCTATATTTGGTTTTTCCAAAGGCGGTAAAAACCCGTCAATGGTAAATACTATACCAACCCTACAGTTGACATGCATTCATTTTTTTGATCTGAAGGGATTTTCAATCCTCCAAATTAATCCAACAAATTGATTATTAATTCTAAATATTATTAATTAACGAATAAAAAAGTTTTATATTAACTGAACCTCTTCGTGAGGTAAGTTTACTGGGCCCAGAGTAGATGGGAAAAATAATAAATCCGAGATCTTCCCCCCCCCCTCCATACTTTAACAGGGGTAGCCACTAGCTGGCCCACAGCCCCCTCCCCCAACAAGGTAATATAATAACTTACAAGGTGTTAAATCAAATTTGTGATCATTATTCGAGCTATTTCTCGTTCCAGCGGGAAACTACTTACATTCATTATTGCTAGTGACGAAAATAATTTACTATGTTATCACCAAGGCCCGGATATGATGCTCTAAAAAAAATGACTAAAAAAATGCCATCAAAGTAACAAAACAAATTTCTCTTGAAAAACTGAGTATGTTCGATATGTCGAAAGAAAGTCTTGACAGCATCAAAATCATATGTAACTTTTTTTCTCAAGTTTTTTTCTCTCTCCTTTAGATTTCATCAAAAATAACAATTTTTCTAATAAACGAGTAATAATTCATGAATCGGTTACGAACATTGGCGTTATGCCCTCCCCCATAAGGGTGGGGTTGACAGGGTTCCGACTTGGTGGGGGGGGGGGAGAGCCCGAGTGGAACCTAATCATTTTCTGTTTTTTCACAAGAAATTCAATATTGGGAGTCCCGTAAAGCATCTGATCGGAGGGCCCTGTTGCTAGATGTGGGGGGCATGACTGGTGTACTGGAGGAGGAGGAGGAGGAGGAATAAGGTTTTTCCAGTAAAAAACGAGAAATGAAACTCCCTCCGAGGAAATCCTGTGTATGCATGCCTATGTTTAGGAAGCCACAAAACCAAAAAAACATCTTTTATTTTATTTTCCAATAAATTAAAGTATATTTTTTCATTAGTGCTTAATGCATGCACGCGCGCGCTCACACACACACACACACACACAAAATCAGTATTCATATAATTTTCTCAATCTTTCCCATTGTCAAAAAAATTTGAAAAGTGAAGAAATATCGTAAAAATGCCAAAAAATGTCCTAAAACTAAAAAAAAATGCTTTAAGAGTGAAAAAAAGCATAAAAATGCAAATGTCATCAACATCCGGGTCTTGGTTATCGCCATACCCTTTTTGAAGACACTAATTGCTCCTAAAACTTGACACTTGGACAATTTGTTTTCATACTTTTTCTGCCATCTCGTTTGGCAAATTGCCTATTTTAGCAAAATAATAATTGCAAAAAAAATTGAAACAAATGTTTCATTTGCGAGAGAAATTCAAACTACGAATAGGTTTGATGAAATAATTTGCAGAAGAAAGTAATTTTTGATGCATTACATGTGGCTGGGAACGAAACCAAATGAACAACAAATATTATTTTGAAGATGAGAGGGAATATAACGCCCAGTGTAAGGCCACTTTCACACGGAGCGGATACGGGTCCGCATAGAACCCCTTAATGCATGATGTATATGAAGTCGTCTTAGGTCCGCATACCCTTTCACACGAGCACTAAAGATGCGGGCGAAAGCCCCATAGAATATGGGTCTAAGATGTCTTAAAATATTTTCCAATATATTTGAAAAAAAAATCTGTCTTTTCGGAAAAATATGAAAGAAAAATTCCAAAAGCATCCAATGTTCGAAAAATCCAATCCAAAAACATCCAAAACATTCGATGTTCCAAAAAAAAAAATTCAGGAGATATCAAAGAATTTGCAAGTAGAAAAAAAGGGGAGGGATGGAAACTTTCAAAATGTCTGTGCTTAGAAATATTCACATCACAATTCTGTCATAGGCCGGTATTACACTATAAAAGTTTGATAAAATCCCTATTATAAAACTTGAAAAATCCAACCAATGAAGCTCATACGTTATATTCCAGCAAATGCAACCGATAAGCTCATTGGTTGATTTTTCCAAGCTTTATAAAAGGACTTTTATAAAACTTGAAAAATTCAACCAATAGGCGGATCAGTTAAGTTCGCTCGAATGTAACAGATGCATTTATTGGTTACATTTTTCAAGTTTTATAGAATAATTATTATCAAAGTTTTATAGTGTAATATCAGCCTTAGGCCGGAATTACACTATAAAAGTTTTATAAAAGCTCTTTGATAAAACGTGAAAAATTCAAAAAATAAGATCACCGGTTACATTTGCTTGAATGCAACCGATGCGCCTATTGGTTGAATTTTTCAACTTTTATAAAATATCTTTTATAAAAATTTATAGTATAATCCCGGCCTTAAGTCCGGATTACACTATAAAAATTTTATAATAACTCTTTTAAAAAAAGCAACTAATAAATTTATTAGTTGCTTTTTTCAAGTTTTATAAAATAACTTTCATAAACCTTTTAGAGTAAGTCCCGTCCTTAGATTAGTCACTTCTGAAATATAAAATTTCATTTTTTTAAGTTTATAGACTGAATATCGAGTAAAATATACTTGTAGGTATCAGGGGAACCACCAAAAATATTCAAGTGCTAGGGTCTTCAAACGTCTTAATCCGGCCCTGAGTGAACACCGTACGTGGATGACATTGTTTAATAAAAGTATTTTTTTAAAGTTTAAAAAAATAATAAATATTTAAAATAATATTTCACATATTTATATTTTTTTAAATAATTTTAAAAATTTAAAAAGAAAAAATTAAAATTTTTAAATTAAATTTAAAAGTTATTAAAGTATGTAGTCAATTAAATATTCGTAATGAAGGGAGCGGCTTATAATTTTGTTCCCTTCAGTAGCCGTTGTTGACAGGTTTTATTGTATAAAATTGTGAAGTATGGACAAAAGGCAGTTAAAGTTGCTATATCTCCATCTCAGAAGGAAACGGAGGGATAGACGCATATGGGTACATCCTATTGATGAACAGGGACCTTCATATGGTGTTTTTAAGGGTATTTATGGCAAATAATTAAAAAAATTCCGTGCAAAATCATCTTCAAAAAGTAGCCAAAGATGCGGACGAATTCGCTCCGCATCCGCATCGTGTGAATAGCCCCGAATAACCCAATTGTCAAAACTTGTATGTGCGGATGCGAAGCCCACACTTAGGTTTTCACACATGGGGACGACGTCGAGACCCGCATGAACATTTCCTAGGTGCGGAGATATTTCGGCTCGTCTGAAAGGCTCAGTATATTCCAATTGTTAAAACTTCTTCCGGACCCTCATCCACATCCGCTCCGTGTGAAGGCCTCTAAAAGCCAAATCGAAACTGCTTTTTTTTTTACCTTCATATCAGCATTTTTTTTCGCTTTTTTCCTTCCCGCCGGTATGACGATTAAAAAAATATATACAGTATAGCAGTGTTTCTCAACCGCCGGGCCGCGGCCCGATACTGGGCCGTGAGTGATTCACTGTCTCATTTTTCCGCCTTTATTTCCGATTAGTCGTATGTAAGATCAGGCCTTCCACTCACAAAAGAGTAATCAACCGGGCCGCGCGCTTCCAAAAGTTGAGAACCACTAGTATAAAGTACAGCAGCGGTAAACTGGCTCGCACTACGAGTAAACTGCTCACTACCTGGTTCGGAAATCGGATGCACTATAATCGCACCCCAAGACTGTGAATACTGTGGATAGTATTCTATGATAGTCTACTACTATATATTTCTAGATAGTAGTCTTTCAATGAAGCACTGCTGAGAAACATGGCAGCAAAAAAGAGTCAAGAATACATCTTTTGTGAACTATCATTTGAAAAGAGCGTGCACAGCTTCGACATAAATCAATATTATTTTCATTGTATTTCTTACTGTATATATATATATATATATGTTTATGGAAAAAAAACTATTCTTCAGTAATTCCTCGCATTCATAGGGGTAATAAATTGAGAAGTAATTAACATCCTAGGCGGAGATAGAAGTGGAAATCTGGAGGGCATGATGTTAATTCATATATATGCATATACATTGCATTTTACTTTTAAAGCCTGGGGGAGGGGGGTGGCTTCTAGCCCAGGATTTATCACATGGCCCCCCCCCCCATATAGTAATTTTATAGTGTGAATATTGAAAAAATACAGTTCATTTCGGTGCTCCGGGCTAGAGCCCTGCACGGCCCGGGGGCCTCAAGAGAAGAGGGACCTCAGAAAAACGACAAGTAGTCGAATTTTTCGAAAATTTTCAGGGTGGGGCCTCAGAAAAATCACTTGGCCACGATGCTCTTGAGACAGCCCTGTCCCCCCCCCCCCCCATGAATCAAATAGCATAAGTTTTTAATGACCCTAGGAAGTAATGGTGATTAGATAAAAATAACACAATTCCTTGATTGGTGTACATTCCTTATTTTTATTGAATCTGCATATATATATAGTTGCTACAGTGGTGTTTTTTTTTCTGTGAAACAATTAGAGTACTTGTGAATAAATTTTGGCTGGAAATAAATGTTTTGAATTCATGGTTACATTTATTTAAATTTCCATTTATGTATATTGTTACAACAAATTTTATGTATTATACAGTAACTATATTTTTCTCTCTTCAAATTTTAAGAAACTGGAAGTCAAACCTCTGCCGAAAAATGAATACGGAAATTTCTATAATGGTGATTCTTACATCCTTTTGCATGTGAGTATTTGATAATTATATTTCAATCAATTTTAAACTTCTTTTTTTCTAAGTTTTGGTTTTTTAATGTTGAAATAGTTTTAATTTTTTTGTGCTGATTTATTTTTTAAATTAAAAATAAATTTTAACGTATTAATAACTAATAAAAACTAAGTTTAATAATTAACTATAATTATTAAAAATAATTATAATAATATTTGAAATAATTGTAATTTGTAGTGATTAAAACTTTTTTTTTTAATAAATTATTTTTTACAGACCAAACAGCTAAGAAGTGGGAGATTAGAGTGGAACATACATTTCTGGCTGGGTGAAGAGACTTCTCAGGTAACATTTTCTTCATATTTAAACCATTTAAAATACGAAATTGTTTTATCCCTTTAATTTTTTTTCTAGCATTCAATACGTGAGAAGTGATTTTTAAATGCCTTATCGTGGTCTGATTCAAAGATGACGAGCATATAAAGAAATATTTCAAAAGTATATTTCTTAACTGTAAATAACTAAGATTCCATATAAAGTACTGTATTATATTATTGTGTTTTCTGTGTCGTTTTATACCTTTACCAATCCTAAATTTCTGATTGATCATAGGATGAAGCAGGTGCAGCCGCAATCAAATCAGTTGAACTTGATGATGTTTTGGGGGGAAGTCCTGTTCAACACAGAGAGGTGCAAGAACATGAATCAAGCCTTTTCCTTTCATATTTCAAGAGAGGGATCAGGTAAACCATTGTAATTATTCAAATTCTGATTTTCATCGGCTTAATATTCATTGTTTCTTTCATAAATTATTGTTAAATATGATCTAAGCAGTTGCGCATTATATGATTTTCACGTTGCTAGATACTTGAAAGGAGGTGTAGCATCTGGTTTCCGACATGTCGAAGATGAAGTTGTGAAGCGTTTGCTTCAAGTCAAAGGAAGGAGGAATGTTCGGATCCATGAAGTTCCTTTGAGTGTAGAGTCCATGAATAAAGGTGATTGTTTCATTCTCGATGCTGGTCCAGCCATCTATGTCTATACTGGTGAAAGCAGCCACAGAATGGAGAGGATCAAAGCAATACAAGCAGCTAATGCTATTCGAGATGATATGCATGGCGGTAGAAGCAAAGTGAATATCATAGGTATGATCTCCAGTTTTGTTTTCCTAGGCTATGACACCTTGCAAAGTTATATTTTTTTGAGGAAGTTATCCTGTGTTACTTTTTATTTTTTTACATACGCTAATCAATACATGACGATCTTGTGGTGGCATTCAGAATAAAAATTGATTCTTTTGTTTTCAGACTCAACCAGTTCATCATTAGAAATTGGTGAATTTTTTATTGAACTTGGTGGTGGTTCACCAAATGACATTAAAGACTCCGACAAAGGAGGTGATGATTCTTCATTTGAAAGATCCTCAGAAGCTACAGTCTCTCTCTACAAGTAAGAATTTATTTTATAATAATTCTTTTTTTTTTTCATTTATGGCATAATCGAAACACATATGAAATAAATTTATTCACCCAGGTAATCATTTTTACACATTTAGAATATCAGAAGATGATTCAGGGACTCTTAAAGTGGAAAAAGTGGCTGAAAAACCACTGAAGCAAGAATACCTTGACTCAGGGGTATTATATTTTTAAATAGTTATTCCAAGAACTTAGATTACAAAACAAAATATAATGCAAAAATTATTTCTATTTCATACCGAAATTATTAAGTCTATCCATTTAGGCTTTCTGAAAGGACAAATGTCTTTTATAGCCACTTAGACACAATATTTTTTGTGATCATTTGTATTAAAAAAAAAAAAAATCATGATTTCTGAACATATTTTAAAACCACACTTATGACATACATTATGTAGCTGTAAGTCAGTGTTCATTTTGGAGTTAAGACATTTTATTTCAAATTTCTAGGAAAATACCAGATAAATCATTGTGTAATTTTGGACATGTAAATATAATACACAAACTCACACACGTGCGCAGATTCAGTCACAATAGTGCTTTTAGGGGGCAGACAAAAAATTTAAAAAGAAAAAAATATTTTTGGTTAACCATATATCGTAAAAAGTTGCAACTGATTTGTTACGTACACAGAATATTTTACTTGCTTTGCGCGATACTTGTAAGCATTTTGGTAAAAATAGCAAGTATATTCACAAAGATCAAAGTTTCTTATAAAAATTCCACAATTTTTTTTTTTTTGCTTATAACACGTGGAGTTTCCAACAAATTTTTACAAAACTTACAGAAAATTTAGCACTATACATGAGACACACTGTAAAGAAATTTAAAATTTAACAATTGAATATTCGATGAGATATGAGCATGAAAGTGTGAACATGAGGTATTTAATTATGTTTTCACAAGAAATATAAATTTTATTTTTCATAATTTGGTTAAGATATATATATATAGTGCAACTTATATAAAAATTCCAGTTGAATGTCACGAAAATTCAGAAAGATATCAGTGATACGTTAAGTAATTTCAGTTACTTGCTGAAAGCAGCTGGATAATGAGGTATTTTCCACAAAGTGGTATTTCAATTATTTTGTCATTTGATCATTGCCTTCAAGTTTGTCAAATTTGTTCATTTTGACATCATACACGAATGTTATGCTCAAGCATATATTTCTTATATAGCATCAAACACATCTTCCCTAATTTGCATAATGCTATAGACTTATTCTTGAAATCAAATGACAGAAAATACTTGAAATATCAATTTGTGGAAAATCCCTTACTATCCAGCTATTTTCAGCAAGTAACTGAAATTACTGCTCGCTTTATTGCCGATATCTTTCTGAATTTTTGCGACATTTATCTGAAATTTTTTACACAAGTTGTACTACATATCTGACAACCAAATTATATAAAAATAAAATTAATATTCCCTGTGCATGCGTAATTAAAAATAATTTACTTAAAATACTCGTATCTCATTGAATGTTGAATTGTTACATTTTAAATTTCTTTACAGTGTGTCTCGTGTCAAATTTTCTGTAAGTTTTGCAAAAAATTGGTTGAAAATAAGGAAACAGTTATTTTCCAGATATTTTGCTGAGGTGAAGTCGGAAAGAAAGGTCATCACGTCTCTGCCTGGACTCGAACCCAGGCCCTCTTGCGAGCCCAGTTCGAAAATAACTGTTTCCTTGATATCTCGGGCTGAGAAAAAGGCATCAATCTCAATTGGTTGAAAACTCGAAAATTCCCCATGTTATGAGCAAAAAAAAAACGTGATGAAAATTGGAACATTTGTGTAAGAAACATATATTCATGAAAAATGTGCTATTTTCCTGTAAATGCATACAAATATTGCACAGAGCAAGTGAAACATTCTGTGACAGTTACAAATCATTTCCAGCTTTTCATGATACAGGTTCGGTAAAAATCATGTTTTCTTTTTTTAATTTTTTGTCGATCCATAAAAACATTTGTGACTGACTCTGAACTGGAAAGTTTGAGTTCCAGCAGTATGTTTACATGCCCGAAATTATAGAACAATTTGTCCAGTATTTTTTTTGAAATTTGAAAAATGTCTCAACTCTTACTTGTCTGACAAGCTGCAGATATATTATATCTTGGGATTCTGGTAATGAAACATAAGCGACATGCTATTAGTAGGTAAGTGTTTTTCTACTATAGTATATATATACTGTATATATACATATTTATATATAGGCCTACATTTTTTGTATTATTTTTATTCATTTTAAAAATTTGTAAAAAAATTATATAAATATAAATAAATTTTTTCCCTTATAACTTTTATACTCAGATGGTAAGTTTTATAATTTGATTCTTATATAAATAACTGCAGAATATAAAAGAGAATTTATGTGTAAA
Source organism: Pholcus phalangioides (assembly GCF_987345545.1). Taxonomy (NCBI): domain Eukaryota; kingdom Metazoa; phylum Arthropoda; class Arachnida; order Araneae; family Pholcidae; genus Pholcus; species Pholcus phalangioides. The sequence continues at coordinate 23,554,862 of NW_028301608.1, forward strand.
TAATAGTAATCATCAATATATAACCAGAGATTTTTTTTAGGGGGGGGGACTAGACTGGTATTTCATGGAGGGAATAAACTGACAGTACAATTAAACTTAAGCATTTCACTCCTTATTATATAGGCCTATCTGACCTTTTTTCACATTTTGATGGAAACTGCATTCTCATTTCTATCATATTCACTGGTTACACACAGTCTTGTTGATAATATTTATGGCATCAATCAATATAAAACTTGAAAAAAAAACAAGAGTAAATATATTTGAATTGCAATCACATAAAATTCTCAGAAAAACAAATATGTGCATATGTACAGGGTGTTGTGGTTAAGAATGTAGCTACTGTGGGGGATGAGTAGTCATAGTGACAGACTTGCATTGTGAGGACCCGGGTTCAAACCCCATCATTGCCACAGTGGTGGTTGGCTGAAGTTGGTTTTCTGTGATTCCCAACTTTGAGCAGCGAATGCAGGCGGATCTTTCCCCCCCCCCCCATTGAAAAGTGGCGCCACAGAGCAACAAGCCTGCAATGATACAATTATTCAATCGTTACACTCCACTCTTCACTCATTAGAAAAATTGACGGAAGATGGCAGCACTACATATAACAAGCATTACACAGAAAGACTTCATGTTAGGTTCACAACACATGCAGGCGCAGGTTATCTTCGACCACCTGCTAAAATCTCTTCATTGAGACCTTCTATTTCTTATCCTGTAAGCACACTAGCACAAATAAATGAATAAAATTATTATCAATTGATTATAAGTGAAATGCATTGAGCTTACAGATGGGTTTCAAATTTGCAACCACTGCATTTTGAAAATGGCAATGTTTCTATCTACTACAGGAAGATTCTATTTCTGACACTACATATGATTAAGATTTGTCTTTGTGTGCAATCCCTATCCATGTTTTTTAAAATAAATTTCATTTATGTGAAATTGTTTTTTCTTCAATTAAGGAAGCGAGCATTTTGTTTAGTTTCAGTGTGTGAATGTAGAGTTTTTCTTCTTTTCTTCGCAAATATAGGATTGTTTTATGCTGGACGGTGGGATCAATGGGTTGTTTGTATGGGTTGGAAGCGGTGCAAGCAAGAAAGAAAGAATTGAAGCCATGAACCATGCCAATGTAAACATTTGTTTTTTGGGTTTTTTTGCATTTTGCTCTTTGAAGTATTTGTACTTATGAGTTATTAAATGCAATGAAAGTTTTTGTAGTTAGCTTAAATTTTTTTAAACTGTGTTTTAATTTTACTCAGAAATATTTGGAACAGCAAGGTTATCCAAAGTGGACATCTGTCAAACGCATCATTGAACATGGAGAACCTCCTATATTCAAACAATACTTTGCATCTTGGAAAGAGCCAGAAGATCAAGTGGGCTTGGGAAGAGTGTACACAGAAGAGCAAATAGCAGGTTCTTATTTTTGTATTAAATTCAAACACATGTAAATGATTACTTTGCACCATATCATTGTTTTCATTTCCCTGATTTTCACTTTAAACTTTAATTTGAATCTCTATCTTCTCTCACATATTGCAGCTTCATTACCAGAACCAGAATTCAATGTGAGTTCTTTGCATAGGAAGAAACGGGCACTGTTATGCAAGAGCATGGGCAAAGCATTTGGTTTTATGCCTGATGATGGAAGAGGAAAAGTTGAGGTACTTGTATATACAGTTTTAATATATAAGTATAGCTATATGATAAAAAGAGTGTTTAATTCAAATAATTGAAAATTTTTCTTGTGTATTTATTTGTTTGTGAAATGGCAATTTCATTTATATTTCTTATTGTTTATTTAGATTTGGAGAATAGAAAATTTTGAACTTTCACCCCTTGAACCGGCTGCTTATGGGATATTTTTTGGAGGCGACAGTTACATTATAAAATATACTTATGAGAAAAATGGTTGTGAGCGATACATAATTTATTTCTGGCAGGTAACTAATTGACAATTTCTTAAGCTTGTCATTCAGATTATCATGAAAAATTTTGCAATTTCAATTTTGTCAACAAATGTGAAGCTGCTTAAGTGCTAAATTGGATGAGAATAGAATATTGTCTCAAGGAAACAGATATTTTCTGGGTATTATGTCGAGGTGAGCTTAGAAAGAAAAGTCATTTGGTCTCCACCGGGACATGAACCTAGACCATCTTGGCCAACATAATGGTCAGCTGCAGCATCGGGGGCCCCACCAGGGAAAACACTCCAGTATATAAACGGCTCCAGTGAAATAACCCAGAAAATTCTCAGATTTGTGTCCGCCATGAATAATATGGTGGAAAATGGCCAATTTAATCATTAAAATTTTATCCTGGATTCTGCTTTTTCATAAACTCATACATACATATCCATTGTTTATCTGGTTCCCAGCTAATAGATGCAATGCATCAAAAATGACTGTTTCTTTGGCGAATCAGCTTAGCATGCTATGTCAAAATTTAGAGGTGACTGTTTCTCTGTTTTTGACTCGAAAAATTGTGTCTGGGTGTGGAACTCTTGTTCAATGGTACAATATGAACCTGACCATCGAATACGATACATTTTTGCTCTTTGGAATTATTAGGGTCTGCGTAGCTTAGTCAATTGTAATTTCGAGGTGTCATTGTCATGTATGTTGGCATCCACTTTGAAAATATTTTGTCACCGTGCAGAACATCAAATATGCATTCAGCTACTAATACAAAGGCCACAAAAAAAATCAGCTTGCCCAATGAGCCGGAGGAAATAAATAAGCTAAAAATGTCCATAACAAACTTTGAGAGCAGCACGAGTGTACAAAAAGGCAATGTGATGAGAACATAGCTAATTACTATTGGCACTAGAAATAATGAATGTAAATATTCTGCTAATCATGTCTGCTGTAGAAACGATGGCTTGAATAATGATAATATGAAAATGAAAGTCAATTTAAGACACAGTAATTTTGTCTAGTCTCGGGCCTCACAGGATAGCTGTTGGCCACCCCGATCCACATCACAGGCGACACAACTTTGCCAAAGTAACAGAATGCCCTGCCTAAGTAAATAAAATATTCTGTTTACTTAGGTGTCCAAAAATACACACTTAAGAGAATTTCACCTTTTCCAAAGATTTTCTTTGAATACTGAAGAAGCCACAGTGTTTCAATGTTTCATCCAAATTGTATTTCAAACTGTACAACATAAAAACTGCTAAACAATGAAACAAGGGTCTATTGTGAGATTTTGCTATTCAGATCTTTTGATCCATTCCCAAAGTGGGGATTGGCACTTTGGGCGGTTATGGGTTGGATTAGCAAGGGGGCAAAGGAAATGCTTTATTACTCAGGACAACAGGACAATAAATTCGAAAGACTGATATAGATTAATGACATTTTAAGGTGTAGCAGAATGATTAAAAAACTAATTATGGCAGAGAATGTATGTATAGCTTGAGGTTATTTATTTCTATTGCATGGACTACACCTTTTTCTATGCTTCAGTTGCTTTCTACAAGCACACATCTTTGTTCTTAAGAACTTTTCATTTGGAAATTATTTTTTCAATATACCCTAATATCATCTAAGAGGATTTTTTTTCAGTGTTTCATTATGATGTAACTATTAGATTAGATAACTTGATAAGTATTCACTCTTGAAAATAATCTGTGAAAGAACAGAATGAAACATTGTCATTATTTAAGCCATTAATTGTCAAACATTAAAATATCCAGGGGAAAAAAATTTTAAGGGGTTATATTAAGAAAATGAGATATATATACCTTGAATAATGTTACATGACAAAAAAAAATTTGTCAATATTTAAAAAAAACATGGGATGTTGCACTTCCGGAAGCACAGTGTATTTATATGATTTACATAGATTTGAATAGTAAAAAAAGGTCATTTATTGTTTGCCAACTTACTTTTCTATCATTTTTGAAAAATGCACAGTAATATGTACATCTCCTCACGCGTGGTATTTCCCTCAAAAATGCAACAGTCAAAAATCATTCTTGCTGGGCTTGTCAAGAAATAGTAGACATGTGTACCTTTGAGCCACATTCTGCTGGTAGTTATAGAAACTTCATGAACAGCTCACAAGCAGAAATCGATTGTTTAGGAGCTTCAAATGCCAAAACAAGTTCAAAATATACAATGACTTATTTAGGGAAAAAACTCAAAGAATTAAAAATACATACTCTATGTCTAGTTTAAATCAAATATAAATGTGCACAGAGTAATTTAATCTTTTAGAAAATACATTCAAATATTTACAGCACACACATATAATGAAAAAAAATATTCATCAATTACAGGGACAGACAAGTAGCCAAGACGAAAAAGCAGCTTCTGCAATCCATGCTGTTAAACTAGACAATGATTTGGGTGGAAAAGCCATTCAAGTAAGATGCTAAATACCCATCAATTTTATTTGTTTCTTATTTATCTGATATTTTTATTCTTCCACAAATTAATAATATACACACACAGCACATTCATATAATTATTTAGGCTATTACTTACTTCCAAGTAACTCAAAAATTTCTTTATAGGACATTGGTTAACGTCTATCTTTATTGGGGTCATTTATAATGTCAGTTTTTGATGATCCTTGCTTGCACGATTATCTAATCCCCCCCCCCCCACGAAGCCACTTTCATACTACCTCCAGAAGTGATGACTGTTAGTCTGACTGTGTATTTGTACTGACCCTTTATTTTTCCTTTCAAAGGTACGTGTTGTTCATGGACAAGAGCCTCAGCATTTTTTGAGAATCTTTGAAGGAAAAATGATCATCATGATGGGTGGACATGCTAGTGGCTTTAAAAACATACATGATTATGATTCATATGATGTTGATGGGACCAGGTTGTTTCATATCAAAGGAACTAATGAACACAACGTACGAGCCCAACAGGTAACAAAATAATGTTATTTGTATCCAGTTTTATGGAAGGAAATTTACACTGAACCCTTTTATCTTGCAACTGTGTTTTTGTACACTGTATTCTTGGTGAAACTTTTACAGATTCAATTTTAATGTTCCTGAATTTGAAATGTTCCACTTTCTTTACATCTTAAAATTTATGAAAATATTGTACTTGATGGAATGCATTGATAATAGGGAGAAAAAATCTTTTCAATAGTTTTGGATTAGTGCTCTAATCCTTGATTGCGTATGTTTGGATTTGAATCCTGGTCAGGTGATATGTTTTTATTCAACCATTTCTGAAACCATTCGAATTAGCCCCTCAGAATATATAAAATAATAGTTTTGTGGCAAAATTAACTACAAAAATTATATTGTGGTTGATAATCATGTTACAAAAATGTAGACTTTATTAAATTAAAACAGTAAGTTCATCCAACGTTGTTTAATTGGGTATCAGTACATATGAACACAAAATGGTTTTTATTATCATAAGTCCTTTTTGGTATTACCATTTGAAAAATAAATATTGCATGTAACTTTTTGTATAGGTTCCAGAAGTTGCAGGTTCTTTGAATTCAGATGATGTATTTGTTTTAGAAACACCTAAAGTCACATATGTCTGGATAGGAAAAGTAAGAAAATTGACATAAGCTTATTAATTTATTGTATTTTTTAGTCAGCATTTTTGTATTGCAGAAAAAATATATATATGTGAATGCTAATAAAAAATTGATAGTTGCACAGGAGGATATCTACTTGAAAGAAAACATGGCATGAACAGATACTATCTATACTCATCTTTTTTAAACTTGGTGGCATTGGTGAGATATCTCACCTAACTTGATTCCTTTTATTTCAGCAATTCTGAGACATCTCACCTCCTTAAAAAAACCCTTATTTCGGCAATGATGAGTCCAGATTGACATGTAAAAAACCCACAATGCACTAACATGTTTTCTCCCTTTGACAAGGAACTTTTTCAATGCACTAGTATAATTGGCTGCCGCTGTGGTGGTCGAGTGGTCATAGTGACGGACTCGCATCGCGGGGACCCGGGTTCGAGCCCCACCGTCACCACAGTGGTGGTCGGCTGAAGTTGGTATTCTGTGGTTCCCAACTTTAAGGCGCAAATGCGAGCCGATCTCCCCATTAAAAAGTCTCGCCACTGAGAGCAACAGTCCTACAAACAGTACAAATATTCAGTCATTTAGCTTCACTCATTTCACTTCTGAGATATAGATGGCAGCACTAAAAATCATACACAACACTAGATATGCACTCAGACTGTTAGGTACACATACTTATACTTCCAACACAACTCACTAGGTAGTAAATTGCCCATGGCGATAGACCTGAGTTGTGCTCAGCTTGGAAAAAAAAAATATATATATAATTGGCTTTGAATACTAGTGGAAAATTCCCTTGCATGTTCAAAACGAATACTAGTGCTTTAAAGTGCATAATAATAGATATAATTGATGCCAATAATATTTCTTTTTTTTCCAAGCTTATAATATTTCAATTTTTCAAGCTTATTGGTAACATTTCAATTTTTTTCTTAAGATAAAAAATTCATACATATACACTTTTTTTTGTTCGGTATGGGCCATTCTAATAAGAGATGTAAAAAAAATGACAATGTTTAATTTATAAAAATTAATTTTTTGAAATATTTACATTACAAGTATTGGTATAATTCTAGGAATCCAGCGAGGAAGAACAACAGATGGGGAAAAATATTGTTGGAATTGTCTCTCCTGACAGGTTGGTGAATGAATTTAAGTTTTAAACATCATTACAACTGAGATGCAAATGTGAGCCAGCTTTCCACAGAGAGCAGACAAAATGGCAAACTCAAAACCTACTTACAAGATATACTTCATGCACCTGCCACTCTAACATAATTTTTGGAAGCTAAATTATTGGCATAAGCTCAAATACATAAAAAATGCTCACCCTCTGACAATCATAAAAACGTTAGGAACACATTTATACCATACTTTCCAGCAGATAGAAAATTACATAACATTGAATAAAATTTTAATGGGAAAATACGGGATAGCTCATTTATTGAAATGAAGGATGACATTTTTCTAACAATATCTGGTAGAAATCAACACAAATGTATTCTTTTTCAAGTACTATTTCATTTATCTCACAAACTACAAGATATATTTGGTAATGTCTGTGTTTTTCATACCCTCATGCAGAGAAGTTATTGAAGTCAAAGAAGAGGAAGAACCAGAAGCATTCTGGGAAAGCCTTGGTGGCAAAGGGGATTATGAACATGGAAGAAATCTCCCGAATGCACCTTTACTTGAAAGTCGTCTTTTCAAATGTTCATGTGACTCCGGGAAGTTTAAAGTTGAAGAAATCAGCAACTTCACTCAGGAGGTATAATTGAGCATTATACTATGAATAAAAGTTAGCACTATCATTTTATGAAGTGAAAATGATTCTAAAAATCATTTAATTCCCCATTTAAATCAACAGCAAGCCTGTAATTTGTTTGGGTGCTTATTTTAATTTTCTGATCTATATTTTTCAAAAATTATTCAGAGAAATTATTATTTTTTAATTCCAAAGGACTTGTCTGAAGATGATGCAATGGTATTAGATACTGGTGATGAAATTTATGTTTGGATTGGGAATGGTGCTAGTGAAGAGGAAAGAGCAGGCTCATTGAAAATGGCAGAGGTGAAAACTTATTTTGACTTTTTTTATTGCAGCTTTTAAGAATGGTGCATGGATTTTATTTTCTGAGTGGTGTTTCATTATCATTGCTATTTCCACATCTATTTTTTTAGGATTACATTCGCACAGATCCTACTGAACGAAGTGTGGAAAGTACACTGATTATTGTAGTTAAACAGAATGAAGAGCCAGATGGGTTTATTGCATTTTTTGACAAATGGGACCCAGAACTGTGGAAGGTATTTTTATACTCAACATCTCATGTTTTAAATGGTTTTGAAATTCACACTTGCACCAAATGTTAGTTATATTAGACAGGAATCATTAGTGTAAGTCTGTTTGCACATTTTTTACTTATTTTGCAAAAATATCATAGATAATGTAATCAGGGCTGTTTCAACACCATCATGGGCTCCAGGATAGTGATGCCACCTTTCCAGGCTAGAAATATCAGTTTACAACTTTACTTACATGTTATCAAAAATTATAGCACCAGATCTTTGTTATCATGGAGTTTTTTATGCATCTGTTAATCTTGCGTCATGCCCAGGTGGGCCTGTGTGAAAAGCAGCCCAGCCAACAATCTAGCAAAGCTGAGAATAACTCTGCCCCCAAACAGCCTGTCCTCCTCCTTAAAAACTGAAACGTAAATACATTTTGCACTCAGAAGATAGTACAAGCACTGCCTTTCCGAATTGTCGTTTCAAAGATTTATTTATATATATATATTTATTTATTCAACATTGTTTGGCAGAGGGATACCGTAGATACAGATATATATAGCGAGTATTTTCCTTCCTGCTACTTCTATCTCTTTTCATGAAAAATTCTTCATTAAGTTCCTTATTTTATTTCTGTATTAATTAATATAATTTTTTTTTTCATTTTGCTTTTCATAAACTTTGCATAATTGAGTAGTTATATATTTTTTTCCAATTCTTTTGCATGATCAATTATCAATTTACTGTTCATCAACTGCTTCTCTCACTTTGCCCAATATTTTTACTTTAGGTAAATGCTGGGGCCTGATTATTGTTTTAGGTATAAGAACTTTCATTTTTTGCATGTTTTTTTGTTTATTGTTTGATTTTCTATCCTTATAATTTTTTTATTCTTAATTCTAGAATTGAAAGCAAGATTTCTCTACTATTAACACCAATCTTTGCTATACTAACAAGTAATTCCTTTTTTAAAATCTTCCTGTTATGTAATTGCACAATTTTGGACCTTGTTAGGACTCTGGAAATAACTTATAAAAATGGTTTTTTTCCTCTGCAAACACTTATGCAACATGATTCCTAATAGTTTTTTTTAGTGAAAGGAACTTATTACAACCTTTATTGCTATAATCTTGCGGCTGAAGTTACAAAAACTTTGTGCAGTAATTCAAACTCAGTGTTTTACGACAACATCAACTTGTTGAAATATGGTAAAGCTGCCTACAGACAAGTGTGCTAGCCTGTGTAGGTCGGAATTCAAATTACGGTTTAGGCATGGATGTCTACTAAAACTAACGAATTTCCCAGACAGATTACATAGATCTCTTGGGAAAACATGAATATTACATTTAAAAAAATTAATGCAACTGAAACTGGTTTGTGGAAGACTATCAAAATATTTTCTAAATTGATCATCATTGATGAAGTAGCCCTTACCAGATGTCGGTCCTAGTATGAAAATAATCAGAGGGCTGCAGCTAGAAAGAAAATCATAATCTATTGACCAGGGTAAAAATCTATTTTTGCTTTTCAACAAATGAAGAGTGAATTCGGTGCCTGCCTCTCTTCACTGATTGTGGCTCTGCAGCAGAAAGCCTTCATGAGACAAATATAAGTTTCACTTATTGCTTATATTAATTTTTATATTATCATAGGTGTAGCTCAGCTGTTTTAATACTAGAAAAAGGATTATAATTGATAAATCTTTTATTTTTATTGTCCCAAGTACTTGCATGGTGTGGCCACACATGTCACACTTCCCTAAGGACAGTTCTGACAAATAATTTATATTGAATAAAATTTAGATTTAATGAAAATATCAACTGCCTCATATGTTAAAAAGGAAAAGTATGATCATGATTAGTTACAAGTTGGAGATATTCATAAAACTTTCTTGTGAATATTACATTTTGCACTCTAATTTTTCTCCTTGTGTTTTGTCATATATTAGTAAATATCCAAGATTACAATAAATGAGCTTGAATTTTTCCATGAAGTTTTTATTTGAATTATTATGTTCATTGATGTGTTTGCACTTGACATTAATTTCTGGATTTCAGATGCTATTAGCTCTTTTGGAAAAGTGAATGAACAACAATATGCAAAACAGTATTCTATTCTGCGATCAAAAATCAATTATTCGTCTTTACTCCATGTGCATTTCTATTTTCCTGCATGAACAAAATTAAATTCAATGGATTTTAAAAACAAACATATTGTGAAAAATAATTGGCTTTTCTTTCTGTGATCGGTTTGGTGTGTATTATGTCTGCTTTTATTTACAAAGTTTCAAATGTACTGAATTTTTATTTTATTATTTTAGTGTAATTGTACTATGTGCAGAAATATTTTTAGCAAGATCCAAGTTTATTTAATGGCAATGTTTCTTAAAAAATATATTAACTTACTCTACACTTGGATAATTTACAGAGTTTTTTCAAGGAAAGATTGAGATATTCATTGCCTTTGTAGTTTAGTGGTCTAGGGTGTTCACCCGGAAAGTGAAAGGATGTGGGTTCGATTCCCCATAAAGGCAGTTGAATTTTCTCTTTCCAAAAATTCATCTTCGCAACAGCCAGTTGTTAAAGTCTTTGTATTTTCACAAGTGTTGTGTGTTTTTGAATGTGATATTAATAACATCAAAGATAAATTTAGTGTATTAAAATTGAAAATTATTGTGGCCTAAAATTATGGAGACTATTTCAATGAAAAATTATGTAATACAGTATTTTTTAGAAAATCCATATTTATGTGCTCTACTTTTCATATTACGAACATATATTTTTTACATGATTTGTGTTTTAATAAATATTTTGAAACTTGGAATATAGAATTGTTTCTGTTTTGGATACAGCACTTGACAAATTGAAAAGAAAAAAATTCAGGCATCAGCCATATTTCTCAGGAGAAAAGCATTTTTTTACAAGATATATAAACTGTCTAAATTTTTTTCTTCAACTTAGAAGCTTTTCTATGTTAGTAGATATGCTGAAATAAATTTATAAAATTTTGTACTTTAATCTAATAATCACGCACACAAAATTTTAGGCACTGAAACTAGTTTTTAACCACTATGGCAAACATGGGATTTGTGAAGCCTTACTCTAGTGCAGTGTTTTTTAACCTGGAGGTCTATGAGTACTTTGTAAGGGAGTTTGAAAGATCATTTTCATTCACTACCATTGCATAGACAACACATTTTGTGCTGCAAAGTTGTAATTTATTTAATTTTTCATCATATACAAATTATAAAAACAATCCATTTTAGATTTTATGAGAAGATGGCATTGAAATCAACCGTCTGACGATACGGATGGGGGAGGGGGCAGCAGCAGAGCATTGACCTCCATTACAGGGATTGATCAAGGGGGTTATCAAAAATGTTGGGGAAACACTACTCTAGCGTAACATCACATATAAAATACACATTTTGAATACACAAGTGATTTTAAAAACACTTGTGATACCATGTCAAGCAACTTGAACATTCTTATATGACACATGTACTTTTTGTAATATTAAAGGCATGGCATTGTATACCTATATTCAGTCCAGTCTACACAACCATGTGTTTACTTGTGTCTCTTCGTTGTTGCCGCTGCCAGAAGCAATTTTGAGAGATGTTCTATTTTTGAAGATGAATATCTATAATTGTGCTGTTTTGCATCAAGTTGTAAAGTCAATTTAATAGAACGTTTTTGATAAGGAGAAAGCAGATGTAACATTGCATGAGATATCTGTTAATTCAATGGGAATATAGGCAGACATAATGGGTGCCATATCATTTCTGTTCATTTAAATTTTCATCATGACCACTGTACACTAGAGAGCGCTTCAATAATTTATGCTCATTAAAATAAGTTTTGCTAAATGGGAGCAATGTGGCACATTAACAAGTTTGAATTCAAATCTTAGTGACAAACATGCAAGTATATACCTGTTCAAAATAAATTTCAAACTAGGCCTATTTTTTGTTCATATAAATTGATTACGTGCAAAAAAAATGACTAAATTGTATAAAAGTCAAAATCCATTCTGACTTTTATACAATGTTGGGGAAGAAAAAAAAATTCAATTACACCAAATTATAGATACACAAACAAATTTGTTTTAATATCAATAATCAGAAAAGATTTAATTTAAATATAGAGTATTTCACATTATATACATACTTGCAATGACAAAACATTATAGATTGAAATGATTTTCAGTTCATTTGGCCAGGAAGATATTGGAAAAATTGAATTGTTATTTTACTGGATCCTGTATTCATCTAACAGCAGAGGAGGAATGTGATTTGTAAGAGCCTACAGAGAGGAAGAAATATATTAAAATAACAATAGAATAAAACTTTTATAAAGTTTTATAAACTTTTATAAAGTTTTATTTCATTGTTATAGAATAAAAAAAAAATATACTAAAAAAAAGGATTATGAGTAATTTGGTTTAACCAATCACCCGTGTAATGGTGGTGCCTACAACGGCATGCGATATTATGCTGATTTTATGGTCTATATCATGTGGATAAGACAGAATAATGGAGTTGAACAATCAAGAAATATACTTCCTGCATTTCATTTAGAACTTGAACTACCCATGTTAGCATTGTTTACAATAAGGAATTCAATATTTCTATTTCGAATACTATATAATTATTAATTACTTCAACTGTCATTTTTTTTTCTTTTCAAAGAACAGAAAGGAACATGATAAACTCAGTTTTAATGTATTCATAGAAAAATTCAATTAAAAAATATATTCTATTAGCTTCAAACTTCCAAAAAAGAAAATGCACGTATCCTGCATAAAAAGGGGCACTGTGGGCAGCACACCAAGAAATTAACTGGCCAGATGACTGGTTAAGAGTTTTTCACAAGACAAGCAAAAATTTCAAACACATTTTGACTTCATGAGCTAGCTATGTTCTGCAAAACGAACAAAAATTTTGAAAGTTCTAACGTAATAACCAGGAGATATCTCACACTATGAGTATTTATTTTTTAGAATTCAGTACGTGTGATTGCAACTGTATTGAGTTCTGGGGCAGGACTCAAAGCATTCTTTAGGACTGATTTTATTATTTCAATTAAAGACTAATTAAAACATATTAGTATGAATATATACATAAGAACCCTCAATATTTTAGGGCCTTTGTTAGAATTGGGGCTCCATTTTGGACCCTGTGTGGGCTTTTTGGCCCCTCCATTCATTAGGATGTAATTGACTGTTGGAGTGGTATTTTTAGCACAAGCCCATGAAAGACTTTCTCACCCTCTTGTTGGGTGTCAATGGAAGCAGGAATTCCAGAGCAAAGCCCATGCTCTTCTATATTCTTAACAAAATACTCAAACATTTGTTATGAAATAAGTAAAAATTCAATAATTAAAAATAAATCAACCTGAATTATAATTTTAAAAGAATCATGATTGGCACAAGGGGGACTCATGGAACAAATTACTTCAGTGTTTTTATTATTTCTTATGAAGAAGTTTGACTTGATATATGAGTGTTTTGGATTATGAGGACGTTCACGGAATGGATTATGTTTGAGAACTCAAGTTCTTCTGTATTAAATAAAAATATGTAATCAAAGAGAAAAAAACTTGACTAGAATGACTAGAATGATTTTTGATACATTACCCTTCTGGGTAGCTGTCCATACTGAGCAAACTCCTCAAGAAAGTGTAGACTGTTCACTACTTCAGGTATGATTTCATTCTTATTTGTTTCTCTGAATAAGAAATAATTACAATCATTAGTTACATAATTTTTTATCGCCAACACTATAATTAGTATTAAAATGAATCTGTACACATGAATACTCTGAAAGGAAAGAGATTTACACAATGATATTTTTTTCTGAACATTAATTCATATTTCAATATACATTGGACTAATTATACAGACATATATCATTTATTCCTTATATGGACATTAAAAAAAAACGCAATGGGATTTGACTGTATATTCTAGCCACTAATAACAAAAATTGGCTGTTCTTCCTTCCCCGCTTTTAAGCATGCTAATTAACAGTAATAATAGAACATTCAATATTTTTTTTTATTTGCTATGAAGATAATTAAAATGATTCATGCAGAAAGTATGATACCAACCCTAAGCCATCAACCACAGATCTCACATACTGTCCCATATATGCAAGGAAGTTCACAGTATGATCTTGATGGAACTGGTGAAGAAAAGTCCAAGTCCCAATCAGGAAGGGCAAACCATCAATTGGATCAGCTCCTTTCTTGCTTACAAGTCCCCCTAACAAAAATGAATAAATATTTCAGAGCTTTAAACTAGAAAATTGAATAATAAATGTTATTTGCACATGTATGAAAGAAATATTGTTTCAAAAAATTTTAATACATTTATGTATGAAATTTAAATAAGGAGTGATAGTTTGATGATTAAAATAAAGAAATTATGATAATTATAACAGACATAAATTTTGCATAAAAATTCAGTTAAAAAAAATATAAAACTAGTTATACTGTTTCTATCACTGAATAACAGAATCTAAACAATGTTTTTTTTAAAAAATTAGTAGTAAGAAGTCCTATTTTTTGATATTTAAGTAATTGGAGGATAGGAATATATTGATTAAAAGGTTTCACATATTCCAATGGAAGAAAAATAAATGTTTTTTAAAAATGATTTGAAATTTTTTTTTTCCAAAGACTAACATTTTTTTAGACGAAAGTTTCACCAACCACCTCTCTCACTCTTTTCAAGATTAATCACCCACTTGAAACATTTAACTTTAAAACATTTAAGAATATCATATTTTTGTATTTTTTCTCAAGAAAATAATTCTCATAAAATTTTGCTATTTTTTTTTACAAAGCAAATACAAATAACATATGATGTGCATCAAGCAAAAATACTCATAGGTAAAGGTAATAACAATAAACTAATGAATAACAAAGAAAAAAAAGAGCTTACCCAAGTTTTTAGCATAGATCAACTTTGAGAGTTGTCCAATAACAAACAAAAACATGAACAATGAAAGATGAGGTAATGGTCTAGTGGTGATATATATCTGCAATTGAAAACAAAACATACATACACAGCTGACCTTACTTTATATGAGAAATGAAAAGATCATCATTTTTGCTCTTACTAAATATTATTCATTACTACTGTGAGGGAAACTACTCAGGCAATAAGGAGCAAATAATTTATCGATTGCATGTGATACTATACTGCAGTTTAATTATTTTTCAAATAGCTCATGCTACAGCAGGCGCATATCCAGAACAACATGTCAGAGAGGGTGAATTCGTGGGAGTACAAAAGACTTATGGTGAATATACGTATTTTATATAACAGAGCACTTATTTTCCATCATCTTATCATCTTTTCGGCTCTTATAGGTGATTGCCTTCCCCATGGATCCTGGCCTGTGTTAATGGTCCTTCTTGGTTATACAATGGGTGAATGGAGAAAAAAATTAACTAAATGGTTAGGTAACAATGTGCATTGGTGCATGCCTCTTTCAGTCAAGTGTTTTATACATGTTGCAAAGTGAAAAGAAACAGTTGGGGGAAAAAAAAATAGAGACTCACTTTAGCTAAAGGATTAGATATCCCAGCCCAATCAAGATATGAAGCAAGTTCATACATCAGGGGATTATCCTCTTTTGGATATGGCTTACTAGGATCCTTATAATGAGCTTCGATGTCAGCCAACACAGCACTGCCAATATGGAAAAAAATCATGAAATACTCTATTACCTCTTTATTTAACTTAATGAATAATATGAAAATATACACATCTCAAGATTGCCCTTTAAGTTGCCCTAGCTTGAACAGAGCCAAATAAGATAATTATTTATCCCTGATGTTGCCAGAAAAAAATAAAAACATATTCTAAGAATTGCCATTCTGCTATAAGTCAAAGTACTTCTCGATGCACGGTAAAGTATCAGAAAAACGTGTGTGTTTTGCAATCGCGATGTTTTCAATCCCTTCATGTTACTGATTTATCTGAAGAATTTACTGAATTATAATTAATCCATTGAAATTGAGAAGACATTTTTTCTTATATAGATAAATTTGAAACCAGAGAATTGTATTTCAGTTCAAAAGTTATCTTCTGTTATACAAATACAACACTGCAACAGACAAAATGCCCAACGAAGTGGCTGAGAAAAAAGATGCCATAGCAAATACGGATGTCATATATTTCAAACATTCAGCAACCCAATTAAAAATGTAATTACAAACAATATATATGCATGATAAAATATTATACAATGCCCATAAAGAATACTTATGGTTGCCTCATTATAAGTATGGATAGCTTCTCGATTTACCCCAACATGTGTATCGTATTTCTTTTTAAATGTGTCAGTTGTGTTAGAATTTACTACCTCTGGAGGTAAGCTATTCCATTTATTAACAGCCCTATTAAAGAGTTCCCTCCAATGCCACAACCTAGAATTGTCCCTTACCAATCGATACTGGTGTTCCCTTGTAAAAGCAGTTGACTGACGGTGTACTAATAATTCATGGTCCATCCTATTAATCCCACTAAAAATTTTCAACACTTCGATCATATCTCCCCAACACCTGCGTTCATCCAATGTAAACATATTCAAAAAATTAAGTCTCTCTTCATTGTGCCAATAAGGACACACGTAACTCTTCTTTGCACCCCTTCAACCAAGTCTATGTCCTTCCATAAGTATGATCTCCAAAACCTTACAGCATACTCCAGTCCAGGATGAACTAAGCCTTGGAAAAGGGGAAGAATGACTTTAGGAGAACGAGAAGAACCTTTTTGAAAATGAGACCAAGCATTCTATTCGTTTTTTTTGTACCACCGCTGAACAATGTTCAGAAAACCTAAGCCACTCGTCAATGAGAATTCCCAAATCGGTGACCCTAGTTGAATCCGGGATAGAGACACCATTCAACTCGTAAGAGAACCGTGGGTTATTCTAACCAAAATGAGTGACCATGCACTTATCAATGCTAAACGTCATGCTCCATTCATTTGTCCATGCTGCAATCCTGTTTAAGTTGGTCTGGTGCAGCTCCCTATCACTTTGATTCCCGATTACCCGGTTGATAACATAGCCTAAATAAGACCAAGACATATTGTCTGTGGATTTCCTAGCCAGCATTGAAGGCAAAAACATTTTAATGTCCTTTATAAAAAGATGATATTAAATTAACATTCACAACTCACTCATTCAACGTTTGTAAAGCACTTGCTAGATGTTTGGAATCAAATTTGCATGATGTATTTAACTCATGAGCTGAGCGCCTTCTTAGAAGCTGCATCTGACCAACCTGAAAAAAAATTTCATCTACTATCATAACAAAAGTAAATAAATAGATAAATAAAAAAATGCAGTGAGATGCCTTGATTAACAAAAACCTTGGTTTACAAATTTTTTGACTAACAAAGATCTTTTTGCAGTTTTCATTCGGCTAATGAACATTTTCATTGATAAGGATGCCCATGCTAACCTAACACAGCCACACTGTGAGCTGAATTTTCACACAATCATCATCAGAATAACAGTCACCGATCTTGATTAATTTACATCACATCAGAATCACTTCCTTGCTTACAAGTTCATTTCTCTCCCTGGAAGTTTTTGTGTCATTTCGTGTAAAATGAATTATTAAGCTAAGAGGAAAAATATATTTAAAAAAAACCTTGACTTATCAATGCAAGAATCTCGCCATCAACTTATAAACTGTCTTTCTTTCATTCAAACTGAGCACAACTGTGATTATATTGCCATGGGCAATTTACTACCAAACAAGTTGTGCTGGAAGTGTGAGCGTGTGTACCTAATGGTCTGAGTGTGTATCTAGTATTGTCTGATATTTCAATGCTGTCATCTATATTTAAAATTGTGAGTGAAGTGCAATGAATGAATATTTGTACCATTGTCTGCCTGTTGCTCTCTGTGACGAGACTTTTTAACAGGAGAGATCACCTTGCATTGGTGCTTCGAAGTTGGGACCCACAGAAAACCAATTTAAGCTGACCACCACTGTGGCAACGGTGGGGTTCAAACCCAGGTCCTCACAAAAGAAAAACATTTAGAAAATCTGGAGATTCTAAGAGGTTATCTTTTTACCTGCATGTATGAGACAATGAGCTGACTGCATCACATAATAGAATGCATAAGTAAATAATACATACCGCTTCATCTATGAACCCCATTGGGTTGTGTACATGGGATAAAATCAGACGACCTCCAGTTTCTCACTTTCCAGCAAATTCTCCTTTGTCTTTTTTTTAGTACTCCTTAATGTTTCATACAATAAATCTTCAAACTTTGGGTAGTATGTGGAATAAATTAAATAATTTTTCACAGAAACCTATAGAAAATTACATTTCGGGTGACAAAGTTTTGGCTAACGAATGTGATTTTGGAATGTATTATCTTTGTTCACTGGAGGATGACTATGATTGAGTAAGAAGCTAACTTGTGATTGTTGACAAATGGAAAAAATTAACCAGTTTATGATACAAGCAACTTTTGAAAACGAAAGTTTTGAAGTGAAATATATTGGGGGAATGTGACTACTTTTAAATCCAGCAGAGCTGCCTATGGAGCCAGTGTCTCAGCATAACAGTGTTGCCAACAGTCAAAAATTTTTCCAACTAAATTCTTTATCAAAAACAACTAGAAAACAACCAGAATTGATTTTGGTCATTATTCAGATGACCATATGTTCTGTATTTCCGAGACATTGCTGTATTTTAGTACTACTCTAGTATACAGGGAAATTTTTTAAAAGACTAGAAAAACAACTAGCAACTAGATGGGCATTTTTTCCAACTAAATGGGCGAAAAAAGACCTGATCTGGTTGAAGAATAACTAAGTTGGCAACACTGCATTTTGGCAACTCCTCATGTAGATATATGTTTTCCCGCCTCCATAAGAAGCCTACATGATGACATCTGGTACTATGATTTTCAAGTGTAAATATGTAAGCTGTTACTGTTACTTTCAGCAAAGTATAGGGCCCCAGAACATCACTTTATCTGAGAACTCAGGATGGTGAGACAGCTATACATATAGCCCTACAAGAACCCATAACTATTTTTCCTTATATAATTCAGCACTTGAGAGGAATGATCATCTTTCCCCCCCCCCCCCTTCAGGATCCATGTCTGACCCAGAGTAACAGATATCGATCCTATTTATAAAATTTTTGTTCATTATAAATTTAGTTTTAGTCAAAACTAAATTTATAATGAAAGTAAGTAGAAAGGCTCTCATCCTTCGTGAGGGTAGGGGGGGGGGGGGCCTGGGTATAGACAAGGGAGCTTTGAGAATAAAATATGGTTAAAAGGGGGCTGTGGACTAAAAAACGTTGAGAACCATGGATCATTATGTAAACATTAGCAGATACAACAGGTGTTCACTAAAAAATTACTATTATTAACATGAAAGAGGGGTAGACATATGCCCCCTTCACGAAATATGGTCTTGGTGATCCCTTCCTGCTCGAACAGCCTGTATCCGCTTATGGGTTAAAAGTGAAGGAACATAAAAATTTCATTTTTCCATACTGAATAGAAAAATATCAATGACTGAAGAAACTGATCTAAAAAATATATACTAGCCTTCAATATTTTATCTATGATAGCAGCAGTACAGGAGGACTTGAAGATTTTTGTGAGAGCAGGTGTATACGTCCTATTAGGATGAGCTATATTATTGGTTAAAAAAACATTAATATTTGTATTACATATGGCTCAAAAACAAATAAAAATACAGTAACAAATAATTGAATGAAAGAAATGTTCAGATAATCAAAGTAGTATCATTTAAACCTACACTATTACAAATAATGCTTAACAAAAAAAAAATTTAATGTTCTTAAGGGAATTTTAGTTTTTAATTTAAGAGTACATTGGGTGCTGATTCTAAATCTGGCATCAGTTTTGTCAGATTGGCTATAGTTTTCGAGATAAAGTGAGAATTAAATTTAAATAGTAATACCATAAGTAGCATGAAACACACATTGAACCTGTGCATAAATAAATGCAGTAAATCATTTGCAAAGATATTTCAGTAATTTTAGTCATTTTTGGGGTGGTCATTCCAAATCTGGCATTGGTTTTGTACGATCAGTTTTTGAGATAACGTGGAAATTAAGTTTCAATGGTTGTGATTTGTGTGCTGCTTATGCACTTTGTTGAGAGTATGCGTTATATCAAAAACTATAGCCGATTCGGCAAAACTAATACCAAATTCGGAATAAGCACTCTCAAAATGACTGTAAAATCACTGAAATTTATTTTTGCCAATGATTTACTGTATTTATTTATAACGTAGAGTTTCAATGTGATTTGTACACTGCTTATGTATTACTATTGAAATTTAACACATTTTTGACCAGCATAATTTTCAGAGTTTATCTCATGTCACCGGCTATTATTTCGGAATTGGAAGTGAAACAATGTAAATAAACTTTTTTTATAATGGTTTAATATGTAAAT
Source organism: Pholcus phalangioides (assembly GCF_987345545.1). Lineage (NCBI taxonomy): Eukaryota > Metazoa > Arthropoda > Arachnida > Araneae > Pholcidae > Pholcus > Pholcus phalangioides. The sequence continues at coordinate 23,575,160 of NW_028301608.1, forward strand.
GAATTTTATTTAATATTTAATTTTTAACTTGACGGTTTTATTAGCTAAAGAAGCTTGTGGTATGCTGAACAACAATAGTCACACTCTGTGCTCTCCAAGAATGCACTGACCGAACAAAGCTGATGCAAAACAAAGGCGCACCGATCATGAGTTTATACGTAGCCGGTCAGCAACATTTTGGCATGACAACACAAGTTTACTTGTGACCGGTCAGCAATGTGTTAATTTCAATGAATCTCAAAAACAGCCCATCTGACAAAACGAATGCAGATTCGGAATCACAGCCTCATAATCCTCATAATAATTTTGAGAAGTTAGTGTTAAGCAGTGTTAACCGGATGATAAATAATTATTGTGAAAATTTAATATTTTTATGAAAATCAGACATTGTTAATTGAAATTCTGTCATAATATATTCATTAAAGAATTTTCTCCTTACATGTGTGGAAAAAAAATCACAAAATGTCAGTAATATTTTTTATTGCATTGAGAATGAAACAATAAAATTAGAAAAACACATGATAAATTCTTTACTTATGGATGAGTTGGTGGGTTCCAGGGACTTATTGAGGTTAGTCAACATGTCTTGCCATACTCTGTCCTTTGAAATGTTGGATTCATATACTTGTATGATACCCTGTAGCTCTGTTACTATCATGAAAGACAACAAGCGATCCAACCCCGTAAGACCAGGTGTGCCAACACTTTTCTATATTGAAACCAATAAAAATATGAATCAGAATTTCATAACATTTCAAATAATTATTACAATTTTTTTATAATTAAATCAATTTCTGAAACAAGCAACAGCTTGTATGAAAACACTGTCCAGTCCAGTCTGAAAAAATTTCCAGAAAATTTTTATGGTCTTGCTTATATCTTATACTAAATACTATGAACTAAATGAATGAACGCCAGGGTCTCTGCCACCGTACTTATCCCGTTGCCGAGATCTCTTCCAGCCCAGCTTCGTGGCAGAGTCTGGAACAAAGTGAGTGTGTACACCTAACAGTCTGAGTGTGTAGCTAGTGTTGTGTATAATGTTTTAGTGCTGCCATCTATACTTCAAATTTTGAGTGAAGTGTAATGATTGAATATTTGTAACGTTGTAGGCCTGTTGCTCTCTGTGGCGAGACTTTTTTAACGGGGAGATCGGCTCGCATTCGCGCCTTGAAGTTGGGAACCACAGAAAACCAACTTCAGCCGCCCACTAAATACTATGAACTGCAAAGTATGAAAGACTAGATACCAAACTACTTGATGAAGATGGAGTTATGGAGTTTAGAGAGAACATTTTCCGCAGAGGCATGTGAATTTTTTTTTCGGAACTTCATCTTGGCTTGGTGTCCAGTCTTTTGTACATGAACAGCGGAGCATGACATAGTTTTTCTCTATACTAAATGTACTATCATCTAATTCCCCAACATTTGCTTTCAGTTTTTTTTTCATTTTTCGGTAAATTGTTGTTATTTACTGCTTTTGAGACTTTTTGCTTTGTAACTTTCTTGATATGAGCAGAGGAAGAAAAATCTCCCATCAAATTTTGTTTAAAAACTGGAAATTCCAGATTGATAATCCTTAAGTTAATGAAGTATATGGATAGGTATTGCACAGGCTGCCTTTATCAACTTTGGTATACTATATCTTATTGAAAACCAAAGTGATTATCATCAATAAATGTCTAGGCCATATTTCAATTCATTTGAAGTTAATCACATACAGTGGTGATTGGCTGAAGTTGGTTTTCTGTGGTTCTAACTTCGAGGTGCAAATTCAAGCCGATTTTCCCGTTAAAAAAGTCTTGGCACAAAGAACAAAAGGCCTACAACAGTACAATTATTCAATAATTACACTTTACTCATAGTTAGAAAAATTGATGGCAGATGGCAGCACCATACACAACAAGCATTACACAGAAGCAAACTTCATGTTAAATTCCCAACACATAAGTACACATTCTGACATGCGTCAATTAGTTAGAAATTCCAGAGGAATGTGTACAAGGTGCATATATGGTTAAGTAGTAGTAGTAGTTAATCAATTTGTTTTTCTTTCAATATTCATTATATTGCAAAAAATTTGAGAAAATCATTTTTCAATTTATTTGGAAAACATCAAATTTCAAAATTTAGTGTTTATCCACTATTTCATATTTAAAAAAAAACAGTGATAATGTTTTGATTGCTTCAACCATATCTATATTTGTTTTTATTGCTGTTGAACAGTTAACTTAATAATTGATTTTACTACTTAAACTCATACAATTTTCTTTTTCATTTGTTAATTTTCAATATTTTAACAAATATTGGAATGGATGCTGAAAAAAAGTTAAAGTTCTCTCCCAAAGTATACTAATAAGTCCAATAAAAATTAAGGTGAAACAATTGAAAATATTTAAACAATACATAAGGAAAACATGGCTGCATGAAGAGATATTGATGGTTGCTTCTTCATGCAGCCAGTTTTCTGCATATATTGTACTAATCAGGGAAAGTGACTTCTTTCGACTTGAAAATATTTATTTTAGAGTGAAAAACTGCTATTTCATACAGTGTTTACCATACCAAAAATTATAGCACAATTCAATATTACTGTAATTGAAAATACCTAAACCAGCAGTTTTAAACAACCATTGTTTTGCAACCAACCATTTAAAGGTTCTTTCTTGAAATCAAACTATACTGAATGTTTATGATTTAATTTTGAATTTAAAGATAAATAATCATCATTATTTTAAAGAAGTATGTGATAATTAAAATAAATATTATTTTTTAAAATCTGCCCCACCCCACAACCCAAATTACAAAAATAACAAAACTTTCACAATGTTTTCTTTGTCATCAAAAATAAATCAGATTGCATAATGAATAGTCAATGAAAAAATGAATATATTTGAAAAGCTTGTTGCACCAACTTGTATTAGAGAAAAAAGCTTCAAGTTAGCAACTTCATTATGAGTCTTGCTATCGTACCATGCAGTCATCTGGTCAATGTAAACCGTCGATCTAAGAAAATTTAAAAAAAATTTTACTTTACAAAATTAAAAGCACAACTGAGACAATCAAACCAAAGAAAATTTATTATCTTCAATTATTTTCACCGAGCATCTGTGATTCGCAGCAACTCTCTGCTAAGTCTCCCGATGAAATTTACTGACACATTATCCAATGATGGAAATTTTGGAATGGGAATGGTACGAGATTGATAAACACTTTGCCAATCTTGCACCTAAATTTCAGAAAAGAATGTTGCAGTTTTAAAATTTTTGTACACATTTATATCATTAAAACATTAACAAAGTATTACAATGAATAATTAAAAATTAATTAATTAAAAATGGTCTGCAATTAAAAATTAATATGAATATTTTATAGCAACAAATACTTATTATATTGCAATATTATATACCAGTATTTAAAGTTTATCATACTATGATCACTTAAAATTATTTACTTTATGTCTCAGGAATGAATTGCATTCTTGTTCAACATTGTAATTGATAATTCTAGACATTTCTTCTTGCCATATCTTAAGGCCATATATGCTCACATAATCTTGGATGTATTCAAAAGATCGACGAAATCCATCCATTTTCTGTCCAATGGCTTCAAGTTTCACAATGAGTTCACTAGACTGAGGAGAACATTAAGTCACAAAGTCACAAATGCATTCACAAATATTAAAACAAATTCACATAATTATGCAGCAAGTGAAAACAATGAATAAATATCATTATGTGTGCTTATTCACACTTTTCATGGAGTAACACCAAGCTGCATCAAGTATGTTATAGCTTCCCTAACCCAATACTGTGTTATAGAATATATTTTTCATTAGATTAGAAAATTTCATTAAAAAAAATTTGACATATTTTTTGATAACTATTCACTCACTTTCGCTCTTGTGTTGAAAACCAATCCTTCATGTAAAGCTGAAGCAACTTTTCTCACTAACTCTTTCCTGATACCATCCTCCAGTAATTGCTTTGGGTCAATCTGAATGATGCCCACGAGTGTTCGTTTCATCATTAGAATTCCCTCAGTGAAAACTGATATGGAATGTGTCAGTTTTGCAACCTGAAATGAGCCAGTGAATCAGATATTTCAAACTATGCAAGAAAATATTTTCCATATCTGAATGGGAAAATAATTTTTTAATATAAAATAGATCCATCATCAATTTTCATGTGGTGGTTTATTTGTGCTTTCCAACTAAAGTTTGTGAATATATCTGATTGATTAAAAAACGTTTAAATCAGAAACCAAGTATTATACATATACATATATATATATATATATATATATATATATATATATATAAGTGTATTCAAAAGTTTCAGAACTTCATTTATTAAGAAAAATGATCGCATGTAATACCTGTTTATACAGTGTTTCCTTCAAAGTATCTACCATGACAAAAAAAAAACACATTTGTGCAAAGGTTCATAGAAATATTATGAATGTAGATTGCAGATTTTTTTTGTCACATACAGTTCAGGGATTGATAACCATATTTAACTAGTGATCAACTTTTTACTTGATGGCCTTTTTGTTCACTAAAGGATCAATTCATGTATGATGGGAGTCATGATATTTAAAAAAATTTTTTTTGGTTGACATTTATTTTTAATATTGTTGTTGTTTTGAAAATAACCCAGATCTATCAGATGAACTATTAAAATTTATGATACGTATAACAGGCACCACAAAGATTATGAGATTGAATTTATAAGAATAATGATTTTATAATAACTATGAGCATAGAAGTCTTAGTTTTAAGGTTTTGCATATCTCAAAGTAAACATGGAGTAAATTTTTGTATTTATGAACTCAACACAGGAAATTAACATTTGTAACTAGTATTGCTTCTAATAATGGAACTAATGTCTTACCTTATACCGTTCTTCAAGCTGAGCATACACCTTCAACTGATCTTTCATTAATCTTGTTGGTACTTCTTTAATTACATCAGTTTGCAACTCAATTATTTGGGCTAAAAGTCCGAACATAGTCTCTGGAATGATATGGAGAACTTTTCGAACATATGAAACAAGTTCATTGGAATAATACTGTGACACAGACATGAGATCTGGACTTGCAGCTTGATTGATCCGTAAAAGTGGCAGGTCCAAAGCAGAAGCTAGCTGAGATAAAGAAAACAAATTATTGAAAAGGCATATAGATTAGCCCTGATTATGATTCAAAGAAGTCTATTAAATGCAGTATGAATAATTCAGATTCAATAAAATGTATCTGAAAAAACCTAAAAATCTCACTTTTAAAAATGTAGCTCGCAGCTTGATAGCAAGAGTTGGATCTCGTTTTATACCATGTTGCATGTATGGAGTGTAACTAAAATATGAAAATTTTTTACTAAATGCACAATGAATTATATACTATTCAATACAATTCAATTATATATACATACAATGAATACGTGTAATTCGTAAATTCTATGAATAGTGTATTCATTGTATTCATTCAATATACTATGAATACACTATTCTTCCAAATATTTTGAAGAATTTGCAAAGTAGAAAAAAAATTATGACTCGGAAGAATTTGCATAAGGTAGTGGTCAGAACTCTCATAATCACATTTTACAATGTACAGTGGAACTTTGGTTAATGAGCTCAATTTGTTCCGCCAATGTGCTTGTTATCCAAATCGCTCATATATCAAATCAAAGAAATAAGAATACCTACAAGAAATAATGGAAACTTGGATGATTCCTTCCACAATTATTCATTCACATATGTGGTAGATGGCAGCACTATAACAAGCATTACACAGAAGCAAGCTTCATGTTAGGTTCACAACACGGACACGCAGATTCCAACATATACCGATTCATTAGAAATCCCACAGAGAAATATGGACGAGGTACATGTGTGGTTTAGTAGTAATTATTCATTCACATAAAAATGAAAATCAAGCAATAATACAATATAATAAATAATAAAATTATATAAATAATGTCACAAATAAACAAACTATATGACATAGGCCATGCATCAGTCATGCTCACACATGTTAATTTTTCGAGTGAAGCACGCTGACCAGAGACTGTAAAAGAGAGTATATTACCCACAATTCCATCCTCCCTGAATGGACTAACGCGAAAAACCATCAGCTAAGTTCCGATAATGAAAAAATAAAAAAGAAAAGCATAAAATTTTTGCTCATAATGTGAATCATCACTAGTTTATAGTATCAAAATTTGTTCAACATTTTTGCTCGTCATGTGAATTACTAATTAACCAAATCACTCATTAACCACAGTTCAACTGCACTTGCAAGGTTTTTAAATGATTGATTCCATTTCTTCACAGGAATTCACAAGGGCAGAAAAATGGTTTTGTTGTACACTATGTACGAAAAATATTCATTAATAAATATGAAATTTAAACCATTGCAAGTTAAACACATTTGTAATGTTCTTGGCTACTTTAACTATTTGAGTTTACACATTATTGACTTCGCACACACATAGAATTGCAATACAAAATAGCCCCATGTTTGTGTTGATTTAGTGCCTTTGCAAAGCAATAATGTAAAAAATAGCATTCAATTTCCAATTACTCAGAAAGAAAAAAAAGGAAAACAGCTTGATTTACCTATCAATAATTTCCCAAGCATATGAAAGGTCTGCAACCATTTCCAACGTTATCAACACGTCTTCATTAATATTGATTGTGCGAATCATTTGATGCAAAAATTTTCTTGTGTCTGCTAAGAACTGCTTCACTTGTAAATTTCCATCTAGCTGGTGAAACTCTTGAACCTATGAAATAAGTTTAATTGACCATCAGTAACCAAATTCAATATGAAAAGCATGATTGTATTTATAATCTCAAATGCTTAAATATACACATGTATTACAATATGTCCTTGAAACTGTAATTACTTCTTCTAAAGCCTGAATCAGTTGAACCATCTTTCGACCAGTAGCTGTTGCATCATCATAATTTAAAGCTTCAATTTTCTTGGCCATTTCTTTGAACCACACTTGAAGTTTTTCTGAAAATAAATAAATAAAATTTTAAATATAATGTTACATATTGATATCATTTTTATAATACAAATATAAAATCCAAAGCCACAACCAGCATTTCCCTTTGGGGAAAAAATTTAATATTTTAATGGTGCACAAGATACAAATATCTAGAAAGATATCAAAAATTTGTGACTTAATTATCAAGAATATACAGGGTGTCTTAGCACCAGGTTTACAAACTTCTACGAGGTGTAGGGTATGACTACATGACTCAGAATCACATAGAAATGAATGGTTGAAAATGCTTCTCTGATGCGATAAGGTACACAGAAAACACCAGAAGTGAAAGGACACCACATAAGTGATTATACGTTTTAGTAATAAATGTGCATTGAAAAAGTAACATAGGTCAAAGGCATTCAAAGTGTCATCCATGAGCTGCAATGCTGGCCTCACATATAAGGCACATTGAATTTCGAACGTTCTGGAAGATTCTGTGCATGCCAATGCAGACAATAAGTTTCTCAGGGCTGGCAACAGGTGTTTCATACACCAATGTTTTGATATGCATAAAGTCTGGGGGACTCTGGAAGAAGTAATCAAGTCAATAGATCTGGCGATCAAGCAGCTAATGCACCAAACAGCCAGAATCACTGCTCCTGTATAACACCATCTAAAAAAGTCAGGAAAGCATTTCTGACCCTGCATTACATTTTAATTCAGAGTCATCTGGGTGCACCCTACCCCTCCTAGAAGTTTGTAAACCTCGTGCTCAGACACTCTATATATTGAGGATCATATATCAATCAAATATTTTGATTGGTAAATGTGAAATTTATAAATTTAACCCTTTTTGTCACTCCACAGCAATTTATGCGCACAAAGGATTATGCACAGAACTAACCCGGAACCAGCAGTTAGAACCAATTATGAACAATTTACAATTTTTCTCTCTCACTCTAAGGTCACTTTGCTTTTTATTCAGCATAAATACTTCATGGGGCAAAAATGTACTGCATGCTGTGATTGTGGTAAACATCATTCTTCATTTATATTACATAATTTCTTGTGTGTGTATAACCTGCAGTCATATATTGCAAAAAAAATCTTAAAATAGATTATATACCACTGCATATTTTTCATGAGAGGTTTGAACAGAAATGAATATTTCCTAAAAGGATTTGTAAAAAAATTTTTATTTGAAAAAAATATTTATTTACAGAAATTTAATAAAAACTTATTTTAAAAACATTAAAGATATCAGATGTCAAGTAGAAGAAAAACATTTTTCTAAAAAAAAAGGGGGGGGGGGGTAACCAACAACCCCGTTCTTTCCTTAAGATTTCATTATAGGCAAATACAATTCGCAAGTGAGCTATTGCACATCATAGGATATTACTTTTCACAATGTAGCGAAATTCACATGTGCAGATCATATTCCACTACTACTATTCAACCTTACATGCACTTCATACCCATTCTTTTGTAGAATCTCAATGATACACCAAGATCAGACACACTACTCATATTTCACTGCAGGTCATACCCGGGAAATTAAGGTAATATCTCTGTGTCAAGAAAGATTCTAACAAAGACTGAGAGGATTTCTAATATATGAAATCTTTTAATATCCTCCAATGCAGTAGGAGAATGTCTTACAAACCTGAGCTTTTGCTAAAATTTACAAATGAAATCAGAAAAATAAATGCCATCAGGATACATGTCCAGAATTTAAATGGTGATAAAAGCTCTCTAAGACAAAGTATTTTTAACTATAAAAACATAACATATATTCGAAATCTCCCACATCCCAACAATCTACTGTAACAAATAAATTTAAAATTGCTGGAGATAAAATTAACAGTTGATGCTCATTTTACCGTCCCTATGTTATAGCGACCATTTCATTACGAGGACCAGTAGGGTAGGTCTCAAATATTTGCTTACCGACTATCCGATATGTTTTACTTTCAATATAATGACCACCAGATATAACACCCATTTTTTGATGGAACGATAGGGGTTGTTATAACAAATGTTGATTCTAATTAGAAGTCGCAAGAAAGACTAATGTACTTATAAGGGGTGATTATAAAAAAACTATCCTGACATATGGGCCCCTAACTATCATACCATTCACAGAAACTGAATGAAATTTTGGCATAAGGTATTTTGAGGTATGCGCTCAAGAATGATATGGAAAACAACAGTGTCATTCTAACAGTTACGGTTACAGTGAGAAAATTTGAAAAATATCAAATGGCAACATCAAGTTTTTTGTATTGGAATGCGATCTCCATACTGAAAAACACTAAATAGCATTGGAATGGCACCTGTAGCACGAAAATCCACGGAGCTAGGCAAGGAAAAAGTAAAAAGGACTTTGCCGTGCACCAGAGCATTAATGTTTGTTTCATTCGTCACACCGTTTCTTCGGCTGAGATCCCAGCCTGATTAGTCCTCCACAAGGTCATGTGGAAAATTTGCGAAACACAATAAAATGCTTTATTTTATGCTGCTTCTCTGTCCTTATTGGTTGTCCTCACTTTTAGCCTATCTACCGCCGGTGATTTTCATGCTACAGTTGCTGTTCGAACGCTATTTAGGGTTTTTCACAATGGAGATCACATTCCAATACAAAAAACTTGGTGTTGCCATTTGATATTTTCGAAATTTTCTCACTGTAACCGTAACTGTTAGAGTGACACTGTTGTTTTCCATATCATTCTTGAGCGCTTACATCAAAATACCTTATGCCAAAATTTCATTCAGTTTCTGTGAATGGTATGATAGTTAGGGGCCCATATGTCGGGATAGTTTTTTTTATAATCACCCTGTATATGGTCACTTTAAAATATTTTGAGAGAAAAAAAACACCATGTTAACAACTAAATAAAGACATACATACTACACATACTCAAACACATTTGGAAGTGAGTTTTGAGGAAAAAAATTCAACAAAATGAAATATTAAATAGAAAAATAAATAAATATGAAACAAAACTTCACCATTCTTCTCAACTCGTGTCAATGGTTTTGCTCCAGAGAAAACATCTCCCAACTCCATCATTCGCTCTGAGCATTCTTTTTTGTGATTCATCCATTTATCATGTTTTTCAGACAAAAGCTTTTTGAATAACTGCAATAGTTTGAAAAAAATAATCGTAATAATGAGATAAAAATAATTTCATTAGCTAGCTAAATATACATGTAACTAACACCAGGTGTTCAATCTTATCAGTCCAGTTACTAATACCTCAACATTAATCTTAGGGGGAAACTTTCAAGAACAAAAAAACGTTTTGAATGTTGAAAAGATTATTTCCTAGAGAGTTCTGAAATTTAATTTTATATTTGGCCCCCTGAGTCTTATAAGTCATATCTAGTAAAATATTCAGTTTTTTACTGATTTGTTGGAAAAAAAAATCTTTTGTAATTGACTGTGTAATGACAGATAGATTCAATTATGTTAATTTTAGGTTAATTCCTTTTCAAAAATAGAATTATTCTTGCTAAGTTATAAGATGCTATTATTTCAATTCTAATAACCGACTGGATTTTCAGTGACATAAAACTGTGAGTTTTTAAGGGTGCTCCCAAGAAATAAATGGAATCAGAAATATAATTATTTCTCTCTGAATAAGTTTTATGTACGACCTCTATTTTTGGGTGAAAAAAAATTGGGTGAGATAGAGTGGTGGGCCATGTTCAGGTTAGGAAGGAGGCTTAAAACTAACAGTCAAGGAGGTAGCTAGGATAGGACAATGATAAGAGAGGACATCCTGTATATAGTTTTGAAAGAGCCATTTATGGTGAGAATTAAAAATAAATGAATGCATAGTCTACATTTTTAAAATGAAGATAATTATACTTTAGCAAAAAAAACAAAACCAATAATTTGGAATTCGGAATATTTTCAGAGAAAAACAATGAACATATGAATACATTGGTTTTTCTTTCCACACACCTCTTTCACTTTTAGTTCATACTGAGCTGTATATAATAACAATTGGAAAACAATAAGTGGCTTGTACTGGCTGTCTGTAATGACTTGTTCTCGCAGTTGTCGACACTTTTTGTTTGCTTCTGTGACTGGGAAAAAAAAAAGATTGCATGTGAAGTGATCTATGTAGCATGATTGACTCCTTTTTCACACATGAAAAGTGTTTGTTAATAAAGTGTAAAAACAAGAGTTCTGCAATATAAGAGGCAAAATTATCTGCTTTTATCAATCAAAAAAGAATTTCTCATGTGTCAACCAAATGACATGAATTTAAAATAAAAGTGAAATTTAAAATGTAGGAAAACTGCATTTAAGTGAAAAATATAAATTCAGAAAGCAAAAACATTTCTTTTCAACTGATTTTTTTAAAATTCATTAAAATAAAAAAAACTCTTTTAAAATACAAGGAATTGATTCATAAAATAATGAAAAAATTTTCTCACAAAAATTAAATAGTTAACAGATATGGTGAAAAAACAAAGCACCACGCAACTTGTCTGACCAGATACATATTGTACTTATTTGCATACTGTACTGTATTTCTGTTCATAATTATCAACCTTTGATTATTATAAACAGAAACATATAAAAAACATACTTGGAGATAAAGAAGCTGTGTGCATTAGTAACCAACGCAAAGTCACATTACACTCTCTGGCAACATTAAGCAATTTTGGGACATTGTCAAGAACCATAGTCTCGTTCAGAGTTCCTTCTTTTAGCAACTGCTCTAATTGAGGAGTAAGTCTCTTTGCTTTATTCTGGTATTTTAAAGCCTAAAAAAACACAAGCATTTCATGAGTGTAAACATTTATTAAACATACAGGATGAGTTCTAAACAAAATGAGAGAAATTGTAGTACAAGTCAAGGTAAAATTTTTTTGTTACGGAGCCCAACGGTCCCAATCTAATCAGGCCAGAAAAATAGTACAGTAACATAAGATTGGTAGCTTGACAGAGAAAAAAAGGAAAATTAATAATTCAAAAGTTGATTGTAGGGGTCAAAGTAGCTGTTTGAAAAAGCATCTGAGGATGTTTTTGCTGCACGACTGACACCAGTGAATGAAGGACTGTCACACATTCTCGTAGATTCCTGGTGAGGAGTCTATGAGAATGTATTTCATCACACTAGGCATTTTTTGACTTAATTATTTTTTCTGACTGAATAAGTACAAGTATGCACTGAGACCATGGGTTCCATGGCAAAATATGCTTGTTTTGACACGCACAAAAATCCCTCGTTTTCTTAATAGAGTTGATAGATTCGGGTGAACCCTGTACATGAAAGATATATAAAATATATATATAAATATGTTACAGTAAATGTGATAAATTTGGTTATTATGCACAATAACAGACCAAATTCATAATAACTTACTTATCACATTTACTATAACATTTATACATATATATATATATATATAGATCATTTCTTAGGCCAGGATTACACTATAAAAGTTTTCTAAAAGTTTTTTTTATAACGTTTGAAAAATTCAGCTAACAAGATTATTGGTTGCATTTGCACAAATTTAACCTATGAGCTTTATTGGTTGGATTTTTCGTTTTATAAAAGGGATTTTATCAAACTTTTATAGTTTAATCCCGGCCTTATACTCTCTTCATGAGCAGATCCAAAACATTTTATGTGAACATTTTTACAGCAAATTCTTTTACCCAGAAATGAAAATGGTTTATATTTTTTAAAGTATAAATTATGCTTATTTCCTTTGCAACTTAGTCAGATGATGCCACTATACATAGCATATCATTTCTAACAATATAAATGCTAAAGCATTGATTTCATTTCACTCTGCTCCTAATTGTAATTTTTTGAATATTTGGGCATTTCTGAATTTGAGTTATTGCAAAATAAATTAAGGGATATTTTAAAATGATTATCAATCAGTGACTACAATGTTTTAATTCAGATTTACTCAAGATATAATTTACACTCAGATAAACTACAGTGATACCTTAACATAGAATAGAGTGATCCAAGTAATGAAAAAAACAAGTTCCCTAACTTGCATATTTAACGAATGAGCAAGAAATGTCCAGAAAAAGACTCACTCAACACATGAAAGTACCAGTACATTGAATACTATTGTTGGGACAGTGTTTATGTTGTATAACATGTATAGTGTGTTATATGGTTATAAGTAAAAATTCTTTCATTAAGCATAGAATACAAAAATAATAGTTTATGATAATTCATTTTTATATGAGTATTAATATTGTGGATATGTCAAATGAATTAATAGAGTCCCAATTATCCTGAAGAAAACATTGATTTGTGATATGATACTTCATGATAACAGTATAACTTTCAGAAAAAAATAATCTGGAAGGTCGAGATATCATTGTACTTTCAAAGTATGTCTGAATAACTTCTACATAATATACTTCAGCAGATATTACAATATTTTTACATTTTGATATACTTTATTTTGCTAGTTAGATTTTGTGAAAATGAAATAAACCTTTTAAATATCATTAAATTATATACCAGGTCTTTTATATTTGAAGCATCCAGAGTATTGTTTAGAGCTTGCTTTGCGGCCTTATATGGTTCCCAAGCATCAACAAGATTGATTGTCATTCCCATATACACACTGATGACCTACAAAGATTGAGTAATATATTCATTATATTTACTTTAATGATAGAGAGTGAACAGAATATCTCACAAATGCAATGTTTGCAATTGAAGATTTCCAGAAAAACAAAAGGAAAACGAGTAAACAACAACAGAATACTAAATTTTGAATCGATTACAAAAATGTTTTCTTCATACCTTCATAAAAATATTTTCAATAATTTTGACGAAAGCAATCTTAAATTAATCATCTTCAATTTAATAAAAGCATCTGTTTAATGTAGATTTCATTATTAACTTGAAAAATTTACTTTTGAGAAAAAAAAACACTGCTTACCCAATTATCAGGAAAGAACTTATCTACTATCTCCCGCATTTTGGCTTGTTGGGAATTTAGTATTCCAGGAGCAAAATATAAGATGACATACAGCATAGCAGCTTGAGTAGCTAATGCCGTGCTACGATGCTCAGGAAATGGATATGCAGATATCTGTTGCCAAAGAAAAATATGACTTTTACATTGAAACAAAATTGACTCATTTATTAAACAATTTTCCTCATAGACTCTGAGTAGAGAATAAAACTAAACTGGTGGGAAGAAAGATGGTTAAAGTGGAAAAATGTCTAAAATTTTTGAAAAAAAAAATTAAATTTAAAAGAAAACATATCCCCTGTACATTTCCAACACATTAGCGTTATTCTAGTTTCATGACAGTCTAAAAAAGTATTTAGCAGTATCTTCTTTTATTGTGTTAATATTGTTAATATCTTAGGCATTTAAATGAGATCTCAGAATTTAATTACCTGATTGTATATATCATCTGAACGCAACCTACCAATCACCATACTGACAAAAGTAGAATTCAAAGGCACTCTCCTGTGGTAATAACCAAACAAAGAATAATTTAGCATAAACCAAATCAATTTTTTTTCCATTAAAAATTTAAACTGAGATTAGTTCTAATTTTATTAGACAACTAAATACCCATACCTGAAGTATTCCTCAGGATAGTTAGATGGCCTTCTAGAATTAGGAAAAGAGCTGAAACCAGTACTGCGAAGAAGCTGACAGACATCATCAATGTTGGAGTCCATGCTTGATCTTTGAGCGCTGTAAAAATAAAAGATATTACTCCCTTTGTAATTCATAATTAACAAATAACACCTAAAAGAAGGGCAATGGATAGCTGAACAAGTAATAATAATTCTAATGATTACAATATAGAAATTTAAACGCTCTGATGTTTTACCAACATCAGAATATATTAAACTACCACAAAGTAATTTTTCTCAATATAAACTCTGAAAATTTTTTTTTTCATTTATTAATTTTTTTAATGAATGCCACTCATGCTTAAATTATCAATTATGAAAATTACAAAACTCAAATTTTTTTCACACATGCTATTTGTTATTACCTATAGCGATAGTAAGAAACAAGCATTCTCTCTCGAAGAATACCATCAATCTTCTGATCGATTATTAGGAGTATCACACCACATAAAAACAGAGCTTCACACTGGAAAATGATAAGAATGAAAAAATATAAATAACAGCAAAACTCGTAAGATCAAGCAAGATAAAAAAAAGTGATCCCTTTATGGATTTTGGGAATTTTTAATTTTGTTATCATTATACAATTCAGAGTTCATTTTAAATTGTATGAAAAAAAAGTAACACATTAAAATTTAAGCTGTTAGTAGGTATTTTATTGAGAAAAGACAAGACATTGGTTGACAGCTACATAATGAATTTCAGAATTTCTATTCACTGTGACAAACAAGAAATTTTCATACTTAAATTTAGAGATCAGAGAGTCCTAAAAAATAGTCTTTTCACTATTATAATAATTTCATTACAGTTTGCAACTACATAGTACTACATGAAACTTGATACACAAAGTGAAGTAGTATGTTTAACAAAAAAAAAACCTATTTGGAATGATTGAATCTGATATAGTAGCAAACAAATATAATAGCATGAAAAAAATCTTAACATTAAAAGCTTAATGAAGCCTATATAAGGAACTTCAAAAGAAAACATTTCCACTTTTTCTGAATTTACAGTAGAAGTAAAAAATGTTTTCCAGAGGAACAACTGAACATTTTGCAACAAGTTTGTCCCATTTTCCAATCTCAAGCACGGTGGCCATATGTGCTGTCTCATTGAACAGGACATATGGTCATTGTATTTGCGACCGGGATTTATTTCTGATATAGTTGTCAATAGGTTATTGTTATCAAAAACTCAGAGTCTTGATCTGATCAAATTAAGCGGAGTCAACTGTATTTCTACTTTTGGCTTCAAAGGCCACGAAAGAATGTTGTGTTGGTTATTAAACTATTCGTTCAATAAAAACTCTAAATAAAAGCAATAAAAAGTGTCTACCATCAACTGTTTTCCATCTTCATTTATAAGTACAGTCTCTAACGTCTGTTGGATGTAAATTCCTTCTTCTAAATCTTCAAGAAACCTGAAGATACACATATCCATTTTAGAGAATCCATTAGAGAATCTTTTTTTTTTCTTTTTGTAAACTGTTAGTGCATACGTTTCATGCAACAAGACTAGACATAAAAATATCAATGGTTGGATGAATATATAGACTATTTAGTTCCAAAGAATGTATGTGTGTGTGGAAGCTTACCTTCCTAGCTGAACAGTATACTTGTGAATGCTTTCAAATGCAATATAAAAACGTGTTAGAATTTCTAAGTAGTTTTCTTTGAACTCTTCATCAATGTCTTGTAATTGCTTAAAAAAAAAGTGTGAAAGCAACATTAAACATTATGAGAGAGAAATTCTTTCAATTCTTTTAATTTAGAAGAAAAAAATCAAAATAAAGTAATAAAATTATTACATTTATGCTCACTTTACAGTAAAGGCTTTCTGATGGGTTAGAATACTACACATTATGTTTTGTGTGCAAAATAAACCTTTATACATCAATAGATGAATACTGGGCTACAGTTAACTCTCATTGTATAACGACCCTCCTTGATCTGCCAAAAATGGACCTCATGTCCAGTGGTCGTTATATCGAAAGAAAAACATAAAGCATAGTCCTTGTATGGAAACATTTGGGACTTATCGGTCGTTGTAATGGAATGATCATTATAATGCAAGACCATTATAAGGAGCGTCATCTAAGTAGACAAAAAGTGTGGATTTGAAAATGACCACAGTGTTTTCTTAATTAAAATTTTCTCCATTACAATGGCAGAAATATAGCAAGTATTATAAGCTGATCAAGGAAAGGGGCTTCCTGAATACTACTCTGAAAGATAAATTTTCTGGTCTTTGCCAATGATACCTACTAAACTGAAGAGCCAAAAAAACTGGTCAGGCATGCGTATGCAAATAAAGAGATATGGAACCAATCAGAGCACGGCGCTGCAGTCGGCAACGCCTATATAACACAACAAGTGTCTGGCATAGCTGTTAGATTGGTTACTGCTGCTACAATGGCAGGTTATCGAGATTTAAGTGAGTTTGAACGTGTTGTTATAGTCGGCGCACGAGAGATGGAACATAGCATCTCCGAGGTAGCGATGAAATTTGGATTTTCACGTATGACCATTTCACGAGTGCACCGTGAATATCGGGAATCCGGTAAAAAATTAAATCTACGCCATCGCTGCGGCCGGAAAAAGATCATGCAAGAACGGGACTGACGAGAATCATTAAGCGTGACAGACGTGCAACCCTTCCGCAAATTGCTGCAGATTTCAATGCTGGGCCATCAACAAGTGTCAGCGTGCGAACCATTCAACGAAACATCATCGATATGGGCTTTCGGAGCCGAAGGCCCACTCGTGTACCCTTGATGACTGCACTACACAAAGCTTTACGCCTCGCCTGGGCCCGACAACACCAACATTGGACTGTTGAGGACTGGAAACACATTGCCTGGTCTGACGAGTCTCGGTTCCAATTGATTCGAGCTGATGGACGGGTATGGAGACAACCTCATGAATCCATGGACCCTACGTGTCAACAGGGGACTGTTCAAGCTGGTGGAGGCTCTGTGATGGTATGGGGCGTGTGCGGTTGGCAAGATATGGGGCCCCTGATACGTCTAGATACGACTCTGACAGGTGACAGGTACGTAAGCATCCTGTCTGATCACCTGCACCTATTCATGTCCATTGTGCATTCTGACGGACTTGGACAATTTCAGCAGGACAATGTGACACCTCACACGTCCAGAATTGCTACAAAGTGACTCCAGGAACACTCTTCTGACTTTAGACACTTCCGCTGGCCACCTAAATCTCCAGACATGAACATTATTGAACATATCTGGGATGCCTTGCAACGTGCTGTTCAGAAGAGATCTCCACCCCCTCTTACTCCTACGGATTTATGGACAGCCCTGCAGGATTCATGGTGTCAATTACCTCCAGCACTACTTCAGACATTAGTCGAGTCCATGCCACGTCGTGTTGCGGCACTTCTGCGTGCTCGCGGGGCCCTACACGATATTAGGCAGGTGGACCAGTTTTTTTGGCTCTTCAGTGTATATTATAAGTTGACAAAAACTGCCAATGGCATGATTAAAAAAAATACATTTTTGTTCACTAAGTGATCTGGATTATTCATTTTCTTGGAAGCTACTTAATTAAACTGAAATATAATTGAAGATATAAAAGTTTTTTTTTTACCGGATGTGTTTCAATCTTATTTTCAAATAAATCAGTTGTCTTGAAATAACTGAAATCACAAATGACATCCCCATACTTCTGTTGATCAAGTTTGTTGTCCAAGCGGAAAACAGGCGGAATGACATCAGCGAGTCTCAGTAACTCAGCTATGATAGCATTTCCTCTTGAGACTAATCTCAACAGATTTTGTCCACATGCATTGTTCTCAGCTAGGAAATCAACCATCATGCTGTTTTTCAAAGACTAGATTTTGCAAAAATAAAAACAACATTAACAACATGCACTTAATGTAAATAAAAGAGAGAAAAGCAAATAAAAGACAGATTACCGACTGGTATCTTCAACAAAATTCTAGCAAACACAGCTGTTATCAACAAAATGCCCCAGAGTGTTTGTTCTATGCTCATGTCAAATTTTGCACTCATATGGTTTTTTAATAAATTTCTCATTTCAACATCTAACAGAAAATTTATCAAATGATCAATGTTATGCTGATTTTAGTATGACCATATGCCAGGGTAGCCTATATGGATGCTGATGAGAGCCATAACTGGTGCTCAAGACCCACACTCCCTATAATTTTTTTTCCCCTCAAAGTGTAGATCTCTTTCTTTTCTTCTTTGTATGGGAAGATTCTGTCATGCAAACCAGTGGTCTACAGTGATACCTCGACACATGTAAGTAATTTTTTACTAGACTTATGACATGGGTCAAGATTTCCATTTTTTCCACTTTCCATTTTTTCCAACATTTTCCATTGATAATGCTCCTCTTCCTCCTTAGAAGAGAGAGGTGGGGGCAAATATGAAGATTTTTCTTTATTTTAGCTTATCTCTTTATCTTTTTCATGCCATACTTGCTAGGAAACATTTCCATTCTAAAATCCTAACGTCAAAAGCCTTTAGTATTTGCTCAAAGTTCTTAACTTTTTCTGGCAGAATTAAGATTTGAATTGATTTTCTTAATTTTTCCCTGTTATATATTTTTCTTGCTAATCCTTTAGTTTAGAGATATTAATCATAAATTTCATGAAAAAAATTTCCTATATGTTTTCTGGATTTGCTCATGTCCATAGAAATAACATTAAAATTAAAAACAAAAGCAAAAAAATTATTCAAGATATACGGAAGACTGGATGTTGTGAAGATATTTATTATTTAAGATGTTAATTTTTTAAGGAAGGAAAAAACTCATCTCTGCCTCTACCGGGAGTCGAACCCGGGTCCCTCGATTGCCGGACGAGTGCTCTGAGCACTAAGCTACAGAGGAGATAGCAATTTTCCTTCGCTAGAGTGTATATATGTGCCGAACGGAACCGTGCAATGGACGGTGAACCGATCAGCCAATAGCTCATGAACGACGAGCCACCAGATGGCTATATATATGACATGAATGTCACAGAAAATATGGAATAAAATGCAGTGCATATGATCACCCCATGCTGAAACTTTTTTTAGCGATTTGTAAAATCACTCCTCCCAGCAGCAAACTCTACATCTGCCCCTGCCTACAACAATACAAATATCAATCATTACACTTCACTCATAGTTTGAAAAATAGATGACAGCACTAAAAAATATGTTTTTCTCCATGCACAATACCAGATGCACATTCAGACTATTAGGTACACTTCCTCCACAACTCATTTGGTAGTAAATTGCCCATGGCGATTGTGCTTTATTTGAAAGAAGGAAAAAAAAAAGCCAGTTGTTGGAAACTTATGACCTAATTTCTTGTTTAACTTTGGAAAACTGTTACTGAAACCACATCTGTATCAAGGGTCCTCTGTAAGGTGGATGAATAAGCATCCACTCCAGGTGTCCACAAGCACCACCAATCTAACCCTCAGAGTGCTCCCATCATCCACAGATGATGAGCATAGTAGTCTGCTCAATCATCTGGTGATTATTTGAAATTCTTTTTTAAGATGAAATTCTTTAAATGACATATAGTTTTCCTTTACTCTTTTTTATGTCTCTATTCTCTGACAGGTTTGCTTGTACTGTATGAGACGAGTGTACATTGAATTGAGTAGTGTTTGAGTGCCGGCTTACCCCAATCACTATTTTGTCTGTGATTGTGGGTAATAAACCATTTGTAAAAATATTTAAATCAGGGATGGCATGGACTTTAGATACTCTTCGTTAGAAAGTCTCAAATGTGGCACCTTGGAAACGTTTGTTTTCTACGAGTTTTGGAAAAATGTCTGTCCTTGAAAGGGTTAACCAGAGGTGCACACACTTGTAAGAGTGTGAAAGAACAGTTACGAAGGTTAGAATTTGAAAATATTCCAGCATAGGCGGAGATAAACGTGAAGTCTGTGGGAGATAATGATTGCTGGGGGGAAGGCATGATGAGGATGATGTCAATTCATATATACGCATATACATTAGATCAGTAGGCTCCACCTTTGACGCTGGGGGCGCAGTGCCCCCCCCCCATGTCCT
Source organism: Pholcus phalangioides (assembly GCF_987345545.1). Taxonomy (NCBI): domain Eukaryota; kingdom Metazoa; phylum Arthropoda; class Arachnida; order Araneae; family Pholcidae; genus Pholcus; species Pholcus phalangioides. The sequence continues at coordinate 23,595,866 of NW_028301608.1, forward strand.
CCCATATCTCCGTCCATGTGTTCCTGATGCAATTGTTCAAATGGGTGCAAGTGAGACAATGGTGTGAGAATGTGAATCAAAGTTTACTCAGGATGCTAACCATGAAAATTCAAGCAGTTAAAATATGTAAGACGACAGCACAGGCAAAAATATAAAACAAGCAAAATTTCAACATAAATACATTATGAGCCACACACACACACTCAGAACCATGGCCCCACATCTTGGTGCAGGGCTCCTAGGCTGGGATATATGGTGGGTCCCTGAACCAGATTTTTCACTGGGTCCTTCTATAGTGAATTTATTGCATGAAAAATTAAAAAATAATAATTATCCCAGGCCCTGTTAGCCCTGGCCATGTGGGGCCCATGCTCAGAACATATGTTCCATGTTAAGTAGTACAGTCGACACTGCTTATTAGAATTATGTATAATGTTATCATTCGTTTATTGTTATGACTTTTGCAAGAAAGGGAATAAACCAATATCATAACATAGAAAAAAAAATGTTTTTCTTAACAGGACTTCTGATATTGCTATCAAATTTTTCCCGTTGCAAGTTTTTTTGTTTTTTTTTTTGAGTATTTTGAAACTAAAGTTTAACCAAACTTAATTTTTTTCTTTTTGTAAGTTATTGTTATTAGGCTGCTGTGACCTATTTTCGTGTGGGGGCTGCTTTTGCGATGGTCTTCCTATAGTGAAGGCAAATGTATGATGAAATGTTGTACGATTGGCTCTTGATCAGTTTCTTTCAGTTGACCAGATTCAAATTTCTTTTCCCGAGATATTTTCTCATGGGATCTATGTAACATATATTGTACATAATTTGTGATACATTTTCACAACCAATCATGTGTGAAAGAAAAAAAGTTGTCCTGCTTTATCAATACCTGTTTACCATTTGTTCTGTACAACCAAACAGGAAGTATGATCACTGTATTTGCAAATAGGATTTTTTCGGATACAATTTTCATTTGGTTATTGTTATATCAGAAATCCCAAGTCCAGATGTGATCATATTGAGCGGCATGGACTGTACCAGTAAAAAAGTTTAAGAGCCACTGCTCTGCGGCCTAGCTAGTGGCACAATACAACTATTCAACATTACACTTCACTCACAGTTCAAAAAATAGGTGGTAGATGACAGCATCATAGCAAGCGAAGAAATAAACTTCATGTCAGGTTCACAACACGCACACACACATTCCGCCATGTACTCATTTGTAATAAATTCCATAGAGGAATATGGACGAGGTGCATCTGTGGTTCAATAGTAGTGATTTAGTAGCCTAGCTATTGACACACTTAGAGAGGGATGGAAAATGTCAGCCTCCTTCGCATTTGTAGTTATTAAAGCTTTGGTAGCCTATACATCTTCGTGTGCATTATGAATACAGCAATTCGTGTATACATGGTGTCTGTGTGGGTAAGTAGATAAAATGGATCAGTGCCACTGGAGCTGTGGGTGCTTAAACACAAAATACTGGGGGGTGATTAAGCACCCCCAGCATTAAGATCATCTACATAACACTCACACCACGCACCCACAGGTTTAAAACACTTCTGACGCCCCTAGAATGGATAATGTAAATATTTTCGAGAATTTAATGAGCAAGAAATCTATTTCGCCAATTGAGAGTCATTTATGAGGCGCTTTGGATAAATACCTCAGTTTAAATAACTATCTCCATGTGTATCACAGTATATCACGGTCACTATAAATATTGAACCAAGAAAAGTAAAAGCAAAATATTGAGAGATAAAAATAAATTACCATGTTTTACAGCTGATGATAATTGGTAATTAGTGGTTTCTCGAGTCACATAACACCGGTATTTTTCGTTTTAAAAAAAAATCGGTTAGTTTCTTACGCCCCCTTTCAAACCGCACTCTCTCGTGTTTATGTTTACTTTTTCGGTGTACGATGATTATCCTATATATAGTTTAATCTTACTTATACTTTACGATATATTTCCCTATGCAATGGACGTCCTTGGATGATCTGATTTCGTTCGTAACTTTACGATGCGATTCCTATCATGTTACGTTTCGTTATTCGATGTAATGGGATCTGTGGGTTTTTAGTGTGCTTGTCTGTCGGTAGATGGCTATAGCAGTTCTGTGGTGCCAATATTTAATCTTGTGTTTTTTTTGCTCCATTTCATTTATTAAACACAACATGTCTCCACATTAAGGTTAATGGTAATGGTTTTTGCTCCATTTGTTGTCTAGTTTTAACTCTATATACGGTTTAGGTAATATTTCGGCAGAGCTTTGATGTGCAGTCACAACATAGCCCCCCTACAAGGATGGGGCCAATAGGGCCCCACGATACAGATAGAGTCGTATCTCATCATTTTTTGTTTTTCCACGCTATATAACTAAAAGAGGACTCATGAAGATCCCAGCCTAGTGACCCTACTCATGGCTCTCACATCTTGGACCAGGGCCCTTAAACTGAGATCTTTGGCGGGCACCAAGCTAGACTTTTTACGGGTCCTTCTATAGTTAATTTATAGCATGAAAAAAAAATGATGGTAACAGTTCCGCGGCCCCATGGCTGGAGCCCTGTCAGTCCCGTTCTTGTGGGGGCTTAGAGGAGAAATATATAGATGATATACATTGAAGAGATATATTTCTCCCCTCAATGTGTGAGAGTCAGGCCCAGGATGGAGGGGGGGGGGCATGATTCACAAATGTGCATTTGTTTGGCCAGGAATGCAAAAACCCATCGGGTTCCATGAAATGTTCAGACGGAAAATGAATGATCATGGCCCCACAACGGTGGAGCAGACAAGACTAGAGCCCAGGGGCATGGCATGGGCCTTACATCCTGGAGCAGAGGGTGCCTGGGCCGAGATCTTCGGTAGGCCCCCCATAGTGAACTTATAATGTGATAAAACAAAAAGTAGGGAGAATCGTCGTTGGCCACACTTCCCACACCCTTGTGGGAGGCCGGATGTGGGGACCATGAGAGCATGACCCCCACAAGGCTACCGCTGAAAGGGCTCCAACCCTGGGGCATGGGACGATTCTCATAAATTTTTTTTTCCACGATATAAATTCACTATAAAGGGTCCCGTGAGAAGTCTGATCTGGGAGCCCCACGAAACGTCCCAGCCTAGGGGCCCTGCTCAAGGATTTGAGGGCCATGCATGAGAGTGATGAAAATCAAGTTGAAGGGGAGCAGTGGCAACACCTTCTATAGCAAAAAGTCTCAGTAACGTCACGAGCTTCGCGCGTGAAATGGACGACTTCGAAGTCGTCCATTTCACCGACAGTCATTGGATATACTGCAAAAAAGGTAACGATTTCGCATACTCGGACTACACTATACATCCAATGTCTACAGGTGAAATGGAGGCGACTTTAGTGACGTCAAAGCTTCGCGCGGAGGCTTTCTGCTATAGAAGGTGTTGGCAGAGGCAAGTGGTTAAGTGGGGCCATAGAGAGCTGTGAAAAAGGTGGACGTGAAGAAATGAACGCTTCTAAGGGTGGGCCCATGCGTTAAGACGGTACTGCTTCTAACTGTAAAATATGGTTATGAGAAAGAGTATGTCTACCTAAGTGGCTGAAGAACCTTACCCTTGCATGTGACTACTTTCAAAGTATAGTAGAACCACATTTCAGCCTAGAAGAACTAAAGCCTTTTTTAACGCGTATGGCTCGGAGGCTTCATGTCCATGGTGGTGTCCTTTGGACCTACATCATAGTTTCCCAAACTTTTTATTCCATCGCCTCCTTCTTCAATTTTTTTACCCTCTGATCACTCCCAATACAAGTCACCCATAGGACCCTATAATAAACAAACTTAAGAAAGCTATCTCCCCCACCCTCGTATCCCTCCATCTTCTCCAGGGAATGATATTACACACTTTGGAAACACTGACTTACGTGATGAGATTAGGTGCTATGATTTTCCAGAATGAGTATGTAAAGAGAGTGAGATGTGTGGATTTTTCTCAGCCCAGTGTATGAAGGAATTAGACATTTTTAGAAACTCTCTACCGTCCCACCTGGGGTCACTGAGCTCAATGCCTGGAGGCCACTTGTTGAAGTTGTGGGGGGGGGGGTACTATGTTCCTACTTCACTGCCTCACGCCACATAGTGAGTGAAATAAGGAACGCAGGATCGCACCTCGTGGTGTGTATGTGATAGCGCGTTTTCTCGGTTTGCAAGAGGACCTTGGTTCTAGTCCCGGCCGAAACTATATTACTTTTTTTTCCAAGTTCAACTCGGCATAATACCCAGAAAAAGTCCTTTAAAAATATGTGAATTTATAAGCTGCTACTTTCAGTGGGGCCCCCCAGAACGTCAATCTACCCGACGGCCCATGATGTTGAGACGGCCCTGAATAGAACCAGGAGAACAGAGAAGCTCACTGAACTCTAGCTTGGGGGTTCGGATTCTGATCTTTCTTATAAAAAAGAATCAGTTCATAATAAGTAGAAAGTAGATGTTGGCCGTGGATAAGACAGGAAACCACTAGAAGGAAATGTGACCCCATGGTGCCACGGGTGGAATAAAAAGATTAAGAAGCACAGATGCATATGTCGTGCTCCGGTCATGAATAAAGTGCTGTCGCTTAAAGGATGACTTTCGGTCAATTTATTTTTATCGAACAGCAGAAAACGTAGTAGTGATAACGTAGTAGTTGAGGAGCCTCAGGTAGAGGATAGTCAATACACCTCTAGATGCATAATTCACGCATGAAAATTCAATTTTACTCCTCCAAATTTCGTTGAGGAGTGAAAATACTACTTCAAATTTTAGATAATTTTTCTTGATATTTATTTCTCACTTAAAAAATAAAATATATATGAATGCCTAGAGATGACAAATATTCGGCTGTTATTCGGTATTCGACCCTTTTGCCGAATATTAGGTTCGGCCGAATAAGGCTTAGGTATTCGGCCGAATATCTGTGTAAATCCAAGTACATCAAACTAATTTTAAAAAATTATGCTAATTGGAATTTTTCCCCATAAATGTTAAAATTTACTAATTATATTTTATTTTGTGGGGTGTATACCATTTCCTGTGAAAAAGGTTGTTATGTCAGGGGGAATTTCTAGGACAGTGAAAATATGAAACTGAAAATAGAATTCTACTGCAATAAAAGGTGGAAGTGAGCGTGAATTATAACGAAGACCCTAAGCACTCAAGTGATTTTGGTTTCCCCCCTCCCTTTGCTTTTAACCTTAACGCATGACCCGGGGACTTATGACAATTTTCGAGAAACACTATGTAAGTTGGTAAGCAGGTATTTTTTAAGTGGGGAGGGAATCATTTTGCTTGTGTTTTAAGATGCCACGGCTCGGGAGCCACAAGTGCAGGTAAAGCCTCATGACAATTTTATATGGTTAAAATTTTGGAGAACGTAAAAGCATGAAACTTTGTAGGCAGGTATTTATAGTTAGATGGAGGCCCTGAGAAAACTATGTTTTGCCCGAGGGACTTATGATGCTGTTGAGACGGCTCCTGGCTTAGTTTATGGAAATTCAGTGAAATCTCAATATTATGGAAATTCAGTGAAATCTCAATATTATGGAAATTCAGTGAAATCTCAATACAAAAACTGCATTAACACGAGTTGTTCGCAATTAACTTAATTTCTCTGCTGTGTCATTTTTTGTAGGTCCCCTTTTCTGCTGATGCCCAAAGCACGTGCTTATTTTGTTTAATGGTTAATCCGGCCCTGCCTAGACAAGGTATGTATTGAGCCACTGAAAAAAGCAAAAGAACATCTAAAGAGAAAAAATATAAGAAAATAAGTCGTAATTTGATACATTCATTAGTAGTTGAGAGTAAATATTGCAGGGGCGTAGCCAGAAATTTCGTTCGAGGGGGGGGGACCAAAGTGACAGAACAATGGATTTGGCCATCTTTTTCCCTTTTTTCGGTCATTTTCTCACATTTCGGGGGTGGGGGACCAGACCCCCCCCCCCCGCCACGCCCTTGAAATATTGGTTGACATTTTTTCCTTAATTAGACGTAAAATTGTAACGTGTTGAAAAAAAATATATATTCTGTAAGTAATATTAAAATACAATATGCCATCGTTAAGTTTGATTGTTAGTATCAAGGCAATAAAAATCCCCTCAATTACTAGTTTTTTAATATTTATTTGAATAATAAATGGCATAGGTGTGGATGTAGGACGATGTGTCGGGAGGAGCGAATTGTGCAAATTCTTTGAATCAACCCGTATTTTATGGTACAGACAAATTTTTCAATATTATTCGGCTCTTGGGAGGGGCGATCATTTTTATCTCACTGCCCCCCCCCCCCCAACTGGATCCGAGCCTAAGCGAAAGCAAGCATCTTCAACTGGGGATGAAGCTTGGGCAGGCATCTTTAGCTGCGAATGGAGGCAGGAGGATCCAGGGTGATGTGTCAGCAGTGCCCGCTAACGCGTGGGCCCACCCGGGCACAGCCTCAAGAAGGGTCTCACAAAAATGAGATATCGTTGAAATTTTCGAAGAGCATTCATGTAAATTTGCGTGGTATAGGGCCTCAGAGAAAAATCACTTTTCCCGGAGGCCCATGGTGCGCTTTAGACGACCGTGTGTGTCGGAGAAGCGTAGGAGCATTGGATAATTCCTTATTTTACAGGACAGACAAATATCCCATTATTCGGCTTTTTAGGGTGGGGGGGGGGGGGGCTTTCTGTATCCGCGCTTGTCTCAGCATTATTCCTTTTTTTCTTTTCTCCTTTGCTGAGGTTTGAATAGAGCTCCTTGAAACCACAGGCTGACTCATCCACCACATTTGAGCAGAAGTGTGATGTTAATTTGTAACCGATTTTTGTTTCCTGTCCTACTCTTTTTTTTAAACAATTATGCGTCATTTGGAGCGGCAAACAAGTTTTTCGTTCAAAGATGAACGAATTATGAATCTGCTGTCCTTTATAGGCGCCTTTTAGGTTTGATGAGTAAAAAAAAAAAGGAGTATAACATATATAGGGGAAGATCTGGGAGTGGAGGATCTGGGATACCTGCATCACCCAAAAAACCCCTCCCCATTTCCTAAATATTAGTAAAAAATACCATTTTCTAAGATAAATAAATAATACTTAAACTGTACATCGCCTAAATTTGTTGCCAAGGCATGTACGCAAAGGATTAACTTGAAATTGGTTCGGCGTATACCCATGATCAGAGCCGCCCTTACAGGGGGCCGTTCAAGTATTACGTCATCATCGATGGGACGGGATTTCCGATTTGCTGACTTTTGATGACGAGGGGGGGGGGGGGTTGGATAATGCTTACGTCATCAACCACCCTTTATGAAAATATGAGTTAGGATTCAGAGGAGCAGAGCTGATGATGAAATTTTGCTGACAAGGGGGGGGGGTCAAAAATGGCTAAAAATTTGCTTACGTAATACTTGAACGGCCCCACAGGTGCGGTACGACAAGTGCACCAAGCCCCGAGATTTGTGAGGCCCCGCACTCACAGTAAATCAATGGAGGCTTTTACCAATTCTTGAATCATTTCTTGCCTTAATTCTGGGTCTTCATCAATTTTGGAATTTTTTATCCCATTAATTCCGAATTTTCGTCAACTCTGGAAATTATTTCTGTCATTACGTCTAAATTTTCATCAATTCTGAAATTTTTTCTTCCGTCAGTGTGTGTTCTGAGTTTTTCTACCGTTAATTCTGAATTTTCTTCAGCGTTCTGAAACTTTTTCTTCCGTTAATTCTCAATCTACATCAACTCTGGAATTGTTTCTTTCAGTTATTTTTAATTCATCGATTATAAAATTCTCATCAGTGTTTCGCGAACGGTTTTTCTCATTAGTTTGAAATCACCTGAATTTTCATCGATATATTTGTGCTAATTTACATTTAAATGAGTGTTTAAAAATTTTTGTAAGTACATTTATTATAGCATTCCTATATTACATAGGTCTGAAATAACGGATGCTGGTCCCCCCCCCCCCGTCCGAAATATACAAAATCAGGGCAAAAGCGGATCCTAAACATTTTTGGTGCCCCAAAAGTTTTTAGATGTCTGTGCCTGATCCAGGGCCGTCTCAAGACCACCATGGGCCCCCGGACCAAGTGATTTTTGAGAGGCCCTAACTGGTAAATTCTCGAAAATTTCAACCAAATCTCATTTTGTGAGGCCCCTCCTTAGCTTGAGGCCCCCGGGCAGCGCTCGGGTGGGCCCATGCGTTAAGACGGCGCTGGCCTGATCCCGCTTTTCTTTTCGCACCGGGGCTCCTCGTCTGGTGAGGGCGGCCTTGCTCCTGATTAGGAACCGAAGTTAATTTTCTAATCTCACTCATCTGAGGAAACTCAATTTTGCTTTCTGAAATTTTAAGAAAGCCATGAGCCAAAAATTTAAACAATTTTCGATATTTACCATGGGCTTGATGAGGTAGGCATTTAGCATTTGCTCTGTCTTCCCCCCACCTCGGAACTCAATTATAACTCCCTCCCCCGCAATAACGAGATTTTCAATTCATTAAGGATATAGTAATCGAAAAAAAGATATCGATATTTGTTGTAACGAAATTGGACCAAATATATATATGTTTTGAATTTATATAAATGACGCAAAAGAAAAAATAATAATAATGAAGATGAGTAAAGTTAGTTGTGAGTCAATGAACTCCATATACGAAGCCGCGAGATGGTTCGAGGTTTTTGCGGCTGGGGGGGCGAGGAAACAAAATCATCTGGGAATTTCCCTTCTTTTTATCGGAAGCTTTTCTAATGACTTGACGCCAGTGGAAACAATAAAAAAAAAGACGCAAAGAAGGAGGTTCAATACCAAGAACTTGACCTCAAACAGCCATAAAAGGGGTCATCAGGGGCGACAACACACTCATGGGATTTTTCCCTCCATCAACAGAATCCGCACACAGTGAAGCAGCGCTGCCGTTGGTTGGTCTACATTCTAGAAAAGAGGGAATTTCCCTGCCGTTTTTAGTCGTCCCACTTCCATTACTTTCATTTCCATATTAAGGCGATTATCGCCATTTTGGCGAGTTTTTACCATTTTTTTTTTTTTTTTTCTCTTTGCTCAGAGAGTGGATAAACGAGTGTCGATAACGCAGTGTTTCTCAAAGTGCACGTCGCGGCTTCTAGGGGCGTCGCCCACCGTCGCGGCGAGCCGAAGATATTGATTCGTGTATCTATTTATGCTTTTTGAAGTGGTTCTTTTGTATGGGAAAATATCCACAAAGTATTCTGGGAGCCCAGAATCATGAATTGGGCAAGGGAGGCGCGGTTGATAAGTTTGAGAACCACTGTACTAACGTTTAATACTGTTGAAATGTCGCATTAAATGAGCTTATTTTCAAAGGGGAACATTTCCATTTTTTTTAAAAATTCATTTTTCAATGGTTTCTGAATCTTTGGGATATGAGCTCTATCAGATTATGCAACAGGGTTTATCCAATGGAAATATTTTCTGGTAAAAATTACAATTGTAAAGTTGGTCATTTCTACCAAAAGGGAACATCTCCACCTCTTTCATTCAGTTCGGCATTTTCTGTAGAACTTCTCAATAACATGGGATCTAAAATTTTGTCCGCTAAAGAGGAGTGTCCGTTAATGGATAATAAAATACGTTGTGATTTCCCCCCCCCCCCCCATCGACATAATTAAAAAAAGTGTCCATTAGTGGCAGTGTCCGCTAACGAGAGTGTCCGTTATAGGAGATTTCACTGTAGAATGATCGTGTCTCATGTTAATGATGAGAGGGCAGTAAGGGTACCTTCCTAGGATAGGTAAACCTAAAATCAACAGGTGAAGCAGAAATTTCCAATTTTTCAGACTTGACCAGCTCTAATATTGTTTCAAAACGGAACATTTCTACTAATTTTTGTTCTAACTGGAATATTTTCAAAATTTGAATGTAGGTAATTTCCTTGAAGCAAACTTATGAATACGTTCATTACTTCTGTAAATCTGGCAAAAGTGTAAATGTTCCCTTTTGAAAAAAAGTTCCTCAAATGATGATTTTGTGGACTGTATAACGAGGATAATTCTTCATTATAAACGTGATTTTATACGATTAATCAAGTGAACAGCAGGGCCATTTCAACAGCAACATGAGCCTCCGGGGGCTACGTAATATTCTGGAACTCCTTCTATACCTGGCTGGAAATACCAGCCTACTAATTTTTTTCAATAACAAATAATAGCAGGATCCTCACGCATTTCCAAGGAATCAACATGATCCGTCCAGGGAATTCGCTAGTGTTAGTAGACATCCGTGCCCGAACCGGGATTCGAACCCAGACCTGCACAGGGAGAGACTAGTTCCCTAACCACGTGACTGCCAGGCGGCAGACGTATATTTACACATTTCTTTTAAAAAAATCGTAGTTCAGTACAAGGCCAAATTATCATGGTGGCTCGTCCTCCCCCCCCCCCCATTAACCCCAGTCCAGGTGGGTTCATTCTCATTAAAACGGCCCTTGCTGACAGTCCTATATATTCCGGGGCCCCCGGTATGTGAATCTTATTTTTTTTTTAAATTATAAATTTATTATTAAGGTCCGTGAAATACCCTGACGAGAGGTTTCACCACTATTGAGAGATTTCATACTATTGCCCCGGCTTCATGCATGGCCGTCTTAGCAGCATCACAGTTACTCGGACAAAGTGTCTATAACAACGATTAGGGGCCGTTCAAGTATTACGTAAGCAAATTTTTAGCCATTTTTCACCCCCCCCCCCTCCTTCAGCAAAATTTCGTCATCAGCTCTGCCCCCTCTGAATCCAACTCATATTTTCATAAAGGGTGGTTGATGACGTAAGCATTATCCAAAACTTCCCTCCTCCCCTTGTCATCAAAAGTCAGCCAATCGGAAACCCCCTTTCCCCCCCCCCATTGATGATAACGTAATACTTGAACGGCCCCTTACCAAAAAAATCAAGACAAATAACACCATAAGATGTCCGATGACATACCCCTACTATCCCCGCAACTGAAGGGGGGGAGGCGGTCACCCTCCCCCTCCCAGAGAACAAAAAAAATAAAATATTCTCTGGGGCGAATACCCCCTCCCTCTCAGGATATCCCCAGGCCCCCCCCCTCGGTTTGTTGCATCTTCAGACCCCCAGAAAATTAATTGGCCAGATGAATGGTTAAAAATGTTCGAAGTAGAAAAATCTCTCCTCCACTGACCGTAATTTGATTAAAACCCCCCGAGATTGGGAATAAATTCTTTAGTTTTACCAAATGTTCAACCAAGCAGTAGCGGATTAAAGTCGGCCGAGGCCCCGGGCACATAAGAAAATATCGGACCCCTTAAATTAGAAAAAAGTGTGGAGTTTTGGTTTTCTCTCGGGTTAAAGACCGCCGTTAAATCCACCTCTGCAACAAAGGAATAATAATTCATTGATATCATCAATTCACCTCAATAATGTCCTTGAGCGGAGCTTCATTGCCAAGCATCGCCAAATACGAGCTGCCAGAAATTTCTCCTTTTGACGTGATGAAACCGAAACTAAACATAAGGACGCTCAAGTTTTGTGAACTAACACGATATCGTAATCGCTCAGATTCCCTCTACGAGTAACTGATATAACACTGCCATCCGATTTGATGCATTTGAGACCAGGGAAACATTTGTCGATTTTTGACTGAAAAAAGGTCTTCATTTTTCTACCATTATCTTCATAAATAAAAATAAAAAACATCCAGAATATATATGCACTGAAAATAAATTTAAAAAAAAATTAAATAAATTCAGTAACATGAGGTGGAGTTTGCAAAATCATTTCAAAGAATCTTCAGCATTAGAGGCTCAAGTCGCATCGTTGAGAACAAGTCCTTCCCAGGAATTTGAAGATTTACCTCAAACACCAATCCGTGAAAATGAAAGCACTTGGAAAAGGAGGAAAATCGACGATAATTGGAAAAATAGTTCCGAAGATGAGAAGAATCCGGAAAAGTGTCGTTGTTCGCAGTCGTCGTCAAACACTGACAGCTCCAACTTCAATAGGGTGGTAGAAAAATGTGTTTCCCAACATCATAAAAGACGGAAAATCCATAATGCTATCAGCGATGAGACGCGTGAATTGATGATGATGATAAAACTTCAGGGAATTCCCAGAGGTAGTAGAAGCAGCAATGGATCCTCCAAAGTAGCTGCACTCTCCATACAACTACAAAAAGCCATGATAGCTGATGAAGATGGTGACAGGTAAGAGATACTTCGCTATATTTCACAATTAAATAAATTATAATGAATGCAACAATGCAAGACAAAAAAAAAAAAATGTTTTCATTTGGAGCCAACCTCCAACTTCTGTTACTATATTGCTTTTCAAAGGAAATTCTGTGGTGTTTGGTCAGAACATGATATCTCCAAAAAATGATTTTTTGATCTAAAAGAAAGTCTTGCGAATTATAATTAATTAGAAGTGAGATAAATGCGCAAATACGCGCGTACAGCTAAACAACATGCTGATGTATGATATTTTTATTTGTATTTGTGTGTATGTTTTATTTTTGATTTATAAATCGCAATGAAAATGCTCATATCTCCAAAATGTGATTTTTGAGTTATCATGTTCTGACCAAACACCACAGAATTATCCGAAACATTAATAGATTGAATTGCATCACATTAACTTTTAAATGCGTCGCTTTCCGACAATGTGCAAAGGATTCTTTAGACGTTCATTACTGCAGCCGGTCGGTTTGACAATGAAAAATTCAGAGCCGCCTTTGCACATAATAAGGTGAGGTCATATTCTTTACATTTTATATTTTGAATTTGCTGTTACGTGTTCCAGTTAACGGCAACCACTCTTTGTTGCGGAACATACATGGCTGTGATTTCACTAATTTTTAAAAATGTGTTTTGTTTGTATTTCTTTTTTTTTCACCTTGAAGTTTGCAATCCAAAAAATTTTTCCCTACTCTAGTTTGAATTGCAAAGAAGGTAGTTATATATTTTTGGAAAGTAATATTTACTTCAATACATTTATTTTATGTGGGATTTTCGAGGCTTTGTACATCTTCAATAAGACCCTGTATAAGTAGTACAATTCGAAATAGGCTTTCTTGAATGATTTTTCCGGCTTAGGCTACACGTCATCAACTATGAAAAAATTATCAGCTTTTCGGAAAAAAAACATTTATTTAAGGGTTAAATGAAATTTTGTGAGACTGGAAATAATGTTTCAGGTGTGAAATTGTGTACTCTGCAAAAACTGACAGATACCATACAATAGACTCTTGTGATCACATTACTAAAATCACAATAAAGTTTGCTTCTCTATATACTGTAAAAATACCTCTCAAAAATCAGTGTAGTTTTTCCGTGTATGATCGAGTAAAACAATTCCTTATTAGAGAATATCACTTTATTATCTCAGTAATAATCATGATTAATAAAGCGTGAATATGCTTGAATTTAAAAAATATGTATTTTCACAGAATAATTGCGTAACTCCGAAATCGCCCAACTCGGGATAGCTACGTAAGTCGAGGTATTACTGTATACATTACAATAAATCTGATGAATCTCGGTGATTATATATCCATAATCATTATAAATTATTATTCATAATCATAATCAATCGTCTCGGTAAGATTGATAAATTTCCCCCACATTTATCACTTTTACCGGTGATTATGCATAATTCCCGGATGAATCTTATTTACCCGTACGAGCGGGGGATTATACATAATCATCGGTAAATTTGATAAATTAACAAAATTCATCAAACTTATCAAAATGGTCGGTGATTATGCTTAATAACAGGCGATTATGCATAAAATCAACGAATTTTATCACATTTACCTTAACATATACATAATTATCTGGAACATTTTGCAGAATTTTGCACATGAATGGACTGTGTGATTACAGCGTAAATATTCAACAGTTTAATGGGATACGGGTAGTGATTTTTCCAAAATGCAATATTCAACTTGACTCGCGAGTTAAATTACTCCAAAAATTTAATTCCTAAATTTTAAATTTTTGTTCCTGAGTTAATCTTTTACAGCCCAATTAAGATTTAAATTGATTTTCTAATTTTTTTCTAGTTATTTTTCCTTTGATTCAAATTCCTTTCGTCAAAAAAATTCAAGAAATTTTTTTTCCTGTATGTTTTCCTGATTTTCTTATGCCCATGGAAACAACATTAAAATTAAAAACAAAAGAAAATTGAATTTTATTCTTCCTTAAAAATAGATGATTTTAAAAAATTAAATTTCTGACATAAGTACCGAAATGAATGAAATTTTTGTTTTGTAAATTTTGTAAATTATGTTTGGAATCTCACACGTTAAGGGGAAAAAATATCGGGTGCTTTGATGTAAGTGAAATATTTTTTCCAGTTAAATAAAACCGATGTCCCCGATTGGGAACATTGATCATTAAAAGGTCAAAAGGTTAATTCACTTGATTAACAATTTTGTCTTGATGTAAGTGAAATATTTTTTCCAGTTAAATAAAACCGATGTCCCCGATTGGGAACATTGATCATTAAAAGGTCAAAAGGTTAATTCACTTGATTAACAATTTTGTCAACAAATGACTCCTATATCATAGCGAATGACCCTCAGCATTGTTTACGCTGTCGGTTTGGGAGATAAGCATGTGATAAGAAAATAACAATTGTCATTGATTGATCCAAGAATTGTTTGTACGACCTTTGTCACACTCGTACAATACACAGCTTATATGAATGAAAATGACACCTCATATTCATTATATTTTCCATTTATCACAGACATTTTACACACCCTTAAGACACTAATTGTATTTATCGATTATATAATACTCTCGAGCTATCAGCACATATAATCTGTAGACCCGGTTTATATACAGTGGATTTCACTTATAACGTTATTCGAAAACTCATAGTGAGCAAACGTTGTAAGCGGGAAACGCTTTAAACTGGAAATCTTGATGAATATTAGCAAGCGTTGGAAAACACGACAAAATGAGTCGTACAAAGCGGGAAAACGTTCTAAGTGGGTGTGTTAATACGCGGAATCCACATATAGTCTTGTTGCCAGAAGCGGTCCTGGGGATATGCGACCCGTGCGGTCGCACGGGGAGCCAAATCAGGGTGTAAAGCAAGATTGGACAAATCCCGGTTGCCAGGTAGGTCGTCATGGTGACTAGAAAATCGGTATTGGTGCCTAAAATTTTGTATAATTGGAGTCTAATTCGGAGTCGAACTCTAAATCGGAGTCTAGGGATGGCTCAAAATTTTCTGATTTCATAATATACTGTTATCCAACATGGAAAGGGGTCATCATGTCCCATTAAAGTCGAAAAAGCATAATTGAAAACACTTTTCCTTGCGAAAAACCATGCTTGGCTTCTACGAAATTTTACAATCGCCTAAATTTTTTTCTGACTTGTCAAGCCCTGGTGTAAGGAAAAATAATAATAATTGCAGAAAGCTTGGAAAAATATGTTTTGCGGGTAAAATTCAAGCCATGAATGCATTGGATGGAATAATTTTTAGAAAACCGCGATTTTTGATGTTTACGTATAACGTATACGAATCTTGGAGTTTTCTAAGTCATTTATGCATCTAGGTGCGACATACATCGGAAGGGCGCCGTAAAGATGTCTCACACGGCTCACAATTTTCTCTCGAGTCACCCCTGCTTCGGGCTATTTAAAAACGAACTGTAGGACCATGAATTTTGCAGCAATAAATTTTCCATGATTTTCATTATGCAAATGAAGTAAAAGTTGAAACTTTTTTTTGACAAAGCTAAACATAATACTATTTAAAACATCGTATATCAACGCGAATGCCACTATATGTTTATGTGTGAACAACATTTTTGTTCTTAATTATTGCAGGGCGATTCATATAGCCGTAGCTCAAGAAGACGCACCTCTGATGATCAAACTTTGTTTCCTGATGAAAAAAGCTGGATTGTCATTGGATGTCACTAATCATTTGAGACAGGTGAGAATCGCCAGTTTTTTTTTTTGTATCAGGAAATTATGGAATATTTCTGAAATCGCGTACTGTTTTGAATATCATGGCGATACCACTGAACTTACCGCCGGCATCGCTACCAGTTGGGCCCTGTCGACACAATGCTTACAAAGTTTTTATAACATAAGATTTGACTGAGAGAATCTTACACTGGTTAGTTATTTATTGACACATTTTTTCTTCAATGCTTTTTTATTTCAATGCTTATTTTTATTTATATTGACTGAAACGTGTTCGTCTTTTAGACTCCGCTTCACCTGGCTATCATCGTTGGGAACAGCAAAATAGTTCGCATCCTTCTCCAGAATGGTGCTTCCCTAGACGTCAAGGACAGGAGGGGAAGCAACTCTATACAACTAGCGGTTAGGTTCTTCGAGCAAGAGACATTTTCATTCATTATGGCCAGAAGCAATTCTCCCGGGATATTGAATTCCACAGATTATGACGGTCAGTTTTCGTCTTCACATTTTTTTATATTGTCAGTATACTTCATAATTAATAGAATGACAAACAACCGTATAACATTCAATCTCAACACATCAAATTTACATGCCTTTTATATACCACGCCACTATAGCAAAATATTCACAATGACGGCGTCTTCTTTCAGACGTCGCAGTGAATAATACTTACTACTACTTCTACTATTTAACCGTACATGCACCTCTCGTACAAATTCCTCTACGGAATTTCTAACGAACTGGTACATGCCGGAATGTGCGTGTACGTGTTGTGAACCTAACGTGATTATTGTTTCTGTGTGATGCTTGTTATGTGTAGTGTTACCATCTGCCATCAATTTTTTTAACTGTGAGTGAAGTATAATGATTGAAGGCCTGTTGCTGTCTTTAGCGAGACTTCTTAACGGGGAGATCACCACGCATTTGAGCCTCAAAGTTGGGAACCACAGAAAACCAACTGAATAATACTTATTGAGTATTCTCACAGAATTGCACAGATTCAGAGTACGCTAAAGCCGGGTTCTAGCAATGAGCAGTAGGGCTGGAGAGAGGGAGAGAGTCAGAACTTATAGGCTGTTTACTGTATGTGTCACCGATGGTTCGATGGCGAGCTTATGGCTTGAGTATTGACGAAGAATATTACAATCTTGGCGGAGAAAACGGGAAAAATCAACTGAGAGAGAACTTCAAATGGATATTCATGTCGATACACATACATTTGAGCCCAGATAGGCTTGTCATCTGGTACAGTGGTTCTGAACTTTTGGAAGCTCACGGCCCGGTTTTGTTTTATTTTGTAAATGGAAGGCCCGGTCTAACACACGGCTAACGAAAAATGAATGGGGAAGAGGAAGAAGACCAATCATTCGCTGCACGGTATGACATCTCAGGGCCCAGCAGTTGCGAAACACTGATTTAATGAATCCCGGGCACAGGATATTTAAGCAATTCAACTTCACATCAGACTGAGCAAACGCGTGCCTGGTCACACGACTCGTGATCCTCCCTGTGATTTGCGAGCTGAATCCGTCGAACACTCGAAGGGGTATCCTAGATTAATATAAGGAGTCTTCTTTTTATATGTCACGAGCACCATCATGAGAGGAAAGCACCTATACAGGGTCGTCTTAAGAGCAAGCAATATGGGTTCCCGGGCCAAGTGATTTTTCTGAGGCCCTACCAGGCAAATTTTTATGCATACTCCTCGAAAATTTCAACTGTAGCTCATTTTCGTGAGGCCCCCGGGCCGTGCCCGGGTAGGCTCATGCATTAAGATGCACTGCACCTACATGACAACGCTGTACAATCTGAAAGCTCAAATCAAAAAATGCCAATATGAATTTGAAGTATTATTGTATGGCAATATGGTAAGTAATCTTCTCCACCTGCAGATCCCAAAAATAATCTGGAAAACTCTGACGCCAACTCTTCCCGATGACCCTGGCAAAGGTTGGTTACGCACAATTTGAGAATCATTTGTTGAATGGAAAGGGAAGTCCATCAATACCCTGCGAGTGCAAAATCTTGTTCCCGCGTGAATGCTTCATTTAGTGCTCGAATGAAAAAACAGGTTGAAGATGCCTGCGTTGATACAATCGTCAAATAATGATGAAACGATCTTTGCTTTTCGACGAAATAGTTTTATTCGTAATCGTGAAATTTTTTGGTTCCAATAAATCTAATTTTGCTTCATTATGATCCGACGAAACTAAGAGGCAAAGAATATGAAAAGAAGCGTAAATATAAAGGAACCGTTTTACGAAAGTGGGTTATTAGTGAGAGCAAAATATTTCCGCAAAATACAAAACGGATTTCAAGGAGAGAAGAAAATAACAACATAAAAAAAATAATAACAAAAAAAAAAAAAACCCCACTCGAGAGATTCTATAAACATCATTTGCCATTCCGAATCAACATGATTGCAAATAAAACGTTGCAGCATCGTGAGTACATAATGGCACTTGCGTAATATGAGACTGCAAATGAAACTACAATTTTCGTTTTGTCATCCGCAGGTTTCACGGCGTTGCATTATGCGGTTTCATCGAGGAATTTCGCAGCAGCCGATGGACTTTGCGACGCTGGAGCCGACGTCAATGCCGTCGTAAGTAATCACTGATATGTGATGGAGTGATTTCTTGTGGGACATGCAATTATTTCGAAGCTGTTCCCTTTTCGTGTCATTGGAAGAAGGGGGGGGGGGAAGAATTAATAATATAATGACAATTTCTTTTTCTTTTTCAAAACTGATTCATCCACGAATGTTAATAAATTTCCTCTATATTTACTCTTAAGCAGCCCTTATCTGTCTATCTATCTGTCTATTTTTGACACAATATTACTTCTGAAACAAAAGAAAATTATGATAATTAATAAAACTTTTTGAAATGCCGAAGAAAAAAACGGAATAAATATTATTTCGTGACGGAAAAAGAAACACATTGAGATAAGTCAGCGCTGTAATATTTACCGATCGGGAATTCCCATGCTTTCTTTATCTTTCAACACGTCATCCTGTCACTTGTATTGGATGTCTGAAAATGTCGATTCAACAGCCACCAAGGATGTCAATTCTTCTATGGGAAATCCCTATTCTCGTTCATCTTTTCCTCCTTTCTAAAAGGTTTCTTTTCTTTCTTTTTACCTTAGGATCTTCCTTACATAATACATAATTATTTAATATGTGCTACGTATTAGGAAATCCAGCAAAACACTTTGTTGAATCAATATTATTTAAAAACTAGCAGAAATGCCCGGGTTTTCTCTGCTCTTGAAGGCCTAAGGAAGTAACATACCATAGATGAAGGGGTAAATACGCAACATTGCTTCTAAAAATTGATGGAAAACACATTGCTTCTAAAAATTAATGGAAAACACATTGCTTCTAAAAATTAATGGGAAACACATTGCTTCTAAAAATTAATGGAAAACACATTGCTTCTAAAAATTAATGGAAAACACATTGCTTAAAAACTATTGTAGCCAAAGTAAACATTCCAAAAGTCATGGTTTAATCAGGGTCGTCTTAAGAGCGTCATGGGTCCCCGGGCCAATTGGTTTTTCTGAGGCCCTACCTGGAAAATTCTCGAAAATTTCGATTCTCATTTTTGTGAGGCCTCCTCTTCTCTTTAGGCACTCGGGCCGTGTCCTGGTGGGCCCATGCGTTAAGACGGCACTGGGTTTAATATGACACACCATTGTTGCTGTACAGTTTTTACCATTTCGAAGGCGGACGAACGCTCCAAAACCCACTGCCTCACTTCAAACAAGGGCTCTTAATCATTGAAACTGAAAACATTGAAACATTTTTTACATTCTGAGGTTTTTTTATCAAGTTTTTGTTTCTTTCTTCAACATTTCTTCAATTTTGATACTTGCAGTCAGTGTTTTAAGGATGAAAGAAAGTGTTTACAAAAGGGATAAGTCGTATGAAAGAGAGCCCCAAAATTTTCAGGAAGCCTCCAAATCGGTTAGCACGGGCCTGATCAGGATCATCGATTTTGACTTACAGAGAGTCCAGAATTGTAAATCTGTCATAGATCCTGTTTTAATACGTATTATATTTTTCTTTAAATATGAATAATAATAAAAAAGACTAATAATATATAAGGTTTAGCCTCGCGGGCCGCATTTACTTCAAGGACCACATTTGTTCCACTGCCTACGGGTTGAGTGAGCATGCATGGTTACATACACAACCAATTAGACGTGATTAAAAGTTCCTCACAGGAACGCTTACGAGGAGCATATGGTGTTTAATAGTATCCGTTAGGGCTGTTATCCGATAATAACTAAAAAAAAACATGTATTGTTTATTGTATGCAAACAAAGGGGATTAATCCGACATTCTCATATATTGTTCATGAAAATGTGAAATTTTTTGCATGTATTTATTTCATTTCGTTGATGATATTTAGGATGGAAAAAGTGGTAGGACGCCTTTATTACACGCCGTGATCGCCGGATACACAGAAATGGTCAACTTGCTCCTCAGACATGGCGCGGATCCAGAAAAGGTGGACTATTCCGGATGGTCAGCTCTAGAACTAGCCCTTCAGTCTGGAAATAGAACTCTGATGAGAGTATTCGAGATCGCTGATGCGTCCGAGAAGAACTTCGTTGCGAACATTAATGAATCCTCAGATTTTCCTGGTGTCCCGTCTTCGAAGAATGAATGTGCGGAAACGTTGATTGAAAGGACTAGTAACAGTGAAACCAGGTCAATGCGGCTTTCTCCTTCTTAGCAATACTAACTGTATAACTACAATATTATTGAGAGGTACGCAGGAATATAAGCCAAAACAAGATTTTCGGAAGACTGGTTATATCTGGAGATGATGATGATTTAGGAAGAAAATTCATCTCTGCCTCCACGGGGACGAGAACCAGGTCTGTCGTACGCCGGATGAGTGTTCTAACCCTAAGCTAAGGAAGCAGATAGAATATTTCTTCCTTATGGGTAGAGCACTCGTTCGGCATACGAGAGACCGGGTTTGCGTCCCCGTGGAGGAAGAGATGAATTTTCTTCCTAAATCATCATCATCTCCAGATATAACCAGCCTTCCGAAAATCTTGTATTAGGAAGTGTCGAGGAACATCTTTCTCTACATAGTCCCAAGATTTCTCGAAAGACTAGTAATATTTTTGGAGATGATGATTACAAGGAAGAAAATTTATCTCTGCCTCCACGGGGACTCGAACTCCGGTCCCTCATTTGTCGGACGAGTGCTCTACCCCTAAGCTATGGAAACAGATAGAAAATTTCTCCCATGGAGCGTATGTTGAAAGGCTCCGTACATGGACGGTGGCAGCAATCAACTAATAGCTCGTGAATGTTATTGCAATCAACTAATAGCTCCCATTCACGAGCTATTAGTTGATTGCTGCAGCCGTCCACGTACGGAGCCTTTCAACATATATATACGCTCTCCAAGGGAGGTATACTCTATTACAATAGCTTAGGGACAGACCACTCGTCCGGCAAACAAGAGATCGGGGTTCGAGTTCCCGCGGAAGAAGAGGTGAATTTTCTTCCTTATAATCATCATCTCCAAAAATATAACCAGTCTTTCGAGGAATCTTGTATTAACAAGTGGAGAGGATATTTCTACATATATGTAGACCTTATACACCCTTTATTTTTCGAATTGTTGATCATGAAATCATACTTCCAATTGGGAAAAGAAGTTTTCAAATAACGATTTTTTACAAGGGTGTATGTACAACATGCCAAAAAGAAAAAAAGGGTGCCAAACTTATATAAAAAAAATTATACGGCCGCCTTTACCTACAACGTATATTTAGAAATTGTTTGACACGCTCTGTGGTCCTGTAAATAATTCTCTCCCTGTACACCTCGTTCATAACAGTATGTATTTGTGCTCGACTTCCAGGTGGATGTATAAAAACTTTACTTTGAACGCTGAACTTTATTTATTTCACAGTTTAGAATGCATTCAGATCTTTAACGGGATCTTTCTCGTTTATGCTAGTCCCCTTAACCCTCAAAGTTGAAATTATTTCGCCGGAAAATGTATGCCGAATGTTGTAAAAATTATGATTTTAAAACTTAAATATCTCGGTGAATATTTATATCAGGAACATGGAGCTTTTTTTCTGTTTCGCTCATTAAATGCAAGACAAAAAAGGTTCTAGATATAAGTTATAGGTAAAGAACAGTATAAAAGAATGAAATTTCAGTTTCTGTACATTTATATGCAACCTCTTGTAAAACAAATGCCACAACTGTGTGTGTATACTGTATAAAACGTTATACGAATGGTTTTTTTTTAATTGGCAGTATGTTTCGGTTATCAACGGTTTAAAAGATCAAGGATATGTAACAAAACGACTCCGCACCCTGTATGCTTGTGCAATAGTGACATGGAAGTTGAACGTTCTTTGTAGGTAAACCTGAACTGAGAAAAAGAAGAAAAATGACGGAGTAAAATATTATACCAAAAATATTGCATGTAAAATTGTGTAATGAATATTGATTGTATTATCAATTTGAAAAAAAATGATCCTATACATCTTTGTTTCGGAGGCGTTTCACGTCTATTTTTTCATTTTTGTAATGTGTGCCTCTATGTATTTATATATTACATTTCACATTTTTGTGTATATTCACGTATTTTTATTCATTTTTATTTATTTATTTTTATTTTTTTGCAATATTGTTTGGCCAAAGTCTATACCAGAAAATGCAGAAGTTAATATTGATGCGAACTTTGTTCTATGTTATGAACAAAATCATTGATCATCCGACATTCGATGATAGTGAGTGGGAGGTTATTCCAGTCCATTATGCTTGAAGAAAGAAACTAATTTAACCTTTTAAGTGGCAATGACGAGATATCTCGCCGCCGTAAAAGTCTCTTATTTTAGCATTGACAAGCCCAGATATTTTGTAAAAGATTTCCACAATGGAAAACCTTTCCCTACACCCCTTAGTTTGCACCAGCTGAAAATTCGAAAAAAGTCTACTTCATTAAAAAAAAGATATGGCATTTTGTGGGGGATCTTTAGTGACTTCTAATTGCCGCTTAAAGGGTTAAAAACAACCAATAATATAGCAAAAAATATTTTAATTTTTTAAATAATTAAGTTTCTTGTACATTTAGATAAAATTTGTAGGTTTAGATAAAATATGGGACGTATCAATATTACAATGGCTCTGGAGGATGTTGAAATACAAAGTTCACAAAGTCTATTTGTTAAGAGGTTGGATATTTAGTTTTCGTTTTATTTGTGAATGGACACCAAGGAATGAAAGGACTTATAGTAAATGGGGAGGGTAAAATGGGAGGTTTCGTATGAACTCCATTGTTACTGAACGAAGGGTCCCAAATTTCGCATGCGTAGGAAATACGTAAAATACAAGAAAGAATATAAATTTGGAGACCCAGCTGGTATCGGACATCATGGGTAGAACGTTTTGTGTCGGCGAAGAAAGAAAAGTTTTGAAGCCATTTTGAACAGTGTAGTGACCCTAGATTCTCCGAATAGTAAGCACTCATCGAGACAAACTTAACAGGAATTTATTAGTAAAAATTAGAATAAAACGTACACTGAAGATTACGATCCTACTCGATCATTTTCACACACACCTCTTTTTTTTTTTTTTCGAATGTCCACATCAATTCTCGCGATTTTCATTCTCCTGAGACTTATTCCTTCTTCTTTGGCTCTTGAGCATTATATGTATTGTTACGTCAAGGTTTTAACTGGGAGACGCACTACAAACAGTATGGTTGTTACATGTGGTTCCGACGTCGATCGGCAGAAATAATGACGCCAAAATATTCATAGTGAGAAGCCTCGGGAGATTATTGAATCGAGTAAAACATTCTATATTCAGTCTACAACGGGTAATTTTGTACTTCAAAAAGGCTATTACTTAATTAGTTTAAATAGGAACGTACGCTTAGCTTTTAAATTACGGAAAATAAATTATAAGAATTATCGTTGGTTAACGTCGCGAAAACCTTTCAAATACAATCGAACTCATTCATGCGAGAAATGAAAAAGTCTAGTATTTGCTTGTTTTAGCTGTTATTCATTCAATTCGTAGAAAGAATAAAAAATAAAATTGAGAAAAAAAACTGGAAAAAACCTTCATATATTGCAGTATGGTAAGATGTTCATTTCTTGCCTCCAGAACGATGCCCTTTCTTACGTGATAAATATTAACTTTTTAACTATCAGTGTCCAAATTGGAAACATCGGTTTTATTAATCAGAAAAAAATTGTTCATGAAAGCACTTGATTTCTTTTTCTTGAAAGTGTGAGATTCCAAACTTCGTTTACAAAACAAAAATTTTTATCATTTCAACACATCGTTATCAATTTAATTCTTCTAATTACCTATTTTTAAGGAAGAATAAAATTTAATTTTTGTGTTTTCAATTTTAATGTTGTTTCTATGGACATCGGCAGGTCCAGAAAACATACAGGAAAATTTTTCGTCATGAATTTTTTGATTGATCTGTCTAAACTGAAGGAGAAGTAAAAAGAAAATAATTTAAAAAAAAATCAGTCTAAATCTGAATTCGGCCGGTAAAAGGTGTTTTTTTTCACGAGATACGATAGAAGTCCCTCCGTCATGAATAAAAACCTTTGCGTGCTTCAAAGGAAAAGTTAATTATTTAGGTTATTCGAGGCCCGATAAATTTTCCTGTTCAGAAATCATTGCTTGCTTTTCATAGTGGAAAATTTCATTCTATACTAATCCCGCAGCTATCGCCTAACAAAGTATCCACAGACCAAATTTCCCCCCCCCCCCAAAAAAAAAGGAACACCAGTGCAGTGCATTATACAGAATGTCCTGTAAGTCCTAATGCCACTGGTTATAGTTTAAAAAATGTTCATTCTGTACCAGTTTCAAGAAGAAAGGAAAAATGCAGGGGATGCTATAAAATGAAATAAATCTACATTTTTATACTGTCCCCTATCTTCTAACTTCCAATAAGAAAGTTGTTGCCCTGTCTCTCCTGGAGCCAAAAAAAGATGTTCCATGTTTCTAAGTGGGGGAAAAACTGCATAAACGAGGGAAAGAAGTGTTCTCCGTTAGTTTATGACGATCTTTCCAAACTTTTTTCCGATTTTTGAACTCGGATGTCTCAGCGAATATGGGACTTGGAAACATTGAATTTTTTTTTGGCCTCGGGAGAGATAAGGCACCAACTTTCTAATTGTAAATTAGGGGGGACCGCATAAAAATTTAGATTTTTTTTAATTTTATGAAACGTGTTTATACTGTCAAAACTGGTACAGAGTGATTTCTGAATATAATTTGAGCATTTTTTTAAATTCAAACCATACATCTACGACGAATGGTCGATGAAATATAGGCCGAGTTTGGACTTACAGGACATCCTGCATACGGAAACCTTTTGAAAATTGAGTTGAGAATTGTTATTTGACATGTGAGACATTCGCTTGTACTAGGATAGTTTCAAGAAGACTGCAAAAAAAGAATAAAAGTCCCCTAGTTGGTTCTAAGTTTCAAGTAACATTATGTATAAAATATCAGCATGAGAAGAGAGATTCAGCTATATAATATTCGAGCATCTTCTCGAAATAATGAGAGAAAAGTATAAAAATTTTAATTGCCCACTTTATAAAAAAAAAAGTAAATTAGCAAAATTTGCGCTTCTTCTATAGATATTTATTCGTAAGGGGCCGTTCAAGTATTACGTAAGCAAATTTTTAGCCATTTTTGACCTCCCCCCCCCCCTTGTCAGCAAAATTTCGTCATCAGCTCTGCCTCTCTGAATCCTAACTCATATTTTCATAAGGGATGGTTGATTACGTAAGCGTTACCCAAACCCCTCCCCCTGCTCCCTTGTCATCAAAAGTCAGCAAATCGGAAACCCCCCCCCCGATGATGACGTAATACTTGAACGGCCCCTAACAACTGAATGAAAATTTTCTGATAAATGGGTGCACTTAATTTTTTTTTACATTTACCGAAACAAAAGAGTCTCAAATAATTTCAGGGCTTCGAAAAAGGCAGAGATGAAGAATTTTAATCATCGAAATCTCTTCGAGTTTTGATTATTTGATCATTTTTGTCGCACCGCGGTCATTTTCTGCATACGAGGGCTAATTAGACCTGGACCTACAATTTATTGCCGATTCCGAACGGCAGACTTGTTTTCTATACTCATCGAGAGGTTGGTGCGCTAACCCAACACCTTCTAGAGCGAGATAGCCAATACCTTCTTCTGCTTTAGAAGGTATTGGCTAACCCCTCTATGTGGGCCTCCCTGCGATAGGAATTTTTTCTGCGGTCATGTCGCCGTTTTTGTTGTATCCCGATGTCAGGAAAGTTTTCTGACAAGGACGAACTGGGTATCGATCTTCGAGTTTTTATTCAATTCTTCCAGATGAAATTTCTTTCGGTGTAATAGAGACAGCCAAAATTTATCAAATCATTACTTCATTTTATTGACTGGAAGGATGTATAAAAAATTTTTTTTCGATGTTTACAATTCTCCCTACTATTATTTTACGGAAAAAATATTCCTTCTTTTATTTATTTGTTACTAACACAGCTGAATTATCCCTTTTTTATTGATATTTGTTCTCTATATTATAACATCAATCTCCTCAATTTTGGAATTAATATTAATTTCTTCACTTTTGGAATTAACAACAATTTCCCCAATTTTAGAATCAACCATTTTTCTTCAATTTCGCAATCGACTATATAATTTTTATTCTTTCGGACAGTCTTCGCGAATCACTCTGTATATCGAGTAATAATAAGTCAGTAAACATAAGTCTGATGAATACAATATGACAATGTATGTGACTTATATATTTATGAATACAGTATCATAATTATCATACTGTATTCGTACTGTAGGCCTATTCTATGACTAATACTGTACATACATTTATAAATATAGAATAGCAATATTCAAAAAAGTGAGAAATCTCATAATTTTCTTTTAGAAAATGATTTTGCGCATTTTTAATTGCGTTTTTTTTTTCGTTATAATTTTTTTCATAAGCATGGAAGTTACTGCACATAAGTGAAAATTTATTTCATATGATTCAATTCAACAATTCAAATAACTTTATATCAATACTTTTTCATTGCAATAAATGAACATGAATGCATTTAACAGATGTCTAATGATGAAGATATCAATATTTCTAAAGGAAACTATTTGAGAACTGCTAATCATTCATTAAACATCATGACCTGAAACACCTCTTGCACGCGGAAGATTTTAAGCTGAAGGAACTTAACATAATCAAGGCCATATTGAGATATAACGTGATAAATGCATTGTTTTCCCCGTCTTATATCATAAGTTGTTTATTTAGATCGTGTCCAAAAACCGAAACTAAATATGAGATAGTTGTTTAAGAAGAGGGGAAATTCCCGTAAGTTGAAAGGTCGGGACACTTTGTCACTATCTTATCAAAAAAAAACTGCTTTCGGTTTTTATTACGCGCATCGATAACATTAATATATTTTTTTAATGCATGCTGATATGAAAGAAAGGCCTTGAACGTCTACTGAGGGAAATTCCCGAATCTTCACGTACATATATTATTTACATATATAATTTCCGTAGTTTCAAAATCTTGTTTTCCGAAAACATACTCGTTTCTTATAATTTTTCTTTCTTTTTAACGTTGTTAATCTGTCCTGTACTTTGCCCTATCCTGAGCTTTTATGGTCATGTAATATTTTGGAGATAATCTCGACGGCCGTATCAGTTGGAATGTAAATTTTCATGTCTCACTGGATTCATGAAGGGGACATGGGACGTTCAAAATAAAGATTTTATTTCTTTGATGTTTTAAGCGAACGTGTTTTTTAAACGTTCGCTTTTTGAACGTTTTTTTTAGTGCACATTAAACACATGCACACACACACAAAAAAAACGAATTTTGGTATACCTAATTAAATTAATTTGAAAATTTTTATGTTTAATGAATAATTTATTGAGAAAAAAAAATGCAAATCTCTGAAGTTTGTTCCACGTGTTTCATTATTTTGATGAAAAATAAATTCTTATTTTTTTATTTTCCACCCAAAGACACACAAACATTTATAAACATGCATTTCGTGTCCAACGGTATGTGAGAAAAAACAAATAAAACGGAAAAAAAGAAATGGTGGTAAACCACAATTTTTTTTTTTTTGGCTTTGATTCCAATTTTAAAGATGCTCAAAATCAGTTTAAAAATTTACCTGTAAGCCTACTAGTTTTGAGAGTGAAAATACAGTGTGTCACAAAAAATATAAAAAAAATCGAAATTCCTATATGGTCCCGCTGCTCTCTGACTTCCTATTAGAAAGTTGTTGCCCTGTCTTTTCTGAGCAAAAGAAAAAAAAAGCTTTTAACTGCAATATTCACTATGATATTTGAATTAAACATTGGGAGGAAAGTCGGGAAAAAACAGCATAAGCTAACGGACAACGCTTCCTTCCCCCATTAATGTTCTTTCCCAACTTTTCTGAAATATTTGAATTCGAATACCTCTGCGAATATAAAAAGTTAGAAACAGAATTTTTGTTGCTAGGCTGAGAAGAGACAGGAAAACAACATTCTAATTGGAAGTTAGAGGACAGGGAGACAGTATAGAAATTTAGATTTTTTATTTTGTAACACACTGTATCCCCACTCTCAAAACTATACCTGTAGGTATATGGTAGTTTTTGAGCAAAACTGGTACACATGGTAGTTTTTTTAGCACATTTTGAGCGTTTTTTAAAATGAAGCTATACCTCTACGAGTGATTGTGGAGATGAAGGCCGCATGAACACTTGCAAGACACCCCGTATATAAGCACAAACGCAAAGCTGGATAAATAAAATCCATAGGCAGCTTTGAACACATATCAATATCACTATAGCTTGCCGTGACACACACTTTGAGAACCACTGAGTTGAACGAATAGGTTCTGCCGTGTCTATTAGATGACAAAATCCATACTGCATTTTATTCGTCTTCTACCGTTATTCACACAGTCAGAGAAACATTGAAATTTTTAGTTATCATACCAAACATAATACATGTATGTTTTCAAAGAGCTCAACGGGAAATGCGTTGAAGACCGCTGGTTAGGAATGACCACATTTCATAAGCAAAATGCAGAAAATTTGGATAAAAGTACAGAAATTACGGGAATGTCAATGATTTTCATCAAATAAGGTCAGCCCCGAAATTTCCTATTATATTTTTAAATTTACTTAAACTTGGCCCTGGAAATAAAAGGCAAATTGAATCACTGCAAATCGAATGCGTTAGATTTTTCCCATTCGGCATTCAGTGAATCAGAATGTATTTCGAAAAAAAAAGGGTGGAACACACACACACATAACAAATATGCGAGATAAATATTTTCGTCATATGATAATAATATAGGATAGCAATAAATATGATAATAATAAATAAATATGATAATAATAAATTAATACGATAATAATAAATAAATACGATAATAATAAATAAATACGATAATAATAAACAAATATGATAATAATAATGAAGATTGCAAATTTCAGTAAGGTTCATAAAAGAAAGAGACTCGATATTATGCCGAAGTAAACTCGGAAAGTAAAGTTTGCTGTCTCCGCTGGAAATCGAACCTCGGGCCTCTTGTAATAGTTGCCTTTCATATAGTGTTTATTTTGATGATACTTAGTAAAAATGTTAAGAAAGTATCATGTTAAAAGTCTGCCTGACTCGGAGAAGAGATGGGAGACCCGCTCGGATTTGCGCCTGGAAGTGAGAAAACCACATAAAACCGACTAGAGCCGACCAACACTGTGACACTAACGGGATTCGAACCTGGATCCTTACGATGAGAGTCATGGCCTCCAAATGATGGTGCAGGGCCCCTAGGCTGGGATATTTTGCACCCACCCTCCCCAGATCAATTTTATCACGGGCCCTTTCTATAGTTAATTTATAGCGTAAAAAAGCAAAAAATGGTGAGAATTGTCCCGGGCACTGTCAGCCCTGCCCTTGTACGGGCTATGATGAGAGTCTATTCGTAATTAGACCGGTGAGAAGGGTGCGATACCACCGGGCAGAAAAATATTAGAGGCCGTAAAACTGGATTTTATTGCATTCATTACGTTTAATATTTTACCATAACTGCTTTATTAAAAAGACAGAACCTGAAATTCTATTGATGAAAAATATAGCGATTTTTTAACAAATACATATGGTAGTGAATCCGTGGTTCCCACATCCTCGAATGGGGGCCTTGATTTTTGAGAGGACCACAGACTAAGACTTTTAGCTGGCTCCTTTATCAATTTTCAAAAAAATTTGTTGTTTTAAATATTGGAAAAATATAAGACCAATACCTAAGCCCCCCCCCCCCCCAGAGAGCCCTGTTAGCCTTTCCCATGTTTGGGGGGGGGGCCCGGTGTGATTTTAATCATTTTTTTTGTTTTTTCACGCTATAAATTCATCATAAAGGGGCTCCGTGGAAGTCTGGTCGGGGGGGGGGGGCGTAAAAGATCCCAGCCTAGGGGCCTTGCTTCAGGATGTGGGGGCCGTGGGGGGGGGGGGGAGCATGGTTTTGACAGTCATGAGCTCTCGGGAAAAGAGCCTTGCTAGGTCCGTCATCCCTATTAAGCTTGAAATGTGTCACCCGATTCAAAATCTTATTTCAATCTTATTCGTGAACTTGAATCTCCTTGTCTACCCGCACTATCCGTATGCCCATGCGTTAAGACGGCCCTGCTTTCTGAAACTTCCTCAGAAAGGTGTTTTTGACAAATCCCAAGACTTTACCGGGCCGCCACCGAAATGTCGTAACTGGGGGGGGGGGGGGGGGTGCAGGGGGTCAGTTGCCCCCGGCGGCGAAATTTAGGGGGGGGGTTTTAGGTGGGAACAAAGAACACTGTAATAAAATTATCGAATTTTAAAGTTGTGAGGGTGGCAAAATAATGGTTTCCCTAAGCAGCAAAAATCTTAGTTACGGCTCTGGCACTGGGCCACTAAATGACCAAGTCCGGCCCAGTCCACAACCTCCGGAAGATGAGTTTTCCGTTTCAGAAGGTACGGTCCAGGCTCCAGCACGATGCCCATTCGACCGCACAATAGTTAAAGTAGAAAACGCCACACAAGAAGAACGGGGTTAGATTCCCGGCGTACACAGTACCTGTTTCTCGCATGGACAAACAGGCCATATCCCTGA
Organism: Pholcus phalangioides; assembly: GCF_987345545.1. NCBI lineage: Eukaryota > Metazoa > Arthropoda > Arachnida > Araneae > Pholcidae > Pholcus > Pholcus phalangioides. The sequence goes on from NW_028301608.1 coordinate 23,626,960, forward strand.
GGCCCCACAAATTTTCAGATTCCTAAAATTGGCATTTTTTTCGAAATTTAAATTTTTTACAGAGATATTAACAAATGTTTTTAATTTCTGATCGTCTTGAGAGGATCACGGACCTTCCATGCTCCCCTCTTCATGAAGCACCCTCACCTCTGCCTCAAAGAACATTACAAAAAGCATGGGTGGAGATACGGATGTATGCCCCCCTCCCGCCCCCAGTGTCAATGATGGAGCCAAGTGATTTAATGTATATGTATACAGTGAACTAATTGGCATGAAGGAGCACCAGGACTCTGCCACCGGACCGAAGATCTCTTCCAGCCAAAGCTGCATTAAGAGTTTAACCTTTCAAGCGGCTTTGCTTCCAGCCCAGATTCGTGGCAGAGTCTGGAACAAAGTGTGTGTATCGAAGAGTTTGAGTGCGTATCTAGTGTTTTATCTGATTTTGTCGTGCTGCTATTACCACTGTGGTCCGGTGGGGTTTGAACCCGGATCCTTGCAATGCGAGTTCGTCGTTATGACCACCCAACCACCACAGTGGCTTATACGAATTGGCATCATCATGATCATCACACCCCCCTCAGTCTTTCATGTCTATCTCCTATGATAAGGGACAAAACCGGATCATGAATTCTGTGAATTATACCGCCGCAGAAGGTGCCAACTGAAGTGGGGGGGGGGCTATTTTGTAGGGCGTCAATTGAAAAGGAGGGGCGATTTTTTTTATTTCCAAAATATTATTCGCTTACACTTTAAAAATGTCCAGAACCGGCCCTGTACCGATTCGCGAAGAAGAAAGAGCGCATATTTTCATTTTTAAAAAATCAGAAGGGATAAAATTGTACAGTAAATATAGGTCATATATGGTCAGCCTACCTACTCTGCTTTATATCATCTCGACGATTCTGAGTTTTAAGTTTTGATTGGCAGATGGCAGCACAAACTTGTAATTGATATCACTTATTAACATTATTTGCAGTCAATGAAGTCATATTGAAAAAAAACTATCCACCGTTACGGAAAGTTACGCTTGTAAAGTGAGAGACCGCCTCGGTTTGATTTCATAACGTATGTATTTGCGTATTTAAAGTTTCATGTCTTATAATTTAATGCCGAAAGTTTTTATTTCCCGTTTTCAATGATAAACTTTAATGGTTGATGACATTAAGAAAAGGTTTTCATTGACTTGAAGTCTTCTAACAGCTCCAAGATTTAGGCAAGAGAAAAAGTTGATGATATCGAGGTAATAAAACAATAACAACAACACTTTATTTCTAAGTAAGGTAATAAACTGGACTGCAGTTTTCAAAAATGCGGTTTTGGGTTCGAGTCACGGCCCTAAGCTTTGAATGTTTTGTGGTTGCTTGGGCTTTGTTTCAACCTGGTCGAACTTTTGTTTGTTTGTGTCTATGTCATGATATTAACAGAGTCCTTCTAATCTGTTGTTCAATAGTAAATTCGGTTTTGTTTGCTTTAAATGGGGGTTTATAACTTTTGATACTTTTTGAAGAGATTTTTCGTTCTTATTATAGCTCAATTACTTTTCTCTAGGTATGATTTTTATATTTGTGTGTTATTTGATAGTATAATGATGCTTTTGCTATATGCATCTATCAGATTCCCTGCAAGGCCAGTTGAATTTTCTTTCCTGGATTTATCTTCGCATCAACCAGCTGTCGAAATCTTTGTAGTAATAGCGGAGAGTGACATCTTCGGAGCAGTATATACCTTTAGAGACCGTTCACTTAGTTATAATGTATCTATTGGTTGCACAACCTTTGAGTGCAGGCCACTTAATGTAATGGTAAAAACTCGTGAGTGGTAAACATTAGTCCTGTGACATCTAGTTGACTGTTGCAGTGGAAAATGATGCCACAGCCACTGTTGTCACACCGTAGATCCGGAATGATGAAAGAAATTCAAAAAAATATGTAACTCTGAGATACAATTGACTGTGATTAGCCATTTCTCCCGTAGCCAGCTGTATATATAGCAACTCTGTGAGATTGTCTCTTCACTTCAGTCACGTCTTCACCTACTGCTTACTTCTGTGGTTGTTTTCCGGCTCTTTCTGGGGAGTCAGGTCCTCTGAGTCATGGGAAGCACTGTTGACTTTCCTGACATCTACTAGCTGCCGCTTGCTTATCATCTAAGGCCCGGAGGACAAGAAGGATATGTTTGACGCAGTTCCAATCGACAGTCTGTAGTCGTCCTGATGCTATGTACTGATGATCCTGCAGTGCAGACTAATATACCAGAACAGTGAGGTTTATGGTGATATCTTAAATATTTGGCAAAATTCCTAAATGTTCCTAATTTATTGTTAGAAGTTCGAAAAATAAATCAATGTTTTTTTAGTTTTTAGATTCTCGACATCTGTTGTGCTCATTCTTTATTCCTGGTTGTGACAAGTGGTTCCTCACATCAAACCCCGCCTCCTTACCGATAATTAATATCTATCACGTATATACACTCATTGCCATAGAAATTTGCTCACCCAGAAGAAGTCGTCAAAATGAAACGAAATTTTACACATGTAAGTACTACGTTGATATAAGTAAGTGATTAGAAAATCCAAGCAAAAGGATCATTTATTGCTGAAAAAAGTACAGATGAACAGAAGTTTTAGTACTCTGTTGGACCCCCTCTAGCGAGAATGCACGATGCGATACGAGCAGGCATTGAGGCATACAAGTTCCGTATGATGTCCTGAGACATCTCGTTTCACAGTTGCGGTAAATGCGCCTCTAGTTCGACCAACCTCGTAAGGTGTCCAACTTGCCGTCCCAAATGATCCCAGATATGCTAGATTGGTAACAAATCTGGGGATAGAGCAGGCCAGGGAAGGGTGGTAATGTGGCGGAGGCAGTCTTGTGACATCCTTGCTGTGTGTGGCCTAGCATTGTCTTGTTGAAAAATGGCTCCTGGGAGCCCTGCCATGAGTGGCAACACATGTGGCTGAAGGATGTTATGGACGTACCGCTGGGCTGTCATTATGCCATGGATCAATATTAGGGGTGACCATGTATCGTAAGCAATGGCACCCCATACCATGACGCCAGCTGTGGGAGCGGTGTGTCACTGTAAAGCGAAGGCAGGATTGAAGCGTTCACCACAGGGCCTCCACACACAAACATGATTGACATCACTGCTCAAGTTGAATCTCGATTCGTCGCTGAAGACGACCTGGTTCCATTCCATTGCAGTCCAATCCCGTCATGCCTGACACCACTCCAAACGGAGGTGTTGGTGGGTGGGTGTCATTGGCAGCGCACGTAATGGGCGCCGCGATACCAGATGTCCTTCAGCGAGGCGCCTTGCGATGGTTCGGGAAGACACAGGGGCCGTAGTGAAGCTGCTGTCTGTGTCTGGATAGCGACCAATGAGGCAGTTGGCTCTACGCGTGAGTTTCGGATGATGTGACGGTCTTCTCGACGACTGGTCTGTCGAGGGCGTCCTGAACCTGGTCGCCGTGTAAATGGCGTCTCTTCTGTCCACTGGTCCCAACACCTCCTCACAGTAAAATCAGAATGGCCTAGTTGACGAGCTACTCGCCGAGCTGACCACCCAGCTTCCATCATCCCGATGATTCTTCCCCTATCAAACTCTGACAACTGCTTTTATGGTCTTCGACAGCAGCGTAACGGCATGGTTTACCTCAGCATTTCCTTTGCAAACGATTAAATACACTCCAGCAAGCTCTGCTTACCTGTTTTATACTCCAAGGAGAACGAAGTTCAACGCCCTCTAGTGGCATTACGCAATGCACAATCACGCTGCATTTCTAATCATTTGTATATCTGCCCGACATGTACCTTCAGGCCAACTTTCGTTTCGATCCCACAATTATTTCTTGGTGCGTAAATTTTTATGGCAATGAGTGTATATAAGTCCAGAGCTTAGTTTGCATACACAGGCTTGCTGCCTTAAATCATTGGGTCCCAGGCCAAGTGGTTTTTCTGAGTTGCATTCATCAAAGTTTGCAGCTATCTTAAAGTGAATTTATAGCATGAAAAAACAAAAATGAAGAGAATCATTATGAGCCTCCAAACTAGAGCCCTGTCAGCCTCGCCCAGCCCTGTAGCCAGAAATTTTGCTTGGGGAGTGGGGGAGGAGAAGCAAAGGGATGGAACAGTAGAATTGGCCATTTTTGTCATTTTCTCACATTTTGGGGACACCAGACTCTCAAGTCCTCCTCCCTGTCACTATGGCTTGCCTTGGCTCTGCCCTTGTGGGGCCATATAAGCTGAGGTGACCCTCCAGTAATGACTGAATGTTTATCATCAACTTTGAAGCAAGTGAAAAACAAAGAAAAATAAATCGATAACCATCAAAAAAATCGAAGGTGAAAGTGATGCGGGGGAACACTAGAGTTGCACGCTGGATTCAAACCATCAACCTTTATACAGAGGTGTGTACACCCCTCTATCAACTGGGTTAACAGTGGATGCTAGACAGAATCCTGATTCATCATTCATCAATTCTTGAACATTCATTTCTCGCTAATGGGCATGTGCTCTCAGATTGGACACACAAAAGTGATGCTGTTACTTGTGCACAGAATGACAGTGTACAGTAAAACCTCTTTTTTATTATTGTACTCATTGTACAATTATTGTACAAATTATTAAAATTCTTCATAGAGTATGTTTTCTATAATCTGATGGGAATAAGATCTCATATAGCCTAACTGAAAACTTGTTTATAAAACAATAAAAAATGTATAAGACGTCGGTTTCACTTGAAAAACATTTTTAGGTGAGCTTTGCTATCGCTGCTGCTGCCAGTTTTGAATGTAGCTGAAGCCTTCTGTACCTCAACCTATCCTTAGTCATCACGTGTTTGCATCATGCACTTCCTAAGCAATTGATACTTGCATCATTACGTGATGCCTAATAGTGTTCAATTTCAAAAATAATGATCAACATTAGTTATGTGAACAAATTGTTGAATATGACAAATGTCGTCATATAAATTTGCTTGTAAAATGTATTAGATCTGCCTATGTATATCATTACCAATGGAATTAAATATCTGATTCTTGTTATTTCATTTGTTTTTTCCTTCATAGATGTCACCTAATATGAACGGGGTCGAAGTTAGTAAGCAAGCAGAGAGCATTTCCTTGAAATATCTGCTGAAACAAGTTTATGCTGCACATGTGTCTAAAGTTCGAGGTTAGAAATTTATGAGTTATTAAATTTATCATTTGCTTTTTTTTTGTAACAGTCATTTTCACACGAGGGCTATTTGTACCAGGGCCTACAAAATATATTGCTAGTTCCCAACAGCAGCATTTGACATTTTTACCCTTTTTGTACTCACAGAGAGGTTGGTGCATTAACCCCTCACTGTGGGACTCCCTGCAGTAGCAATCTTTTTCTGTTGTATCTCCACATCAGGAAATTTTCTGACAAGGACGAATTGGGTAATGAACTTACGACACCTCTAAGCATCCTTTAATACTTTAGACGAGTATCTTATTGACCTCTGCCACCGCTGTTCAATTTGAGTGTTTACATAAATTAAATATTTACTTCAAAATTATTTATTTTCATTTATTTTGTTTTGAGTAATAAATTATTCACAAACACTTTGCTATGTTTACAGATTTAGAGTCAGAAGTAAAGAGTCTAACTCAACAGCTCGAAGATGCGAACAGGTAATTTATTAGGCCCGCAATTGTGGATTAATTGACTATTCATTTTCAAAATCACAGTTGATTGAATTTTTTATTGTTTTTCCCCTTTCAATAAGTGGTGGTGCTTGAGTAGGCTAGAGATCCCCAAACTGTTGTGGTTACAGTGCCTTCAAGGAGTAGATTGAAATTTTAAATGTCTCGAAGTAATTTGTCATCACCCAAAGTACTGTGACAATGGTTTAAAATGGTAGCTTCTATCACTATTTTCTGTATTGCATGTTCCACAACTTAGGGGGTATGGGATACCAAACTCCCCTCCCACAACCAAGATTTCATGAATATATAATGCAATGTACGTTCCTTATCAAAATAGGCCGGCACCCACATGAATCTTGTACATATCTGAGTTATATGTATCATAGGCCTACATGTGCACATGATCCAAGCATCAAATTACTCCTATAATTTCATTTTATATGAAGTTATCTATGTTTGCTAAACAAAATTTGAATTTTTTTGAATTGATGTAAATAATGATTTCAGTTTTGTTCCAAAAAAGCTGATTATTATTACTCAGAAGCATGTTGTATGCAAAGATGCATCCCAATGCTTATGCTAGGGCTTATTGAGCCTTATTAATTGACAGATATTTAAATATCAATTAGACTTTCTTTTGATAGGCTGATTCTTGGAATGATATATTTTGAGTGAGCATGCCGAAAATTTTGGTAGAATCAAAGAGTGATTGTAATATCCATAACTACTACTACACCACACACCAACTCTGGTCATATCCCCACACAGCAATTTACTACCAATAGACTCTGCTTTGAAATGAAGGCGCCATCTGTCGGAAGTCACCTCGGGTTCGTCTGAAAAGAACTTGTCTATGTTCTTCCATGATCAATCCCGCAGACATGGCCAACACCTTTATGGTAGTAGACAAACATCTTACCACGACGTCACTTCAGTGGTGATTGATATCTGTAACTTGTTTTGGTCTTCAATTAATAAAAACCTTTCAAGGATTCATGCTTAACTTTTTTGTTCAAAGCCAGATGCTACTGAACTAGTAGTGCCCTGAGCAGAAGTAGTGCGAATTGGTCTTGAAACATAATTTACTCTGTTTTGCAAGTATGTGGGTCTGTTCAGATATGTAAAGGGAAACTTTTCTCATCACACACATCTATCTTCATAATTTATTTTATTTACCAAGCGTTCAATTTTTTCCGATCATATTTTTGCTCTGAAACTTGGCACTGTGTTTTTCAGCTATTTTAATGTTAATTTTTCACCACTGCTGTACCGTGAATTTTCATAGGGAAAATGTTAACATTTTTTGTGAATTCAATCTAATTTTCTGTTAATTCTGTCTAGGGAGGTACAACAGAATAATAAGTCAGAATGTGAGAAATGTAAAGAAATGCAAAGTGCTTTTAATGCCTGCAAAGAGTATCAGAATGCTCTTCTTGAACAGAGCAAAAGGTTGAAGGAACTAGGTTAGTATTTTGTACTTTGTTTCATTTGTGGATTTTGATTTATTGTACACATTTTTTGTTTTGTGTGTGTTGGTTAAATTGAATTTGTAAATTTAATTCAACCAAGTATAATATATGTTATGTATTAATTACACTGAAACCTGTATAAAACTGAACATTAAAAGACTGAAATTATTTACGGTTTCAGATAGGTTTCCATTTTATGAAGGTGCCCATAAAAATATATGCAGTGATTTATTTCTATCATTTTGCAAAACTTAAATTTTGAGAACATCATTTTAACCACTGTAAATCAACAACAGACATTCATATTAGCCTATTTTGAAATTTCAATACCAAACGTTCTCCTGAATAGCAATAGAATGAAAAGTGAAACATTTTTAATATTTAAAAAATATATATATAAATGAGAAATTGCGTACGTTTTTAAAAATTGTGACAATGAGATCAACAACCAATAATGTTTGTGAAAGAAAGATTCTACGTCTCTAACACTTGAATTTTGCTTTTTTTTTTTTTGCCTTCAGTTTTCTGTTCAAATTGAATCCATAGCCTATTTCTTGCATCTGGTGGCCATATCTACACTGAACGGAAACCTCTGCAGTAGCCCCATGTATGATATTGTTAAATTGTGAACAATAATTCAGTCTCCCTCACCTATTACTATCCCGAACTAGTTTAAATGGAAATTAAATTTTTTCCTAGAAATAGTGTTTTTTAATAAAAGCCACCAGTTCCATCATAAATGAAATGCTAATTAGGCTTTTACTAAATTTTGAAATCCACTTCCACTCAAGCCCAACCCCTTACTTCCAGAACCAGTTCAGAGAGATAATAAGCATTCATTGTTTATGAGAAGTGAGTGTTCTCTAATAAAAGGGGGAATCAGAACGACTTAATTTCATCCCATCAAAAGGGCAACTTGGCAGTTGGCCAAAAATTCCTTCCGTTTTAGCAGGTTTTTTTTTAAATCAACAAATAAACTAAATATGTCTTCCTTTTCCGCATTGTTTCCATCTTAAAAAGAGTTTCCCATGATTGAAAAAAGCATTAATTATCCACAGGTTCAAGGCAAGGTTTTTTTCTCTTCTGTTCAAGGCAAGGTTTATGTCTGTTTTATGCAGTGTCCGTCTGAGACAGGTTTCACTGTATTTATGAACTATAATAAATACAGTGAATACTATGAAATACAGTGAATACTATGAAATACAGTGAAACACATATTATGTCTATTCAAGCATATATGTATGTCTAAGGAAACAAACGTTTTCCTCTTTGGAACTTTTATCACTTTATTTTAACTGACGGACTCGCGATGCGAGGATCCGGGTTCGAACCCCACAGTGGCGGTCGGCTGAAGTTGGTTTTCTGTGGTTCCCAACTTCAAGGCGCAAATGCGAGCCGATCTCCCCGTTAAAAAGTCTCGCCACAGAGAGCAACAGTCCTACAACGATAAATCATTCAATCATAACACTTCACTCATAGTTAGAAAAACTGATGGCAGATGGCAGCACTACACATAACAAGCATTACACAGAAACAAAAAAAACTTTACGTCAGGTTGCACTACACGTACACGCACATTCCCGCATGTACCGATTCATTGGGGGTTCCGGGGGGGGGGGGAAATGGCTCGGGGATCTATGAGGGTCTTAAGTCAGCCACCTCGTTGGGCAATTTGCCTGTTGTGGCGTTGTACTTGTACTTATCTGGGTCTTTACTGAGGAAAAAATACTGTATGACGCACAAATTAATGGTTTCTTGTCTTTTACGAAAATTCTGGTATTTGATGCAAAGAACATCAAAATCCTAAGAAAATCAAAGCACCCTGAAGCTCATCAGTAATATCACTGGTATATGCTTATTCCAAAAGAGGAGTAAAAACTTGGATGTCCGTTACAGAACAATCTTAGGAAGAATTATAGGGGAAAAGAACTGGGGATCTAATTACGCTGTAGCAGTTATACAACAAAGTTATTGACGTCACACACTTAATGCAAATTCTCACCAACCTGTCTAACTCAAACTATAACCCCTTTATATGAAGGCGTCTTAACGCAAACTCAATGACCATTGTTAAAAACTTGATTTTTCTCACCACCTATTGGCTTGTCATTACCAATTTTATGAAAACTGCTCGGGCGAGACTAGCGTTAGTTAATGAAGGCATGTACCAATCGGATAATTTTCTCTGCTGCTGATAATCATCACTACCAACTAATGCTGCAGCACGTGCGTTGGTGTTATTATATTTTGGTGTTTAGGGAAAACGCACAAAATAATTTTTGTAAGCTATATATATTTTTAATTCATCCAGACCCTTTTTATTTTCGTCAAATGGCTGAAAAAGAGGTAGGTTAAGCATGCACATTAAACTCCCACAGGGAAATTTTCTACATTATTACATTTAAGCAATATAATGCTCAATTAATATTCAAAACTGGCAAAAATTTCATCAAATTCTCATTTTTACATATTTATTTGGAGTCTTTATATTAAGATAAAATCAAGAACACACAAGTAATCTTTTATTTGCATCACTAATTAGAAAATTTGCTTGTTTCACACAACATAAATAGGAAGTCACAAAACTTACACCATTGAAATCTCTTTTACATCCGTGTTGATACTCCGACCAGAAAATGCACTCAAGGATTTAAAAAATTTATTTATTGATCAATAAAAATTTATTGACTTTTTCTACTGTACTTATACTGCAGACCTTGCAGCGCTCCTACTTTTCCTATTTTTTAGAAATTTCCTCCTATTTTCCTAGTTTCGCCGCAGTGGTCCTTTTTTACCACAATTTTCTCCTACTATTCCTATTTTATCCCTCTTCCCCTTTTGTTTACAGAAGAAATCTCACTACGAAAATTCCGAGAAACCGTAAAATGTTGCTGCTTTCCCTCCCTTTTTGACGTGTTTTATTCACATCACAACTCTGTACTGAAAAAAGGGGGGGGGAATTCTGTTCCACTGGAGAGGAGGACGATGAGAGACAAGCGTATCTTTTCGCCGCTGCGCGCTGTAGTCAAAGTGCTAAAAACTGAAGTTCGGTGGGGCAAGCGAATCTGTTTAGTAGATTGGTTGCCGTAAATAAAAGAAGGCGAAAAAAGGAGGGAAGAAGGCTATCCATCCACACACGAGATTCCATGAGAGACTATATTGGTTTCTCTCTGTGATCCCGTAAGGAGCGTTCATCCCTGAAGCCTGGTTTTCCCAGGAGTAGGTTTTTTGCGCCGCGTGAACCGAACTGGATCATTTCGCATCGGCAGAAATGTGTTATATAATCACGTGCTTTCCAAGCGTGGCGCTTTGAAGGGAAGCGAAATAGAACAACACGAAAATAAAGAGAAGATCGCTGAAACGCGCAGCATACACGACGCTTAAGCCGGGTTTTCCTAAGAGCAGGTTTCCTGTGCCGCGCGCGCAACATGATTCACCCAGCGCGACACTCCTTCCACTCACCAGTAAGAAAAGCAGCATGACTGTTTTCCTACAGAGCGCAATACGCCTGACGACAGTGCTTTAGGTCGGGCGTGATTGGCCAATTGCCTCTGGAGAAGTCAAATGCGTTGTGTGCCGCAGTTTTGCAGATAATCTCTTCTCGACTTGTGTTTTCTTTTCCTTCCCTTTAAACCGGAGCATGCAGACGACAGAGTAGCTGATGCCAAAGCCATATACTTTATATAGCTGCCCTGATCTGATGAGCCTCGCTAGGAAAACAAAAACGCGTAGCGTGATTATGTAACACGTTTCTGCCGGCGCGAAATAGTCTAATTCGGTTCACGCTGCGCAACAAACCTATTCCTAGGAAAACCCGGCTTTAACTCCTCCAGAAGCAGTCCGCCAATCACGCCCAACGTATAGGGCTGTCGTGAGCCGTATTGCGCTCTGTAGGAAAATATAGTAAGAAAATTGGTGAATGGATGGTGTGTCCCGCTGGGTGATTCATGTTGCGTGCAGCACAGAAAACCTGTCTCTAGAAAAACCCGGCTTTAGGTGACAGAGCTCGAGCCACGTCTGGTTTTACAGAAAGAAGGGGGGGGGTGTGACGGAAAGTGAAACCACCTTTTTTTGTAACCTTCAGGAAATAACTTTCGGGTATCTTTATTAGGGGTTATTCATGTATTACGTCATCGAGGGGGGATTTCCGATTTGCTGACTTTTGATGGCGGGGGGTTGTTTGATGTCATCAACCACCTTTTATAAAAATGTTAAATATCCTTAATGACGTCTTACTCGCTGCGCGAAAAACGAATAAAACTTTTCGCTAGTTTGTGGGTACCTGAACTAACATTCTCCCTATTGAGTCCCCTACACAGGGAAATGTGTTGCGGGGCGCTTAAGTGCTCTGAACCTGTGCCGGGCGTCGTACAAGTGATTATGCCGCGGATCACTTAAGTAATCTGGGAATGTGCCACGGAAAACTTAAGTGATGTAGAACCGCACTGGTGGCCGCACCAATGCTTTAAAACTGTCACATGTCACTCAAGGGATCTCTAAATGTGTCACAGATCGCTTAAATGGTCTGGAATTGTGCAACGGGTCACTTAAGTGATGTGTAAATGTGCCACTTTGTTTATTTGTACAAAATTAGATTTGAGAATGACAGGCCACATCATAACCCCAGGGCCATATTTGGTCCGCACAGGCCCAAGGATTACCAAGGGTTCAGAGGTAGGGTTGCAATGAATTTCTTGAGCAATTTTGAGTTCTTAGCCTTCAAATAGCATTGAAATTGTCAGAAATTTATTATAATAACATATACAGATATTTTCTTTCGAAATTTTAATTCTTTTAAAAAATATTTTCTGCATTAAAAAATAAATTTTTGGTCATTTGTAGGGGGCCACGAGCTCCCAAACCAGATTCCACCCCTCCCCTTACGTCTCTGATCCCACCAATATGCGTTAGGTTTCAGAGGGGCAGAGCTGACAACATTTTGCTGACGGGGGGTGGGGCGTCAGAGTTTTGCTGACTTTTACTGACAAGAAGGGGGTCAAAAATGGCTAAAAATTTGCTGACATAATACTTGAACGGCCCCTTATTTTAAAGCATACATGTGCATGTGCTCAACCCATGGCCTAAATGTGTCCTGCCTCAAGTGGCCCCGGTATGCTTACAAATAAATTAAGAGGCTCGTGGCACATTCATACTTCATTTAAATGACTCGCGGCATATTTCCAGATCACTCAAGTGGCTCACGGCGAATTCTGCAATTGAGCGGCCCGAGACAAATTTCCTAATCACTCAAGTGGCCCGCTGCACATTCCCAGATTGCTTGGGTGATCTGCTGCACATTTACAGATCACACAAATAACCTGCGGTGCTGTTCTAGATCACTTAACTCTTTACCTACCAGAGGGGTGCAAATCTATGGACCCTAGAATTTCGGAGAGCTTCTTCGAGACAAATTTCTTTCCCCCCATATTTATTTCGTCTATTCTTCTGCTGCACATTGTAGAACCTTTCGCAACAATGACTGGATTACTCGTAGAAAGCAAAGTATTTCAACGCTCTCTTCTCCGACCAAACAAAGCGAACGGGTATGAAAAGAAGATTCGTCTTTCTTCACACAGTAAATTTCCCGTGATGCAAAGTTTTGGCTACTTATGCTATTTGACATAACCAACTTCGCCAATTGCCCTCATCAACGGCATTTTGTGACAGCAGAAATCGGATTAAACTTATTAATCGATAAAGATTTAAGAGGCTGAGTGAAAAAATATTTTACGACCTACTGTTTTAAACAGAATATGTATCAAGACAAGATGACGAAAACTAGAGAAATGTAAAGCTTAAAAATAATCCCTAAACTAATCACATTACAGAATTGTGTGGACCATTGGCGTACTCGGGGGGGGGGGGGGGTAGTTGAGCCAAGATTATAGTGCAGGATATTTTGCAGGAAAAAAAGTAAAAACCCCTCCCCAGAAGGGAAAAAAATCTGAAAACCCCCTCGAGAAAATTCTGCGTACGCCTATGTTGTGGACATTATCTATTCAAGAAAATTGCTTATAACTAGTAGCATGTCTGTTAGTAGAAGACAGAGTTTAGGCTATATAAACATCCCACAAACTTTTAATCCTTATTTATCACACAATGGAACCCAATACCAGATGCATTGGTGGTCAAAAAAAGGTGCCCTGGGAAATACACGAGAATAAAGGTAGATTTTCTCTAATACAACACCTTTGCATTTCCCAACAAAATACTTATAGAGATCTCTGAATTACACGCCACTTGGGGTCAGCTAGCTTTTCAGTCCAAGGAGCCTCAAAGCTGTCTTTCACAATAAATCAAAACTTATTCACGAGACAAAAAGTTTTTCTTTTTTTTGCTAGTAAACTACACTGTATTATGCTTTTCTTAGTTTTACTGAAGAGCCACGTGTACGTACCCACAGAGCCGTAGTTCTCCACTCCCAATCTATGAATCGATAAAAAAAAATCCTCTTTTTTGAAAAGAATTTTAAATACCGTGTTTTCAGATAAGTAAGGACCTCCCAAACTCCAATCGCAGTAGGAAATCATTCAAATCATTTGAAGCCCCGAATCTTTTCACCATAAGTCTTTCTGTTTTCAAGAAGTCTTTCTTTTGCAGTGCCATGCCCATGGGCGAATATTTTCCTTAATCCAGCCGTTGTTTTGATACAAACAAAACGAGAGCTAAAAATGAAAAGAGATGTCCAAACACGAAAAAGCAGCAGGATAACAAACAGCACAACAAACCGATGGTGAGAGCCACAACCCAAATTCTGCTATTGTTACAAGCATATATGTATTGAGTATAGGCCAAGCCAATTTTTCTTGGAACTCGCCTGTATAACAGCCCTTACTTATCTTCTCATACATGTATTGTCCACTTTGCGATAGTGAATTCTTCAAGCATCTCAACCTACTGTCAAGTGGATTAGAAGCTGAAAATGTTGGAGACAAGGAGTGGTGCTTATCAAAATCTATTCTAGTTTTGTTATCACCAATTTTAAGCCGGCAGGGCAGTGTTTCTCAAAGTGTGCGTTGTGGCTCCTAGGGGGTGTTCCCACTTTTTTGTGAGGGGCGTCACGACGAGCTGGAAATACTGATGTGTATGTGTGTGCCTATTTATGCTTTGAAGTGGTTCTTTTATGGATGTACAATATCTATATTAAATTATTTTGCGAGCCACAGATGAACTATGAACAGGGCAAGGGAGGCACGAGCATGACCAACACCCACTAGAAAACATAATAAACCCACTAGAAAATATTAATTTAAAAAAAACTTCCACTTTCTGTTGATTTTTTCTTCTCTGTAGGTGTGTGATATGAAACTTGATTGAGAAAAATTTCATTTCAGTTATAAATTTATTTTCCTAAAACCATTTTCAAGGAGGAAAAGGATAATTTTTTTCTGTGGCTCATATTTTCAATGGTTCTGTGAACCTAGACAAGTACAGGGAATTTTTTGTATTTTTGTCTGAACTGAAAAATGAGGGGGGGGGGGAAGGCGAGTAAAATAAAAAAATATAAATATATATAATCTAAATTCATCTAGTAAAACGTTAAGGCAGAAATATTTCATAGCACCAATTTTACTCGCGGAATAATAAATGAGTACGGTACATATATCAAGTCGATTCCACAGTGCGTAGCGCAAGCAGTCGCCTAAGTTTAGTGACGTCACGAGCTCGTGTTGCGGCCTTGAAAATTCTCTAGTAGATGTTGGCATGACCCTCACAAGGGTAGAGCTGACAGGACACCAGCCCCGGGGTCCGGGATGATTCTTAATTCCCCCCTCCCGCATAAGAAGGCCCGTGATGCAGGAGATCCGAGCCAATCTGATTCAATATGTGGGGGGGGGGGGCATGGCCACGAGTGACGAAAGGTTGAGAACCACTGCAGTTGGATGTGGAAGATGGAATTCGCACTAAATCCAAAACAAATAAAAAAATTTCCCTTTCAGTTTTACCGATATTTAATTACTTTTTTGACGGAAACATCTTATTTTCTTGGTGTGCGTATGTTTTGCTAGAAAAACATAAACAGCTAGAAAAAATAGGGAAAGATCGAACTTCGGTAATCTTAGTTCTAGAAATCATTTGAAATTGTACGTAAGTTAATTAACAATAACGACAGTGATGTGCAAATACAATAATATTTAGTTGTCTTTTTCGACATTGATTCCTTCAAAATTTAATGGGTCCGATGTACAGTGCATCTGAACTTTTTGAGTGTTTCATAAAAAATGTCAAAAATAAAATTTTCGTAAGGTTTTAATTAGAAAAAGAAATTAAGATATTCAGATGTATTTAAATTAATGTTCTTTTTTTTCTATTGTATTACGGAAAAAATTCTCCGACTACTAATTAAACCTATAGCTAGCTGGCGGATCTTTTACTAGTTTCAAAGAAAACGAAATAAACTTTCAATGAAAATCAGAATGTTGGCGAAATTTCAAAAGATAGTAACCACGCGTCTTTCTCAAAGCTCATCCGAGGTATTGTCATTGTCAATAGTCATTCTTTCACAGGCAACTAGCTTTGAAATAATCCTCTTTCTCCGACAAGAACCCCACTCAGCAGCCGTCAACAATCCGTCACTGCGTCCCGCCCACGGAATAAAAGAATGTGAAATGCCTATCCCCCCTACCTCGGCCGGCTGGGCCGGATCTGGTAGTCTGCATGACGGGCCGGATCGGCCGGATATAGTAGGGAAAGAGTTAATCAAGTGGCTCGCGACACGTTTTTAAATCAATGAAGTGGTCCCACACTCTTCAAAAGGTTGAGTTAAGTTGAAATGTGCCGCGAGTCATTCAGATGGTCTGAAAGTGTGCCGCGGGCTGCTTGAATCATCAGGAAATATGTCACAAGTCACTTAAATGATCTGAAAGTGCATAGCGGGCCACTTTAGTGGTCTGGAAATGTGTCACTAAACTAATCTATAAAAATGCATCTTGCCACTTGAAGTGTTAATGTATCGCAGACCATTAGTTGATCTGTGTGCTGTGAGCGACTCAAGTGATTTCGAAGCATGCAGAGAGGGCCACTCAAATGATCAAATGTGCCTCCAGCCACTTAAAGTAATCTGCAACTGAACTACGTGCCACTTAAGTGAACTGGAGGTTTGCAGCTGGTCGCTCAAGTGATTTGGAAATGTGCTAATGTGCTTGAGGTCACTTAGATGATCTGGATATATGCTGTTGGCAGCTTATATCTGGAAGTGTGCCGCAACCGACTGAAGTAATCTGGAAATGTGTCCCACTTAAATGATTTGATGATCGTTCGTGAGCCACTTGTGTGGTTTTGTTATTTGTCCTGGACCACATGAGATAACTCCGAGGGCCACAGGTTATCATGTGTGTTTTAAAAAAATGTATCTTTGGAAAAAAACCAGACATTCATAAACATATGCAGGCCAATCGTTGTATCCTTCGGATATAGTGTAACTCCAGGAGGTGTTACATCAAGGGTGTTCAACATTCAGTAGAGTGTGGGCCATTTTATTGATTTTGAAATGTGTAGCGGGTCACAGAAGCTGACCTGTAAATATTTCTGGATCAATTGAGTACTTTGAAACTGCCACAGTGATATGTAAATTTTCCGCGAGTCACCTAAATTATCTAGGAATGTGCCACATCACACTTAAAGACTGTGGAACTGTGGCGCAGGTTACTTCAGTGATCTTTAAAAGTTTCATGGGTCGATTGAGTGCTCTGGAACTGTGCCGCGGTGATCTATAAATATGCGGTGACATATTTACTCATCAGAGAATGTGCCGCGGGTCACTTAAATGACGTGTAAATGTACACGGGTCACTTTTAGTGGTCTAGAACTCTGCCATGAGTCACTTAAGTGTAGATCAACAATATCGCAGGTTACTCTAGTGATCTAGGAATGTGCCACAGGTCACTTAAGTGAAGTGGAACAGCAGCTCGTGTAACTTGAGTAATCTGGAACTGTGACGCGAACCACTTGAATGACCTGAAACTGTGCTGCAGGTTCCCTGGAACGATCTGGAAATGTATCTCTTAGTTCATTTTTTGCAAAATTAGGTTCGAAGCTGGGGGCTTCAACAGATGATTCCGGGGCCACATTCAGCCTGTGGGCAATGGGTTAAGCATGCATGTGCTACATTTCTATGGCACCTAGACAGGTTTTTTCTTTCTCTGAAAAGTACAGGGAAAAAGGGATCACGATCATTAATTGGACTTTAAAGTAACAGTAGAAATTTGATTAATTTCTTTCTAGTTTTGCTATTTACATTGTTTTCTATACTGCATTCTGTGGAAATGAAAGATTTTTAAATTCTTTAGAGAGAGAGAGAGAGAGAGAGAACTCGAGTTTCTTAAAATATCAATAGATAATACTATAATTTAAATATATAAGGTGTGAATCTCAATGGCACAACATTTTTAAATGCCACGATAATTTGGGAATTCGGTTTTTTCCCTCCTATTTTTCTCCTATTTTTTGTCAATGGTTTTCCTATTTTTCCTACTCTTTTTTCAAATTTTCACTTCTAGGCCTGATACTGTGCAGAATGTACAGTGTACTGTGTGTGTGTGTGTATGTATGTAAGGGTGTTTACTGCATTACACTTCTTTGTACTGCATGGAAAGTAGCAATACCAACAACATTAACACTATCAGTGATAAAAATCATGCGTTGTAAAATATTGATGTTATTAAATAAATTAAAAAGAAAAATCTGGAGATGAGAGTTTAAAATATATTGATGCTGATTTTGAACGAGAAATAAAAAACATTGTAGGGATTTCAAAATCTCTTGAAAATATATCGCGATAGAGAGACTTACTAGTAAAATAATATCCTTATATTAAAATGAGTTTAACATTAGAATAAAGGAATTTTCAAGCAAGATTTGAGAAAAATATTGTAGAGATTTATAGTAGCACAGAATATTTTTATAACGAGGTATATATATATCACTGTAAATAAAAAATGTTTCTAATCAGTATGTGTACAATCTAATATTCCAAGGGCAATTATTTATTGTTACAAATTGGTTAAAATGTTCAAAATTCTCAGATAATTTCATAATGTGCTTAATGTAAATGTGTATTTCTTTTCCAGAAATGAAATTTTCTAGCATAGATGTGTCTAATTTAGAGTGAGTATTATCATTTTTTCATTAATTTATATATGCTGGGTGTCTAATTTTTGCCTAATTCCTTAATCATTAGTTTCAGTGAAAACTTTTAATTACCAACAGACCTGCCAACTTTCCAGATTTCTCACCCTTCCTCCTGCTCTCCGGATCTGTTAAAATTTCTCTGGATTTTGGTAGAACATTAGTTTTTACAGCGATGTCAATAACTGCCGTCGTCGTTAGGGAAAAGACCTATAGAGGACAGTCGTGGCCATTTCCATCGAGCAGCAGTAAAAAAGTCTTGGTGAACGTATTTAAGCAACTGGCAAAGATGTGACTTTGTTTACTTGGCATTTATCGGCAGTTATTTATCAAGAGGATGACCTTGGTTGCTGAAATTCCTGTATAATCATTATTGTATTCCATTAACAGCCATGCAGTTAAGACAAGTTTTTCAAATCAAATTTATTCATTTTAACATACATAGATTTAATATCAGTTTTTTAAAACATATTTATCATTCAGAGGCTGCGATGCCTGTACGGATGATTGAAAATTTACATAATAATTAATGAATAAAGTATATGAAACATATGACATGAACAGGAAAATTTAAAAAAAAAACACATATGAAACACATAATTATTTTGAAGTTTTTTGTTTCCTGCAATTAAATATGTCGTCAGAAAGAAAATATAAAACTCCTTTTAAGAGTTCGTATACTCAAGATTACCCTCAATCACTGATAGCATCCACGAAAAGAAACGCTTATGTTTTATGAACAGTATGTAGATGTGATTTCTCTATTCTGCATGGAAAGACACATTGAGTTATATTCTGCTCAGAGGCAATGCAGGATATGCCTGGGGGAATTGTTCTTAATTGATTAAAAAAAATTGTTTTAAAAATTGTTTATGAATTATTATTTTTTGATCGGGGCGCATGGGGAGGGGGTACCTCCTTGTTGAAAGAATTTCTGGATTCCAAAAGTTGGCATGTCTGTGTACTAAAAATGTTTCAAATAGTGCCACTCATCATTCCATAAGCTATTCAGGTCGGAAAAAAAAAGTGTTTTAAAATTTCGTTTTTTATATGGTTCATGGATCCTATGAGTCATGCAAGTAAAATATTCTGCATACACTGACATGTCACATAAACAAACAAATCTATTCCCTAATGGCCAAAATTGACAGTCAAACCTTGTTAAGAGAAGAACTAGCTGAATACTAATTATTTTTCATGATGGGCATAATAAAATTGTCATTTTGTAAGTAAATATGAAATAAAATTATTACAAAATATTTTTTTTTTACTTTGTCTCATTAGACCTGTGTTTTTCAACATTTCTTATCTCATAGTACACTTGAAGCTATGGTTGATTACAAGTTTGGGCCTATGAAGACACAATTTCAACAAATTCCAATCACTTGTCAGAAGCAACCTAACATACCTTGATGATTGAACCTTTATTTCATTGAGCAGCCATATATATGATGACTGACAACACTTAAAACATTTTTTGTTATTGAAAGTTATCTCTAAGACAAACAGTTTAGGAACTAAGCTATTGGACAACCATTAGAGTAAACATCCTGTGTGCACACACTTTGATTCAATTCAGCTTCTAACTTTGGAATTCATTTTCATATTATTCAGTTGCCAAGATTAATGCCAGATTATTAATTTACAAAATAAAAAATTGGCTCTGTGTGTGAAAGATTAACAAAAAGCTAGAAATTTCCAGTTTTGGATATAGCCGATATTTTTGCTGTCTTTTCTGACTTTTAAGTGGATCCGGCTGTATGAATACTTAAGATTAGGAATTAATAAATACAGTAAAACCTCTCTTTTGCGGACAAAGGTGGGACGAAAAAATTTATCCTTAAAAGAGGGGGATGACCGTTGATCAGGGGTTTGAAAAGCATACTTTATTATATACTGGGAAATTATTATTTGGCTGTAAAAGAGGGGTGAGCACATCTGAGGGGTGTCAGTTAAGAGGGTGTTTTACTGTATATCTTTAAAATTGCTGCTTCTACTCAGAAAATGTAGAAGATTCAATCTTTTTAATCAAAACACTTCCCCCCCCCCCAATGTTATTTTATGCTGGCTTTAATTATGCTTTTCATTTACAGATGTCAAACAAGTTCATCTGGAATGGATAATGTTCCTCAGTCTAAGACTGAAGCAGCTGAAGTGGATTCTTTTATTGATGCTTTGAAATTTTCTGAATGGGATGAAACATTAGCAGATATCGATGGAGGTATTTCAGTCATTACTCAGAAGCCAATAGTTGAAGAAAACATTCCAGAAACTCCAGTGCCAAATGAAACCATGATGCCCTCACCTTCCACCACTCAGGATGTTCCAAGTAAAATACTTTTACATCGACGTAAAATCTTTGTGGATGAAAAGTCAGAAAACCGTAGCCCTTCATCTGAGGTGAACTCAACTGGCAATGACAGTAATGATTTAGTGCTTGTGCCAGACACATTGGACATAACTTGTTTAAAGAAATCCCCGGTTTCATCTTTATTGAGCTTGAAACGTCTGAGGAAGAATAAAGCTATTGATATTAAATCACCTGACAACAAAGAAAACAGTTCAAGCATTAATTCTTCCATCAGAACGGACAAGAATTGCCAGCCTAAGAAGAGAGCCCTTAGTGACTTGTCTGTTAGACAAGCTCATAATAAAAGATTCAATTCGGAAGGTGTTAAGGATATATTGCCAGGTAAAGATGAAGTAATTATAGCTAAAGTGGTTTCTGCTCGAAAAGAAATTTCTCAAAAAGATATGGCCCCCACAAATAAGCCAGAAATTCTTTTTAGGAATGTCACTGGAAATGACATTTCCAGGAAGAATGTGATTTCAGAAGCATCCAAGAAAAGTATCCCGATGAAGAAGGTTACGGAACTTCTCAAAGAGGCAGAAAGTTGGGCTTCGAATTTCGAAGATTTCGACGTAGGAATTACACAAGCACCATCATCTGTTCCAATCATGTCAGGAAACAAGAACATAGTGACAGAGGTAGAGCTGAATGACGATTTTCAGCCTGTGTCTTCAACTCCTAAAGAAGATGAACTTGGCTCCTGGAAGACTTCTTCAAAACGGAACTTACATAGAAAGCCAGTAGTGGTTAAAACGGTTAAAAGTTTGTCCCGTTTTAGAATGACACTTGAAGCTCCAAGTGATAATTGGAAAAAACCAAACTATAAGCAGACAAAGCTGTCAAAAAGCTCATTTATCATGAAGAATATGTCAAAACAGAACAGTGGTGATCCCCAAGACAATTCAGAAAGTGTAGATTCGCAGCATGTTTCTGACCATAAAATGGATGGCTCAAGCTTATGTGGCGCTACACAACTGGCATCGTTAGCCAGTGCTGAAACCACCCATCTTCCAGACGATCTAAGCACTGTTTCAACTTTACAACCTTCGAGTGATATGTTGGTAGCTTCTAATAGCTCTGAAACTGTTTACTTAACTGGAAAACTTTTGTTGAATGCAGATCGTGGAACAGAGAAACCATCCGCTGATGACAATGGAGCTATTCCAACTTATGTACCAGAAGGAGGTAATTAATCATTGACAATTTCAATTATTGTCCGTGGTAATTAGCTCTGAGTTTTTTTTAACAGTGATGTTGGTCAATTCTAAATTATTTCACAAAAAAAAGTGTCAGTTATTTGGAAAATTTGTTTTTGAGATTTCCAACTTCAGTATTAGAGATGCCACTGTACTCTAATTTACCTATTCAAACAATCTGGGTCCTTTTTGAGTGAAAGTGGGTCCCTCTCAAAGAAAAATTTATCTTGAAAAAAATTATGTCCCCCCCCCCCCCATAATTCACTGGTATATCTATGAATTTTCTTCCAGCATGCCCCAGATCTTCGATCACCTGCTTATATTTCTTCATTGAGACAGAGTGGTGAGTCATGTTCTGGGTAGGAGAAGAAGGTATCTGTGAATCAAGTATATTTCATTTCTAAAAACATGTTCTATCCAAAGGTTCATTTACTTTCATAGTCAACTAATAGGAAAAGCTTGCAAAGAAGCTCATTAGCACTGAAAATGTAACATGGAATTCCGCACGTGTAATAAATCTAAAAAAACATACAATTGATCACACTTATAACGTTTCTCCCATTTAGAATGTTTTTCCCACTTAGTACAGCTTATTTTCATGGTCCTAACAATAAGTAATTCTCATTAAGATTTCCCGTTTAAAGTGATTTCCTGCTTACGATGTTTTTATGACACTTTTTTAAAACATACGCAGAATCCACTTTAATTAATAGTTGGAGGCACACATTTATGTATTTACTAATAAATCAATCTACAAATTTCCTTCTTATTGATTTTCATTTCGTTAAAAAAAATCTTAGCACTTTTAATATCTTCTAATCAAATTTAAAGCAAATTAGATTCACTCTCAGACACTAATCTTCTGATTCCCCATTTATACTTTGGTTTTCCTTTTAAAAAATGATTTTATTTTCCCTCCCTGATGGTCCACCACTCTGATCTGTTGCCATTTAACTGCCACATATTTTCACACCTGAATATGGGAGCTATGTCAGATTTGTGTTGGTGAAACTTAACAGTGTTCTTATGGTGTGTTTTGTGTTCAGTAGGTGGTGTTATCTATCGAGTCCCACAACTAGATACTTTCTCAAATGGCGCAAGCACACATTTTGGCACACCCATGTAATGTAGAAGAAGCAGTGTTGTGGGGTGCAGGGTGAATTTGGTGGCCGCCTATAGTCCAGACCCTGGGACACTAGACCTGCCTGTCCCCCATCTTAGTTGTGTGCATCTATCCTCCAAACTGGTAATGCATGCATTAGGAATTTAATGTATACATATTTGTGTCTTAGGTCTGTGTGATAATCGTGGCAACCAGAAGTTTTTTCTGGTAAAGGAATAGTCAACTCAAAATTTGAAAACCTTAGAAAATCAAATTTTTAGCCAATAACCATTGCGCAATCGTCGGTTCCAAACTTGGATTTTCACCGAAAGCAAAATTTGGGGGTTATAAATGGGCCTCTTCCCTTCTACCCTCCCCCCTCCCCCAGATAAAAAAATTAAAAATATTTTTGTAGAGAATTAAAATATTGGAATAAAATAATTTCTTTTATACTATCTGTTAATTTAAAATTGTTTTTGAGTGTTGGAGATCCAAACTTTCTGTGAAGAATTAGATCCTTGTGCCCCTCCAAAAGCTGATTCTGTGTACACACCTGTGATTGTCGCGATGCAAAACGGTGACTACCACATAGCAGCTAGATGACAAAACTGGATATTCAGGGTCGAGTTTTTACAAATTCGGTTTTTTTCCACGATCTCAGGAAACTTTTACAATTTGAACGGACGTTGCAATCCTTTACGATTTCGATAAAAAGTGCATTCGCAATATTATAGGAACAAGATGAATTTACGCTATATCGCCATTATCTTTGAATGCCGGCAGATAGCCGCGAAAGTGTCATTAAAAACTCCAAAATTTGACAATTACATGGCCCACTCATTCAGGGAAGCAACTAGAGAAAGAGAAAGATCCCTCATCGTATTCCTCAACAACCCGCTTGTCATGATACACGGTAAAAGAAAAAAGGTTGGAGGTTTTTTCTTAGAATCAGGAAAAAACTCATCCCGGAGTTTTTTTTCTGAAATTCTAGGTATTTGACGCGTCAGTGGCATCTCTGGTATTATGTGTTCGGATGAAAAAAAAGTTTCATCCAGTAATTTACAGTGAGACAGCCATTGTATTGTCATGTGAGTACAATGATGAACTCTAATTGCAAGGATCCATGTTTGAACCCTCAGGCAGCATAGTGGTGGTCAACTGTTGTTTTCCTGCATTTTTCTAATTATGAGGTGGATACGAGCTTGTTTCTCATTCGAAAAAAAAAAGTCTTTCAGAAGAGAACAGGGAGACTGAACACGATACTTACATTTCATGAAAATTAAGCATTTGCGTTTTCAATACAAAATATCGATGACTGCACCACTAAAACACAAAACCTGCGTAACTCTGACATCCTAACTACGCTAAGGGGCGCACACAATGCATTCCACCAATTGGGTGCCAATAGGCCAAGGTTTTGGAGCTTAAGTAGAAGTTCATTGTGGGGCACCCTGTCAAAAGCTTTAGAGAAATCCAAGAAAATTACATCCGTTTGGACGTTTTTGTTGATACTGCTTGATAAATCATATATGAAAAGAGCTAATTGGGTAGTTACTGATAAAGATGGTCGAAAGCCGTGCTGATTTGAGAAAAGAAGTTTGATGAATCAAGGTGTGAGCAGATTTCCTTGACAATTATGTGCTCAAAAAGCATGCAGCAGGTAGAGGTGATAGCGACGGATCTGAAATTAAGGGGATCCACGAATGCTCCAATTGGTTCAAAATTCTCCAGAGGAATGTTTATTAAGTGCATGTACGATTACATAATAGTGGTGCATAGTAGTAACACTAGTCTGCGTGATATCAGATGATTAAAAACCAATAACAGTTCTTAGCTCACTTTTTTATGCTGATTACAGAACTGTTCTTAGTTTTTTTCTATCATGTACACTTCATTCGCAATCGACCCGAGTTGATTTTGAAGAAGGGCCGTATTCACCGACATGGTTTAAACTGTAGTCACAATTTTTGGATTAGAGATCGACACGGATTGGTTAAATTCAGGTTTTTAACCAATCTATATTGATCTCTTATCCAAAAATTGTGACTACAGTTTAAACCATGTCGGTGAATACGGCCCACACGCAAGTGTGTGTGATGTGTCAATCCTAGTGTTTTCTGTTACATTTGCGGAAATTTTGTAGTGCTTAAGCAAAGAACGTGTATATAACAGACTTTGTGAAGAAAGCCTACTCAGTGCCGTCTTAACGTATGGGCCCACCCGGGCACCTCAGAAAGATGAGTAGTTAAATTTTTCGAGAATTTCTAAGGTAAGGCCTCAGAAAAATCACTTGGCCAGGGGGCCCATGATGTTCTTAAGACGGCCCTGAGCTTACTATGCTTATTTTAAAGTAAAACTAGGTGATCAGGATAAGGCTTGGGCGCCAAAGAAAGTTTGCCGCTATTGTGTTGCAAGGTTAAGGTTATGGACAAAAGGAAAGAAAACGTGCATGCCGTTTGCAATTCTTATGGTGTGGTGGGAGCCTAAAGACCACCTTAATGACTGTTACTTCTGCTTAATGTACAGGGGTGCAATGTAAAAAATAAGAACAAAATTGTGTATCCAAGCATTCCTTCAGCCATTAGGTCAGTTCCAAATGGACAAGAAGTGCCTGCCCCTGTTCCTCCAGCTGCTTTACAAAACGTGGCAGACGATGTTGAATGTGAACATGCTGCAATCTCAGAAAATGATAGTGATGATTTCTATGAGCCTGAAGATGACTTTAATTCACAACGGTTCTCCCAGAGTGAACTTAATGATCTAGTTCGTGCCTAAGGAATCTGCAGAACTACTTGGCTCCCGGCTTAAAAACAAGAATCTTCTGGCACCAGGAACACATTTTTCTTGGTACAGACACAGAGAAAAAGAACTACTTCCTTTATTCTCAAAGAAGATTCATTTGTTTACTGCAATAACATAAACAAGTTGATGCACTTCTATGGCATTGAACATGCCTCCTCCGAGAGTAGTCTCAAAGGAGTGTTACTGTCTAATGGGAATGTATATGGGTCCATTCCTGTGGCCCATTTATTTGAAATGAAAGAGACATTCGAGAACACGAAGGAACTGTTAAGAAATATTCAGTAGGCAATTCCATTCACAAATGGCTCATCTGCGGTAACTTCAAACTTATAGGAATACTATTAGGACAACAAGCTGGGTACACAAAAATGCCTTGCTTTCTATGTGAATGGAGCAGTCGGGCAAAGCAAAAGCATTGGATTGTGAGAGTTTGGCCAGAGTGGAGAAATGTTTGTTCCTGGGACTGAATATATCCTGCACGTACCGCTCGTACACCCCCAAAAAATCTCGCTTATTGTTGGATGTTGAAGAGGGACAGAATCATAGGCGGAGATAGACTAGGAAGTCTGGGGGGGGGCACGATGATGATGTCAATTCATACACAACATATGCATTAGATCTGCCCACTCCCTTTTTGACGCTGCCCCCCCCCCCCAGTTTCTCCGCCCATGGACAGAATTGATGGAGGATCTGCAAGCAAGTCAAAAAGAAGAAAGTTTGTTAAATGGAAAACACTGTTTGCTTTTTGTTTTATTAAAGAATAGTCATGAAATTATTAGGACAGTTCTTTACAGTATTTTTAAAGTGTGTAACCAAATACTTTGTATGAAATGGTGATTGATTTTTTATTACATTAGTTAAAATATTGAAAACATGACTTATTTTTTGTAAAAACCTGACGTGATAGACAAAAATGGAAGTCATTTCTGAAATCATCAGAAATTGATTCAGGAACACTGACTTTCAAGAAATCATCTGATGAAAAGTTTAAAAATGCAGACTAGTGTAATTTAACAATCAAATCCCCCACCAGACAATATGACTACAGCCAAATAAAAAAAAATATTCAAAAATTTAATGGTGGGAAGAAATGAAAATTTTTTTTTCTTTTTTAAACTGGAAAGTTCATTTTAATACAGCATCACATGTAGAAATTGGAACCTATGGGTTTAAGAAACAAGAGCCACTAAGCAACCTTGGGAGGTTACTAAGGTCCTCAGTAATTCATGAACATTCAATGTAATCCCACCCTGCATATGTCCTTGTGGGTTGTATATGCAGACATCTGGACATCCTGAACTTCCCAATGAGAGCTCCTATGGCACCCAAGACAAAATCTTCTCTTGAAACAAGAGAATGGGTGTTCATTGAAAATATGTCTTGCACATGCAAAGCTACTAAACACTTTCTTTTCTTTCAAACCGGTCATGATTCAGGTCTATCACCATTTATGGGTGATTTACTACCCAATGAGTTGTGCTGGAGGTGTAACTGTGTGTGTACTTAAGTCTGAGTGCATATGTAGTGTTGTTTGATTTATTTTTTTAGTGCTGCCATCTACATTTCAGAAGTGAAGTGAGTGATGTGTTGTGATTGAATTTGTGTTGTTTGTAGGTCTGTTGCTCTCTGTGGTGAGACTTTTTAATGGGGAGATCTGCTCGCATTCGCGCCTTGAAGTTGGGAACGACAGAAAATCAACTTCAGCCGACCACCACTATGGCGACTGTGCAGTACTAAACACACTATCAGTCGATATAACAGATTGCAGTACTTTGCACAGACAAAATGAATTACCACAGGTAAAGTAAAAAAAAATTTAAGGAACATTGCTCCCTCAAGCCCGGAGGAGATATTTATAAAATAAGGTCTTGTCTATAATATATACATAATATCACTTGTATTGCTTGAAAAAATGTTTTTTCTTTGGTGAAATGGTTTTTTTTTTTTAACTTTTACTACTGGGGGTGTCAAAAATTTGATTTATAACACAGCCTCCTGGCTGCAACAAAGAACTAACTCAATTATACAGGACATTTTAGCTCAAATGGAGTTAAGCACGCTCTTTACAATAACAATTATACAGGGTGATTTAGCTCAGTGGGATAAAACATGCTCTTTAGAATATCTCTGACCCTCACATGTTAAGCAGCAAACGTCTATTACTCATAATATAATAAAAAAAAATTATATAGTTACGATTTCATAAAGCCACATTATTCCTCATCTGAATGATGCCAAATATGTAGAGATCGTGAAATAATATATATAATGGATTAAATTAAGATTAAGTTGCATTGATGTTGGGTTAAGAGTGCCCGAAACCATCGTAAGGTTAATTTTTTTTGTCCTTTCCCTTTAAACAAAGAGTAACAGCTTCCCATGCTTTGGTGACACTACATAAGGCAGATAAACATGGTAAAAATGTTGAGAACTCAAAATTTGTCCTTATCAAAATTCTCTGTTGATCTACTTTGCTCTGATGCACATATAAAAATATATATAAAATTAATTTTCTGTGTGTCTGTGAGCGTATGTTCTCTTTACCAATCTACTATTTTAAATCTATTGTTGCCAAATTTTTAATATATATATTAAACGGGACCCGACTTGAATGATAGACTATTTTAAAACTTTGTCAGAGCTGGGCAAATACCTGAAATGGGCAAAATGTTGGGCAAGAATGGTTCCTGGGCTTCAATAATCACTTTCAGAATGTTTACTTTGGTTACCTAGCAATGCGTTTCGGATATGTATGTGACGTTACAATGATTTTTTCACTTTAATGTTGCCAGTATTATGTATAATACAGTAAAACCTTTTTAAGTCGTTACCCTAATAAGTTGTCACTCCGGTTAAGTCATCATTTTTCTTCAGGCCCTTCCAGCTCTCATAGACAACAATGTTATTAAACTCTCGTTTACTCGTTACTAATTTCGGTTAACTTGTCACTATGAAAAAGTTTGAGAAAGAGGAACAGACATTTTTCATGGCTCCCATTGAAAAAAGAGCTTGTTAACAGCATTGCCATATGTTTAAAAGTCACCATAAAATCCTATATACCCATATGGAACAGTTTAAGTAACGAAAGTTACGCTGGGAAAGTTCATTTGACGAATAAGGTTTTTGCAACGTTAGGGACTGTTCGAGCTAGATCTCATTTCTACATGGGATCTACTGGAGAAATTGCGAGACACCCAGGCTCTGTCGCAAGAAGCAACGTAAGCACTTCCCCCCCCCCCCCTCCATTTATATCTATGATGATGGGAATGAAGCATGGAATTAACCATTTTAGCATTCAACTATTGAATCTATTTAACAAAGAAAATATTCTCTGGATTGTTATTATCAATTCATCCCCCCCCCCCAAATGTTCTCTAACTGGCAAACTTCAATTGATAGCCAATTCGCATTCAGAATTTCATTGGTAACATGCTAGCTAACTTGATAACAATTTTTGTCTGGAAGAAAAATTAATTTTGTGTATAATTTTTATTATCTTCTATTCATGTTTATTGTGTTAATCGTTTGAATTCTTTCTTTTAAACAGAGACATTAGCTGGAGACATTGAGGTAGTGCTTCACAACGATGAACAGAAAGCAAAGCATTTAGACAGTTTTGACAGGTATGTGGTTTCCAGATTTTTGGTTTCGTACTCCCCCTAGTCATAATAGTGTTCTTTGAAAGTTTCACATGAGTATACTTGAAAAGAAGTAGTTTCATTTACAGAGAGTTCTGTACAATCTTATAGTGTACTGGGTGTGTACATGTCGGAATGTGCTGTAGATAATGTTCTGAACCTAATGTGAAGTTTGTTTCTGAGAATATTTGTTATGTGTTCAAGAAGTGCTGCCATCTGTCTTCCATCACGGAGGTGTAACTGAAAATCAGTTCTACCAGTAGAATTTTTGACAAGTCAAAGTAATTGTACTTGGAAGCACTTACAGATATCAAAATTTGATTGTATTTATTTATGTGAGAATAGAGCAGTGTTTCCCAACCAAGAAGGTTGAGATGATTTGACTTTGCAGACCTCCCATGGTGAGGATCAATGCACTGGATCCCCCTGTAGTGAAGATCAATGTTCTGCAATCTCTTTGTAGCTAATGTAAATTTGCACAATCCTCCCCCCCCCCCCACTATCTTGCAGCACAGCCCCCCTAGACAGTGATCTCTGGCTGGCCCATTGGACAGATTTTTGACCTGCCCTTCTGTATAAAGTATCGTCCAGGGCCCCAGAGCTAAAGTCCTGTCAGCCCCTCCTTTGTAGGTGGGCGACATGCAAAAAATTCAAAACGCACTGTTTTTATAATTTACATATCACAAAAAAATTGAACCAATAAATTACAATTTCGCAGCACTAAACATGTCATTCATGCAATGGCAGTAACTGAAAACGATTTGGCTGACCCCAAAGACCGCAGGTTGAAAAACACTGCCGTAAAGTATGGAATGCTCATTGTGGCAAACAATGTTTTAGTTTTTGTTATTCAACAATTCCTTTTTGATGGGCTTTTTTTTTTTTTAATAAATTAAACGATCCTCACTATCTTATTTTGCAGTAAGTAAGTTGGAAATGGCTTGATTTTTAATTATCATTGTATAGAATAAAACACCACAAATTTTCATTTTCTACATTTTGCTTACTTTTTAAGAAATGCATCTACATGGTAGTTTTGTACTTTGTTTTTATGATAAAAGTCAAAATAGAAATTATATATTTTATCCAGAACTATTAATAAAATATCAATAACATTTGACATGACACAAATGCTTGTGATTTGCAGTGACAAAAATTATAGAAATTTGTGTCATTTATTTTAACCATTTTCTTGAATGTCAATGGACATTCTAAGTTTACCTAAATCAGATTTTTTCCTCTTATGATGACTTTCACAAATGACCTAATGTGAGGGATTCTATTTTTCACTTTGTTCCTGGGTACTCGGTTGATGTAGGAAATCCAGTAGAATCCGGACTATCCATCCTAATGTGATGCAAGGGCAGGCCAGATAATAGAAAAACCGAATTGGCTGGAATATTGTAAATGTTCACTTCCGACACCCCCAACCATACACTCAAAAACACCATTTTAATACCAAAAACCACCCCTATTCATATTTTGTGAATTCTTGCAGGGTTCCCAGTACCCTGGAAAGTCAGGAAAAATGTTAAATATTTGTAGAGTCGAAAATCTGAAGGGGAAAAAATGAATAGGGGATGAATTCCCATCCCAGTGGTTGGTCTTCACGTTTTCCCCTATAGAAGATTATCTCTTTCAGATCTTCTGGGAGAGAATAAGAAAGCCTTATCAACAATCTTTACCTGCAT
This sequence comes from Pholcus phalangioides, assembly GCF_987345545.1. Classification (NCBI taxonomy): domain Eukaryota; kingdom Metazoa; phylum Arthropoda; class Arachnida; order Araneae; family Pholcidae; genus Pholcus; species Pholcus phalangioides. The sequence goes on from NW_028301608.1 coordinate 23,658,009, forward strand.
TTTCCTCTGGATCCCCTACTGCCAACAGTTTGGTATGAGCAAAATGTCTTATCAGTTGAAGGGTGAGATTTTACACACACATATATTTTAAACTTCTCACCTTGATATCGCCACAGAATTAATCAGACTTTTTTGTCAGTTTTTCCTCTGACCCCGCTCTCTCTCAGTACTCCTTTTCCGATTCATTATTCAATACTAGTCCTGTCTTTTTCTTTAAAGCAGGCCTGAACCTTTTAAACAATCTGAAACCCCGTTCCACTGACCCCAATGGGATCCCAAATCATATTCTTAAATTCTGCACTGATGAAATTTCTAATTATGTTCAACATCTCATTAAACTCATCAACCTTGCCATCTGACTGGAAAATTAAGATTATCCCTATTCATATATAAATCAGGATCTCTCAAATCCCCTTAATTTCAGACCCGTTGCTATCACCTCTACCTGCTGCATGCTTTTTGAGCACATAATTGTCAAGGAAATCTGATTTATCAAGCAGTATCAACAAAAACGTCCCAACGTATGTAGTTTTCTTGGATTTCTCTAAAGCTTTTGACAGGGTGCCCCACAATGAACTTCTACTTGAGCTCCAAAAACTTGGCCTATGTGTTAAATTGCTTAAATGGGTGGAAGCCTTCCTTACCAACCACAGTAAGTTTGTCTCCTTCAAGGGCCAGAACTCCCCATTTCTCCAAGTTGAGTCTGGCACCCTCCAGGGTTCGGTCCTGTCACCTTTATTGTTCTTGATTTATATTAACGATCTCCCAATTTCCATCAATTGTCATATTTGACTCTTTGCAGATGCTTGCGTCATCTACCACACAGTATACAAAGAATCTGACCAAGCATTTCTCCAAAATAACCGCAACATTGTCTCTGACTGGTGATCGTTCTGGCAACTACCCCTTAACTCTTCAAAAACAGTTTTTATGAGAATTACTTGCAAAAGATTTCCCCTTGTTTCTTCTTACACTATCAATAACTCCTTGATCACAGAAGTTTCTAATTATAAATATCTGGATGTAATTATTTCTGCCGACCTCCGTTGGAATCTCCATGTTGATTACCTCTTTCATAAGTGTCTCCAAAAACTCTGTTTTTCTTTGTCGCAACCTCAAAAACTCCACCTGTCACCTCAGACATCTGCTTCCAAACCTACATCCTTCCTGTACTCTCATATGTCTGTGAAATCCGGGACCCTCATACTCTCTCCAATATAGACAAATTAGAATCTTTTCAAAATAAATCCACCCATTTCATTCTTAACTGTTGGTCATCCTCTGCCTCCGTCACTGAACTCGATATGCAACTGCTTTTTACCCGTAGATATGTCTCTTGACTACCTTTCCTTTTTAACATTCTCCACTGCCATTTTCATATTGACACCTCGAATTTTCTAATTCCAGCTTCATACTTTTCAAAAAGAATTAACCATTCACAAAAATCGAAACCCATCTTTGCACCTACAGATTGTTTCAAATTTAGTTTCTTTCCTCGTACAATAACCGACTGGAACAACCTCCCGCCAAACATTATTGATTGTACAACAGTATCCGATTTTCTTTGCAACATCAATCGTCTCTGTCTAACTTCACCTCCGCATTCCCTTGTATAGGCCTCATTCTGGAAACCAATGTTGGTCAAGGTCACTGAACCTGCTTTTTCAGTAAATGGATGAAGGGGTCCCTCTTTTCCATTGTTGAAACGAAGCCAATAACAGCTCTAATTTCTTTTCTATATCTTCTGAGAAAATGGTTTATCCTCTTGCTTTTTTTTGCTGCCTCTGTATAGGGGGGCCATTAAAATATTATGTCAAGGGGGGGGGTCTACCTGTGGGTTGTATGGAAGGCAGCTGGATGGGATGAAACAACTTGTCAATGGTATATATTTTTTGTTTATAGAATTTGCGTCCTTGCTACACACAGTTCATAGAAATTACAAGACACCACATACAAGTAAAATTGAAAGAGAATTATCACAAAAATTAGAAATTTTGCCTGGTTTTGATTTATACAAAAATTGCCACGTTTTCAAGACAAATAGTCAAGACATATTTGTCTTGAAAACGTGGCAATTTTTGTATAAATGAAAGATAATTGTTTTCTCTGAATTTTTTTTAGCAGGAGATGGGTTGAAAATATGTAATGTTTGGAAAGAGCTATAGACATTTTTGTCAATGTGAAGTTTGTATAGGACAAAAAGTCTCTTCTGGGTAAGCCTGCTATTTTTGTTGGCTTAGCAGTAAAAAGATCCCCCATTAAGTGCGAGATGAGTTTTTTGACTAGCCCCAGAGTCATTTCTAAAAATATTTCAAAGCTCCAAACATTTTGCTCCATTTTTGTTTGGAGCTCTTTTTAAGATCTCATGTGAAAACGTATTTCAAGATTGAAACCTGATAAGTTGGAGGCTGCAACTTCCACAAAAGAAACTTCCTGAAATTGATCTGGATTGGGAAGGTGCCCCGATTTTAATTTTCCTGAATAATCAGTCAACATGTTTTATTTAAATCTCACACCCTCAAAATGCTCTTTCACATCTCCGGGTAAGAACCACTTATTCTAAGTTTTGTGACTCTGATGCTACCCAATAGCATTAGATCGTGTTGTGTATTTTTAAGTCGTGCAGAGGCATAAACAATGTTTACAAAGCTCTGCAAAGAGCTAGAAATAAAAATGCTTCATTTATCGAAAACTATGACATTGGGATTGAACAGTAAAATGTAAAAAAATCCTTTTAAAAAAGATTGACACTGCAGTAAAACCATCTAGTTCACCTGGACTTATTTACATTGGACCCTGTAATTTACACATTTTGCACTGTGATTTTGGATGTGGTCGCAAAGGAACGTCATTCTTTAAAAAAACTTGCATGTCTTCATAATTTGTTGTGCATCAAGGAAGAGAGTTTATGCACTGGACTTTGGAAGACTCCTAGAAAAAAGAAGGTAACATATTGCAAGGGAAGAGACAAAAGAATTATCTGTGGTTGCTAGTACACTGTTTTGGCCAAAAATTGTTTTTGTTGCCAAGTCATTCCTGTCATTTTGCTTTAGCTTGTGTCAATCTTATAGGATATTAAAATAGTGCTGGGAAAAAATAAATTATTTTTGAATTAAAGAAAAATATTTTTGAGGAATTTTTTTAATGTTATGCTATGATTATGTTATCTAAGGGGGTAGGCTACCCCATCCCCCCAAAGCAGAATGTACCAAAATCTGTGACGTACGTCTCAGAACAATTACCGCTATTGCAGAAGAATTTTGAGACAAAGTGCAAAAAACACTATTACCTGAATAGGGATTTTTACCGCAGAATATTTCCAGTTAGCTGAGGGCTCATCGCAGAACAGTGCTAAATATTCTGCTTTGGGGCCCCATCCTACTTCTGATTTTTTAAGTGGGAACCCTGCGTATGCGTTTTTGGTCACGGAAATGATCGAGCAGATTTTGCTGGGAACCCTGTCTTAGTATGGGTCAGTACTTTATATATATTGTAAATGTTTATTATGTACTGTACGTTTAAAAAACTTATTGTTGGAAAAAAGAAGTCCAAGAATATAAATATTGTTACGAAAATTATGTAAATAGTTCTTATTTATCATATATTCATTTATTATGTCATTTTTTGCCTGTGAATAGTCATTATCTTACGTAAAAATGAAAATTAACGCATTCCTTTTTAAATCTCACCAAATTGGCAACAAACTTGGCTAAGGGAGAGATAGATGGCTTTTTCTCAGCTCGAGATATCAAGGAAAGTTATTTTCCAGATATTATGCTGAGGTGAACTCGAAAGTGGGAAAAAAAAAATATATATATTTTTTTCAGAGTGCTTAATATCCGGAAAATAACTGTTTCCTTGAAACTTGGTTAAGTTTGTCAACAGTTCCGATGATTTGACAATGTCACGGCGCCAGAGACATTTATGGGATCTCGTGAGAATGGTGGAGAATTTTCTCTATCTTTTCTTTTGCCTGTATAAAAACATCACCAAAGCAAACCGAGTTCTTGATTACAGTATTTCAGTCTATTGACATTCCGTTTCATACAGGTTTCACTGAAATGTTTGTTAGGTACCGTATGTTTTAAAATATTACAAAAAAAAAATCCAAGAATATAAATATTGTTACAAAAATTATGTAAATATTTATCATTTATTACATCATTTTTCGCCTGTATATAGCCATTATCTTATGTGAAAATGAAAATTAATGCATTCCTCAGTAAATATTGCCAAATTGGCAACAAACTTAGCAAAATTTGGCAACAGCTCCAATGATTCAGTGATGTCATGTCGCCAAAGAACTAGGCCAGATAGTCTAGATTCTATTGTATTTCATAACTAAGGTTGTACTTGACGAGAATGTTGGTGGGGTGGGGCGGGGGGGGGGTGTTACAATACACTGTTATTGAAAGAACTGCATTGATATTGGTAGTCCTACAACAAGAATTTGTTTTTTGATGTTTGAGAATAAAAAATGATCTCTTGTTTCAAATCTTAAATGTAACATAATATGAGTGTGCATGTTTAATATCATTAAACTGATAAATCCTATGAATGGTGTCTCTAGGTACATTCTAGTTTACCTTCACTTGCATTCCCTTAGTTGCCCATGTGAAATTTGAAAATTATTACAAATAAACTTCTTTTATGTATTTGCCACCATCATGAAATTGAATCTCTTTATTTCTCTGTCTTTTGTAGATTACCTGTGCCTGAAGAACCTAATTACAAGTATAAAGAGGACTGTGTCAGGGGCAAAGTCAAAAGAAAGCAATTGGTTGGTTTTGAATGTAAAGAATGTGAGAAGGTATCTTCACTAATAAATTTCATATCTTGATGATTTTAAATGTTATTTTTCTTGTTATGATTTTAAATGTTAGAATTATTTTCTGTGAAGTTATTATAAAAGAATTATCTGTGAAAATTACTGTTCCTCTCCTAGGATTTGTCAAACCTTAAACTATACTACATAAATGCGATAGGGCCACATACACTCACAACACGGTTTCCTTCCACCTAAAACTGATTCCTTAGAGATTCTGCAGAGGAATGTGTATAAGGTGCATGCAAGGGCGACGGGGCGCACTAGCCTCAGTGACAGAGCCAACTGATCTAATGCATATCTATGAATTAATGTCGTGACACAGCCACATCATTAGATTAATTTTCGTGCCAATCATCATCATCAAAAGTTTGCTCCATTTCACAAAGTTAAGGCTTAAGAAAGCATGCATAAAAGACCTTAGATTTTAATGTTTTTAGTGTAAGCTACTCGTGCGTGCCTTTAGGGCAAGACTTTGTATCAAACTGAGGGTCGTAGACATTCTAAGAGATTTTTTTCATCAGCATGTCTAAGATAGAAATCAGCTGATCGCATCACATAGAGCATATATTTTTAACGTGTGGCCCCATGAAGCCAAACCCTAATATCAGAGCCATATATGAAAAATTGTGAAGGTTCCAACTAATGACAAATTGGCAATTCTGAATTCTCTATAATTAAAAACCAGACCAAGAGTAGTGAGTTATTTCCCCAGTAAAATGGTGATTCTTAGTGTTTATAATCAGATTTATAACTCAGATTATAAATCTGATTATATCTTTATAAATCAGATTTTGGGCAGTGCTTGGAATCAATTTTCCATAGAAATCTATGGTAAATCCTGTTTCGGCTAATGAATGTGATTCCAGAACAAATTATTTTTACCAGAAATCACAGTAATGTTTAATATGAACAAAAGAGCTATAGTTTTTCTTTTCTTGAGTTCAACTGAATTTTACTATGCCTCTCTTTAATCCTTCAAATCATCAAAAATATCTACTAGATGTTAATTGTGGTACGTTCCCTCTATTCATTTGTAAAAAAGTGGAAAGTGAGAAATAATTTTGAAAATCAGAATGTTATGCAAAATAATAGCGTGGAGTTGAAATGTTATTTTAAAAAGTGTTATATTTCTGTTATAGTACTACTCAGAGTTGGGATTGAGTGAAGAAGAGATGAAAGAGAGGATGCAGTTCTGTTCTAGACACCGAGCAAAATATATTCCTCCACAAACTCCGGAACACTTCTGGGAATTGGACTTTCCAAACACAGAAGAATGTAAAGCTAGAGGTAAGGAAATACAGTCAACGGCGCTTATTAGAATTTTAGATAATGTTATCATTCTGACATTTTTTGTTATAACTTTCGTAAAGTAAGAAACTGACCAATATATCATAACATCAAAAACAATTTTTTTTTTGTAGTTATCAGGACTTTGGTGTATGTTATCAATGTTTTTTCATTATACGTTTTTTTTCCCCCTTGCATATTTTATAACTGAAGTTGAACCAGGATCATCCCCCCCTCCCCATAAGTTTATTATGACCTCACGACCACTAACAAGAGGTACTGTAATAATTGAAAACAAAATGAAACAGCATTCCTTTTAGTTTGGATGATAAGTGCATGTATTAATACCATGGAGGTATTATCTAGTGGAGATGGCAACGCAGCAAAGATCAAATGATTCTGGTTTGCCTTTTCCTGGCATTTATCATGTTTTCCATTTCACAAACATTACAAGTGCCTGATGCTTTTCTATGAGAATTTTCTGAACTTCAGAGGCCTCTCTTAAATTTTGAGTTGATTTAAAATGCCAAATAATGTTGCAGATAGTTACACTATATTACCAAGATCTCTCACTTGAAATTTTTTAGTATCTAATGTAATTTAGCGGGAGTAAAAATGATTTCCTCCAAGCACCATGTATGTATGTATATGCACATAAGAATGGATAACAGTGTGGTTTCTTCTCCATTTGTGTATTTCATGCTTTGGAATCATGTACTAAATTACAGATAGGACCGTATACACAGCATCATGTGGCTCCCTGCAAAGTGATGTTCTGAGGTCCGGACCTGACTTTTATATGGAGCCCCGGGAAAAGTAAAATTTTTGGAACCCCTGCAATTAAGGTCTAATGTTTCATTAGTCAATGAATAAATCATGGTTCGTACGGTCCTTGAAAACCTTGAAAAGTCCTTGAAAAAAAAAAGTTCATTTTCAAGGCCTTGAAAGTCCTTGAAAATAAATAAGAGTCCTTGAAAATAAATAAGAGTCCTTGAAAAAGAATTTTTTTTTAAGAATTCTGTGAGAGTCCTTGAAAAATTTGTTTTTTCCGAAATAGTTTTCGCCACTTTTTTTTTTTTACTTCGTAAGTGACGTCCTTAAAAAAGTGCAAAGCACAGGGAAAAAGCCTTAGTAGCCAATAACCCTGGATAATTGGATTTGAAGCACGTTTTTCCCCATTATTATAAAGCCTAGTTTTCGTAGGAGCAGGTTTTTTGTGCCGCGTGCAAAGTGAATCGCCCAGCGTGACACGCCGTCCACTCACCAATAATAAGAAAACCTAGATCCTAGAGAGCGCAACAAGCCTCACACGGCAGTGTTTTACGTCGGGCGTGATTGGCCGACTGTTTCTGGAGGAGTCAAATGCGTTGTGTGCCACTCGTTTTACCGATCTTCTCTTCATTTTTGTTTTCTTTCACTTCCCTTCATCGAGCTCGATGCTTCCCTTCAAACCGGAGCATGCAGATGACAGAGTAGCTGATAGCAGGGCCGTGAGCTGATGCGCCACGGTAGGAATACACAAACGCGTAGTGTGATTATGTAAAACGTTTCTGTCGACGCGAAATGATACAGTTCGGTTCATGCGGCGCCAAAAACCTATGTTGGAATGTTTTTTCCCTTTTTATTCTCTGTGCACGTGGAACCGCTCGGCCCGACGCAATATGTAAATCGCTGACGGCATGCTCTCACCCTCACGGGAGCTCGGCTTTGTACTGTAGGCTGGTTTTTTTCCGCGTCTATGTCGGGATTGTTTTTTTTCTCCCTGAGATTGCCGGTTGTTATTTGTCGGCCGTTTTATTTATTTATTTCTTTTATGATCGTAAATGATCTTGTTTTTTTTCCTTGCAACTTTTATGGAATAAAAGCTAGAGTTCAAAATGAACTTCCGATCGTTGTTTTTTTTCTTCAGCTCAGTCGGCACACTCTGACCCCCCCCCCCCCCCCCAACAACCAACCAATACCTATTTCTAGAGTAGAAGTCCTTCTGTTCTAGAAGGTATTGCAACAACCCACTTCTAGGAAAACCCGGCTTTATGGTAGCATGTATCCTGTGATCGTATGTAGACGTATTTGGAGTCGTTGGAAGTCATGAAACTTTTGTACAAGGTATTTTTTCTGGAGGACTTGAAAAATCAATATCTTAATAAAAAAAAGTGTCATAATTTTTGCCGAAATAATTTCAGCCTTTCGGTCCGTAAGTGAGCGAAGCTTCCTCTGATTACTGTCAACTATAGGCGGAGATTGACTTGGAAGTCTGGGGGGTGGGGGGACACGATGTCAATTCATATATGCATATATACATTAGATCAGTCAACTTCACATCCCCCCCCCCCGTATCTCCGCCCATGCTGTCTAAGGTTGTATAAGGTTCTTTAAAGAAAGAAAACAAAAAATGAGTAACAAGTGTGTGTACTTTTAATTACTTGTGTGGCTGAAAAATCCCTTCTATCAAGATTGGTTGCTGAGTGTGCCAGACAAAAATGTCGCCAAATGCAAGCTGTACTTCAATGGGTGAATCGGCGCTGAAATCCATTGAGCTTATATTACTGGAGGGAGTATGACGCAGGGCCATAACTAGGATTTTTGTATTGTCTTGCCGCCCCCACCAATTCGGAATTCGATAATTTTATAACGGTGTTCACCTAAAAATTGCCACCCCCCCCCCCCTCCCGCGTTCTAGTACCGGCGCTGGTATGACGTCAGTGGTCTACATAATTACTTGGAAGATCACGTGACGCGTTGAATGTCGGCGCATCTCCGTTATTTTCTAATGGCATCCATAGTTGTTTAAAGGAGTTTAAAACAATAAATGAAAGAAATAATTTCAGTATCGATGATATGATTCCAAAATTAATGAAAGAGATAGTTCCAGAATTAATGAAAGAGATAGTTCCAGAATTAATGAAAGAAAGAATTAAAATTAATGAAAGAATTACAGAATTAATGAAATATAATTCCAAAATTAATGAAAGAATTACAGAATTAATGAAATATAATTCCAAAATTAATGAAATATAATTCCAGAATTAATGAAATAATTTTAGAATCAATAAAAGAATTCAGCATTAGCGAAAGAAACAAATCCAGAATTGATGAAAGCAATTATTCCAAAAGTTATGAAAAATTATTCCAGAATTGTTGAAAGAAATAATTCCAGAATTGATGAAAAAATTCCAGAATTAATGAAAGAAATTATTCCAGCATTAATGAAATAAATAAATTTAGAATTAATGAAAGAAATAATTTAATCTTTTTTTATCTTTAGAAGAGTTCTTTTTTTTAGTCTTTAAAAAGAAATTAATTGCAATATTTAGAGACTAAACTACGTTTCAATAAGGAAATTGACAGGCACGAACTGTGTTATTCAATGTGTCATATGTTTTGTATGATATATATGTGTATGTGGCCTCCTTTATTCATTACAGATGATGTGAAATAAAGTAGGTAGAAATGTAATCTCTGAAAGTTTTAATCAAAATTAAATATGCGCCTATTCATGTGAAAAATATGCGTTTGTAAAAAAAGTCCTTGAATTTTTAAGTTTTACCTTGAAAAGTGCTTGAATAGTCCTTGAATTTTTTTTCGTTGGAAGAGTACGAACCATGTAAATGCTGTTCACATTTTGGGGCCCAAAAAATCATGGGGCCCATGAGGGTGGGGACTGCAGCCCTGGGGCCCATGATGATTCTGGTTTATTATTTTTTATGCTATGAGAGGCTATACTATTAAGAGGGGCCCCGTGAAAAGTCTGGTCTATGGGGCTCTGCTTCAAGATGTGGGAGGCCATGGGGGGCCCCCACACCTAAGTGGTGGAAGTACCACCAAGCCCTTACCAATTTACATACTTTTGAAAATCACAGTACTAGATCTTGTTAGCTGGAGGTGCTATATCAGGGCCGTCTTATTAACAGCATCTTGGGGGCCCACTTCATGCAAAGTGATTTTTCTGGAGACCCACCTGGCTGGAACTATCTTCATTCAAATTTATCATATTACTTGCACTCGAAAAATGCAACCAAGTCTCATTATTATATGAGGCTGCCTTTGCACTTGAGGCCCTGAGCTATGCTTGAGTAGTCCCATACTTTAACATGGCCCTCACCATGGCTCCCAATATCTGCATCGGTGGCCCTCAGGCCAAATTTTTCACAAGCCTCTCTGTAGTACATTTATAGCATGAAAAAATGATAATCGTTATGGGTCCCTAGGCTGGAGCCCTTCAGCTCTGCCCTTGTGGGAGGACATGACCCTCATTCCTATACATTTGAGGCTGTAGGGGGTCATTCAAGTATTACGTCAGCATTGGGGGGGGGTCAGGATTTGCTGACTTTTGATGACAAGGGGGGGAGGGGGGTTTGAAGGTTGCTTACGTGATCAACCACCCCTTTTTGAAGATATGAAATATTCTAAGCTGCTGCTGACGGGGGGGGGGGGGTCAAAAATGACTGGAAATCTGCTTACGTAATACTTGAATGGCCCCTAGGCAGGGCCAAAACTAAACTTCCCGTTTAACCTCTTATTTAACATTACAAGAGGTTATTCCAAAATTATCCTTTGCCCAGACTAACCAAGCATCTAGTTGCGGCCCCGGCCATAAGTATCGTCCTGGCAGGTCTGTTTGTAAAAGAAAGCTCTAACTACACGCGTAGTCCTTATATGGGGAGGCCAATATTGCCACAACCCTGGGGGGGGGGGGATGTGATGAATCTATAATTGTTTTAATGTTTTTTCATTATTATGAGTTAAATGATTACCATTGATTCATCCTAATTATCATCATCATTATGAATAATTCATTAGTTTTATAAATCAGTGAGTTATTCATAAATGACGAAAATTCATTTTTGCTGAAAGAAATAAAATATAAAAGAAATAAAAAAAAATATACAATATAAAAAATATAAGCAAAAATAAAAAAAAAAATCCAGAATAATTAAAAAAATTTCAATTAATTTTGGGCCTTTGTTTGACTGGGTCCCTGGTGGCCCATGGAATTAAGCTGTTGTGAATCTGGATTCGAAATTGCCTGTGGGCTTTGTGGAAAGTTTTTCCTTTTCCTGAAATGTTTGATAGGTTAAAGACCCCCCCCCCCTTCAAAATATTTCAAACTATTAAATCTTTGTTTTTTTTTAAAGTATAAATTTCAATACTGTTTTTCAAACATTAGATTTCTGCTTAATGTCATTTGTATGCTAAACTATGATGATGGTTTTTTTCAAAAGCAAGATCTTTAGAACTTGATATTGTCTACAACTTAAAATTAGAACTGTATAACTGTTTTTTAAAAATTATATACACCCTTGATATATAACAATAAAAAAGAGAGAAAAAATATAGTTGAAGAGGAGTTATCGTTTTATCAAGAAGCAACATTATCACGTCCCATCAAATTTATGCTGCTGTTCACATCTTTTATAAATTGGCACCACCAAAAAATGTGCTATTGAGTATTTAATTGGCGCCAAAAATTTAATTTGATTATTTGATGAACGAAATTCAGTTAGATAATCCTATAAGGAAGTTTATCGTAATACACTTTGGTGTATCACAGTAGCGATATAAAAAGTAACGATAGCAAAAATGTCATCAACACTTTCGGTGATCAGGTGGTACCAACTATCGATATTGTTAGACAATATCAATAGTTGATGTGATGTCCTCATAAAGATATGTGACGAGTTTTTAAAAAAAAATTCAATGTTTTTTGAGCTAAGTATTTCAAAAAGTATTGTAACTGTTTCAAAATCTCCTAAAAAAACATCGTTATAAAGGGATTTTCGTAGTAAAGGATATCGTTGTATCAAGAGGACATTAACATCAGACTACAGGCGATTCCAAAAAAGAAACATTTATTTTGTGAATTGCAGGCTATGTAGCAGAGACACAAATGGTCAAGCTGAAATCACGAAGGAGACGACCATTGGGCAGTGAAAACGGTGAATCATAAGACTCAAAATGTGTAATTTGATGTTCAGTTTTGAGAGACTAAAGCATTGAACTGCATTGATATAATTTTTGAAACTTACTCTTTGAGAAAAGGAGTTTTGTAAATTTATGTGTCAAATTTTTTTAGACTGTTTTTGTTTTTCTGTTTTTCTCTTCATCTAAGAGATGATAATTTTTACGATAGAATATATTTATAGTGCATTTGATATTGTTAAAAATATTATGTATTTAAGGTGATGAAAATACTGTAAAAATGAAAATTAAATACAAAAAAAAAACACTGCTGTAAGAACTTGACATACAGTATGTTATGCATTTATTTATACCAACAGTTTTATCCATTTTGGGATTAAAAATCGTCAGTTTTTTTGTACATATATGTTGTATACTCACATATACATTCATGTATTGAAACATTTGTTCTGAAATTTTTGATATTTCAGTTTACAAATCGTTCGTTCTAATAAAATTTATTTTCTATATTTGCACCTTTTGTGTATAATTTTGTTTGCAGGGCTCGGCACGGGTCACTTTTTTCCCTAAAAGTCACTTTTTTAGAAGCTGGTCACTTTTATTACCTATTTTCGGGCCCAGGTCACTTTTTCCACTTTTTTTAGCAAGAAAACCTAAGTCTCGCGCTCTTTTCCGCTGTCAGTGTTTTTCTTTTCTTCAAGGAGGAACTTTACCGGTTCAAGGTCGCTAATTTTCTCCCTCCCTTCATTGAACTACGATCGTACAAGGAACCCCTATATATATATATGAAGGCGTCTTTATCTTCCCGGGAGCATACCGTGTGACGTCAGCATAACTTGATTTCAAGGCGCTTGGAAAGAAAGCTCCTTATACTTGTAGTTAAAGAGTCGTCATTTTATGGAAAAGCCGGTCGGAAAAAAATAGCGTAAAAGGCTTATTTACAACAAAGAATTTTTTCCCCTCCTCTACTACCATTCTTTCTTATTTCCCCACTCATTCTTTCATTTTCATCTTATTTTAAAATTGATCCTTTATTTTATTTGTTTTAAAAAGTTTTAGTCCTAAGGGCCGAATTCCTTTCTTGGAGCATCGAGCAAGTTACATTTGTCGTTTGTTCTATCGTTACTTTTATTAATTTTTTTTAATATTTGAAATGACGATTTAAAGGCTCATTTACATTGAGCGAGTTTATAAAGAGAGCCCGTGCAGAAACTAACTTACGCGCAGCGGGAGAATACCAAAGCGCGCCTATTAAAGATGCGTACTATTAATACGTATTAAGCGTATTATTAGTACGCTTTGGAGAATTGAATTTCACTTGTAGCTGGCCAACGTTAAAGAAGCTCGCAAGTATTTTGAATTTACTTACAATAAAAAAAAAATCATCCGACTGAAAAACGCGATCTATCTAGAAATAAAATTCGTACTATTTTTCTAACTGGATTTAAATCTCAGCAAGAAACCGTAGCCCCAGATATGATCGAAAGGAGAACTATTTATGAAAAGATCACAGAATCCTGCAATTCAACGTTTATGGAAGGATGACGTCACTCTCCGCTACCATACGAAGGTTTTTAACAACTGGCTGTTGCGAAGATATATTTTGGAAAGAGAAAATTCAACTGCCCCTGCTGGGAATCGAACCCACGTCCTTTCACTTTCCGGTCGAATTTTCTCTTTCCAAAATATATCTTCGCAACAGCCAGTTGTTAAAAACCTTCGTGTGGTAGCGGAAAGTGACGTCATCCTTCCATAAGTCGCCATCTGGTGGCAGCGTCAGCAGTTGTGAGCTTGGCCTGAGTCTGGTCTGGCCGTCCATGTACGGTCCTTTTCAGTGTACACGAGCTCCAAGGAAAGATTGAGAGATTCGTTGCCTCTGTAGTCTAGTGGGTTCGATTCCCCGCAGGGGCAGTTGAATTTTCTCTTTCTAAAATATATCTTCGCAACAGCCAGTTGTTAAAACCTTCGGATTCAACGTTTAGTTTAACCAAATAAGATGAAAATTGGTCATCAGGCTGATGAAAACTCAGTTAATGTGCATGCGAGCCGTACATAGAGGTGGATTTAACGGTGGGCACATCGACCGCGCCTTTGGCCCCTACTTTATACTTTTTTCCTAATTTAAGGGGCGTAATATTAATTTTTTTTTATGCCCGGGGCCGTCAACAACTGACCTTTATCCGCCTCTGGTCGTAACTTAATTTAGAGCATCTTCACGATGCTGATTGTTGACTTAATATCGACATATTGCGCTCCATTCTCGGTGTTGTGTAAAAAAAGCCTTTTTAGACCTCGGAAGTTATTACAACGTTTTTGTCTCGAGTCGCTGTTATGACCGCAATAGGAGAGGGCGGGGTCTGGTTCCACGGGTGTTGAACGAGGAAGGGTGCCGAGTTTACTCTTTTTCCGTTAAAAAAATGGATACCGGCCCCGGGCGATAGTAAATTTTCGTTCGTACTTGCGGTGCGGGTTGCTACATACCGTGATCAAATCCAAAACACGGGGGGGGGGGGGCAATGCCTCGAATGGAATTTTTGATGGAATGGTATATTTAAGAAAAGGAAATAAATTCCTTTGCAAAATTATCGAATTTCACAGTCAAGGGGCAGTAAAATTACGTTTCCCCTCCAGAAAAAATATCGTATTACGGCCATGGTAAATCGGGTGCCCCGGGTGGGGGTGAATTCACTGTTTTTGTTCGTTGAAAATTACGGGAGGAGTCAGAGCTAACGTGGCGACTTTTTTTCGCATTAAAATAGGTAGCCCTGACAGCGGCATCCATAAACTGTATCAACCGCATTTATAAACCCCGTATGTCGTTGATTCGAATTTTGTGTTCATTTTATCCTAATTTTCCGTATTTCCCGATATATTTCTATCGATTTTCGCATATTTGGTTGATTCATGTTATAAATTATATATTTTTTTGTAATTTTATGTGGCCTTTGTCAGCCATCTTGAATTGACCGCCGCAAAACGGCGATTGGTTGGCGCGGAAAAAAGTCGCCACGTTGGTGCTTACAAGGTTCATGGGAAATTTACCGGGGAAGACCGCGGAGTCTTTTTCTGTTAAAAATTACGGGGGGGGGGGGGGCAAAATTATATTGTTTCTGGGTAAAGTAGTAAATGTTTTTTTTGCTAGGGGTGTATGTTGTGTGTAAAAAAAAAGAAAAATATGTATTTACAAATTTTTCTCTCAAAAACCAATTTCAAAACTGATTTATTTTCTCCCTCGCCCAAGGGAGGGTATTATTTTGGAGCCCCCTCCGCCTGTAAAAGAGTAGACCCATCCACCCTTCCCAGTCCAGCCATAGGTGCAGATAGACTTGAAGGTCTTAGAGGTGCGGCAGATGACAATTGATATACATCATGTATACATCAGTAGGCTCTGCCATTGACGTTGGGGGGAGGATGGATTGCCCTCCCTCAACGTATAAGGGGCTGTTCAAGTATTACGTAAGCAAATTTTTAGCCATTTTTGACCCCCCCCCCCCCCTTGGCAGCAAAATTTCTTCATCAGCTCTGCCCCTCTGAATCCTAACTCATATTTTCATAAAGGGTGGTTGATGACGTAAGCATTATCGAAACCAACCCCCCCCCCCCATCGATGATGAGGTAATACTTGAACGGCCCCTAACAATTAAAATAATTTAGTTAATTTAATAATTTAAATAATTTATTTAATTCAGTAGTTTAAGTAATATTTTAATTTAATAATTTAAAATACTGTTTAAAATGTAATTTTAGTTTTTTTTTAAATCAATCATTATAGTAAATTTCTTAAAATTTGTTGGAAGATATTATACAAACCTAATTATGTAAATCAATTTGTACTAGTTAAAAAAAGTACATTTTGTATACTGTCATTCATAGCATAACATGAATGAAAAATCCACTAGAATGTAGATGGGACAAATTCTGTCATCAAATTTTGTGTTATTTCATTTTTTTTTCCTTCTTTGAATGTGAAAATGTTTTCTCGTTTTGAAGTTTTTCCGGCTTAAATTGATTTTAAGATGGGTTGTGGATAGCAATATGGGGGCCATTCAAGTATTACATAAGCAAATTTTTAGCCATTTTTGACCCCCCCCTCCCGTCAGCAAAACGCTGACCCCTCTCCCCCCCCCCTGTCAGCAAAATTTCGTCATCAGCTCTGCCCCCCCCCTGAATCCTAACTCATATTTTCATAAAGGGTGGTTGATGACGTAAGCGTTATTCAACCTCCCCCCTTGTCATCAAAAGTCAGCAAATCGGAAACCCCCTCCCCCACATCTATGATGACGTAATACTTTAACGGCCCCTATGGGGAGGGGAAAGGCATTGCTACTGTTACTTAGAAAGGATGTAATGTTACTCTCTCACACATAGTTGTTGATAAATTTGATAAGTTATTCAAAACTTTTCTGGTTAGCAGAATGCATTCGAGTTTGATTTATTTCACACTATTATGTAAAAAAAGCAATTTCGATGAGCTCCATTGAAATACAAAGTTTAGTGAAAACTAAATTCAATTTCAATTCATTCAATTTGGTAATAATCAAAATTCATTGTCCATTTGGTCTCTTTCTAAAATTATTTTGGTCACTATTGGGTCACTTTTTAAACATTTTGGTCACTATTTGCTCACTTTTTTAAACAATTTGGTCACTATTTTCACTATTTTTGAGGCCATGATCCGTGCTGACCCCTGTGTTTGGTACTCTGACTTACTCTCATTATGCTGGGGCTGTACTATCTATTCATGCTTATCAGGAATCTGATACGTATCCGCGTCGATTATGACAATATAAGCATAAAAGGGAAATTTTCATACTATCGATTTCCCCCCCCCCCCCCCCTGGAAAACAAGCATTGTATTCCTCCGAATATTCGGAGGAGGATACGGATAGGGGAGACCCACTCCTTAAGCATCGGCTAATCGTATTTTCTACTCACGATGGCGACGTTTAGTGAAAAATTTATTTCTTGGACTTGGAAATTTATTACGACTTAAGTGGTGTTTTTCCTTCAAAGAAAACTATGACATTTCGTCGGCTTTTTACGATTCATTGGATTTAATTAGAAATCGACTCATTGCCAAGTGTAGTATAAAGCAGGGTTTAAGCTGGATAAAAAATTCCCTTCACAAAAAAAACAAAAATGGGGGAAAAAGCTTTAGCAAAATGCTACAATGCTAATGTAACGAGTGATGGTTGGATGTCTACTCGTTTCGTACCTCCTGTTCACATTTTTTCGAAAGTGGCTGCTACTTCAAGATGCGACTGTAGCTTAAACCCTGGTATACAGTGAAACCTCGTTAGAACGGTACTCGATATAACTCTAATTCCCTCTGTAACTATATTTTTTCGAGTCTTGTTTGAAAATGCTGATTCTAACTGCTGCCTGTCGATATAACAATCTCTGTAAAAGAATATTTTCTTCATATGCAGAGTATTGTATCAATTTTTTTTTCACTATATTTCTCGATATAATTATATTAAAATTATATAGCCTATATATAAAAAATAAATGAAGCAAAGTAGTAATCTCTCTCACCCACGTCCATCAAAATAGGCAATAAAGGACAACACATTTTTATTCCAATGTGATTTTGGTAATTCCTTATGAAGTATGGCTTAAAAAGAACAATAAATTAGCATGCTGAAATATCCTCCTCTGAATAATATTTACATGCTGAAAAATATATTTTAATTATAGAAATAAAACTTCACATGTACTACTTTTGTTTCCCATTCTCCCCATTAAAAAAAATATCTAGACAATAGCCCCGCCTTCCATTTTTAACATTAAAGAATGTGAAAAAAAAAATTTCTGCATGCGCGCATTAAAATTGCCACGTTGCTGAACAAAAAATTCAGTAAATGTATAATAGTAGTTGTATATCCCAAGCTTAATTTTGATTGGTCACTGGCCAATCAGCCAAAGGGAGCAATTGCTTTTCCCTGTGTAGAAAGCGATTTCTTTTGATTTTTCTTCTTTCGTGTCATGTGACGTTAAAGAGTGAGCCTAAGAATTCCTTGGTATCATTTTTCTGATTATTCTTAAGTTCATGGTATATGAACCGATGCTTATAATTCGGATATGATGAGAATAAGCATGAGCAGATAGTACAGCCCCTGATTCCTACAATTTAATGTCACTTGCGTATTATAAGAGCAAGATCAAAGCAGATAGTGAACATGAATATAGAAAACATCTTAAAAAGATAAGCAAGGGTCATTGATATTTTTACTATGGATTACTATACACACACACTACTACCCAGACAGACCATCTTGGGATTATTCACTCTTTCCTAAAGGGATGGATGATGTCGGAGAGGGATTACTATACAGAGCATTTTCATAAAGTGTATTGGAAAGGGGTTCAAATTCTCTAGTCTCTTCTAAAAATAAAGAATATGTGGAATGAACAGCAAAGCAATGAGTGAAATTCAGCTATGGTTTTGTTACAAAAATATAGAAATAGGAAGTCTTTCATAGTATAAGTCTCCTAATCCCAAAAATTTGCTTTTTAATAAAGAAATATATTTTTATCATATATTAAGGTAAAACTCAAGATATTCTTGATTTTGGGCACTTTACGAAGGTGTGAAAGTGGCAAAAATTAAGAAATTTGATCAATATCTACACTGGTGTAAGAAATTAAGAGAATTTGCAGACTTGGTCGATTATCTCTAGAACTACTGTACCGATTTTAATGAAATTTGATATGTACATACATTGATACAATACAAATAACCATTCAATAATTGTAATACACACGCATGATCGTGCGTAACACTTGTTGGAGTCGGAAGGTATGAAACAGTGGTTGCAGAATAAACAAAAAAATGGGTTAATAGTGGGTATGATCCCCTCTTACAGATATACAAGTCTCGCAGCGTGATTTCATACTTGAAATAAGGCAGTTTATCATTTCCTGTGGCAATTGGTCCCACTCGTTCAGCAACGCTGTTTTCATTCCCTGGATGGTTCCTGGAAGGGGGGGGGGGGTTGTGAGTTGCAATTGACCTCCCCAGACATGCTCTATAGGATTAAGGTCTGGAGATCTGGCTGGCCAATCCATCCGGCGAATATCCTCTCTCTCTAGAAAATCATCAAGCAGAAGAGCTCTATGTGGCCTCGCGTTATCGTCCATTAAAATAAACTCGGGGTCAACTGCACCCCTGAAAAGGCGAACATAGGGCTCTACCTCATCTCTATACCTCACACCAGTCACAGTGCCTCTTTCAAAGACATGGAGAGGTGTGTGGCCATCCAACATGATGCCTGCCCAGACCATTAAACCTCCTCCACCATAATGGTCGATTTCGCGGACATTGGAGGGTAGGTAGCGGGTCCCTGGTTCTCTCCATATGAACGTACGGCGAGAATTGGTGCTTAGGCTGAACCGGGACTCATCCGTGAAGAGAACAGTCGCCCATTGATCCATACTCCAATCTCTAT
The DNA here is from genome assembly GCF_987345545.1 of Pholcus phalangioides. Lineage (NCBI taxonomy): Eukaryota > Metazoa > Arthropoda > Arachnida > Araneae > Pholcidae > Pholcus > Pholcus phalangioides. Next base: position 23,677,491 of record NW_028301608.1, read on the forward strand.
GCACCATGGTAAACGGATTCTCCTGTCCGTAGAAGTGAGCGGGACGCAAACAGCAGGTCTTCTTGTGAACAACCCTCTCTCATGAAGTCTTTTGGAAACAGTCACCCTTGATACACGGATTCCTGTGACTGCATACAAGTCATGAGAAGCTGTAGCACTCCTGTTACGCCTCGATATAATCGACAAATGGCGATCTTCTCTGGCCGTCGTGGCTCTTGGACAACCTTGCCCAGGCTTTCTCTCGATGGATCCGGTATCCTGGAACTGTTTCCATAAGTTACACACGACGCTGGCGTTAAATTGAACTCTCTACAAATCTGGACTTGAGATTGGCCTGCTTCTAGCCACCTCATTCCATCATCTAAATGCTGGTGGTTACTCATTTTTACTGTTACAATTTGAAATTAACCGATTGCTGCAAAATAACACCAAGAAATTCGCCAAGGTGTGCTAGCGAACGAAATGCGTCTTAACTTATACGCGCTTATAAAGCCTGTTTCTCCGCCTACACACACGTGTACGCTTACATATTTGACGTACAAGATTTGCATTTTTGTCTAGAAGCAGTCACATTCACTTCAGTTCTTTGCATGAAGTTCGATAAAATATGCAAATTCTCTTAATTTATTTCACCAGTGTAGGTTAAGTGTCTTCCAAATATGACAATAAATTTCTTTTGATACAAGAAAAAAGACAAATTGAGATACATGACTATTTACGGTATTTTTAATGGACTACCAAAGACTCAACACGGTAAGTCGGTTGATTTTAGCTTAATAGTTAAGCTCATCATTTCAGCTATAAAAATCATCACACAACATAGATGGATGGGGAGCTTCATCCTGTTTAGTGAAAAAATTGTGTTATTGGAGGTTGATATAGGTGCTTTCCTCATCGTTCACTATGCATACTTTGTGATTTGCCGGGGACTATCTGCTTATGGTGCACAGTTTGCAGAAAATGCAAGACCAAATAAAGACAGTGTACTTGAAAAGAGAGTGTATAGCGATCCTGTGGAAATTTAGATACAATAGGCAGGGCTGTAACTAGGATTTTTGCCACCCCCCATAACATTTGAATTCAATAACTTTGCAACAGCATTTCTTTGTTCCCATATAAAACTGCAGACCCATAAATTTTGTCCCCGGCAACAGTTTCCCCCCATGTTTCTTAACCACGAGACGTGAATACGAGCTGATCTTGTTAAAAAAGTCTTGCCACAGAGAGCGGCAGGCCCATAACAATTATTAAATCTTTGCATTTCACTCATAGATAGAAAAATTGATGCCAGGTGGCAGCACTACACAGTAACAAACTTCACATTAGGTTCATAACTCATATTCCAACATATACCAATTAGAAATTCCATAGAGGAATGTGAATGAGATGCCCCCCAGTTCTGACACGACCAATTATCAGAGCTAATGTGGATGGAACTAACCTAGATAATCTGGATCTCAGTTTTTGAAAACATTTTTTCGCAATGTCAGTCATTAAGTTCTCTTAAATTCTTCGGGACGCACCATGATGCTTGGCTTGTTAGAAGTCTTCTAAACTTATTTGTTGCATCACCTCTTTTTTTTCTTAGAAAAAATAAATTGCTATTGCCCCCTAGCTGAGCTAATCCATAAAATTTCATATTGTATCTATAGCTTCAACTTTGCCAGATTTGTTTGATTGCTGCAGTATTATTTTGAGAAACATTAGTCTCACCTTCACATCCCTGTAATGCTCTCATTATATGTTATAGCATTCTGTGAACCAGTTTGTCACAACACTGTGCGTTTTGCATGCCATTTTTATGTTCCCCTCAATTTTTTCAATGAATTTTTGCAAATCGCCTCCAATAACCCAAATACTCTAAATCTTGGTGTATCAGGAAGTCATTGCCATGATACTGTTACCCATTGAAAAGGTGTTACACATTATAGATAGAATCCGGGTTCTGCTGAGGAAAAATGTTTGCTATCCAAGAGGATGTATTGAACATCTGTAAAATGATTTGTTAAATGGCAAATTTTTGTATCTGTTATTTTTAATAAATGCCGAGTACATCATCATCCGAACCTAATATCATTTGGATCAGTAAGAATTTCCTCCGAATTGGAAAAATTTAATTTTGATAACTGTGTATGAAAAAATTACGGTATAATGATCTAACTTATAGAAGACTTTCTAAAATTCTGATTTTCAGCACTTCCATCAATATTTTCAATACAAAAAATCAAACTGTTAATAAACCACAAAAATAAATTGAAAGTTAATCCTTTTTAATTTTTGTTGATCATTCACAACATACAAAGAGCAAAGCCTTATCCTTTCATCTGGGTGACATTACTGATCGACCACCATCTATGGGCAGGTTAACACCGGTGATGAAAGAAGAAGTTTTTTCTGAAGCAAAAAATGCTATGGCTTGTGCAACTTCATTCACTGTACCAGCTCTCCCCAAAGCATGAGTTTCTTTGCAATGTTCCAAGAACTATATAAAGGATAATAAAAATATATTGTGAAATTTTAAAAAAAAAGTCAAATGATGATTATTACTTGTTCATTCCATGATTTCTGTCAGATCAAATTAAACCATGATCATGTAGATCAGCAGTTCTCAACTTGTTTTGACTCACTGAGCCTTTTTTAGTAAAACAAATTCAATGGCAGAGCCCGTAGGTGAACTATTCATCAAAAAGTTACTGATTTATTTTTACTATTTAAAAATATTTATAATTATTTTAAACTTTACTGTTTTCTTTAATTTTCCACGAGCGGCTGTGGAGCCCCTGGAGAGTGCCCAAGGGCTCCGCGAAGCACCGGTTGAGAACCGCTGATGATCTTGGAGAGGTTCAACGAATTTGTCGATGTGATGCTTATGTTAAGCCAACAAATATTTCACTGTTCTTTACATATGTACTCATCGAAAGAAATATGGTAATCACAAAATTCTGAAATGAATAACAATGATCAACATCAATCAAACCAATAAAGGTTCAAAACAACAAAATTGAAAAAAATCATTATGAATTAAATGTTAGAAAATTAAAACTAATTCTCAGTGATATCACTCTATTCTAACTTGCCTCAGTCCCTGGAGCCCGGGATGGTGAAAAAAATACAATACCATGTTAAAATAAGTTTCCAATCAAAGTTTTAAAAAAAGCTTTATCTTTTGATTCTTTTTTTATGAAAAAATAAATAAAAATAACTTTCTCGATATGAATGCAAAAATGAACTTCAGAAAGAAAGGTTGGTAGTCTGCCAAGGATCACACCCCAGTCCTTTTCCAATCAAAGCAAGTGCAATAGTCAATATAGACACACCTGAAAAATAACATGACTCGTCAAGTAGACATTGCTGCATCCCTCAACTTTGACATTTAGGCTTTCAAGGTAGTGACAGTGGAGAGAGTGTTGATCTTTTCTGTGTTTGCCCAGATCGCAAGAGCACTGGATTCAAGTCCCAGCAGAAACTACCAACTTTTCTTTCTAAAGTTTGTCTCGGCATAAAAATCAAGAAAGTCTCTTTCCTTGATGTGTGGTGGACTGAGAGAAACAACTCTCTAAAAATAACTTACTTTGGCATAATCTTCTTCAGACATTCCACCTCGTTTATGGATTTCTGTTATTATGACACCGGGACTGGAAAAAAAATTAAGAGTTCACAAATTGATAAATGCTAGTTTTATTGACTTCATATATGCATTACTTTTTTTAACACTGAAATAGAGCACATTAATTTAGATGCATTCAATACAAATTCACTTGAAGCATAAGCAAAAAATATGAATGATTCACATTTCAAACAGAAACATGACCATGAACAAATAAGATTACTGCTACTATAAACTTGGAATACATTTTCATTATTTGTTATGCAAACTTGAATGTTTAATTCAAAAGTTGTGTGTTGAAGAGATTTGTGTATTTTCCTCATAATTCCCATCTACAACTTCAATCATATAGTTTGTAAAACAGAAATAAAGTTTCAATTTTAACTACTGTCATTCTGCTTTTTCCTTTATGGAGAGGGATATTATATTTGAAAGATAATTTGTCTAGAATCTATGAATTTAGTTCCAAATGAAACTGGTGTTGTTAAACAGTAAAACCATGTGGGAGAGGGGGGGGGGGGAATGCAATAAAAGAAAAAATCTAGTACACAACCTTCCTGGGTGCAGAATATCATTGAAAAATATTTTTGTGTGTGTTTCTAATTTAGATGAAAACTATAAATGACTTTTTTCTCTCATCCATAGCAAATAAACAACACAATGCCAGTAATTAAGTTAAGGCTACTTCTTTAGATAGCAAAATTGAAATTATTTTTTTTATCTTATATTTTTTCTTAACTTTAAAGGCCTCCCCACTATCAATTCCTATTTAAAAATTATTTTTTCTTTAAAAACCAATAGTAAACCAAAACTTGATTTTTTTTCTCAAGTGCTATAATATAAATTTATGCTAGTCAAGCATGCATTCACACATATGAGTAACATTATAGGAATAAGTTTGAAATAGTGTATATTCGAAGAGACACTAACTTCACAGAATTAACTCTCACACCTTTTGCCGCAAGTTCTGAAAAGAAAAAAAATTTACATGAAACTAAATAAAATATAGAAGAACAAACATGAAATATTTAAAATGTGTATTAACAAAACAGTAAAGCGGCATTGTTATTTATCAAAGGGTTAACTAGGACTAAAATGGAAATATGCTATTTTAACTTTACTTTTTAGCTTAATAATATTTTATGCTGTATTAAATGAATCAACAATAACATTATGATTATAACAATTCAGTAATTATTGCATGTAATAATAAAAATAAATTTACATCAGGTTTTAAAACACTTAACTTACCTAGAGCTGCACATTTAGTCAATTGATCCACTGCAGCTTTACTCATGCAATACGCAGCGATACCTGGGAACTATAAATTATAATTTAGAAATACACGACATTTATTACAAAATCATTTTGCAAAAGAAAAAATGACCAAGTGTATAATTTCAAGAAAGAACATTCGTAAAATAACACATGTATAAGCACAACTAGCAAAAATACCCAGCACGGTCTGGGTCTCAGACATTGAACGCATCAGAAAATTGTGCCCATGCATTTTAACTGATTTTATGTAGATCAATTTGTAAAACATACTAAATCATGCAGATCAATTTGTAAAATATATATATATATATTCATAGACATAAGTGAGATACTATACACACATGTAACGGTCCATTTCGAAAGTCTGCCTTCATTGAGTGGCTAGCAATTGGTCAAGCACTCCACAAAGAGGCTGGTATCAGAAGCCTGGGTAATGTGCAAATTTCTAAAACCCACGAACTCCTTTCAGTCACCTCAACATATTTATAACACAGTAAATGTAAGAATTTTTTAAAAATAAAATAATAAACGGTGGACTTACAGATTTAGGTCCAGCCACACTAGACACATTCACTATATTTCCTACAAATTTAGCAGAGAAAATAAATTATGCTATAAAAATTTATTTGAAAGTGAAACAGACACAAGCGCTGATTACTAAATCACACCCAAATGGGATTCAATACATCTTAGTTGATATAAAAATTTCTTTGCAAATACATAAGTACAGGTTGGTCACAAAATAACCTGGATAAAATGCCCCTAGTGGCTGATAAAATCAACTAATGCAAATGAAATTCGAAATATTGGGGTTCCGAAGTAGCCCTTCGAAAATGAAGAGGAAAAACACAACAGTACATGGATCATGGTCATAGCAGCAAAATCTTGAACAATTCAATAGGCAGCATCCATTTTCATGCTTTTCTAAGTGATCGGCACAGTGAAAGACTATGCATGACGTTGAAACGGTACCTGTAGCATCATGCCGCAGACAAAGAACGAAGATCTTGTTAAAGGGTGTACTAACTTCTTGTGTTAATAATGTGATCTGCATTGGTTGTTTCCACATGTTTCTTTGTCTGCTGGCATTTATGAAGCTACAGGTGCGGTTCCAATTTCAATCGTGGTTTTTCACTGCACTGATCATTTAGCATGATATCTTATATATAAATGTGAAAGTATGTATGTATGTATGTATGCTCTTTATACAAATCTACAGTTTTAGACCGATCGTCGCCAGATTTTGCATATATACCAAACAGGTCCGGGATTGAACCGTAGGCTACTTTAAAACTTCGTCAGAGCTGGGCAAATGCCCGAAATGGGCAAAAAACTGTCGGGCAACAATGGTTTTGGGGCCTCAACAATCACTTTCGGAACGTTTACTTTGGTTACCGTGGTTTCCAACAATGCGTTTCAGACATGAATATATGCCTTTACAATGGTTAGTCACACCTTTAATTCTGTTATTATAACAGTTTACTCCTTTATAACGGTTTGTCACTTTTCCAATCCTACCAGTAATTGCAAAAAACCCGGGAAGATCGCCGGGTATTTCTGCTAGCCTATATACAGGTTATCCTGTAAGTGCTAATGCTGCCTTTATCTCATCAACCGCCCATAGTATAGGTATAGTTTCAATTTAGAAAATGCTTAAAACGCGTTTGAATAATATTCGTTGGACATGGGACGTCACTAATAGCTGAGAACAACAACTACGGTGACAAAACTGAGAATAAAAATGTTCAACTCCAGCTGCCAGTTGTTAAATAATTATTAAGGTATACATATATAATTTTTTTACGGGGCGGGCAACGTCGCCGGGTATCAGCTAGTAAAAGATAAAAGCGAGTATTGCCAATTGAATTTTTTGAAATTTTGTTGCTGGGACCGTAACTGTGAGAACTAGGGTTTCGTTTTTGATGCACCTACTTTGAAACACCAATATCTCAAACTTCATTTGCATGCATTGATTTTTGCGGCCACAATAGACTTGTATATTGGCAAGGTTATTTTATGACCTCCCACCCTGTACATAAATATATAAAAAATATCAAACTTTGGAAAAAAACAACTTCGTTTCAGTCTCTTTTAGAAGACAAAGATAATGATTGTTTTACAGTCTTCAATGATTGTCTTATTTGTCTCTTCATATTATTTAAAAGATATAGTAGAGACGGTAAGGCCGGTATTACACTATAAAAGTTTGATAAAATCCCTTTTATAAAACTCGAAAAATCCAACCAATAAAGCTCATAGGTTACATTCGAGCAAATGCAACCGATAACCTTATTGGTTGAATTTTTCAAGTATTATAAAAGGAGTTTTAGAAAACTTTTATAGTGTAATACCTGCCTAAGACAGGACATGACATAATCTCAGACATGATTCTGAGGTTTGCAAAAACTCTAGGTAATCTTTTGTAAACAAAATATGTACCTTGAACACAAAAACAGCTTATGATAGAAATGGTACGAATTTAATGTGCTGCTCTTTACCCAATTTAAATTAATCTTAAAAAAAGTTCTCAAGTTTTAAGATTATAACTGAAAATATGAGAATATAATTAATCCTGGTATAGAAGTTGAAAAGAAGAATTTACAGTTAATGCTCATTCTTATAAATTTGGAGAGACTTTAGTTCGTAAGATCTAGAGTTCCTAAATGGGAAACAAGTTCACAGAAAAAGCATACTGTTCGGGACTAGACAACTAGTTCGCAAAATAAATACAGTAAAACCCCTCTCAATGGTCACCCCTCAGATGGGGTCACCCCTGTTTTATGGCCAAATAAAAATACTCCTGCAAAAAAGCCTATTTAAATAATGTATTTCCAATCCCTGCTTAACAGTCACCTTGAGATACAGCCATCAATACCATTTTCATCAATCATTCCATTGGACTAGAACTCCTGTACAGTTAAATAAACAAATATAACAGTAGTTTTGTTTAGAATTATGCTCACTAGATGACAGCACAAGTTTTAATAGCTCATCCATTTTTTGGCTATTTTCAATGAAATTTTGCTTTGGTGTTTTTGTTAATGTTTGGGAACTCTGATGTCAGTTTACTATTTATGCTTGTATATACACATGATTTCTCACTGTTTAATATGGCCAGCTCTGTTATTCCTCGCTTTCTATCACTAAGAAAAGAGATTGGGAAGAGAAAAAAATTGATGCCATCGAATACAATGAAAAACATAAACTGCAAAATACAGTACTAACAATAACTGAAATGGTTCTTTGTTTGCAAATGAATGAAATTCTGACAATATGTGTTTCAAGTCATGAAAGTACATAATTATTGCACCGGTACAAAATTAAAATTACAAAATAAGTATTACTTTAAATATTACAGTCACCCCTCTTTTACAGTCAAATTTTTTTGTCCCGAGAGTGTCTGGAAAAGAGGGATTTTACTGTATTACAGTTGGTCAATAAAGAAAATATGTGTGGTGATAAATGCAAAACTAAAAATTCTTCAAAATTTAAATAAAAATAAGCATGTAAATGAAAAATTTCATGAAGAAAAAGTGGGAAATTTTAAATTTGCCATGATTGAGTGGGACATTTCCCTCATTAAAATATCTATATCATGATATTTTTTAGCAGACAAAAACATTCGTTCCATGGATATCTGTTATCAAGAGGTTCCGCAGTATCAACAGTTACATATTGATCACATTCTTCAGTGTTTAAAAACTGACCATGCAAATGAAAAACATCATAACTTACCTTTAGTTTGTACTAAGTATGGGATTGCTAGCTGCATCATATAAAATACAGACCGGGTATTGATATTCATTACTTTATCATAAACATCTAATGATGTTGTAGCAACCTCTCCGGGAATAAGAATACCAGCATTATTAACCTGCAATATGTAGATCATGATGCATCAGATGAGACATGAATGAAAAAAATACCCATTAAAATATGAATTTTATTAACCTGCACACTGGTTATGATGTTTAACTGATTCACCACTTGTGATTTTCTACTAATATGAACATAATTAAATGTTTAACATAAACAAGAACCTTCATCAACAATATAGTTTGTGAATTAATAATTGAGTCATCATGCTTTGACTTACCTTCGTAACCTTGAACATGCTACATAATTACAAAATGCTTATAAGCAAAACGAAAAAGCAGTGACTAATTTTGTTTGGTGAACTATATCTCTTTGCAAATTAACTCCATAATACAAAATATATACAAACCAATATGTCTAGCTTCTGAAATCTACTAATAACAGTTTTTAAAGCTTCGCTGATATCTTCTTCTTTGGAGAGATCACCAATCACAAGCACCACCTGTAGGAATGTAGGAACTATAAAATTCTGATAAAATTTCATACAATTAAATATTCTATGGTGAATTTCAATTGGGATACACATAATTCAAATTTAACCCAATTTAAGTCAAAAAATCTGTTCTTTACATTCACGGAAAAGCAACATTTCCCTCGCCTTCCGATAACATCACCTTTTTCAATTTATCTATATAGATGAAGGGTCAACCACCTATGGATTTGGCGGTCCTACTGTAATTCACCTATTAGATAGGAAACACTAAATGACAGTATCATTTATGTGTCAACCTCTCGGAGACTAAATCAAACTCATTGTTAAAACTTACATCAGAAGGTTTCAACCCAGCTTTCAAACAATCACTGGAAACCCTACTCAAATTTGTTGAATTGCGGCCACATAGGCAAAGTTTGCATCCGAGTGATGCAAAATGAACTGCAGTTTCAGCACCAATTCCTGAGGACGCACCTGAAAAAAGTAACAAAAATTCAGACAGACCTCTGTATACAGCCAATTAATTATAATGTCAACACGCATATAAATATAATTTTTAAAGGTCTCTGCAGCACAACTGAAAAATTGGACTCTATCCATTTACAGAGAGAATAATTAAAGTAGTTAACAAAATTTTGAGTCATCAAGTACTTTCACATCTGTCCCAGCATAAGTAACAAGTAGTGAATGACCATTGGATAGTATGAGGCCACTTCCATCGTTCTGATTTGACTGAGACTGGAGAAACCCAGAGTTCCAGTCAAATCGGAATGGTGGACGTGGCCTCGTATTATCCAATGGTCATTCACTACTTGTACCTTATGCTGGGACAGATCTTAAAGTACTTGATGACTTAAAATTTAGTTAACCATTAAATTACTTATTCTTTCTGTAATGGGTCTTAAATTCCAATTTTTCAAGCCACTGAGATGAATATCCAACGTACTATTGGAACTTCCTGTTCCGATTTGACTGGAACCAACCAAAGGGGTTGGGAGGAAAATGCATATTCTATGTTATTTGTCCACTTACCCACTAAATCATTTGCATTTCTTTCAAACCAAGCATAATCTCTGTCTATCGCCATGGGCAATTTACAACCAAAATGAGTTGTGTCAGAGGTGTGCATGTGCACCTAAACGTTTGAGTGCATGCCTAATGTTGCATGTAAATTTTTTTTATACTGTCAGCTATTTTTCAAACAATGAATGAAGTGTAATGGTTGAATATTTGTACCATTGTAGGCCTGCTGTTTTCTGCTGTAAGACTTTTAACAGGGAGATTGGCTCACATTTAACACTAGAACACTAACTAAAATAAAAACTGATAAAACTGCATGTCAACTGCCTATATGTCTATGTTTCTGAAACATAAGTAGAGTTGGTATGCTAGGGTTAAGAAGGTTTGCTCCTCGTAGTTAAATAACTTGATAATTAACAACTTAAACACACTTTTTTAAGGCACCCAACTTGAATGCACTTTAGCAACTTTAACATAATTTACACACTCTGAATTAACTTAAAATTTAGTTAACTACTTTACTGAACCCACGTTCACAGCTTTTTACTTCTCATTGAGTCACCTCGACTCTGAGTCATTTTTATTTGCTCAGAGGACTATGGAAGTAACTATGATTTTTGTGGGGGGCATAAGGAAAGACAATAGCATGCGCACGTTCGTTCTATTTAAACCTCAAGGAGTACAGGATGCTTTCAGTATACATACAGGACATCATAAAATAACTTTGCTTTATACACAAGCCCCCAGTGAAAAATCAACAAATGAAATTTGAGCCATAGGTGTTTCAAAGTATGTGCTCAAGAATGAGTGGAGAAACAAAAACCTAGCCCTCAGTTACGATCACTGCAAAAAAATTCAAATGACAACACTTATTTTTATGCATTGCCAAGTGATGTTGCCTGTTGAATTGCCCTGTGCATTAAAAAACCATGAATGGCATTAGAACAGAACCTGTAGCATCATAAACGCTACACAGGATACAGACAAAACAGGTCTCACTAAAGGGGTTGGATCCCTCGTAAGGGACCTTCCAGCAGCAGAAATGTGATCTGTTTTGGTTATTTCCACATTTTTCTTCATCTTTGTCAGCACCAGTGTTTATGATGCTACAAACCGCTCCAATGCCATTGTGATTTTTTACTGTGACTGCATAAAAGTGAGTGTTGCCGTTTGAATTTTTTTTAAAATTTTGTTGCTGTAACAGTTTTATGTAATGAACCATGTCACACCTCCGGAATCAAGAGTGAGTATCACGAATCAACCCAACAATGATAAGAGTCAGAGTGAGAACTTGAAATGGTTCATTTCATTTTAACAGATAGATTTCTTTTAACAATTTAGAAAATTTAACAACTTTGAATTGAAAGTTATATCATCACGAGTCATTGAGTTGTTGTCAATATCTCTCAGCCTGGTGTCAGATGTCAATCCATGAGCAACTGTAGGCAAACCCTTAGTGTCCTTAGGCCTTATGTATGGACTTAGGATCTTCGATGACAGGAGAACTATACTATTATTAGAGGCTCCAAACTCCCAGATGGAATTTACCAGAAAACTGCAATGTCCAAGACTGTGGATGATCAATATATTAGATGAAGTTGAAATGCAAAGAATATCGATCCAGCTACTGCCTCATATACAACCGGCTATTGACGAAGCAAGGAATCACTGCAAAGACATATACTACATTTGCAATAATGCAACAATGCCATGTTGCTACAGCATAATCAATGAGATAGGTGTGTCTAAATGATGATACTGTGTTACCTCCAATGGTTATGAGCTGATACTGGATTCTATGGACTTGTGATAATAGGTGATGTTATTAATGAAAAAATAGTGATTAATAAACACTTATTTTGAATGGGGTGACCCATTTCCATCTACCGCGTGGGCTTGTACCATTATAATCCACAATTGGTTGTTTCCACATTTTTCTTCGTCTTTGTCAAAACCATAACACTGGTTTATAGTGCTGCCGGTACAGTTCCAATGCCATTTATAGTTTTTCACTGTGCCAATCACTTTTCACTGCATAAAAGTGAGTGTTGCCATTCAAATATTTTGTTGTTGTAACGGCACAAGAGCTAGGTTTCTGTTTTTCAACTCATTCTTAAGCACATGCTCTGAAACTCCTGTATCTTGAATTTAATTTCCATTCATTGATTTTTGTGACCACCTAGGGAGCTTGTACATTTGCAAAGTAATTTTGTGACCCCAACCTGTACAGTCAGCCTTATCTTTGATTGTGCGAGAGGGGGCATCCCCCCCCCCCCACGAGCACCGGCACCTTAGAACAAACGTGTAATTTTTGCCGCCACCCCGTCCACTGTTAAACGCAATTCAGAGAAGTGTTTGCCGTTATTTCTTTTAAATTTTCCGCCCGGGGAACGACATGAGGGTTTCCCCCCTGCATCTCGCAACGTGCGGCCCGGCTCAGAGGACGGGTAGAAAAAAGAAACTTCTCAAAGTCTAGCAATCAATGAATTTTAAAGTATAGATTTTTTTTTTTTTTTTAAATACCTGTGATCAGGGCAACTTTATCTTGGAGTTCAGCCATTGAATCGTAATAGGCTTGAATACCTCTATACTATAAGTGCACCCTGTGCCGTGGCTCGCGTTGCACTTTGCCCTTAAGTAAACAAATAAACGAATTCGTCTCGATTATACAGGGCTTTATAAATTTAGACTTTCTCCTGTGAGCAATATTCTCAATGCCACAATCGCTTTTTTTTGCAAAATTAAAATACGTTTATGAACGATCAAGCAAGAAAAAAGTTTTTATTATTTCTTACAATGAAGAGTAACGTAACATTATTAATATTTACACTTGTTTAGAGAACTGACGCATTGATAGAAAAAAAAAAAAAGAACCGTCGAAGTTAAAGCCGTCGCATCTTCTTTCACCCTAGAAATGTCTTGTGATGGTGATGTGTAATAATAAACAGCCGGTTTTCAGTTTACCGTTTCATATTTTGAGATCTTGAATACGAGACCTTGATTTATCTCTGACCTACGCTTGAAATAGTTTCATAATGATGCAAGAACCACCACCATCTTACCAAGATCCATCGTTGATCGTAGAAGGGGACATGAACGTCCCTTCCGATTCCCAAGGTAAACAATCCAACGAATATCGGACATTGGACGAGCCCGTTCGTGAGACGATAATGCGAGATGTCAAAGCGGTCGGAACGAAGTTTTTCCACGTGCTCTACCCGAAACAAAAAGAAGCTCTGCTGAGAGATTGGGATCTGTGGGGACCGTTATTCCTGTGCGTTTTCTTATCCATATTTCTCCAAGGATCCAGTAGCGACGACATCGACAGCGGTGGCATACAGTTTGCCGAGATTTTCATCATTGTGTGCCTCGGAGCCATCGTGGTGACAGTTAACTCCAAGTTACTCGGTGGAAAGATATCCTTTTTCCAAAGTGTTTGTGTACTCGGTTACTGTCTCCTATCGCCATCTATTGCCCTTCTTCTCAACTTACTTGTTCCGGTAATATTCTCGCAAGGACTAGTCACTTTCGTCATAACGTTTGTCTTTTCAACGGCTGGTTTTATATGGGCTACACTATCTGCCACTGTTTTCCTCGGTGATAGCCAGCCTCCTCGAAGGAGAGCTCTTGCTGTTTATCCCATTTGCTTGTTTTATTTTGTTGTGAGCTGGCTTATAATTTCCCGTTCCGCTTGACATTTTAGATGCACTAGTGGTTGCCTGTTCATGTATGCACCGGATGATGTTTATTGTTTGACTGCCTTTAATGCCATACTGTATCATAATAAAAGATGCTTATAAAAATACTATGGTTATTTTTCCAATCTGAAAGCATCACATTTTTCAGTGGAAGCCAATTTTTATTTGCTACTGTGATGTGTGGGCGTCATGCTATAAACTCTCTTTGTGACGATTCTGGGCTGAAAACAGAGTTTAGTTACCTTTATGGGTTCCAACCCAATGCGTAATGTAAGGAAGTAAGATTTATTTTAACCTTCCTTTCTTCACGGCACAATAATAATCTACATTATAAATCAGAATAATCCAAAGGGCATCCATGGAATCGAACAGACAGCACACTACTAACTCCGGTCATATATTGCTTTATATCAATTTCCAACCAGTGGAGTTGGGTGGGAAATGAAGACAGTCTACCAGGGGTTGCCCCAATATCGGTAGGTTAAGAGCTTGTTCGAATCCATGGACTTTGACATAATGGAAGATGAGCATCGTGCTACTAACAGACAACGCTCTGATACTACTCAATTCAAAATCACGGAAATGCAAAATGAAATCTGCAGTGTTTGAAGTTGTTGCAAAACCTCGACCCAACAGAAGCAATTTAACATCATGAACAATAGGAGAAAAAATTGATGCTGAAATACAACTGAGAGTAGAATTATACAGCACCACTGCGCAATGAAAGCAAAATGACACAAAGTGCAACTGTGTAGAAAACATGTGCAATGAGAATATGAAAATGACATGAGGGAACATAGTGAAATCGCTGGAGCTATAACCATAAATGTGATCTCTCTCATTGCCTTCTTACCACCAAATATAATAAGAAAAGCAGCGGCTTACTGCAATGCAAATGTATTGGAATATTTATAAACTATTAAATGATGACTATTAAACTGACAGCTTCGAGAACCATTATTATTTTGATGCATTAGGATTATATCAGAGAAAAAATTTAAGCATTTTGTTCTAACAGTGGCATTATCTCACTAATCAGGTTTAAAGTCCGAGTAGACATACAAGACAGTAAAATTCAATTGGAGCAAGCAAGCCTAAAGAAAATAAATGTTACCAAGTTGCCAATTTTCTGAAGGGTATCTAAACCCCATTGGCAGCTCAGTGGTGGTCAGCTGATTTTCAACTTTAAGGCACGAATGCGAGCCTGTTTCACATTCAAAGAAATACTTTCGCAGAGAGCAGACAGTCCTTCAATGCAATACTTATATACATAGGCGTACACAAAGGGGGGGTTTTTGGGGATCTAACCCCCCCCCCCTTTGAGCCAAGATTATAGTGTTATTTTTTGCAGGAAAAAAACTTAACCCCCCCTCAGAAGGGGAAAAAATTGAAGCACCCCCCCCCCCTTCCCCGAGAAAATTCTGTGTACATTTGTACCAATCCTTAAGAAGGGGAAAAAGAAAGTGGCGGTTTTTTTCATTACCATTTTTGACAATTGCTCTCAAGCTCTTCATCTGGAAGCATGTTCGGATCAGCCCCTGTTCCCTCACCTTTATTAAAGGGCAGAATCTTGCCCGCTTCTAGCTCTAACTTTTTTCTCTTGCTATTGGTCGTTCTCTGTAGAGCTCCTAGAAATACTTTTCATAGGTATGAGGATATGGCGTTCATACGAAATGCTCATTCTGTTCTGAAGGGCCAGCATTGACTAAGGGGCCTTTTGAAGAAATTAGGCACAGGAACCTGTTGTGGACAGAGCACTGAACCTATGAAGTAATGGCTAGGATTCAAGCTCCACGAAGTATCGCCTTTTCTTTGGGTGCTTTAGGTAGAGTTTGAGCTCCTAGAAATACCACTTTGTGTATGGGGGACTTAGCTAGATTCATAGTGCCTAGAAATGCCACGTTATCTGCAGGTGTCTTGGCAAGAGCTACTAGCTTGTATATAGGGCAGTGTCAAATACTAGGAAAAGATGGAAAACAGCTATGGGCTTTTGAGCTCTAACCCCCCCCCCCCCCCCCCCACTAATGCATAATTTTAAGTTTGCGCCTTAAGCACGAACAAAAAAATGGCGCATTTCCCAATTTCGCTCCCCCATGGACCAAAACCTGGCTACGCCACTGAGAACGAGCTTAACTCTGACAACATAAATATGTTTTAGAGCCGCACATAGTCTACACTTTTAATGTACATTACAGCATTTACAAATTCCACAGAGGAATAGAATACAAGATGCATGCACAGTTAAGTAGCAATGGAAGCAAATTGGCAACATTCATAAAATCACCAATGCTAAATAAGGTTCAAATTACATGTTGATAAAAGGTTGGCTATTAGAACTAACCATGTTCAATTTAAAATGACAAATTTACATTAACATTGATAATAACAGTCTTACTAGAAGACCTGCAGCTGAAAGAAAAAAATTAGTGAAAGGCATCAAATTTTTTTAACATATCCTTCCAATTAACCTCTTCCACATCAGGTGCATACGTCTTGTACGGTTCATATTGTTTACAGCTACAGTATATGGTTTGGCTGGTGTGAAAGGGGTTAATAAGGAATATTAACTGTTAATCATTTATAAAAAAAAAATTCTCAGCACCCTACTTCATAATCCAACCCAGAGGATGCTGTATTTTACCTGTGATTTCAGACGTTCCCTATGGGACAATATTTACCAAAACACTGACTTGAGAATCATCAATTGTAGCTGAATGCAGGGTCATAACTGGGAAGGGGGATGCAATTGATCAAGACTGAGGGAGAGAGAAAGAGCAAATTAACCCTTTAACTGCTCCTTCTACCTTAGACTGGGGCACCAAAATTTGTGCTCGCCTCAGCTGACAAAGTAACAAATTGCAGTCCTGGCCGAGGTGAACGCTTCAACCAAATAGTACTTCTATGATGACAGCAGTCATTGCGAGATGGTGCTGAGCCTACCATGAAAAAGTGTGTGTACATTAAAAAAAATGAGTGATTTTCTTGCATGTTCACACACTTTAAAGTCCAATGCAGTTAGGAAATTTAAGTGTGTTATCATTCATTTTATTCACATATCTTGGGGGGAAAAAAAAACTAAGATAATACATGCAGATTGAAGGTTTTTAACAACTGGCTGATGTGATGAATTAAGAGAGAAAATTCTACTGTCCTTGCGAGGAATCGAACCCACGTGCTCTCACTTGCCAGATAAGAGCACCAGACTACAAAAAGGCAACGAATATCTCTATTTTCTTTACAGTCAGGCCAAAGCTCATAATTGCTGACAATGCAACCAGATGGTGACTTATCCAAGGATGATATCACTCTCTGCTACCCATAAGGTTTTTAACAACATTCAGTGCACACAAGCTCTAAAGAAAAATTGGGATATTCATTACCTTTGTAATGGTCTAGGGAGCTCACCCCGCAAGTGAAAGGATGTGATTAGATTCCCCATAAATGTAACATGATGACCTAGGACGTTCTATTTGGACAGATCCGGTGAGATGTTCAAATTTTAATGAGATATTTTTGTGATATATTTAACTTTAAAAAATTCTAAAATTTGCATTGTGTAATTGGAAGAATCTAAAAACTGTTAAACTGTAATTTAATCTTAACGTCGCTAAATAAATGTTTTGAAGTGGAAAGAATTTTGTCATTCTTTACCGGGAATGAACTATAATCGGTACTCAAGGGCAATTGAATTCTTTTTTTCCTAAATTCATCTCTCTTCTCATCAACCAGTTGTTAAAAACCCATCGTATGGATAGCGGAGAGTGACATCATCCTCTAATACATAATTGGGCACAAAAAACTGCCACAACCTTTGGTGTTGCCTGAAACTTTAAAAATGTTGTATAGATGATACATTTGGCAGAGAGGGCTTGCGACACTCTGATCCTTGGTATTTCATTAAGAGTTAGAAATGACATTTGGTTGTTGGGGAAACAGTGACTGAAAAGAATTTGCTTCAGTTAAGGTGAGTCACGTTTTTGTGCATGCACAATTGTGTATCAGGCCCAAAAACGTGATTCACCATTTCTTTGACAATTCAAAGAAAAATTTAGGTGCCAGCCAAATTTCTTAACTGCCAAACATGGAGGGAAAAAGATTCCTAAGTAATGTTTCCTTTGACTATTCCAGGACTTGATATATCCCTTTCCTTTTTAAGAAATGCACCATCATAGAATCAGGAAATTTTTGTTGTTACCCATAGACTTTAATTTAGCAATCACTTATGGGAAATTTTAGGCTGAATTCCAATTTTCTAGTCGCCATGGGAGATCTGGCACTTGTCACAAGCTCTGTTGTACATAAGACCCCAGATGCGAGTTTTAACAACCAAAATTTTGTCAGTCTTATTTTTTTCAAATTATGTGTAAGCCATATGAAACCAGGGCTTGACAACCTAAGAAAGTCTTAGATGGCAGAAATTTCTTTTAAGAGCTTTACATTGTTTGTGAAAGAAACAAAAGTCCAAAATAATGTATCTTGCAACTCTTCTAGTAAGTAGTGACCCCTTCCATGTTGGTAGATATGCATGATATAAATTTTATTGTGTTGTTTCTGGACTAAAATTTATTAACCACAAATGGGGTAAACTTTAGACACAATACTTTTTTTAGTCACCACAGTGACCTAGCAACTGGGATCTGTCAAGCCCTGCCTAAAGCTGCAACGTTTCCACCAAATTTTAGTTCTAATTGTTTGTATAGGATTATACAAAAAGATAAGCACAGTATTTTGTGTGATAGTATATAACCAAGGTTCAATATACAGTAGAACCTCTCTAATCCAGACTCCTTGGGGCCTAGATGATTTTGGTTTATGGAAAAGAGTTTTATTTCCTCATTTCCCCAGTTTTCATGTTCAAAGCAGTAATACAGTAGAGCCTTGATCATCCGAGGTGGATGGAGCCGAAGCCACTTCGGATTATCAACAAATTTGAATTGTCCAAAAAACAATAAAAAAATATTTTAAATGATGATATTACTTAAAAAAAACAGCAGAAGTACTATCATACTTACTGCATTTTTGTTCTGGAAGTAAGGTATACAGTAGAGCCTCGATGGCCACAGGATGTGTTTAAAAAAATGAAGAATGTGAAGAGGGCACAAAGATGAGAGAGTGATTGAGAAGGGATGGGATTGATGGTGAACGATGCTGAGACACTGATAGCTTTTCAACCGCCCTTCCAATAATTTTACATAAAGAAATTAGGGAACCCTATTGTCCACAATTACAAAGAAAATGGTCAAACTTGCTTCTCTTTGTCAGCGACCCCCTCCCCCTGCCCAAAAGTTGAAATGTCCATGGCAATCTAATATTTTATTATACCAGTTACCCATGATAGGGCTGCCTAGTCCCTTTTAAACTGAAATTACCAGGGTTGGAGTTTTGGACAGGACACGTGGGAAAAACTGTCCTAAACCTCCAAGTTTCAAAATATTATGTGGAAACCTTTGGATTTTTTGGGTTTTTTTCCATGATACTAACATATCAAAAAAAAAAATATTAGCAGAAAATAAAACTAACTAAATCAAAAATATTTCAAAAAGGTGTCATTTAGTTTTTTCTAAGTTAATTGTTTCACCAAATTTATGGTTTTAGGCTGGAAATCTGATAGTAAAATAATATCACTCATATAACTGTTTAAGTAAACACTGTTTTCAATTTCTTAGTTTGTTGTAAATGTTATTTCTACTTCACATCTTATTTTTCATGTATGATTATGAAGCAGGTACTGTATTTAGGTGCTTGTCCAAAACCCTGCCGAATCTGTCCAAACATTTATCTTTAAAAAATACAATATATTGAAGGCATCAAATACGCATAGTCATAGTTATAATCATTGCATTATTGTGAAACTAAACATAAATATTTTTTATTAGGTACCAATATAACGATGTGAATAAATATCAATGGTGTAGTGTTTATTTAATGCAAATTGTTCTGTTTTGACTTTTCAATTTTTTTCTTTAAATTTTCAAGAGAGAGTGAATTTTCTATTTTACATTCTCAATTTTCAAAAACTAATTATAAATAAAGGAGAATATCTGAAGAAAATGAGGCCACCTACACATGACCAACAGAACACAATTTCACAAACATTGATTATGCCTACATGATGATAAAAGACTTCAAGACCCAAAATTTTTGTTAAATTTAAATTGTTGCTCTTATGAGGCTAGAAGCTAATATTTAACAGAATAAATTCAAGCTATACTTACAATTCTATCACATGAGGGACAGGAATAAGAAAAACACTGGAAGAAGGCTTATCATAAGACTGTCTTTAACACATTGTTTTTTTAATTTCATGTCCCCCCCCCCCAAGTTACGCATCAATTGAAAGAATATTTTCAAATTTTCTTATCTTAGAAATTATCTTGGCACAGATAAGGCAGCTAAATTAGTTATGTGTCATCAAATGTTAAAAGGCGCAGCTGCGCTTGATTATTAGTGTTCGATTAAATTACGTAAGTTTAGTTTCATTCTGTAGTCATATCTATTGCTCTTTTCTAATTTTCATACATCTGGAAAATGTAGTACAAAAAATTGAATGGCTGATGTAATAGAAAAAGTTGAAACGGAATTTGGTTAAAGAAAAAACATCTAAGTCCTTGACTGTGGGGGGGGGGGGGAAAGGCTTTAAAAAAGGATCATATTCATTTAATAAGATGAAAACATTTTTTTTGAGACAGTTAATAATACTGCATTACAGTAAAACCCCTCTTTTGGTAGATAGGTCATCGATCCTCCATGGGTCACTGATGGGAAAAAAAAATTTGTCCATAAATGATTTGTCCCATTCCTCATTAATCATGGGTTTGAAATGCATAGGAAATTACTATTCAACATTATTATTTGAGCAGCTTATCTTCAAAAGGGATATATATATAATTTCAATTTTTTAAAAATTCACTTTTCATTCTTCAAAATTAAACTTTTCACTCAATTTTCTCTTTTCAACATAATATTTAAACATTCTTCTACTACTCCTGTATGCTACCTGTTGGGCTATTCCCACTTTTGTAAAGCAGTCTATTCCGGAAGTTTTTTACATCTAACTGTAAATTTAGTAAATGTGGAAATGTTCCCTTTTGAAAATTAGCTATTCATTTATTCAAGGGAAATTATTATTAGGCCGTGAAAAGAGGTGTTTACATCTTAGGGGGTGACCATTAAGAGGGGTTTAACTGTGCTTAGAATAAGTGCTACAATATGCAGGTTTTCAAAAATGTAATTTTGACTAACTTATTTCACTTACACAAGCTATTCATGTTGAGTTCACACAAATATAGGGCATCTTTTATCAAAGTCGCTGACAAAGGAGATGTCGACAAAGAGAGAGAATATTTATTGGTTACAATTAATTACAGGTTTACCACATGCTTCATATATGTGGTAATCTCCATGGTTCATCTTCAATTCTCACCGTAATGGAAAATAATTTCCAAGGTAAAACTTTGCGACCTGCCAACCCATGAAATTTCAAACCCATCATAGACATTAAAAAAATTTATAAAACCTATAAAAGTTTAGTTATTTTTCAATCGCGAAAAGTAATGTTGTCATTTTGGTGGTTCACATTGTCACTAAGGTTGATTTCTTCGTCATTTTCAACGTCCATTTCATACTCAGATCTAAGCAAGTACATTTTTGCATCTTCTTGTAATTCTTTGACAGCATTTTCCACAACCGATCTATCTACAGCCTTAAAATGTGAATTGGCGGCGGATAAATTTCTAGTATCAACTATTTTTTGACATAGAACAATATTGCTAATGATGTGTTCCAATGTCCAATGCTTACGAAGTAGTGAGTGTTCTAATGTGAAATGATCAAACTGGATCTGTCGAATCTGACAACATACTGCACAGGATTTCAGGTTGAGTCCAATTTCATGAATGAGTTCGCTCAAATATTCTTCAGTGGTATTGGTGCAATGAATTTCTACAATACATAAAAGAAAAAATTAGTAAAATATTTCGATAAATAAATAAGCATGAAAATTCATTAAATGAATGATTAAAATCATCTATTACACAATAATTATAACTTCTAAACCATATGCCCAACTCATAAACATTCTTCTGAGGAAATTATAAATTGATGGATTGGCATGATCAGGGATGAGAATTTATTATGATACAAAATTTGCGAGAATTGTTTTTTGTGAAATTTCATACCAAACAAACTTACTCA
Source organism: Pholcus phalangioides (assembly GCF_987345545.1). Classification (NCBI taxonomy): domain Eukaryota; kingdom Metazoa; phylum Arthropoda; class Arachnida; order Araneae; family Pholcidae; genus Pholcus; species Pholcus phalangioides. The sequence goes on from NW_028301608.1 coordinate 23,699,596, forward strand.
ATTTGAAATTTGGTAATGCAAAATTGGTGCATGCTATACTGTGTAGAATTGGAGTTATTTCACCTTCCGGTCTTACAAGTCCTTTGCTTGCCAGTTCGTAAGCAGATTGGGAGTCCAAACGTACACCTGCATATCTGATGACAGCAATAATTATTGAATGTAACTCAACAATTAACAAAGCCCAAAGACATATATTTTTTACATAATTAAAGATTGATATAAAGCATATACATGGCTATAGGTTTGCAGTCATTTAGAGACTCCAAGAAATGCAAAGTTTTAAAATAGTCTGATTTTTCTTTTTTATCAGATCACAAAGATATATTTCTTTTATAGCTCTAAATATTTATTAATGTCTTTGTTAATAATAAAAAAAGTACAATAATAATGATGAATCAGGAGTTTTCAACATCATACAATGCCAACCTTAGGACCCAAACTCTATAGTGGTAATATTTGTCAATGGGAGAGGGGGAACCACCCCCAATACATTTCCCCCCCCCCTCATGACTATTTTTAAAATTCAAACAAATTTTTCTTGTTTTCTTCAACATGACCATATCCGGCATTCACTCAGCTCTGACGAACATTTAAAGTAGTCTTTTGTTCAAGTTTGGGCCTGTTTGCTGTGAATATTCTCACAAAATCTGTGAAAGATCTTCGATTTTTTGGAACAGGACGCTATCACTGCTTTGTCGTCATAGACATTTCTCTTCCACTTTCTTTGTAGAAACTTATCCATGAAAAATTTTATGAGGAAATTTGATAAATTATTAAATTCTGCTCATTCAGGTTTTTCCCAACTCAGCAATTAAAACGTTTTCGGTATGAGGGCCCATCTGGGGATTCAAGTTGAGATGGTAAGACAGTCAAAGCAAACATTTACAGACTATCAACATCAAGGTTGTTTTATTTCATTTCAAATTCAGCTCGATATTCATTGTTTGGAGATACGGTTGTTGCCTGACATCATTTTGTATTTAATAGACTCAATCAAAAAACAAATACATTTGAGAAAACAGACTTCCGTAGTTTTTGCGATTCATCATAATTCCGTATTTCATGCTAGAAATCTGTAGTAGTTGGCAAATATGCATCTTGCATCATCAAGGAAAAGAAAAATTGACAAGATTGAGATTATTACAACACAATATAGTTTAAAACACACATATAGATAGTATTACAACACAAATTTATTGATTACACTAAAAAAAAGAAAAACTTATTATACTTGTATTACTTGAAGAAAAAGTTCTTTTGTAAACTCATAACCTTTGTGAAAATAAGATAAAATACACAAACCCCATGCCTATAAAATGAAGATCATAGACCTCTTCACAAAATAATATTCAGTTTATAGCTATGTAAAACCAATGAGTTAATTGTTTTCTAATACAAGCTTGCCCTCCTGAAATCTTTCCAAAATCCCATCGACCCCAGATGTCCGCGGACCCTAGATAAGAACCAATGATTTAAAGTATTAATTTTTTGAATGAAATTAATTGATGTGGGAAAAGATCAACTAACATAAACAGAAATTCTCTTCAAAAAAAGAAGAAAAAGCAGTCGCTGAATAAAAAGAATGCATACACAAGAATCTTTGAAAAATTATCGGAAAAAAAATCATAAATAATTTAAGAATCTAAAGGGATTCTTAAATTATTTATGATTACTTTTATTAATCATAAATATTACTTATTTATTTACTTAAATTATTATGAATACTGAGATTAACATCTCAGGGCATTAACCCCTGAGATGTTTCATTTTTTCCCTTTCATTGGGTGAAATATATTTCAGCTTCCTATATACTGCCAACTAGATGGAATATGCACCTCATTAACATTCCGCTCAGTAATTTCTAATGAATCGGTTCATGCCAGAAAGTGCTGTGTATCACATAAAGATGATTTATTCCATGTTTCAAAAGTCACGAAAAAATTATTTTTTCCCCCCTTGACATGCAAGAAATGAGAAGAAAAGAAGTAGAATAATGGGTTTTTTCAAATCCAAAACTATTGAAGGACACAACAGACATTGTCTTTCTTATTTTTATGCTCTATGAAAAGAAAAAAAAAGATGAATCCATGAATGAAAAAAAATATTTTTGCTTCATTTGGAAACTTGGATATCATAACTAGTAGTGAGAAAATGGTACAGTCAGACCTTGGTTCAAATCACTTTTAATATCAGCCTGCTTTATTACATCAATTTTTATAGGTTCCTGAAGCTCAATTACCAAATTTGGTTTACTCATTATCAACTCCAAGACCATAGTCAGAGATCTTTTCAGGGATGGTGGGAAACAAAGTGATAGAACAATAGACAACGATGTTATTCCATGATAACCCGTTCTTTTTTTTAATATTTTGGAGGGAAGGACCAGCAGGGCACTCAGGCAAAGTGATTTTTTTAGGCCAAACTTGGCTAGAAATGTTTGCATGATTGAAATTTTTAACCAGATCTCATTTTAATGATGTCCCACTGCACTTGAGTTCTACGGGCTACAGCCGGGTGGGCCAATGAGTTAATATGCCACGAAAGACCCCACAGGACTTAATTAAGTCACCTCACATATGAATTCCATTCCAGAACATGATACAGGGTCTGACCATAGTATGCATTTATTTCTTACTGTTGCCAACTTAATACTGCATCTAGATAGGTTGATCTAATAAAAAAAAGGAGAGCTCTACACAGCAGATGAAAAAATATGAAACATTAAAAAAAAATTGAATGAATAAACCTATCACTATTGTCACATATAAATCTTGTTAACATCTAATGACTAGAGTCTGGGCATTTCACAAAATGATAGACCAGTTTGCAAAGTAGCAGAGAACTGGTTAGCCACTTTTCAAAGTGGCAAGACTAAGGCATAGGGCCATAATATTGCATATTGATACACTACAATTCACTCACTTAAAAGACTCGGCTTGATGAGAAGCTTGAATAGATGCTATGCATTGTTCTAATTTGTCTTGATTTACGTGCCCTACAGTGTGATATAATGAAAGTTAAACAAATACAAGAAGAGTAATCATCATAATAATATCAATAATTGTAAATACCTAAATGAAATTATCATAATTTATTATAGATTGTTGTGTATTATTCTCAGCTTTTTTGAGAGAGAGATTCAAATGAAAACAAAGAATTTTTTAATATAGATAATAGATGGCATAAAGATTCAAGAATAGAAATTGATGTTTTTTCTACAAAACGTTGACCAACAACCTCTTCAATTCTAAAATTGCATTATGGGTGATAAAGGTAACAATAAGAAATTTGCATACGTATAGATTAGGTTGAATTTTCTAATCAAAGTGATGAAGTTCGCAGGAGCAGAATATCTGCTGTAAGGATTATATGCAGGCATTTACAGTACTAGAAAACATCTATGAAATCCGTATCTAATATTACCTTCATATTTCATAAATATTTTTTGCCAAACCAAATATGAGGCAGAAATTCACATTAGTGGTTCATCTACTAATACAAATACAACGCCACAACAGGCAAAATGCCCAACGAGGTGGCTGATAAAGAGATGCCCATAAAAATATGGATGTCATACGTTTCAAAAATACAGCAACCCAATTAAAAATGCAATTAACACAAATTATAAACGATATATACACATGATAAAATATTATACAATGCCCATAAAGAATACTTATGGTTGTCTTATTCTAAGAATGGATAGCTTCTCGATTTACCCCAACATGTTTATCGTATTTTTTTTAAACGTGTCAATTGTGTTACAATTTACTACCTCCAGGGGTAAGCTATTCCATTTATTAACAACCCTATTAGAGAAAAATTCCCTGCAACACCATAACCTTGCATTGTCCCTCACCAATCGATACTGGTGTCCCCTTGTAAAAGCAGTCGATTGGCGGTGTACTAAAAGTTCATGGTCCATCCTATCCATCCCATTGAAAATTTTGAACACTTCGATCATATCTCCTCGACATCTGCGTTCATCCAATGTAAACATATTCAAAAAATGAAGTCTCTCTTCATAACTCAAGCCCTGTGTGCCAATAAGGACACGCGTAGCTCTTCTCTGCACCCCTTCAACCAAGTCTATGTCCCTCTGTAGGTATGGTCTCCAAAACCTTACAGCATACTCTAGTCCAGGACGAACTAAGCCTCGAAAAAACAGAAAAATGACTTTAGGAGAACGCGAAGAGACCTTTTTGAAAATGAGACCAAGTATTCTATTCGCTTTTTTGACAACCACTGAACAATGTTCAGAAAACTTAAGTCGCTCGTCAATGAGAATTCCCAAATCGGTGACTCTAGTTGCATCCGGGATAGTGACACCATTCAACTCGTAAGAGAACCGTGGGTTGTTCGAACCAAAATGAGCGACCATGCACTTATCTACGCTAAACGTCATGCTCCATTCATTTGCCCATGCTGCAATCCTGTTTAAGTTGGTCTGGAGCAACTCCCTATCGCTTTCATTCCCGATTACCCCCATTAGCTTCACATCATCTGCGAATTTGCTAGTAATCCCATCGATACCCTGATAGAGTTTGTCGATAAAAAGTGAAAAAAGTATACAATACAAAATACAAAAATACAATTATGATATTCATACCCGAATGTGAGTAATAAAAACGTATTATCATAATATTACATACTAAACGTTGCCTTTTCAAGAACTTTTCCATTCTCAAAGAACGTGTCAGTGGCATAACCAAATTTTCCATTCACTTCTATGACCTGCATATGATTCTTTGACCTGAAATATTTAACTTTCTTGCAGCTATCATTGACAGCCATGGCTGAAAGAAAAAAATAAATTATATTCAAAATGTAAATTTTTTTTACATAAAAGCTGGAATATGTTTACATGTTACATTAAGGACTGCATTAAGCAATAAGACTAATTTAAACCACAAAAAAAAAGATGAAAAACGACCATCTACCACAAAAACTAAAACACTACTTTGTAAAAAACTGTGAGCGTGGTAGTCCAGATCAATAAGACACTCGCCTAAAATACCACAGGATGTTTAGAGGTGTCGCGAGTTTGATACCCTGTTTGTTCTTGTTAGAAACTTTCCTGACAAAGGGGGGTACAACAGAAACGGCAACATGGCCACAGAAAAAGATTACTACAGCTGGGAGTCCCACACTGAGGGGTTAGTGCACCAACCCCTGAATGAGTATAAAGCGTTCGGAATCAGCAATAAATTGTAGTTCCCGGTCTAAATAGCCCTCATGGGCCAAAAATGACTATGATATGACAAAAATAATCAAATGTAACAATCTGTGCACACAAAATCACCCCAATCAATGTATGAAAAAAGTATTTGTACAAATATTATTATTCTCAGCTATCAAAATCATAGTTTAAATTAAATGTGATAGAGATGAAAAAATGTAGTTATATGGTAAACCATATCCAATGTGAAAATGCATAATCTAACTCTGTTCTCATTGAATTCCATCACCTCTATGCATAAATAGCAAATTTGTAATAAGCAAGAATTAACGAATTTTGAAAGTAAAAACCAGAACCAACTGAAAATATAACTTTCATTGAAAAAAAAGTTTCATAAAAAAAATTCTATTGAAACAGAACCAGACAGGGTTCCCAGCGAAATGTTCGATTATTTTAAGATATTAAGATATATAATTTAAAAAATCTTAACCTTCCGGATGTTTTGAATTTCAGTTATGCCCCACAGAATATTCCCTGAATTTTAATAAATATTTACATATTTCACTGACAGATAGATATTTTACATTTCTCCTGTGACTTTATCTGATCATTTTTCATTTCCCTAATCTTTCCAGGTTGCTGGAAAGGAGGGGGAAAGGGCAAAAGTGACAACTTCCCTTAGGCCATAATCTTGAGCGAGTGACAAATGTTAGGAATGAAAGTTATTTTTACTCCGGGAAAAAAAAATATTATACCAGAACTATAGAAAAGTGAATTTTTACAGTGAGGGGTAGAGGCAAAATCAAGTTTGCCTGACAGAAGTTCTAGTTATGGTCACACATTAAAACATACGGTGTTAACCAGAATTTTTTAGCAGAACACAAATTCTCTCAATAAGCAAATTAAAAATCATAACTCACCACAGATTAATCAGGTCAGAAACAATCATAAACTAATCAATTAATACATAGAAGATAATTTCAATTTACCTAAAACTCCTGACATATTGCGAGTCAAGTAACATGTATTTCGAAGTTGAATGTCCTGGAATTGGTAACGAGGTCCAACAACTGCCATTAAAGAGGAAAAATTCACAAAATGTGCAAAAAAAAATTCATAAATAAAAAAAAATACATACAGTAAAACTCTTCTTAGCTGTCACCCCTCTTTTATGACCAAAAAATAACTTTCTTTGCATAACAAAAGTATGCATTTCAATTCTCGATTGACGGTTATACCTCTTTCTTTACAGACAAATGTTTTTGTCTCTCCTGTAACTGCAAAAAGAGGGGCTTTACTGTATTTGAAAATTACCTTTCGTAAATACATGAACCTCTTAATAAAATTCAATAAAAATATTTTTATGATAATTGAAATTTGAAAAAGAATTCAATTTGCTTCATTCTTCAAAAATAAGTTAACTGAGAGGAAATTAATGAAAAAACAAAGTTGTCTCCGTCTGTCATGGTCTGAGAAATCCACTTATGGACATTTCACCCATCTGTTGTGGGAATCTTGCAAAGGTGTAGTCACATGTGGGTCTTTTGTACAACAAGAGAGACAGTGATGCTCTTTTTGCTTGCTACACACACACACACACACACAGAGAGAGAGAGCCCTAATATAACAGCATCTTTAAAAATTTTCCCGACAGACATGTGATGAAACATTAGGAAGTAAATTTCCAAATTCTCTAGGCTGTTAGACTGGATGTTGTATATGATTTGTCAAAAAAAATCAAGTTTAACACCTTGATGTTAGTTATTTTTAAAGGAAGAACCATTCGGAATATAAATCTTAATTTTTAATTTCAGAAATCAGAGGACACTTTTTAAATGTAATACAGGGGGAAAGAGAGTGATCACTGGTAAAAATTCAAATAGAAATACAAAAAAGGTTATTATATTCTCTGCAGTATCTCCTTTTTTTTCCCTAGCACACACACACACACTTGATGCATATAGAAAGAAGGAAATATTGCAGGTATTTTAATAATTCTTATTTAATCTGTAGGCCAAGAGTCTTAAATTGTTGATACACCGCAGGCAACATTTGACGTTTTCATGAAGCCCATGGGTCACTAATCGATTCTTTCCACATATTATCAAAGAGCTCACTAGCCATGCAAGGAAGACTCCCCCCCCCCCCCCCCCCCCCCCGCTGTAAGCTAACAACTGCAACAAACTGGATTTTCACAAATGCAATAATATTGTTTGTTATTAAAGAAAAAAGAAAATTCAATTATTCAGAAATCAACCATCTGCTACATCCAAGGCTTCAACTAAGAAAATGGGGGGGGGGGGGGACGTCTGCTGCCTTAGGCATTATGTTGGCCCAGGAAGAGCACTGAATTTACTGTTTCTGTTAAAAAATTACGGGGAGACACCAAAATGGATACTGGTCCCAGATGACAAAGTAAATTTCAGTTTACAGTGGCTACATCTATCTTGTGTCTCCTGACTTATCCTGATATAAGGTATGAACATATCCTGATGATTTATTGGAGCTTACCTGAATTCCAAATGTGACCTCAATTTTTTTCCACCTTCTTTATAACACATATTGCAAAGTGGTGGATTCAGGGCAGAAAGATCCAATCGGTAACAGTATTATCTTATTTACAATTATTTTCAGTAAACCTATTATCAGTAATGCAACATTTGTGATACACTAACCAATGCAAATTAGCATAAGAAAGAACTATTATCAGAAAGTAAATGTAATTTTTATGTAAATTTAGAAAACCTTCCTGGTAAACAAAAATTCTATATCTAAAAGAACTAAAAGATCATTGTACGTGCATTATAAAAAATATGGACACGCTGAGAGGATATTCAGTCATCTGGCTACAACAGCATTTGCCATCACAGCCATACGTAACAGTGGTGCCTACAATAGCATATGTCGTCATAGGGATTTTCAGTCATTATTACATAGATATGACAGAATAATTCATCGTACAGCTGCTGCCACCTGCACAGGCATCCTTCTACTTTATAATCTTGCCACTAGATAGAGTTGAACAATTATATTTAAAAAGGTCTGGGGTTATCATTACTATTAGCTTTGCCATGCTCTCCAAGGCTGTATCCTCAAGCGGTTTTTTATATATATTCTATCTTATAATTAGTAACATACAAGGAAAAGATTTTAGATTTACATGTCATTTTATAAATTTCAATAAATTATTTTTGACATGAATTACTGAGAAATATTTTCTTGCATTCATTTTGAACTTGAACAACTCATGCTATCATTGAATTTAATTAAGAAATCAATATTGCTATTTAGAAAACTAATTAGATTAATTAATTTATTATTATTATTATTATTATTATTTTAAATATGCAGCAAAGATCATCAGTTTTAATGTTTTTTTTATAAGAAATGAATTAAAAATATATTTTAATACCTTCAAACTTCCAAAACAAGAAAAGAAACAAAAAAAGTAGAAAAAAAACTCCTTCATAAAAAAAGGGCATTGCAGGTAGCACACAGAGAAATTAATTGGCCAAATGACTAATTGAGAAAAGTTCAAAAAGCCAACAAATTAGTGCAAATAATTTTTTAAATTTTAATAGCCACAATAAGTATATTTCTGCAATGTGTAGCTTTTTTAGGTTTGAAGCCCCTTATTTTAGCAATTTAACGGCTCCACAGAAATATTTACCTATATCAGCAAATGAATTTAGCACCTCCCTTTATTTAAAATGAAGAGAGGTATACTCTGTAATTAATTTTCAGTCAATAAGTAATTATTCACATGGCTTATTTCAAAATGAACTGAGAAGTGTGGATGAATTAATTTATATATCACAGTAAGACCACTGTATAATGTTTACCACTTTGAACAACAGTTTTTGAAAGTCCCTTACTAGTATAAATGGTTTTACTTGTTATTAAGTCACCCCACTTACGAAGTCATTTTTATCTGATCTCTAGGGGTAATGTTATAACGAGGTCTGACTGTAAAAAAAATTACAAAAAACTAAAATAAACCCTTCAATATTGTTGAGAAGGTTTGCTCTAAGGCTCCTCATATAGGCTACTATTCAAAATATAAGGGAAAATAGATAGAAAAAAATTAAAAATGGGATGTCCCTGAATACATGAGGCAAAAATGAGTCATACCTGAAACATGATCAGCAAAGTTAGGTGCAAGATTCACAGACAAGGGCTGACCAGATTGAACGGATCCTTTTATTACAACCATGTCCTTTGGCGGCCGAATTTCAAGAGCATTCAAATCTGACACAATATAAAGGCATAATAATATAGTATCCATATAATAAAATTGCATCATTATATGAAAAAAATTTGTTACTTAGAAAATTTGTTCCAGAAAATTTAGTCATGTTAGTCGGATCTACTGCAACCAATAGAAACCAATAAAATAATAATTTTTGTGAAAACTAAAAGTAAATTTTTCTAACATTTTTCATAACTGAATATAATTTTTTCTTCAATTAAAAAAAAAATTCAAATGTCAATCAATGCCAAATCAATGTCACAAAATATATGAACAGCTTCTACTTTCATCATAAGCTTTTAAACAGCAATTTTTAAAATCTTACAAATAAAAACAATTAACTTACAGTCGGATCCTCTCGGATAATGAGCCAGCTTCTAGCGAGAATATAGATTTAAAAGCAGATCTATGAATTTTGTATCATCAATTCTGTAGTTTTTAGCCAGCAGGTTTTTCATAGTAGCTCAAATTTAACAAGCAATTTAAAATGAAACTTGAGGAGAAAAAAGATAAATGCAAGAACCACAAAACTATTTGACAGTCATCATTTAGGGGACCAGTGAAAGAAATTCAGATGGTTTGACAAAGGGTTTATTATCCCTTTTGGTTTGTTTTCAATGTGCAGGAACAGCAACACCTCTTCTAGAAGAGAGAAATGACCATCAAAAATTAAGATAAAGAACTGACCAATCATAATTTGAAAAAATGGCTATAATTCAGCTCTTGCTTAACTTCCAATACAGAATCTGTGTTTGTGTGAGGATCATCAGCAGAATATTTGATTTCTTGTGTGCAGTGTTTTTCATTTTTTGGAGGAAAAACTGTCCAAAGAAATCATTGGATGAAATGGATTATATGATGAAATCATTAAATTACTAGAAAAATTTGAAAAAATATAGGGTGGGCAAAAAAGTCAGTAGAAACTTTAAAAATTTATAAAAACTAGAAAAATAACCGAAATAAAAAACGGTTTGCAGGGTTAGCATCGTTAGGTCACAGAAATTTTTTTAAGAAACAGCCGATAGGTGGCGCTCACATACACAAGTCAAAGGAAAGATACGCAAATAACGAACAGAATGTCCCCAAATCGTTTATTACAGTAGTGTGTGTTCCACGTGACCACCACTACATGGGATAAGACATTGCAGGCGAGTCACAAATCCAGCAACGGCAGAGTGCAGCAGTTCCACATACACAATTTGCAACGGTGAGGTCGCTGTGGATTAGGAACGAAAATTCTTATAACTGTCTCATTTGCATATTTCCACCAAAGCCACTCATACTAGCGCCACCTATCTGCTGTTTTTTTAATTTTTTCCTGTTTTAAAAAAATTCCTGTGACTTAGTGATGCGAACCCTGCAAACTGTTTTTTATTTTGATAATTTTTCCACAGTTTTTATTCATTTTTACAGTCAGTTTCTACTGACTTTTTTCCCACCCTGTACATTATACTAAGGAATATTGATATAATTTACAACAATCGCTATAAACACTTAATTTCTGAAAATTAATTTTTTCTTATTTGAAAACAAATTCAATGTCTGACTGGATTTAGCCCACATTTTTGCTGAAAATGAGCTCCTCATTATAAGAGGCACTGTATTTCCACAGTTTCTTGTCTTGCTTGAATCTTGCAACAAGAAAAGTCATGCTATACCTCACATTTTGGATTGCTACTTTTATCACCAATAATGAAATCTCAAGGCATGTGAAGAAAGATAGAATAAATAATAAAAAATTCTACAAACAGTAGAGTCTTTATAATGCGAGATGAACAGGAGCAAGATTACCTCAAATTACCGAATACTATGATTTAGTGAGTTTTTCAAAACAGTCCTGAAACTTTCAATATATTGCACGTAAATATTAGAAGCGCTCGTGAAAATTTTAACAATTTATTATTGCATTTAGAAAAATTAGTAGTTCCATTTGATGTTGTATTACTATCTGAAATTTGGATCAAAAATCATGAAACTGATCTGTACAATATTTTTGGTTATAATAGCTTTTTTGAATGTCGAAATAGAAACAGATCAGGCGGCGTTATTGCATACATAAATAACAAATATTCATTTTTAAGTACTGCCTTGAATATGAATACAGCTGAAGGCTTATATTTGTACAGTGAAATGTTAGATTTATGCATAATTTTAATTTACAGATCCCATGATTTTTCTTGAATGAATTATACTAATGAGTTCAGATCAATTATTAGCAATTTAAGGTATAAAAATATTATCTATACTGGAGATATTAATATTGATATATTGAAGGCTGATACGGACAGTGATGAATACATGAGTCTCATGTCTGAATTTGGTTTTTTATCATACATAAACAGACCAACAAGAAAGTCAGCGTGTTTAGATCACGTTTTCATTCGAAACGCGAAGCTAAATTATCGATTTGAAACAGCAGTATCAAAATTAGAGATGACTGATCATTTACCACTGGTTATTAAATGTAATCTTGGAACTGATACAAAACTTTTAAATAATAATCAAAATAATAAAAATCGGTTTTGTCAAAATGTGGATTATGGTAAGTTTGAAATATGTGTAAAAAATTATGAATTTGATGAAAACATTTTCAATGAGACTGATGCAAATGTATTATATGACAAATTTCTTGATATTGTGTTTAGGCATCGTAATTTCTGGACAAAACAGTCTAAATGCAAAACAGGAAATAATTTGAAAAGTGAATGGATTACATATGAATTTAAATGTATGGTCGATACTAAAAAAAGACTTTATAAAGTTTTTAAACGAAATCCTTCAGATCGTGATAAGGAAAATAATTACAAAAACTATAACAAACAGTTAAAAAAGAAGCTAAAAGCTGCAAAGGATGCTTTTTACCATAATAAATTTATAAAATGTGGTAACAACATCAAGAAACAATGGAAAGTTACTAATGATATCATAAATCGAAAAATAAATAAAATAGTACTTCCAGTAAATATACTAATTCTAAAACAGTGAATGAAATGAATGAATTTTTTATTAATTCTGCAATAACTGAAGCTTCTGAGTTAATAGATGAAATAGAGCTTCTAGTACCAAACCAGTATAATTATATACTTGTTACTGAGATAGAGGAAAGGAATGTAAAGAATTTAATAAACAAACTTGAGAATAATAAAGCGGTTGGTTATGATGGAATCACTCCAAAAATGCTAAAAATTGTCAGTAAATAACATTTAAAGTTTATAACCCACATTATAAACTCTTCAATTCTCAATGGAGTTTTTATTGATAAATTAAAATGCGCTCTTGTCATACCCATTCATAAATCAGGTAATGTCAATGATTTCCAAAACTATCGTCCGATCTCTATTTTGCCTGTTTTTTGAAAATTTTGGAAAAGATAATGAAACACAAAATTATAAATTTTCTAAATCAACTAAATTTTTTAATCAAATATATATATATATATATATATCACTGGTGTGTAAAAACTAGTTTCATAATAATGGTGATATCGATTAAATGTGAATTGAATGTATCAAATTTATTAAGTGGATGTAGTATTTGGACTCTACAAATGCATTGAACTATAATGCTATTGAAAATGTACATGACCTACACGAAAATATATGAAAATAACTATGTCACACATATAATTATGAATTTTAATATTATTACCCCTCACAATATTTCCTGCCAGTCTTTTATTAACTTCAGGAATAGACAGCCCTGCTGGCTTATACACACAAAAGAATCCATTCAAATAACGGAATGCTTCTGGAGCATAATGAATGGCTTTCATCTTGAAAGAATTATAAGCTTCTCACTTCCTGAAAAGAAAAGAAAAAATTTAAAAACCTTAAAAAAAATTATTGCATTTCTAATTTCATACAAGATAGAACAGTTAAAAGTGATACTCATTCATAGATAAAACAAGATGCCAAATAAGTCCCTTAATTTGTGGCACATACTGTTTTCAACACCAGGACTTGACAAATCAAAAAAAAAATTTGGGTACCAAGCATTTTTTCCTTCGAAAAACTGTTCGAAATGAATTTTTTTATACATTGAATATTATTTTGTAAAAGAGTCAGTGGCCTTCATTTTGGCAGGTGGGGGAGGGCCCAAATTTCATATTATTGGTACAAAGACTCAATGGAAAACAAAAGGTTAAAATCCACTGATCATTAAGGCCTGTTGAGTTAAGCATAATTAGTTAAAGTCTGTTCCAGATAACTTGGGTCCGGATGTAAATAAACCACTGTACCAATTTTTAATATCACTCTGCATCCTTTACCTCTCTATCGGTTGTAATTTTACCCTCCCCTTCATTATGAGTTATAGAACATGTGAGTTTTTTCTTCAAAAATGAGATTATAAATTTTTTATAAAAGAATTTTCCTGAGATAAAAATTTTTTTTACTGTTTTCAAGATTTCGTTGAAATAAAAACAGTTGATAGCACTAATTAAAATAGAAAAAGGTAAATATCTCTCTCTCAAAAAAAATTCGATAATGTATTCTGTCATTCTCATGGCTATCTCCTCAAGAGTTGGGATGACAGGGCTCCAGCAGAGGTGCCTGGGACAATTATTTTCATTTTTTGTTTTTTCACGCTACCAGTTTACTACAGAAGAGCCTAGTGAAAGGTTGGTCTGAGGGCATGCCAACGATCCCAGCCTAGGGTGGTCTTGTGGCAGGATGTGAGGGCCATGGTCATAAAAGCTTATGAGACCTTATTTTATGGCAGATTCTGAGAAATCCTAATTTTTTTTCTAATTACTTCTTCTTCTTCAAAATTTTACAATTTCGTTTCTGAAAAGCTAATTTATGCCATATGATTTTCCTGGGCTGAATATGCCACCAATTATAACATAAAACAAATTATGAGCAACTTGTGTTGCTGCTTTTTATTTTTCTTGTGGGTCTGTATATTTAAATATTTCGTAATTATCTATGGGCTTTACTTCAACCTGTTGTTGATAGCCTGTTTCTGCCAAGATAATTTTGGTTTTTTATCCAGGCATACGTTGCGAGCTATGACCCCAATATCCAGAAGCAGAGACCCCTGGACTGGGACCTTTAATGGACGCTCTTGGCTAGACTTTCTCACGGGGCCCTTCATAGTGGATCTACAGTGTCTGTCAAAATGAGGCTAACAGAATCAAAATGAGCAGTACACTTTCGAACGAAGTCTGTGATTTCTTTGGAAATTCACATATTCACCACACATCCAGTGTATGTCAAAGTGCATGGATGAGAAAAAAGAAAATCTTGTTAACAGCAACAAATCCCTGTTATTTATAATAAGAGTTGGGAGCAGCTGCAAATAAATAAATTTTCAAATGGCTTTGCCAAACAAGATAGACAAGCACATTTCATTTATGTCATCAAACCATAAAGAAGAAAACTCCTTTTGCAAGAACCCTTGAAGAAACGTATACAAGTGTATCATATATCATCATATTTGTTTGCGAATAAGAATAATAATAATAAAAACAACGATACTTCCATTAAAAAAGAGACAGTAATGTTCGAGTGAGAAAGGCATATCCTGTCAACACCCACCCTTAAGACATAACAGCAAAAATGCTTAGACTAATTTTTAAAATTTTTTCCCCCCATCTTCCAGATAACTTTGAAATAATGGTATGAATAAAAATAAATAAAAATTTATAAAGTATTTTATGATACAAGGGGCAAACGACAAAGAACTATATTTTTGGCAGTGTTGTACTGTAAGAGAGGTGAAATGTTCTTCAACCAATCATTTTGAGTATCCCAGACATGCTTTGGTGGACATTCGGACCGAAGTTAGAAGGAACCAATTTTAACTAAATTCTAAGTACTCAAGTACTCAAAAAACTGTCCTAAATGTAAGTTATCAAGAAACTAATGCTCACTGGATAATATGATTTAACACCCAACTAGTGCAAGCACATATACCTACTTGAGAGAGTCCGATTTTTAAAAAATAAACCTCCCTTTATGCTACTTATCTACTGAACTACTAAATCACTTACAAACTAAACAAATGTAAATGACCATGTACCAATACAACCCATGTGTCGTGTGAAATTATTGTCTAGTGAGTTTGACAAGCTCCCTCTCAAAAATTTTGGAAATTATTATTGAAAAGGAACTGGTGAATTGGATAGATGTATATAATGTATTGTCAGAAAACCAGCATGGGTTCAGGGAGGGAAAATCATGTGTAATTAACCTCTTTTGTTTCTATCATCACGCGGCCAAGTCTTTGGGAAAGGTTTTGGAAAAATTTTGACGTAGTTCATCTTGATTTCCAAAAGGCATTCGATCGGGTACAACATGGTAAACTCTTGAAGCATTTTTATATGAGATTTGGGGCGACTTGTTGAATTGGATAGAATTGGGTTGAGAGATAAGTCACAACGGGTTATCGTGAAAGTAGAATTATCCCATTGGGCTGGTGTGAAAAGTGGAGTTTCTCAAGGAAGTGTTCTTGGGCCCATACTTTTCTCACTTTTTATTGATAAACTCGATCAAGGTATCGATGGGATTGTTAGCGAATTCGCAGAGGACGTGAAGCTGATGGGGAGGGGGGGGGTTAGTCAGAAATCCAAGCGATACGAAGATGATACAGACAAACTTGAATATGATTGCAGCATGGGGTTAATGAATGGAGCATGACCTTTAATGTTGATAAGTGCATGGTAGTTCATTTTGGTTTGAACAATCTACATTTCTCCTACAAGTTTAATGGTGGTGTCATAGTTAATGCAACTAGTCGATCTAGGATCACCGATTTGGGAATCTTCATTGACGAGCAGCTTAAATTTTTTGGACATTGTTTAGCGGTGGTCAAAGAAGTTAATAGAATGCTTGTTTTCATTTTCAAAATGTCTCTTTACGTTCTCCTAAAGTCATTCCTCTTTTCTGAAGCTTGGACTGCAGTACGATGAAGGTTTTGATAAGAATAAGCATGGTGGGATAAATCAAGAGAAGCTATCCATACTTAGAACTAAGACAACCATAATATTTTTTTATGGACAGGGTATTATATAGCATTAATTATCAGATTTTTTCTCTCGTGATATGTTTTCCTTTCATATTGGGTTGCTGTATTTAGGTTATGTTTGACATCAATATTTTTCATGGGTATCTTTTGTCAGCCACCTCATTGGTCAATTTGCCTGTTGTGGTATTTGTAAATATCCTTTAATGTCTGCATACATTCTAAAGTGTGTATTTGACAACTTAAAATATAGTTAAATATTTAATTGTTGTAAATGGGCCTTTATTCTCAAAGGCTTCATTGCTGGAGACAAGCCCACATTGAAGTCATAAAGCAAACAAATCAGCAAAGGTTAAATTTATTTCAAAGGTTTGTTGTTTAAATCATTTCTCTTCACACTTGAGGGGTGCACACTGTGGGGGCGATGTATCTATACTTTGAATAGCGACATGTTTATCCTCGTAAACTCCATAATAGTGTAAAGTCAGTGGTTTGAATTTCTCCACTAGAAAATATTGTATTGATTCCCACCTAATGATTGCATAATTTACAAAACTCAGCAGAAATCGTGAAGTGTTTAACGACTGATTGACTAATTTAACCTCAAAATAAATTTATAACTATTAATTGATGAACAGTGAATTGATAAACAGATGGTGAAGTAATGAATTAATGAATAAGTAAAACTCTCTATAGAAAATTTAATCAGTACCCAGAATACTCACATGGAATTTGTTTGTTTACATACAGCACTGTCTTGCCAGGTACAGTTGTACCCATCAAGGAGTTCATGAATTAAGACAAAGGTTGTTTAACTCGCCACATTCTTGTTCAAAAATAAAATAAATTCTGATAAAATGCCGGTTAATTCGCGTTTTTCGAAAAAAAAAATTTGTTTTTTTTTCTCGTTTTTTCCTTTCAACGTGTTTGAATTATTCTATACTTTTCTAGTGGTTCGGTGATTATTTATTTTGATATTTCGTTAATTATTTTTTCGATTTAAAGTGAAATCTTATAAAGTTCGGACTCAAGGTAAGGGCTCTGTTCCCCCACGTGGTTACAATGCCCTTCGCAAGAACAAGGATAATTTCATAGATTTTCTGGATAATAGTATTAAAGTGTTCCAAACAACCATGAATTCTGCCAGTCCGCAAGCTATTCCGAAAACAAGACCCATTGATTTGAAGAAATACATTTGTGGCCAAATTTCAAACCCCAAAAATATTCATGAAATTCGCTTCACCCGTGCCGGTGAGCTTCTGATTACCACAGATGATCCACAAATAGCTAAGATCTTGAAGATAGTCAATATATTTGATATTCCTGTCAAACCTTTCCTTCTTACAGAATCCATCTCATCTGAATTTGTTCTCAATAATGTCCCTACTGATATTCCGGTTTGCGAAATCGCAGATGAGCTCCAAAGTGAAAATCTCCAGGTTATCAGTGTCCGTCGTTTCATCAAAGACAATAATCCCTTGCAGACGGTATTAGTCACGATTCTTGGTAAAAATATACCAAGTGAGGTTAAATTGTGGTTCCTAATTTTCCATCCACGCCGTTTCATAGATCAACCAAAACAATGCCAAAAGTGTTTTAACTATTCGCACAGAAAAAAGTTTTGCAGAGCTACTAATCAAATTTGCAAAAAGTGTGGTGGCGATAACCATGACTATGACCAATGTCAAAACTCTGTTTCTTGTATAAACTGCAAAGCTTCTCACTTTGCCACTGACCGTAATTGCCCGACATTTGTTTTTGAAGCGAAAGTCCTCAAATACAAAGCTGAAAATTATGTCCCCATAAACATTGCGCGAGCCAGGTGCAAATCCAATGATACGTCGTATGCTGGTCGAGCCAATATTTCAACTTCGTCGGACATTAACTCTTTGAAACAGGAGATCAGATCCCTTGTTCATGCAGAGGTAAACGCTCTTAGAGAAATCGTTCTCAAGGAGCTAAATGCCAGTCTCCAAGAATCTCTCCACAACTCAATTAAATCCTTGATACCGGTGATCGTGAGCTCAATTCAGTCATCACTCCGAAATACGTGCATGCCAGCTTCAGACGGTGCACTTGTGGACATGGAGGCCTCCGGTCCTTCTGGTATAAACGTTAATGACACACTATCATCTGAGAAAGGTCTAATCTCCGATGTTTCTAGTGAATTCGAGTGTAATGATTTCTCCATTTCGCCCGCGGAAAGAGCGAAGCAACGCCGAACAATTAAAAGACAAAAAAAGGGGTCCGAGCCCCAATCCTGAACTTGAGTGCCCCCGCACCCGATCGTTATCAAGTAGATAGCGATGTTTTTTGTCTTTTTTGCCTTTGTTATGTGCGTAGTTTTTTTTTTCCCCCCTTGTTTTTCTTTCTGCATTCAGTGAAAAGATTTCATTGTTATTGTGCTCAAACTTGTTTTGTTGTTTTTTTTTCCCTCCCCTAAAGTCGGTTATTTTTATGTTTTTTCCTTACCTTTTTTTTTCTACTATTTGCTATATAATGAATAATGTTGACAGTAATATCAAGATTATCTCATGGAATGTTAGGGGTATTTCATCTAAATATTTAGCGATACATAATTATATGTTAGATTATGATGCTTTATGCTTTCAGGAATCTTTTTTGAAGCCATCAAAAAATTTCTTCCTTCCGGGTTATCATATCTATCGTGCTGATAGACCTGACGATTTCGGGGGTGGTCTTGTACTTGCAGTTCGTTCAATCTACCCCTCCCAATTTATTTGGAAAAGAGTGGATTCATCGTTTGAACTCCTTATTGTCAAAATATTTTTTACAGATCGTCCGTTATACCTCATCAATGCTTACCGGCCCTCATCTCCTTTCTCTTTCACAGCTATTAATGAAATTTTCAATTTTATTTCCGGGGACTTTGTTCTTCTTGGTGATTTTAATGCCCATTTCTCTGCGTGGAATTCGCATTTTGATTCAACTGCTGGCCGAGCTCTTTATAGCTGGTATTTATCCAATAATGTTTGCCTTACTCCTCCTACTTGCCCTACCTATTATGGTGCTACCACGCAATCCTATCTGGATTTGTGTTTTTCATCGCCTGAGGTTCATCGTTCACTATCCTGGTCACCGTTGTCATCATTATTTGGTAGTGATCATCTTCCTGCTATGATCTCATTCTCCTCATTGTCAAGTTCCAATATCTACTACTCATACAAAATTCGTTGGGCATCCTTACTTAAAGATTTAAGTAGGGTTTCCGCTAACGCACCGTTTGATACTCTCTATGCTTCCATTTCTGAAATGGTTCAAAATAATTCCTTTATCACCAGGCGCCCTCGTTACCCTCGTATTTCTCTTGATAAAGATGGGCGTCTTCTCCTTAAGGAGAAAAAACTGGCCTTTCGTCATTTTAGGTTTTCTCCTTCGCAAGACAACTGGATCTCATACAAACGGTTGTCTGCTAAATTTCGGTGCCACCTTCGCACTCTGAGAGTCAAACTTCTTTCAGATGAGATACTTCCTTTCTCTCCGCCTTCCAAGATTTATTCAACACTAAGACGTCATAGATACGTCGCAAACAAATCTTTTGATAACTCTCATCTTTTTTTTGTCATTGCCCAAAACTCTTATGCCGACGCTCTTGATCAAATTGACCTCTTCCGAGATCATCATTTCCCGTGCGGTCGTAGGGTTCCCCCTCATGTCTTTGTGGGGCCCCCTCATTCATTCGGTGAACATATGGATATGGCGTTTACGAATATAGAATTATTGCGAGCTCTTCGGACTGGTAGATCGAGCACTCCGGGTCCAGACAGTATCCCACTACGAGTCTATAAAAGTCTTCCAAAAAAAGGTCTGGAATTTCTACATGCGTTCAATGATTTATGGTCATCAAATTATATCCCTCCTTCATTTAAGGAAGGCAGAATTGTCTTTATTCCAAAACCTGGCCGTTCACCATCGGAACCCTCCGCTTTTAGACCTCTCACTCTGATTAACACTGTGAACAAAATTTTCGAACGCCTCATTCTTTTTAGATTAAATTGGATTTCATTCAAATTTAATTTGTTCTCTTCCTGCTTTTATGGGTTTCGCCCCAAAACTGGTTCAGAATCATGTTTACGAGACATTGTGTCCACTATCTGGGATGCTTTCAAGAACTCTCATGTCTTGTATCTCATTGCCTTAGACTTGAAAGCAGCGTATGATTCGGTTCGTCATGATCTTCTAATTAACAAATTAGCACGAATGGGGTTCGATAAGAAATTTCTATCGTGGCTTTATGAATACCTCATCAACCGTCTCCATTTTATTCACTGGAGAGGCAGGAAGTCCAGTACGTTTTCTCCTACTACTGGTCTCCTTCAAGGCTCTTCTTTATCGCCTCTTCTGTTCGCTTTATTTACGATTGATTTACCTTCATACTTGCCTCCTAACATTCATCTCTTCTTGTATGCGGACGATATTTTCCTGGCCGCAAGTAGTTCGGATGGATCCTCCGCTGAATCTTTTCTTACTCTCGCTGTTTCTAAGACCATGCAATGGGCTGAAGACAGTGGTCTCACTATCTCCCTTCCCAAGTCAAAATTTTCAATTTTTACTAGGAAACGTTCCTTTCATGTTCCTACATTTACAATTGGTGGAGTGTCTGTTCCTTTTGATCCCTTCATAAAAATTCTGGGGGTCTTTTTTGATAGATCTCTGACTTGGGCGAAACAACTCAGTACAATTAAAACTAAAGGCACTTTTATTTTAAATATTTGTCGGTCCATCGCATTCCGCTCTCGTAATGTTCCTTGCAGGTATACGAAACCCATTATCCTAAATATGGTGTCTGGTCTTCTATGCTATGGTGCACATGCTTGGTTCAATTCCTCTCGCTCATCTCTTTCTAAAATTAATATTATTTATCACTCTGCTTTGCGTTCGATTTTAGGTTTACCTATATCTACTAGAATTGACAAAATGAGAATGATTTTGGCATTACCGACTCTTACTGAACTCCTTTCATCTCGATGTGGCTCTGCTTGCATTCGGTCAACGGCGTCACCCTCCCAGGGCCCTTCTAATCTGTGGGACTCAGGTTTCAGACGTTTAGCCCCCCCTCTGAGGATGAAAATGGAAAATTTTTCCGAGACTATTGATTTCAATCTTACAAGCACTCTTCAACCTATTTTTGATTTTTACCCTTGGCATCTTCAAAACGTTTCTTTCATCACTGATGACTTGGATTTTCAGAAAAGTTTCCCCCATGGTTCTTTGCAACTTTCGTTCCAGCACTATTTAGACTCCTTGGACCCATCTTCCTTCATCATCGCCACGGATGCCTCTAAGAAAAATCAAGTTGTCTGCGGTGCTTTCTGTCCCTTAACTAACGTCGTCAAGACATGGTTTATCAATTCTAGCTCTTCTGTGTTTACCGGGGAAGCTCTTGCAATCATTCTTGGCCTCCGATTTCTTATTCCTGGTTCTCGGCAACCCATTGTCATAATCTCAGACTCCAAATCTGTTATTTCTGCAGCACGAGCGTTCTCATTCCATTCTCCTACAGTCATTTTTCTTCTTTATTACCAGCTTGTTTTCACAAGCTCTCTTTCTAATCACATTTCTATTATCTGGGTCCCTAGTCACTCTGGCATTACTTTTAATGAGATTATTGATAGTCACGTTCGCACTGCGGCTTCTTCTCAGCGTGTAACCCCTTCCAGCCTCTACCCAGAAGATCTGATCTCAATTTTTAAATCCCGATATAAAAAATATTTCACTCAATCACTTAAAAATACACTTCCTGATTTCCGTCCATTTTATGATTGTTGCAAATTGTATTCATCCTTTTTTTCGTCCGGTAAATTTGAAAATATGTTTTACAAGCTCCTCTGTAACAGGGCTCCTCTTTTTGAGTATTTACATCGCATTAATAGGGCGGATAGTCCATTGTGTAGCCATTGTAACAATTTGGAAACTGCTTCTCATTTTCTTTTTTATTGCAGTCATTATGATTCTGTGCGTAATGCTACTTTCCGCAATCTTCATTTTCCGGTCTCTTGTTGGCGAGATTTTGCGTCGACTCCTCCTAATATTATTATTCCTCTCTTTGAACGTTTCGTCACTCGTAGTTCCCGTTTCGTCTAGTTGTTGGTATTCAAGTTTCATCGTATCGATACTCACTATATATATATGTGTGTGTGTGTGTGTATATATATATATGTATGTGTATAAATTTTTCAGTATTACTATTCTTTGCTTTGTTTCAATACTTTTATTGTTGTCATTATCTGTGCTATGATTCTTATGCTTTTGTTGTTGTCATCACCTGCGACAATGTATTATTCATGGTTTTTGTTATCATTCAATTTTGACAATTATTATTATTATTTTTTTTTTTTATTATTATTATTGACTGTTAATGTATAATTGATAGGCATAATTTCTTTTTTCTAATTTCCTAGATGTTTTTGTTATGATCCTGGCATCTCTATTCTCAATTTTTTTTTTTTTAATGATCAGGGGATGGTCATAGTAGCCGAGAGCCCTGTATAATTATTATTGTATTATATTGTGATAAAATGCCGTATTAGGGCTGCTATCTATTGCTAGAAATTAAAAGCTTGATAAAACTTCAGCTTGAAATACGATACTTGTGCTGCTCTCTGGCGATGGCTTTTATCCCTAATGTTGTAAGTGTACGCTAATAGATAGTAGCAGTAGTTCCAGCAACCAGCTGTTATGTTGACGCTTATGTTTCTTTTGCAGAATCATTTTTATTTCTCTTAAAAATAACAAATCGAATAACAAATGGATTGATGAAAAGGATGGAAAAAAAAAAATCCGTTTTATTATTTTTTTTTAGTTTTTGCTGTTTCTTGTTTCATTTTTTTTGGCATATTTAGAAGTTCTAGAAAATACCTATCTGCAGTAGATGTTTTTTTTCTTCCTTTTTAGTTTTAGTTTCGACAAGTCACGAGGCCAAGCTCTTTGTCACGAGGTTTTATCTTTATCAACACTGTTACCGGTCTGGACGCTGAGAGATAAGAACAGTTAGTTTGGGTTTCTCGCACTAGTGAAGATTAAAGGTTTATATAAATATATAACCTCAATTTTTTGGAGAAGTGAGTATTTTTACGAAGTAGAAAACTTGTGGGAATTTATATAATTTAACTTCATCAGCGAGAAGGAAAAATTACTAGCACAATGAAAGGAGAGGGAAATGCTAATTGATGCCCAATGAAATCTCGTTACAATGATAAATCTCTCTTCAACAATATTGTGGGAATGTTTTTCGAAGTGCTGTTTGGGAATGTCTATACTTAATAATGTTAAACTGCTGCCTTTCGATATAACGATAATCCCTGTACAACGATCATTTTTCTTGGTCCGTGGAGTATCGTTATATCGAGGTTTCATTGTAATTTGTGTGTGTGTGTGAAATGTATTTATGGTGCTTTCAAATTGATTGGGAAAAAGATAGATTAGTATTTTCATTCGTGGGTTGAAAGTTTCTTCAGAGGTGGAAGAAACTCCTCCCCCCCCCCCGTTAGAAATCGGTTTTTTCCACTGAATGCAGAAGAAATGGAAAAGAGCTGATTTATGACAAATGACTTCATTTCATATTCATGTAATCAACATAATCAATCCTTTTACTGCCATTTCCAGAAACATTAAATATATGGGTCATTCCCAAAAAAAGTGTACGAACTGTTTCCGAGACTAATTTTTTTTTACTAAATTTTAGAGCACTCTGGTGGGAATTTTAATTTTTTTTGTAGTTCTTCATTTAATTCTGTTGTGCAGTGTTTCTTAATTTGTTTCAGATGGTATTGAATTTTTTTTAAAAATCATTGTTTGTAGCAAAACGTTAAAATCTAGCTGTCCCAGCTTCAAAAAGTGTTAAGCAGAGACTTGGTGCAATCCTGAAATTTTTTTTCAGAAAACTTGGAATCACATTTGATATATGTGCCATAGATAAATAAAACAAACAATAAAATTTTGAGAATTTTTTTTTATGAAAAACTATTTTTTTTGTTCGTGTCCCGAAATTTTTCCCATTTTAAAATGTCCTCTGTTATGGCCATTTGGGAAATATATTTTTATACCAGATTAAAATAACACTTGAGCTCATTGAAAGGTTTACTTTTACCAAATTTTTCTCTCATTATCACAAATACTTAATAAAAGTTTAATACAAAATGTAATAAAAGTTTTCACAAATCATTTAAATTTATAATGGGAAAAAATAATTTAGGCTAATTTGTCCACTGTTATGTCTTCCAAAAACCAACGCAACAGAATGAAAACTATGATTTAAAGTAAAGTTTTCTTAGTTAAGAGGTTTTGAAGTTTGAAGTTAAATTTAATAAGTTATCTATTAAATTTAAACCCTTTACCACATTCTCCCATCATATTTTTTCAGTTAAATATAAAAATTAAATAGTACAGCTCAGGGGCGTAGCCAGAAATTTCGTTGGGGGGGGGGAACCAAAGTGACAGAACAATGGATTTGGCCATCTTTTTCCCTTTTTTCGGTCATTTTCTCACATGAGTCCCCCCCCCCCTGGCTACGCCCTTGGTACAGCTCATCAAAATCACTGCCAAGCACAGATCCAGGGAGGTGGAAGAGACAAACGTGAGATTTATGCCAACATCAAATTACCATTCAATTTCAACAAAAAAATCTTGAAGTAAAAGAAAGGTGGAAATAGGAAACATGCCTATAAAATATCAACAATTTTGGATTGGCAGCTCAGTAATTTAAAATATAAATTAATTGCACTATATAAACTAAGTTTAATCCAAACATCATCTCTTGAAACCATAGTTGATGATATCACGTGTAGCAGAGAGTCTAAATCCTGTATGTATGGCAAATTTTTGAATTGTCATGACAAGATGGTATCTACGAATGAAATTTCTAAATCGCTGGATGAGAATAGCACTGTACAGTGTGAAGAATGGCAACGCAAAGAAGTAAAATTGTAAAAGAATGACAAAGTGATAGAAGTTACAAAAATAATAAAAGAGCAGAGATTGTGGAACCTAACAGACTTAATCAATGTTTTCCAAAAAAGAGAGAAATGAAATTGTTCAAGAAACACATTTTTAACATCCAACACCAATATACAGCTTACTAAATGTGCATTAGAAACATTCAAAAACATGAAGCTGTTCTTCATGTGTATTTCAGTGAAAATTATAATTGCAAATTATCTGAAGTGCAAAGTCATAATTTTTGTGGGTCAAGAGATCAAGTATGTCTTCATACCTGTGCGCTGTATGTTGCGGAATGTGAGAAGCCAATTTCATTCTGCTCAGTGTCACCAAATTTGAAGCATGGACCTTCATCTATTTGGGCTCATTTGGAATCAATTTTGAAAGTGATGAAAGAAGAATATGGAATAAATGTTCACTTTTTTTTGTGATGCAAATACAAATACAACGCCACAACAGGCAAAACGCTCAACGAGGTGGCTGATAAAAAGATGCCCATAAAAATATGGATGTCATATGTTTCAAAAATACAGCAACCCAATTAAAAATGCAATTAACACAAATTATAAACAATATATACACATGATAAAATATTATACAATGCCCATAAAGAATACTTATGGTTGTCCTATTCTAAGAATGGATAGCTTCTTGATTTACCCCAACATGTTTATCGTATTTCTTTTTAAACGTGTCAATTGTGTTACAATTTACTACCTCCAGGGGTAAGCTATTCCATTTATTAACAACCCTATTAGAGAAAAATTCCCTGCGACACCATAACCTTGCATTGTCCCTCACCAATCGATACTGGTGTCCCCTTGTAAAAGCAGTTGATTGGCGGTATACTAAAAGTTTATGGTCCATCCTATCCATCCCATTGAAAATTTTGAACACTTCGATCATATCTCCTCGACACCTGCGTTCATCCAATGTAAACATATTCAAAAAATGAAGTCTTTCTTCATAACTCAAGCCCTGTGTGCCAATAAGGACACGCGTAGCTCTTCTCTGCACCCCTTTAATCAAGTCTATGTCTCTCTGTAGGTATGGTCTCCAAAACCTTACAGCATACTCCAGTCCAGGACGAACTAAGCCTCGAAAAAGCGGAAGAATGACTTTAGGAGAACGCGAAGAGACCTTTTTGAAAATGAGACCAAGCATTCTATTCGTTTTTTGACAACCGCTGAACAATGTTCAGAAAACCTAAGCCGCTTGTCAATGAGAATTCCCAAATCTGTGATTCTAGTTGCATCCGGGATAGTGACACCATTCAACTCGTAAGAGAACCGTGGGTTGTTCGAACCAAAATGAGCGACCATGCACTTATCTACGCTAAACGTCATGCTCCATTCATTTGCCCATGCTGCAATCTTGTTTAAGTTGGTCTGGAGCAATTCCCTATCGCTTTCATTCCCGATTACCCCCATTAGCTTCACATCATCTGCGAATTTGCTAGTAATTCCATCGATACCCTGATCGAGTTTGTCGATAAAAAGTGAAAAAAGTATGGGGCCAAGGACACTTCCCTGAGGAACTCCACTTTTGACGTCTGTCCAACCAGAGAATTCCCCATTCACCATAACTCGTTGCGACCTATCTCTTAACCACGATTCTATCCAATTCAGCAAGTTGCTCCCTATTCCAATCTCGTGTAAACGCTTCAAGAGTTTGCCATGTTGGACCCGATCGAATGCCTTCTGGAAATCAAGGTAAACAACGTCGACATTTTTGCTCTTACCCAAAGCCTTAGTCATGTAATCATAGAAGCAAAGGAGGTTAGTTACACATGACTTCCCCTTCCTGAACCCATGCTGATTATCCGACAATACATTATTCTCGTCTATCCACTTCACAAACTGCCTTTTGATGATAATTTCCAAAATTTTCGAGAGGGAGCTCATCAAACTCACTGGACGATAATTAGACACCACTTCTCTACTACCCTTCTTAAATATCGGAACAACGTTAGCCAGTTTCCAATCTCTCGGGACGATACCCTCAGCAACACTACTCCTGTATATCTGTGCGACTGGCCCCAACAATTCATTAGCACCTTCCCTGAGAACCCTGGGATAGATATCATCTGGTCCTGGTGCTTTGCTTGCACATACATTTCTTAGAAGATTTAGGACCTCCATGTCTTCTACTTGAATATCGTTGAGGGTTTTATTACCCCATGCAACACCTGTATATCGAATATCATTATCTCCATTAAAAACCGACGCGAAAAAGTCATTGAAAGCACCACACATGCCTAAATTGCTCTCTACCTTAGAGCCTCCTATCGAGAGGGGGGCCAACTGTCCCCTTACATCCATTATTGACGTATCGAAAAAATGATTTTGGGTCAGAGCCAATGTTATCTGCCAACCTAGATTCAACTTCCTTTTTACTATCCCTTATCGCTTTCTTCAACAGTCTTCTTTTATCAGTAAACAATGATAGGTCACCACGTCCAATTTTATACTCTCTGAATGCTCTTTTCTTTTCAAGATAAAGGTTCCGCACGCTATCCGTGAACCATAGAGGGTGTGATGTACAAACACGCTTTTTTCGAACAAAGGATATTACGTCGTGCAAAACAGAGGACAGCTCCGTACTAAATTCTTCCCATTGACTTACCACCCCCTACTGATTCCAACCGGTCTTTGAAAACTTCCGCTAACCTTCTTCTCAAAACATCAAAGTTAGTTCTCCGAAAACAAGGAACCAGTCTTTTGTTATCAACCTTACCCAAGGAAAAGTTACAGTGAAATCTGACGATACGATGATCACTGGAAGAAAACTCTTCCCCCACCGAAACATGTTCAACTAGATCCTCAGAACTAGTAAGAACTAAATCCAAAATAGCAGTGCCCCTAGTGGCTTCTGATACATGCTGATACAAAAAATTTTCGAGCACCAACTTAAGAAAGTCTCTTTCATACTGATTTCCAGATGAAAGGTTCTCCCAATCAATACCCGGGTAATTGAAATCCCCTAGTATGAGAATCCTCTTTCGCTTACACATGTAGGAAATTTCATCATGAATTTTGGCAATGTAGTTTTGATCCCTATTCGGTGGATTGTAACAAACCCCAACAATAAGTTTATGACGTCTTTTGTTCTCAAGTTCAACCCATATGGTTTCAATATCACTTCTCTGCACGTTACACTCTCTAGCCTTCAAACAGGATTTCACGTATATCAACACTCCACCCCCTTTCCTATCAGATCTATTTCTCAAGTTTTACAGACCGATGCTTCATCGGTTGGCATTGGCGCCGTACTCAGTCATTACATGCCGGATGGTTCGGAAAGACCCATAAAGTTTGCATCACGTGCACTTTCAAGGAATGAAATGAAATATTCTCAGATTGACAGAGAAGTGTTGAGTATAGTGTAAAAAAATTCTACCATTATTTGTTTGAGAGACATTTCTTTCTAATAACGGACCATCAGCCCTTAGTATCAATATTCTCTCCACACAAAAGTTTACCTGTACTCTCGGCTACACGAATGTTGCATTACGCTATGTTTTTACAGGCATTTAATTATACGATTCAGTATCGAAACACCAAGGATCATGGGAACGCTGATGCCTTTTCGCGACTACCTGTAGAGTCTCAAGAGGACAGTTATAATGAAGTTGACTGTTTTAATGTAATGCAGATTGAAACTGTGCCTCTGACTGCTCAAGAAATTTCCAGGACCACCCAACATGACAAATCTCTTTCTGAACTGTATCACTGCTTGCTAAAAGGGACTGAACTACCCGCACCTTGGAAGAGAAAAGAGATTGAATTTTCGTTGCAACACGGGTGTATTTTATGTGGAAATAGGGTCATCATTCCACAAAAATTTAGGCAGAAAGTTCTTGAAGAACTACATTTAGGCCATCCTGGTATAATCAAAATGAAGGCTTTAGCACGAAGTCATTGCTTTTGGCCTGGTATAGACAAAGATATCGAGGCTTTTGTATCCAACTGGGAATCTTATCAGAAAACAAGAAAAGAACCACCAAAAGTTTTGCGGCATCCCTGGGAATGGCCAAATGGTCCTTGGCAACGAATACATATCGATTATGCACGTCCATATTTTGGAAAAATGTTTCTTGTAGTTTGTGATGCATATTCCAAGTGGACTGAAATTATTATAACACGAAACATAACTGCTAGTACCACTGTATCACAACTTCGAAAATTGTTTGCTCGGTTTGGTTTGCCTCAAACTTTGGTTTCCGATAATGGAACAAATTTCACGAGCATGGAGTTTCAGGAATTTCTCAAGTCAAATGGTATCAAACATGTAGTATCGGCTCCATACCATCCTGCAACGAATGGTGAGGCTGAAAGAATGGTTCAGTCATTCAAGTATTCGATAAAATCTACCTTTCTTACGGAATCGGATCTACGTAAGAGATTGCAACAATTCTTACTGATGTATAGAATAACACCGCACTCATTAACTGGCGAAAAGCCGAGTATGTTGTTTTTGAAAAGAGAGATTCGTACCAGATTGGACTTGATGCATCCTGATGTGAGGGGGAGTGTGCAGAGAAAACAAGAATCACACACTCATGCATTTCATCGTGAATTTTCAGCTGGAGAAAAAGTTGCTGTTAGGAACTATCGTGGTGTTGAGAAATGGAAGTTTGGGACTGTACTGAACAGAGATGGTACCCTGTCATACAGCGTGCAAGTGGGACCTGAAATCTGGAGACGCCATGTCGACCAAATCCGGAAATGTGGAGAAGCTGTGAAGGACGAGAGTGATGAACAAGGGAATATCCGAGATGTGCCTCCTCTTGCCACTTCGGGAGAACAGTCTCATAGTAATAATGATCAGTTTTCTTTTTCAGGTTCTCACACTGATGTTGACAACCGACCTGGAGCGGAGGATCGGCCACACATGGCTGAGGACGAGACGGCTGGAGATGAGACTGGTGATGTTGTGTCATCGGGTGTCGAGCCAGCGCTACCTGCCCACCCTTTGCTTCGTAGGTCCACTCGAAAAAGAAAACCTCCGGACCGACTTGGATTTTGAAGGCAACATTTGCAATGCTAAGAAAGGGAGATGTTATGTATGTGGTTATATTATTGTCAGGCAGATGGCGCACATGTCATTGTATCGTATTACGGCTATTGGATGTTTAGGCAGTTCGCGCCACTTTGTTGTTACGATAGCATCTTTGTAATCGTGTGTCCGTAATATATGACAGTTATTTGTGATATAATTTTCATTATTCATTTAATAGTATTGCATCATGCTCCTTGAATAATGTTGAATGATATTTTTTTTTTAATATATCGATGCCGTTTTGGATGTCTTATTTTTTTTTTCAATTATTTAAGAACTCCCTTTCTCTACAATACATGATGATAACGGTATCATCATGTATTTGCGTATGTCTGTAACCGAATTATTATAATTAACTGTACTATTAAACAAAATAGAAAACCGGATGGGAAAAATAATTTTGTATGTATTACTTCATGGTCTTGGACAGTAACTAACGTTCATCATTCAAAATTATGGTGCAAATAGGTGAGAAACAACAGTTTGCATTTCAAAGCAGTTGGATACATAGGCCTATTCTAGGTTTTGTGATTCTCATGCTCCCAATAGCATTCAGTTGTCTTCTGTATTTTTAAGGCATGAAGAGGCAGAAACAATATTTACAATGCTCAGCAAAGAGCTGGAAATGGAAGTGCTTCATTTGTCAAAAATATTACACTGGCATTGAACAGTAAAATGTGAACAAATCCCTTTAAAAAATGATGGGCAACGCAGTAAATTTATCTGGTTTACCTTGCCTTATTTACATCGGATCTTGTAATCTACACATTTTGCACTGTGCTTTTGAAAGTAGTCTCGAAGGAGCGTCATTCTTAAAAAACTTGCGTCTTCAAAATTTGCTGTGCATTGTCGAAGAGAGTTGACAAGCTCTGCACTTTGGAAGACTCCAAAAAAGAATGTAATATATATATGAGGAGAGAGAGCAAAGAATTATCTGTGGTTGCTAGTGCACTGTTTTGGCCAAAAATTGGTTTTGTAACCAAGTCATTTGTGATTTTGCTTTGGCTTGAGTCAATCTTATAGGAAACTGAAATAGTGCTTTGAAAAAAAAAAGTTAATTCAAAATTTAAAAAAAATGTTTAAATAATTTGAAAAGATCAAAAGATTTGATCTTTAGGGATTTTTTCCATTATGCTATGATTATGTTGTCTAAGGGGGTTACCCTCCCCCATCCTACTTTTCAGTCCTGCATTTTCCTACTTTTTCTCATTTTTTGAGTGGGAGCCCTGAAGAACACTTGAAGCCCTTTGCTAACTACAGACTACCCATACTTGCCCAACTTCCTTTGATAAATTTTAAAATTCAAAAGCCAAAGAAATGAACTTATTTTTTATTTCAGAATTTAATTTGGAAAAGTGTGTGCTGTAACTAGAGAATTTTTCATTACATAGGCCTATTATCATAAGTACAATATTGGGCCTATTAGCCCCAAACCACCTTGCAAGCATTTTTTTTAAACTGCAAATATGGCGATCTGCAGGACCCAACTTTGATCCAAGAAGACTGGAGCAAATCAAGAATTAGCAGCTCACTACGGAACAAGAGTCAACAATTTTTAGTTAGTGAATAGGCTGTAACATGCTGCAATCATATTCAAGTTTGTCTAGAGCCTCTCCTTTTAGTTTGATTCCCGATTGCCCTCATAAGCTTTTACTTCATGTCATCTGTGAATTTGCTCATAATCCCATCGATATCTGGTTGAGCTTATTGATGAAAGTGAAAAACCTGGGACCAGGTGGAGTAACTCCACTTTTAACACCTGTCCAATCAGAAAACTTCTCTATGCACCATAACAAGCTGTGACCTTTGTTGCAATCACAATTCTATCCAATTCCACAAGTTGCCCCCAATCTCATATAAAAACGCTTCAAGATTTTGCCATGTTGGACCCTTCTGGAAACCAAGATAAACCATGTTTCCATTTTTGCCTTTGCCCAAAGCCTTAGTCACATGATCATAGAAGCAGAGAAGGTCAGTTACACGTGTTTTCCTCTTCCTGAACCCATCCTGGTATTCCGACATCACATTATTTCCATCTATCCACTTCACCAATTGCTTTTTGATAGTAATTTCTGTATGATATTTGTTTTATTATACTAAAGTTACATAATCAATTCAAGACTGAAATACAAAATAGAAATTTTCTGGTTCTTGGAGACTAGGACCATGAGTCCAATCTCTTTGTTATCAAACTATATCCTCCTTGGGTGTTGCCATCATTTGCCCATTATACTGTTCTCTGGTGTTGCCAGATACCCTACAATTTCCAAAATTTTTGAGAGGTAGCTCATCAGACTTAGTGAACAATAGGCCTAATTTGACACGGTTTCTCTACTGCCCTTTTTAAATATCAGAACAACATTAGCAAGTTTCCAATTTCCTGAGACAATGCCCTCAACAACACTACTTTTGTAGATATATTGTGAGAAGAAATGGAAAAGAATTATCTGTGGTTGCTATAGCACATTGTTAGGCCCAAAATTGTTTTTCCTTACCAAGTCATTTCTGTCATTTTTCTTTGGCTCAAGTCAATCTTAAAAATCTTAAAAGATACAGAAATGGTAACTATGAATTTTTTTTTTTGTGTGTCATGATTATGTTGTCTGGAGGGGGGGGGGGGTATACCATTCTCCCATAGATGTGCCAGAACCCAAGGGTCTGAGGCTGTTTGAGGCCCCCCCCCCCCCAATAAATTTTAGGAGGAGTCTGAGCTCTCTTCCCAATAATTAATGAATATACAATTCAATGCACAACTCCTCCTGTTGCAGAAGGTCCTGTATATACGGGGCAACTTTCAACCCCCCTCAATTTTTTTTTATTTCATCGCCTCTGCTTCCATCTCCCTCTTTTTTATAATTTTTTTTTTAGTGGGATAGCCCTGCATTCCATCAAAACTTTCTGTTTGAATTTTTTAAATTATTATTTTTTTTCTTGTCATGTGGCTTGCATTAACTTTAGTTGCTTTTTATTGTAGGTTCAAGTTTGCTAAAGAATGTCTTCATTGATTGATTTCAGAGTGTATTTTCCTCCAGATATTCCACCACAGATATGTCTTCCAAATCATCCACATATCGAAGATAAAATAGATATTGTAATTCGTGGATTGGATAATTATGGATTCAAGAAGAAGAAATGTGAAATGCTCACGATTCGTAATGACTCATCTTTTCCAGAGATTTTAGGATCGGAGGTGGCTGTTCAAGCAGAAATCTCCCACATTATTTCTCAGAGGGCATATCAACTGTTGGTTAGCTGTTGGAATGATGTTTCGAAACATTTTGATACAAAGCTCAAACCACTGCTGGTTCTGTCAAAGAAAGAATCATTTATTAAATGTTATGATGTCCAGCATTCAGGAATTGAATGCTCTGACATCGCATTTGGTTCTTTGCCATTTACGGGTGAATTTGCTTTATACTTTCACAATTCAAATCTTGTTTCTAAATTCAAGTATACTTTGAATTTTGTTCATGATGAAAAAAAGCTTGAAGTTGTCATGGAGAGATTTTTATCAAATGATAAAATTAAAACATTAATCTCATATGATAATATAAGCAAGATAATAATTGAATATGGAGTTCCTTATTGTTCCGTCTATCTTGTCATGCTGCATCCCCCTCTGTTCTACAGGGTTCAAGAGAAGCGTGCAAGGAATGGTTTTCGTTATGATCAAACTGATCGGGTTCTGAACGATGGCTTCTTAAAGCCGGAAATTATTGGCAGAGCAAATGTGATGCGTTTGAAAATTCAAGTGGAACTGTTTCCTGAAATTATAAGTTGTATGCACCGTCGATGTAATTATTTGCCTATTATGTATGGCAAAATTATTGAAAAAGAAACAACATTACCTTCGAATGAGTTGGATGCATGTTTTAAATATTTTTCATGTCGCTACATGGTGTTTGCCATTGTGAACAGAAATTTCTATGTTGCTGAACAGATCCGAGCGTTCTTTCTGAATTCAGTTATCCCTTCACATATCGTATTACATCTAAGTAATGAAAAATTGCTCGAAAAATCCCTAATAGAAATATTTTTTGCTGTTGACAATTGTCATTTTGTGAATTTTCTGGGTGCTTTGTTGGCTCTGTATTCCTATTACTACAATCATAACGGCAATGATGACTTCCTTCAATACATCATTCCACCGAAGACGCGTACAATTCGAAGAGCTATTCTGACTCCTACCAGAATGATGCTGTGGCCACCAGAAATCATGTTTGAGAATCGTGTTATAAGGAAATTTGACTCTGATTACGCTCTAAGAGTGTCTTTCCGTGATGATGACATCACACGTTTGAGTTCTAATGCTCCTCAAACAGATGATAACATATATTTTCATGCAATCAAAAAGCCAATGATGGATGGCTTGAAAATTTGTGGGAGGCATTACAGTTTTCTTGCATGGTCGAATTCTCAAATCAGAGATCACGGAGTGTGGATGTATGCCAAGGACAACGAGGGAAATGACATTAGTGTTATCAGGCGTTGGATGGGCGATTTTTCCCACATACATAGTGTCCCTAAATACATGTCTAGAATGGGACAAGCTTTTTCACAGACAGAAAGTACTGTGTCTGTGCCTCTTGATGAAAATCGCATCAAAACAGAAGATGACATTGAACATGGTACAGATCCATTGACATCCAAGCCGTATTGTTTCTCTGATGGAATAGGTAGAATATCAAAATCTCTTTCTGATAAGGTAAGATATAAAAAACATTATTTAGTGTCTTTTTATCTAGTCCTCTTGCTTGAAACATGTCATCTTAACATGTTGGTCGACTCAGCCAGGGAATAGAGCAGGATTGGGGTGTTAGGTACATTAAAAGACCTTCTGCATTGTTATTAATGAGAACCATCAGAACAGATGGTGCTGTTGATTTCAAGATTGAATTTTTGATTTATCTTCTTTTTTTTTTTTTGATAGCATATATTTTGACATATTTTTTATAGCGTACTTTGAAGTTGAAATTTAACACAAGTCATTTTTACAGGAATATTACACATTTTTAATATAATAACGAGCTGGTTAATGCAACCGACTGGTCTCGAGACAGTTAAGAGAGTGTGTGTGTGAGTGTCCTTATCTTTTGTCCCTTGCTGGACTAGGCAGGTGCAAGCAAGAAGCAGGTGCAAAAGTTTGCCACACGTACATTATTGGATAGGCTACGTGTACCGTTGAGTCACCTCAGTACTCCCCCTCCAGTGTCGTAAGACACGAGATGTCTTGGGAAGCGAACGCGCTTCCCGGTGCGAGTTGTTGTGGTCACGGGTGACTCAGGGGCTTCAACATTATGTTGACTGTCCTCTTCGACAACAAAAAAGGTAGGCTTAATGTGATCTAGAGATACCACTTCTTCTTTTCCCTTAATTTTGAGAAACATGTATTTTTCATTTTTTTAATATCTCAAAAGGGCTGTCGTATGTTGCTTGTAGAGGTTTGCGTAAAGCGTCGTGGCGCACGAAGATGTGTGTACAGCATGAAAGTTCAGGATGCACAAAAACTTTTTTCACCCCTTGGGAACTTGCTGGTACCGGAGTCAAACGCTGCATGTCATCACATAGTCTGGAGACCAATATTGACGGCCGAGCTGCTTCAATTCTCTTGCGAGGAAATCACCTGTAAGTCACAAAGTTGTACCATATACTAATTCCAGGCACGTTGCACTGAGGTCATGTCAAAAAGTTGATTGGAAACCCAACAAAACTGTTGATAGTACATCGACCCATCTGTTCATATTTTGGCACTTGATTGCTGCCTTCAGCGGAAGATGTATGCCTTCAATCATGCTGTTTGCTTTGGGATTGAATGATGCGAGTAATTTTTGAACACCCAAGAGGTTTCAAACTCTTGGAATAACGAAGATTCAAACTGACGTCCTCTATCCATTGTGATGCGCTTGGGACTGAATCGCAATTTCTATACCAACAGGAATGCCTTCACCACAGTCTCAGCAGTAACGTCCACGATCAGTGCCAATTTTGGCCAGCACGTAAAACGATCTACCATAGTGAGTGCATGAGAAAATCCTTGTGTGTGATTCTGGAATCGGACCAATAATGTCAAGATGGATGTGTTGAAAGCGTTCGGTTGGGAGTTCAAATGAACCTAAACTGCTGGTTGTATGTCTGTGAACTTTCATTTTCTGGCACGGAATACAAGACTTGACCCATCTGGTGACATCTTTATTGACAAAGGGCCAGACGAATCAGTCTGTGACCAGTTTGGTAGTAGCTTGGGTTCCGGGGTGTGATAAGTTGTGCACCGCCTGGAAAACCTGGTAACTGAAGTCCTTTGAAACGTCAGGTCTGACTTTTCCGGAAG
The DNA here is from genome assembly GCF_987345545.1 of Pholcus phalangioides. Classification (NCBI taxonomy): domain Eukaryota; kingdom Metazoa; phylum Arthropoda; class Arachnida; order Araneae; family Pholcidae; genus Pholcus; species Pholcus phalangioides. The sequence goes on from NW_028301608.1 coordinate 23,736,334, forward strand.
AAGCATCACAATACAGTTCCCGGTCTGAGTCGAGCAGTGTCACTTTTTTTAGTCCAATGAAGTTCGTTTCGATAAAAAGTTTTTCAGCTCCACATCTGTTTCTTGGGCTTCCGCTATTTCAGTGTAATTGATGGAACATGGTGTTGTAATTTCCTCAATTCGCGATAGAGCATCCGCAACCGAATTTTCTGATCCCTTAATATGATGTATGTCAGTCGTAAATTGGGAAATGTTGTATTCTGTCTGTTTTGCCTCTGTGATAATTTTTCCGATTTTTGTCAAAATGCATATATGAGCGGTTTGTGATCAGTTAGGATGCTGAATTGTCGACCTTCTAACATACATCTAAAATATTTTATGCTGGCAAATATAGCAAGCAATTCTCTATCATAAACGCCATAGTTTTTTTCATTCGAGGAAAGTTTCTGAGAGAAAAAAACCAAGGCGTTCTAATGTCTGTCCCACCTGATTCAAGGCTCCCCCTATGGCTACATCTGAAGCATCAGTGTTCAAGACCAATTGAGCTGTTGGAGATGGGTTCACTAAAAGTACAGTTTGGGCTAATTGATGTTTACAGTCCTCGAAAGCTGTAGAAGCCTCGTTGGACCAATCAAATTTGTGATTCAAATTGTTAGTTGAGCCCCTTTAAAAATTCTGTCGAGACATTTTGTTTTTCAGCTGCTCATGGCAGGAACCTTCTATAAAAATTTACCAGTGCTAAGAACCGCCTCAATTCTCAAGTTGCTAGGTTTATGGTATTCTAAAATGGCCTGAACCTTTTTAGGCTAGGGCTTGATACCCTTTTCATTTATTACATGACCCAAGAATGTCAATTCTTTTAAGGCCTAACTCACATTTAGAGGCATTAAGTTTGTTACCATATTTGTTTAAGTGATTGAATAGCAACTCCAAGTGACGAAGGTGTTCATCAGCGTTCTTAGAAAAAACTAGAATGTCATCAATGTATATATAAACAAAGCAAAAATCTGGGTCTCTTAAAACCTCATCCATGAATCTTTGGAATGTCTGAGCTGCATTGCAGAGTCCAAAATTTAGGAATGGGAACTTGTACAACCCAAATGGTGTGATAACTGCAGTTTTAGGAATATCTTCTTCACGTACTGGAATTGTGTGGTAAGCTCGAAAAATATCTAGTTTAGAAAATATTTTCTTGTCATAAAGCACATGAGAGAAAAATCTTGTAAGTGGGGTATAGAGTACCTATCAGGGACTCTTTCTCTCTCTCTGTCTGAGCATTTAACTTCATATAATCTCCCACCGGACGTATACCACCAGCTGGCTTATCCACGACGTGTAAGGATGATGCCCAGGGGCTCTTTGATGGCCTACAAATGCCGGTTTCTAACATGTATTCAAATTCTTTTTTGACTAAATCAAATGTTTTAAGATGCAGTCGTCTGACTTTGCAATGAACAGGTGGTCCTGTCGTCTGGATATGATGCTCCATAGAATGTTTAACTTCCTTAAAATTCAATGCCGGATTGATTTGTGATATCTGCATGTTTTCTCGGGAGGTTGTGATATGGAGAAAATCCGTCTATTGTTTTTATTTCTGCTTGAGAACAAGGTTTGGAATCACCTCCAATGCTGAAATTAGTAGTAGAATCTATGAGCCGTTTCCTTTTTAGGTCCACTAATACAGTGTTTCTTAACCTTTTTTTGCCTGTGGCCCCCTTTGAACCATATTTTTTTCTTGTGGCTCCCCTGTCCTACCCAGAGTTTTCAACTCTCATCTAGAAGCAAGACACTTTATACGTATTGAAATGATTTTTTTCAGTGAATTTGTACTGAACGAAAATTTTGCAAAGAAAATTGGCTTCCAGACCACAAGCCTAGAATTTATTGATCTCCCCGCTAGTCTGAGTTCTATCAGGACCGTCTCAACATCATGGGGGCCCCCTCCTTAGGCAAAGTAATGCTATGGTAGTCCCATACTTTAGCTGGAAATAAACAGCCTACATATTTCCTACTTATTTTCAAAATTAATATTGTACTATACAAAATATCACAAGGTGGGGTCACTTATGGGCATGAGGCCCCTGAACATGACCCCTCACAAGAGTGGGACTGACAGAGCTACAGCCCGGGGCCTAATATGGTTTTTGTCTTTTTTTTTGTTTTCAATACAATAAATTTCATATAGAGAAGGAAGGGGGGTCTGTAAAATATATATTTTTTTTAGCCGGGGACTTGAAAAAACCCCATCCTAGGGAACTTGTTGCAAAATGTAGGCGGTGAGGCCTGGGTGGGTCCATGCCCTAAAGAAGGCCCTGGTTTTATGGGTGGTTTTGTTGGATTCTCTCTCTTACTGTAAGTGTTAGTCACTGATATAAAATCTTTATTTCTTTACACCTTAATTTTTCTTCTCAGTTCTCCAAACCACCTGTCATGGCCCCTTTCTCCACTTTCTTCCGTGGTCCCCCGAAGTATCCCAGTACCACAAGGGGGCCATATGGCCCCCAGTTGAGAACCACTGCACTAATAGACAGAAATGTTGTAGGAAATCAGCACCTATCATGGGTACAGATACCTCAGCAATCACAAAGTTCCATTTGAATGATCTACGCAAGCCCAAGGAAAGGTGTAAAAAGGTTGTGTCATATGTTTTTATTTTGGAATGGTTAGCTGCAAAAAGTACCAGATCGGTGGCTCTATGAGCACCTGTTTGTGGTGGTATACACGAAACATCGCTTCCTGTATCAATCAAGTAACTATAATTTGTTTGTCTGTCGTATACCTTCAACTCATATTTGAGTTGATTCAGTTCATTTATACTCAAACCCTTATTTTTGCTACCACCTGAATCCGTACAGGTAGTGGCCACTACTCATTTCCCTGATAGAAAGAACACAGTTGTTTGCATTTGAAAGAAGAAGCACAGAAACGGTCATGATGATAACAGAGGCTATTGTTTGGGTTCTTAGCAGGAGGAAATCGGTGACCTGAACCACTGCAGTTTTGGTTGCGAGACTAATGACGTTTATTTTCGAAGCAAGGTCGGTTTCTTTCCTTAGACAGTTGCTCTACTTGCAAGCTTAAGTTTTCGATTTGTTTTTGCAAGGAAACCAAAATAGGTGACTACACAGCGGTTAGTTTTGACTCTGGCGGATTTATTGAATAAACCGTATGTTCTGCGGATACCTCATGGATTTTGCCAGCTAAAATGGCTAATTGGGGTAATTCCTCTCTCGAAGCCGAAGGGATGGTTTGAATTTCAGATGGTAGTCTTTGTAGCCAAAGATTTTTCAAAAAATCATCATTTAATTTATCTTTTACCGATTCCCGCATTTGCCGCAGCAAAAATTGTTTTTTATCCCCTAATTGTAGGTCACTGAGCAATTTTTTTTATTTTCTGACTTTCAGAGTCAGTGAACTCTGCTATGAACCATTCTTTCAGAGCTTCGTATTTGTTTGTGTCAGGGGGCCGATAGAGTGAATCACTCACTTAACTAAGAGTATCTGAATCAACCGACACAACTAAACTAGCGAATTTTGTTTCGTCTTGTGTGATGCCTGACATAATAAAAGCTGATTCAACTTGAAAAAAACCATAATCTTATGTTTTGTTTCCAAAAGGGGGAATTTGTAACGTGACATGACTGGCTCGTGGAGGATCAGCGTTATCTACCAACATATTTATGAAAAATATGAGTGCGGATGCTCGCGAAAAGAAAAAATATAACACACTAACTTCTTATATGTTCTTGTATATTTGTATTCGGCTGAGCGGAGTTCGCCGCCTTCTTTAGCTTTCGATCCAGAGAGGAAATAAATGCACAAATTCATGATGAGACATTTTCTCGATTATGCTAGCAATCAGCATTTTGCTTCGTAGATTTTGAACTTGAATAATCCAAAGTTAAAATTTTTAAGCACACATGGCTTGTTAGTTCAGCTTGTTTTTAGGTTGCATGAGTTTAAAGTTATAAGGGTCACCACTGGCACATTTTTGATAGCATACTTTGAAGTTGAAATTTAACACAATTTATTTTTACGGGAATATTACACATTTTTAATATAATAACGAGCTGGTTAATGCGACCGACTGGTCTCGAGACAGTTAAGAGTGTGTGTGTCCTTATCTTTTGTCGCTTGCTGGACTAGGCAGGTGAAAGAGTTCGCCACACGTATATTATTGGATAGGCTATGTGTACCGTTGAGTCACCTCAGGGGCTTATAGTTCTTGGTGAAAAGATCCCTAGAAAATTATTTACTCTACACAAGGGGTGTTGTAGTTGGTTGGACAGTCAGACCTAACTCAGTTATAGGCCATGTACGGTCCCATTCAGCACACATGCTCTCTAAGGAAAGAGGTTCATTGCCATTGTAGCATAGTGATCTAACATGCTTGCCAGCAAGTGAGAGGACGTAGGTTTGATTCTCCACAGAGGCAGCTAAATTTTCTTTCCTGAATTCATTTTAGCATCGGCCAGCTGGTGAAATATTTGTATGAATAGTGGAGAATTATATGTTCAGAGGATATTACTGATTATGAAAGAGACGCATGCTGTATGCTTCCGAATTTTGTGTGGTGAAAGGCAATGCTGTTGTACAACCATGCAAGGACCGAATAGAAAAAGAAAAAAATCCAGGCCTATTTATTCATTACTAAGCAGATCTTAATGGCTCGCTTAGAATAAGCTTAATGAACTTAACAAGGAATTTAATATTAAATTTCTCCTGAACCAGAGCACTGATATGATTTATTGTAGACTCTTTCAAAAGCTAGTACAATGCACAAGTTTTTTGGTGAATTTGACAGATTGTAGCTAAAAGGGTGTTTACGTGGTTGGGATGAAAAATTTTTGCAACAATTCTTTTACACCCTGTATTAAAATTATTTATTATCAAAACTATTTATAGCATGGTTTGCCTGGTTCATGATTTTATAAATTTGAAACTTCTACATTCTTTAATTTTAACTTTCAATTTCATCAGGTTCAGTTGGCTCTTGGTCATGACAAATGTTGCAGTGCCTTCCAGATACGCTATGGTGGTTACAAGGGCATGCTTGTGACAGACCCGACATTAAAAGACGCTGATATAGTTTTCCGAAAGAGTATGAAAAAATTTGATTCGCCAAACAATACAAACCTTGAAATTGCAAAGACAAGTGCTCCAGGTAATGATATCACTTTTGGTTTTAATCAATTTTCAGAAAGACACTGTGTTAGCCATATGGTCCGTCACATGCCAGAAGCACAAATGTGAAAATTTTCCATTTTGTTATCATCTGGTTGGGTACCTTATTTTGCTATGTAAGTTATGCCTCAAACACAAACATGTATCTCTATGGAAACACATGTTACAAAACACTTTAGGAAAATAACTTCCATGGAGTAACATGAGTAAAGTAAACATTCAAACATTATTTCCAAGGACATTGCAATTCGTGTTTGTGGCATTAAGGGAATGATATATCAGGCATAAGCGGATATAGACTCCTCGACCAGGAGAGTGGGGCTCTGTATCCACCTATGATATGAGGGATGGCCCAAACATATGTCCACCTGTCATGCCATTTTGTGTTTCCCATGACAAATTATGGTCATTTTAGCTAGTAGTTTTTCCTACTACTGCTACTACACCCTACATGCACCTCATAAACATCCCTCTGAGGAATTTCTAAGGAATTGACGCATGCCGCGTTATGTGTTACATACCCAACGCAATATGATTATTACAATATCAGTTTTGATTGTGGACTTTGATTGATGTACTAATTATATTACTATGAAAATTATGTCTGTGATCGCATCTGAGGATCACCATTGACATTTTAACTGCTCCCGTTGGTAATAAATTATGAGCTTAGTAAGCTTTACCAATTGCTTATTGATGATTTCTGTTGCTGGAAAAAAAGAAAAAAAATCTCTCGTGTATAAAGGAAGGCATACAGTGGTGGAAGAAATTATAAGACCAGGTGAAAAATGGGAATTAAAAAAAGTAACCATCAGGGAATTTTTCCAAGCAATTTTCAGGGATGATGACTACGATGGGAAATACCATATATACTTGTGTGTAAGCCAACTCGTATATAAGCCGACCCTCTCACTTCAGGACCAACAAAACTGCAATAAATTGAAAACCAGTGTATAAGCCAACCCCAAAAAATCTGTGTATTTTAGAGAAGAAAAATACTTATATTTTCACTCAAAATGAATAGCTTGCAGAAATTTGCAATACAAAATGATTCAAACTTTTTAATCCATTTCTTTGGAGTCTGCAAGCTCATTGTAATCCATCAGATCATCATAGGAGGTGCGGCATCTTTGTTTTTAGCCTTATCTGTGCTGTCATTGCCATTGTCACTTTCAAAGAGGTTATCTTCAGTTCCGTCCATCACATTGCTGATCTGATGCAACACTTTTTGAAAGATCGGATGATAATTTCGACAGAAACAGAATTCCACGCCTCATGTACCCATCGATACACTAGACCAGTGGTTCTCAACCGGTGCTCCAGAAAAATAAAAAAAAGCCAGTAAATTTGAAAAAATAAAAATAAATATTTTAAATAATATAAAATAAATCAGAGTAACTTTGATGAATAAATAAAAAAAAAATAGTTTCTCCAAGGCACCACTTTTGTAGTTTCTTTATCATCGGAACACATCTGTTCAATCCACAAATTCCTCAAATAGTCTGAGAGGCTTGTAGATGCTCGCATCTAAAGTCTGTGCAATTGACGTTAGCCCACCTGGTATCAAAGCCAATGATGTTTCAATTTCTTTGCCTTGGCTTTGACACTATTGGTTCTGTGGGGTTTGAACATATCCCATACCAATAATGCCGGTTTCTCGAACACTGCTACGAAAATGACTACTGATTGCGGGGTCGATATTTTCTCATCAAAAACTGACCCGACCCCCCCACCCCCCCCCCCCACCCCACTTGAGGAACAAATTTTTCCTCTAAAAAAACTCTGCTTATACATGAGTATATACGGTAATTATGGATGGGACCTGAGCGTGTTGATTTCAGCGATGTATTAAGAACAAAGGGCTAAATTTCTCCTGAACAAGAGCACAGATATGGTTTATTGTAGACTATTCCAAAAGCTAGTACAATGCACAAGTTTTTTGGTGAATTTCACCGATTGTTGTTAGAATGGTGTTTATGTGGCTGAGATGAAAAATTTTGGCAACAATTCGATTTTGAACTTTTCTAATCTTTCAGTGCTTGTAGCTCGCCAATAAATCGAGATATTTTGATGAAAATTATGTCTTGATGTCATCTTGTAGGAATTTTTCTATTCTTTCCAAATATTTGTTTAGTTTGCGAGTAGGTCTCTTAGAAACTTCACAAATGCTGATTTTTTTAGACTTTTTTAGAAAATGGTTTGAGGTAGGACTGGGTTAGTGGGGTATTTCATGATCAACTTGGGCTCATCTATCACCCCCTTTCATTTGGCAGAATAAGTTGGATTCACCCTATATGAGCTATAGTCAGAAAAGACTACATTTTACCCTGTTCATCCTTTTTAAAATTAAGTAATTTTTAGCGAATTTCAATCTCATCACTGTTTGTGTTGATAAGGGGTGGTCAGGGAAATCTGTTCTTCAAAAAAATTGTATATGAATGTCCTAATCTTTAATAAAATTGTGAATGAAGATAACTTTTGTAACTTATGTTATGATAATGCAAGTATGTGGTTACGATCTATATAAATACTTATTACTATACGTATAGAGCCCGGAAGATCAGGCAAAATGCCATAAATGATTTTTTTTTTTTTTGCTTATTTTCAAACTCGAAGTTTTCCCGCCATAAAGTCCTATTTTAACATATTTTTAAGTTTTAGTGAATTTTAGAGGCTGTAATCTATAAAACTTAAATATTTCGAGCATTGAGAACAAAAGAAATTGCTCTTTTTAAAATTTTCCTACTCTCTCGGTACTAAATATCATCAGAAAGCACCCCTTCCAGCCCATTTGAATACGAATAAGTGGTCTGAGAGATTACAATTATTTCAACTTGTGGCGACAGCGTCCACCACTGGATGGCGCTGTCCACGTAATAGGGAAAAGAACGCGCCTGCGTGACGTTGGAACTGGACTTGGGTTTTTGCGGCTCAAACGAGGCAGGCATGCGGTACACTCGTTCTTGTAGGTTCTGTTTATTTGTATTTAATTGTTTAATAAATGTTCAATAATATCTTTGAATCGTAGAAGGTAGTGTTTGTCGTCAACTGCCTTATTCCTTCTACGACAAACTATAGAAATGATAATGATCATTCCAAATAGTACAACAAATAAACGAGAATTATTCATAACTCGAAGGAGCCCCCCTTTTCTCTACGGTCCTGGAATTGACCTAATAATGAGGGTCTACTGACATTTTATTTTGGGCTTGAAGTTAGTTTAACTTGCAGTATAATGCAGTTATTATAAACCATAATTAAAGCAGTAGAGGGATCAAGTACAATCAATTTTTCAGCTGGTTTTTAGACCCTTAATACTTTAGTTTTAGTTATTTTTCCTTTTTTCCATAAGTTATAAATACCTTTTTTTTGTGCCTACTTTAGGCATTTTTAGTGCATTTTTGCCTGCCTATTTTGACCATTTTTAGTGCCTAAACTTTTGGGCTCTACTTATCACACATAATTAAAGTAAGTAAGTAAATTAAGTATGCTTAATACTTGTCCCCTAAACTGTATTTCAGTTCACTGCGATTCCAGTAACTCCTTCATTTCCTACCCAGTGGCAATTTTCCAGCAATTTTCCAGCAATTTTAGCAACAGCTGATGATTTTGCAGAGTTATGGCAACATTTTTGGTGACCATTGGCAATTTCCTGTTTTTTTTCGTATTTAAGATCTCAATTTTCACTATTTTGTTCAATGAAATATTCTTGCTTCGTCATGCTGAATGTTTTTTCAGTAAAATACATTTGTGTTTACGGCCATTTGCAGCAGCTCTTCATTACCTTGCACTTTAGTAATTTAAAAAAACTAGTAAAATTTTAATTAGCAAACTTTTTAAAAATTGCATTTTTTTTAGCTGCAGTTAGTATTTAGGATTACAGTATTTTTTCCAGAGTTTTTCTTGAGATATGTTTGCCAAAATTATGGTGGTCTAATTTTAATTAGGAAACCTATAAGGTATGACTAATACAGACCTGCCAACTCTCCCGATTTAGGCGGGAGACTCCGGATTTTTCATCCTCCCTCCCGCTCTCCGGATTTTGGCGGAAAATTCGATTTTACGCGAGCTTTCACGTTTTCGTGGCATCAATGATTACCGTCGTCGTTAAGGAAAACAGCCATAGAGGACAGCCGTAGTCATTTCCATTGAGCAGCCGTAAAAAAGTCTCTGTGACCGCATTTAAGCAACTGGCAAAGAGTTTCATTCGTTCGTTTTCATAGCGTTTATGGGCAGTCATTTATCAGGGGCATGACCTTGGTTGCCGAAATTTCTGTATAATCATTATTGTATTCCATTAACAGCCGTGCGGTAAACACGTTTTTTCGTCCGCAGCTTTGTAATTTGAATTTAAAGCTTTTAAGAATTTATATACCCAAGATTATCAATCACTGATAGCATCCACAAAAGGAAACACTTATAATTTATGAACAGTATGTAGATGTGATTTCTCTATTCCGCATGGAAAGACTGACATGAAATTATATTCTTCTCAGGGGCAATGCAGAACCTGCCTTGGGGGGGGGGGGAGAAGAATGTAACTTGTTCTTAATTTATTAAAAAAAAATAAAAATTTCAGAAATTTTTTTTATGAACTTTTTTTGATCGAGTCTATGAGTGTCGGGGGGGGGGGGGTACCCCCCTCTGGAGAATCTCCGGATTTCTGGATGTCAAAAGTTGGCACGTCTGCTAATATAAATTTCAACAATTTAATATCATTTCATTAAATCTGAATTAATTTATCAAGTCTGACTGTGCCATCGTCGCTGACCATAGGTTGGGAAGCGCTGTCATAGTTCATAACAAATTATAACTGCTAATATGAACTACCAGATGTTCTAATTTATTTATAATTGTTTATCCTTTCCAGTTCGCCTGTTCCTTAATAGGCCTTTTGTGGCACTTCTGAATCAACTGGGTGTTGAAACTCACATATTCCTACAGTTGCAGAAGGAGATGCTTCAAACTCTAATAGACATGTTAATCTATGAGGAGAAAGCTGCAGAATACTTAACATCAAAAATTCCAGGTCAGACACTGAATGTGAATGATATCATTGGCTGTGGTATAGGCTTGAATACTGATCCATTTTTCCATTCTATACTTCTTGCACTCCATCGGCACTATGTTTGTGAGTATACCTTTTGGTTCCTTTCTTTACACTTCATTCATACAGTAGAATCTCATTGTATGGTGTACATCGATATTACTACAAATATCGATGTGCTGATTTTTGCGTGATGAAAAAAACTAATTACCCCTCTCCCTCCAATTATAATTATCTTAATATGTGTCAAAAATCTTTCTTTCAAAATATCATTACGATGCGGGGAACGGGTTTTAAACGAAAATTCTTTTCTTAAAGTTTTTGTTAGATTTTAGAGCCCACATGCTTACATACATAATCCTCTAAAATTGTAAAATGCACAATGAAAAAATATAGGAAATGAAAATATATACTTGAATATCTGATGGCATTACACTTATGAGGATTTCATGCCTTATCACTTGGTGACAGGGCTGTTGATTTTTTTTATTTATTTTTTTTAAAATAGATTTATTTGATTTAAATCAGATTTTTTTTTATTTAAATCACGATTTTTTTTATTTTATTTATTTTTTTAAACGAAATATATAATATATATATTACTAACACACTAGTCATTAATCTATGCTTTCTTTAAAGAATATAAAATTAAAGAAATTTAAACTTATAAAAATAATGACTATTTAAAAAATATTTGCAAACTGAAGATAAAGAATAGTATACTTGTGAAATATTTCAGAACATTTTATTAAGAAAATGGGATGGAAACACTTCTGGAATAGATATCATACATCAAGTATTAAATAATTTTACCCTGTGTGAATAATTGTTCATTTGTTTCATTAGAAACACTGGTTTGAATGCTTTGCCTACTCTTGATCAGTTTCGCTATTTGGAATGAACTGCACCTTGAAAAAATCCTTTCAATGCAGGCATCAATGATTTGGCTGTAGCTAACTACAGCCAAATATATTACTCTCCGCAATCACTATCTTTACCCGAAACATTATAAAAACTATTCCACCATTCCAAATCAGACATTGTATCAACAACCTTAGGGTGAAAAAAAAAAATTAGCATGAAATGGTTCCAACTTTCCCAAAAACTTTAATGCATTGCCAAGAAACCAGAGCCACATTTTTGTTTGATAAATTCAAGACCCTTATTTCTCTCTTCGTTTGTGACATTAATTCCCTATTAGAAGTTAACACTGATGAGCTTAGAATAAATGCATCAAAGTGTGCATCTGTTAATGATTGTTCATATATATTTTTATACACTGATGGCAAAACCTTTTTATTGTTTGATGTTGATGCTTCTTTTATCTTCAATTGCAGATTTTTCCATGCCAATACACATTCCAGTATATAGCAGTTGTGTGTGTGTTCCTTTGTACAAAATCGTTAATTTTGGCTATTGGTTTCAGAATTGCAATCATGTCCTTGACATTTCTTTTTGAATCAATATTTAAGATTTCACTAAAGATGTTACTATCTGAGATTTGTGGTCTTCACAAACTTTGGTAACAACTGATGAATTTTTAAAATAAGATTCAAGAGAATCACTAAGTATTCCATCATACCTCTGCAGGAAGACCAATGCACTTCCACCTTACACATGATACCATGCTTTTGAGAGATGATTGCAGAAGTATCTAAATATACTTGTAACATACTTTGTTACATCAGTTTTAACCAAATCTTCGGCTAACAAGTTTAAAATGTGCCAATATGTAAGTCCTGAAAAGCCAAGCTTTTCATCCAGAGTCTTTCTGGAAGAAACCATATTTGCAGTAACAGAACTTGGTATGTTACATTTAAAGTTTTCTTCTGTTGAATTCACTGAACTAAAAACCACATTTGCTAAATAATTTCCAGCATGTGATAAGCCGGATGTGTCAATAGTACCAATGTGGATGGCTTTACCACACCCTTTGATAGCACATCGAATTTATTCATTATGTATATCCATGTCATCGCCATGCAATTTTTGATTTTCTAAGTCAACTTTATATCCTCTAACTTCATTGTAAATCTTGGGTAACCATTTATCAGCTAAATTGGTACGACTATGGTATCTCTGATATTTGATATACATATTAATATATATATAATATATTATAATATTATAAAAATATTTGAAAATAAAATATTTAAACTAATTTATATTTAAAATAATTTAATAAAAATTTAAATCACTTCAGAGCTGCATAAATAATTTTATTCAATTACAACAGATAATTTCTCATATCTGAAAAAAATTGATTTAAATCAGTGATTTTTTAAAAAAAAATCAGTTGATTTAAATCACTACAACCCTGCTTGGTGATATGTTTGGTTTTGCCATATTCACGCTATTGAAGGCTTTTTGGTTTCAACTACATCAAATACTTTTATTTTATTACTTGTATCATTTGTTGACGTCTTTTAATTACTTTGCTGATTTGGATTTATGAATTATTTTATTGTTTCAGTGCAAAAAAAAAGTTTATTTCTCATAACATTTTACAAGATCAAGTTTTAAACTTTATTAGGAAATATAATTCTATTTTCATGAGCTTTTACTGGGTTTTATACCCCTTTCCGTTTGTTTTTTCTACTGCATCATATTTACAATTTGTGAAAAAAAAATCCGGTAATATATTAATAAAAATCAGATATGTATGTGTGATGCATATTATTATTTTTTTAGGAAACATGTGTAAGTAGGTCAATGAAAATAACTACTGTTTATACTCATGAAAAAGTTGAGGTTTTTTTGTTCGAAATTGGGGGGGGGGGGTTATATTTGCTTCATCAGAAAAACTGAAGTACGTTGTATCTGTAAATATAATATGCAGTATGCCAATATTATTGTGCTTCTGTTTGGTTATAAACAATTGAATTTCTTCTACAGCAATAGGATCTACACCTGCAAGAGGTTCATCTAGTAAAACAAATTTAAGGTCAGTAGCCAATGCTCTAGCTATTTCTGTACGGCCACGTTCTTCCCCGTTCCACATCACCTTGGTATGCGTAATACTAAATTCTTCCAATAAGCCATCTAATTTTTCTTTGTGTTCCTGTTTGGAAAGACCATGCATTTCCAAAAAGACCTTTTCTGTAAAAAGACCCATTTATTTTTGTTTGATTCAAGAGCTCATCAGATTAAATTGTATATTGTATAATAGAAATATTTAAATCTGTATATACTTTTTTTTTTTTTAATGTGTTTTTATATTCAATGTTCATGTATTTTATATTTTATATGCATAATAAAGCACCCGCCATCACCCAGCCCCTCATCCGGGCAATGGCTAAAATTGACAATGGTCGATAGAGCCTGGGCGGTGCACGGAATGAAATGTAAAAATGTTTGATTCATAGTTTTTGTCGACCCATAGTTTTTTTTTGTCGATATTAGCTTATATACAGTTCTGTTTTTGCGAGGTAAAATCCTTTATCTCTGAGTTGTAATT